>NC_041728.1:133190332-134440332 GCF_004115215.2 Ornithorhynchus anatinus
CATTTTCCAGATAAGGCAACTGAGGCCCGAGAAGTGAAGTGTCGGGAACTGAGGCATGGGGACGTTGAGTGGTTTGCCCGAGGTCACGCGGTGGGCCGGTGACGAAGCGGGATTGGAACCCGGGTTCTTCTGACTCCCAGGCCCGTGCTCTATCCACTAGGCCACGCTGCTTCTCTGAAAGTTTTATTTTCAGTGCTCACGACCTGCCGGTTTCACCTCTACAATATCGCCAAGATCCGCCCTTTCCTCTCCACCCGAACGGCTACCTTACTGCTACGGGCTCTCGTTATATCCCGTCTAGACTACTGTGTCAGTCGTCTCTCTGATCTCCGTTCCTCCTGTCTCTCCCCGCTCCGGTCTATTCTTCACTCCGCTGCCCGGCTCATCTTCCTGAAGAAACGATCTGGGCGTGTCACTCCCCTTCTTAAACACCTCCGGTGGTTGCCTGTCGACCTCCGCTTCAAACAAAAACTCCTCACTCTAGGCTTCGAGGCTGTCCGTCACCTCGCCCCTTCCTACCTCTCCTCCCTTCTCTCTTTCTACCGCCCACCCCGCACGCTCCGCTCCTCCGCCGCCCACCTCCTCGCCGTCCCTCGGTCTCGCCCGTCCCGCCGTCGACCCCCGGGCCGCGTCCTCCCGCGGTCCCGGAACGCCCTCCCTCCTCACCTCCGCCAAACTGATTCTCTTCCCCTCTTCAAAACCCTACTTAAAACTCACCTCCTCCAAGAGGCCTTCCCAGACTGAGCTCCCCTTCTCCCTCTACTCCCTCTACCAACCCCCCTTCACCTCTCCGCAGCTTAACCCTCTTTTCCCCCCATCTCCCTCTGCTCCTCCCCCTCTCCCTTCCCATCCCCTCGGCACTGTACTCGTCCGTTCGACTGTATATATTTTCATCACCCTATTTATTTTGTTAATGAAATGTACATCGCCTCGATTCTATTTAGTCGCCATCGGTTTTTACGAGACGTTCTTCCCCTCGACTCTATTTATCGCCATCGTTCTCGTCTGTCCGTCTCCCCCGATTAGACCGTGAGCCCGTCAAACGGCAGGGACCGTCTCTATCTGTTGCCGACTTGTTCATTCCAAGCGCTTAGTCCAGTGCTCTGCACATAGTAAGCGCTCAATAAATACTATTGAATGAATGAATGAATGAATGACTTGAAATTTTGTAGGCTTTTGTTTTTGCTAATGTTTATTTTCTTTCTATTTTGTCTGTCATAAGTTGGATTTTAAAAGCACATACCTTTACTGTGAGAGTGCCCGGGCAAATGTATAAAAATGTAAGTTTAGAAGTTAAAATGAAATTCTCTATAAAAAGGAAAGGAGCCCCCAAACTGTTCTAGACTGTAAACCCACTGTGGGCAGGGATTGTCTCTCTTTACTGCTGAATGGTACTTTCCGAGCGCTTAGTATAGTGCCTTGCACACAGTAAGTGCTCAGTAAATGCGATTGAATGAATGAAAGAAGTGACTTGCCCAAGGTCATACAGCAGACAAGGGGCCGAGCTGGGATTAGAACCCTTGTCCTCTTGACTTCTAGGCCCCCGCTCTATCCACTAGGCCACAAAGTTGGCCCTAAACTGGGGTGGGATGGGGGTGGAGGAGCGGGGCAAGGACACAGGAGGAAGAGTGAGCATCTAAACTTGGCCTGAATCTGGGCCGGGCGATGCTGAGCCTGACCTGGCCTGGTCTGTGTCTATAGCGCGGCCTAATGGATAGAGCACAATTCTTGGGAGTCAGAAGGTCATGGGTTCAAATGCCGGCTCCGCCACCTGTCTGCTATGTAACCTTGGGCAAATCACTTAACTTCTCTGGGCCTCAATTACCTCATCTGTAAAATGGAGATTAAAAGTGTAAGCCCCACGTGGGACAACCTGATTATCCTGTATCCACTCCAGCGCTTAGAACAGTGCTTGGGACATAGTAAATGCTTAACAATTACCATCATTATTATTATTATTATTTACTCCTCCGGGCCTCGGTGACCTCATCTGTAAAATGGGGATTAAGCCCGCGAGCCCCACGTGGGACGGGGACCGTGTCCAACTCGATTTGCCTGTACCCACCCCGGCGCTTAGTACAGTGCCTGGCACAGAGTAAGCGCTTAACAGATGCCACCGTCATTATTACCGCTGTAAACTGACTGCCCTCGGGATATGTCTTGGCGTATTCCGGATCGCCGAGTGGAGGTCTGGACCTCAGTGCCGAGGGAGACGTGGAGGCCTCTGGGAGGTTGGATGCTGCTGCTTTTTTTTAGTTTTTAAAGTATCTTTTGCTTTGTTTTTTCTCCCCTAGGGATCTCTTATTTAGCCAGATGTATGACAAATTAAGTGAAAATTCAGTGGCTAAGGGGGTCTTTCTGGAATGCCTCGAGCCATACGTTTTAAATGATAAATTAGTGGGGATCACAGCCCAGGTGATGAAAGATTTGCTGGTTCACTTTCAAGATAAGAAATTAATGGAGAATGTGGAAGCGCTGATCGTGCACATGGATATCACCAGCCTAGACATTCAGCAGGTGAGTTTCTGATGCCTGGTTTTTTTTATGGTACTTGTTAAGCAATCAGTGGGATTTATTGAGCGCTTATTGTTTGCAGAGCACTGTACTAAGTGATGGGGTAAATGCAAGAAAATCAGGTTTGGACACAGTCACCGTCCCACATGAGTTTCACAGCCTCAATCCTCATTTTACATATGAGATAACTGAGGCACAGAGAAGTGAAGTAACTTGCCCAAGGTCACACAGTAGACAGGCGGCAGAGCCGGGATTAGAACCCATGATCTTCTGACTCCCAGGCCCGGGCTCTATCCACTGTGCCGTGCTCCTTCTCGAGTTAAGCAGCTTGCCCAAGGTCATATAGCAGGCAAGGAACTGGGAATAGAACCCAGGTGCTCTGACTCCCAGGCCCCGGTTCTTCCCACTAGACCATGAGTGTTTCTGTAGAGAAGCAGCGTGGCTCAGTGGCAAGAGCCCGGGCTTGGGAGTCAGAGGTCATGGGTTCGAATCCAGGCTCTGCCACCTGTCAGCTGTGTGACCTTACTTCACTTCTCTGTGCCTCAGTTACCTCACCTGTAAAATGGGGATTGAGACTGTGAGCCTCACGTGGGACGACCTGATTACCCTGTATCTACCCCAGCGCTTAGAACAGTGCTGTGCACATAGTAAGCGCTTAACAAATACCAACGTTATTATTATTATTGTTACTGGGTGGGGTTACACAGAAGTAGACGATGATGATGTGCATAATAAAGATTTAATAGTAGCTACTGGGGTATTTTTTTAAGTCTTACTATATTTTAAAAGTCTTGCTACGTATGTGTTAGACACAGTGCTAACCACTGGGGTAGTTAATTAGATGAAAGATAATTAGGTCAGACACAGTCCCAGTTTCACAGGTGACTCACGGTGTAAGGGAGAGGAGCGTGGTGATGTATTTTGTTACCTTACGCTGTCGAGTCGGGTCCCGACCCGTGGCGACGCCACGGACACATCTCTCCCACAACGCCTCGCTTCCATCTGCAGTGGTTCCGGTAGTGGATCCGTGCAGTTTTCTTGGTCAAAATCCGGAAGTGGCTGACCGTCGCCTCCTTCCGCGCGGTCGACTTGAATATCCGCCCTTGAGAATCGCCCGTGCCGCTGCTGCCCAGCACAGGGTATTTGTTAAGTGCTTACTATGTGCAGAGCACTGTTCTAAGCGCTGGGGTAGATACAGGGTCATGAGGTTGCAGCGTGGCTCAGTGGAAAGAGCATGGGCTTGGGAGTCAGAGGTCATGAGTTCGAATCCCGGCTCTGGCGCTTGTCAGCCGTGTGACTGTGGGCAAGTCACTTCACTTCTCTGTGCCTCAGTTACCTCATCTGTAAAATGAGGATTAACTGTGAGCCTCACATGGGACGACCTGATTACCCTGTATCTACCCCAGTGCTTAGAACAGTGCTCGGCACATAGTAAGCGCTTAACGAATACCAACATTATTATTATTATTAGGTTGTCCCACGTGAGGCTCACAGTCTTAATCCCCATTTTACAGATGAGGTAACTGAGGCCCAGAGAAGTGAAGTGACTTGCTCACGGACACATAGCTGTGGTATTTGTTAAGCACTTACTATGTTTCTAACACTTTACTGAGCGCTGGGGTAGGTACAAGATAGGTTCCACATGGGGCTTTTCCCTCTGCTCCTCCCCCTCTCCCTTCCCATCCCCTCAGCACTGTCCTCTTCTGCTCAACTGTATATATTTTCATCACCCTATTTATTTTGTTAATGAAATGTACATCGCCTCGATTCTATTTAGTCGCCGTTGTTCTTACGAGACGTTCTTCCCCTCGACTCTGTTTATCGCCATCGTTCTCGTCTGTCCGTCTCCCCCGATTAGACCGTGAGCCCGTCAGAAGGCATGGGCCGTCTCTATCTGTTGCCGACTTGTTCATTCCAAGCGCTTAGTACGGTGCTCTGCACATAGTAAGCGCTCAATAAATACTATTGAATAAATACTATTGAATGAGGGAGAATTGATACCCCGTTTTTTGCAGCTGAGGGAACTGAGGCACAGAGAAGTGAAGTGACTCGCCCAGGGGCTCAGAGCAGACAAGTGGTGATGCCGGGAGTAGAACCCAGATCCTCTGCCTTCCAGACCCATGTCCTTTCCACTAATAATGTTGGTATTTGTTAAGCGCTTACTATGTGCCGAGCACTGTTCTAAGCGCTGGGGTAGACACAGGGGGAATCAGGATGTCCCACGTGGGGCTCACAGTCTTAATCCCCATTTTACAGATGAGGTAACTGAGGCACAGAGAAGTTAAGTGACTTGCCCACAGTCACTAGGCCGTCTTGCTTTCGTTCCAGCGAAGGAGTTAGCGAACTGGAAGAGAAAGGTAGAGGAGGAAGAGACTTTAGGAGAAGTGTTCAAGGGCAAGAAGTAAAAAATAGGGTCACCAATTGCCAGCTGGGAACAATCTATCTCAGCCTGACTAGGGCATCGCCTTGGATCATTCAGGCAGTCGTACTTATTGAGTGCTCACTGTGTGCAGAGCACTGTACTAAGCGCTTGTGAGGGTGCAATACAACAATAACCAGACACATTCCCGGCCCGCAGTGAGCTTGCAGTCTAGAGCGGGGGAGACGGACATTAAATAAATCGGTGTCCAGCTTTGCAGCATGCCCACGGGAATAGTGAACTTGTGGTGCGCGCTCGTTCATTCATTCAGGCGTATTTATTGAGGGCTTTCTTTCATTCCTTCGTTCAATCATTTATTGAGCGCTTACTGTGTGCAAAGCACTGTACTAAGCACTTGGAAAGTACAATTAAGCAATAGTGAGAGACAATCCCTACCCACAAGGGGCTCACACCTTAGAAGATTAATGAACGATGCCATTTGTTAAGCGCTTACTAGGTGCCAGGCACTGTACTAAGCACTGGGGTGGATTCAAGCCAGTCGAGTTGGATACAGTCCCTGTCCCATGTGGGGCTCACAGTCTCAATCCCCATTTTACAGCTGAGGTGACTTAGGCCCAGTGAAGTGACTTGCCCAAGGTCACGCAGCAGACAATAATAATGTTGGTGTTTGTTAAGCGCTTACTATGCGCAGAGCACTGTTCTAAGCGCTGGGGTAGATACAGGGTAATCAGGTTGTCTCACGTGAGGCTCACAGTCTTAATCCCCATTTTACAGGTGAGGGAACTGAGGCCCAGAGAAGTGAAGTGACTCGCCCACAGTCACCCAGCTGACAAGGGGCAGAGCCGGGAGTCAAACTCATGACCTCTGACTCCGAAGCCCGGGCTCTTTCCACTGAGCCACGCTGCTTCCCAAGCAGCAGACGAGTAGCAGGACCGGAATTAGAACCCGTGACCTTCTGACTCCCAGGCGCTGTACTGAGCTGTACTTAGTGCTTGGGAGGGTGCAATCAATAAATACTGTTGAATGAATGAATGAATACAATATAGCAACAGACAGCCACATTCCCGCCCAGATGAGCTCACAGTCTGGAGGGGGAGAAAGATGTTAATATAGATGAATAAATAACAGATATATACAGGCATATTCATTCAGTCGTATTTATTGAGAGCTTATTGTGTGCAGAGCAGTGTACTAAGTGCTTGGAATGTGCAATTTGGCAGCAGATAGAGACGATCCCTGCCCAACAACGGGCTCACAGTTCTATGCATAGGTGCTGTTTGCGCTGTGCTCACGGAGTTAGTGAACTTAGCTGTGATCCGTCGTATATGAAGGGAAAAGTGCTTGGTGTGGTTTTTTGCCTTCATTCTCTCATTCATTCAGTAGTATTTATTGAGCACTTACTAGGTGCAGAGCACTGTACTAAGCACTTGGAAGGTACAGTTCGGCAACAGATAGAGACAATCCCTGCCCAGTGACGGGCTCACGGTCTATAAGGGGGAGACAGACGGCAAAGCAAAACAGAACGAGACAAAACCAAGACAACATCATCAAGATAAATCGAATGAAGGGGATGTACACCTCCTTAAAATAAAGAGGTTAATAAATAATATATACAGATGAGCACAGTGCTGAGGGGAAGGGGGAGGAGCAGAGGGAAAGGGAGGGCTCAGTCTGGGAAGGCCTCTTGGAGGGGGTGAGCTCTCATGGACCTGGTGGGTAGAGTGTTTGGTGTGGGAAGAGTAAAGAAAACCGGGGTTTCAGGGAAGGGGTAAAGGTAGACGAGGTGGGATCCGATGGTTCATATCACACCTTTTCTTGGTTGTTGGGGGAAGGAGCGGAGAACTAATGAAGAAAAAGGTATGTGAGGTCACGGCTTGGCGTCTTCCACTCCATTCTTGAAACTCGTTAGCGGGATTCAGTTGGTTCGGATTGCCTCGAAGAGACGGGTCGGCTGGTGATTTGAATCTGTGCCCTAACCAGTTTTCCTCTTTTAGGTTTGGCAAGTCTCGATCACTTGTCTCCCCTCTCATATATAAGCTGAATAAGGGCAGGGTCTGGCGTGGTGGGTAGAGCCCGGGCCTGGGAGTCAGAAGGTCTTGGGTTCTAATCCTGACCCCACCACTGGTCTGCTGTGGGACCTTGGGAAGTCACTTCACTTTTCTGTGTCTGTTACCTCATCTGTAAGATGAGGATTGAGATTGGGAGCCCCGTGATAATAATTTTATTTGTTAAGCGCTTACTACATGCCAGGCACCGTATTATGCGCCGAGGTAGATACAAGCAGATCGGTTGGACACGTGGGGTTCCTAGTTTTCATCCCAACTTTATAGATGAGGTAACTGAGGCACAGAGAAGTGAAGTGGCTTGTCCCAGGCTACGCAGCAGACAAGTGGTGGAGGTGGGATTAGAACCCATGACCGTCTGACCCCCAGGCCCGGGCTCTATCCGCTACGCCGTGCTGCTCCTCCGTGTCCCCCCATGTGTCCAACCCGATTCGCTTGTATCCACCCCAGCTCTTCAGTACAGTGCCCGGCACATAGCGCTTAACAAATACTTTAATTATTATAATTAGCATTCCCTAGATTTTTACTCAGTAACACCCCGTACCTGTAACTTGTTTTATTGCCTGCCTTTCCCGCAAGATTGTTAGTTTTTTGAGGGCAAGGATGAATCACTCAATCATTGATATTTATTGAGTGTTTCTTATGTGTGAAGCACTGTACTAAGCGCCTGGGAGAGTAGAGTACAGCAGAATTAGCAGGCACATTCCCTGCCCATAATAGACTGACAGTCCAGAGGGGGATCAGAGAAGCAGCGTGGCTCCGTGGAAGGAGCCCGGGCTTGGGAGTCAGAGGGCGTGGGTTCTAATCCCGGCTGCGCCACTTGTCAGCTGGGTGACTTTGGGCAAGTCACTGCACTTCTCTGTGCCTCAGTTCCCTCATCTGTAAAATGGGGATTAAGACTGTGAGCCCCATGTGGGACAACCTGATCACCTTATATCTATCTCAGCGCTTAGAACAGTGCTTGGCACATAGTAAGCGCTTAACAAATGCCATCCTTATTATTATTACTCTACTGTACTTTCTAGAGCTCTCTTTGTAGGGCTGTACACGTGGTATTATTTGTTTATTATCAAGTGCCTTCGAGTCGTTTCCAGTTCATGGCGACTCTATGGAACGTCCTGTCTTCTGACCTAATCCGTCACCTTGCTAACGGTTCTTCCGTTATTACGGTCTCTCTCGGTCTGCCTCTTCCACGTTTTCCCTGGACCGTTCCTAGCATTAGTGTGTTCTCCAAAGAATCAGT
This sequence comes from Ornithorhynchus anatinus, assembly GCF_004115215.2. NCBI lineage: Eukaryota > Metazoa > Chordata > Mammalia > Monotremata > Ornithorhynchidae > Ornithorhynchus > Ornithorhynchus anatinus. The sequence continues at coordinate 133,198,533 of NC_041728.1, forward strand.
CCTCCTGATGACGCGTCCAAAATTTGTTAGCCACGGTCGAGTCATTTGGCCTTCCAAAGACCACTTTGGCTTAATTTGTTCCAAAATCCATTTGTTTGCTTTTCAGGCAGTCCATGGTAAGCGTTCGGTAAATACTGTTGATTGATTGTTGTACGCTAATTGCCTCGTACGGGGCTCCGTATGTAGTAGGCACTCGGTAAATGCTGGGCTGTGATGATGGTGATTTTTGTCTTCTGCAGGTAGTTCTCATGTGCTGGGAAAATCATCTGTACGATGCCATGATCTATGTCTACAACAGCGGCATGAATGAATTCATTAGTCCTATGGAGGTAGGAAAACGTATATGATAATTGTGGTATTTCATAAGTGCTTACTGTGTGCCAGGCACTGTACTAAGCGCTGGGGTGGATGCAAACCAGTCAGGCTGGAAACAGTCCCAGTCTCACATGGGGCTCACGGCCTCAACCTCCATTTGACAGATGAGGGAACGGAGGCCCAGAGAGGTGAAGTGACTTCCCCAAGGCCACACAGCAGACAAGTGGCGGAGCTGGGATTAGAACCCATAACCTTCTGACTCCCAGGCCTGTGCTCTATCCACTACACCATGCCGCTTCTGTCTGCAACATGCAGAGTGCATGTTTGTTTAGACGAGTATTCCTTATTCCGGGTTTTGTTTTTCCTTTTCCAGATCCTTTCATTCATTCAGTAGTATTTATTGAGCACTTACTACGTGCACAGCACTGTACTAAGCGCTTGGAATGGACAATTCGGCAACAGATAGAGACAATCCCTGCCTATTGATGGGCTTACAGTCCACAACAGAATTTTTTTATGCTGTTCAGCGCTTACTATGTGCCAGGCATTGTACTAAGCACTGGGTTAAAGACAGGCTAATTGAGTTATCTCGCCTGGGGATCACGGTCTTAATCCCCATTTTAAGATGAGGTAACTGAGGCACAGAGAAGTGAAGTGACTTCCCCAAGGTCACACAGCAGACGAGTGGTGAAGCAAAGATTAGAACCAGGTCCTTCTGACTCCCGGGACCGTGCTCTATCCACTAGACAACACTGCTTCTCTTTGGTTTCATCCACTTGTTTCTTCAGTGCTGGGAGGTTTGAAGTCCTGAATTCGTCAGTTAATCTTGTTTTCGAGCAAGAGCTTCTTGTTTATTCTTTAATTCAATGTCTTCTGCCAATTCAACCACCTTATAGTTTGGTTTCACTGGATAATCAGTAGAATTAAGATAATTATGACTGGGTTCTAAAATTATTTTTGTTCTATTCTCTAATCGCCTTGTGAGTCTATCAACTGCCTTTTCTAAATCTAATTTCAGTACTGTATTTGATATCGACAGCATTGCTTTATATATTAAGCCAGAGAACTTGCTAAAGAATGTTATTCTTAGATATTTGAGGTGGAAAAACGTTTAAAAGTCTTACTTTTTCGCCCTCTGGGACTCATGCTATCCGTATTCCATTTCTAAAACTCTTGCTCACCTCACATTTGGAAAAGAGTCCTGAAAGAGCACTTGGGCTCCTTTACTGTTAGGAAAAGTTTAATGCGCTTTATAATTCCTTTGGAAATGATCCCTAAAATTATACGTAAGTTTAATTTGACACCTTCTGCTCGGATAGAAACACTGAGTGTTTAACGCGTGATGCGTACGGCTTTTCTCCACTTGCAAAAAAAAATGTGCTTAAGCATCATCAGGCTGATGAAGTTGGTTTGTTTTGATGTGGCATTTGTGTAGTTGGAAACAGGTTTTTCTAAGATTTAGCAGCTTTCACTTTGACCGTGAGTTGGGTGTTTATCATCGCTCGAGACGCATTGGAAGCATTTTGCCAGTGGGTCGATGGCCCAGCTGATGGTTTCTATTTTTATATATTTTTTTCCCAAGTTCCAATTCTGCTAGCAGGGAAGAACATCCAAGTTGCCAGTCAGCTTCCTGCTCTGTGTAACCACCCAGGGTGAATGACAGTGTGAGCACTGAAGTGTTTGGAACTTCTTTGCCACAGCCCCAGAAATCCCCTTTATGCCTCTTGCTTGACTCACGGTAGAGAAACAGCGGGGCCTAGTGGCTAGAGCACGGGCCTGGGAGTCAGAGGGACCCTGAGTTCTAGTCCTGCTCGGCCACTCATCTGCTGTGGGACTTCAGGCAAGTCACTTCACTTCTCTGGGCTTGTTACTTCATCCTTAAAATGGGGATTAATAATAATGGTGATAATGATGGTGCTTGTTAAGTGCTTACTATGTGTCAAGCACTGTTCTAAGCCCTGGGGGAGATACAAGCTAATCAGGTGGGACACAGTCCCTGTCCCACATGGGGCTCAAAGTCCCCATTTTACAGATGAGGGAACTGAGGCACAGACAAATGAAGCCCAAGGTCACGCAGCAGACAATTGGCGGATCTGGGATTTGAACTCGGGTCCTTCTGACTCCCAGGCCCATGTTCTATCCACTGTGTTCTATCACAGGTGAAATCTGTGAGTCCCATGTAGAACTTGGACGGTGTCCAACCTGATTACTTTATATCTACTCCAGCGCTTAAAACACTGCGTGGCATTTAGTATGTTCTTAACAAATACCATTAAAAAAAATTTAAAAATGACAGAGCCATTTATCGCTTCTTTTCCCCCTCAGTTGCGGTGGTTGAACATCACTGGAGCCCTATATCGAGCAAGATGTAGATATTATTTGGGTTCACCAAAAACTAAGCCTTTTCTTGCCAAAATGAATTCAGCCCATTGCAGGCTAGCGGTAACATTGGAAACCGATGAGATTCATTGCAAAAAATGACAGTTACGTGAAGGCAATTTTATCTTCTAAGTAACTGAGCCTCATCTGGTGTAATGAAAGAATAGTGTGTGGAGTCTTTAAAAACACTGTTTTACGATATTAAGTGCTTACTATTAAGTCAAGAACTATTCTAAGCGCTGGGGTAGACTTGCCTAAGTGACTTCCCCATGGTCCACAGAGCAAGAGGCAGAACCAGGATTAGAACCCAGGCCCTTCTGACTCCCACGCCTGTGCTCTATCCGTTAGGCCGCGCTGCCTTTCGTCACACATCCCAAGGAAAGAGTGGTTTTGATCTGTAGAGGTGTCATGGAATAGCTATAATGAGATACGAGCATTTGATCTCTATTATTGCTTTCCTTTTTTTAATGCATCCTGAGATTAATGGTTCTTTTGTTCCTTTTATTGCAGAAACTCTTCAAAGTTATTGCTCCTCCTCTCAGTGCAGGAAAGTCCCTGACAGGTATAAACCACATTCTATACCTTATCTTTGAAATTCTTTAGGAAATTGCCATTTCCTAAGGTGACGGGGCTTAGGGAGAAACCAAAATGGAGGCAGAGAAACTAAGATTCAGAAAAAAAAAAATCCATTACCGTTTGGAGGAGAAAATCAATTTTCCTCAAGAAAGTGGGAGTGAAGGCGATAAAGGCTTGGAGGAGTCGGGGAGTGTTGCCTAGAAATGTAAGTGAGGGTTGGGAAAGAATTGGGCTGCAGAAGAACCACCCAGGGGAAATGAAATTGGTATGTGTATGATTAGTAACTATCTGGGAATGATTTGCAAGGCCATGCTCGTGTAAAATCATGAGTATTATCTTTGACGTGTCTACCTAAATATTTACGTGGGGCCTTTCACCGGGTCCTCGGAAGCGAAAGAGGAACGGGAGGATAAGAGGATGTGATGTTGTCCTCACCCGAGTAAAACGTTTCCAAGTGTCCAGCCGGAGCTGCCGTTGTGAGCCGGGATTAGGGGGCGGAGGAGGTGTGGAATATCACAGACTCACCTGCACCTCCTGGTTTTTCTCTCAGGCTCTTTGGCTATCAAATCTCTTTCTCTTTAGTTTCTATTATGGAAAGTTTTTAATATACTTGGCAGAGGGGCAGTTTAGAACCTAAACTCTTTTTCTCTCTGACTAGATGATGTGGTCTCTCGGTGACTTAAGGAATTCGTCTCTTTTGATCAATCAGTGGTGTATATTGAGCGCTTACTGTGTGCAGAGCACCGTATTAAGCACTTGGGAGAGTACTTAACCTTTATTAGCACTTAGCAGCAGCCCTCAGCACATAGCCTGTATGGTCTCAAGAATTTTCTCTCCCTCAGTGGCTACTAATTGCTCTCCCCTTCCTTATCCAGTATTACGGTGAAACATTACCTTAACTGTATAGCTGGTACAAAATTCTAGATGTCTATCATTTACGGTTACAAGACAAATTTACCGTATGGAAAATTGTTAGATGTGATTGATGAGCGCGGGTTACTAATGGGACTCTTCCTTCTCTTTTAGATGAACAGGTTATTATGGGCAACAAGCTTCTTGTGTATATAAGGTGAGTTTGTATTCGAGCTAAAATGGATTGTGATGCATGTAGAACTGAGGTGTTATATCTTGTATTCTGTACCTCTCCTGTAGGTGTACCAGCTTTGGGGAGGTCACATTGAACTTTTAGGGTCACCAGTATTGAATCGCGTGTGAACTTCTCCCGGAAGCCAAGTGAAGCACACAATCTGAGGAGATTAGTTCAAACACAGAGTCATTTGATTGACTCCTAAGCTGTGTGACAGGAGAGCAGAGATGGGTGAAATATAATACATATATATGTTTAATCCTTTCCACACACTTCAATCTTCTGACACCAACCTACTCACTGTGCCTCTGTCTCCTCTCTCTCGCTGTCGATCCTTGCTCATGCCCTCACGCCTACTTCTCTCTTTTCTTTGTTTCAATCGTATTTCTTGAGCGCTTACTGTGTGCAGAGCACTGTACTAAGCTCTTGGAAGAGCTATAACAACAAACAGGCACATTCCAGCCCACAACGAGCTTACAGTCTAGAGGGGGAGACAGATGTCTATATAAATAAATAGATTAAATAAATAAATTCTCCATTTCTGATAGACCGCTACTCTCCCCCTCTTTAAGACCTCCTAAAATTGTATCTCCTCAGAAAGCTTTCCCTGAATAATCTCTTATCCCTCCACTTTATTCTTCCCCACCTACGTCACCTACACATTTGGGTCCGAAATCCCTAAGCAATTTGATACTCACTCCATCCGTACGGCACTTTTGAACATGTTCTTATACACTGCTGCTTCCTCTCTAATTTATTTTAATGTCTGTCTCCCCCAACGGATTGAATGATCCTTGAGGGCAGGGTTCATGTCTACCAAAAGCACTTAGTACAGTGCTCTACACTCAATAATAAGAAAAGAATTCTGGAATTTGTTAAGCGCTTACTATGTGCCAGGCACCGTACTAAGCGCTGGGGTGGATACAAGCAAATCAGGTTGGACGCAGTCCCTGGCCCACGTGGGGCTCACAGTCTCCATCCCCATTTTACAGATGTGGTAACTGAGGCCCAGGGAAGTGAAGGGACTTGCTCCAGGCCACACAGCGGACAAGTGGCAGAGCCGGGATTAGAACCCATGACCTTCTGACTCCCAAGCCCGTGCTCATGCCTTACGCCACGCTGCTTGATTCATCTCAGACGGATGCAACTTTATATATTTATTCCATCCCTTGGGAGCCGCTTTGAAGTTTGGAGGCTGCTGATTGATAAGCCCCCGCAGGCAAGAGCAATCAAGTCCATCAATTGTATTTTGGAGCACTTGCAGTGTTAAACCCTCGCGACGACGCAGTAGAATTAGTAGATATGCCTCCTCCCGCCCCCCCAAGGAGCCGATATCATTCCAGTAGGGGTGATGACAGACAGTGAAGAGAAAGGAGATGTATGTACGTGAGCGATCGCTTAATAGGATGTGAAAGATGCACAAGTTCCATGGGAGTTCGCGAGTTCAAAAGCGTTCTGGTGGGAATTGGGGGCGATACAACCTGGGAAGAATAGAAATTGTTTGGAGAAGGTGTGATTTCGGAGTTAGGGAGAGCTGAAGTCTGTTGGATTCGCAGGGGGAAGGGTGTGGGCATGGGGTGGGTGGGGGAAGAAAAGAGAGACTTAGGGTGAGCGTGCCTCCTTTTGAAATCTCTCCTTCCTCCTCCCTCTGACCCCATCCCTTTTTAAAACACTGCTACTTGCCTTTCTTCTCTCTCTGACCGCCATCTTCAACCGCTCACTTTCCAATGGCTCCTTCCCCTCGGCTTTTCAAACACGCCCGCGATATCTCGTTCCCTAAAAAATCCCTCCCTCGATCGGTCAACGGTATTTATCGAGCGCTTTCGCTGTGCAGAGCGCTGTATTAAGTGCTTGGGAGAGTGCAGTACCACAGAATCGGTAACCACGTTCCCTGCCCTCAGTGAGCTTACGCTGCGGCTTTTGGCTGTCGTCCCTTCTCTCTCCTACCAGTGAGTCGGTCATATTTATTGTGCACTTACTGTGTGCCGAGCACTGTACTGAGCGCTTGGGAGAGTGTACTGTAACAGTAAATGGACACGGACATGGAGGCAGTGTTGTTTAGTGGAAAAAGCACGGGCTTGGGAGTCAGAGGTCATGGGTTCTAATACTGGCTCTGCCACTTGTCAGCTGTGTGACTTTGGAGAAGCAGTGTGGCTCAGTGGAAAGAGCCTGGGCTTGGGAGTCGGAGGTCATGGGTTCGAATCCAGGCTCCGCCACTTGCCCACAGTCACTTCACTTCTCGGTGCCTCAGTTACCTCATCTGTAAAATGGGGATTAACTGTGAGCCTCACGGGGGACAACTGATTACCCTGTATCTACCCCAGCGCTTAGAACGGTGCTCTGCACATAGCAAGCGCTTAACAAATACCAACATTATTATTATTTGGGCAAGCCACTTCACTTCTCTGTGCCGCAGTTACCTCATCTGTAAAATGGGGATTAAGACTGTGAGCCCCATGTGGGATAACCTGATTACCTTGTATCCAGGCCAGCGCTTAGAACAGAGCTTGGCACATAGTAAGCGCTTAACAAATACCATCGTTAATATTATTACTATTGTTATTCCCTGCCCACTATGAGCTAGAGTCTAAAGGGGGAGACAGACATTAATATAAATAAATTACAAATATGTATTTAAGAATGATGGCATCTGTTAAGCGCTTACTAGGTGCAAAGCACTGTTCTAAGTGCTGGAGTACTGCGGGGCTGGGAGGAGGGGTGAATAAAGGGAGCAATTCAGGGTGACGCAGAAGGGAGTGGGAGAAGAGGAAAGGAAGGGCTTAGTCTTTTCTTGTCCAAAGTCCTTGAATGAGTTGCTTACTCCCTGGCTGAAAGAGTCTCCTCGGTCACTTTGGTCCAGCAGAGTGGAAAGAATATGGGGTTGGGAGTCAGAGGACATGGGTTCTAATCCCAGCTCTGGCACTTGTCTGATGTGTGACCTTGGGCAAGCCACTTAATGTCTCTGTGCCTCAGTTACCTCATCTGTAAAATGGGGATTAAGACTGTGAGCCCCATGTGGGATGACCTGATTACCTTGTATCTACCCCAGCACTTAGAACAATGCTTGGCATATAGTTTGTGCTTAACAAATACCATAATTATTATTATTATTATTATTATTATTATTATTTGGTAGCACCCATACCCCGGTTAGCATCCACTGGGTACTAAAACCCTCCAGTTATTCCATTCTTGAAACAGGTTTGGGGCCATCTGTCCAGTGCATCCCAAATCTGCCCGCCATTATTGCCACCGTCCCTTGCCTGAAGCCCAGACGTCTCCCCGAAGGTAGGATTAGAGAGCACGGTAATATTGAACATTCTTAATTTAGTTACAATAAAAAAAAATTCTGTTTCAAACCTCTTTCACTCATTCATTCATTCATTCAATAGTATTTATTGAGCACTTAGTATGTGCAGAGCACTGGACTAAGCGCTTGGAATGGACAGATCGGCAACAGATAGAGACAGTCCCTGCCCTTTGACGGGCTTACGGTCTAATCGGGGGAGACAGACAGACAGACGAAAGCAATAGCAATAAGTAGAATCAAGGGGATGTACATCTCATTAAAACAATAGCAATAAATAGAATCAAGGCGATGTACATCTCATTAACAAAATAATAGGGTAATAAAAAATAATATACAGTTGAGCGGACGAATACAGTGCTGAGGGGAGGGGAAGGGAGAGGGGGAGGAGCGGAGGGAAAGAGGGGGGACAAGGAGAGCTTAGCTGAGGGGAGGTGAAGGGGGGTAGAGGGGCAGCAGAAGTTCCCCTCTCCTTCCCGCGACCCCCACAGCCATCCCGGACCCTCTGTACTTTCTTGCATGAACCCCCAGAATTAAGTCTCCATTTGGGTCTTCTTGGCCCAGGCACTGACTGGGAAGACCAATAATAGCATGGGTGCTGGCAAAAGTGGGACTGGCTTCATGCCAGGAACCAAAGGTTTGAATCTTCCCATTCGAGTCTCCACGGCCATGGTGCCGGGAAGAACAATGAGTGCTGGTAAAATGGCGGGCTGGCTTCATGTCACAAACCCATTCATCACCACTGAGGCCTTTCCTCTATTCTCTCGGGCCATCCCAAGTTGCAGTCTTACCCTCTCCGAGTCCTTCAGATACGAGTGTGTCTCAGTGGCTTCTCTCCCCGTAAGGGGCAGGATCCTTGCTCCTCTGAAGTCTTAACTTTGGATTCCAAGTCATCAGAGTGTCTTAACCCCTACCTTGGATGACCTCTGACCTCCCCCGTGTCCATTCAGAATCACAGACCCAAGCCTTCCCTGTGTCCTGCCCTCCTAGGCTCGTGGCTCGCAACTACTCACCTCTAAGTTGGCCGAGGGTCTTCCCCCTCGTGACTGTGAGGGCGAGTGGGATTGGTCATTACACAGCATGGCTTAGCGGAAAGAGCACGGGCTTGGGAGTCAGAGGTTGTGGGTTCTAATGCCGGCTTCGCCATTTGTCGGCTGTGTGACTTTGGGCGAGTGACTTGACTTCTCTGTGCCTCAATTACCTCGTCTGTAAAATGGGGATTAAGACTGTGAGCCCCATGTGGGGCAACCTGATTACCCTGTATCTACCCCAGTGCTTAGAACAGTGCTCGGCACATAGTAGGCGCTTAACAAATATCATCATCATCAACTCTCAGCTCAACCCCCTGCGATCTGGCTTTCTCCAAGCTCACCAATGCCGACCTCCTCGCCACATCTAATGGACGATCCTTAATCCTCTTAATCTTAATCCTCTTCATCATCCCAGCCGACTTTAACGTTATGCCTCCCCCTGCTCCTGGAAACATCATCTGACATTGGCTTCACCACACCTTCCTCTCCTGGTTCTCCTCCTACTTCTCCGTCTCTTTAACCAATCCCTCCCACCTGCTAAATTTGCAAGGCCCTCAGAGCTCAGTTCTAGTGTCTGTCTACACCCATTCCTTCCAAAGCTTCAACTAATAATAATACTAAGTGTAGTATTTGTTAAGCGCTTACTATGAGCCAGACACTGTACTAAGCCCTGGGGTGGATTCAAGCAAATAGGCTTCGTCACAGTCCCTGCCCCACATGGGGCTCAGGTTTCAATCCCCATTTTGCAGATGAGGTAACATGAGGCACAGAGAAGTGAGGTGATGTGCCCAAGGTTACTCAGCGGACAAACAGCAGAGGCTGGATTAGAACCCAGGTCCTTCTGACTCCCCGGCCAGTGCTCTATCCACTACAATGGATGATTTCCAAATCTACACCCCCCAGCCCCAATCACTCCCTGTCTCTGTCATCTCACATTTTCTCCTGCCTTAAGGACGGCTCTACCTGGATGTCCCACCATCACTCAAGCAGCATGGCCTACTGGATAGAGCATGGACTGGGAGTCAGAAGGACCTGGGTTCTAATCCTGGCGTCACCACTTATCTACTGTGACCTTGGGCAAGTCGCTTCACTTCTCTGCACCTCAGTAACCTCATCTGTAAAATGGGGATTAAGACTGTGAGCCCGTTGAGGGACAGGGACTGTGTCCTACCTGATTAGCTTGTATCTTCCCCAGCCCTTAGAACAGTTTTTGACACATAGAAAGCACTTAACAAATACCATTATTATTATTATTAATTTAATATGTTCAAAACTGACCTCATCTCCCCACTCCAACTCTGACCTCCCCACCGTCTTTTCCATCACAGTTGACCGTATCTCCATCCTCCCAGTCTCACAAGCCCACAACCCTGGCATTACCCTCGAGTCATCTCTTTCCTTCACCCTGCATATTTGTCAGCCACTAAATCTTGTTGAATTTATCTCCACGTCTCGAGAATTCCCCTTCCTGTCCATCCCAATTGTTGCCATCCTGGTTCAAGCAGTTGTCATATGCTGTCAACTCCTGTACGAGCCTACTCACTGATCTCCCTGCCTCCTTTTCTTCCCTCCAGTCTGCACTTCACAATGCTGCCCAGATTATTTTTCTAAAAATTTGTACAGTGCATGTCTCCCCGGCTTCAAGTACCTCCAAAAGCTGCCCATCCAACTCGACGTGAAGCGGAAAACTCCTCCCCACTGGCTCTGAGGCACTCAGTCACCTCTCTCCCCTCTTACCTATCCTCTTTCCCACTATATCCATCACTCATGCTCACATCCTCCATCCTGCCAGGAACTTCTCCCTTCGCATGAATCCATCAGTCGGTGATATTGACTGAGCATTTACTGTGTTGGCAGAGCACTGTATTCAGCTCTTGGGAAAGTACAGTACGATTGAGTTGATAGACACCATTCCTGCCCACAGAAAGCTTGCAGTCTATAAGGCGAGACAGACTTTAAAATAAATTACAGATGGGGGAAATAATAGAGTATAAGGATATGTACAAAAGTGCTGTGGGGTTGGGGTGAGTGTCAAAGTGACTAGATGCCGAGTGACTAGGTAATGCAGAGGGGAGGGTGGGTAGAGGAAATGAGGACTTAATCAGGGAAGGCCTCTTGGAGGAAACGTGATTTTAGGGACGGTTTGAAGTTGGGGAGAGTGGTGGACTTTTGGATCTGCAGTGGGAGGGAGTTTCAGACCAAAGGGAGGAGGATGTGGGCAAGTTCAGCGGTGGGATAGGTGAACATGAGATACAGAATATGTTGACTTTAGAGGAGCAAAGTGTACAGACTGGGTGTTAGTAGAAGATCAGCGAATTAAGACAGGCAGGAGAGAGCTGACTGAATGCCTCTCAGCTGTGTGACCTTGGGCAAGTCACTTCACTACTCTGTGCCTCAGTGACCTCATCTGTAAAATGGGGATTAACTGTGAGCCTCACGTGGAACAACCTGATTACCCTGTATCTACCCCAGCGCTTAGAACAGTGCTCTGCACATAGTAAGCGTTTAACAAATACCAACATTATTATTAAAGCCGATGGTAAGGAGTTTCTGTTTGGTGTGGAGGTGAATGGGTAACTATTGGAGATCTTTGAGGAGTGGGGAGATGGGGCCTGGGTGGTGTTTCAGAAGAATGACCTGGGAAGCAGAGTGAAATATGGAGGGGGGTAGGGAGAAACAGCGGAGAGGGAGGTAAACAAGAAGGCTGATGCAGTAGTTATAGCGGGATGTGATAAGTAATTGGATCAGCGGAGTAGTTGTTTGGATGGAGACGAAAGGGTGGATTCTAAAAGTGCTGTGAAGGTTGAACTGATTGAATTTCTTGAAAGATTGAATTTGAGGGTCAAATGAGAGAGATGAATTGAGGATAATGCCATGGGTACAGGCTTGAGAGCTTGAGAGGATGATGGTGTTTTTTATAGTGAGCGGAAGTTCATGGCGAGGATTTGGACGTGGGTGGGAAGATGAAGCATTCTGTTTTAGACATGTTAAGTCCGAGGTGTCGGCGGGATATCCAACTAGAGATGTTTTGAAGGTGAGAGGAAATGCGAGACTGTAGAGAGGGAGAGAGGTCAGGGCTGGTGAGGTAGCTTTGGGAGTTATCTGCATAGAGATGGAAGTTGAAGTTGTGGGAACAAATGAATTCTCCAAGGGAGTGGGTGTAGATGGAGAACAGAAGTTGATCCACATCTATTATCGGAGGGTGGCAGGTAAAGGAGGAACTAGTGAAAGAGAGTGAGAATGAGCGGCCAGAGAGATAGGAGGAGAACCAGGAGAGAACAGTGTCAGCGAAGCCAAGGTTGGATCCCGTTTCCAGGAGAAAGGGATGGTCCACAGTGTCGAAGGCAGCAGAAAAGTTGAGGAGCATTAGGACGGAGTAGAAGCTGTTGGATTTGGCGAGAAGGAGGTCATCGGTCTTCTCAGGACCGTTCCTGTGGAGTGAAGGGGTGGAAGCCAGATTGGGAAAGGTCGGGGAGAGAGTTGGAGGAGAGGAAGTGGAGGCAGTGAGTGTTGAAAACCTGCTGAAGCAGTTTGGAGAAAAATGGTAGGAGGGAGATGGAATTATAGCTTTTATAATTATGTTATAATGTTAAATAGACCAACATTCTCCTTCAAAACCTCGCTAAAATAACATCGCCTCCAGGAAGCCGTCCCTGACTAAGCTCTGAACCCCTACCCTATATTCCTTTCCTATTAACTCACCTATGCACTAAGCACTTACCTCCACTCTCCACCCCCATAGCACTCCTCACACTTGTTGCTTCTCTTATCTGTAAATCATTTTGATGTCCGCCTTTCCAGCTAGACTGTAAATTTCTTGAGAGCAGGATGTCTACTTTATTCTCCCTTCTAGACTGTGAACCCATGGTTGGGTAGGGATTGTCTCTATTTGTTGCCCAATTGTACTTTCCAAGCTCTTAGTACAGTGCTCTGCGCACAGTAAGCGCTCAATAAATATGACTGACTGAATGAATGAATTAGACTTTTCAAAGTCCAAGTACGGTGCCCTGCATAGACTGAGCTCTCAAGCACAGAGATTAATTGATTGGAATTGGTTAGCTTGAAAGGGGCAAAAAATGTGTGGGAAATTGTAGTGGGAGAAGAGTAGATTAATAATAATGACGGTTGCTTACGAGGTGTTAAGATCAGGTGGAGTGCTGAGTTAGACATAAAATAATAATGATGGTATTTGTTAAGCGCTTATTATGTGCAAAGCACTGTTCTAAGCTTTCGGGGGGATACAAGGTGATCAGGTTGTCCCACTTGGGGCTCACGGGCTTAATCCCCATTTTACAGATGAGGGAACTGAGGCACAGAGAAGTGAAGTGACTTGCCCAAAGTCACCCAGCTGACAAGCGGCGGAGCCGGGATTAGAACCCGTGACAACTGACTCCCAAACCCGTGCTCTTTCCACTGGGCCACAAGAAATGTGGCCTAGTGGAGAGATTTTAGGCCTTGTTGTTTAGGCCTCTTTTTGCCATTGTTTGTCCCTCAGGAAAATGGAGAGGAGATACCTGCTCTCCCTGCATTTTCTACTGTAAGCCCTGGGTAGAAGAAAAACTGTCTGATTTGACTTCTGAATTGAATTCTGTACCTTCCCTAGCGCAAAACACATAGTTAATCGCTTAATAAATACCCTAGTAATGATAATAATAATAATGATGGTATTTGTTAAGAGCTTACTATGTGTCAAATAATACACTAAATGCTGGGGTAGATCCAAGCTAATGATGTTGGACACTGTCCCCGTCCCACATGGGACTCACAGTCTTAATCCCCATTCTACAGATGAGGGAACTTAGGCCCAGAGAAGCTAAAGGACTTGCCCAAGGACACACAGCAGACAAGCGGCAGAGCCGGGATTAGAACCAGTGTGGCTCAGTGGAAAGAGCACGGGCTTTGGAGTCAGGGGTCATGAGTTCGAATCCCAGCTCTGCCACTTGTCAGCTGTGTGACTGTGGGCAAGTCACTTAACTTCTCTGGGCCTCAGTTACCTCATCTGTAAAATGGGGATGAAGACTGTGAGCCCCACGTGGGCCAACCTGATTCCCCTGTGTCTACCCCAGCGCTTAGAACGGTGCTCTGCACATAGTAAGCGCTTAACAAATACCAACATTATTATTATTATTAACCCAGGTCATTCTGACTTCCAAGCTTGTACTCTATCCATTAGGCCATGCTGCTTCTTATTACTACGAATAAAGATTATCGATGGGAGGAAAAAGTATGGGCTTAGGATGTTTAGAATAATTTAAAGTTCATCATCATCAACAATGGAATTTATCGAGCACTTACTGTGTGCAGAGCACTGTACTAAGCACCTATCAGACAGACTGGTGGAGAAGCCATCGGGGAAGTGAATGCCTCGCGGTGATCCTCCAGTGACTCATTCTACCCTTCCTTCCCCCAGAGGCCAGGTTGAGGGTGTGATGGAGTCCGGTGGAGCACCCCTTTTGGGATTCATTCATTCTATCGTATTTATTGAACACTTACTGTGTGCAGAACCCCAAACTAAGCACTTGGGAGTGTACAGTACAACAATAAACCCAAACATTCCCTTCTGACACCGAGCTTACAGTCTGGGGGCAGGTAATATAATGCCACCCGATCCCCAGTGGGAGCTAAGGCAGTTCTGGGGCTTAGGGTCTTTTCTAGCTGGAACACCCTGGTTCTCATCTTGGAGTAGCCGTGCATTAAAGGGTAAGGCACACCTCATTTGGGTATAAGTCCTTTGGCTTTCATCACACTGTCCAACCCCAAGCCTGCGGGAAGGGAATTTCATCCAAACTCTGTCCTTTTCCCCAACAGCTGCTGCCTGGCAGGTCGAGCCTATCCCCTCGGCGACATCCCAGAAGATCTCGTCCCTCTGGTTAAAAACCAGGTTGGTAGCCATTTGATTGAACTGTGCTGAGCAAAGGGTCTTGCAGAGACGTATCGAAGGAAACCTCTCGGACTCTGCGCCGTGCTTTAAGCGCGTACGTCAGAGACAAGCTTATTTCTACTAGCGTTAGTACGGAGCGGTGACTGACAGGCAGATTTTCCTCTTCTAGTCAAGGCCGATACAGAATCTTTTTTATGTGCGGTTGGTACAGCTTCCGTGCTTCCCACGTGATCGCATAGCACACAACGTAATATACACCTAAAGTCAAACAGCAGTAAAATTCTACTCGGCCTAATTGCTCGGTCCTGCCTGGTTCTCCTCATTTTAGAAATCTGGTGGGCAGACGGTATACTCTCAGGCTGATAAGTCGGCCAGAGGTCCTGACCTTGCTAAGGGAGGAACAGCTCCATCCTGTCTCAAGACCTTGTCGTTCCAAGATTCCCGATAAGACAGACACCAGGGCAGGATGAAACAAAGGAGGAAAGGATATGGGATCTGCCCGCTCTGAGTAAATGGTGGCTTGGCCCGACAATAATGGAGTCCAGGCTTAAAGGCCCTGCACGTTCCATCCCTTGGTATTCTACCACTCCTCGACAATCTAGTCACCGGAGTTATCCTTGGCTAGGTTAGGAGACGATCAAGTGGGCCTAGAGATAAAACACCTCAGAAGAGACGGTCTGAAGAGAGAGCAAGGGCAAATGCAAGGGCCAGACCACCGGAGCTCCGCCAGAGCTTGTGACTGGCTAACATTTACTCAAATGAGACGGAGTGCAATGATGTTACCCTTCCCAATTACGCTTGGAATGCTAATAATCGTATAAGAGTACTTTATCACTTCAAGCATTTCCCCTCTGTGAAAAGCAAGAGGATAAAATATTCATGTACCGAATCATGCGGTTAATCGTGGGAGAGTTACAATCCTGAGTCAGGTACTCCCGACCATAAAATGTGTTACTCTTTCAGAACATTATCATCACTGCTTTCCTCTATTATCTCGGAGATCAAAATAACAGCCAGGAGACAACTTTCTGTTTGGAATGTTTTTGGTTTTTGTTTTTAAGTATTTTTGAAAGGTCATGGATTATCGTATGGTAAGGGAGCTTCCTATTAAAATCTGAGGAAAACAGTGAAGTACCTTACTGGAATTTGGCAGATGCTCATGAAATTGCTTTAGGATGGGTCTGGACAAGGCTAATAATTCAATTCCAGGCCCCTCAAATAGCTTGTTTGGCTCCAATCTCTATTAAGTCGTAGAGTCTTATTTTGAGCAATGGCCCAAGTAACCTCATCAGGCGAAGCAAACCCAATTTGGGTTGAGTAAATTTAATTTCACTTGGTTTCTTACCAGTGATATTTCTCTTTAGTACACCTGCTCCATACTAGAGTGCCTAAAATGTGAAGCCAGTGCATTTAAGACCTTTTTGTTCAAATCATGGCATTAATTTAGTTCTGTCTGGGCATGCAATGAGTGGGAGCTCTTTGTTTCTCTACAAGAAACCCTAGTTTCTGGGAATCAGTAGAAGGGTCACCTTCCTAAATGAACAGAGCAGGAGCAATCAGTACCAGTCGAGAAACAACACGGCCGAGGGGATAGAATATGGGCTTGGGAGTTAGAGGACCTGGATTCCAATTCCACTCTGCCACTTGTCTGCTGTGTGACTTGGGGAAAGTCACT
This sequence comes from Ornithorhynchus anatinus, assembly GCF_004115215.2. Taxonomy (NCBI): domain Eukaryota; kingdom Metazoa; phylum Chordata; class Mammalia; order Monotremata; family Ornithorhynchidae; genus Ornithorhynchus; species Ornithorhynchus anatinus. The sequence continues at coordinate 133,214,784 of NC_041728.1, forward strand.
TGGGAAAGTTTGGGAGGGAAGATAAGGAGCTCTGTCTTGGACGTATTGAATTTTAGGTAGCAGGAGGACATCCAAATACTGATGTCATTCATTCAATAGTATTTATTGAGCGCTTACTATGTGCAGAGCACTGTACTAAGCGCTCGGAATGTACAGTTCGGCAACAGATAGAGACAATCCCTGCCCAGTGACGGGCTCACAGTCTAATGGGGGGAGACAGACGGACAAAAACAAGACAACATAATCACGATAAATAGAATCAAGGGGATGTACACCTCATTAACAAAATAAATAGGGTAATAAAAATATATACAAATGAGCACAGAGCTGAGGGGACGGGAAGGAGCAGGAGGAGGAGCGGAGGGAAAGGGGGCATAGCTGAGGGGAGGGGGAGGGAGCAGAGGTTGGAGGGGGAGCAGAGAGGAAGCAGAGGGAGCAGCGGGATGTCCTGAAGGCAGGAAGAGATGCGAGCCTGGAGGGAGAGAAGGAGAACAGGAGAGGAGATTTAGGTGTCATCCGCATAGAGATGATAGTTGAATCTGTGGAGCGAATGAGTTCTCCAAAGGAGTGAGTGTAGATGGAGAATAGAAGGGGACCAAGAGCTGAACTCTGAGGGACCCTTACAGTTAGGTGATGGGAGCGGGAGGAGGAGCCCACAAAGGAGACTGAGAATGAATGGCCAGGGAGATAAGAGGAGAACCAGGAGAAGACAGAGTCAGTGAAGCCAAGGTTGAATAACGTGTTGAGAAGGGGATGGTCCATAGTGTCAAAGGCAGCTGAGAGGTCAAGGAGGATTAGGATGGAGTAGGAGCTGTTGGATTTGGCCGGAAGGAGGTCACTGGTGACCTTTGAGAGGGTGGTTTCAGTGAAGAGGGCAAAAGCCAGATTAGAATGGGTCCAGGAGAGAGTTGGAGGAGAGGAATTTGAGGCAGCGAGTGTAGACAATTCGCTCCAGGAGTTTGGAGAGGAAGGGTAGTGGGGAGATGGAGTGATAACTAGAGGAGGCTGTGGGGTCAAGGGAGGGGTTTTTTTAGGATGGAGGAGACGTGGGTAGGTTTGAAGGCAGAGGGGAAGAAGCCGTTGGGGAGTGAGCGGTTGAAGATGGAAGTTAAGGGTAGGAGGGAAGGGGTGAGAGTTTTTATAAGGAGGGAGGGAATGGGGTCCAATGCGCATGTGAAGGGGGTGGCACCTGAGAGGAGGCAGGAGATCTCCTCTGAAGATACTGGGAAGGATGGGGAAGTTGAAAAGGGGGCTTAGAGGAGGGGGGATGGAGGAGGAAGAGGGGAGATTTGGAGGAGCTCAGACCTGAGGGTGCTAATTTTCCTAATGAAGTAAGTGGTCATATCACTGGGGGTGAGGGATGGGGAAGGGGGAGCAACGGGGGGCTGAGCGGGGAGTTTAATGTCCAGAACAGCTGACAAGGATGATGGGCATGGGTGTCAGTAAGGAAAGAGAAATAGTTTGGCCGGGCAGAGGAAAAGGCACAGTTAGGCAAGAAGGTACACATGTGAAGTGGACCAGGTCGGCCTGATGCTTAGATTTCCTCCAGTAGAGTTCAGCGGCTCGAGCCAAAGAACGAAGGAGTTGGACAGCGGAGGTATCCAGGGCTGTGGGTTAGGGGTGCGAGAGCGATGAAGGGATAGGGGAGTGAGTGAGTTGAGTTGAATAGAGAGGGTGGAATCGATAGCATCTTTTTGGTCATTAAGAGCAGGTGGAGTAGTTACGGAGGCTAGTTGGGGTGTGATGCACTGACAGAGATGGATGGGGTCGAGAGAGCGGAGGTCTCTGTGAGAGAATAATACAGATTTATGGGGAGGAGGAGTGTGGGAGAGGAGGCAAGTGAGAAGGTTGTGGTCAGAGAGGGATTTCAGAGTTGGTGAGGGTAGAGATTGTGCAGCGGTTAGAGACGACGAGATCGAGTGTGCGTCCATATTGGTGGGGAGGGGAAGGTGGGGTGGAGAAGGAGGTCAGCGGGGTTGAGGAGTGGTAGAAGGCGGGCGGCGGAGGGGTCACCGGGTCATCTGTGTGTATGTCGACGTCTCCAAGGACAGTCGCTGTCCCACATGGGGCTCACGGTCTTAGTCCTCATTTTACAGATGAGGTAGCTGAGGCCCAGAGAAGTGAATAGACTTATCACCCGGCAGATAAGTGGTAGAGCCGGGATTAGATCCCAGATCTTTCCGACTCCCAGGCCTGTGCTCTGTCCACCAGGCTACCGCTGCTTCTCTCTCGCCAACCTTGAGCTAAGTACCTCTGACTCAGCAAAGATAATCCGAGTGGCTGCCATTTGAAATTTGCCGCGCCTCGAGACAGAAATAGACGGGGTGTCTTTCTGAAATGAGCTGACTCGATTCCAACAGCCCAGGGGCCGAACTGGGTCAGCAGACCCCGCTTCGGACCACTCTGGCTGGAATAATTGGGTCCCCGGCCCCTTGAGGAAGATAAAAAAAAAAAAAGGAGGCTGGCTCTCGCTGGTGGACAGGATTTAGTAAATTGCACCTGTATGCTTTCTGTTTCTAACAAGTGACACTTGACAAGACTGTGGGAGCCCTGCCCTTTTCTGTTAATGTCTTGGAGATGTATATGTTAGATGGCGGGGAACACTGCTGCTGGCAAATTTAACTTTTAAGATTCTCTTGAATGCGCAGAAGCAGCATGGTGTAGTGGATAGAATGGATAGAACACAGGCCTGGGAGTCAGAAGGACCTGGGCTCGAGTCCTGGTTCCGTCACGTGTCTGCTGTGTGTCCTTGGGCAAGTCACTTCACTTCTCTGGGCCTCAGTTAGCTCCACTGTAAAATGGGGATTGAGACTGTGAGCCCCATGCGGGATGGAGACTGTCTCCAACCCGATTACCTTGTATCCACTCCAGCGCTTAGAACAGTGCGTGACACATAATAAGCCCTTAACAGATAACATCATTCTCATAGCCGTTCTTCTGCCTTGGTTCAGAGATTACTGTAGACACAGTGCTCCTAAGAAATGGCGAAAGGCTGCACTGAACTGTGTGAATCGGAAGCCAAGTCACGGCTGTGTCTGTCTAAAATTCGGTCATTTTTACGTCCGAATTAGTTGCTCTTTAGATGGGGCCTTCACTTTTGTCTTCTTCCATAGTTCTACGTCTGCATTAGTTGCTCTTTAGATGGGGCTTTCACTTTCATCTTCTTCCACGGTTCTGCCGAACGGACAGTACAGTCTTTTGCACAAAGTCCTTTACTCAGTAAATACCTTGATGATGATCACTTGGGCCCACTCTGACCTCTGTCTTCAACTACTGACTCTCTGATGGTTCCTTCCTCTCTGCTTTCAGACACGCCCACGGGTCCCCTGTGCAAAAATGAAAAATTAAAAAAAAAATTCCCCTCCTGACCCCATTGAGAAACGGCATGGCTCAATGGAATGAGCACGGGCTTGGGAGTCAAAGGTCACCGGTTCGAATCCCGGCACTGCCACTTGTCAGCTGTGTGACTGTGGGCAAGTCACTTAGCTTCTCTGTGCCTCGGTTCCCTCATCTGTAAAATGGGGATTAAGACCGTGAGCCTCACGTGGGACAACCTGATTACCCTGTATCTATCCCAGCGCTTGGAACAGTGCTCTGCACATAGTAAGTGCTTAACAAATACCAACATTATTATTGTATCTTCCAGCCGCATCCCTACCGTGTCTTACTTCACTTCCTGTCCACCAATTCCCTTCTTGACCTTCTACAATCTGGCTTCCTCCCCATCAATTAGTAGTGTTTATTGAGCGCTTTCTGTGTGCAGAGCACTGTACTGAGCACTTGGGAGACTATAAAACAGCAAAGTTCATAGACATGTTCTCTGCCCACAATCAATCATATTTACTGAGCTCTTACTGGGTGCTGAGCACTGTACTTAACGCTTGGGAGAGTAAGGTGCAACAGAACGGTACAGTAGAGAAGCGGCGTGGCTCAGTGGAAAGAGCCCGGGCTTGGGAGTCAGAGTTCATGGGTTCTAATCCCACCTCTGCCGCATGCCAGCTGTGTGACTTTGGGCAAGTCACTTAACTTCTCTGTGCCTCAGTGACCTCATCTGTAAAATGGGGATTAAAACTGTGAGTCCCACGTGGTACGACCTGATCACTTTGTATCCCCCCAGCGCTTAGAACAGTGCTTTGCACATAGTAGGAGCTTAACAAGTACCACCATTATTATTATTATTAATATTAATTAATTAGACATGTGGTTGGGAGAGTATACTGAAGCAGAGTTGTAGACACGTTCCCTGTCCATAACGAGTTTACGGTTTAGAGTGGGAACCAGACATTAATTCATTCAATAGTATTTATTGAGCGCTTACTATGTGCAGAGCCCTGTGCTGAGCGCTTGGAATGTGCAAATCGGTAACAGATAGAGACAGTCCCTGCCCTTTGACGGGCTTACGGTCAATAAGGAACTCCCATTCAATTCCACTGAAACTGTTTTCTCCAAGATCACCGATGACTTCCTGGTCATCAGATCTTTTCTTTTCCGTGGTCTTTGCCCACCCACCATCTTTCCCTCATCCTGGTAACCCAGATCAGAGAGACAGAAAAAACTCTACAGTAGACTAGTTAAACGTGGAAAAGCCCTTTGGGGAACCGAGTCAGAAATGTTGAAGATGGAGTTTCCCCTGAGGAACGATGGATGAGCCCCTCTCTGGAGAGTTCAGGATCAGGAGCCTGCAAAGAGGAATTGATTTCTCCAGGTGGCCTTCCCAGACTAAGCCCCCCTTTTCCTCTCCTCCCCTTTCCCTCCCCATTGCCCCGACCCGCTCCCTTTGCTGTACCCCCCTTCCCTGCCCCACAGCACTTGTGCATACGTGTACATATTTATAATGATAATTCTACTTATTTTTATTAATGATATTTATAGGTCTATAATTCTATTTATAATGACACTACTGATGCCTGTTTCCCATGTCTCCCCCATCCTAAAAAAACCCTCTCTCGACCCCACTTCCCCTTCCAGTTATCGCCCTATCTCCCTACTACCCTTCCTTTCCAAGATCCTAGAACGAGTCGTCTACACTCGCCGCTTAGAATTCCTTAACTCCCATTCTCTCCCGGACCCCCTCCGATCTGGTTTCCGTCCCCTCCGCTCTACCGAGACTGCTCTCTCTAAGGTCACCCGTGACCTCCTTCTTGCCAGATCCAACGGCTCCTACTCTATCCTGATCCTCCTCGACCTCTCAGCTGCCTTCGACACCGTCGACCATCCCCTCCTCCTCCTCACCTTATCTCACCTCGGCTTCACGGACCCCGTCCTCTCCCGGTTCTCCTCTCCTCTCTCTGGCCGGTCATTCTCGGTCTCCTTCGCGGGCTCCTCCTCCCCCTCCCATCCTCTGACTGTAGGGGTTCCTCGAGGGTCAGTTCTTGGCCCTCTTCTGTTCTCCATTTACACTCACTCCCTCGGTGAACTCATCCGCTCTCACGGCTTCAACTCTCATCTCTATGCAGATGACACACAGATCTACATCTCCGCCCCTGTCCTCTCCCCCTCCCTTCAGGCTCGTATCTCCTCCTTGCCTCCAAGATGTCTCTACCTGGCTGTCTGCCCGCCACCTAAAACTCAACATGAGCAAAACTGAGCTCCTCATCTTCCCTCCCAAGCCCGGTCCTCTCCCTGACTTCCCTATCACCGTGGACTGCACGACCATCCTTCCCGTCTCTCGGGCCCGCGACCTCGGTGTCATCTTTGACTTGGCTCTCGCGTTCACCCCACACATCCGATCGGTCACCGAAACCTGCCGGTCTCACCTTTATAATATCGCCAAGATCCGCCCTTTCCTCTCCACTCGAACGGCTATCTTACTGCTACGGGCTCTCGTAATATCCCAGCTAGATTACTGTGTCAGCCTGCTCTCCGATCTCCCCTCCTCCTGTCTCTCTCCGCTCCAGTCTATTCTTCACTCCGCTGCCCGGCTCATCTTCCCGCAGAAACGCTCTGGGCCTGTCACTCCCCTTCTTAAAAACCTCCAGTGGTTGCCTATCGACCTCTGCACAAAACAAAAACTTCTCACTCTAGGCTTCGAGGCTCTCCATCACCTTGCCCCTTCCTACCTCTCCTCCCTTCTCTCTTCCTACTGGCCCCCCCGCACGCTCCGCTCCTCTGCCGCCCACCTCCTCACCGTCCCTCGGTCTCGCCCCCTGGGCCACGTCCTCCCTCTTCAGCTCCCTCCTCACCTCCGCCAAACTAACTCTTCCCCTCTTCAAAACCCTTCTTAAAGCTCACCTCCTCCAAGAGGCCTTCCCACACTGAGCTTCCCTTTTCCCTCTGCTCCCTCTACCCCCCCTTCTCCTCTCCACAGCTAAACCCTCTTCTCCCCCCTTTCCCTCTGCTCCCCCCCACCCCTCCCGTCCCATCCCCTCAGCACCGTACTCGTCCGCTCAACTGTATATGTCTTCATTCCCCTATTTATTTTGTTAATGAGATGTACATCACCTTGATTCTATTTATTTGCTATTGTTTTAATGAGACGTTCTTCCCCTCGACTCTATTTCGACTCTATTTATCGCCATCGTTCTCGTCTGTCCGTCTCCTCCGATTAGACCGTAAGCCCATCAAAGGGCAGGGACTGTCTCTATCTCTTACCGATTTGTCCATTCCAAGCGCTTAGTCCAGTGCTCTGCACATAGTAAACACTCAATAAATACTATTGAATGAATGAATGAATGTTTCCTTGTTTTGATGTCTGTCTCCCCCCTTCTAGACTGTGAGCCTGTTGTGGGCAGGGATCATCTCTATTTGTTGCTGAATTGTACTTTCCCAAGCGCTTAGTACAGTGCTCTGCGCATAGTAAGTGCTCACTAAATACGATTGGATGAATGATTATAGTGCTCGTGGCTTGCTCAGTGTCCCTCGCAGTCTCTCAACTCTGCCAGCCGTGTTCCTGCTGGGCCACAGGCAGGTAGATGTGAGCCCGTTGTTGGGCAGGGACTGTCTCTATCTGTTGCCGAATTGTCCATTCCAAGCATTTAGTACAGTGCTCTGCACATCGTAAGAGCTCAATAAGTACGACTGAATGAGTGAATGAATGTTGGTGCCGAATTGAACTTTCCAAGCACCTGGTACAGTGCTCTGCACACAGTAAGCGCTCCGTAAATACGATCGAATGGATGGAAGTAGATGTGTGGCGGTGCAGCACATTGCAGAGGTAGAACTGAGCCTAGAAACCAGGTGTCCTGATTCCCAGAGCACTGCTGTATCCCCTGGACCATCTTCGTTAGGCACATTGAGGAGGGTGGGCTACCGACCGGCGTGCCCCATTATGAAAGTTTCATTTCCTCTTTTCCTGCTCGCTTCTGCGTCACCCAGCCCCACAGCACTTACGTGCGTATCCATCCTGTATATCTTTATATTAATATCTTTCCCCCGCTCTAGGCCGTAAGCTCATTGTGTTGTTGGAAGCAGCATGGCCTAGGGGCAAGAGCGCGGGTTTGTGAGACAGACGTCGTCAGTTCCCATCCTGGCTCTTGCACTTCCATCCATTCAGTGGTATTTATTGAGCGCTTACTGTGTGCAGAGCACTGTACGAAGCGCTTGGGAAAATACAGTGCAACAATAGACAGACACATTCCCTGCCCACAATGAGTATACAGTCTGGAGCCGGGGACGGGGTGGGGACAGACATCAATATAAATAAATAAATGACAGATGTCCAGCGTGGCTCAGTGGCAAGAGCCCGGGCTTAGGAGTCAGATGTCATGGGTTCTAATCCCGGCTCCGCCACTCGTCAGCTGTGGGACTGGGCAAGTCACTTCACTTCTTGGTGCCTCAGTTCCCTCATCTGTCAAATGGGGATGAAGACTGAGAGCCCCATGTGGGACAACCTAATTGCCTTGTATCGCCCCCAGCGCTTAGAACAGTGCTCGACACGTAGTAAGCACTTAACAAATACCGACATTATTATTAGATATGTACATAAATGCTGTGCGGCTGGGAGCGGGAAGAACAAAGGCAGTAAGTTCACTTGCCTGCTGTATGACCTTGGTCAGTCAATCAGTCGTTGGTATTTACTGAGTGCTTACTATGTGCAGAACACTGTACCAAGCACTTGGAAGAGTGCAATATAACAGAATTAGCAGACACATCATTTTACTTCTCTGGGCCTCAGTTACCTGATCTGTAAAATGGAGGTGAAGATGGTGAGCCCCGTGTTGAACAGGGACTGTGTCCAATCTAATGACCATATCTACCCCTGTGCTTAGAAGAGTGTTTGCCCCATAGTAAGCGCTTAACAAATACCATTATTATTAATAATAATAATGTTGGTATTTGTTAAGCGCTTACTATGGGCCAAACACTCTTCTAAGCGCTGGGGGTAGATACAGGTTAATCAGGTTGTCCCACATGAGGCTGACAGTCTTAATCCCCATTTTGCAGATGAGGTCACTGAGGCACCGAGAAGCGAAGTGGCTTGCCCAAAGTCACACAGCTGACAGGTGGCAGAGCTGGGATTAGAACCCATGACCTCTGACTCCTAAGCCTGTGCTCTTTCCACTGAGCTACGCTGCTTCTCAGTGTGGTGTTGTGTTGTACTCTCCCAACTGCTTAGTACAGTGCCCTGCATACAGTAAGCGCTCAATCGGTTTGATTGATTGATTTGATTAAAGTCAGCCCCTGTAACTGAGAGAGGTCTTTGGGCACATTTAAACCCATCAGCCTACTTTGGGAATCCTCTAAATCTGAACGAGAACTGTTGGTTGGACCGAAGGAGAGAAAAATAACCATTTCCTTAATTTGCAGGTCTTCGAATTTCTCATCCGCCTCCACTCAGCTGAGGCTTCCCCTGAGGAAGAAATCTACCCTTACGTCCGCACACTCCTGCACTTCGATACCAGGGAATTCCTCAATGTGCTCGCACTGGTAAGAAGCGTTCCAGTCTTAAGATATCGTACAGAGATGAAGTAAAGTGAAAATCTTTATCCTTATAGTTTCTAAATGGTAAATTGCAGTGTGGTGCCATTGGCAATTTGCTGGAAAATGGAGCAGCGTGGCCTAGTGGAAAGATTCCAGGTCTGTGGGTCAGAGGACCTGGGTTGTAATCCTGGCTCCGCCACTCGCTTGTTGAGTGACCTTGGGCAAGTCACTTCACTGTTCCTTGCCTCAGCTTCCTCATCTGTAAAATAGAGATACAGATACCTATTCTCTCCTATTTAGGGTTTTGGCCTCATGTGGGTCAGGGACTATATCTGGCCTGATTATCTTGCATCTACCTCAGTGTTTAGTACAGAGTTGGGCACCTAGTATGTTTATATTAGTGCCTGTTTACTTGTTTTGATGTGTATCTATAATTCTGTTTATTTATATTGATGCTATTGATGACTGCTTACTTGTTTCCCCCCTTCTAGACTGTGAGCCCATTGTGAGCAGGGATTGTCTCCGTTGCTGAATTGTATTTTTTAAGCGCTTAATACAGTGCTCTGTACCCAGTAAGCGCTCAATAAATACGATTGAATGAATGAATAACAAATGCCATTATAATCATTATCATTATTATAATTATTATTGGATATGCTTCTCACTTCGAAATCCCACCCGTTTGCCCCTTCATGCAAAGCCACAGGCCCAATATTAATACTTGGTGGTAGTTTGCTGTTTGGATTGTGCATCTACTGTGTTCAATTAGACAGTGTCCAAACCGATTGTCTTCTATGTACCCCAGCACTTAGAACAGTGCCTCGCACTTAGTAAGTGCTTAACAAATACCATAATTATTATTATCACAGTTCATCATTCTTCGTGTAAAGTTGGAAGAACTGAAGTGGGGACCACTCCAAATGCCAGCTTATAGATTTTAAAGGATGAATTCTGGATTAACAGGTTTATCTACTTAGTTACAAATTTAAAATTAAAATGGCAAAAACTATAAAAATGTGAAAATATTATTATAATGGTAAAAATGTATTATTTAAGAGCTTACTCTATGCCAAGCACTGGAGTAGATATAACCAGTTCCCCCATGGGGCTCGCAGTCTACGTAGGAGGGAGAACAAGTACTAGAATCCCCATCTTGCAGAGGAAGGAACCGATGTAAAACGAAGTTAAGGGATTTACTCAAGGTCACACAGTACGTAAGTGGCACAGCCGAGATTAGAACTCAGGTCTTCTGACTCCTGGGCCTGCGCTCTTTCCACTAAGCCCTGCAGTGAACCCTATTTTACACGGGAACTGATGGAATGTTGCAAGAATGATCTACAGTTAGAGCCTTATTGGAATTTGTTTCCCCCATAATTGACCACTTTTGTTTCAGACTGCACTCAACTTTCACGGAAACCAGTTCACTGAGGTGTCACAAAAGACTTCATTTAAAAAAATAGTTTCCACTTGCACTCCTCTCTGGTGACTACCGGAAGTTTTTCTCCCTTTGGCTCTCCATTTCTGGGATATTTTCTCCAGAGCTTTTTTTTTTCCACTGCCTTACTGCGTTAGCCATCATTCTTGCATATCTTAACTTGATTTAAAATTCTACTTTAGCTTGAGTATGTTCTAGTTTTGGGATGATTGATTTTACTGTTAAACTAGGAAAACTCTTAATGGTTTAAACTGTATTTTTAAACTGTGCTAAAATTTGACTGTTTTTTTTTTTTGAAAATGTACAGTCAAGTTCCATTTTAAGTGCTTTCATGTGAATGGTGCCTATCAGAGGCTCCTGATACTTCAACCTGAAGGAGAGGTCACATTCCTTCTCTCTTTCTCCATCACTATATCGATCCTTAGGACCTTCACTATCCACTGAGATGTTCCCGATGAGCCTTCCATGGCCCGCTTTCTATCACTCCTCAACTCCACTGACCTCCTGCTCCACCCCAGCATTCTCACTCACCAACTTGGACATGCTCGTTATCATCAACTCTAGTAACTGTACAGTCTCTACTTTCACCAACTCTGAAATCTGACCACAACCTCCTCACCTGGTTTCCCTCCCACACACCTCCTTCCTGCAGTCTTTCCTGTTGCCCCACAGAGAACTCTGATCTTTCGACCCCATCCAGTTTTCTCGAATCATCGTATCCCCTTCAGCCTCCCTATCCAAATTACCTTCCCCTTTTGCAGATGAGGGAACTGAAGCACAAAAAGATTGTGACTTGCCCAAGATTACACAGTAGCTAAGTGGCTGATCTAGGATTATAGACCCTCTGACTCCCAGGCCCGTGTTAGGACCTAGACTGTAAGCTCATTCTGGGTGACTCTGCCTTGCTGCTCCTCTGGTTCCAAGAGGAGACCCATGAAGCCCTGGCAAAAGTTAAATACTGTATAGACTTCTCAATCAATCAATCAATCAATAATTATATAATAATGATATTTGTTAAGTGCTTACTATATGTTCTAAGCACTGGGGTACATAAAAGGTAGTCAGGTTGTCCCACTTGGGACTCACAGCCTTAATCCCCTTTTTACAGATGAGGTAACTGAGGCCCAGAGAAATGAAGTGACTTGCCCCAAGTCACGCAGCTGATAAGTGGCGGAGCTGGGATTAGAACCCGTGACCTATGACTCCCAAGCCCATGCTCTTTCCACTAAGGCGAGCTGCTTTGAACCCTTACTGTGTGCAGAGCGTGGCACTAAATGTTTGGGAGAGATCAGTATAACAGAATCGGATGCATTTTCTGCCCCCAGCAAGCTTACAGTTTAGAGGGGAGACAGACATTAATATAAATAAATTACAGATAGGTACATAAGTGCTGTCAGGGAGGGGGAGGGGGAATAAAGGGAGCAAATCAGGGAGATGCAGAAGGGAATGGGAGAAGAGGGAAGGAGGGTTTAGTCAGGGAAGGCCTCTTGGAGGGGATGTGCCTTCAGTAAAGCTTCAAAAATGGGGAGGGTAATTATCTGTCGGATATGAAGAGGGAAGGCATTCAGGTCCAGAGGCAGTACGTGGGTGAGAGATCAGTGGCGAGATAGGTGAGATCGAGGTCAGCAAGGAGGCCGATACGGTAATCAAAAAGGGAGAGAATAATTGCTTGGATTAACATGATAGCAGTTTGGATGGAGAGGAAAAAGTGGATTTTAGCAATGTTGTGAAGATTGAGCCAACAGGATTTAATGATAGATTGAATATGTGGGAGCGGCATGGCTTAGTGGAAAGAGCCTGAGCTTGAGAGTCACAGGCCATAGGTTCCCAGCTCCGCCACTTTATCAGCTGGATGACTTTGGGCAAGTCACTTAACTTCTCTGTGCCTCAGTTACCTTATCTGTAAAATGGGGATTAAGACTGTGAGCCCCCTGTGGGACAACCTGATTACCTTGTATCTACCCCATCGCTTGGCACACAGTAAGCGCTTAACAGATACCATCATCATCATCATATGTGGATTGAATGACAGAGCTGAGTCAAGGATAATGCCGAGGTTATGGGCTTGTGAGACAGGAAGGATGGTGGTGCTGTTAACAATGATGGGAAAGTCGGGGGTGGAGAGGGTTTGGGTGGGAAGATAAGGAGTTCTGTTTTGGACATGTGTTAAGTGTGAGGTGACGGCAGGACATCCAAGTAGAGGTGTCTTGAAGGCAGGAGGAATTACGAGACTGCAGAGAGGGAGAGAGATCTGGGCAGGAGATGTAGATTTGGCAGTTGAAGCCATGGGAATGAATGAGTTCTCAAGATGTAGATGGAAAAGAGAAGGGGACCCAGAACTGAACCTTGAGGGACCCCCACAGTTAGAGGGTGGAGGCAGAGGAGGAGCCCACGAAAGAACCTGAGAAGGAGCAGCCAAAGAGATAGGAGGAGAACCAGGAGGGGACAGCGTCAGCGAAGCCGAGGCATCAGGACGGCTATAATCGGCTACGTTTGCTGGCTCTAAATGAGGGGAATGGGAGGGCTAGCTCGTAGAACCTCCACAGCCCCCCGGGCCAAATTCCTGGTTTACCACAGATTGATTCTCGGCCATGTGTTTGTTTGTTCTTCCACCGCCACCTGGGTCTTTACCGCCGCGCAGAGATTTTTGCACATTATTCCTTTCGCTAAAAATATTTTATAATTAGAAAAAGTACGGCAAATTGCTCGTTCTAGTAATGACATGTTATTTTGGTGGAGGTTAACTACTACCAAAGTATGTCATTATATATATCTCAGCAGTCATGCTTTAGTATATTACCTCTTCATTACGATGACTGAAATAAGCTTTTGGTGTCCGTACAAAGCCGGGAATACTGCTGCCAAAAAGAAGAATGGATAAAAAAAACCTCACCCCTTTGTGTAACTGTTTTCTGTCAGTTGTCTAAATTCCCCAGTATTAGTTGTTAGCGCAGGAAGAATTTGTGTGCAGGTTGGATGCACATTCTATAACTCGTACTTGAAGTTAGAAAGTGACCTGTTTGAGCTGGAGCTTGGGATTTCTGTTGTCTTAAATGGAAAGGGCAGAATATTGCGGGATCCTGGAGTGAGAAGAAACCACAAAGATAAAAATAATTATGGTATTTAAGTGCCTACTATGTGCCAAGCACTGTATTAAGCGCTGGGTTAGATACAGGCAAGTCGGGTTAGACACAGTCCCTGTCCACCATGGGGCTCCCGATCCCCATTTTACAGATGAGGGACTGAGGTCCAGAGAAGTGAAGTGACTTGCCCACGGTCCCACAGCAGACAAGTGCCGGAGCCAGAATTAGAACCCATGACTTTCTGACTCCCAGGCCCGTGCTCTATCCACTACGCCATGCTGCTTTACAGCACCCTTTTAGGTAGTTTACAGCACCTGCCCTGTTGGCGTTCTCCATCCTTTCCCCCGAGAACCCCACCGGTGGGACCGCCGGAGCCCCAGGACGGAGTTTACGCAGGTGAAGAGAATTTCATTAGCGACCAAACTGATCACATTAGGAGACACGGACGTTTGACACAGAATCTTGTCTCGCCTGATGCCGTCGAGACGCCTCTGACCCATAGCGACTCCGTAGACACATCTCTCCCAGAACGCCCCGCCTCCGTCTGCAGTCGTTCTCGTAGTGGATCCGTAGAATTTTCTTGGTAAAAATACGGAAGCGGTTTACCATCGCCTTCTTCCGCGCGCTAAACTGGAGTCTCTGCCCTTGACTCTCTCCCATGCCACTGCCGCACAGCACGGGTGAGTTTTGACTTGTAGGAGATGGCCTTCCCTTCGCTAGCCACTGCCCGAGCTAAGAATGGAATGGGTAGGTCTCTGCTTTTATTTATTCATTCATTCATTGTCACAGTTATTGAGCTTACTGGGTGCAGAGCGCTGTACTAAGCGCTTGGAAAGTACAATTCAGCAACAAAGAGAGACAATCCCTACCCAGCAATGGGCTCACAGTCTAGAAAGGGGGAGAAAGACAACAAAACCAACATGAATCCGCTTGACTCTCCCTCTTATTGCCGAGACTGATAGAGGAGAAGCAGCGTGGCTCAGCGGAAAGAGCCCGGGCTTAGGAGTCAGAGGTCATGGGTTCTAATCTCGGCTCCGCCACTTGTCAGCTGTGTGACTGTGGGCGAGTCACTTCTCTGGGCCTCAGTTCCCTCATCTGTAAAATGGGGATTTACTGTGAGCCTCACGTGGGACAACCTGATGACCCTGTATCTACCCCAGCGCTTAGAACAGTGCTCTGCACATAGTAAGCGCTTAACGAATACCAACATTATTATTATTACTGAAAACTCTCCATGAGCTATTCTGAGAGGGTGCAAAGCAGCTACCTCGAGCGTAACGTCTGTCTCCCCCATCTTGACTGTAAAACCGTTGCAGGCGGGGAGCGTGTCTACCAACTCTGTTGTATCATACTCTCTCCCAAGTGCTTTGCACAGGGCTCTGCATACGGTAAGCGCTCAAGAAATACCGATGATGGTATGAGAGGTTGCTTTCAACCTCCATCGGGAAAATATGCGCTTCAGGGATTAACTTTAGAGATATGGGTCAGGTACCATCTGATAATAATAATAATAATGTTGGTATCTGTTAAGCGCTTACTATGTGCAGAGCACTGTTCAAAGCGCTGGGGGAGATACAGGGGAATCAGGTCGTCCCACGTGGGGCTCACGGTCTTCATCCCCATTTTCCAGATGAGGGAACTGAGGCCCAGAGAAGTGAAGTGACTTGCCCACAGTCACACAGCTGACAAGTGGCGGAGCCGGGATTCGAACCCATGACCACCTGACCATCTGATGCGTTGTGGAGTACGACTGACTGAAGAACCTGATCTAGCCCTTCCTCCTGCTTTCAAGCGGGGCTTCTCGAAACTGCGCCTGTGGTTTGAAGTCCAGTCAGTCGTATTTGAATGCTTCCTGTGTGCAGAGCAGTGTACGAAGCGCTTGGGAGGGAACGATATAATTGTATAGCAGACACATTCCCTGCTCACAAAGAGCTTATAGTATTGAAGACTGTAGAGAAGTTATCACCAGAGATGTTATCCCAACTCGTTCCAGGGTTCTTTCGAAAGAGAAGCAGCGGGGCCTAATGGATAGAGCACGGGCCTGGGAGTCAGATGGACCTGGGTTTTAATCCCGCCTCCGCCACTTGTCTGCCGATTGACCCTGGGCAAGTCGCTTCACTTCTCTATGCCTGCTACCTCATCAGGAAAATGGAGATTGACTGTGGGACATGGATTGTGGCCAACCTAATTTGCTCTAATGTACCCCAGTGGTTAATATGTCTGACACATAGTAAGCACTTCACAAGTACCACAAAAAAAGGCTTTCCATCTTCTCCTTTCAGATAATAATCAGTTTAGTCCCCCCGGGAATCAACTAAGCACTCCAACATCAAAATTCCAAGTAAAGGCTCATGCCCTCGTTTGCTCTTGCGAAGTAAAACCTGTCTGTGGTGTAACACGGGGTCATTTTAGCTCCACCATCTACCCACTTGCTAGTCCTGGGCGCATCGATATTTGAGAAGAGGCGGGTATTAGCTTAATTACTTTAGCACTCATAATCCAAGGCTGATTGAGGTCATCCTACAGTTCTCTCGCTTAACTCAGCCTTAGTAGCTTCGGTTGCTGGGTTAGTTTCCCAGTGGGCTGACGATCATTGTAAAAGGGCTTTAAGATTTGTTGCAAGCAAAATCACCCAATTCTCCAGAAACGAGACTTCATTCATTCATCCAGTAGTATTTATTGAGCGCTTACTATGTGCAGAGCACTGGACTAAGCGCTTGGAATGGACATATCGGTAACAGATAGAGACAGTCCCTGCCCTTTGACGGGCTCACGGTCTAATCGGGGGAGATAGACAAGAACAATAGCAATAAATAGAATCGAGACTTCTGTTCCTACAGAAGCCAGCGTTAATGTTTTTCTGTTCACTCCATGTTTGTTGCTGTGTGTACAGTCATTTCTTCTGTCTCTCTTTCACTCTGAGTCTGTTGAGACATTTGTTGTCAAGCGACTGTTCCCTAATTCTGCCATCATGTTTTGGCCAAAATGCCAAATAAAAATTGAGAGTTAGTCATTAAAGACATCCGCAAAGAAAAGGCTCTTAAAGAGATAATCGTCTTATCTCGCTAGACTGTCGGCTCCTAGAGGGCAGGGTTGGTGTCCTCCAAATCTGTTGTGTTATACTCTTCCAAGTGTTCAGTGCAGTGCTCTGCGCAGTATGCATTCAATAAGTACGGTAGATCGATCCATGAATTTATCTGCCTTTTATTTGTGGCTTTTCAGTATAATAATTCTGCGTTCTTCCTAAATCTGAAAAGAAAACCAAAAAAACCATGTCTTTCCTGTTTTAGACTTTTGAAGATTTTAAAAATGATAAGCAAGCAGTGGAGTATCAGCAACGAATTGTGGATATCTTGCTGAAGGTAAGTACGTGTTGGGAGTGCTATTTCCTGAAACTATAATCAGAGAATCTCTTCCTAATAAGTTTTAAAGTAAGAATGCCCAGAGGACAAAATAGAGGATTAGGGATTCCTTTTTACTGATTTCTTTGATTAAAGAAAAACCATATCATCAGAGACCTATCAGAGACCATATCATCAGAGACCATAGAGAAGCAGCGTGGCTCAGTGGAAAGAGCACAGGCTCTGGAGTCAGGGCTCATGAGTTCAAATCCCAGCTCTGCCACTTGTCGGCTGTGTGACTGTGGGCAAGTCACTTAACTTCTCTGTGCCTCAGTTCCCTCATCTGTAAAATGGGGATTAAGACTGTGAGCCCCACGGGGGACAACCTGATTCCCCTTTGTCTACCCCAGCGCTTAGAACAGTGCTCGGCACATAGTAAGCGCTTAACAAATACCAACATTATTAGACCTCAGTTATAGGCTTCGCTATAGATTTCTGTTTATAGAGGAGCAGCGAGGCCTAGTGGAAAGAACACGGGATTCTGAGGACCTTGGACAAGTCATTTAACTTTTCTGTGCCTCCTCCTATTTATATTTTTATATTAAGTATTAATGTCTGTCTCTCCCATTCTAGAATGTAAGCTCTCCAAGGGCAGGGGATGTGTCTGCTAATTCTATTGTATTGTACTCTCCCAGGCACTTAGTACAGTGTCCTGCAAATAATAAGCACTCACATATGATTAATACTTAGACTGTGGGCCTTGTGTGGGACAGGGACTGTGTCCAACCTGATTAACTTGTTATATTGTTCTCTTCCAAGCGCTTAGTACAGTGCTTTGCATGCAGTAAGCACTCAATAAATGCTATTGAATGATTAACTTGTATGTTCCCCAGTGCTTAGAAGAATGGTTGACATAGAGAAGCAGCGTGGCTTAGTGGAAAGGGCCCGGGCTTGGAAGTCAGGGGTCGTGGGTTCTAATTCCGACTCCGCCACTTGTCTGCTGTGTGACCTTGGGCAAGTCACTTCACTTCTCTGGGCCTGAGTCACCTCATCTGTAAAAATGGGAATTAAAAAATGAGCCCCACGTGGGACAATCTGATTACCCTGTATCTCCCCCAGCGCTTAGAACAGTGCCCTACACATAGTAAGCGCTTAACAAATACCATAATTATAGTAAACACTTGACAAAAATAAAAATAATAATAATGATGATGATGATAGTGATAGAACCACCTTCTAACCCAGACCTACATTCCAGGTGCTATCACCATAATCGAAATACTGATTACTAAATAATATTAAATTAGCAGTACATATTATCAATTGAGGTTAATTAAATTAATGATCAATATTATTAATATGAAATTAATCATATGTCTGTCTCTCCTTTCCCCCCACCCTTAGACTGTAAACCCATCAGGGAGAGATGGTCTCTCTCTATCGCTGTATTGTACTTTCCAACTGCTTAGTACAGTGCTCTGCCCACAGTAAGCGCTCAATAAATAAAATTGACTGAATGAATGAATTCTAACAGTGACATTATAATCTCAGTTCTCCATGGCATCCAGGTGACATGAGACAACCTGATTAGGAAGGAAATGACACAACCGGCAAGTATCCCAAACACGATCTGGACTGATTTAGGCAGAAAGTGAATTTACTATCTGGGCCGTGGCTGCGGTGAGAGAGAGAGAATTTTCTTTTCTTTCTCCTTAAGCTCTACACCGCTTCACTCGTGGCCCTATTTCTGAACCACCGCTCGACCCACTCGGCCTTAGTGGGGATGATTTCTCTCTCTTGAGGAGTTTTCAGCTGATTTTCTGGAAAAGACAGACATATTCTAGCCTGGATCGGCCCCGCTCAGGAAACAGCTGCTTTGCGGGGGGCAAGAAACCGCACAGGCTCCGAAGGATCCGGTCAGGTGTGAAAGAATCATACGAGCTGGGATGAACAGCTGGGGTGAGGAACCTGTGAGGCGGAGGAGTGTGGTGGACTTTCAAGTAAAGACAACTCCCTTAATGCAATGTAAAGTCTCAGACGTCAGAAAAGGTTAGCGCCCGCCCGACTTTCCCTCAGCTTTTTCTCTAGTACCAGTTAGTAGAGAACGAAACGAGAGACCCAAACGTCAGCCATCATCTTCGTTAATCTTAAAATAATGGGAGCGCATTCATTCATTTAATCTTATTTACCGAGCGCTTACTGTGTGCAGAGCACTGTACTGATCCTGGTGGCTTGTGTTCCCTATTAATCTTCCCTATTGTCCCACCTGCCATTCTTCACCCTGCTCCCCTGCCCTCCGGCATCAACCCTTCAGCAGCCCCGTCTCCCCATTCCGTCTGCCCAGTTCAGCACTGCGGGACTTGAAATGTATTATTCATTCGTTGTCATATTCAGTGAGCGCTTCCTGCGTGCAGAGCACTGTACTGAGCGCTTGGGAAAGTACAATAGAGCGATAAAGAGAGACAGTCCCTGCTCACAAGCTCACAGTCTAGAAGGATGGGGAGAGAGACATCAGTTCAAGTCAACAGGCATCAATATAAGTAAATAAAAGGACAGATTTGTATGTCAGTGCTGTGCAGCGGGCAAGGGGGGAAGAACAAAGGGAGCGAGGCAGGGAGACATAGAAGGGAGTGGGAGATGAGGAAAAATGGGGCTTAGTCTGGGAAGGCCTTTTGGAGGAGCTGCACCTCCCACGGGCTTTGAAGACGGGGAGAGTGGGTGGTGGAAAATTATGGAACGCTTCACGTACTGCTAAGGTCTCGGCTTTGAAGTCACACAAAAACCAAGAAAGTTTTGGATCTGTCGGCTAAGGATGTTGAGCTCGTGTAGCGTGGCACACTTGCCTGGTTGCCTCCGCTGACCGAAAGTAAGCAGAATGAATCCATTTTGTAACAAGGCCGATGGAGAATTGTATCGGAAAATAGTATTGCTAACAGTTGAAGATCTCCGCTTTGTCCTGTGAAACTTTTTTTTTATTGCTTTTGTCAAGCGCTTACTATGTTAATAATGTTGGTATTTGTTAAGCGCTTACTATGTGCAGAGCACTGTTCTAAGCGCTGGGGTAGATACAGGGTAATCAGGTTGTCCCACTTGGGGCTCACAGTTAATCCCCATTTGAAAGATGAGGTAACTGAGGCACAGAGAAGTTAAATGACTTGCCCATAATCACACAGCTGACAAGGGGCAGAGCCGGGATTCGAACCCTTGACCTCTGACTCCCAAGCCCGGGCTCTTGACACTGAGCCACGCTGTACCAGTCATTGTATTAAACATTGGAGTAGGTACAAGCTAATCAGGTTGGACACAGTCCCTGTCCCCCATGGGGCTCACAGATTCAAAACCCATTTTACAGAGGAGGTAAATGATTCACAGCGAAATGACTTCCCCACGGTCACGCATCAGACAAGTGGAGGATCCGAGTTTAGAACCCAGATCCTTCTGACTCCCGGGCCCGGGCTCTATCCGCTAGGCTACGCTGCTTCTGTATGGCTCGTCTACCCTCACTGTATGCCTCTGTTGTGATTTTTTTTTCCTCCCCCTCCGAAGTTCTGTGCAGGAGGAGCTTGACCGGCTTGGGCGCAACTGAGTGAACAAATCATCTTTTTGTAAAGGAAGGCGGTGAATCTGATCAATGCAGTGACTCCGTTTCAATTCTCTCCTCCCCTCTCCCTGGGGCGTATCAAGTGCCGTTTGCTCGGGTTGATTCCGGGCCAGTGTCGGCGGCGGGACTTGAAGGATGAAATGGAGAGCAGGCTCGTTTAGTTTTCCATCCGTCCCCAGGTTGGAGGGGGATAGCCGACACGCGGGCGGGGGACGGGACGGGAACTTCTGGTCTAATTAAACCACCGTGACAAGTGGGATAAATAGACGGAATAAGTGGAATGAATTCAGTTTAGGAATGGATGTATAGAGGCTTAGCAAAGGGGACCCAGCCGACAGGGAACTGACCCGTACGTGCAGGGGTGTGGGTCGGGAGGGGCATCCGACAATTAGCCCGTCTCTCGCTGACAGTCTGGGCCTAAGGGAGACCCAAGATCCATCTGGATCCCATATCTGGTCCTGGGATGGCTCCGCGGAGCTTTCCCTTAAACAGCATTCAGGGATTTCCTGAAAAACGGAATACCTGATTGTTTTCCTCCTTTTTTTATTCAAGGTACGCGTGGCATGGTGAATAGAGCCTGGGCCTGGGAATCGGAAGGACCTGGGTCCGAATGCCGGCCCGCCACCTGTCTGCTGTGTGACCTTGGGCGAGTCACTTGACTTCTCTGGGCCTCAGTTACCTCATTTGTAAAATGGGGATTAAGACTGTGAGCCCCATGTGGGACAGGGACTGTGTCCAACCTGATTACCTTGTGTCTACCCCGGGGCTTAGAGCAGTGCTTGACACATAGTAAGCGTTTAACAAAAACCATCATCATCATCATTATTATGTTCTTATCATTTTTCTTTCAAAGCCTTCAAAGCACATCTCCTCCAAGAGGCCTTCCCCGACTAAGCCCTCCTTTTTAAATATTTTTTTTAAGTGCTTACCATGAGCCAGGCACTGTTCTAAGCGATACTGGTAGATACACGGTAGTTCGGGTGGACACGATCCCTGTCCCACATGGGGCTCACATTCTTAATCCCCATTTTGCAGTTGCGGGAGCTGAGTCACAGAGAAGAGAAGTGACTTGCCCAAGGTCACACAGCAGACAAGTGGCAGAGCTGGGATTGGAACTCAGGTCCTTCTGACTCCCAGGCCCGGGCTTTAACCATTAGGCCTCACAGCGTGACTCGGTGGAAAGAGCCCGAGCTTGGGAGTCAGAGGTCATGGATTCGAATCCCAGCTCCGCCACTGGTCAGCTGTGTGACTGTGGGCAAGTCACTTCACTTCTCTGGGCCTAAATTCCCTCATCTGTAAAATGGGGATTAACTGTGAGCCTCACGTGGGACAACTTGATTACCCTGTATCTACCTCAGCGCTTAGAACAGTGCTCCGCACATAGTAAGCGCTTAACAAGTACCAGCATTATTATTGCTGTTTCCTTTTCTCCCACTCCCTTCTGCATCACCCTTGCACTTGGATCAGTGCCCTTTATTCACCCCTCCCTGAGGCCTGCAGCACTAATGTTCATATCCATAATTTACGTATATTCATATCTGTCTCCCCTCCTAGAGTGAAGCTAGCTGTGAGCAGGGAACACATCTGCCAACTTCAATACGTTGTACTCGCCCGAGCACTTAAAACATTGTTCTGCACCTAGTAATCTCTCAATAAATACAATCGATTGATTTTCTCACGGAGAAACGCAGATGAGGACGCGCATCAGTTCAGCGAACGCCGCCCTTAAATTCAGTAATCCTCAATAATTTAAACACGATGACCTTTTCTCCGTTTGGTCCAAGGATAGCCAAGGAGGAAGCGGGTTAGAAATGCGGCAGGAGATGTGTAAGTTCGTCAAGGAAAAACCTGCAAGGTTTTTAGATCCTGGAATGGTTTACCAAGGGAGATTATTGAATCTGCTTCCCTGGAGTACTTTGAATTGGATAGACATTCATCTCTCTGGCAAGATTTAGGTGTAGACTGGCTGGAGTCAGAGGGAGAGGCTAGAATATGTCATTGTGAAGTCCCTGCCAGCCCCGATGATTCAATGGCTCCATAATTGGGTACGTTCGTAAAGACCCCATTATCGAAACCATCTGTTCGAGTAACTGCATTTGGACAGAGATTGCTCCCTCCCTTCAGCTGTCCCTTCCAAATAATGGCGCCGTAATCTGGCTCATTTCATTTCAGGAATCCCTTCACCAAGGGCACCGCGGTTTCATTCCTCAGCCCCAGAAACAATTACGAACTCCGCTCTTTCTGGCCGCCTCGAATAAACGCCGATAAACCGGTCTCTGCCTGGTCTGGAGGTCCTAGTTCACAGCCCCCCCCCCCCCCTTCCTCCGTCGGTGCAGAAAGCTTTATCTCTCTCCAGTAATTTCCTCTCCCTCCTTGATGTACCTTGAAACGTCCGAAAGAGCTCACCAAAGCCCTGCCGCTTCAATTTTCCAGGGGTTACGCCGTTTCTCCAAATGCTGGTCCGTTCCGTTCGCCGCACAGTTCGTAAAACCTTAAGGCCACGAGGCACCCTCACTTCTGGTTTTACAGTCTGCAATCAAACGTGTGGCATATTGAATACATATGGTTTCTTTCTCGCATCAGGTTATGGTGGAGAACTCCGACTTTACCCCTTCGCAAGTTGGATGCCTTTTTACTTTCCTCGCCCGGCAGCTTGCGAAGCCAGACAACACACTGTTTGTGAACAGGACCCTTTTTGATCAGGTGAGTCACTCCACGGGTAGGACACATAGTGATTTATTTTTTCCCCTTGTTAGGGCAGAGAGCAGAGGCCGGTACTTGGTTCACATGGAACAATATGATGAGTCGGTTTCCTCAGGATCGGGTCTTTCCACACTATCGATCTGGATCCGTCGATTGGATTTTTTTTTTTAAGGGTATTTAAGCGCTTATTATCTGTCAAGCACTGTACTGAACACTGGGGTAGAGACAGGTTAAGTTGGACACAGTCCGTATCCCACATGGGGTTCACAGTCTTAATCCCCATTTTACAGATGAGATAACTGAGGCACAGAGACGTGAAGTGACATGCCCACCGCCACATTGCTGGCAAGTGGCAGAGTTGGGATTAAAATTTAGTTCGTTTTGATTTCGGGGCCTGTGCGCTATCCTCTAGGTCACACTGCTTCTCTAGAATTTTAAGGCCTCACCCTGTAAGAGCTTGTCTCCGTTCGTTTATGCGATTGAAGGAGAGGGGAGGTTTTATTGTGTTAATTTTGTAGACCTTTTCCTTACCGCTTTCTCTCTGTCTCTTTCTAGCATTTTCCTCTCCTCCACTCTCCTTTAGTTATTCTCTTTCCTTTTACTCTTTGTCATTTTTTCACTCTCCTCTGGGGAAGAGTGGCTTTTTTTAAAAAAAAAAATCAGAAAATCCGAACCGTGGGAAAGAAAAACATGAAATTTAATAGAGACTTAGTAAATTTTCTGAGGGAAAGTTTTCCTATTAATTCTCAGATAGTGGAATTATTCTCTCCCCTCTCCAGAGGGGAAAATATTTCCTTTCATTAAGAAAGAGCAAGAGAGATTAATTCTTTCCCTCTCTGGGAATGTGTTGGTTTTCTGTGTGTTTGTTCCTTTAATGAAAGTATTTGTCTTTTATGTTAGATCAGCCAACTGGCTTTTTACCCTGGAGAGTGTTCAAACAGAACAACAACAATAACCCGGCCTAAAGGAATCTTTCTCTTTGGGCTGGGAAATTCAACTCTGAACATTTATAATAGCAATTTCCACCTCGATTCCTGAATTTTGTTCATCAGAACCTAAAGAGCACCTCACAGGATATGTGGCTGAGAGAACTATTTCCCCCGTTTTCCGTCTTTCTCACTGAGATCGGTCTAGACCGGTGTCATCCTGGGGAGGGTTTGGTGCCCGCAGCAAGATTCAGTGGAGGGTTGATTTAGAGTTTCTAGCCCGCGACTCCCTGCACGTTCCTAGTGCGTCAGTGAGCCCTCTCCGACTCGGCTCGACATTTGACCGGAGTGAAGCGTTGTGACTTGGAATTGAGTGACCCATTTCTCTAGCCTACATTTCTGTTGCCCGGGGCCACAAAAGGCTATTTCCCCCCTGAAATGTCAGTGTACTTCCATAGTTTGAAGTCCTCAAGTTGGGTCAAGGCCGCATCTCTACTCCACTCGTAATCCACCTAAGACCCTTGAGCGCTGAAGCCAGTCCACTCCATTAGCAAAAGCATGTACTGGGGGCGATGGTATTCCAGTTACGAACC
Source organism: Ornithorhynchus anatinus (assembly GCF_004115215.2). NCBI lineage: Eukaryota > Metazoa > Chordata > Mammalia > Monotremata > Ornithorhynchidae > Ornithorhynchus > Ornithorhynchus anatinus. Next base: position 133,239,325 of record NC_041728.1, read on the forward strand.
AAGCGAATTAGCCATGGTCTCTGTCCTTCCCTGAGCTGAGCTAGAATGTAAGGCAACACTGATGCAGGCGTGTGCGTGAAATTCATTTAGTCGGTTGAACGGACATTGTGCTGTGTCTGTTTATTGCTATATTGTACTCCTCCGAGCACTTAGTCCAGTGCTTTGCAAACGGTAAGCGCTCAATAAGTATGACTGAGTGAATGAAGTTTGCAAATATGTAAATAAATATTTACACAGAGGTCAGGGAAAGAGAGTGTAACCAGCATCACGGGATACAGAGCTGATAGAGAGACCCTTGAAGAGTTTTTAAATGTAGATGAGTCCACCGAGAACCAGGGATCTTTGGTCACTGTCACTTTTGAGTCTAGGGATTTTAACCCGGAGAGAGGCTCTCTCTCTGCTTTCGTCAAGCCCCATTTATTCATTCAGTCGTACTCATTAAGCGCGTACTACGTGCAGAGTGCTTAGGAAAGTACAATACAAAAACAATCCGTGACGATCTCGCAATAATAATTGTGGTATTTGTTAAGCGCTTATTATGTGCAGAGTGCTTAGGAAAGCATAGTACAACAATAAACAGTGACAGTCTCATAAAAATCATAATAATACTTGCGATCTTTTTAAGAGCTTTCTATGTGCCAGTCACTGTGCCACTCAGCATTGGAGTGGATACGAGCAGATTGGGTTGGACACAGTCCCTGTCCCATGTGGGGTTCGCAGTCTCAAACCCCATTTAACAGATGAGGTGACTGAGAAGTGAAGTGACTTGCCCAAGGTCGTGCAGCAGACAAGTGGCCGAGTCGGGATTAGAACCAATGACCTTCTGGCTCCCAGGCCCGTGCTCTATCCACTATGTTGTGCTGCTTCTCGAGGGGAGGAAATGTCCCAGAGAAATGGTGATTTAATCGCATCTCTCATTGTTTCCGTCTGGCTTCCTTGAGGGAAAAACACGCATTTGAGGATCCTCCAAGAAACCAGGAGGTCACCACTGCAAACCTCAGCAAAATTTGTCAACAGATTTGCAAAATTCAAATGTAAGCTTGTTGTGGGCAGGGAATCAGTCAGACATATTTATTGAGCGCTTATTGTATGTAGAGTGCAGTAAAATATTAAACAGACACATTCCCTGCCCACAGCGAGCTTATGGTCTAGAGGAGGAGGCACAAATTAATCTAAATAAATATACCAGCTCTCTTGTACTCTCCCCGGCTCTTAGTACAGTGCTCAGCACACATAAGCTCTCAGTGAATACCGTTGATTGATTGACTGTGGTCCTCCAGAAAAATTGAGGATGATCTAGCTGACAGGTGTTCTATGCTTCTTGTCTTCCCCCCACCATCCCTATCCCAGTGGCTGTTTATTCATCTTCTTACTGAGCGCCTGAGTGAAATATTGCCTGGTAGTTTATTTTTCTTCTTCAAGAAGATTGTTCCTCTGTTTGCTCTGGAGTTTAATTAGATTTTATAAAATTCCCAAAAGATCCATGTTGCGATTGCTCATTCGCTCCAGAAATGATTATTGGCCATGTAGTATAATAGTTACTCTTTCCTCCCTGCCCCTCACTATAACCCCAGCCAAATGGATTTGTTGAGATTTCAACTCTTCTCGGTTCTTCCTTCCCTGTAGAGAGTTCAGTCAATCAGTCGTGTTTATTGAGCACTTAATGTGTGCAGAGGACTGTACTAGACACTGGGAGGGTTGGCAGTTGGTAGGCACAGTCTCTGCCCCTAACGAGCTTACTGTCTAGAGGAGGAGATGAACTTTAACATATGTAAGTATATTATGGATATGTATATAAGTGCTGAGGGAGGGGTGAATGAAGGAATAAAGGAAGCAAGTCCCGGTGATGCAGAAGGGCGTGGGAGAAGAGGAGATGAGGGCTCCATCAGGGAAGGCTTCTCGGAGGAGATGTGCCTTCAATAAAGCTTTGAAGGAGGGGAGAATAATCGTCTATTGGGTATGAAGAGGGAGGGTTCTGCGGGACATGGGTGAGAGTTCTGAGGCGAGAGAGGCGAGAGTGAAATAGTAATAATAATGACGCTGGTATTTGTTAAGCGCTTACTATGTGCAGAGCACTGTTCTAAGCGCTGGGGTAGATACAGGGTAATCAGGTCGTCCCTCGTGAGGTTCACAGTCTTAATCCCCATTTTACAGATGAGGTAACTGAGGCCCAGAGAAGTGAAGTGACTTGCCCACAGTCAGCTGACAAGTGGCAGAGCAGGGATTTGAACCCAGACTCCCAAGCTCGGGCGCTTTCCACCGAGCCGCAGTGAGGAACGAAGTGTGCGGGCAGGTTTATAGTAGGAAAGCAGTGAGATAAGTAAGGGAGGAGGGGACAAGGTGATTCATTCAGTCGTACTTACCGAGCGCTTACTGTGCATAAAGCACTGTGCTAAGCGCTTGGGGGAGTGCAACACAGTAACAGGCAGACACATTCCCTACCCGCAACGAGCGCACAGTTTGGAGGGGGACCACAGAATTCTAGAAGGTGCGTCTCTTCTAATGAGCTCCTAGTTTTGAATCATCAGGGATTTGGGAAAAAACCTGGGCCATGGATACGCTATGCAGGGAAGAGCAAGATTTCTGGGCATTAGCTCCCATTTGTTAGCCACACGTGCGCACACGTACACACGCCAGATTGACTTGCTTTTATTTGTCCGTTACTGCACATTGCCCGTTTTATACACACGTCCGACATAATATTCAACAGACCTTTAACGGTCGCATCGCTTCAGAAAAGAGTTGATGGGAGTCCAACCCTGGCGGAGACCAGGAGAAGAATCCTTTGCCTGGATAATAACATCGGACAAGCCATTGTACTCGTTTCTTAGCAGAGTGCTTTAAAATCAGGCAGTGATCTCTCGGTAAGATATGTTTTCAAATCACTGATAAAGCCTGACTGCGGTGCAGATTAAAGTGTCAGCGCGAATGGGAAATGGTCCAACCCCGTCATTGCGCTCAAGGCTTTAAGTAGAGAGTCGGGCCACTTCGTCGGGAACGTGGTGTACGGGGTGGTGTCGGGGAATTAAAGTCGGTCGAAAAGGAGTTACTTGTTCTTTTTATTCTCGGAGCGTTATTTTGTGGGTGTGTGTTCCTTCATTTTAAAAGCTGATATTGAGTGAAAATATTGTCTCTGTCCAGGTCCTCGAATTTCTCTGTAGCCCTGATGATGACTCACGGCACTCTGAAAGACAGCAGGTATGAATTCCGGAATGAAAATTTACCAAGTGGGAGAAAGTCAAACCGAGTGGGAAGGGAAACTGTCTGTGCCGCCTCCTCTTAGTTGTTGGGAGGGATGATTCTTGCTGACGTTAATGCCATCCTAGATTGGGAGCTCCTTGAGAGACAGGATACGGGTCTAGTTCCCACTTTTCCAGCGCTTAGTACAATGCTCTGCACACAGTAAGTGCTTAATAAATACCATTATTACTAATGCATGATGATCAAGTGGGAACCGCGTTCAGCAAGCCAGGGGCTTAGCACTGATTTACCTTATTAATAATCACTGCGGTATTTATTAAGCTCTTAGTATGTGCCAAGCCCTTTATTAATTGCTGGGGTAATCACGCAAGATAATCAGGTCCCACGTGGGTCTCACACTCCAAACAGGAGGGAGAACAGGTCCTGACTCCCTATTTTGCAGCTGAGGGAGTTGAGACATGGAGAAGTTAAGTGACTGGCCCAGCGTCACACAGCAGTCAAGCGGCGGAAGCCGGAATTAGAACCCAGGTCATCTGATTCCCATGCCTGCAATAATAATAACACTTGTAATAATAATAATAATTGGGGTATTTGTTAAGTGCTTACTATGTGTCAGGCACTGTACTCAACTATGGGGTGGATCAAGCAAATCAGATTGGACACAGTCCCTGTCCCACGTAGGGTTCACAGTCTCAATCCCTATTTTCCAGATGAGGTAACTGAGGCCCAGAGAAGCAAAGTGACCTGCCCAAGGTCACACAGCAGACAAGTGGCAGAGCTGGGATTAGAACCCAGGTCCTTCTAACTCCCAGGCCCGTACGCTATCCACTAGGCCACTCTGCTTCGCCCTGGGAATGGAGCTCAGTGCACCCAGCTGGACTTTGTGGCAACAATAGATCACTTAATCATATTTGAGTGCGTACTGTATACAGAGCACTGTGCTAAGCACTTGAAGAAAGTACAGTGTAGCAGAATTGGTAGACACATTTCCTGTCCACCCCATCGTCTTTCAGTCAGACATCTTACAGGTGACAGATCAAGCAGGTGGAAATAATGTGCCAGACCCCAGCCCAGATAATAATAATAATAACGTTGGTATTCGTTAAGCGCTTACTATGTGCAGAGCACTGTTCTAAGCGCTGGGGTAGATACAGGGTCATCGGGTCGTCCCACGTGAGGCTCACAGTTAATCCCCATTTTACAGATGAGGGAACTGAGGCCCAGTGAAGTGACTTGCCCGCAGTCACACAGCTGCCAAGTGGCAGAGCCGGGAGTCGAACCCATGACCTCTGACTCCGAAGCCCAGGCTCTTTCCACCGAGTCACGCTGCTTCCCAGATCACAAGCCCCGGGAGGGCTGTGGATCTGATTTTCGGAATGCCTCAACTAAACTGCCGTTTGGTGAGCACAATTCAGATAACAGCGGCGTTTTTTATTGCAGTTTATTTGGGCTCAAATTTACCCAGCAGCCTCTCACCCCCTAATATGAGATGCATGGATCCCATAGTATCGAATTACAATAATAATTTGTGGTATTGGTTAGGAGCTTACTATGTGACAGGCACGATACCAAGTGCTGGGGGAGAATCCGAGCAAATCGGGTTGGACACAGTCCCTGTCCCACATCAGGCTCACGGTCTTAAACCCCATTTTACAGATGAGGTCCGTAAGTGTAGTGACTTGTTCAAGGTCACACAGCAGACAAGAGGCAGAGCCAGGGTTAGAACCCATGACCTTCTGACTCCCAAGCCTGTGCTCTATCCACAGGCCAGTCAACCTAACTGAAGTGCACAATTCTTTAGAAGCACTGAAAGGCCCAATGAGGAGAGTATTTTGTCCATCGAGAGCCATGGCTGATTATTTCAATATCTTGCTCACCATTTTATTATTCAACTGTTGAATCCCTTAAATTAAGGGGTCTTGATAATAGCAATGATAATAACGGTATTCATTAAGCGCTTACTGTGTGCCAAGCACTGTTTTAAGCGCTGGGATGGATACAAGGTAGTCAGGTTGTCCCATGTGGGGCTCACAGGTTTATTAATCTCCATTTTACAGATGAGGTAACTGAGGTACAGAGAAGTGAAATGACTTGCCCAAGGTCACACAGCAGACAGGTGGCAAAGCCGGGATTAGAACCCGTGACCTTCTGACTCCCATGCTCTACCCAGTAGGCCATGCTGCCGATCTTGGCCACTTCCCAGAAGTGTCCATTTCCTCTTCAGGATGGGTTTTTTCAGGCCGTTCTTGTGGTGGCATTTGTTAAGCGCTTCTATGTGTCAAGCACTGTTCTAAGCCTTGGAGTAGATACAAGATAATCAGGTTTGACACAGTCCCTGTCAAGAGAAGCAGCGTGGCTCAGTGGAAAGAGCACGGGCTTTGGAGTCAGAGGTCACGGGTTCAAATCCCGGCTCGGCCATTTGTCAGCTGTGTGACTTTGGGCGAGTCGCTTAACTTCTCGGTGCCTCAGTTACCTCATCTGTAAAATGGGGATTAAGACCGTGAGCCCCACGTGGGACAACCTGATTCCCTTATGTCTACCCCAGCGCTTAGAACAGTGCTCGGCACATAGTAAGCGCTTAACAAATACCAACGTGATTATCATTATTATTACCCGGGGCTCAAAATATAAGCGATCGATCAGTGAAGTAGGTGGGAAAATGGGCACTGAATCCCCACTGTACAGATGAGGTAACTGCGACGCAGAGAAGTGAAGTGACATGGCCAAGGTCACATAGCAGGTAAGTGGCAGAGCCAGGATTAGAACCCAGGTCCTCTGACACCCCGGCCGGGCTCCTTCCACTAGGCCAGGCTGCATTCTTCTTAAACTGGGGTCAGAACTGAACAAGAGTGAGCAGGTTAGTGCTGGGGTTAAAAATCCTGGGTGACGCTAATCATTCGGTGGTATTTTGTGAGCACTTAACTGTGCGCAGGACACTGAACTACGCCCTTGGGAGAGGACGATCCAACAGAGTTGACGGTAGACACGTTTCTGGCCCCCGAGGAGCTTACAGTCTCGAGGGGGACGTGGATACGTGCATGGGTGCTTGTGAGGCAGAGAGTGGGATGAACAGCCAGTGTGAGCCCGTTGAGCCCGTTGTTGTCTCTATGTGTTGCCGAATTGTACGTTCCAAACGCTTAGTACTGTGTCCTGCACACAGTAAGCGCTCAATGAGTGCGAATGAATGAATGCTTATTCTTCTTATACAGTCTAAGTATTGTACAACTACAAGGCAAGTATTGTAGCGAAGATTCTGCGGGGTAATTCTCCAAAATCAACTTGGGGTGGGCCAAGGAGTGGACCATACATTCATTCAGTCGTATTTATCGAGCACTTACTTGTGGGAGAGTACAATATAACAATAAATGGACACATTCCCTGTCCGAGCTTACAGTCTAGAGGGACGTTAAAGTGCCGCAAGTAAAGGGTGCTGTGACAGACTTCACTAGGGCACCAATCTAAGTAACAAAAATGATTTCATTGTTCGGGAAGATAGGACCTGGGAGTCAGGATGGCCTCGCACGGAGTAGAGAAGGCTATAATTGCCTTGGAAGGGGCTGCTATACAGGAGATGTAAATTAATCATCTCCAGCTCTCTTAGCAACAGAAAACGATGAAATGAGATGTATCATCATGAGGAATCCTGGTGGGAGGGGATCGACGGCCCCCTCGGTTTCCCCTTCTCCCTTTCCCTTCCCCCGCTGGTGGCGGGCAGGCAGTGTGTCTGTGATTTTGTTAGATTCTGCTCTCCCAATCACTTAATAGTATTCTGCACACAGTAAGTGCTCGATAAATGCAATCGAATGATCCAGGACGATAGGCAATCATATTTATTGAGTGCCTACCATGTACCGAGCACCGTACTGAGCACTTGAGAGAGTATAATATGAGTTGGTAGATACGTCCCCTTCCCGATAATGAGCTTACAGTCTAGAGGGGGAGACGGACATTAATCTAAATGACGAATTACAGATATGTACGTGAGCGCTGTGGGGCTGAAGGAGGGGTGAGTAAAAGGAGCAAGTGCTTGGGCGACGCAGAAGGAAGTGGGAGAAGATTTTGCTTGTTTTCCTCTGTTTTTTAAAATAATAATTGGGGTATTAAGCTCTGGGGTGGATCCAAACAAATAGGGTTGGACACAGTCCCTGTCCCACGTGGGGCTACTGTCTCAATTCCTATTTTACAGATGAGGTTACTGAAGCGGGAGTGACTTGCCCAAGGTCACACAGCAGACAAGTGGCAGAACCGAGGTCATGTAGCTGGAAGAAGGCTGGGCTTAAAACTGCTTTTCAAAACATAAAGAGATATTTTTCTAAAGTCCAAAACTAACTCAGGCCGGGGGGTTAAAAAAAAAAAAAAAAGCAGGGTAACAGAAGACAGCAAAACACGTGTCAGAATCTGCCATTTGGGCGGATGATAAAGCGGTATTTTTAACTGGATCGGAGGTCAGTCAGGTTAAATGTTGTTCTAATTGGAACTCCCACAAGCTGTGACAGTCCTTATTTGCAACCATTATGATCCTCCAAGTGTGAAATCCTTTCCTACCCTATCTCTTTTGGAAAAACGCAGATACATAACTATCAAAGGTACAATTTCAGACCTTCTATTTTGATACACGTATGGAAATGAGGCTAGAAACAAAGGCAGGAGCAGCAAGCAGAAATGCCGTTTAAAAGGGAAAATTGGAGTTTAAAGAGCCAAATTTATCTCCTCCAGAGGAAATGGAGAAAAAGGAAATATCGAAGAGAAAAGATGGTTGATCATCTTAAATCTTTTCAGGTCCTCTTAGAACTGCTGCAAGCCGGAGGCATAGTACAGTTCGAAGAGAATCGGCTTATCCGAATGGCAGAAAAGGCAGAATTGTAAGTACTTCCTTCCGGTGTTTTCCTCATCCATCTCATTTCTCTCTCTACCGACCGAAGATGAGTTGGCTCATTGCCCTCCTCCGCATTATTCCGTGGCTTCGTATTATCTCCAAATACTTAAGCTTGCACTAGGACTATTTTCATCTTTTCAAAAGAAATCTCAAAATTGTAATTAAACTATTCACAGTAAGCCCGAATCGGCGGTTCTGCCTTTGGAAACCTGGGGCAAGGTGGTAACTCTAGACTGTAAGCCCTGTGTGGGCAGGGATTGTCTCTTTATTGCTGAATCGTACTTTCCAAGGGCTTACTACAGGGCTCTGCACACAGTAAGCGCTCAGTAAATACGACCGAATGAATAAGTGAATGAATAAACTTTGGGCACCTGGTTGGAGGTGAGCAAAAGCCGACTTCTATTCTGATAACATTTAAAAATAGCCCAGCAGGTTTATATTGTTCCGGGAAGGTACTAGCGGTTTCTCGTCATCTTAAAATGGGAATATGCTTATAATGTTTATAGTAGAGCTCATTCCACAAATTTCCTAAGAAAACGCCTTGCAACCTATGGTCCCGTAGACAGAGTGTGCTGCTAAGTGTGACATCGCTGTATAGTTTGTTGTTACAATGTCCATACATATTTATTGCTCTTTTGTCCGTATTTATTGCTCTATTTATTTTATATGCTTTTATCTCTGGTACTCTTTATCTATTTTGATGGTAGTGATGCCTGTCTACTTGTTTTGTTCTGTTGCCTGTCTCCCCCTTCTAGGCTGTGAGCCCGTTGTTGGGTAGGGATTGTCTCTACCCGTTGCCGAATTGCACTTCCCAAGTGCTTAGTACAGTGCTCTGCACACAGTAAGCGCTCAATAAATACAATTGAATGAGTGAATGATAGTTTCACTTAAAAGAATAATAATGATGTTTTTGTTAAGCGCTTACTATATGCCAAGCACGGTTCTAAGCACTGAGCACTGCCATGGCCTAGTGGAAAGAGCGTGGGTCTGGGAGTCAGAAGACCTGGGCCCTAATTCCGGCTCTGCCACTTGTCAGCTGGGTGACCTTGGGCAAGTCATTTTAACCTCTCTGTGCCTCCGTTTCCTCAACTGTAAAATGGAGATTAAATCCGACTCCCTCCTACATATACCGTGAGCCTCATATGGGTCAGGGACTGCGTCCGACCTAATAAACATGTATCTACACCAGCACCTAGGACAGAACTTGACATATAGTAAGCGCTTTCCAAATGCCACGTAAAACAAAGAAATGGTCTTTAAACGTACCCCCATAGGTGTCCAGCTTAAATGCTATTTTTTTTTATGGTATAAGCACTTGTTACGCACCATTCATTCAGTCGTATTTATTGAGCGTTTACTGTGAGCAAAGCACTGTACTAGGCGTGGCGCAGTGGAAAGAGCACGGGCTTTGGAGTCAGGGCTCATGAGTTCAAATCCCAGCTCTGCCACTGTCAGCTGTGTGACTGTGGGCAAGTCACTTCACTTCTCTGTGCCTCAGTTCCCTCATCAGTAAAATGGGGATTAAGACTGGGAGCCCCACGTGGGACAACCTGATCACCCTGTATCCCCCCAGCGCTTAGAACAGTGCTTTGCACATAGTAAGCGTTTAACAAATACCAACATTATTATTATTATTACCCTATAGCAACAAACAGACACATTCCTGCCCACCACAAGCTCACAATAATAATAATAGTGTTGGCATTTGTTAAGCGCTTACTATGTGCAGAGCACTGTTCTAAGCCCTGGGATCTAGAATAACAATAATAATAATAATAGAATCTAGATCACAGTCTAGAAACCCTATTAATTCTAGAACTCTATTAACTCTGGAAACACCAGACACTCTATTAAGCGTTGGGATAGACAAAAGACAATCAGATTGGACACAGTCCATGTCCCACAAGGGGCCCACCATCTTAATCCCCATTTTACAGATGAGATAACTGAAGCCCAAGGTCCCGCATCCGGCAATCGTTGGAGCAGGGATTAGAACCCAGGCCCTTTGACTCCCAGGCCCGTGCTCCGTCCACTGGGCCACAGTGCTTCTCTATTTGTGCCTCTTTGGTTCGCTTCCGTGTTTAGTTTCGAACACCGTCTGAAAGCTTTTTCTCCGAGCTACCGGAGAGGCCGTTAACTTCACTGTAGTTCTGCTCCTTCGTGAATGAGCAAATTAACTCTACATTTACCTTGTTGCTGTCCCAAGCTTCACACCTCAACACGCCCCGTAAGGCGGTGTGTCCCTAGCCTCTTGCCCGTTTCAATCCTTGGAAATTTTTGTGCATTTCAGCTATCAAATTTGTGAATTCATCTACGAACGGGAACACCAGTATGAAAAAATTATCAATTGCTACTTACGTGATCCACTGAGAGAGGTAAGCAGAGAGGGTTTTCTTTTCCTAACCTGGAGTATTTTATTTATTACCACCCCCCCGGTTATCAATCTTAACTGGTTCCACGAAAATAGCGTGAAGTGAGTGAGCCTCAAGAAAATATAGTTTTTCCTAGGAATTAATGTAAAAGGTATTAATGCATTCCCATCATCCAGAAAACAGTGTCTGGAATAATATGCATGTGAAAATAGTCATTAAAAGCACAATATATTACATGATCAAATAGATATGTAAATATTTTGGGGTGAGATATATTTTGGGTTTGGTTTTTTTGTGTGTATATATATATATATATATATAAATGCAGGGATTTAATTTTCAAAGCATTACCTTTCAAATCCCATTCTTCAGAAAGGTCCCTTGTGGAAACAGACCAGGGGTCAGTCATTTGCCCTGCTCAGTTAAATAGGTGTTCTTTTCTGATGCTAAAGTGTAATGGGCATTAATCGCTCTTAGTAGTCTAAACACTACTAAAGATAGTCTAAATACTACAAAGGAGAGGGAAAGTAGACGCTCAAGTCCACGTAAACTTTGCCCTGAAGTGGGAGAGCCCCGTCAGAAGTAGAGGCATGAAAAGTTAATAGCTTTTTTATGAAAGAGCCCTAAAAGAAGAACACTAGAATGGGAAGGACTTAATTCACATTTGGTCAGATTGACGTACCTACTTTGAGATATTTGGATAGGCGATGGATGAATCTAGATTTCTCCTCCAACACCAATTTTTCATGTGACCCAGCTTGGGGCGGGTCAGATTTGTTTTGGCCTAGTAAATTATTTTGCTACATGTTAACTCCTTTTTTTTAAATCACCTTCAAAGGGCCATTTGCTATTTGAAGTGTCACTATCTCGGAAAAAACCTCGAATTTTGAAGAATGGATCTTTTATGTTCCTATGTATATTCTGTTCCTTTTGTGCCTCGCAGGAAGAAGTTTTTAATTATATTCACGACATTTTGTCGATTCCTGGGTACAGCGTCGAGGAGAAACAGTCTGTGTGGCGAAAAGCTATGGACCGTATGGAGGTACAGAGTTGTCAAATCGTATGAAGTGTCCTGCCTTACATAGATCTTTCCCTAGTTCACCTTCTAAGAATGCTAAGCACTTGGTCTTGGGCTGAACTGTCTCCTAGTCAGTTTGGGGGACATCTATGACTGTCAAGTCGTTCTCCATTGTATTTCTGCCCTTTCAGTCTTGCCCCATCCTTTAGTTAGGTTCCTTTTTTTATCCAACCAATTAATCAATAGTATTTATTCGGTGCTTGCTGGGTGAAAAGTACTGGACTAAGCCCTTTGGAGAGTACAGACCTATCCCCTACCCACAACAACCTTACAGTCTAGAGGGGGCAACAGCCATTGATGATAGTAATGATTATGGTATTTGTTAAGCACTTCCTTTGTGCCGAGCACCGTTCTAAACGCTGTAGCAGATAGAGGGTAATCGGGTTTCCCACGTGGGACGTACGGTTTGAATCCCCATTTTACAGATGAGGGAACTGAGGCCCAGAGAAGTGACATGGCTCGCCCACACAGCAGGCCAGTGGCGGAGCCAGGATTAGAACCCATGTCCTCCGACTCCCAAGCCCGTGCTCTTGCCATTAAGCCATGTTGCTTCTCTCATTTATTATAGGAATAAATAAATAAATTACAGATATGTACCCAAGCGCTGTAGGTCCGGGAGGGGGAATGAATATTGCGTTGCGTTTGTCCCTGTCGACCGTTTTACTCATTTGTCTAAGTAGCGTTGGACGGTGGGAATGGAAATGCAAGCATTGACCATTCTGCCCCACTTTCATGTCATCTACAAATCTGATTCCTTCATCCGGGCACGGTCTAATCCCAGCTCTGCCACTTGCCTGCCACGTGACCCTGGGCGAGTCACTTCACTTCTCTGGGCCTCGGTTCCCTCATCTGTAAAAGGGGGATTAAGACTGTGAAGCTCATGCGGGACAGCAACCTTGTCCAACCCGATTAGCTTGGCCCTACCCCAGCCTCTTGCGGGCCGGGGACGGATTAGCTTGGATCTACCCCAGTGCTTAGTACAGTGCCTGGTGTGTAGTAAGCTCTTACCAAATACCATAAAAAAAACAACGAAGGTATTAAGTGGAAGCGATGATTAGACCTATCCCTGGGAACTCTCCTCTCCCTGGGTGACCGCCAGCGGTTGATAAGTGTGCTTTAAGTGTAGTCGTTGACCTAGCTGTACACTGTCCTAAGGGAAGCAGGGTCAAGACCAGATTTTTGCAGTTGACCATGAGGCCATCTGCCCTGTGTCGGTGGTGTTTATTGAGCACTTACTGTGTAGAGACACTATACTAAGCACTTTTTAAAAATGGTATTTTTTAAATGCTTACTATGGGCCAGGCACTGTTCTAGGAGCTGGGGTACATATCGGGTAATCAGGTTGGACACAGTCCCTATTCCGTGTAGGGTGCACAGCCTTAATCCCCATTTTACAGATGAGGTAACTGAGGCCCAGAGAAGCGAAGTGATTAGCCCAAGATCCCACAGCAGGTTTTTAATTTTATTTTATTCTTATTTATGTATTGATGCCTGCCCACTTGTTTGGTTGTCTGTCTCCCCCTTCTAGACTGTGAGCCCCTTGTTGGGTAGGGATTGTCTCTATCTGTTGCCCAATTGTACTTTCCAAGTGCTTAGTACAGTGCTCTGCACACAGTAAGTGCTCAATAAATGCATGCATGCATGAATGAATGAATGAATATTTTATTTTGTTTGTTAAGCCCTTACTATGTGACAGGAGGCACTGTACTAAGCGCTGGGATGGATACAAGTAAATAAGGTTGGATAGAGTCCCTGTCCCCCCTGGGGCTCCCAGTCTCAATACCCATTTTACAGATAAGGTAACTGAGGCACAGAGAAGTGAAGTGACTGGCCCAAGATTCCACAGAAGGATTTTGTTGTTGTTGTTGTTGTTGTTAAACTCTTACTGTGTGACAGGAGCTGTACTAAGTGCTGGTGTTGATACAAGTAAATCAGGTTGGACAGAGTCCCTGTCCCACATGAGGCTCACAGTCTCAATCCCCATTTGACAGATAATAATAATGCTGGTATTTGTTAAGCGCTTACGATGTGCAGAGCACTGTTCTAAGCGCTGGGGGGATACAGGGTCATCAGGTTGTCCCACGTGAGGCTCACGGTTAATCCCCATTTTACAGATGAGGTAATTGAGGCACAGAGAAGTTAAGTGACTTGCCCACAGTCACACAGCTAAGAAGTCCGCCATTGTTCTCGTCCGTCCGTCTCCCCCAATTAGACCGTGAGCCCGTCAAAGGGCAGGGACCGTCTCTATCTGTTGCCGACTTGTTCATTCCAAGCGCTTAGTACTGTGCACTGCACATAGTAAGCGCTCAATAAATACTATTGAATGAATGAAAGTGGCAGAGGCGGGATTCAAACCCATGACCTCTGACTCCCAAGCCCGGGCTCCTTCCACTGAGCCAAGGTAACTGAGGTCCAGAGAAGTGAAGTAACTAGCTCAAATCCCACAGCAGGTTTTTAATTTAATTTTATTTGTTAAGCCCTTACTCTGTTGGTATTTGTTAAGCACTTACTATGTGCACAACACTGTTCTAGGCGCCGGGGTAAATACGGGGTAATCAGATTGTGCCACGTGAGGCTCGCAATCTTAATCCCCATTTTCAGATGAGGTCACTGAGGCCCAGAGAAGTGAAGTGACTTGCCCACAGTCACACAGCTGACAAGGGGCGGAGCCGGGATTCGAACCCGTGACCTCTGACTCCCAAGCTTCACTGTACCAAGCCCTGGGTTAAAGTGAATCAGGTTGGACAGAGTCCCTGTCCCAGACGGGGCTCACAGCCTTAATCCCCATTTTCAGATGAGGTAACTGAGGCCCAGAAAAGTGAAGTGACTTTCCCGAGGGCCCACAGCAGGCAGGTGGCAGAGCCGGGATTAGAACCTAGGTCCTTCTGACTCCCAGGCCCGAGCCCTACCCACCAGGGCCATGCTACGACAGACTCGCTAGATACAGTCCCTGCCCAAGAGGATCTCACCGTGTGGAGCGGATTATGAACTTTTAGTAGATTCTGTCTACTGCTGCTTCCTGGTGTATGTAATCCGTTGTCGAGATAGTACGGATTGAATGTGTCCCGCACAATTTGTTCCCTACAAAGCCCCCTTGGTTGCTTCCAAGAATCTCTTCTAAATAGCCGCTGGGCCCCGTTATCACCGGGCGACACAAACGTGTTTCTTTACTGGAAATTCCTGGCGTCTGCAAAGGCTTCCGTTCTCTCCATCACCTTCCCTCCCATTTCAATCACATTGATGACGATCGTTAATAGGATTGTATCTGTTCGACGCCTACTTTGTGTCGAGCACCGTTCTAGCTTCGGCAGCACATACACTGAAATCGGAACGGCACGGAGAAGATTAGCGTGGCCCCCCGCACAAGGATGACCCGCAAATTCGTGAAGCGTTCCGTATTCTTCTGTTGTTTCAATGAGATGTTCATCCCCTCGATTCTATTTATTGCTATTGTTCTCGTCTGTCCGTCTCCCCCGATTAGACTGCGAGCCCGTCAGTGGGCGGGGACTGTCTCTATCTGTTGCCGATTTGTACATTCCAAGTGTTTAGTACGGTGCTCTGCACATAGTAGGCGCGCGATCAGTACTATTGAATAGACTAGTAGATACAAGTTAATCAGGTTGGATCCAGTCCCTGCCCCACTTGGGGCTCGCAGTCTAAGTAGGAGGGAGAACAGGTATTGAATCCCCACTTTCCAGCTGAGGAAACTGAAGCACCGAGAAGTGAAGTGACTCGCCCAAGTTCCCACGGCAGCGGAGCCGGGATTAGAACACAGGTCCTCCGGCTCCTAGGCCCGTGCTCTCTCTCTTAGGCCAAGCTTCTTCTCCGATTCCGGAAGTTCTTCAAAGCGGCCCGGCAACCCTGAGAGCCCGGCCTGGTTTTCCCTCCGTGATTTAGTCGGCCACCTCCCCCTCCCCAGCCCCCAAACCCACCTTGAATAACGGGGAACGGTCCCACGCTGGCGACGCCCCGCTGTGCGCACGCGGAGATTCCCTGACAGCCCTCTCTGGGCCCCGGCTAGCCCACAGCCAACTCCCAGTGGCACAGTCTCCCCTCCCTGGGCGGCTTTGCCCTCGCTCTTTTTGCCCCTCTCTGCGTCTAACCGGTGCCGGTTCGACGGCTGCCGGTTCTCTACCTTGCACACAAGCAGTCTGAAGCCCCAGATAATCTTTCAGCTCTACTCATCGGAGTCTAACCGCCCAATTGGCCAGATGTGCTTGAAAAGCCTGACCTATAAAATTCTCTAGTGAAGAAAAACTGCAGAAGGATCCATTATTGGAACAGTAAGTTGAAAGGACATAACGAGAGCCAAAGCGACTTCCAGTGGCACTCCACTCAAGCTAGAAAACCCCTCCGCCTAAATGAGGCGTTGGGAGATTGAGGGGGATTGTAGTTCCAGATCGAACGGGCTCTGAGTCCCACAGGTCCATCCCGGGCTCTGCCCCCCAGAGTGGATCATTTAGCCGAGAGGTTTAACTCCCTTCCACGATAATCTGTATTACATCTCAAAACCCAGATTTGGGAAGGAAGGCCCCCCCCCAACCCCAGGTCATCTCCCATCGGTTGCAGAATTTGCTCTTCATTCACTCATTCATTCAATCGTATTTACTGAGCGCTTACTATGTGCAGAGCACTGTACTAAGCGCTTGGAATGGACAAATCGGTAACAGAGACAGTCCCCGCCCTTTGACGGGTTACAGTCTAATCGGGGGAGACGGACAGACAAGAACAATAGCAATAAAATAGAATCCAGGGGATGAACGTCTCATTGAAACAATAGCAAATAAATAGACTCAAGGTGATGTACATCTCATTAACAAAATAAATAGGGTGATGAAAACATATACAGCCGAGCGGACGAGTACGGCGCCGAGGGGACGGGAGGGGAGAGGGGGAGGAGCAGAGGGAAAGGGGGGAGGAGAAGATTTAGCTGCGGAGAGGTGAAGGGGGGGTAGAGGGAGCAGAGGGAAAAGGGGGGCTCAGTCTGGGAAGGCCTCTTGGAGGAGGTGAGCTTTAAGTAGGGTTTTGAAGAGGGGAAGAGAATGAGTTTGGCAGAGGTGAGGAGGGAGGGCGTTCCGGGACCGCGGCAGGACGTGGCCCGGGGGTCGACGGCGGGATGGGCGAGAACGGGGGGCCTCCCGGGTTTCGGTGGGCAGCATCCGGCCGGAGGTCACGGAAGACTAGTTACGCGGCTCCCTGAGCCTGCTCAACTGTATGTATTCTCATTACCCTATTTATTTTGTTAATGAAATGTACATCGCCTTAATTCTATTCATTTGCTATTGTTTTAGTGAGATGTTCATCCCCTAGATCCTATTCATTGCTATTATTCTCGTCCGTCCGTCTCCCCCGATTAGACCGTGAGCCCGTCGAAGGGCAGGGACCGTCTCTATCTGTTACCGATCTGTCCATTCCAAGCGCTTAGTACAGTGCTCTGCACAGAGTAAGCGCTCGATAAATACTATTGAATGAATGAATGAAGACCCAGCGGGCCTCAGACATAATAGCAATGATAGTATTTGTTTAACACTTACTCTGTGCCAGGCACTGTACTAAGCACTGGGGTGGATACAAACGAATCGGATTGGACGCGGTCGCTGTCCCACGTGGGGCTCGTGGTCTAAAACCCCATTTTCCAAGAGGACTCTGCTAGGCCAGGGAACGCTCTTCCAAGAGCTTGCTCATCTTGGCAGCTGGGGCTGAGACTCCTGAGAGACTCCCCCTGGACACAGTTCGAATCCTGATGCCGTGTGTCAGGGACATGAATGGTTGACTGCGTTCTCAGAGAAGGCCCCAACGTCAGCCTTTGGTCCGGTCATCTAGGTAATGATGATGATAATGATTGTGGTATTTAAGTGTTTACTATGTGCCAGGCACTGTAGTAAGTGCGGGATTAGATACGAGGTGATGATGATGATGGTATTTGTTAAGCGCTTAACTGTGTGCCAGGCACTGTACTGAGCGCTGGGGTCGATACAAGCAAATCGGGTTGGACACAGTTCCCGTCCCACGTGGGGCTCACAGTCTCAATCCTCATTTTCCAGATGAGGTAACTGAGGCCCAGAGAAGTGAAGTGACTTGCCCAAGGTCACACAGCAGACAGGTGTTCAAGCCAGGATTAGAACCCATGACCTTTCGACTCCCAGGCCCGTGCTCTATCCACTACGCCATGGCGCTTTCAGTCAGGTTGGATACAGGGCTGGTCCACACAAGGCTCACCGTCTTAATCCCCATTTTACAGATGAGGCAGATAAGGCCTAGAGAAATTTAAATCCCTTGCCCACGGTCACACGGGGGGTTTGGTAGCAGTCAGGGTTTGGGGTTTTTTTTTATGGTATTAAGCACTTACCATGTGCCAGGCATTGTACTAAGCACTGGGGTCAAGACAAGCTAATCAGATTGAGAAACAGCATGGTTTAGTGGATGGAGCGCGGGCCTGGGAGTCAGAAGGGCGTGAGTTCTAATGCCGACTCTGCCACATGTCCGTTTTGTGACCTTGGACCAGTCACTTCGCGTCGCCGGGCCTCAGTTCCCTGATCTGTAAAATGGGGATGAAGACTGTGAGCCCCACGTGGGACAGGGACTGTGTCCAATCTGATTAACTTGTATCTATCCCAGTGCTTAGAATAGTTCTTGGCACATAACTAGTGCTTCACAGGTACCAATATTATTATTATCGTTGTTAGGTTGGACACAGTCCATGTCCCACAGGGGCCTCACAGTCTTCATCCCCATTTTCCAGACGAGGTAACTGAGGCCCAGAGAAGTGAAATAATAATTAGAATAATAATGTTGGTATTTGTTAAGCGCTTACTAGGTGCCGAGCACCGTTCTAAGAGCCGGGGGAGATACAGAGTAATCAGGTTGTCCCGCGTGAGGCTCACAGTCTTAATCCCCATTTTACAGATGAGGTAACCGACGCACCGAGAAGTTAAGTGACTTTCCCAAAGTCACACATCTGACAGGTGGCGGAGCCAGGATTAGAACCCATGACCTCTGACTCCCAAGCCCCGGCTCTTGCCACTGGGCCACGCTGCTCGGGGTCACACAGCAGACAAGTAGCAGGACCAGGTTTAGAACCCAGGTCCTTCTGACTCCCAGGCCTGTAACAATAATAATAATAAATTGATATTTGTTAAGCGCTTACCGTGTGCAGAGCACTGTTCTGAGCGCTGGGGGAGATACAGAGTCATCAGGTGGTCTCACGAGAGGCTCAACAGTTAGTCCCCATTTTACAGATGAGGTCACTGAGGCACAGAGAAGTGAAGTGACTTGCCCACAGTCCCACAGCTGCCAAGTGGCGGGGCCGGCATTCGAACCCATGACCTCTGACTCCCAAGCCCGGGCTCTTTCCACTGAGCCACGCTGCTTCTCTAACTTCTGCTTCTGTACTCTATTCACGAGGCCGTGCCGCTTCTCTAGTTTTATTAGAAGTTAGGCTCTTCATTCTGCCTGGGTTGTGGCTGTAGGGAGCAGCGTGGCTCAGTGGAAAGAGCCCGGGCTGGGGAGTCAGAGGTCATGGGTTCGAATCCCGGCTCTGCCACTTGGCAGCTGTGGGACTGTGGGCAAGTCACTTCACTTGTCCGGGCCTCAGTGATCTCATCTGTAAAATGGGGATGAAGACCGGGAGCCCCACGTGGGCTTTGTCTACCCCAGCACTTAGAACAGTGCTCTGCACATCGTAAGCGCTTAACAAATGCCAACAGACAAACAGGGAATGACATCGATGTGCTCCCGGGTTCATTTCCGCCTGCCGAGGCACCATCCGACGCGTTCGGTCTCTGCTCAAGTGAAGTGTTGGGGCCACGTCCGTTGCTGGGTTTCTGGTTACCCTATTTATTTTGTCAATGAGCTGTACATCGCCTCGATTCTATTTAGTCGCCATCGGTTTTTACGAGACGTTCTTCCCCTCGACTCTGTTTATCGCCATCGTTCTCGTCTGTCCGTCTCCCCCGATTAGACCGTGAGCCCGTCAGAGGGCGGGGACCGTCTCTATCTGTTGCCGACTTGTTCGTTCCAAGCGCTTAGTACAGTGCTCTGCACATAGTAAGCGCTCAATAAGTACTATTGGATGAATGGATGAATGAATGAATGAACGGTTGCCATGTGAAGGCGGGTCGTTGCGCTGCGTCGTCCCGACCCGAGCGGCAGAGGACAACAAGCTCACGGCAGCGGAAGAGCACATCGCACGGGACGCCAGTGCTTCTGTTTTCGTGCCGAAGGATGGAACGTAGGGAAAGATTAGATGTGGAATCAGCGTTTTAGGTGGAAGCATCTGGTGGGACAGGTGGTGAACTCGGCAGAAATCACGGAAGCAGCGGAGCCTACTGGAAAGAACCCAGGCCTGGGAGTTAGAGGATCTGGGTTCTAATTCCGGCTCTGTCACCTGCCTCCTGCGTGATCTTAGGGAAGTCATTTCACTTCTCTGCACCTCAGTTTCCCCAACTCTGAAATGGGGATTAAACACCCGTTCTTCCCATGAGCCCCGTGTGGGATAGGGTTCGTGTCCAACTTAACCTGTGCCTACCCTAGTGATTAGGACAGTGTTTGGTACATAGTAAGCGCTTAGCGAATACCCTATAAAAATGGGGGGGGGGGGCAAAAATTGAGCTTCTCACACTTCCATCGACCACGTGTTTGTTATCTTTTGAGGGCTTTTGTTTTGGAAGTATTATAATGGGAGTATTGGCCGTGTTTTGTCCTTTTTTTGAGACGATTTCCTGCTATAATATCGAAAGAGTTTGGTTAAAGCACCCAACGAGACTTTTCCTTTTTTTATTTTCTTTCTCCTTCATTTCTTCTGAGACCCTTTGTCCTCAGGCCACTGGACCTGCTAGTTCACATGGACTCCATGTCCGGTGGCAGAGCTGTTTGCCTATTTTTCGTCGAGCACGGACGGGTGATGAATCAGTCAATCAGTGGTATTTAATGAACGCTTACGACGTACAGAGCATTGCACTGAGCGCTTGGGAGAGGACAGTACAACAGAGCTAGCAGTTACGTTCCCTGCCCGCGACGACCTCAATCGAGAGATTGATTCGGTTACCGAATGGTACTTTCCAAGCGCTTAGTACAGTGCTGTGCACACAATAAGCGCTCGATAAATACGATCGAATGAATGAAGAGATTAAACCGATTCCTCGGCAAAATACTATTTTGCTGGAGAAGCTTAATTTCTGCCATACTGCAGTTATTTCTGCTAACGTCGTTTTTTCAATTGGGCCGATTTTTTTTAATTTTTGTCACCTTGAACTTATTAATAGCACATGCTACTGTTTACCACATGTTTGTTATCTTTTGAGGGCTTTTGTTTGGGAAGTGAAAGCTACAAATTAAAGCTCTCAGTTAGCTAAAACCAACAGCTAGGATAATTAGTGAATGAATCAGGGAAGACCCTCCAGCCAGTTTGCGTTTTTGTTGGGTAATAGGTAGCGTGACTAGAAATAGAAGTGGGGAAACGGCGACTAAACCCGGTCTAGAACATGCAGGTCCTTTGGCGCTGTAGTCTTAGGAAGAAGCAGCGTGGCTTAGTGGAAAGAGCCCGGGCTTGGGAGTCAGAGGTCGTGGGTTCTAATCCCGGCTCCTCCACTTATCAGCGGCGGGACTTTGGGCCAGTCACTTAACTGCTCGGTGCCTCAGTTACCTCATCTGGAAAATGAGGGATTAAGACTGTGAGCCCCACGTGGGACAACCTGATGACCTTGGATCTGCCCCAGTGCTTGGCACATAGTAAGCACTTAATACCAACATTATTATTATTATTAGTCCTGGCAGACAGTTCTTTCATTGTATTTTTTATTTTTTGAAGAGCCGTGCGTCCGTATTCCTATACGCAACTTTAAGCCTTCTAGCAGATTCCTTTGCGCAATCCATTCTGCTCCATTTGTTTTTACTATTATCTGCAAAAATTAATAATAATAATGTTGGTATTTGTTAAGCGCTTACTATGTGCCGAGCACTGTTCTAAGCGCTGGGGTAGACATAGGGGAATTAGGTTGTCCCACGTGGGGCTCACAGTCTTAATCCCCATTTTACAGATGAGGGAACTGAGGCACAGAGAAGTTAAGTGACTTGCCCACAGTCACACAGCCGACAAGTGGCAGAGCTGGGATTCGAACTCATGAGCCCTGACTCCAAAGCCCATGCTCTTTCCACTGAGCCACGCTGCTTCTCTAATTAATATACCTTCCAACGTTTCAGCATCCCTCTTTAATGGTGGAATTTGCTGAGCGCTTACCGTGTGCCAAGCACTGTACTAGGCGCTGGGGTAGGTGCAAGCCAATCGGATCCTTGTCCACCTGGGGCTCACAGTCAAAGTAGGAGGAAGTAGGATTTAATCCTCATTTTACCGATGAGGAAACCGAAGCACAGAAGTCAAGTGACCTGTCCAAGGTCACACAGCAGACAAGTGAGAAGCAGCATAGCTTAGTGGATGGAGCACACGCCGGGAGTCAGAAGGTCATGGGTTCTAATCCCAGCTTTGCCGCTTATCTGCTGTGTGACCTTGGGCAAGTCACTTCACTTCTCTGGGCTTCTGTAAAATGGGGATTGAAATTGTGAGCCCCACATGGGACAGGGACTGTGTCCCACCCAGTTCGCTTGTATCCTCCTCAGCGCTTAGTACAGTGCTTTGCACATAGTAAGCAGGGAAGCAGCGTGGCTCAGTGGAGAGAGCCCGGGCTCGGGAGTCTGAGATCATGGGTTTGAATTCCGGCTCTGCCGCTTGTCAGCTGTGTGACTGTGGGCAAGTCACTTCACTTCTCGGTGCCTCAGTTCCCTCATCTGTAAAATGGGGATTAACTGTGAGCCTCACGTCGGACAACCTGACTACCCCGTATCTACCCCAGCTCTTAGAACAGTGCTTTGTACATAGTAAGCGCTTAACAAATACCAATATTATTATTATTATCATTGCCAGCTGTGTGACTTTGGGCAAGTCACTTAACTTCCCTGTGCCTCAATTCCCTCATCTGTAAAATGGGGATTAAGACTGTGAGCCCCACGTGGGACAACCTGATCACCCTGTATCCCCCCAGCGCTTAGAACAGTGCTTTGCACATAGTAAGCGTTTAACAAATGCCATCATTATTATTATAGTAAGTGCTTAATAAATGCCATTATTATTATTAAGTGGGGGAGGTGACTCCGAGGCCCCTTCTACTAGGCCATGCTGCTTCTCTGTAGGTATATAACAATGGCAATGCAGCTCCGTTCAGTAACAGAGAACGTTTTTAACAATTTGGCAGCTGGTTTCTAGGGTGGAAACCGTTACCATGTGTAAACCGAGACCAGAAGCTCGCTGTGGGCAGGAATGTGTCTTGTCTGTTGTCGTATTGTACTCTCCCCGGCGTTTGTACAGTGCTTTGCACACGGTAAGCACTCAGTAAATGTGATTGATTGAATGAATGAATGAAAAATGGTTTCAAAGGATATGGTTTCAACACACTCCCTGGAAGGGTGGAAAGTCTTTTGGACGTTTCTTCTTTGACAAATTAAGGACTTTGCCCTTTGAGGGATTGCCGACTTTCCCTTTCCTAGAATCTATATGGTCAGCTTTTACACTTTTCCCCTTGTTGTTGATGATGGTATTTGTTCTTACTGTGTACCACGCACTAGGGTAGATACAGGATAATCAGGTTGGACACAGTCCCTGTCCCACATGGGGCTCACAGTCTAAGTAGGAGGGAGAAAGGTATCAAATCCCCATTTTACAGATGAGGAAACTAAGACCCAGAAAAGTTAAGGGACTCGCTTACGGTCACACGGCAGTTCAGTGGCAGAAATGGGATTAGAACCCAGTCCTCTGACTTCCACACCCAAGCTCTTCCCACTAGAGAAGCAGCGTGGCTCAGTGGAAAGAGCCCGGGCTCGGGAGTCAGAGGTCATGAGTTCGAATCCCCCCTCTGCCACCTGTCAGCTGTGTGACTGTGGGCAAGTCACTTCACTTCTCTGTGCCTCAGTTACCTCATCTGGAAAATGGGGATTAACTGTGAGCCTCACGTGGGACAACCCGATTCCCCTGTATCTACCCCAGCGCTTAGAACGGTGCTCGGCACACAGTAAGCGCTTAACAAACAAATACCAACATTAGACCACCCTGCCTCCCAAGGATTGCCCTCTAGAAGGATGGAGAGGGTCAGCGGTATGGTCAGACCTCCAACCCGAGGATACTCTAGACTATAAACTCGCTGTGGGTAGGGAATGTGTCTGTTTATTGTTCTGTTGTACTCTAAGAAATGCTCTGCTCCCCGTAAGTGCTCAATAAATACGAGTGAATGGATGAATGAATGAATGCTCTCGTCAGCCCTTATGTTGAAACTGAAGTTGTGGTTTTCGCTCTTTTAGGAACTGGTGAAGCTGAATCCCTCCAAGGCTGCAGAGTTGGTTGCCACCCACTTCATGGAACAAATCGAAGCAGTTATCCAAAAACTCCAGGTAGATTGGAAATTCATTCAGTCGTATTGATTGAGCGCTTACTGTGTGCAGAGCACTGTACTGAGCGCATGGGAAGTATAGCTCGGCAACAGAGACAGTGTGTGCAGAGCACTGTACTAAGCGCATGGAAAGTATAGCTCGGCAACAGAGACAATCCCTACCCAGCTCACAGTCTTGAAGTGGGGAGACAGACGACAAAGCGGAACAAAAGAAGAAAACAGGCATCAATGGCACCAATATGGATATATATACATTGTCAGTAAAATAAATAGAATAACAAGTATGTAAATATATACCAAAGTGGTGTGGGGCAGGGAGGGGAAAATGAACAACTTGGAGTGAAGATTCAGGGGAGGAAGGTTGGGGGGAGAAAGGAAGTGTTGTTCCCATTTTAGGAGTGGTATTTATTAATGTGTGCAGAGCACTGTAATAATAATGCGGGGTATTTGTTAAGCGCTTACTATGTGCAAAGCACCGTTCTAAGCGCTGGGGGATACAAGGTGATCAGGTTGTCCCACGTGGGGCTCACAGTTTTAATCACCATTTACAGATGAGGTAACTGAGACACAGAGAAGTGAAGTGACTTGCCCACAGTCACACAGCTGACAAGTGGCAGAGCCGGGATTCGAACCCATGACGTCTGACTCCCAAGCCCGGGCTCTTTCCACTGAGCCACGCTGCTTCTCTAGTGTTTAGAAGAATACAACGTAGCAGAATTTGTAGCCACGTTCCTTGCCCACGCTAAACCTACAGTCTAGAGGGAGAGAGAGACATTAATATAAATAAAGCATGGATATGTACGCAAGTGCTGTGGGACTGAGGGAGGGGTGAATAAATGGAGAAAATCCAGGTTCAAGAGAGGCACGGAGGTGGGTGGAAGAAGAGGAAATGAGGGCTTAGTCCAGGAAGGCCTCTTGGAGGAGGTGTGCCTTCAATAGGGCTGAGAAGGAATTGGTGTTGCTCACTTGTTTCCTTCTCGCTTTCATTGGCCTCCTTCTCTTCCTCCTGCTTTTCCTCCTTCTCCTCATCCCCTTCCTCCTCCCCCCGACCTTTTCACCAAGCCCCTGAGAGGAAACAAATTATTTGGCTGCTGCAACCCATCTTCGACGTTGCCCACAGCTCATACTCTACACTGGGGTAGTCCAGTACAGCCTACCATGCCCCCAAAGATTGCTCCCCTGAAACTGACTCTGTGGGTCCGTTGGCACGGTGCCTGGAGTAGGGGAGGCTTTGCCCCGCGGCCCACACGCCCACCCGGCCAGCTGCCTGCCCCTTCGGTTAGCTCAGCCTCAGATGATGACGCCCGCCAGAGGCCAGTGGGAAGCAAAAAGGGCAAACGTGGCAACAGTCGGCATGAAGCAGTGTGGTCTGATGGTTAAAGAACGGGACGTATCGAATCCCTTTTTTACAGATGAGGAAACGGGGGCCCTGAGCTATTAGGCGACTTGCACATCACGCAAGTGGCAGAGCCAGGATTAGAACCCGGGTCCTCCGACTCCCAGACCCTTGCTCTTTCTACTAGACCCCGCTGCTTCTTACATCCGGCCGTCCCTCCTCAGTAACAACCCTGCAGTTCAGGCTTCCTGTCACTCCCTTATTGGGAAAGACTCCCCCTTTCAACACCGTCACTCTCCCAAACGCTCAGTACAGTGCTCTGCACCTAGTAAGCACTCAATAAATGCCATCGATCGACCATCACCCCTGCAGGGGATGTGTGGAGAGGAGACACCGTGTGGGTGAGGGAGTCTCTCGGGGTTGGGTTTTCAGGCTCGGCAGCTCATCAGTTAGGAGCGTGAGGTTTCGAGCCGTGAAGTGTTCCCACTCATCTGATGAGGCCCCGCTCGTTTGGAGTAGAGAGGTTCAGGTGAGCCCCCTCTGATCCAGCTAGCTGCGGTAAATTTCAGCCGGAAACCCGGCGGGACGCGAGCTTCCCGCCGGCTGTAACTACCCGTGCTACTTGTTCTCGGTCGGTTTCCCCGGGAGGTTATAATTGGGGTTACCTCGAGTAGGGGATCCCCAATCAGGGGTGATAAAAGAAAAAAAAAATAGCGCTCTCCGGGACCGATTCCCGATGACCAGGTGATATGTGATGCTGTAACGAGGTTGATGTCTGACGAGGGGAGCCATCTATCCGGCTCGGCCCGCAGTTTGAAAGAGCAGCCATTCCACCTTAGTCTTGGTCAGGATCAGAAGGAAACGGGGCAGGGAGCGTACAATTGCCTGTCCTTTCATTTGTCAGCGTTCGGTACCTTTCTTCCCTTTGGGGATACGTGGCTCTTTGTTTTCTGTTGCCGAGATTTCCTATTCCTTGCCCTTAGAGAAGCGGCATTAAAGTGGGTGGAGCCCAGGCCTGGGAGTCAGAAGGTCATGGGCTTCAATCCCGGCTCCGCCACTTGTCTGCTGTGTGACCTCGGGCAAGTCACATCACTACTCTGGACCTCGTTTACCTCCTCTGTCGAGTGGGGATCGAGACGGTGAGCCCCATGTGGGACGGGACAGTGTTAAACCAGATCTGTTCGTATAATAATGATGGTATTTGTTAAGCGCTTACTATGTGCCAAACACTCGTTCTTTGTATCCACCCCAGTGATGAGTACAATAATAATAATGTTGGTACTCGTTAAGCGCTTACTATGTGCAGAGCGCTGTTCAAAGCGCTGGGGTAGCTACCGAGTAATCAGGGTGTCCCACGTGAGGCTCACAGGGTTCATCCCCATTTTACAGATGAGGTCACTGAGGCACAGAGAAGTTAAGTGACTTGCCCAAAGTCACACAGCTGACAAGTGGCAGAGCCGGGATTCGAACCTATGACTTCTGACTCCCAAGGCTGGGCTCTTTCCACTGAGCCGCGCTGCTTCTCTGTGGAGATTAAGAGTGTGAGCCCCATGTGGGACAGGGGCTGCGTCCAACCTGATTATCTCCTATCTACCCCGGCATTTAGAAAAGTGCTTGGACACATATAGAGCGCTTAACAAGTACCCTAATTATTATTGTAATTGGTATTATTATTCCTGTAAAATGCCAGAGGGGGTGGCCAATAAATAACTGAATATAAAGGGGCTCATAATAATAATAATAATAATGGTACTTGTTATTCACTTACTGTGAATAACAGTTATCACTTGTTATTCACTTGCTATTCACTTACTGTGTACCCAAGCACCTTTCTACGTGCTGGGGTAGATACAAGGTGATCAGGTTGGACACAGTCTCCGTCCCCATGTGGGGCTCACACTCTTAATCTCCATTATGAGAAGCAGCGTGGCTCAGTGGAAAGAGCACGGGCTTTGGAGTCGGGGGTCATGAGTTCGAATGCCAGCTCTGCCACTTGTCAGCTGTGTGACTGTGGGCAAGTCACTTCACTTCTCTGGGCCTCAGTTCCCTCATCTGTAAAATGGGGATTAAGACAGTGAGCCCCACGTGGGACAACCTGATTCCCCTGTGTCTACCCCAGCGCTTAGAACAGTGCTCTGCACATAGTAAGCGCTTAACAAATACCAACATTATTTTGCAGAAGAGGTGACTGAGACCTGGAGAAGTGAAGTGACTTGTCCAAGGTCATACACCAGAAATGTGGAAGAGCCAAGATTAGAACCCGTGTCCTTCTTACTCCCAGGCCCTGCTCTAGCTGATAAGCCATGCTGCTTCACTAAAGAGAGCAAATATGTGGAAGATATTTGTTAAGCGCTCGCTATGTATATTAAGTGCTGGAGAAGATGCGAGCTAATCAAGTAGGACACAGTCCATGTCCCACATGGGGCTCTAGGTCTTAATCCCCATTTTGCAGAGGAGGGAACTGAGCCCCGGAGAAGTGGACTGACCTGCCCAAGGTCAAGCATCAGGCAAGAGGCCAAACCGGGATTAGAACCCAGGTCCTTTTGACTCCCAGACCTTGAAATAATACATCAATTTGAGCGCCAGGGTTTTCTGAAGACCCCAAACTTTAAGAATATGAATCAATCAGTGGTATTTATTGAGCGCTTATCTATGTGCGGAGCCCTCTCCTAAGCATTTGGGAGAGGACAATCTAACAGTCGGTAGACGTGTTTCCTGCCCACAATGACGTTTTTACTATTTTATTTCCATTATTTATTTGAATACGGAACAAGACAAACCCGACTCTGAGCTCCTGCCTATTTGAGATCAGGGACACCTTCCTGACTCCTGCATCCTCAGAACTCGTGCGGCAGACATGGGGTCAGAATATCAGGCGGCAGCTGATGAGCGGAATTTATTAAAAAAAAAATCAAACCCCACTTGACTAGGCTGAGAAGAGGATAAAGAGCCAGAGCTTGTGTGGAGTAGACTTAATGCCACCGATTTCAAACTGCCTTTTGAATGACCCCTGCCTCTATCAGAGACGGTTTAATGTAAATAGAAAACATGCGATTCAAGAATTATCGTTATAACTTGGGATTTATTCATTCATTCAATTGTATTTATTGAGCACTTCCTGTGTACTAAGCCCTTGGGAGAGGACAGTACAGCACTAAACGGTGACGTTCCCTGCCCACAGTGAGTTTACAGTCTAGAGGAGTAGAGAGAGACGTCAATACCAATCAGTAAAATTACAGATAGGTACATAAGTGCTGTGGGGCTGGGAGTGGGGAAGAGCAAAGAGAGCAAGTCAGGGCGACGCATAAGGCAGTGAGAGATGAGGAAAAGCGGGGTGTAGTCAGGGAAGGCCTCTTGGAGGAGATGGGCCTTCAATAAGGCTTTGAACAGGGGGAGAGTCATTGTCTGGCGGATTTGAGGAGGAAGGACTTTTTAGGCCGGAAGGCGGGACGTGGGCTAAGGGTCGGCGAGCCAGGCGAGATGGAGGCACAGAGAGAAGGTTAGCACTAGAGGAGAGAAGTGTGTGGGCTGGGTGGTAGAAGGAGAGAAGGGAGGTGAGGTAGGAGGGGGCGAGGTGGTGGACTGCTTTAAAGTCAGTAGTGAGGAATTTTTGTTCGATGCAGTGGTGGATGGGCAACCACTGGAGTTTTTTTTTGAAGAGAAGTATGACGTGTCCTGAATGTTTTTGTAGAAAAATGATCCTGATCCGGGCAGCAGAGTGAAGTATGGATTTAGTTAGCAATTGCCCTGTTTATGTGAATTCCCCTGTGGGTGGGGGACATGGGACTTTGTTTTTTTGTACTTCCCAAGCGCTCAGTACGGTACGTAGCACCCACTGGATGCTGAGGAAATGCTGGGATTCTTAGCCACAGTGTCAGTGGCCCTGCCTTCTATTGCTACGATTGCGTTGGCTGAGAGCTGACGGATGTGATTCATTCATTCACTCAATCGTATTTTCTGAGCATATTCTGTGTGCAAAGCGCCGTACTGAACGCTTGGAAGAGTACGATGCAGCAATAAACAATGACAATCCCTGCTCACAACGAGCTCGGTCTAGAAGGGGAGATCCAGCATCTCTTTTGCATAAATCCATCCGAAGGAATTTTGTTTTTTCATTTGGTCCTCCCTATTTAGGCATAACACATTCTTCTTGCTCCTTTTGCGTTCTACATAAAATGGGCAATCATGCTTGTCAAACATCTCTCCCGTTAGCAAATATCCAATTTAAAGCTTAGTAAACATACACTACCCTCTGCTGATAGTAATAATTTTGGTATTTGTTAAGCAGTCAGAAAAGCAGCGTGGTCTAGCGGATGGAGCACGGGCCTGGAAGTCAGAAGGACCTGGGTTCTAATCCCGGCTCTGCCACGGGTCTGCTGTGTCACCTTAGGCGAGTCACTTCGCCTCCTCGGATCTCAGTCACTTCATCTGTAAAATGGGGATTAAGACTGTGAGCCTCTTGAAGGAAATGGAATGTGTCCAACCTGACTAACATTTATGTACCCCTGTGTTTAGTACAGTGCCTGCCACATAGTAAGTGCTTACAAATACCATTTTTTTAAAATAAAAAAAGTAGTTTGTGTCATACACTATACTAAGCACTGGGGTAAGATACTGGGTAATCAGGTCAGATACATTCTCTGACCCTAATAGTGCTCTCAGTGTAAGAGGGAGGTAGAACAGGTATTTAATCCCCATTTTACAGATAAGGAGACTGAGATACTGAGAGGTTGAGTGACTTGCCCCAGGGCAAGTGGCAGAGCTGGAATTAGAATCCAGGTCTTCCGACTCCCAGGCCTGTGATCTTTCCAGTAAGTAATTCTGCTGAACTTAATATCAATTAATAATAACAATAATGATGATGGCATTTGTTAAACGCTTACTATGTGCTGGGGAGGATACCAGGTGATCAGGTTGTCCCACGTGGGGCTCACAGTCTTCAGCCCCATTTTACAGATGAGGTCACTGAGGCACAGAGAAGTGAAGTGACTTGCCCAAAGTCACACAGCTGACAAGTGGCAGATCCGGGATTCGAACCCATGGCCTCTGACTCCCAAGCCTGGGCTCTTTCCACTGAGCCACGCTGCTTCCTCTAAATTAATCAATCAATGGTATTTATTGAACATTTACTATGTGCAGAGCATCACCTTGATGCTATTTATTTGCTATTGTTTTAATGAGATGTTCTTCCCCTCGATTCTATTTATCGCTATCGTTCTCGTCTGTCCGTCTCCCCCGATTAGACCGTAAGCCCGTCAAAGGGCAGGGACCGTCTCTCTCTGTTACCGATTTGCACATTCCAAGCGCTTAGTATAGTGCTCTGCACATAGAGAAGCAGCGTGGCTCAGTGGAAAGAGCCCGGGCTTTGGAGTCAGAGGTCCCTGGATTCGAATCCCGGCCCTGCCACTTGTCAGCTGTGTGACTGTGGGCAAGTCACTTCACTTCTCTGGGCCTCAGTTCCCTCATCTGTAAAATGGGGATTAACCGTGAGCCTCACGGGGGACGACCTGATTCCCCTGTGTGTCTACCCCAGCGCTTAGAACAGTGCTCTGCACATAGTAAGCGCTTAACAAATTCCAACATTATTATTATTAGTAGTAAGCGCTCAATAAATACTATTGAATGAATGAATGAATACTAAGCCCTTTGGAGAGTGCCATAGAACAGAATTAGCAGACACATTCCCTGCCCGTAACGACCTTACAGTCCAGATGCCCACCTACTCCCAGATGGCTATATTTCGGAAGGATCTTTCCTATAACAAGTGGTTTAAAATCTGTTTTCATATTTGATTGTTGTTGTTTTTTCTCCTTTTCAGAACCAGTTTTTGCTTTTCCAGTTTCTGAGGAGTCTTCTTGACCCAAGGTATGTCACTGCCGTGCAGTTTTTCGAGAAGTTGAGAAATGGGGATGTTAACTGAGGCTAAATGGTTTGCCCCACGGGTTATCCAGTGCTAAT
The DNA here is from genome assembly GCF_004115215.2 of Ornithorhynchus anatinus. Lineage (NCBI taxonomy): Eukaryota > Metazoa > Chordata > Mammalia > Monotremata > Ornithorhynchidae > Ornithorhynchus > Ornithorhynchus anatinus. The sequence continues at coordinate 133,270,580 of NC_041728.1, forward strand.
GGTAGTTAACATCTCTATAAAAGCAGTGAACAGAGGGAAGGCGTGGTGTACATGGCTGACTGAAAATACTTACACAGTGCCCTGGACTTCTGAAGGCTTGGAAGAACGTTCAGTGGATCGTAACACCAATTTCTTCAACTGAAAGGCTAACTAGGTTGTAAAGCTTTCATTCATTCAACAGTATTTATTCATTCATTCCGTAGTATTTATTGAGCGCTTACTATGTGCAGAGCACTGTACCGAGCGCTTGGAATGGACAAATCGGTAACAGATAGAGACGGTCCCTGCCCTTTGATGGGTTTACGGTCTAATCGGGGGAGACAAGAACAGTGGCAATAAATAGAATCGAGGGGATGAACATCTCATTAAAACAATAGCAACTGAATAGAATCGAGGCGATGTACAGCTCATTAACAAAATAAATAGGGGAATGAAGATATAGACAGTCGAGCGGACGAGTACGGTGCTGAGGGGAGGGGACGGGAGAGGGGGAGGAGGGGAGGGAAATAGGGGGAGAAGAGGGTTTAGCTGCGGAGAGGGGAAGGGGGGGGGGGTAGAGGGAGCAGAGGGAGAAGCTTTCAAAAAGGCAGTTATTTCAATCATGACGGGAGAGGGGCCCGCCTAGTTCCTCTGTAGCATCTCCCACTCAGCCCTCCCTGGGTCTCCTCCCTGAAGTTCCATCTGACCAGAGAAGCAGCGCGGCTCAGTGGAAAGAGCCCGGGCTTAGGAGTCAGAGGTCACGGGTTCCAATCCTGGCTCCATCACCTGTCAGCTGTGTGACTTTGGGCAAGTCACTTCACTTCTCGATGCCTCAGTGACCTCCTCTGGAAAATGGGGATGAAGACTGTGAGCCTCACGTGGGACAACCCGATTACCCTGTATCTACCCCAGCGCTTAGAACAGTGCTCGGCACATAGTAAGCGCTTAACAAATACCGACGTTATCATTGTTATCTGACCAGCTTCCCCTAAGGCCCTCTGGGAGTTGGATATTGCTGGTAAGGAACACCTGATACATAAAGAGGAGTTTGCTAGCCATTCAGTAGCCTCACTCGGTTAATATTGTCAATTATTGAGAAGCAGCATGGCCTAGTAGACAGAGCCCAGGCCTCGGCGTCAGAAGGATCTGAATTCTTATCCCGACCGCTTGTCTGCGGTGTGACCTTGGGCAAGTCGCTTCACTTCTCTGGGCCTCAGTGACCTGATCTGTAAAATGGGGATTAAGACTGCGAGCCCCATGCAGGACAGGAACTGTGTCCAACCTGACAATCTTGTATCTACCCCAGGGCTTAGTACAGGGCCTGGAACCTAGTAAACGCAAAAGAAGTACCATTTTACCAAAAAAAAAAAAATTTATTATTCTTGTACCAGACATTAAGGTAATAATAATGATGGTATTTCTTAAGTGCTTACTATGTGCCAAGCACTGTTCTAAGCGCAGGATAATAATCATAATTGTATTTCTTAAGCACTTACTCTGTGTCAAGCACTGTTCTAAGCACTGGGAGAGCTACAGGGTGATCAGGTTGGCCCACAGTCTTAATCCCCATTTTACAAGTGAGGTAACTGAGGCCCAGAGAAGTGAAATGACTTGCCCAAGGTCACGGAAGACAAGTGGCAGAGCCGGGATCAGAACCCACGTCCTCTGACTCCCAAGCCTGGTCTCTTGCCACCAAGCCACGCAGGTTCATTTTAGAGATACCAGATTTTCATTGTGAGCACAAGGGTGAAAGTAGGGAAAGGATTTGGTTGGGGGCGGGGTAGGAGGAGCAGGTTTTAGAGAGACCAACAGGCCAGAAAACCCACATTTTGAGCAGATGTCCAGCCTCATTCATTCATTCAATAGTATTTATTGAGCACTTACTGTGTGCAGAGCACTTGGAATGTACAATTCGGCAACAGATAGAGACAATCCCTGCCCAGTGACGGGCTCGCAGTCTAAACGGGGAAGACAGACAGAGAAGCAAAACAGAACAAAACAAGACAACATCCTCAAGATAAATAAAATCAAGGAGGTATACACCTCATTAACAAAATAAATAAGGTAATAAATAATATATACAAATGAGCACAGGGCTGAGGGGAGAGGAAGGGGGAAGAGCAGAGGGTGGGGGGGAGGGGAGGCGGAGCAGAGGGAAAGGGGGGCTCAGCCTGGGAAGGCCTCTTGGAGGAGGTGAGCTCTCGGTAGGGCTTTGAAGAGGGGAAGAGAGTTTGGCGGAGGTGAGGAAGGAAGGCATTCCGGGACAGCGGGAGGACGGGGGCCAGGGGTCGACGGCGGGATAGGTGAGAACGTGGGACGGTGAGGAGGTGGGCGGCGGAGGAGCGGAGCGTGCGGGGTGGGTGGTAGCAAGAGAGAAGGGAGGAGAGGTAGGAGGGGGCAAGGGCATGGACAGCCTTGAAGCCAAGAGTGAGGAGTTTCTGTTTCGTGCGAAGGTCGATAGGCAACCACTGGAGGTTTTTGAGGAGGGGAGTGACTTGCCCAGAGCGTTTCTGTAGGAAGATGATCCGGGCAGTGGGATGAAGAATAGGCTGGAGCGGGGAGAGACGGGAGGAAGGGAGATGAGAGAGGAGGCTGACACAGTAATCCAGCCGGGATATTTTGAGAGCTTGTACCAGCACGGTAGCAGTTTGGACGGAGAGGAAAGGGCGGATCTTGGCGATATTGTGAAGGTGAGACCGGCAGGCGTTGGTGACGGATTGGATGTGTGGGGTGAATGAGGGAGCGGAGTCAAGGACGACACCAAAGGTTGCGGCCCTGTGAGACGGGAAGGATGGTCAGAAGCCGTGATGTCCATCGCCCCCATGAAGTGGGCATCAGAGATTACCCTGGACAGTAAATTCAACTGAATAATTGTCCCACGGCTTCGTACCGCCGAGTTTTTGGAAATTTGCAGGCTCTTCGAGGAGGCCAGGCCTGTTCCCCTAATACTCAGCAGAACTCCCAAGAGCTGGGATTTGGGGGGTTCAGAAGCATGCCAGCCATGTGATTTTTCAAGGGGAAGGGGCACAGGTCGAGGGGAGATAACGATAATGATTATGGTATTGGTTAAGTGCTTCCTATGTGCCAGGCACTGTACTAAATCAGGTTGGACACAGTCCCTGTCCCGCACCGTCTTAGTCCCCATTTTACAGATGAGATAACTGAGGCCCCGAGAAGTGAGGTGACTTACCCAAGACCACACAGCTGACAAGTGGCGGAGCCAGGATTAGGGCCCTTGACCTTTCGAATCCCAAGCCCGTGCTCTATCCACTGTGCTGCTGCCTACTGTCTTCTTCTGCTCTAGACCAATAATGTTGGTATTTGGTAAGTGCTTAGTATGTGCAGAACACTGTTCTAAAAGCTGGGGTAGATACAGGGTCATCAGGTCGTCCCACGTGAGGCTCACGGTCTTCATCCCCATTTTGCAGATGAGGTAACTGAGGCACAGAGAAGTTAACTCACTTGCCCACAGTCACACAGCTGACAAGTGGCAGAGCCGGGATTTGAACCCGTGGCCTCTGACTCCCAAGCCCGGGCTCTTTCCACTGAGCCACGCTGCTTCTCTAGTCTCCCTGTCTAGACTGTAAGCTTGTTATGGGCGGGGAACGTGTCTGCTCATTCTGTCATATTGTACTCTTCCAAGCGCTTAGTACAGTGCTCTGCACAGAGTAAGCGCTCAATAACTATCACTGGTTGATTGATGGATTGATATTGCCACACCCCAACTCCCCCTCTGGTCCTTCTGAGCCAACCTAAGGAGCTCACTATGGACTCCAGACTGTGAGCCCGTCTTTGGGCAGGGATTGTCTCTAACTGTTGCTAAATTGTACATTCCAAGCGCTTAGTACAGTGCTCTGCGCATAGTAAGTGCTCAATAAAGTGCTAATAGGGAAGCAGCATGGCTCAGTGGAAAGAGCCCGGGCTCGGGAGTCGGCGGTCATGGGTTCGAATCCCAGATCTGCCACTGGTCAGCTGGGTGACTGTGGGCAAGTCACTTCACTTCTCTGTGCCTCAGTTCCCACATCTGTAAAATGGGGATTAAGACTGTGAGCCTCACGCGGGACAACCTGATTACCCTGTCTCTGCCCCAGTGCTTAGAACAGTGCTCTGCACATAGTAAGTGCTTAACAAATACCAACATTATGAATAAATACTATTGAATGAGTATTTTCACAGCCTTTTTCCCACGGGCAACTCCCTCCCACTGGCTAATCCGAATTGCATCATACAGTGTTCTGCACACAGCAGGAGTTCCCAAAATGCTGCCGCTGCCATAACTGAATATTTTTCTCATTCCCACAACAGGTTACGTAGTTAACCAAATATTCCCATAGTAAGTCTTTCACCTTTAGGAACTTACTGAAAACACAAAGTCCCTAGTCAATCAATCAGTGGTATATACTCTGTGCGGAGCACTATACTAAACGTTTGGGAGAGTGTAACACAACAGAGATGGGAGACGTTTTCCCTGCCCACAAGTAACTTATAGTCTACAGTGCCTCCAGCGCTTAATACAGTGCCTGGCACAAAGTAAGCGCCTAACGGATACTATTGTTATTACCAGAGGGAGAGACAGACCTTAAAACAGAGAAGCAGTGTGGCTCGGTGGAAAGAGCCCGGGCTTTGGAGTCGGAGGTCGTGGGTTCGAATCCCAGCTCTGCCACTTGTCAGCTGTGTGACTGTGGGTAAGTCACTTCACTTCTCTGGGCCTCAGTTCCCTCATCTGTAAAATGGGGATTAACTGTGAGCCTCACGTGGGACGACCCGATTACCCCGTATTTACCCCAGCGCTTAGAACAGTGCTCTGCCCAGAGTAAGCGCTTAACAAATACCAACATTATTATTATTAAATAGTGGATATGTTCCTAAGTGCCGTGGGACTGCAGTTCATTCATTCATTCGATAGTATTTATTGAGCGCTTGCTATGTGGAGAGCACTGTACTAAGCGCTTGGAAGGTACAGTTGGGTAACAGATGGAGACAATCCCTGCCCGATAACGGGCTCACAGTCGAAACGTTGGGAAGCAGCGTGGCTCAGTGGAAAGAGCACGGGCTTGGGAGTCAGAGGTCATGAGTTCGAATCCCAGCTCCACCACTTGGCAGCTGTGTGACTGTGGGCAAGTCACTTCACTTCTCTGTGCCTCAGTCATCTCATCTGGAAAATGGGAATTAACTGTGAGCCTCACGTGGGACATCCTGATTACCCTGTATCTACCCCAGCGCTTAGAACAGTGCTCTGCACATAGTAAGCGCTTAACAAATACCAACATTATTATGGCTATCGAGTGTGACACAGAAGAGAGATCTTAAGCTCTCTGTGGGCGGAGAATGTTTCTGTTAATTGTATTGTACTCTCCCAAGCGCTTATGCACACAATAAGCGCTCAATAAATACGATTGAATGAATGAAATGTGGCCTTAGTCGGGGAAGACCTCTTGGAGGAGATGTGATTTTAACAGGGCTCTGGAGGTGGGAAAGTGATGGTCTGTCAGATGTGAAGGGAATTCCAGGCCAGGGAGAGAACGTGAGCAAGAGGTGGTGGGAATCTGCAGGTGTATGTAAGCTTTTAGTTTCTTTTTTTAATCCCATAATGGTTCATCTGTGGCAGATTATAAAAAACCGCGGAATCGATAATCAAGCCCTCCCGTAGGTTTTTCCTGTTGCCGCACCTACATTACCACATTATCCTCACATCTCAGCTTGTAGTACAGTTAAATTGGCCTAGTCTTTGCTCCCCGGAGAACTTATTGATTGACCTACAGAGATTTTGGCGGCATCTGGACGCAGTGGTATTAGTCCGTTTCAAGGGGCAACACGTCCAGATGTTAATTACCTGCCGGGGAGGACGGACAAAGGGACAGAAACAGCATGGCATAATGGATAGAGCACGGGCCTGGGAGTCAGCAGGTCATGGCTTCTAATCCCAGCTCTGCCACTTGTCTGCTTTGTGACCTCGGACAAGTCACTTCACTTCTCTGGGCTTCAGTTCCCTCATCTGTAAAATGGGGATTGACACTGTGAGCCCCATGTGGGACAGGGACTGAGTCCAACCCGTTCAGCTTGTATCTACCCCAGGACTTAGAACAGTGCCTGGCACACAGTAAGCAGCGTGGCTCGGTGGAAAGAGCACGGGCTTCGCAGTCAGAGGTCATGGGTTCGATTCCCGGCCCTGCCACTTGGCAGCTGTGTGACTCTGGGCAAGTCACTTAACTTCTCTGTGCCTCAGTTCCCTCATCTGCAAAATGGGGATTAAGACTGTGAGCCCCATGTGGGACAACCCGATTCCCTTGTGTCTACCCCAGCGCTTAGAACAGTGCTCTGCACATAGTAAGCGTTTAACAAATACCAACATTATTATTATTAAATACCATAACTATTCATTATTATTACTTATTACTTATTTCCAGTGGCACTAATGGAGCAGTGGCCATTCCACTCTTCCAAATGTTTTCATCTTTTTTTAAATTTATTCATGGTATTTGTTAGGCACTTACTATGGGCCGAGCACTGTATTAAGCGCTGGGGTGGATGCCAGCTAATCAGGTTGGACACAGTCCATGTCCCACATGGGGCTCACAGCCTTAATCTCCATTTGGCAAATGAGGTAACGGAGGCCCGAGAGGAGTGAATTAACTTGCCCGAGGTCACACAGCAGTGGAGCTGGAATCAGAACTCGGGTCTTTCTGACTCCCGGGCCACTGTTCTTTCCATTGAGCCACACTGCTCCTCCTGCCCCAGGATCCTTCCTTGATTTGCATCCAGCTGGGAACCCTGCCGAGGTGCAGAGCGATGACTCCGTCCTCTAAAATGGACTAACTTTTGGGGAGACCAGAAGCTGCGGTAGTTTACAAAAATGGCTGGTGCAAGTCAGTTTCCATCCGGGCGCCCTCCCTCCCCCACAGAGAGTTTGCTTGGTAATGTCGATGCAATCTTTGTTAACAATCCCCTGGGGACTCCTGAAGTGCAGGGTTTGATTTTCTTCTGGGGAAAAAAAAAAAGGTTTATTAAGATATGGGGCCATATAACATTCAAAGTTTTTAATCACAATAGTTAAATTGAACAATGCAGAAAAATGACTTATTTTGCCAAGGGGCAAAACTTAGATGGTCTAGATGATTATGCTTGTGTTTCAAGCTGAGTCCATATTTTCAGTGTTTCTGTGGAAAACTGGTATTGAATATTGGCACATAAACCTTCCTCTGGGGAAAAATCGGTTTCTAGGAGAAATACTCGCTTCGAATTCAGGCAAGTTCACGCACTTTGGAGTGGAAGGTGTGTCTTCCAACCAGGATTCTCAAGCGCAGGTCGAGCGCATCCTCTTCTGGCGACGTTAATCCACGGTCTCTCAACTGGGCCGAGGCCGGCCCAGATCTCCAGTATCATCCCAGGCGTCTCCTGGCGTGGCGTAAGCCCTCCCTTCACTCAGGCCATTGCTCTTAGGCCGTGGTGTTCATTCGTCAGCTGAGCTGTTGCCAGAACTCTTTTTTTCTAGTTATAATTTACAGTACCCAGTATTTGACGTTATGAGATCCAGCTGGATCATTGTACTAAGAGCTTGGGAGAGTACACTCTAACAGAGTTGGTGGACGTGTTCCCTGTCAACAAGGAGTTTGCAGACTAGAGGGGGAGACCGACATTAAAATAAATTACAGATAGCAATCAATCACTTATGGAGTACTTGCCAAGTGCGGAGCGCAGTATAGCATATAGTATAAGATAGCAATATAAAAGTTATAACAGATATTTATATAAGTGCTGTGGGGCTGAGGGAAGGGTGACTCTCAAGTGCTTAAAAGACACAAATCAAAATGCAAGTGTGAAGCAGAAGGGAGAGGGAATAGGGGAAATGAGGTCTTAATCGGGGAAGGCCTCCGGGAGATGTGACTTTAAGGTGAAGAGAGGGACGGATAGGAACTGGGAAATGTTTGCGGGATGTGGGCAAGGGGTGACGTAGACAAGATGGAAGAGCACGGGCTTTGGAGTCAGAGGTCAGGGGTTCGAAACCCCACCCTACCACTTGTCAGCTGTGTGACTGTGGGCAAGTCACTTTACTTCTCTGGGCCTCAGTTCCCTTATCTGTAAAATGGGGATGAAGACTGTGAGCCTCACGTGGGACAACCTGATTACCCTGTATCTCCCCCAGCGCTTAGGACAGTGCTCGGCACATAGTAAGCGCTTAACAAATACCAAAAAAAAAAAAGTATTGTGAGTAGGTTGCAGTTAGAGAAGGAAGGGGTGCGGGCTGGGTTATAGTAGGAAATCAGCAAGGTAGGATTGGGGGGGATCACCTGAGTGAGTGCTTTACAGCCAATAATAAAGAGTTTCCGTTTGATGCAGAGATGGATGGGCAACCACCGGAGGTTCTTGAGGGGTGGGGAAACATGGACTGAACTTTTTTTAAAAAAGTGATCTGGGCAGCAAAGGGAAGTATAGACTGGAGTGGGGAGTGACAGGAACCAGAAAGGTCAGCAAGGAGGCTGATGTAGTAGACACAGTGGGGTAGGATAAGTGCTTGGATAATAGTTTAGATGGAAAAGAAATGGCAGATTTTAGCGATGTTAGGGAAGTTGAACCGACAGGATTTGGTGACGGATGGAATATGTGGGTTGAATGAGGGAGATGAGTCAGAGATAATACCAATAATAATAATGATAATTATGGTATTTGTTAAACACTTACTATGTGCCGGGGTCTGTTCTGAGCGCTGGGGTAGATACAAGGTAGTCGGGTTGAACACAATCCCTGTCCCACATAGGTCTCATTGTCTTAATCCCCATTTTACAGATGAGGGAACTGAGGCACAGAGAAGTGAAGTGTCGTGCCTGAGGTAACCCAGCAGACAAGTGGCGGAGCCGGAATTAGGACACAGGACCCTCTGACTCCCAGGCCTGTGCTCTATCCACTAGGCCATGCTGTCAAGGTTAAAGCCTTGAGACAGGGAGGATAGTGATACTGCTACAGTGACAGGAAAGACATGGAGAGGACTTGGTTTGGATGGGAAGATGAGTTGTCTTTTGGACCTGTTAAATTTGAGGTGTCAGCGAGACATCCAAGTAGAGAAGTCCTGGAGGCAGGAGGAAATACGAGACTGCAGAAAAGGAGAATATTCAGGGGACTGGAGATGTAGATCAATGATTCAGTCCTATTTATTGAGCGCTTACTGTGAGTTGGGCACTGTACGAAGCGCTTGGAAGAGTTCAACGTAACAGAGTTGGTAGACTCTGCCCACAACGAGCTTACAGACTAAAGGGGGAGACAAACATTAGTTTGATTCTGTTTATCTTGGTACTGATTTGTTTTGTTCTGTTTTGCTTTGCTGTCTCCCCCGTTTAGATTGTGAGCCCGTTATTGGGCAGGGATTGTCTCTATCTGTTGCCGAACTGTACATTCCAAGCACTTAGTACAGTGCTCTGCACATAGTAAGCGCTCAATAAATACTATTGAATGAATTTAAATAAATATATTTGAGAATCATCCTCGTAGAGATGGTAGTTGAAGCCGTGGGAGCGAGTTCTCCAAGGGAGTGGGTGTTGATGGAGAATAGAAGGGACCCAGAACTGAGCCTTGAGGGACCCCCACAGTTAGGGGATGGGAGGCAGAGGAGGAACCCATGAAGGAGACTGAGAATGAGCGGCCGGAGATATAGGAGGAGAACCAGGAAAGGACAGTGTCGGCGAAGCCGAGGTTGGATAATGTTTCCAGGAGAAGGAGGTGGTCCACAGTGTTGAAAGCAGCTGAGAGGTCGAGGAGCATTAGGGTGGAGTAGAGGCCTTTGGATTTGTCGAGGAGATCATTCGTGACTTGTGAGAGGGCAGTTTCCATGGTGTGAAGCTGGATATTATAGTATGTCCATCTTAGACATCCATTTAAATATCTAATTAAGAAGGGAAGCCAATAATATTCCTATCTTCTTCATATGCCGTTCAGTCACTCTAGACTGTAAGCACTTTGTGGGTGGGGAATGTCACTGTTTATTGTTGTATTTCCCCAATCACTTAGTACAGTGCTCTGCACACAGTAGGCAGCTCAATCAATATAATTGAATGAATGAATGAGTCATTTCCGATTCCTATTTACTTTTATGGACATGTTCTCTCCTGAACGTCCTATCTTCCGAGTTGTTCTGGTGTGTATATTCATAGAGTTTTGGTAAAAAATATGAAAGTGGATTACCGTTGCCTTCTTATGCACAGTAAAAACTTAAGTCTCTGCCGTTGTCTTTGATCAACATTTTGATCACTCGATCATCCTTCTAGCCTGTCAAAGGGCAGGGACTGTCTCTATCTGCTACCGATTTGTACATTCCAAGCACTTAGTATAGTGCTCTGCACATAGTAAGCCCTCAATCAATACTATTGAATGAATGAATCCGCCTGTGACTCTTTCCAGGCCGCTGCTGGTCGGTACAGGTGAATCAACTTTGATGCTTAGGCTTAGACCTTTTCATTAAGGGCAACCCTGATGACAGAGTGGGTCTCAATAGCATAGCTCTATGCTTCATTGGCGTACACAGATTCTTCTGCCACAGCAATAATAATAATGATGATGATGATATTTGTTAAGCGCTTACTATGTGCCAGGCACTGGGATCGATATAAGGTAATCAGGTTGTCCCACATGGGGTTCAAAGACATAATCTCCATTTTACAGATGAGGGAACTGAGGCACAGAGAGTGAAGTGACTTGCCCAAAGTCACACAGCTGATAAGTTTCAGAGCTGGGATTAGAACCCATGACCTCTGACTCCCAAGCCCGGGCTCTTTCCACTAAGCCACCCTACTTAGTAAGGCATTCAATCACATTTATTAAGTGCTTACTATGCGCAGAAGAGTATACTATGTGTATTAAGTCTTGGGAGAGTAGAGTGCAACAGAATTAGCAGATGCTTAATGATCTCTAGGGGGGAGACAGACATTAATATGAATAAAGATCCTATTTGATCTTTATCAAAGATATGGACATTACTGCTCTGGTATTCTTGATATTTATAACTCTCCCTCTCACCACTGAACTACGTTGCCGTCCCAGTGATTGAAAGTATATTTAAGTTGGAATTGCCCCTCCCTGTTCGGGGAGACAATGTTATTTATTTCCAGTTGGACTTCTTTCACCTTCCCTAATATTGGGGCAGGGATCTTTATTTTTCTAAAGCAACTGACAACAACTTGGGAGGTTTCGGGTATCTTCACTCAATCGTTCATTCAGCTGTATTTATTGAGTGCTCATTGAGGGCAGAGCACTGTACTAAGTGCTTGGGAGAGTACAATCTAACATTATTTTATTGTTAAAATATTTTCTTATTTTCTTATCCTATTTTCAAGCTTCTTAAAAACAATCAGCCTGCCAGGGAATTTTAAAATATTCAGTTTTTCTACACTGTTCTGTGCTGTGCGTTATGTGTCTTATAAAAGAAGCATCCAGATTACTCATTGCCGAAGATAAAATAAGCATTTTTCTATTCTTTCCTATATTACGGGAGCCCTCTCTCCTCCTTATTCTCTTGAATTTTGGCGGGATGTGAAATATCTGGATTGCACTATCAGGACCTGATTCAGTCAGGATCTGCTCTGAGACTTTATGCGCCTTCCATGGAGGACCAGCACAGCTCTCTGTGGCTGCCACAGAGTTGCTGCTTCCTTCGTCCCCGCCTTTAATAATTTTAATAATAGCAGTGTACTCGTTAAGCACTTACCGTGTGCCAAGCACTGTTCTAAGCGCTGGGGTAGATACAAGTAAATAAGGTTGAACTCAATCCCTGTCCCACATGGGGCTCTCACTCTTATCTACCATTCCTACCTTTTGGCATCCATGGGGGATGTGGTGGCCTCTAGCGCCAACCACTGGGGAGGTGGCGTGGCCTAGAGAAAATAGTAATAATAATAATAATAAGGGTATTTGTTAAGCACTTACTATGTGGTAAGCACCGCTGGGTTAGGTACAAGGTAATCAGTTTGTCCCAGGTGGGGCTCACAGTCTTAATCCCCATTTTACAGTCGAGGTAAGTGAGGCGCAGAGAAGTGAAGTGACTTGCCCAAGGTCACACAGCAGACAAGTGGCAGAGTCGGAATTAGAACCCAGGTCCCTTCACTCCCAAGTCCGTGCTCTTTCCACTAGGCCTTACTACTTCAGAGGATCCAGGCTCCAATCCAGGCTCCACCGCTTTGTCTGTTGGATGTCCTTGGCCGAGTCACAAAGCTTCTCTGTCCCTTAGCTTCCTCACCTGTAAAATGGGGATTCAGTACTTTTTCTCCCTCCTACTTGACCGTGAGTCCCACGTGGGGCAGGGACAGTGGCCGAGCCACTAAATTTGTATCTACGACAGTGCTCGGTACAAAGTAAGTGCTTCATAACTGTACTTTCCCAAACACGTAGCATCCTGCACACAATAAGCACGCAATAAATACGACTGAATGAACGAATAAAATACCATTTTCAAAAAAAAAGGGGAGGGGGAGGAGGGTCATGCCAGTTTCTGACCTTGTGATGTTCAGCGCTGCTGCTTAGTGCCCCGGCTTGGGCACTGCACCCTCCCACTTCCACCTGCTCACCACAACCCTCTTCTCCTCTCACTTATTATTAAGGCATTTTTTAAGTGCTTACTATGTGCCAAGCACTGTTTTAAGCACTGGGGTAGATACAGGATAATCGGGTTGTCCCTCGTGGGGCTCACAGTCTTAATCCCCATGTTACAGACGAGGTAACTGAGGCACAGCGAAGCTGAGTGGCTTGTCCAAGGTCAACTCTTCCAAGCGCTTCGTACAGTGCCCGACACACAGTAAGCGCTCAATAAATAGGACTGAGTGACTCCCAAGCCCGTGCTCTTGCTGCTAAGCCACACTGCTTCCCAATATCACTTCAACACGCCAAACCACCCCACTCCAACGTTGCCCACTCAACACTCCTCTTGCACCTGAATCGACACCTCGTTCATGCCCACACGTCTTTGCTGGCATCACATCACTTTTAACCAGGCTAGATATGCATTTCCTAATTGCGGACAAAATGTCCCACCCCACGTGTGCAATAAAAATACCCCTTTTGGAAGAACTGAATACTTATAAATCTGTAATGCTACCATGCTCCTGCTATCAGTAGCCACGTTTCGTCCTCCATCTAAATAACTTTTTTTAATCAGACTCCTCTCTTAGATTGTGAGTTTTTGGAGAACGGGAATTCTAGACTCTGAACTGGTCTTCTTGACTGTAAGATCGTTATGGGCAAGGAACGTGTCTGTTAAGGCTGTTGTAGGATACTGACCCGAGCGCTTAGTAGAGTCTGTAAACTTCTCACTCTAGGCTTCGAGGCTGTCCATCCCCTTGCCCCCTCCTACCTCTCCTCCCTTCTCTCTTTCCCCCGCCCACCCCGCACGCTCCGCTCCTCCGCCGCCCACCTCCTCACCGTCCCCCGTTCTCGCCCGTCCCGCCGTCGACCCCCGGGCCACATCCTCCCGCGGTCCCGGAATGCCCTCCCTCCTCATCTCCGCCAAACTAACTCTCTTCCCCTCTTCAAAGCCCTACTTAGAGCTCACCTCCTCCAGGAGGCCTTCCCAGACTGAGCCCCCCTTTCCCTCTGCTTCCCCTCCCCTCCCCCCACCCTCTGCTCTTCCCCCTTCCTCTCCCTTCAGCCCTGTGCTCATTCGTATACATATTATTTATTAACCTATTTATTTTGTTAATGAGATGTATACTTCCTTGATTCTATTTATCTTGATGATGATGGCTTGTTTTGTTCTGTTTTGCTGCTCTGTCTGTCTTCCCCGTTTAGACTGTGAGCCCGTCATTGGGCAGGGATTGTCTCTATCTGTTGCCGAACTGTACATTCCAAGCGCTTAGTACAGTGCTCTGCACAGAGTAAGCGCTCAATAAATACTATTGAATGAATGAATGCTCTGCACATAATAATACTAATGTAATAATGTTGGTATTTAAGTGCTTCCTACGTGCCGAGCACTGTTGTAAGTGCTGGGATAGATACGAGGTAATCAGGTCCCACGTGGGGCTCAGTCTTCATCCCCATTTTTCAGATGAGGTAACTGAGGCCCAGAGAAGTTCAGTGACTCGCCCAAGGTCGCACAGTTGACAAGTGGCAGAGCCGGGATTGGAACCCACAACCTCTGACTCCCAAGCCCGGGCTCTTTTCACTAAGCCACACTGCTTCTCGCATAGTAAGAGCTCAGTAAATACTATTGATTGATTGAGAGACTGTGTCTTTTACTCCATTATACAAGGACTCTCTGATTTGTGCTTTTAATGGATTTCAGGAAAATAGAGCAGAGAATAAGCGTGCCCTAGTAGAAAGAACACAGAACTGGGAGTTGCAAGGACCTGGGTTCTAATCTCAGCTCTGCCACTTATCTGCTGGGTGACCTTCGGCATTTCATTGAACTTCTCTGTGCCTCAGTTATCTCATCTGTAAAATAGGGATTAAGTCTGTGAGCTCCACGTGGGACAGCGACTGTGTCCAACCTAACTCATATCTTCCCCAGCGCTCAGTACAGTGCCAGACGTATAGTAATTGCTTAACATCATAAAAAAGTATCATTTCCCACAGGAAATGAAGTGAAATCATGTAGACTTTAGACCCCAAACATTGATACAATCAATCAGTGGTATTTATTGAGCACTTACTATGTGCTCACTGTATTTAAGCACTTGGGAGAGTCCAATACAGCAGAATTAGCAGATATGTTCCCTGCCCATAATGAGCTTACAGTCTAGACGATCTAAATAGTGATTAAAGCCTCGTAATTATAGCTAACGTGATGAATTCGTGAGAAGCAGCGTGGCTTAGTGGAAAGAGCCCAGGCTTGGGAGTAAGAGGTCATAGGTTCTAATCACACCTCTGCCACTTGTCAGTTGTTTGGCTTTGGGCAAGTCACTTGACTTCTCTGTGCCTCAGTTACCTCATCTGTAAAATGGGGATTAAGGCTGTGAGCCCTACGTGGGACCACCTGATTAGCTTGTATCTGCCCCAGTGCATAGAACAGTGCTTGCACATAGTAAGTGCTTAACAAATGCCATTATTATGAAGCAGCGTGACTCAGTGGAAAGAGCCCGGGCTTGGGAGTCAGAGGTCGCGGGTTCTAATCCCGGCTCCGCCACTTGTCCGCTGGGTGACCTTGGGCAAGTCACTTAACTTCTCTGTGCCTCAGTTACCTCATCTGTAAAAATGGGAATTAAAAAATGTGAGCCCCACACGGGACAATCTGATTACCCTGTGTCTACCCCAACGCTTAGAACAGTGCTCTGCACATAGTAAGCGCTTTACAAATACCATAATTATTATTATTATTAATTCATGTGATGCAACAGCGATGTAAATATCTTCCAATATTCAAGTTACAGTGTGAAATACTTCATATTTACTCACACAAAAAAGGAATACCACTTGTCAGGTGTTTCTCATCAGGCCTGATGGTCATCGGAGCAGTCTTCATCTGAAGTAAGGCTCGCAGAAGCGCCTAAAGTTGGACTAATATGAATAATAATTATGGTATTTGTTAAGCGCTTACTATATGCCAGGCACTGTACTAAATGCTGGGGTGGATACAAGCAAATCGGGTTGCACACGGTCCCTGTCCTACATGAGGCTCACAGTCTGAATCCCATTTTACAGATGAGGTAACTGAGGCACAGAGAAGTGAATCGACTTGCCCAAGGCCACACAGCAGACCGGGGCGGAGCCGGGATTAGAACACATGACCTTGTGACTCCCGGGCCTGTGCTCTATCCAGGACTCCATGCATATCAGTGACAACTGATCTCATGTGGAGCTTTGAACTGAAATGGAACTTGATTTGCCACTTGGCCTATTTCTCTCTCTCTCTCCCAGTGCTCAGTACAGTGCGTGGCTCTACACTGTAAACTCACTGTGGGCAGGGAATGTGTTTGTTGTTCGGTCGTACTCTCCCCAGCGCTTAGTACAGTGCTCTGTGTACAGTAAGTGCTCAATGAATACAATTGAATATTAAGTACTTAATAAATGCCAAAATTATTATTTCTCAACGTGCAACTCTCTGGAAGAATCAGTGGGATTTATTGAGCCCTTACTATGTGCAGAGCACTGGAGTGAGCACTTGGGAGAGTACAAGAGTTAGCAGACCCGTTCCCTGCCCACAGTGAGTTTACAGCCTAGAGTTCAATTTAGGTGCATTGTGCAGATGTCTGATGATCATGGGGATTTGGTCCATGTTTGGATGGTTTTCTTAAAAAAAAAAAAAAAAAGGAATGTGCTTTGTCCAAAAGACCAAATTCCCGAGAAGCAGCATAGAGGAAGCAAAGACCTGGGAGTCAGAAGGACCTGGATTCTAATCCCCCTGTGCCACTTCTCCGCTGTGTGACCTTGGCCAAGTGACTTCATTTATCTGTGCGTCAGTTCCCTCATCTGTAAAATGGGGATGAAGACTGTGAGCCCCATTTGGCACATGGGCTGTGTCCAACCTGATTAGCCTCTATTCATTCATTCATCCACTCACTCACTCACTCACGCATGCATTCATTCATTCAAATTGTATTTATTAAACGCTTTTTGTGAACAGAGCACTATACTAAGCACTAGGGAGAGTGTACACTATAACAATAAACAGACACATTCCCTGCCCACAGTGAGCTTAAAGTCTAGGGGGGAGGCAGCAATACAAATAAATAAAATAACAGATATGTAATAATAATAATAATGTTGGTATTTGTTAAGCGCTTACTATGTGCAGAGCACTGTTCTAAGCGCTGGGGTAGACACAGGGGAATCAGGTTGTCCCACGTGGGGCTCACAATCTTAATCCCCATTTTACAGATGAGGTAACTGAGGCCCAGAGAAGTTAAGTGACTTGCCCACAGTCACACAGCTGACAAGTGGCAGAGCTGGGATTCGAACTCATGACCTCTGACTCCAAAGCCCGTGCTCTTTCCACTGAGCCATGCTGCTTCTCGAGCCACGCTCTGAGGCTGGAAGAGGGGAAGAGCAAAGGGAACAAGTCAGGGCGATGCAGAAGGGAGTGGGCGAAGAGGAAAGGGGGGGGTATTTAGTTTGGCAAGGCCTCTTGGAGGAGTTGTGTCTTCAATAAGGTTTTGAAGCCGGGGAGAGGAATTGTCTTTGGGATTTGAGGAGGGAGGGCGATCCAGGCCAGAGGCAGGGCTAGGGGTTGACGGCAAGCTAGGCGAGGCACAGTGAGAAGGTTAGCATTGGCTGAATGAAGTGTGTGGGCTGGGGTGTAAAAGGAGAGAAGCCAAGTGAGGTAGGAGGGGACTAGGTAGTGGACTGCTTTAAAGCCAGTAGTGAGGAGTTTTTGTTTGTGGAGGTGGATGGGCAACCACTGGAGTTTTTTGAGAAACTGAATGATGTCCTGAACGACTCTATAGAAAAATGATTCGGACAGCAGAGTGAAGTATAGGCTGGAGTGGGGAGAGACAGGAGGCGAGGAGGTCAGCTAGGAGTTCGATGCAGTCATCCAGACGGGCTAGGATGAGTGATTGTATTAACCTGGTAGCAGTTTGGATGAAGGGGAGAGGGTGCATTTTAGCGATGCGGTGAAGGTTGGATCGAAAGGATTTAGTGATGGACTGAATATGTGGGTTGAATGAGAGAGAGGAGTCAAGGATAACGCCAAGGTTATGGGCTTGCGAGACACTAAGGATGGCGGTGCCGTCTACAGTGATGAGAAAGTTATGGGGAGGACTGGGTTTGCGTGGGAAGATAAGGAGCTCTGTTTTTGGATGTAAGTTGGAGGTGACGAGAGGACAGTCGAGTAGAGATGCCTTGAGATGCCTGTTTTCAAGGCAGGAGGAGGTGAGAGACGGCAGAGAGGGAGAGAGATCAAGGCTGGAGATGTAGATTTGGGTATCATCCACATAGAGGTGGTGGTTGAAGACGTGGAAGCGAATGAGTTCTCCAAAGGAGTGGTTATAGATGGAGACTAGACGGGGACCCAGAACTGAACTTTGAGGGACCCCCCCCCCAGTTAGGGGGTGGGATGCAAATGAGGAGTCCATGGAGACTGAGAATGAACGGCCAGAAAGATGAGGAGAACCGGGAGAGGACGGAGTCGGTGAAGCCAAGGTCGGATAATGTTTCCAGGAGAAGTGGGTGGTCCACAGTGGCAAAGGCCGCTGAGAGGTCGAGAAGGATTAGGACGGAGTAGAGGCCGTTGGGCTTGGCAGGAAGGAGATCATTGGTGACCTCCGAGAGGGCCGTTTCAGTGGAGTGAAGGGGACGGAAGCCAGATTGGAGGGGGTCAAGGAGAGAATTGGAGGGGAGGAAATGGAGGCAGCAGGTGTAGAACATTCGTTCAGGGAGTTGGGCGAGGAATGGTAGGAGGGAGATGGGGCGATAACTGGAGGGAGCCATGGGGCAGTGCTTAGTACGGCGCCTGACACATAGAAAGTGCTTAACAAGCACTGAAAGAAAACCAGGCACTTCTGAGGGGTGCCATGGCTAAGATCCTGGCCTGGCACATTGTGGGTAGGAAATGTGCCTGTTTATTGTTTTATTGTATTCTCCCAAGTGCTTAATGCAGTTCTCTGCACACAGTAATCGCTCAATAAATACGATTGACTGACTGATGTCTTTATCACAGTTATCGGCGTGGTCTTCCTCCAAAGCGCTCTTCTGGATCTATTCTAATCAGATCCTCATGCAACAGCGCTTGCTGGAGAGGGCCAATCAATTCATCAGTGTCAGAGGTCCTAAATCTTCATTCATTCATTCGATTGTATTTATTGAGTGCTTACTTTGTGGAAAGCACTGTACTAAGCGCTTGGGAGAGGACAGTCCAATAAGCAGACACATCCTCTGCCCACAATGAGCTTACAGCCTTCTAACAAGGGCAAGGGAGTTCCCTTGGATAGCCCACTTCGTCTTGTCAAAACCTTAGAATCTGACAGGCCAGCACTGTACAACCTTCCCCATGCCTCATTCGACGCTCTGTAGTTAACTTCCGCTCAGAAGCTTCCAGTCTTCTCTCTAGCATCCCTGATATTTTATCCCTTTCAAAAAAGCAAAAAACAGCTTAGGTCAGAGCCTTCTCTGACGGTTGCCATGACAGCTTGATCCAAAAATTCAGCGGGTAAAATAAGCCTACAGATTTGCAGTTAGCCTCTGGTCCATGAGTTGTGGAATGGTGGAGGTGTTCGGAGGGCAGAAAGTGACTTGAGCCTGTTGACTTGGGTCAGTTCGGGTGGTTCGGTGACTCAGGAACCGCAGAGGCTTGCTACACCTTAACAGTTTGACAAAAACAGGAGGTGAACCAATTGTGTGGGTCGACCATGCCTCCTTATTAGCTTTCCTGAGCACGGGTAAAAAAACTTCTTGAAAACTTTGGGAGCCCCAGAGTTCTCAGAATGGTTAAAGAGTTTCAGCCTAACGGTTGCTGGCCGCATCGCCTTCAACCCGTATTGTCAAGTGATCCTCTCATACAGACAATCAATGGTATTTATTGAGCGTTTACTGTGTCCAGTACTATGTCCTTCCCTAAGCCCTCCTTTTCTCTCCCCTGCTCTCTTCTGCATCCCCCTGACTTGCCCCCTTTATTCATCCCCCCTCCCAGCCCCACAGCACTCATGCGCATATCTGTCCTTTATTAATATTAATGTCTGTCTCCCCTTCTGGACTGTAATCCCATTGTGGGCAGGAAATGTGTCTGTTTATTGTGGTATGTGCTCTGCACACAGTAAGCGCTCAATAAATATGATTGTCCGGCTGACTGATAGATTAAGCTCTTAATTAAGCTCTTGGGAACACTTAATTCTCTAATTGGTAGAGACAGTCCCTGCCCACAACAGGGCAAGACAACATTAAAACAAATTACATAGAGGACAATAGTTCACCCTTGCACTCTAATTTGTACCCTTTTGACACCCCACCCTCAGCCCCGTGGCACTTATGTCCGTATCTGTAATTTATTTTAATATCTGTCTCCCCCTTCAGACCGTAAGCTCCCCGTGGGCAAGGAACGTGTCTCCCAACTCTGTTCCAGTATACTCTCCCAAGCACTTAGTACAGTCCTCTGCACACAATAAGGGCGATTGACTGATAAAGAGTAGAAAATAAGGATTTGTCCATAAGTGCTGTGGGACCGGGGTGAGTATCAAAGTGCTTAAGGGATATCCAGCCGAGTGTCCAGGTGACCTAGAGTGAAGGGAAGGTCTCTTGGAGAAAATGCGATTTTTCAGAGGGTCTTGTAGGTGATACCTGGAATAGAGCCATCCTCTTCTCTTTCTTAGAAATGTCGGTCCCCGGCGGCATTCTGTTCCCAAAAAAGCCAATTTGACCCACGTTGAACAACACTCACTGTGGGGTACAGGTTCTTCTGCTCTTAGTTTTACCAGTGTCCATTCAGGGAGAGCAACGCCTTCAGTGGTTGGGGCTGCCGCTTTGTCACTCAAGGCGACACTGAGCCCTTAGTACAGTGCTTCGGACACATCCCTATTGGAGGCTCACCTCCTCCAGGAGGCCTTCCCGGACTAAGCCCCCCTTTCCTCAGCTCTCCCTCCCCTCCCCATCGCCCCAACACGTTCCCTTTGTTCCACCCTTCCTCCTCCTCCCCGACAGCACTTGTGTATATATGTACATATCTGTGATTCTATTTATTTATATTAATGCCTGTTTACTTGTTTTGATGTGTACATATCTATACTTGGATTTATTTATATTGATGCCTGTTTACTTGTTTTGTTGTCTATCCCCCCTTCTAGAGCCCATTGTGGGCAGGGATTGTCTCTCTTTGTTGCTGAATTGCACTTTCCAAGCAGTTAGTACAGTGCTCTGCACACAGTAAGCACTCAATAAATACGATTGAATGAATGAATTAGGACCGTGAGCCCCATGTGACAGGGACTGTATCCAACTTGATTAGCTTGTATCTACCCCAGTGCTTAGAACAGTGCTGGGCACGTAGTAAGACCTTGACAAGTATCATAATAATAATTATTGTTATTAATAATACTACTCTTCAATCAGTGGTATTTATTGAGCGCTTACTTGTCCTCCCTGTTCATCGCATCAAGCCCAAAACTAAACCTACGTCAGTGGGAAGTTCATCTAAATCCAGATGCTTAAGTATATCTTTTAGACCGTGAGCCCGTCGTTGGGCGGGGATTGTCTCTATCTGTTGCCGAATTGTCCATTCCAAGCGCTTAATACAGTGCTCTGCACACAGTAAGCGCTCAATAAATACGATTGAATGAGTGAATGAATCTAATTGAACTGCCGGGTGTTAAGCTCTTGTGAAGTGTTTCGTGTTCTTTCCCCTCGTATTGGGAACAGTAGCTTTGGTAACGTGCTTTGAAATCTGGATGGGTTACGTGAGGGCTTTTGCCAGCAGCTGTGGGTGTGCGTGGGTTTGTGTGTTTGTGTGTGGGCTCCTGTGTACCCAACCCCCAGTTGCCACTACACGATGCTATAAGTATAAAAACTTGCTAGCGCTTCGTGAAGAATGATAACTTGTGGTGGACTCAAAGAATCTCCCGGAAGCTCGTCATTCTGTTCCGCTCTTCGAAGGCCCTCAAAGTCAATCTGTAGATTGACGAATTCCCCTTCAGCATCCTTCAGAAACAGTACGGCCTGATGGAAAGAGCATGGACTTGGGAGTCAGAGGACCTGGGTTCTAATCCTGGCTCTCCTACTTGCCTGCTGTTTGTCCTTGAGCAAGTCCCTTTCTCTGTGCCTCCATTTCCTCAACTGCAAAATGGGGATTCAACCCCTGCTCTTCCTCCGACTTGACACGGTGAGCTCCATGTGGGACAAGGACTGTCTAACTTGATTATCTGGTATCTACCCCAGCGCTTAGAATAGTGGTCGGCACATAGTAAGGGCTTCACAAATACCATCAAAAAAGTAAAAAACCCAGATCCTGCGGAGATTTCAGAAGCAAGGTGGCTCAGTGGAAAGAGCCTGGGCTTCGGAGTCAGAGGTCATGGGTTCGACTCCCTGCTCTGCCACTTGTCGGCTGTGTGACTGTGGGCAAGTCACTTCACTTCTCTGTGCCTCAGTGACCTCGTCTGGAAAATGGGGATTAAGACTGTGAGCCCCACGTGGGACAACCTGATTCCCCTCTGTCTACCCCAGCGCTTAGAACAGTGCTCTGCACATAGTAAGCGCTTAACAAATACCAACATTATTATCTTGCTTTCAGCGACCATGTACCTGCTCTCACTGTGGATTTGGAGGTTGCAGGGGCTCCCCTGTGCCCCCCAAACTGTCCAGTACCATTATATAGAAGAGGAAACTTCACGTTTCTTTGTCCTGGGGGAAGAGGCAGGCGTCTGATGTGATGTGACCCTCGATTAAAGCTCGCGTGAGTCGACTGCCCAGAAATCACCTAGCCCGCTGCGGCCTAGAGCCAACTAGGTTGTGGATACAGTCTTTCTTTCCTCCCCTCGTAGCCTCGGGTAGTGTGTGTCTCAACTTAGGAAATGCATTCCAAGTGCTTCGTACAGTGCTCTGCACATAGTAGGCGCTCAATAGATACTACTGAATGAATGAAATGCATGCCTCTCGCCCTCACGCTTTCTTTCTCGTGAGCACTAGGGGGGATAGCGTTGACTCTACAGCAGCACTGCGAAGAAGTAGTGTGATTATTGTTTATTAAGATGAGAGAAATTGCAGTGCATATAGAGCTGATCTGGAACGCTGGAAGCGGCACGGTGGAGCGGAGAAATCACAGGCCCGGGAGTCAGAAGGTCATGGGTTCTAATTCTGGCTCTGCCACTTGTTCATTCATTCATTCAATCATATTTATTGAGGGCTCACTAATAATAATTATGGTATTGGTTAAGCCCTTATTTTGTGCCAGGCACTGTTCTAAGTTGACTGTGTGCAGAGCACTGTACTAAATGCTTGGGAGAGGACAGTGCAAGAACAAACAGGTACATTCCCAGCCCACAACGAGTTCACAGTCTAGGGTGGGGAGACAGACATCAATATAAATAAATGATTTAATGATTTATATGTAATTTACATAAGTGCTGTGGGGCTGGGAAGGGGGGAAGAACCAAGGGAGCGAGTCAGGGCGACACAGAAGGGATATGGCCTTGGGAGAGTCACTTCACCTCTGGGCCTCAGTTACCTCATCTGTAATATGGGGATTAAGACTTGGAGCCCCTTGTGGGACAAGAGACTGTGTCCTGCCTGATTAGTTCACGTCTACTCCAGCACTTAGTACAGTGCTTGGGACACAGTAAGCACTTAAATATTATTAAAAAAAAGTCACCCGCACATAGATTGGCCCTAGTTAAGTAGTAAGCCCATTGTGGGCCGGGAATATAATAATGCTGGTATTTGTTAAGCGCTTACTATGTGCAAAGCACTGTTCTAAGCGCTGGGGTAAATACAAGGTGATCAAGTTGTCCCACATGGAGCTCACAGTCTTAATCCCCATTTTACAGATGAGGTAACTGAGGCTCAGAGAGGTTAAGTGACTTGCCCAGTCACAGCAGACAAGTGGCGGAGCCGGGATTAGAACCCATGACCTCTGACTCCCAAACCCAGGTTCGTTCCACTGAGCCACGCCGCATGTCTGTTTATTGTTGTACTGTATTCTCCCGAGCACTTAGTACAGTGCTTTGCATGTAGTAAGTGCTCAATAAATACGATTGAATGAATGAATGAACCAAGAAACGTGGAGGCAACCCTTACTGAGCTCTCCTTTGGCTTCCGGTGGCATCGTTCCGTAAGCAGTACGGTGTAGTGGAGAGAGCCCAGGCTTGGAAGTCAGAGGTCGTGCGTTCTAATCCTGGCTCCGTCGCTCATCAGCTGTGTGACCTTGAGCAAGTCGCTTAACTTTTCTGTGCTTCAGTTACCTCATCTGTAAAATGGGAATGAAGACTGTGAGCCCTACGTGGAACAACCTGATTACTTTGTATCTACCCCAGTGCTTAGAACAGTGCTTGGCGTATAGTAAGCGCTTAACAAATACCAACGTTATTATTATTATTCTCTGGGCCTCGGTCACCTCATCCGGAAAATGAGGATTGAGACTGTGAGCCCCATTTGGGACAGGGACTGGGTCCAACCCGATTTGATTGTATCCAACCCAGTGCTTAGTAAGTGCTTAACAAACACCATTATTATTATTGTCGTTTTAAAACTTAAAGGGATTGCAAAGGCCATCCTACACTAGTTTCTCCTTTAGGCTTTTTTTTCGCAGGTTGAGGGGAAAGTGGTGAGCCCACAGAGAACATAAACAGCTTCGAAATGAAAACCGGGGAAAAACTTCACAGCTATGAAAGAAATGTCACGCAGCTCCACCGAAATGCAAAGATATAGACTGTCCGCGGGAAACCTATCTCAGTTTTAGCTCTGGGAGGTTTGCCATTTGTATCTAGTGCTCTCGTGTTAAGGGCTGGTGTTCGGCCGCCTCCACTGTTGAAGTTATTTGGGCTGTTTGTTTTTTGGGTTTTTTTCCGGTATCTGCTAAGCGCTTACTAGGTGTCAAACACTGTTGTAAATGCTGGGGTAGAAATGAGTAAATTAGGTTGGACACAGTCCCTGGCCCACATGGGGCTCAGAGTCTAAGCAGGAAGGAGAACAGGGGAACTGAGGCACAGCGAAGTGACTTGCCCAGAGTCTCACAGCAAACAGTTGGGAGAGCCGGGATTAGAACCCAGGTCTTCCGACTCCCAGGCCCGTGTTCTTTCCACTAGGCCTCGCCGCTTGTTTAAAGTCGGATGAGCACAGCAGCTACTCAGACCTGGTCACTGACTTTTCAGTGAGTTATATTCAAGTCTCCTGATTATATTAAAGTCTCCTGAACCACGTTCACTGGCAGCTTTTAGCATAGTGCCTGTCGCATAGGAAGCGCTTAACAAATACCATAAACCGACATAACCACAGGATCAGATAACCACACTCACTAAAACTCTAGAGATGAACATTTTTTTATTCTTTTTAATGGCATTTGTTAAGCTCTTACTTTGTGGCAGACACTGTAATAATCGCTGGGGAAAATACAAGATGATTAGGGGGGACACAGTCCCTGTCCCACATAAGGCACAGAGAATTAAAGCGACTAACCCCAGGTCACACAGCAGACAAGTGGCGGAGCTGGAATTCTCACTTATTACTCCCAGGCCCATGCTGTATTAATAATGTTGGTATTTGTTAAGCGCTTACTATGTGCCGAGCACCGTTCTAAGCATTGGGGTAGATACAGGGTAATCAGGTCGTCCCACGGGAGGCTCACAGTTAAGCCCCATTTTCCAGATGAGGTAACTGAGGCCCAGAGAAGTGAAGTGACTTGCCCACAGTCACACAGCTGACGAGTGGCAGAGCCGGGAATCGAACCCATGACCTCTGACTCCGAAGCCCGGGCTCTTTCCACTTAGCCACGCTGCTTCCCACGCTGCTGTGTTCACTAGACTATGCTGCTTCGTAATACCCTGTGGTATTGTACTTTCCCGAGTGCTTAGTACAGTGCTCTGCACACAGCAAGCATTCAGTAAATCCCATTGATTGATGAGTGCTGACAGGGCGGCCGGGTCGGCTCGGCCGGGGGGGGGGGGGGGAGTCAATCAGGGAGTGCGTCCTGGAGGAAGCACTTGTTTCTCAGAGGACTGGGAAAGTATGAGGTTTGATGAAGCTAAGGGGGCCTGGCTTTCCAGGAAGGGAGGAATCTTATTTATTCAGTCATATTTATTGAGTGCTTACTCTGTGCAGAACATTGTACTGAGCCCTTGGAAGAGTACAAGAAGAGAAGCAGCGTGGCTCAGTGGGGAAAGAGCACGGGCTTGGGAGTTCAGAGGTCATGAGTTCGAATCCCGGCTCTGCCACTTGTCGGCTGTGTGACTGTGGGCAAGTCACTTCACTTCTCGGTGCCTCAGTTACCTCATCTGTAAAATGGGGATTAACTGTGAGCCTCACGGGGGACGACCTGATGACCCTGTATCTACCCCAGCGCTTAGAACAGTGCTCGGCACGATTAGACCGTAAGCCCGTCAAACGGCAGGGACCGTCTCTATCTGTTGCCGACTTGTTCATTCCAAGCGCTTAGTACAGTGCTCTGCACATAGTAAGCGCTCAATAAATACTATTGAATGAATAGTAAGCGCTTAACAAATACCAACATTATTATTATTATTACAATTCTTCCCCCTTCTAGACTCTGAGCCTGGTGTGGGCAGGGATTGTCTCTCTTTATTGCTGGATTCTACTTTCCAAGCACTCAGTACAGTGCTCGGCACACAGTAAGAGCTCAATAAATACGATTGAATGAATGAATACAACAATGAACAGGCACATTCCCTGCCCACAAAGGGCTAACCGTATCACCTTGGACAAGGAAACTAACTTCTATGTCCCTCATTGACCTCATCTGGAAAAAAAGGTGATTAACAATAATAATGATAATAATTATGGTATTTAAGAGCTTACTGTGTCTCAAGCACTGCGTTGGCCCAATTTGGGACGGGGATGCGACCCGATTAACCTGTGTTCAACCCGATTAACTTGTATCTACCCCAGTGCTTAGAACGGTGCTTGGCACATTGTAAGTGCTTAACAAGTACCCTAGTTATTAGACAGGCATGAGCAGCGGATCCCAAGGGGAAGAATTACGAATAAGGTACAGTTGTGAGGCTGCCTGGGTGGAGCGAAGAGTTGGAGCTAGGATGTGGCAGAGAAGATAGCTAAGAGGATGCCGCTGTGGAGAGCCCAAAGGTGCTGGTCGGAAGGCCTTGTTTTAGGTGAGAAGCAGTGGTGAGGGAGAGAACCACTGGAGATTTTGGAGGAGAGTGATGCTCTCTAATTGGTACTGTCAGAAGGTCTGTACAGTTATCATCATCATCATCATGGTATTTGTTAAGCGGCCCCTATGTGTTAAGCACTGTCCGAATGCTGGGATTATTATTATTCTGCTTTTCGTTAAGCGCTTACTATGTGCCGAATACAACAATAGACACATTCCCTGCCCACAAGGAGCTTACACTGTGGAGTCATAAACATAAATAAATGACAGATCTGTACGTAAGTGCTGCGGGGCTGCGGCGGGAAAAACAAAGGGAGCAAGTCAGGGTGATGCAGAAGGGAGTGGGAGAAGAGGAAAGGAGGAACTTAGTCTGGGAGGGCCTCTTGGACCACCTCCCCAAGAGAAGCAGCGTGGCTCAGTGGAAAGAGCACGGGCTTTGGAGTCAGAGGTCATGAGTTCGAATCCCAGCTCCGCCACTCGTCAGCTGTGTGACTGTGGGCGAGTCATTTAACTTCTCCGTGCCTCAGTTCCCTCATCTGTAAAATGGGGATTAAGACCGTGAGCCCCACGTGGGACAACCTGATTCCCCTGTGTCTCCCCCAAGCGCTTAGAACAGTGCTCGGCACATAGTAAGCGCTTAACAAATACCAACATTATTATTATTATTAGTGGGTATTTAGAGCTTGTCCACCTATCAATCCTCTCAGGGTCACGCCTGGAGAGTTTCCGGCCCTCTACCGGTCTCGATTACAGGAGGGAGAGTCAAGCAGAGGCCTGTCCGTTCCATTCCTAGCTTGGACAGTGGCTAGCGGGTGGAAGGCCATCTGCTACAAGTCAAAACTCCCCTGTGCCGGGCAGCAGTGGCATGGGAGGGAGTGGAGGGCGGAGATTCAAGTTGACTGCGTGGAAGAAGGCAATGGTAAACAGCTTCCGGATTTTTGCCAAGAAAACTCTCCGGATCCACTACCAGAACGATTGCAGATGGAGGTGGGGCGTTCCGAGAGGGATGTGTCCAGTGTGTCGCTATGGGTCGGGCCCGACTCGAAGGCATAAACTCGACGGCTGAGAAGCGGCGTGGCTTATTGGCTAGAGCCCGGGCTTGGGAGTCAGAGGTCATGGGTTCGAATCCCGGCTCTGCCACTTGTCAGCTGTGTGACTGTGGGCAAGTCACTTCACTTCTCTGGGCCTCAGTTCCCTCATCTGTAAAATGGGGATGAAGACTGGGAGCCTCACGTGGGACATCTGATTACCCTGTATCTCCCCCAGCACTCGGAACAGTGCTCTGCACATAGTAAGCGCTTAACAAATACCAACATTATTATTATAAGACAAGACAACAGCCCCAATCAATCAACCAGTCATATTTACTGAGCGCTTACTGAGTGTAGGGCACTGTACTAAGCACTTGGGAGATTAAAGTGGAGTTGGAAAACACGTTCCCTGCCCACAGCGAGTTTACAGTCTAGAGTCTATCCTATATCAATCTTATTTACTGAGTACTTTCTGTGTGCTTGGGAGAATATTCATTCATTCATTCAGTAGGATTAATGAGCTCTTACTATGTGCAGTGCACTGTACTAAGCGCTTGGAATGTACAAATCAGCAACAGATAGAGACAGTTCCTGCCCATTGACAGGCTTACAGTCTAATCGGGGGAGACGGACAGACAAAAACAATAACAATAAATAGATTCAAGGAGATGTTCATCTCATTAAAACAATAGCAATAAATAGAATCCAGGTGATGTACATCTCATTAACAAAATAAATAGGGTAATAAAAAATATATCCAAATGAGCGGATGAGCACAGTGCTGAGGGGAGGGGAAAAGAGAGAGGAGGAGCAGAGGGAAAGGGGGGGAAAAGGGGGCTTAGCTGAGGGGAGGTGAAGGGGAAGGTGTATATATAACAGAGTTGGTAAACACCTTCCCTGCCCACAATGAGCTTACGGTTCAGAGGCCATTGAAAATGTGTGCATTTGGGAGGTATTTGACCCCAAAGAATGTTGGCGGGGGGAGGGCGGGGGAATGGAGGACCCAGAAAGAACTGAGAATTGGCACCCTTCCACGAGAGGCTCAGAAACCCACAACTACCAGATACCCTAATATAGTTCTGTCTCAGAAAATCATTCCAGCTTGTGGTGGTGGAATACAAGGCATGGGAATGTCCATCTAGTTCCTTCGCAGCTTTTATAATAGTAATAATAATGGTATTTGTTAAGCACTTACTATGTGCCACGCACAGTTCTAAGAGCTGGGGTAAATACAAGGTTATCAGATTGTCCCATGTGGGGCTCACAGTCTTAGTCCCCATTTTACAGATGGGGTAACTGAGGCACAGAAAAGTTAAGTTACTTGCCCAAAGTCACACAGCTGAGACGTGGCAGAGCCGGGAATCGAACCCCCGACCTCCGACTCCCAAGACTGTGCTTTTTCTACTAAGCCACGTTGCTTCACTACTAGAGATTCAAAATCATTGTATGTATTTTTTGTCGAATGGTGGGATGACATTTTGGATTTCAGAAACCCTGATTTATTCACTAGTAGGACTCTCTACTAGGCCAGTGATTCATTTCTGGGCCACTGAAGTGACTTGTGAGGCTCTGGTTTTGTTTTAGCATTTGTGAGAGACACTCATTCATTCATTCAATCATATTTATTGAGCACTTACTGTGTGCAGAGCACTGTACTAAGCGCTTGGAAGCAATTCAGCAACAAATAGAGACAGTCTCTGCCCACAGTGGGCTCACAGGCTAGACTGGGCGAGACAGACATCAGAACAAGTAAACAGACATCAATGGCATTAATATAAATAAATGGAATTATAGATAGATACGCATCATTAATAAAATAAATAAAATAATAGGTACATATACACACAAGTGCTGTGGGGCGGAGAGGTGGGTAGAGCAGAGGGAGAGAGTGGGGGTGATGGGGAAGGGAAGGAGAGCAGAGGAAAAGGGGGATTTAGTCCGGGAAGGCCTCCAGGAGGAAGTGAGCTTTCAGTTGGGCTTTGAAGGGGGAAGTGTGCTAGTTTGGAGGATTTGAGGACTATTGGAGAAGAGTGGAGTGGGTTGCAGTTGGTTGAGGGGGCAGGGGTAATTCTGCTTTGATTTATCCTCAGCCTTGTTGTTCATTAAAAAAAATCCATCTTTGGTGAGTTGGAGTTGGGAGGTGGATTTTGTTGCAAGACCAGTTAGATCTGTTCCTGAGATATGTTCATTAATGGTATGCAAGAAGTTGCTCTTTGAAATAGACCAATGCCATTTCTGCAGGCCCTGGCTGTGCTGACTAACAAAATTCTAGTATTTAAAGGATGGGAACCCACCCAGCTTTTGCTTCGGTGAGGTAGCCTCAGAAATGATCATAAGGTCGCAGAAATGCCCAGAGGCTGAGTTAACATGGCCTAAATATGAAAGGCAGGAAGATCAGCTTTCTTGAAATTCCTGTTGGCTCCCGTTGTTCGCCACTTGGATTTTTCCACCGCAACAGTTGGGTAGCACCGAGAGAACATTATGGTGGAAATTCTGAGGCAAGCTTTCATTTTGGCTCCCGGCACAGTTGAGGATGATGTCCACAGATCTAGTCTTCTACAGATAACGATCTAGCCGCCTTCTATTCCAAGAACCTAGCCTTAAGAAAATGAGCTGAGCTTATTTTTATTGTTTTTAATGGCATTTGTTAAGCGCTTACTCTGTGCCAGGCACTGTACTGAGCGGTGGGTTAGATACAAGATAGTCGGGTTGGACACAGTCCCTGTCCCTCATTGGATTCACAGTCTTAATCTCCATTTTACAGATGGGGCACAGAGAAGTTAAGTGACTTGCCCACGTTCACACAGCAGACAGAATGGTGTAGTGGATAGAACACGGGCCTGGCAGTCAGAAGGTTATGGGTTCTCATCCCAACTCTTGAACTCACCTGCTGGGTGACCTTGGGCAAGTCATTTTACTTCTCTGGGCCTCAGTTACCTCCATCTGGAAAATGGGGATTGAAACCGTGAGCTCCACGTGGGACGAGGGACTGTGTCCAACCCGCTTTGTGCTAATAATAAGAATAATTATGGCATTTGTTAAGCACTTACTATGTGGAAAGCACTGTTCTAAGCGCTGGAAGAGAAGCAGCGTGGCTTAGTGGATAGAGCACGGGCCTGGGAGTCAGAAGGACCCGGTTCTAATCTCGGCTCTGCCACTTGTCTCCTGTGTGTCCTTGGGCAAGTCACTTCACCTCTCTGAGCTTCCGTGTTATATGTAAAATGGGGATTAAGAGTGGGACAAGGATTTTGTCCAACCTGATTAATTTGTATCTACCCCAGGGCGTAGAACATCGGCACATGACAAACACCATTATCGTTATTTTATTTTAAGTGGCGGAGCCGGGGTTCAAACCCACGTCCTCTTACTCGCAGGCCCGGGCTTTTGTCACTAAGCCGTGGTTCAGACGCCAGAAGGGAGGACCAGACGATTCCTATAAGTTTCTCTATTCTAGTAGGCTATCTCCAAATTAAGTTAAATTCCTCATTGAAAAAGTCTTGCTCATATATTTTAGTGAGCCCCCCCCCTTTATTTTTTTCCAAGAGGCTGAGTGGCTCCAGCCTTATTCACAAAGGGCGCTGTTTATAAGAGTTAGAATTCGTAACGTTTATCTCAGCTTGCAGAAATGGGAACGCCCACAGCAGCCCAGCGAGAGGGTTTTCAAAGGCAGCTTTAGAGCATGTCAGAAGTAAGTCATGGATGACATCCTTCTGAAATTGTTTCTCTCATCTGTCTGGTGAAACGTTTATCACCTTACTTGCAGACAGTGGTGTTATTAAAATGGAGATTCCCAGAAGGGCGGGCGAGATTTACGTCTCAAATACAAAATGATGTCTGATGGCATATTAAAGTTGGCCAGGGGTTTACTAAAAGGGAGTTGGGTGGTGATGGGTTAATAGAAATTGGGTCTGGGAAATTAATACAGCCAAGTGCACTTGTGTCCAAGGATGATAAGCAAGACTAGGAAGTGGGTGTAAATTCAGTAATTTGGCAGTTCATTTATTAAAATTTTCATTAGGCTTTCATTGCCTGATCATTTCCCATCAGACACATTATTTTCCTTACAAATGATTGCATCGAGACCTATTCATTTGGGTGATTTGGGTGGTTTGGTGCAAATTCACACCTTCTGTACTTGAAAATTTTTCTGTCGCTATGGTTTTGCAAAGAATTAAGTGCTGTGATTTGTCTGATCATTTCCCATCAGGCACATTATTTTCTTAGAGATGATGGCATCATAATCCATTCATTTGGGTGATTTGGTTGGTTTGGTGCAAATTCACACCTTCTGTACTTGAGAATGTTTTTGTCGCTATGGTTTTGCAGAGAATTAAGTGCTGTGATTTGTCTGATCATTTCCCATCAGGAACATTATTTTCTTAGAGATGATGGCATCATAATCCATTCATTTGGGTGATTTGGTTGGTTTGCCGCAAATTCACACCTTCTGTACTTGAGAATGTTTTTGTCGCTATGGTTTCGCAGAGAATTAAGTGCTGTGATCTGCCTGATCATTTCCCATCAGGCACATTATTTCTTTAGAGATGATGGCATCGTAACCCATTCATTTGGGCGATCTGGTTGGTTTGGTGCAAATTCACACCTTCTGTACTTGTAGATGTTTTTGTCACTAAGGTTTTGAAAAGAATGAAGTGTTACGATTCATCAGCCGATGTCCGTCTTAATTTACCCCACAGTCTCACGTCAGTAGGCCGCGTTAACGGCAGTTTGACGGTGATGGAAAATGCCAACAATAATAATAATAATAGTATTTGTTAAGCGCTTATTATGTGCCAGGCACTGTACTAAGCGCTGGGGTGGATACAAGCAAATCGGGTCGGATACAGTCCCTGTCCCATATTCATTCATTCAGTCATATTTATTGAACGCTTACTGCGTACAAAACAGTGTACTAAGCGTTTGGGAGAGTACAGTACTACAGACAAACACATTTGCTGCCCACAGTGAGCTCACAGTCTAGAGCGGGGAGACAGACATTAATATACATGAATAAGTAAATAACAGATATATACATATGTGCTGTGGGGCTGGGAGGGAGGATGAATGAAGGGAGCATGTCAGGGTGACGCAGAAGGACGTGAGAGAAGAGGAGAGGAGGGCTTAGTCAGGGAAGGCTTCTTGGAGGAGATGGGCCTTCAGTAAGACTTTGAAGCAGGAGAGAACAATTATCTGTCTGATATGAGGAGGGAGAGCATTCCAGGCCAGAGGTAGGATGTGAGCGAGAGGTCGACGGTGAGATGGACGAGATCGAGGAGCAGTGAGAAGGTTAGCGTTAGAGGAATGAAGTGTGTGGGCTGGGTTGTAGTAGGAGAATGGCGAGGTGAGTTAGGAGGGGGCTAGGTGATTGAGTGCTTTAAAGCCAAGGTGAGAAGTTTTTGTTTGATGGGGAGGTGGTTGGGCAACCATTGGAGTTTCTTGAGGAGTGGCGGAACATAGTCTGAATGGTTTTGAAGGAAAATGATTCAGGCAGCAGAATGGAGTATGGACTGGAGTCAGGAGAGACCAGGAGGCAGGGAGGTCAGCAAGGAGGCTGATACGATAATCAAGACGGGATAGGATAAGTGGTTGCATTAAAGAGGGAGCAGTTTGGATGGAGAGGAAGGGGCGGATTTCAGCACTGTTCTGAAGGTAGAACTGACAGGATTTAGTGATGGCCTGAATATGAGGGTTGAATGAGAGAGAGGAGTCAAGGATAATGCCAAGGTTATGGGCTTGTGAGACAGGAAGGATGGTGGTGCCATCAACAGTGATGGGAAAGTAAGTGGGAGGACAGGGTTTGGGTGGGAAGCTCAGTTCTCGGTGTTAGCCGTATAAAGTTTGAGGTGTCGGGAGGACATCCAAGTAGAGATGTCTTGAGGGTAGGAGGAGTTGCGAGACTCAGAGAGGGAGAGAATTCAAGGCTGGAGATGTAGATCTGGGTGTCATCCGCAGAGAGGTGTTATTTGAAGCTGTGTGAGCAAGTGAGTTCTCCAAGGGAGTGGGTGTAGTTGGAGAATAGAAGGGGACCCAGAGCTGAATCTTGAGGGACCCCCCACAGTTAGGGGATAGGAGGCAGAGGAGGAGCCCACGAAAGAGACTGAGAATGATGGCCACCTTAGAATGAGGAGAAGGGGGTGTTCTAAGTGCTTGGGAGATCATAATAAAATAGAGAGAATAAATAGAATCCTTGCGCACAAAGAGCTTACAGGCTAGCGGGGAAGACGGACATTGAGTTCATTGTGAGGAGGGAGCGTATTTACTAACTCTATGTTGTACTATCCCAAGCACTTAGTACCATACTCTGCACACAGTAAGCACTCGATAAATACCATTGATTGATTAAAATAAATTACCGATTCATTCCTTCATTAATTGTATCTATTGAGCGCTTACTATGTACGTGCCTACTGAGTACAATATAATAATAATCATAATGTTGGCATTTGTTAAGTGATTACTATGTGCAGAGCACTGTTCTAAGCGCTGGGGGAGATACAGGGTAATCAGATTGTCCCATGTGAGGCTCACAGTCTTAATCCCCATTTTACAGATGAGGTAACTGAGCCACAGAGGAAGTGAAGTGACTTGCCCACAGTCACACAGCTGACAAGTGGCAGAGTCAGGACTCGAACCCATGACCCCCGACTCCCAAGCCCGTGCTCTTTCCACTGAGCACTCTGCTTCATACAATAAACAGATGTGTCCCCTGCCCACGATGAGCGTACAGTCTAGTGGGAGAGGCAGTCATTAACATAAATCAATAAATCACAGATCTCTATATAAGGGCTCTGGGGCTGGGAGGGGGTGATGAATAAAGGGAGTGGGAGAAGAGGATAAGAGGGCTTAGTTAGGGAAGGCCTTTTGAAATATTGTCCCTTCAGTAAGGCTTTGAAGTGGGGGAGGGTCATAGTATGTCATATATGAGGGGGGAGGGCGCTCCAGGACAGAGGGAGGACGTGGGCGAGGGGTCGGCGGCAAGATAGGTGAGATAGGGAGGTACAGTGAGATGATTAGCATCGGAGGAGCAAAGTGTGTGGGCTGGGTTGTAGTAGGAGAGCAGCAAGGTGAGGTAGGAGAGGGCAAGGTGATGGACTGCTTTAAAGCCAATGATGAGGAGTTTTTGTTTGATGTGGGGTGGATGGGCAACCACTGGAGTTTCTTGAGTGGGAAAATTTGGCCTGAACATACAGATAGGGAAATGGGAGAAGAGCAATACAAAGAGTGGAAATTGGAACTAAGGATATATACCTACGTGCTGTGAGGGTGTGTGTGTAGGGGGGGGAGTATCGAGGGCTTAAGGGGTACAGACCCAAGTACACAGGTGACATAGGAAAGGCAAATAGGGGAAATCAGTCAGGAGAGGCCTTTGGAGGAGATGGGATTTTAGGAGGGCTTTGAGTGCTGATGTATATGATGGGGAAGAGAGTTCAAGGCCAGAAGGAGGATAATAATAATGATAATAGTAACGATGATGATGGTATTTATTACTTATTATGTTATGTGTACTTACTATGTTCCAAGCACTGTTCTGTGTGCTGGGGTAGATACAAGGTAATCAGGTTGTCCCACGTGGGGCTCACAGTCTTAAACCCCATTTTACAGATGAGTAACTGAGGCACAGAGGAGTTAAGTGAGTTGCTCAAAGTCACACAGCTGATAAATGGTGGAGTGGGATTAGAACCCGCAACTTCTGACTCCCAACCCCTTGCTCTTTCCACTAAGCCAGGCTGCTTAATAATAATGGTATTTATTAGCATTTACAATTTGCCAAGCACCGTTCTAAGCACTGGGGTAGATACAAGGAAATCAGGTTGGACACAGCTCCGGTCCCACTTGGGACTCACGGTCTCAGTCCCCATTTTACAGATGAGGTCACTGAGGCCCAGGGAAGTGAAGTGACCTGCCCAAGGTCACATAGCAGATGAGTGGCGGAGCCAGGATTAGAACCTATGAACTTCTGACTCCCAGGCCCGTGCTCTATCCACGGTGCCATATTGCTTTGTGGGTAAGGGGTGACATCACGGTACAGTGAGTAAGTTGGTTTTGGAGGAGTCGAGTCTGTGAGTTGGTTTGCAGGAAGACTTCTCGAGGTAAGGTAAGAGGAGAGCTGATTAAGTGCCTTAAAGCCAATGATAAGGATCTGGCAGTAGCCGATGGTAGGGGGCAGGTCAAGGAGGGAG
This sequence comes from Ornithorhynchus anatinus, assembly GCF_004115215.2. Lineage (NCBI taxonomy): Eukaryota > Metazoa > Chordata > Mammalia > Monotremata > Ornithorhynchidae > Ornithorhynchus > Ornithorhynchus anatinus. Next base: position 133,306,444 of record NC_041728.1, read on the forward strand.
AAGCAGGAGCTGTGAGGTGAGAGGCACGTGCCAGGGAAAACCCTGGGACTCTTGAAATAAGGAGGGCAAAGGAAGAGGAAGATGGGAGAGAGGCTACCATTAGGAGGGGAAGAGAAGTGAGCAGAGGAGACAAGGCCTTTATGTCTTCTCTAGGCTAAGTAAACCCAGTTGCTTTAGATTTTCCTCAGAGGAGCAGCATCCGCATGATGAAAGATATGGGTCATTCTCTCTCCAAGTTCTGGATATTAGGCTTCAATTAAGACACCTCTCCAAGGAACCTGTTTTTTTTTTTTTTTTCCAAAAAGCTCAGCAAGGGTTGCATTTGGAGGGGGCATCAGTTCCAGATTCTTCGTGGCCATCTCCCACGTGGTTTTCCTGCGCGTGCGCCGCTCTCAGCCGCAGGGAGCTGTGGGACAGGGTTTGTTTTCCGCACCGGACGCGAGGGGACCTAGGATCCTTGGAGTAGGTGGCAACGAAGGCCTTGTGAGGCAGTAGAGCCCAGGCTCCGTCATTTGGGATACGAGACTCGGGCTCAGACCCCTCCCACCGCCATCGATCGAGGCCTGTCGGGTCTAGGTCAACCTGTGCACGACTGCACAGACAGGGTGAAGGCCCGAATGTGTACCCAGATGTTTTGTTTGATTTAGACCATCAGTTTAAATGTGAATGGACCGGAATGCTGCTTTTTGGTACCACAAGCCGGGGTGCGATGGGGCAATGTGGACAGCCGGCCTGCCTGGTCATTTTCAAGGGCTTTGGGCAGACCAGACACCTGGCTTGGCTTGGGCTGCGCGGAGCCCAGGCAGGTGGGGTCCTGCAGGTTTCACGAGCAAGCCTGGCATCGGATGTGGGGACGGGAGGATGCTGAGAACTCACTGTCCTGTCAAGGGGGGATGGGGGGTGGAGGGGTGACCTTCTTTTCCCCACATCTCCTTCAAGAGGCCTTCCCTGACTGAGCCCTATTTTCCTCTTTTCCCACACACCTCTGAGTTGCCCTGACTTGGACCCTTTATTCATCCCCCCTCCCAGCCTCACAGCACTTGTGTACATATCTGTCATTTATGTATATTAAAGTCTGTCTCTCCTACTAGACTGTAAGCTCACTGTGGGCAGGGAATGTGTTTATTCATTGTTGTATTCTCCAAAGTGGTTATTATCATCATTAATAGTAATAATAATAGTAGTATTCGTTAAGCGCTTACTATCAGCCAGGCATTCTTCTAAAAGCTGGTGTAGATACAAGATAACTGGGTTGGATAACATTCCTAGGGCCCACAGTCTTAATCCCCATTTTACAGGTGAGGCAACTGAGGCCCAGAGAAACAAAGTGACTCGCCCAAGGTCACACAGCAGACAGGCAGCGGAGCAGGGATTAGAAACCAGGTCCTTCTGACTCCCAGGCCTGTGCTCTGTCCACTAGGCCATGCTGCATCTCACAGCTCTTTTGCTGCCCTGCACACAGTGAGCGCTCAATAAATACGATTGACTGTGTTCAGAGCCCCCCTGTCTCGGTGAAGCCAAGAGAATAATGTGGGCAACAGCTCGCTACTTGCTAATTGAATGTCGTTGGGAAGGTAATGATTAGGCTTTATACCTGTGAATACAGGGCCTCCCAACCAGGTAACAGCTGAAGGATTCAGAATGGGCATTTGGAAAAACATGTTTGTGAAATATTTATTTTTTTAAGTCTTTAGAGCATGCTAGTTGCCCGCAACCTCTGCTCACTGTTTTCTGTTTTTCAAGTTTTTAAGATTAGCCGCTGAATGAATTCGTGCCCATTTTGCTTTCAGGGAAGGAAATCATGTGAATCAGGAACTGCTGCAGGTTTCTCCATTTATCAGTGAACAGTTCATTGAGCTGCTGTGTCAATACAGCCCTAACCAGGTTAGAGAGACCCTGCAGGTGCTGGAATGCTACAGACTAGAGGAAACCATTCAGGTAAGGCCGGTTTAAGCATAATACTAATAATAATTGTGGTTTTTGTTAGTGCTTTCCCTGTGCCAAGCACCGTTCTTAGCTCTGGGGTAGCTACAAGGTAAACAGGTTGTTCACAGTCCATTTACCTCATGGGGCTCACAGTCTTGATCCCAATTTGACAGATGAGGTGACTGAGGCACAGAGAAGTTTAGTGACTTGCCCACGGTCACACAGCAGACATCTGTCTCAGACCTTAAGACAGAACTTCGGGGTGTCTCCCGAAGGAAAAATCGGTCAGGGAGTCGTCGTCTCTGTGGCACGGAAGTTTGGATTAGAAGTATGAATGGAGGTCCCCATTCTTGAGGGACGGATGGCTCAGATCTGCTGGAGGAAACGCCTCTGCAGTAATCCAAATCACTTGGAAACTAATTTAGATAAACCATAACCACTGTGAGTTGACTTCCTAGTGGTGTTTTTCACTAAGCTTCAGTGTTTTGCTAATGAATAGCTCACTTGGGCAATGGGTTAAATGATTTCAGGGGTTCAGACTATGGAGATTATCGTAGAACTTTCAGTTCCTAATAGTAGATAACAGTGCTTCTGGGAACTCAGAGAAGCACAAGCCAAACAGTGGTGTATATTGAGTGCTTACTGTGTGCTGAACTCTGTACTGAACGCTTGGAAGAGTACACTACAAGTGGTAGACACTTTCCCTTCTCACAGCTTTTCAGGAACATATTAATGAGAAGCAGTGTGGCTCAGTGGAAAGAACGCGTCAGAGGATGTGGGTTCTAGTCCCGGCTCCGCCACTTGTCTCCTGTGTGACCTTGGGCAAGTCACTTAACTTTTCTGTGCCTCAGTTACCTCACCTGTAAAATGGGGATTAAGACCGCGAGCCCCACGTGGGACAACCTGATTACCTTGTATCTACTCCAGCTCTTAGAATAATGCTCGGCACATAGTAAGCGCTTCGCAGATACTATAATTATTAACATTATTTTTATTCATGTCTAGACTGTAAGCTCATTTGGGACAGGGAACGTGTCTGTAATGTTGTTATATCGTACTCCCCCGAGCTCTACAGTGCTCTGCAGACAGTGAGCGCTCAAGAAAGACTGGACTGACTGAGCAATGTAAATTACAGATATGGTCATAGGTACTTCGGAGTCAACCTACAGAGAGGCTTGCGGGTCAACATCAAGTCACTCCTAGGGCAGTTGAGGGTGGTCGATCGTAACCCCAACCACCCTCCCAGCCAGACAAGATGTGTGCCGATCAAGCAGTGGTATTTATTGAGTGCTTACTACGTGCAGAGCACCGTACAGGGTCCTTGGGAGAGGACAGTCCGATAGAATCGGAAGACAAAGTCCCTGCCCACAAAGAGCCGACGGTCTTCAGGAAGAGACAGACGTTAAAATAAGCTACACAGACACCGATATCGCTTCCAGCAGCCACTCGAATACTCTTTTGGGATTTTCTTTCCTGCTTCAGATTACTCAGAAGTATCAGCTCCTTGAAGTCTCGGCCTACCTCCTGGAGAAGAAAGGAGATGTGCATGGGGCTTTCTCAGTAATGCTTGAGGTAGGCTGGAGTCCTGAGAAAGGTCATGGACTTAAATTTCTTTTTTAATTTAATGGTAGTTGTTAAGTACGTACTGTGTGTCGAACACTGTTCTAAGCGCTGGGGGAGGTACAAGTTGATTAGGTCGGACACGGTCCCTGTCTCACATGGGTCTCCCAGTCTAGGAGGAGAACAGGTATTCAATCCCCACTTTACACTCGAGGAAACTGAGTCACAGAAAAGTGACTTGCCCAAGGTCACACGGCAAACAGTTAACAGAGCCGGGATTAATAATGTTGGTATTTGTTAAGCGCTTACTATGTGCAGAGCAGTGTTCTAAGCGCTGGGGTAGATACAGGGTAATCGGGTTGTCCCACATGAAGCTCACAGTTAATCCCCATTTTACAGATGAGGTAACTGAGGCCCAGAGAAGTGAAGTGACTTGCCCAAAGTCACACAGCTGACAAGTGGCAGAGCTGGGAGTCGAACTCATGACCTCTGACTCCCAAGCCTGGGCTCTTTCCGCTGAGCCACGGAACCCCGGGTCCTCCAACTCCCAGGCCCGTGCTCTTTCCACTAGGACCCGCTGCTTCCCAATTGGAAGCAAATGTATACGCTAAGAGGTCAAAATTCAGCTAGTTCCTGGGACCTCACTCTTCCAAGATATTATCACCACAAGGTGAACTTTTCACAGATTCCAGGAAAACCCATTTTCTAGATATGATCAGACCTCAAAAAGTCAATGAGAGGATTTCCTTTGTGGGCACCTAAGGACTTGAAATGCAAGTTCACACAGATCCGACCCCATGAATTGTTTCTTTTATGTCACAGAGACTACAGAGCAAACTGTTGGAGCTCACACATGAAAATGAGAGTAAGTTTTTGAAATAGATCTATTCTTTTGTGTATTTACTGTCTGATATTCTCCGCAGTCAAAGCTCTCGCCAAGTTGCTAAAATGTATAAATGACTTTCACAATTGCTCGTCCTCCCCGCGGTGAATTTGCTGTCAACTGTATCCGAGGCTGGAAATGTTAGTTTTCTGAGGGTGTTGGGTTCGTTCTTTTGGATAAAGGCTTTCTTTGCCAGTTAACACATCGGGTTCCAACTCCTCCTAAAGCAGACGTTAGGGAGATTAGGTGAAAATAAATCGTGTCCAACAGCGTATCCCAGAGTTTACCGGGAGATTGCCGGATGAGGGGTCTCCAAAGGAGAAGCGGCATGTCCTAGTGGAAAGAGCCTTGGGCCTAGGAGTCGGAGGACCTGGCTTCTAATTCCGGCTCTGCCAATTGCTTGCTGTGTGACCTTGGGAAAGTCACTTCACTTCTCTGTGCCTCATTTTCTTCAACTGGAAAATGGGGATTAAGTCCCACCCGCTGCTACTCAGACTGTGAACCCCGTGTGGGTCGAAGACTGTGTCCAAAACTGATAAATCTGTATCCACCCCAGCACTCAGAGCAGTGCTTGTCGCACAGTAAGAACTTATCAAATCCCATTTAAAAAAAAAAAGGCAAAGTGAATATGTTTTGCATGTTCAACTGCATGACCCTGTGGGCATTACAGAAAGAGTGTTGATGTTTATTCATTTATGATTTCACTCAATTCATTCAGTCTCATGTATTGAGCACTTACGGTATGCAAAGCACTCTACTAAGCGCTGGTTTGTATGAGACCCCAAACCAGTGACTTGCCCGGATGATATTAATAACTGTGGTATCTGTTAAGCGTTTACTATCATCAGGACCCACATGGGACTCACAGTCAAGTAATAATAATAATAATAATGATGGTATTTGTTAAGCACTTACTATGTGCTGAGCACTGTTCTAAGCACTGGTATAGATACAAACTAATCAGGTTGGACACAATCCCTGTCCCGCATGAGGTTCACACTCTTAATCCCCATTTTGCGGATGAGGTAACTGAAGTCCAGAGTAGTGAAGTGACTTGCCTAAGGTCACACAGCAGGCAGGTGGTCGAGCCAGAGTTAGAACACATATCCTCTGACTCCCAAGCCAACGTTCTCTTGCCACTAGGCCCTGGGAGGGAGAGCAGATATCGAATCCCCGTTTTGCAGATGAGGGAACCGAGGCACGGAGATGTGACGTGACTTGCCCAGGGTCAAACAGCAGGTTCGTGGCGGAGTCAGAATCAGAACCCAGGTCCTTTGACTCCCAGGCCCTTGCTCTTCCCACTAGGCCACGCTGCTTCTCTAGCCCAGATGCTAGATTAGTATCTGCAGAGAAAGTCTACTTATCTGCTCCAACCGATAGTGTTGCCGTGGATACCCGAGGGTCGGTGAATCGTTGGCATGGTGAGCCTCCAGGGCAGATCAGGGAGAGGGTGGCCTGCACTGGAGAAGGCTTTAAGGGGAGGGCTGAGGTGGGCTTGTCATTGTACATTCCAAGCACTTAGTACAGTACTCTGCACATAGTAAGCGCTCAGTAAATACTATCGAATGAATGACTGGGCAGTGGTGCCATCCGGGCAGAGGGAGCGGCGATAACCGGCCCGTTCCGTGGTGGGAGAGATTCACGTTTGGCCCGATCTGACCTGAACCCTAACCCGGACACTAACGACCCGATCTGCAATGTTGCTACAGATACCAGCGGGTCACGGTGGGTCAGTTGAGGATGTGTAGGTCTGGACCCCCAGAAACCCGTCGAACGGCAGGGACCGTCTCTATCTGCTGCCGACTTGTTCATTCCAAGCGCTTAGTACAGTGCTCTGCACATAGTAAGCGCTCAATAAATACTATTGAATGAAACCCTTAAGGGAGGCAAAAATAACCCCCTCCAGTAATTTATGGTAGAATAATGATTATAATGATGGCGTTTGTTAAGCACTTACCAGGGGCCAGACACTGTACTAAGTGCTGCGGGGGGAATACAAGCAAATCGGGTTGGACGCAGTCCCCGTCCCACAGGGGACTCGCCGCCTCAATCCCCATTTTACAGATGAGGAAATTGAGGCACAGAGAAGTGAAGTGGCTTGCCCAAGGTCACATGGCAGACACGTGGCAGAGCTGGGATTAGAACCCATGACCTCGTGACTCCCAGGCCAGGGCTTTATCCATTACACCATAGCCAGATACCGATAGTTGTCTGCAGAAGTATCCAGCCTGTTTTTCAAACACCATTGAGAGACTTTGCATGCTATTAAACAGCATTTTCTATGATTTATTATCTGTGCATAAGTACGTAGTCCAGAGAGGGTGGTATAATAAAGAACTAAGCTTAAAGAACTAACCAGGGTAATTTTCCCCAGTGATGTTAAGCTGATCGTGTGCTACAAATCTGGGAGATGTTTAATAATCTATTTCTTTTTTTTTTTAATCTCTGCTTCTCAAAGCGGACCCGTCCCTAAAGGATGTTGAAGATGTCTTGGGAGAAACGATTGCCCTTTGCCAGAGAAATTCACATAGTTTAAATCAGCAGCAGCGAGAGGTAAAAGGTTGAATGGCCGTAGTATTAGATTTAAACCGACTATACAGGTTTCTAAAGAGGAATTCATTTTATTTCCATTGCCCTTTGAGCCACCTGAGTCTAATTAAACTGGATTTTAATCACCTTTTACTATTCCCCAGGAGTACAAGAGGCTCCTTTTAAAACTAAGAGTGTGTGGCCTCTTTTCCCATCCTAAGAGTTTCCCTTTTCAGAGTCCGTGGTGCTGCGGGGGCAGGGAGAACCCCCACCTCCTCCCCACCTCCTCCTTGTTCTCCTGGTGCATTCAATTCTGAAAGATTTGAAAAGGTCAGCGGTCGATGTCTATTCCAACCTGGGTAAAGTTAAAATTGAAGAAGATGTGAAGATGGGGTGAAATCCCAGGGTATTTGCAAGCAGCCAAGCAGAGGCGGAGAGAAGCAGCGAGGTGTAGTGGATAGAGCACGGGCCTGGGAGTCAGAAGGTCATGGGTTCTAATCCTGGCTCAGCCACTTGCCTGCTGTTTGACCTGGGGTAAGTCACTTCACTTCTCTGGGCCTCAGTTATCTCAGTTGTAAAATGGGGATTGAAACTGTGAGCCCCAGCTGGGACAGGGACCGTGTCTAACCCGATCTGTTTGTATCCCCCCCCCCCAGTACTTAATACAGTGCCTGGCACATAGTAAGTGCGAAACAAATGCCATCATTATTATTATTTTTACTATTATTATTATTATTATTAGGTGAGCATTGGAGAGAGGGAACAGGAATTGAGGGGAAGCATTTGAGCACTTTTTTTTGTTTTGTGGTTGTTAAGCGCTGATTATGTGCCAGGCACCATACAAGCAAATTGGGTTGGACACAGACCCTGCCCCACATGGGACTCACAGTCTAAATTCCCAATTTGTAGATGAGGTCACTGAGGCATAGAGCAGTGAAGTGACTTGCCCAGGGTCACACAGCTGGCAAGTGGCAGAACTGGGATTAGAACCTAGGTCCTTCAGACTCCCAGGCCCGTGCTCTTTTCAATAGGCCATGCTGCTTCTCGGCGTGGTGAGGATGAAGAGGGGGCAAGGCCAGAGTTGGAGGTGAGGTGGGAGGAGGCTTAATAGCTGGAGGTGGCAGGGTTTGTTTCCCCCAATCCCCTCCCCACACCCCTCTGTTCCTTCTACTCCTGCTCAGAGGAAGCAAGTGAGAGTGAGTTTTTCAGTTAAGGCTGCTTCTGTGGCCAATTTAGAATCACTTTATATACTCGATAAGAGTGGGTGACGTGATATCTCTCCTCAGGGCCGGAAACACGACGGATCCCACTTTGTTTGTGCAAACCTTCGACCAAAACTTTTTTCCTAAAACCACACTTTACAGATTACTTTTAGCCAGGAGGTTGTAGGATTAGGCCTTCTGGTCGTTTCAAACCTAGGAAAGGAATAGCTTATAGGTGAGGAAGATCTGGGAGATGGGATGTTTAACTGGTGATATCACTTATTTCTCTATATCCATTCCTGTTATGTCACTTTTATGCAGTTGCTCCAAAATAGATATGCGATGTGTGATAAGGAAGAAGTCTCTCCACTCAGGTCTAACAGGACCGTGTGAAAAGTGTCCCTCTCCCTGGTGCCTTGCCGAAAACGACCCGGGTATATCGACCCCCGGGAAAATCATTTTCTTGCCAACGTGTCCCTGCCAACCTTTGGATGGCAGCAATTAAGAAGGCCCCTGGGCTGGGCTGAGATAGCTAAAGCTATTCCTGGAACACAGGCCAATTCCTTTTTCTCTCTTCTCCACAGTAGCAAATCCTTCCCCCAGACTGTAACCTTAGAGGTCCACCTTTCCCTGGTCCTTAATGATGATAACAATAATAATAATTGTGGTACTTGTGGCGCTTACTATGTTCCAGGCACTGTACTAAGCACTGGGGTGGATACAGGCAAATCAGGTTGGACACAGTCCCTTTCCCACATGGGGCTCACAGTCTGAATGCCCATTTTACAGATGAGGGAACAGGCCCAGAGAAGTGAAGTGACTTGCCCAAGGTCACACAGCAGACAAGCGGTGGAGGCGGAATTAGAACCCATGACCTTCTGATTCCCAAGCATGAGCTCTATTCACTATGCCATTCTCTCTCGCTCTTTCTTTCTGTCCCCCCACCAAGAGACTAAGGCCCTCTTTCCCCACCACCATTCTTTCCCATTTCCAAAAGACTGTGGCAACACAGTGAGGGATTCCACTAAATTGTTAACTCTGTGAGGGCAGGGATCACGTCTACCAACTCTATTGTACACTCCAAAGCACTTAGTACAGTGATTTGTGCACAGTAAGAGCTCAGTAAATAGTGACCTAACCAGATGTAGCTCATGAGACTCAGTATCTGGTACCAGTGGGTTCATCCGGAATCCTTGAACTGCAAAACCTGTGCCACGGTTCCGAGCGGCCCCCTCCCCAGTGCTGCCGGTTGGCAAATTTGAACAATTTAGGGATGCCTGTGCCACTGAGGTGACTCGAATTTGAAGGGAAAAAGCGTAGACCTGGAATTTTCAAGTGTTTTTGGTTTAGCGGCTTAGAGAAATGACCACCGATTTATCCCCTTCGTGTTTGGACGGACTTTCAAAAATGCCGACGTTTAAAGTTTGTTTTGCGAAGATTTTAGATTGGCCTATTAAGGGTTTTGGCTAGAGGAATCTTGTTTTCCTTTCAAAATTGATCTTTGATCTTCTGTTTGTGGGAACCTTGGCTTGGGCTTTTAGAAAAGAAAAAAACACAAATAGAAAAGCCACTCTGAAGCAGATTTGAATATGTTTTCATTATGTTAACAAGGCGTAACGCCTGATAGTCAGAGAGGGTCTGCGAGTGGCCCTTGTAGGTCTAGGAAGGGTTTGATCCTTGTTGCGTTGTTTTGTTTCAGGCCTTGTGGTTTCCGCTGTTGGAGGCAATGATGGCCCCTCAGAAGCTGTCCGACTCCGGAGCCCCACATCCACAGACTGACTGTAAGATGGCTGCCCCTTTTCCTCATCTCCCTCCCCCTTCTGTGTCGCCCTGACTTGCTCCCTTTTCTCTTTCCTCCCGAGGCCCCAGCCCCACACCCCTTATCTGCATATCTGTAACTTTATTTATTTTATATTGATGTCTGTCTCCTCCTCCTCTAGACTGTAATCTTGTTGCGGGAAGGGAATGTGACTGTTTATTGTTGTACTCTACTCTCACCATCACTTAGTACAGTGCCCTGCACACAGTTAGCACCAATAAATACCACTGAATGAATCAATGGATTTTGGAGGCTCTGAATCTCCCTGCCCTCAACTTCCCCTTCCCAGCCCAAATTTCCTCCTTGGGAATTTCTGATTGGATGATCCTTGGCGAGGGGAAATCCTCGCCACCCCAGACTTGGTTGAAAACCTGGGGAGCAGCATGGCATGGTGGATAAAGGACGGGTCTTGGAGGTCATGGATTCTAATCCCAGGTCTGACACTTGTCTGCTGTGTGACTTTGGGCCAGTCACTTCTCTGGGCCTCAGTTACCTCATCTGGAAAATTGGGATTGAGGCAGTGAACCCCACGTGAGACAGAAACTGCGTCCTACCTAATTCGTATCCACCCTAGCACCTGGCATATAATAATGTTGGTATTTTGTTAAGCGCTTACTATGTGCAGAGCACTGTTCTAAGCGCTGGGGGAGATACAGGGTAATCAGGTCATCCCACGTGAGGCTCGCAGTTAATCCCCATTTTACAGATGAGGTAACTGAGGCACAGAGAAGTTAAGTGACTTGCCCACAGTCACACAGCTGACAAGTGGCAGAGCCGGGAGTTGAACCCATGACCTCTGACTCCAAAGCCCAGGCTGTTTCCACTGAGCCAAGCTAGAACTTAACAAATACCATTATTATTATTAATATTATCACTATTATTATTATAGCTTCTGTGAGCTTTTGGAACACCTCCAAATTTTCCAGAATCCACCTCCTATTTCTTCCCTGTTCCCCCTTTTTCCTGCAACACTTGTTGGCATTGAATTAGTCCCCTGTAGGCTGTAAGCGCATTGTGTGCTGGAACTGTGTCTGTTTATCGTTGTTTTGTACTCTCCCAAGCACTTAGTACAGTGCTCTGCACTCTGTAAGCGCTCAATAAATACGATAGACTGAACGAATGAATGATCAGAAAGTGTTTGAAAGTCAATACAGAACTGAATGTTTCTGAACACAGAAAAACAGCATGGCCTGAGCATAGGCTTGGGAGTCAGAGGATTTGGGTTCTAATCCAGACTCTCCCACTTATCTGCTGCAAGATCTGTGGAATGTCATTGCACTTCTCTGTGCCTCGGTTACTTAATCAATCACTCAGTGGTACTTATTGAACACATATTATGTGCAGAGCACTGTACTAAGCACTTGGTAGAGTACAGTGCAACAGAATTAGCAGTCAAATTCCTTGCCCAGAACAAGCTTAAACTCCTACAGTCATCCGTAAAATGGAGATTAAGAATGTGAGCTCCACATGGAGTATGCACTGCATTCAACCTGATTATCTTGTATCTACTCCAGCGTTCAGTACAGTGTCTGGCACACAGTAAGCGCTTAACAAATGCCATGGATAAAAAATTGGAGTTTGGGGAGCTGTATTTGCAAATTGTTGGGTGGAGCCAGTTTTCTCACACTGAGATGCCTTCTCGGGATATAAAGTTTGGTATAAGAAGCATCAATAAATGTTTCCCCCAGTCCCCTTCATCAGGATGTTTTCAATGTTCCAGCTCTGAAGCGTCTGACGATGCAGGTGCTGAATAGCATGGCGGCGTTTATTGCCCTGCCATCCATCTTACAAAGGATCCTACAGGTGAGTAAAAGCGATATCATCAGCAGCTGTGCTTACCGGAGGTTACTTTGTGCCAGGACCCCTCTCGGGGTGGCACCTGGAGAGTTTCCAGAAATCTACCAGTCTCTACAACAAGAGGGAGAGTCAAGCAGAGGCCTACCCATTCCGTTCCTAGCTTGGGCATGGCTAGCGAGTGGAGGGCCATCTGCTACAGGTCAAAACTCACCCATGCTGGGCAGCAGCGGCACGGGAGAGAGTCGAGGGTGGAGACTTAAGTTGATCGTGAGGAAGAAGGCAGTGGTAAACCACTTGCATATTTTGACCAAGAAAACTCCGTGGAGACGCTACCAGGACGATTGCAGATGGAGGTGGAGCGTTCTGGGAGAGATGTGTCCGTGGAGTCGCTACGGGTCGGAGACGACTCGACAGCATAAGACAAGATAAGACTAGACTAGGGCTTTCTCCCTCCCTAGAGGAGCACGCTTTGAAAATTGCTGAATGCCATACTTCAGTCTCCTGGGCCCATGGAAATTGGAAAATTTTCCATTTTTTTCAATCCCTTCACGTAGAACTAGCTCCAAGACATCATCTACTGTCATGAGGTCTGTTTAACTCCCACTAATGGGTATCACATCTCCATCTTCGTGCTTGTGAATTCATAATTACTGCTTTCCTGCCCTGCTATCAATCCATTCTCTCCTCCAACTTTGCCATCCTCCTAGAAGCCTAAGGTTCTAAATCCTGTATCACATGCTGTGTTTCTTGGCTTTTAGAATTTGTCCTTTCTGCCTTGCTTATGATCCAAGATGATAAAATTTTCAGACAACTTTGTCGCCTCCCTCTCTCTGAAAAGCTGCAGTGACTGGGTAATAATAATGATAATAACAATATTAGTGGCATTTGCTGAGGGCTTGTCTTGTGCCAACCACTGAACCGAACTGTGGGGGTGATAGAAGATAACTTTTCTCACCGTCGACCTCTCTCCCAGTTCTTCCCTCTGTCCTGGAACACCCTCCCTCCTCATATCAGACAGATAATTGCTCTCCCCCCTTCAAATTGTTATTGAAGGCCCATCTCCTCCAAGAAGCCTTCCCTGACTAAGCCCTCCTCTCCTCTTCTCTTCTCCTGCTCCCTTCTGCGCCGCTCTTATGTGCTTCTTTATTCATCCTCCCTCCCGTCCCCACAGCACATATGTATATATCTGCATGTATCTGTTATTTATTTATTCATTTATATTAAAGTCTGTCCCCCTCTAGGCTGTGAGCTCATTGTGGGCAGGAATGTGTGTGTTGTTGTATTGTACTCTCCCAAGCACTTAATATAGTGCTTTGTACACAGTAAGTACGCTCTCAATAAATATGACAATGAATGAATGGAGGGGGGAGACAGGCATTAATATTCATTAATTACAAAGCAGCTGATGGAGCAAGAAAGGGCATAGCTCTCTGGAGGGGCGATGCAGTGAGCCCTGGAGGGTTGGTGACTTGGCTGGGCCACTAATGGACGGAGCCAGTCGATTGTATTTAGTGAGTGATTATTGTGTGCAGAGCACTGTGCTAAGTGCTTGGGATAGTACAGTATGAAAGACACATTCCTTGCCCACAACGAGCTTACAGTCTAAAGGGGGAGATAGACATTAATATAAAGAAAGAAATTACAGAGCAGCTCATCAGGCAAGAGAGGGACAAGCCTAGGCGTCCACTGACCGGCGGGCCTCACCTCCCTGATGATAATATTGGTACTTGTTAAGCAATTACTTTGTGCCAAGCACTCTTCTAAGCACTGGGGTAGATACAAATTAACCAGCTTAGACACAGTCCCTGTCCCACAGAGGGCTCACACTCTTAAGCCCCATTTTCCAGACCAGGGAACTGAGGCCCAGAGAAGTGAAGTGAATTATCCAAGGTCCCATAGAAGAAATGTGGCAAAGCTGGGATTGGAACCCAGGTCCTAATGATTCCCAGGCCCATGTTCTATCCCGCTTTGATCATGTCAGCAAGATTCCACCCGTCCAGGCTTGCAATCCACTCATTTCACGTGCCCCGGTGGCTCTAATCCACAGAGTTCATGCTTCAGCTCTCCCCTCAGATGTTTTCTTCGTTCTTGTCCCGTAGTGATCTGGTAGATGTATGGTTTTTAGCTGAGCTGTATAGCTGGCTCCGTCCTATTTTTGCAGCTCAAGGTCACCTGGTTCTCCTCAGTGCCAGCATTCCCCACAGTCATTAAGTCAGTTATTTGTATTTATTGAGCGCTTACTGTGTGCAGAGCACTGTACTAAGCACTTGGGAGTACAAGAGAACAATAAGCAGACATGTTCCCTGCCCAAAACAAGCTTACTGCCTGTTGGGGGAGACAGACATTAATATAAAGAAATTACAGATCTGTACGTAAGTGCCGTGTGGCTGGGAGGGAGGATGAATAAAGGGAGCAAGTCTGGGTGATGCAGAAGGGAGTGGGAGAAGAGGAAAAAGGGCTTAGTCCTCCTTTTGGAGGAGATGTGCTTTCAATAAGGCTTTGAAGGGAGGGCGAGTAATTGTCTGTTGGATATGAGGGGGGGAGATCATTCCAGCGGACAGGAAGGTTATTTCAACAGTTACCCTTCCGTCCCCCGCAGCCAGGTTTTGTAAATGTTCCTAGTTTCCTAACCACTCCGTTCAAAGAAGAGGACCTTATGGCTTTAGGGGAGAAGCATTATAGGCCTCAAGAATGACTGTAACTTTAATTTTAATAACCCACTCGCGCTCAAGAGAGTAGCGTAGCTCTGCTTTAGATATAGACATTCTAGTCTTTTTACAAGAGCTGAAGAGGAACAGGAGCGCGGTAGCTCTTACTCAGCCTCTCCTGGGTCGCCTCTCATATTTTCGATTTTACAGCAAAACCCTCCCGTTGCTGGGGTTAACAAAGCTGCTAATCTTAAATGGCTCCCAGCTGATTTCTGACTCGCTCTAGGGAGTGCTGTTCTTCTCTAAAATGTGGTCACGCACCAACCCCCTCCCCCCCACACATCCACATCCACCCTCCGCTTCCCTCCTCCTCTTCCTCCTCTAGACGAGGACAGAAAAGAAATTAAAAACTAGCTAGTTACCTTCTGAAATGGCAAGCCAGGCGTTCATCCAGAGGAGCTAGTTTCCTCTCGAGAGCAGTGGTTGACCAGAATGAGGTTTTCAGGTGACCAGGGCAGAGGCGATTATTTTGGGTGTGTAACAGAGAGCCCTTAGTGAAGAAATGCTGTAGGCTGCTAGTGCTTTTTAATTCCTTTTCCTGTTGACGAGCCCCTAGGTGTTAGACGCTGGCCTCCCTTCCCAGCGCTGTGGTTTGGTGATGATTAAGCACTTAATCTAGATATCTGGTGCCCCTGGCATCTCTTCCCCCCACTCCAGAAGCCTTTGTGGTTGCCCTCAACAAGCCAAGCCTCAACTCCCGTCAATGCTAATTCTTTCTGAGGAAATAATATTCATTTTTTATTTATTGTTGTACCCTCCCAACCGCTTATAGTGCTTTGCACATAGTAAACTCTCAGTAAATATGATTGCATAAATGAATGAATAATGCACTAATAATTATACAGGGAAGCAGAGTGGCCTAGTGGTTAGAACACAGACATTGGAATCAGAAGGAACTGGGTTCTAATCCAGGCTCCTCCATTTGTCTGCTGTGTGATCTTGGGTGAGTAGCTTAACTTCTCCAGGCCCAAGTTACCTCCTCCGTAAAAAGGGGATTAAGACTGAGTCCCTCGTGGGACTCTGTCCACCTCGATTATCTTACGTCTACCCCAGTTCTTAGAACAGTGCTTGACACATAGTAAGCACTTAACAAATAGCAATATTATTACTGTTATTATTAATAATACACTTGGCACGCAGCACCTCTGTCCCACTTGACCCCCCTCCATCAAGAAAATCACAGAAGAGGGAATGGCAGAGGCACTCTCCTTAAGGAAGCTTTCTCCTGGAAAGAGGTTATTTTTTAATGGTATTTGTTAAGCCCTTTACTATGTGTCAAAAACTGTTCTAATTGCTGGGGCAGATACAAGCTAATCACGCATGGTGTAGTGGCTAGAGCCTGGGCCTGGGAGTCAGAAGAACATGGGGGTTCTGCCACTTGTCTGCTGTGTGGCCTTGGGCAAGTCATTTCACTTCTGTGTGCCTCAGCTCATCTGTAAAATGGGGTTAAGAGTATGAGCCCCATGTGGAACAGGGACTGTGTCCAACCTGCTTAACTCATATCCACTTAATACAGAGCCTGACACATAGTAAGCACTTAACAAATACCAGAATTATTACTATTATTATTATGTCTCACATGGGACCTACAGAATCACCCTGTGTTGCCTGCTTGTGCTCATCTTCGGACTCTTGGTTTGTAGGAAAGCGCTCAGTTCAGTTCTCTGCACGTAGTAAGCGCTTAATAAAATACCACTGATTGAAAGTGTTTTCCGGCAGACTGAAGGAAACTGGTCCTGTGGTTCTACTTCAGCAAACAGTGGTGAAGGCTTTGCTTCAGAACGGTACAAAGTGTAATACAGATACAGCAGAGTCATAGAAAATGGCTTCCATCTCTTTCTATATTCTGCTCCATAAAACACTTATCAGCATGGGGGTGGGAGTGTTATTTTATTCCGGGGTTTGCATGTATATTTAAAATGATCTCTGTCATTGAGGTCAAGAGCCATCGCCTCACTGCTGAGGAGTTGCTGTGGCATCTTTGCCGAAGAGCTTGATGTAGCTAGTGGATGATGTGCATGCTGTGCTGGAAGCCTTGAGTTCCCTATTGCTTTCTATAATTCATATGTTGTGCCCGCATGATGTACTTTTCATGCCATCACTTTTAAATTATGTACGTTCAAGCAAAACGTATTCCTAGAAACACAAAGTAGCCTGGAAAGACCCCTCCCCTTTCCAAATTAACCTCTCCAGGACCTCATCTCAGTGCCTTTTCCAAACAATTTGAGTCCTAAACACGCATCTGTGCTTTTTCATCCTAAAGCAGCGGTGATAATGACATGGTGGGACGGTATCAGAAATGGTGCCAGGCACTGGCATTCTGGCAGAGGACCGGTTGTGCTAGTAAATTCAGTAGCCGACAACCCAAACGTAATCAACTCCAGAATACCTAGAGCCCAGCTGGGCGGGGAACCAGCGGCGAAAAGGAATCCAATGCTAATCCATACTCTGATTTTCACAGTCGAGACCCGGCGGGAGCCGTTTGCTGCCTTCTCCTGCCACTCCGCTTCCAGGGCCGTTGGTGACAGTGCCATAGATTAACCCCAGAGGTTGGAATTAGGAGAAATGGAGGAAAAAAGGAGATTTTTACAAATGTGTGTGTGTGTGTCTGTGTCTGAAAAAGCATTAAATCCTAGAGGACATTTTTTTTTTAAGGAATTTTAAGAATTTACACTGTGCCAGGCACTGTATTATTATTATTAATAAATATATTTGAGTGCTTATTGGATGCAAAGCACTGTATTAAACGCTTAGGAGAGTATACTATAACATCAAACACATTCCCTGCTCACAGCAAGCCCACTGTGTAGAGGGGGAGAGAGACATCAATATAAATACTTAGATAAATTACAGATATATACATATGTGCCATGGGCAGAGGGAGAGAGGATGAATGAAGGAACAAGTAAGAGTGGCACAGAAGGGAGTGGGAGAAGTAAGTGTACTAAGCATTGGGGTAGAAACAAGATAATTAGTTTGGGCATAGTCCATGTCCCACATGGGGCTCATAGTCTTAATCCCCATTTCTGAGGTGAGACAATCAGGGTACAGAAGAGTTCATTCATTTATTCCTTCAAGTGTATTTACTAAGTACTTTGTGCAGAGCATTACACTAAGCACTTAGGAAAGAACGATACAACCATAAACAGTGACAATCCTTGCCCACAATGAGCTCACAGTCTAGAGCGGGGGAGACAGACATCAATACAAATTAAATTACAGATATAAAGTGACTTGTCCAAGGTCACAGCAGACGAGCCTGCCAATTGCTTGCTGTGTGACTTTGAGTGTGTCACTTAACTTGGCTTTGCCTCAGTTTCCTCATCAGTAAAATGGGGACTTAGTACCTCTTCTCCCTCCTACTTAAGACTGTGAGCCCCATGCAGGACAGGGTCTGTGTCCTGCCTAATTGACCTATCCCTACCCCAGCTCTTAGTACAGTTTTGGGCATGTAGTAAGTGCTTAACAAATACCATAAAACAACCAAACAAGTGGCAGATTAGAACCCAGGTCCTCTGACTCCCAGGCCCATGCCCTGCCCACTTGGCCATGCCACTTCTCCACTTTCTTGAATTCATCTGGTATTTCACTGGAATTTGTTTTAGCAAGCAGCAGCCGGAGTCCAGGCTGGCCAGCCAGTCAGTGGAGCATTTTGAGATGGTCAGAAGTAGCGATGAGATAAATGGAAGTGGAGACTGGGAGTTGAAAGAGGGCAAAATTATATCCAGGAGGCACAGAGAGGTCAGGAGTGGTGGGATCCTTAGGTGAAGGAATGACATTTCATTTGGAAAAGACAAGTGGCAAGCAGAAAATAGGGAGAGATTTGTTACAGCATTAAGGCCAGAAGGTTGGAATTGTTTTGGATCCTGCAACTACTGGGAAGAAGTCAGGGGGTGAGTGAAAGGAAATGTATGTGTACAGTGGAAATGGGGCAAGGGGGTCGAGCTGCTCAATGAAAGGCTAGAGGGAAGAGGAAGGAAAAATTGAATATGTGGCAGATTTGAACATGCTGACCCATGCCCGAGGGTAATGTGCAGGCTGTGTTAGTAGTCGCTGACAAAATAATGAAATATTTTTACCGTGTAAAAAGGTCAGAGCAATATGGTCTGTTCTATAACTTGAAAAAAACACCATGGTTTCTAACCACTGAGAAACATTTAAGATGGTAATCTTGATTTTTTTTTTTTTTGAGTGTAGGATCCGATTTATGGAAAAGGAAAACTTGGAGAAATCCAGGGTCTTATTCTGGGAATGCTGGACACCTTTAACTATGAACAGGTAAGTATTTGTTTTTCCCAGTTCTGTCAGTGTGAGAAATAAATCTAATCTGTATTTTTTCATGGGTTTGCTGACAAGAATTGACCAACTGTAATGGAAATGGAAAAACCGTTTCTCGGTTTATCAGTGGCGTATTTGTTTTTCTCCTACACCAGTTGTTTTCTCTGACTGCCCGAACTCAACAAACAGTCGGCACCTGTCATTAGCCAGGTGGCCGTCATTATCCGCAGCATTGGTTTCAAATTTATTTGTGAACAAAGGCCCAGTATAACTGGCTTTTTTAACTCCTGTGATCCTGTGATATCACCTGTTGAGGAGTATTTTTTAAAAGCCTGAACAAAATCCACTTGACTTTTTTTTATAGTTGGGGGAAATACACGTTTTCTATTCAGATTTAAGAATCCCTCTCCTCACAGTTGATCAGAAAGCCTTGAATGCTTGGCATATCCTGCCCTCGGGGAGGTCAGTTAGTAGGGGATTTTTGAGTCTAAAATGATAAATAGAATATTCAGTTAATACGCTCCTCTGAATCTAAATCAGTTTTTGACATCCCGTGTCCCGGGTTCATCCCCCAGTTTTAATTTTCGGCGAATCTAAAACTCAGTAATTGGGGGCGAGGGGGAGAATTTTCTCCAAGAAGGTGGCTTTCTCCAGCACTCCGAGACTTTGCTAATGTGTTCCAGAGTGACTCATAGCAGCACATAAGAAGGATGGCTAATTTGGTCACTTTCAGAGTGCTAGGCAGTGCTCTAATTAACAGTCAGTCTGGAGGAGAGAAGCTATTGACAGTCCTTCAGGCCCCAGTGAAGCCCTTGGGGAAAATCTGCTTTCACAAGGTAGACACCGGCCCCCCCCCCCACTCAACACAACCTTTTCCCTTGGTGTGTCCGGATTATCACTGCTCCGCCAGAGCATGATTACAGCTTGCTTAATAGAGGAAGAACAACCTGTTCTGATACCTTGCCCCAAAATCTGCAGGGGAAAAGAGAATGGAGGGGTGTGGAATTTAGAGATGAGTTCCCACTTTTATATTTCCCTTAGGGTTTAAGGCCTGTAAAGCAGTGCTAAACCCTGGGCTTTGAGGATCAAATGGTCCCTGATCCTATAAACCAGAGGAAGGGCCTAAGGGCTGCCTAGTATATCCACCAAATCACTTTGGAGGGGAATGGTAGAGTAGCTTTATTCATTCATTCAGTAGTATTTAGTGAGCACTTTTTGTGTGCAGAGCACTGTACTAAGTGCCTGCAAAGTAAAATTCAGCAGTAAAGAGAGACAATCCCTGCCCAGAATGGGCTCACAGTCTAGAAGGGAGGAGACAGACATCAAAACAAGTAAACAGACATGAATAGCATCAATATAAATAGAATTATAGATATGTACACGTCAAAACAGGTAAACAGACATTAATATAAATAAATAGAATTATAGATATGTACATATATACACAAATGCTGTGGGGTGGGGAGAGGAGGGTAGAGCAAAGCAAGCGAGTCAGGACGATGGGGAGGGGAGGGGAAGCTGAGAAAAAGGAGAGCTAAGTCTGGGAAGGCCTCATGGAGGAGGTGAGCATTCAGTAGGGCTTTTAAGGGGAGAAGTGTGATTGGCGGATTTGAGGAGGGAGGGCATTCCAGGCCAGAGGTAGGACGTGAGTCAGGGGTCAACAGCAGGACAGGCGAGAATGAGGCCCAGTAAGGAGGTGAGCGGTGGCAGAGGAGTGGAGTGTATGGGCTGGGCTGGAGAAGGAGAAGGGAGGTGAGGGAGGAGGGGGCAAGGTGATGGACAGCTTTGAAGTCGAGAGTGAGGAGTGTTTGTTTGATACGGAGGTTGATAGGCAACCACTGGAGATTTTTGAGGAGGGGGGTGACATGTCCTGAACTTTTCTATAGAAAGATAATCCGGGCAGCGGCATGAAGAATAGACTGGAGTGGGGAGAGGCAGGAGGTTGGGAGGTCAGAAAGGCTGCTGATGAAGTAATCTAGTCAGAGTAGGATGAATGATTGTACTAATGCGGTAGCGGTTTGGATGGAGAGGAAAGGGCAGATCTTGGCGATGTTGTGAAGGTGAGACTGGCAGGCTTTGGTGACATACTGGATATGTGGTGTGAATGAGAGAGCAGAGTCAGGATGACACCAAGGTTGCGGGCTTGTGAGACGGGAAGGATGGTAGTGCCATCCACAGTGAAGGGAAACTCAGGGAGAGGACAGAGTTTGGGAGGGAAGATAAGGAGCTCAGTCTTAGACCTGTTGACTTTAAAGTGGTGGGCAGACATC
This sequence comes from Ornithorhynchus anatinus, assembly GCF_004115215.2. NCBI lineage: Eukaryota > Metazoa > Chordata > Mammalia > Monotremata > Ornithorhynchidae > Ornithorhynchus > Ornithorhynchus anatinus. The sequence continues at coordinate 133,327,416 of NC_041728.1, forward strand.
CAGGTGTAGATGTCCTGAAGGCAGGAGGAAATACGAATCTGGACGGAGAGAGAACAGGAGAGATGTAGATTTGGGTGTCATCTGCATAGAGATGATAGTTGAAACTGTGGGAGCGAATGAGTTCACTAAGGGAGTGAGTGTAGATGGAGAAGAGAAGGGGACCAAGGACTGACCCTTGAGGAACCCCTACAGTTAGGGGGTGGGAGGGGGAGGAGGAGCCCACAAAGGAGACTGAGATAGAACGGCCAGAGAGATGAGGAGAACCAGGGGAGGACAGGATCCGTGAAGCCAAGTTCGGTTAACGTGTTGAGAAGGGGATGGTTGACAGTGTCAAAAGCAGCTGATAGGATGGAGTAGGAGCCATTGGACTTGGTAAGAAGGTGGACATTGGTGACCTTTGAGAGGGTGGTTTCAGTGAAGGGGGCAGAAGCCAGATTGGAGGGGTTCCAGGAGAACTTCTTGCTCGATGAGTTTGAAAACGGAGGGTAGGAAGGGGATGGGGCGATAACTGGAGGGGGCTGCGGGGGTCAAAGGAGGGTTTTTTTAGGATGGGGGAAACTTGGGCATGTTCGAAGGCAGAGGGGAAGAAGCCATTGGAGAGTGAGAGGTAGAAGATGGAAGTTAAGTAGGGGAGGAGGGAAGGGGAGAAAGTTTTTATAAGATGGGAAGTACTGGGGTCTGAAGTGCATTTGGAGGGGCTGACACCTAAGAGGAGGGAGATCTCCTCTGAAGATACTCCTGGGAAGGATGGGAAAGTAGAAGAGGGGTTCGAGAGGATGGGGCAGGGTTGATTTTGAGGAGCCTCAGACCTGATGGGGTTAACTTTCCTAATGAACTAGGTGGCCAGATCGTTGAGGGTGAGAGAGAGGGGAGCGGGAGAGACGGGGGGCCTGAGGAGGGAGTTAAATGTCCGGAACACTGACAAGGGTGCTGGTCATGGGTGTCAATAAAGGAAGAGAAATCGTTTCGCCAGGCAGAGGGGAAGGCCGAGTTAAGGCAAGAAAGGACAAACTTGAAGTGGACAAGGTCAGCCTGATGTTTAGATTTCCTCCGGCAGCATTTGGCAGCTCGAGCATAAGAGCGGAAGACGTGAACAGTGGAGGTGATCCAGGGCTGTGGGTTGGTGGTGCAAGAGCGACGAAGGGGTAGGGGAGCGCGTGAGTTGAGTTGAGTAGAGAGGGTGGTGTTGAGAGCATCTATTCAGTCATCAAGAGTGGGTAGGGTAGTTAGGGAGACTACATGGGATGTGATGCACTGAGGGGTCGAGAGAGCGGAGGTCTCTGTGAGGGAATAGTACAGATTTATGGGGAGGACGAGTGTGAGAGAGGAGGCAAGTGAGAAGGTTGTGGTCAGAGAGAGGGATTTCAGAGTTGGTGAGGGTAGAGATTGTGCAGAGGTTAGAGATGGTGAGATCAAGTGTGTGTCCAAGTTGTGTCAAAGTATTAAAAGCATATCTCCTCCAACGGGCCTTCCCCGACTAGGAGAAGCAGTGTGGCCTAGTGGATAGAACACAGGCCTGGAAGTTAGAAAGTCCTGGTTTCTAATCCTAGTTCCGCCACTTGACTGCCATGTGACCTTAAGCAAGTCACTTCACTTCTCTGGGTCTCGGTTACCTCAACTGTAACATGAAGATTAAGTCTGTGGGCCCCGTGAGGGGCGGGGACTGTATCCAACCTGATTAACACATTAATCTTCTTGTTAGTTGGTTGTAAATGCCTTTCTCATGATTTGCAGATGACGATTGACAGTGGCTCTTGCTAATGGTAATGATATTTATTAAGCACTTACTGTGTATCCAGCACTGTTCTAAGCACTGGGGTTGATACAGGTTAATCAGATTGAACTCAATCCCTCTTCTACATGAAACTCACAGCCTAAATTCATTCATTCAACCATAGTTATTGAGTGATTACTGTGCGCAGTACAATACAACAATAAACAGTCACATTCCCTGACCACAATGAGTTTACAATTTAGAGGGGCAGAGACAGACATCGATACACATAAATAAAATTACAGTTATGTACATAGAGAAGCAGCACGGCTTAGTGGCAAGAGCGCGGGCTTGGGAGTCAGAGGTCACGGGTTCTAATCCCACCTCCGCCACTTGTCAGCTATGTGACTTCAGGCAAGTCACTTAACTTCTCTTCGCCTCAGTTACCCCATCTGTAAAATGGGGATTAAGACTGTGAGCCCCACGTGGGACAACCTGATTACCTTGTATCTACCCCAGCGCTTAGAACAGTGCTGGGCATAATAGTAAGCACTTAACAAATACCACAATTCTTATTCTAAGTGCTGTGGGGCTGGGAGGGGGGAAGAGCACAGGGAGCGAGTCAGGGTGACGCAGAAGGGAACGGGAGATGAGGAAAAGTGGGATATGAATAGGAGGAGAGTGGTATTTAATCCCCATTTTACAGATGAGGAAATTTAGGCTCAGTGAAGCGACTTGCCCAAGGTCATACAGCAAGCAGTTGGCAGAGCTGAGATTAGAACCCAGGTCCTTTGGGCTCCCAGGTCCGGGCTCTTTCCCGCCAGGCCATGCTGCTTCTCTTAAATGATTGCTCTTCTTCATTTCCCACCAGGAGTAAACATTTTTACTTTTTCACACTCCTCCCCCACCTAGGCCTGCCAAAAAATAGGTTCATAGCGGGAAGGGAAGGAGACTAAGAGCTGTAGCACAGAATGCAACTCAGGCATTTCTGGGACTTGTCTGGCCATCTCCAAGAATACCAGAAGACCAATTGTCTGTAGGATGGAGAGGCGAGGTGGAGGGGATGGAAAAAGGCAAAGGAGGTTTAGTACTGCCAGGGTCAGTAAGAAAAATAATAATAATAATGTTGGTATTTGTTAAGCGCTTACTATGTGCAGAGCACTATTCTAAGCACTGGGGGTAGATACAGAGTGATCAGGTTGTCCCACGTGGGGCTCACAGTTTTAATCCCCATTTTCCAGATGAGGTAACTGAGGCACAAAGAAGTGAAGTGACTTGCCCACAGTCACACAGCTGACAAGTGGCAGAGCTGGGATTTGAACCCATGACTTCTGACTCCCAAGCCCATGCTCTTTTCCACTGAGCCACGCTGCTTCTCACTGAGCCACGCTGCTTCTCACTGAGCCACGCTGCTCAAGCAGTGAGGCAAAGGGTTCTGCCAACTCTGTTGTAGCATACTCTCCCAAGTGCTTGCTAGAGTGCTCTGCATACAGTGAGAGGACAGTGAAAAGCAGCACTGAGAGGTAAATGAGAAGCAGCATGGCGTCAGTGGATAGAGCACAGGCCTGGGAGTCAGAAGGTCATGGGTTCGAACCCCAACTCCATCACTTGTCTGCTGTGTGACCTTGAGCAAGTCACTTCACTTCTCTGGCCCTCAGTTACCTCATAGCGGGGGTGAAGACTGAGCCCCATGTGGGACAATGACCTGATTTGCTTGTATCCACCCCAGTGCTTAGTACAGTGCCTGGCACATAGTAAGTGCTTAACAAATACAATAATAATAGTAATAATAAAAGCAACCTGACCTGGTGGTTAGAGCACAGGTCTGGGAGTCAGAAGGACCTGGGTTCTAATCCTGATTCTGCCACGTCTGTTGTGTGGCCTTGGGTGAGTCACTTAACTTTTCTGTGCCTCAGTTGCTTCATCTGTAAAATGGGGATTAAGACTAAGCAACCCATGTGGGATATGACTGTGTCCAACCTCATTACCTTGTATCTATCCCAGTGCTTAGAACAGGGCCTGGCACATAGTTAGTGCTTACCGTATACCACTGAAAAAATGAATACCATTGATTGATAGAGGAATCATGACATAGCGATAAATGGAAAGAAAATACATGGAAATGTTTTCAGGGTTTGGGGAAATTTCATTTCTCAGTTGAAAAATAGGCCCAGTGCTTCATAAATCAGGATGGTTAATTGGCAAGCCAGGCCCGATAGGGGTTTGAATAGTTAGTTTGAGAAATTAGTGAGCTCAGCAAGGTCAGAGGTGATGGAAAAGTTAAGGAGGGTGAAAATTGAATATTAGCCATTTGTTAAAAAAAAAAAATGGGTCATTGGAAACTTGGCAAGTGGATCCAGTGGAGTTGAAAGTCAAAGTCTGGATTAAAATCATTTAAGTTTTTTCACTTGGTTTCCAAATTCATTGAATGGAGCCTTGAGCTCTAGAGTTCCTGAACTGCCAGGGAAGAGACAGATGATTTGGAAACTTCAGTTAAGGAAGCAGCATGGCTTAGCAGAAAGAACATGGGTCTGGGTGTCAGAGGACCTAGTTCTAATTCTGGCTCTGTCACATGTCTGCTGTGTGACCTTGGGCAAGTCACTTAACCTTTTTGGGCTTCAGGTCTCTCATCTTAAAATGGGGATTAAATCATACTCCTTCCTACTTAAACTGTGAGTCCCGTGAGGTACTGTGCCCAACATGATTAATTTATATCTACCCCAGAGTTTAGACCAGTGCTTAACAAGTATGATTTTTTTTTCAATTAAGTGAGAGAAGGTACATATAAACATCGAGATGAGTAAATACAAAAAGTTGAGTGATGTAAAAAGTGGCTCCTGTTGGTCAGGTAGAATATAGAAAGAAAGCATGCCTCTTGGCCAGTCTTCACCAGTATCAGATTTCAATTCACTTGTGAAACAAGAGGAGGTTAATACATAATCTCATCATTCAGGGGCACTGTTGGATTAATTTTTTAGCCATGAGTTTCCAAAGAGTTGAAATTGAATTTAAATGAGGGTTTTTGTATTCATTCTGTTACCTTTGTAACTCTTTTTCCCCCTCTTTCTTTCCTAGACACTCCTGGAAACCACCACTAGCCTCTTAAACCATGATCTCCATTGGTCACTCAGTAACTTGAGAGCATCGATCACAAAAGGATTAAATCCCAAACAGGATTACTGCTGTATATGTCTGCAGCAGTATAAGAGGCGACAAGAAATGGCCGATGAAATCATTGTCTTTAGGTGAGAGAGAGATGTTTTATTCTCCAGCTCTTGCATTTTGATGGAGGGTGGAATGTAGCCCCGTGTTTGAGATGTGCTTGAACAAAAGTCCTGGAAGCGAGGCCCATAGGGAGCAGAGGAGAGGGAAGAAGGGCCTGGGTTCTAATCCCAGTTCTGCCACTTGTCTGCTGTGTGACCTTGGGCAAGTCACTTTACATTTCTCTCCTTCAGGTCCCTCATTTGTAAAATGGGGATGAATAATAATAATAATAATGATGATGATATATGTTAAGTGCTTACTATGTGCCAAGCACTGTTCTAAGTCCTGGAGTAGATACAAGGTAATCAGGTTGTCCTATGGAGAGCTTAGTTTTAAACCCCATTTTACAAATGTGGTAACTGAGGCACAGAGGAGTTAAGCGACTTGCCCAGGGTCATACAGGAGACAAGTGGCGGAGCCGGATTTAGAACCCACATCCTCTGACTCCCAAGCCCAGGCTCTTTCCACCAAGCCACACTGAAGACTGTGAGCCCCTTGTAGGACAGGGACTGTGTCCAACTTGATTAGGTTGTATCTACCTCAGCGTACAGAACAGTGCTGACACATAGTAAGTGCTTAACAAATACCTTCATCAACATCATCATTGTTGTCACTGAAACGGTGAACAGTAGGGTCTTCCTGCAAGTCTGCCATCTGTATCACGATTGATCTGCCATTTATTTTAATGTCAATCAGTCAGTTATGTGTATTGAGTGCTTACTGTGTGGAGAACACTGTACTAATCGCTTGGGAGAGGACAGTATAACAATGTAACGGATACATTCCTTGCCCACAGTGAGCTTACAGTCTAGTCTTAAAGTCAGTTTCCCCTTCTAGACTGTTAGCTTGTTGTGGTCAGGGAATGTGTCTGTTTATTATTGTATTCTCTTTTCCCAAGGGCTTAGTACAATGCTCTGCACACAATAAGCACTCAATAGATAGGATTGATTGATCTGCACTTTATTTTAATGCCTGTCTCCCCCTCTAGGCTGTAAGCGCCTCGTAGGTAGGGAACAGTGGCTACCAACTCTATTATATTGTAATAATAATAATAATCGTGGTGTCTGTTAAGCCCATACTAAGTGTCGGGCACGGTACTAAGCATTTGATGGATACAAGCAAATCAGATTGGGCAGAGTCCCCATCCCACATGTGGCTCACACTCTTAATCCCCATTTTACAGATGAGGTAACTGAGGTAGAGAGAAGTGAAGTGACTTGCCCAAAGTCAGCTGTGTGACAAAGCCGGGATCAGAGCTCAGTTGCTACTGATCCACAGGCCCTTGCTCTATCCACTAGCCCCCATTGCTCGCCCAAGCGCTTAATACAGTGCTCTGCACACAGAAAGCGCTCAGAAGAATGATGGATTGATTTGACTGTCAGTCCCCCCCTCTAGACTTTAAGCTCCTTGTGGGCAGGGAACAGTGGCTACCAATTCTGTTATATAGTACTCTCCCAAGTGTGCCATGCCCAGTAAGTGCTCAATCAATACCATAGATTGACAGATGGATCGATGGTTAGAAACTGAGAAAAGGCCTTCCTTCCTTTTGCAGCTGTGGTCACCTGTACCACTCCTTCTGCTTGCTGAACAAAGAGTGCGGCATAAACACCGAGGGCCAAATAAGGTGGATTTGCTACAAATGCAATTCAAGTAACAAAGCTGGGAAGCTAAGTGAAAGTGCACCGGAGATGAAAAAAGGAAGACTAACTCAAGCCCAGGTAAAAACTCATTTTTTCACACCCAGGTGAGGGAGCTGGAGGGAGGAAAGAGAAAGCTGCTGTCCGTCCAGTTGCCTGGCAGTGTTTCATTGGTTTGAGTTAATAATGGCGGTATTTAAGGGTTTATTCTGTGCCGGGCACTGGACTAAACGCTGAAGCAAATCGGATTGGACGCAGTCCCTGTCCCACGTGGGGCTCACAGTCTCCATCCCCATTTTACAGATGAGGGAACTTAGGCCCGGAGAAGTGAAGTGACTTGTCCAAGGTCATCCAGCAGACAAGCGGTGGAGTTGGGATTAGAAGCCATGACCTTCTGACGTTCAGACCCGGGCCCCAGCCACCTGAGCGTGCTGCTTCTCCGCGTTTCCACTCTCTGCTAGGGCCGCTTGGGAGCCAAGTTAAAAAATAAATCTGGCCCCAGCAATATCTTTCCCCTTTCCTGTTACTTTTCAGGATCTTGGTGTTGGCACATCTATTGAGAGTGGCGAAATGACAGCCAGCACAGTGGCTGTGGGTCAAAATTTAGAGGCTGTGTGAATTTATATTGGCAATAATAATAATAATAATAGTGATATTTGTTAAGCACTTTGTGCCAGGCACTGTACTAAGCACGCTGAAACTGGGGATTGTAGCTGAGTGGCAGGAGGTGCGGGAGGTGGGCTGGCTGCCTTCAGTCCAAGAAATTACACGTGATAGTAATAACTGTAGTATTTGTTAAGGCCTTACTATGTGCCAGGCACTGTACTAATCGCTGGTGGCTGGGGCGGATGCAAGCGAATCAGGTTGGACACTGCCCTGGCAATGCTGCCCTGTGCTAGGTGGGATGAAATGCAGTGCTTTGCCCCAGGACAGAAGGTTGAAGGGCAGTTAGATGAGCCCCCCTCCCCCCCCCCCCCGAAGCCAGAGGGAAGCAGCGTGCCTTAGTGGATAGAGATGGGCTTGGGAGTTAGACCTGGGTTCTAATCCTGGCTCTGGCGCTTGTCTGCTGTGTGACCTTGGATGAGTCCCTTAGTTTCTCTGTGCCTCAGTTACCTCATCTGTAAAATGGGGATTAAGACTGTGACCTCCTTGTGGGACTGGAAATGTGTTCAACCTGATTAGCTTGTATCTACCTCAGCACTTAGAACAGTGCTGGATACATAGCACTTAAATGCCGTCATCATCATCACCAGAATGGTGGGTAGGCTTGTCTTGTCTCTGCCCTTGAGCTCTATCTCCCAGCCATCTGGGGCAGAGAGTCAGCCAGCACATGACTTATCTTTCCTCCCAAACCCTGTCCTCTCCCTGACTTTCCCATCACTGTGGACGGCACTACCATCTTTCCCGTCTCACGGGCCCTCAACCTTGGTGTCATCCTTGACTCTGCTCTCTCATTCACCCCACACTTCCAATCCGTCAGCAAAACCTGCCGGGCTCACCTTCACAACATCGCCAAGATCCGCCCTTTCCTCTCCATCCAAACCGCTACCTCGTCGGTACAATCTCTCATCATATCCTGACTGGATTATTGCATCAGCCTCCTTTCTGATCTCCCCACCTCCTTTCTCTCCCCGCTGCAGTCTATACTTCACTCTGCTGCCCGGATGATCTTTCTACAGAAATGCTCTGGGCATGTCACCCCCCACCTCAAAAATCTCCAGTGGTTGCCTATCAACCTCCTTATGAAACAGAAACTCCTCACTATTGACTACAAAGCTCTCCATAACCTTGCCCCCTCCTACCTCACCTCCCTTCTCTCCTCCAATCCAGCCCACACATGCACACTCTGCTCCTCTAGTTCTGACCTCCTCACTGTGCCTCATTCTCACCTAGCCCACCGTCGACCCCTTGCCCACATCCTACCTCTGTCCTGGAATGCCCTCCTTCCTCACATCCACCAAACTAGCCCTTTTCCCTGCTTCAAAACCCTACTGAGAGCTCGCCTCCTCTAGGAGGCCTTCCCAGAATGAGCCCCCCTTTTCCGCTGCCGCTCCTCCTCCCCTCCCCATCGCCCCTATTCCCTCCGCTCTGTCCCCTTCCCCGCCCCAGAGCCCTTGGGTATAGATGTACATATTTATTACTCTATTTTATTAATGATGTATATATCTATAATTCTGTTTATCTATTTTGATGCTATTGTTGCCTGTCTACTTGTTTTGTTGTCTGTCTCCCCCTTCTAGACTGTGAGCCCATTGTTGGGTAGGGGTTGTCTCTGTTCCTAAATTGTAGTAATAATAATAATAATGTTGGTATTTGTTAAGCACTTAAAATGTGCAGAGCACTGCTCTACGTGCTGGGGTAGATACAGGGTAATCAGGTTGTCCCACCTGAGGCTCACAGTCTTATTCCCCATTTTACAGATGAGGTAACTGAGGCACAGAGAAGTTAAGTGACTTGCCCACAGTCACACAGCTGAAAAGGGGCAGAGGCCGGATTCGAACCCATGACCTCTGACTCCCAAGCCCATGCTCTTTCCACTGAGCCACGCTGCTCTTTCCAAGCGCTTAGTACAGTGCTCTGCACACAGTAAGCGCTCAATAAATCCGAATGAATGAATGACTAAAGCTCATACCAAACTCTCTCTCATCAATATGCTAAGAAGTCACTTTCTTTCCATTCATCCTCAGGGGCTGGGGGAAAGATCTTTGAAGGCCAAAAGCCCCCACTTGCCTAGTCGGTTGTCTGCTTTTTCATTTCCCTCCCACCTTCTCGGCAGGAGGTCTGGAGAGAGAAGCAGATTTTAAGATTCTTTTACATATCAAAGGCATATTTGTTGCTGAGCCTTTTAAATTCTGGTGGGGGAAAAAAAAAAGGCTTACTTTCCTAAATTTAGGCTAATACAAGTAAAATTACCTGGCTCCGTTTTCAAACCAGCTGCTTTTGACTTTGATGCTTCCTAATAATGTTCCTAACAAACCGATTCCTTACTGGGTGAAAAGTATTTTACTTTGTCTCCGAAGTACCTGCGGCGGACCTGAACTATCTCTTTGACTTTCTTGCCTGTGATGTACAAAAAATAGGCTTGGTTGGCAGATTATCTCGAGAACCTAGAAACCAAATGAAAGAACTTTTGCTATGTCCCCTGACATAGTTAATATACACCATATATACGCCAATAGCGCATTTCCGCACACTCCTCTCTTTCTGATTAACTTATACCTACCCCGGCACTTAGAACAGTGCTTGGCGTATAGTAAGCATTTAGGTGCCATAATGATTATAGTTATCTAGGCTGAGAGGCAGTATGGCGTAGTGGATAGAGCCCGGGCCTGGGCGTCAGAAGGTCATGGGTTCTAATCAAAGCTCCGCCACTTGTCTGCTGTGTGACCTGGGCAATTCACCTCACTTCTCTGATCCTCAGTTATCTCATCCCCCTTCTAGACCTTGAGCCCGTTGTTGGGTAGGGATTGTCTCTATCTGTTGCCGGATTGTACTTTCCAAGCGCTCGGTACAGTGCTGTGCACACAGTATGCGCTCAATAAATACCATTGAATGAATGAATGAATGAATAAAGTGGGGATTGAGGCTGTGAGCCCCCCTTGGGACCGGGACTGCGTCCAACCCCATTTACCTGTATCCACCCAAGCGCTTAGAACAGTGCCTGGCACACAGCTAGTGCTTAACAAATACCATTATTATTATTAGACTGTTTGCATTTCAGCTGTGGAATGCCTTCAGCTTTCCCTCCAAACTTCGAGCAAGTTGTGGGTAGGGAACGTTTCTACCAAATCCACTGTACTCTCTGAAGAGCTTAGTACACTCCGCTGCACAGAGTAAGCTCTCAATAATAATAATAATGTTGGTATTTGTTAAGCGCTTACTACGTGCAGAGCACTGTTCTAAGCACTGGGGTAGATACAGGAGAATGAGGTTGTCCCACGTGAGGCTCACAGTCTTCATCCCCATTTTACAGATGAGGGAACTGAGGTACAGTGAAGTGACTTGCCCACAGTCACACAGCTGACAAGGGGCAGAATCAGGATTAGAACCCATGACCTCTGACTCCCAGGCCCAGGCTCTTTCCACTGAGCCACGCTGCTTCCCTAGCCACGCTCCTTCTCTAATAAACACGTTTGTTTGATTGATTGGAACGTGCCTGTTAATTCGGTTGTATTGTACTCTCCCAAGCACTCAGTACAGTGCTCTGTACATAATAAGGACTCAATCAGTGCCATTGATTGATTGATGACCCAAATGAAGATGCATAACTCAGTACAAGACCACAGTTCTGAGCTTCGATTCACAGAGAGGGACCCTGCTTTTTTTAAAAAAAAAAAATTCATTGTCATATTTATTGGATGCTTAATAATAATAATGACGGTATTTGTTAAGTGCTTACTATGTGCCAAGCATTGTTGTAATCGCTGGGAAAGATACAGTGTTATCAAGTTGTCCCACTTGGGGCTCACAGTCTGAACTCCTATCTTACAGATGAGGTAACTGAGGCACAGAGAAGTTAAGTGACTTGCCCAAAGTCACACAGCGACAAGTGACGGAGGCAGGATAAGAACCCACGACCTCTGACTCCCAAGCACTTGCTCTTTCCACTAAGCCACGCTGCTTCTCATAAGCGCTGCTTACTGTGTGCAATGCACCGTACTAAGCATCTGGGAGAGTACAAAGTAATAATAAACACGTATTCCCTGCCCACAACGAGCCTGCAGTCTAGAGGGGGAGGTAGACATTAATACGAATAAATAAATAACATACGTAAAATAAATAAATACATAAGTGCTGAGGGATTGAGGCAAAGACATTGCCCGGTGTTGGTGAGCAATATTCAGTCAGTCAATAGTATTTATGAAGCACTTACTGTTCTAAGTGCTGGGGTAGATTCAAGGTGATCAGGTTTTCCCACTGGGGCTCATACAGCGCTTGGTAGAGTACAATATAAAAATAAACAGACATATTCCCTGCCCACAGTGAGCACTGTGGTATTTGTTAAGTGCTTACTATGAGTCAAGTTGTAGACTAAGCGTTGGGGTAGATACAAAATAATCAGACCTGCCACGGGGCTCACAGTCTAAAAAGGAGAGAGGTTTTGAATCCCCATTTTGTAGGTTAAGCACTTACTATGTGCTAGGCACAGTCTGCTTCTCCCCCTCTCCCTTCCCCTCCCCTCAGCACTGTGCTCATTTGTATAGATTTTTATTACCCTATTTATTTTGTCAGTGAGGTGTACATCCCTTTGATTCTATTTATCGTGATCGTGTTGTCTTGTTTTTGTCCAACGATCTCCCCCGATTAGACTGTGAGCCCATCATTGGGCAGGGATTGCCTCTATCTGTTGCTGAATTGTCCATTCCAAGCGCTTAGTACAGTGCTCTGCGCATAGTAAGCGCTCAATAAATACTCTTGAATGAATGAATGTTCTAAGCCCTGGGGGAGATACAAGGTGATCACTTTGGACGTAGTCCATGTCCCACATGGGGCTCAGTCTTCATCCCCATTTTACAGAGGAGGTAACTGAAGCCCAGAGAAGCAAAGTGACATGCTCAGGGTCATACAGCGGATGAGTTTTGGAGCTGGGATTAGAACCGTTGCCGCCGGGCTTGGCTCTGCCTGCCCGTCCCGAGACCTCTCTCTCTGTCCTGAGGTCTATCTGAGATCCCAGACTGAGCTTTCCTTTTCCCTCCGCCCCTCCTCCCCTCCTCATCACTCCTACTCCCTCCCTCTGCTTTACCCCCTTCCCCTCCCCACAGTACTTGTGTATATTTGTATATACTATTTATTACTCTGTTCATTTCATTAATGATGTGGATCTCTCTTTGATTCTCTTTATTTTGATGGTATTGGTGCCTATTTGTTTCACTGTCTCCCCCTTTGAGACTGTGAGCCCATTGTTGGGTAGGGATTGTCTCTCTGTTGCTGAATTGTACTTTCCAAGCGCTTAGTACGGTGCCCTGCACATAGTAAGCGCTGAATAAATACGATTGAATGAATGAATGAACCCGATCCTCCGGACTCCCTGGCCTGTGCTCTGTCCACTAGGCCACACTGCTCCCTTAATTCCCTTGAAATCCCTTGTGGGCCTTGTCACTGAGCTCTCTCGGGCGAAGAGGCCAGTGATCTAACGGTGAAGTTGAGCCCCTTTCTGTTGATGGACATTATCTTGGCTGCTACCAGCTAAATCCCACCCGTCGGAGGGCTGCTAAATCAATTCCTCAAGCCCCCGGTGCATTAGGACACTGGAAGACTTCACAACCCTGTGAGCAATCTTCTCCGTAAGCGCTTATTCGTTTCAACATTTTCAAGGTCCCTAATGTCTGGCTGGATTGCTTGGTTTGCTGGTGAAGTCGCCTTCTCTCTCCTCTTATTGGTTTTTTTTGGAAGTTTCACTACAGTATTGGTTGTTTGGGCAGAAATAGTATGTAGAGAAGCAGCATGGCCTAGTAGAAAGAACACGGGCCTGAGAGTGAGGACCTGAGTTCTAATGCTGGCTCCACTATGGGTTGGTTGTGTGACCTTGGGCAAGTCATTTAAGTGTAGAGAAGTAGCGTGGCTTAGTGGGAAGAGCTCGGGCTTGGGAGTCAGAGGTTGTGGGTCCTAATCCAGCTCCATCGCTTGTCAGCTGTGTGACCTTGGGCGAGCCATTTAACTTCTCTGTTGCCTCAGTTCCCTCATCTGTAAAATGGGGATTAAGACTGTGTGCCCCACGTGAGACAACCTGATCACCTTCTATCCCCCTCCCTAGTGCTTAGAACAGTGTTTGGCACATAGTAAGCCCTTAAAAAATGCCATCATCATTATTATTATTAACTTCTCTGTGCCTCAGTTACCCCATCCATAAAATGGAGACTCAGTCCTCCTCCCTCCAAATTTGACTTTGAGCCCATGTAGGTCAGAGACTATGTCCAATGCGATTATCTTGTATCCACCCCAGCGCTTAGAACAGTGCTTGACACATAATAAGCACTGAACAAATACCATTAAAAACAACAACAACAAAAGAAACCCAAAAAACAACCGTGCAATTGGTCTCATAATCTGCTCCAGCAAAGAGTTTCTGCGGTTGATTCTTTGGATCTCATTTTCTGGCCAGGGGTGGACATCTCTTTTGGCATTGGTTGGCATAAAATCTTTACTTAGTGTAAAATGTAAGAAAAATAAATAATTGATGACTCTCGGAGCATCTGTTCTGAATAATTCAGTCCAGAGTTTAGTTAGCAGTATTATTAAGGGATGAGTGCTTTTAAGTGCCTATGTTACTGGGGGCAGGGAATAAACCGGCACACCTGAAAGACATTCATCCTTCACCCGTATCTACTTTCAAACGCAAAATAGTCAAATATCTCAAGTAAAACTTTTTTATAATGCATCGTTCAATAGCTCGCCTGCTTCTAGAAAATCCACTCTGATCAAAAGATAGCTAACAGCATAAGTTTCATCAGATGCTGTGAAAAATAGGATTTCTGCCTGAAGGCAAACTTTTAAGGAAAGAAATCCATGGGGAGTAAACAGCACAGTGCAGCCTTTTTAGTCATATTTTATTAATCCTTTAAACAGCAACAGAAGGAGAGAAGCTAATGTAAAAGCAACAGATTTTTTCCTGGTGTTCCAAGAAAGGATTTTTTTTTCCAAAGTTATTGAAGTGGAAAAGGCCTTTATGTGGGCCATATTTCTATCGAACTATTTAACGTTCAGTACAGTGTACTGCATCCAGTGGGTATTGAGTACTGCATTACTGCACCTGCTGTTTCATCCCTCCAGATAACTCTTCAGTCACTGAGTGATATTTTATATTTCCTAGTACAAATTTTATGTTAACCAATTACTGGGCTTTGTTCTTTTTGAATTCTCTAAGGAATTTAGGAAATCTTATTTACCTGGATTGTGAAATCTGGCCTAGTGGATAGAGCATAGGCCTTTGAATCAGAAGGACCTGGGTTCTAATCCTGGATTCACCACTTGTCTGCTGTATGACCTTGGGCGAGTCACTTTACTTCTCTGTGCCTCAGTGGCTGCATCTGGAGATTGACTGTGAGCCCCATGTAGGACAGGGACAGTGTCCATCTTGATTATTTTAGAAGCAGCATGTTTAGTGGATAGAACATAGGCCTCAGCTCCTCCTCTTGTCTTCTGTGTGACTTTGGGCAAGTCGGTTTACTTCTCTGTGCCTCAGTTCCCTCATCTGTAAAATGGGGATGGAGACTATGAGCCCCATGTAGGACGGGGACTGTGTAAACCAAATTATCTTATATCCACCCCTGCAAGTAGTAGTTATTGGACCGTGTTTTCTTTTCTTTTTAGATAATAGGCTCCCAAGTTACAGATTAGAGTATTGTCCAATGAGTAGAAATGAAAGTGCAATATTATCTGGCAGCATGAGTTGAATGAAAAACAATTCTTACATCAGGGCAAATAGTTTGTGACTTTTTGTTGGTTTAAGTGAAGTTGCTTCTAACTCATTTGTTTCTGGACACACTATTTATCTATTGTCTAGTATCTGGCTGTGTATGCTCTGAGGCCTGATAATAGTGTAGACAAAGTAAGTTTCATCGTAGAACCGTCGAATAAGATAACCATGGCCTTGTCAATAAGTTCCTCAAGTCACTGAGCGTATGTTGTAACTCAGTCTGGACCAACAGGCTAGTGGTTTTTACCCAAGGTAGAAAGTGGATCTCGTTTTATTGGAGCGAAAGAAGTAGGATAGTCTAGTGGAAAGACCAAAGGCCTGGAAGTTAGGACCTCGGTTCTGCTGTCAGCTTCACTTGTCTGCTGTGTGACCTTTGGCCAGTCACCTATCTCAAGTAAAAAATATTTATGTTGCATTGTTCGGTAGCATTGGTTACTTCATCTCTACAAAGAGGATTAAAACTGTAAGCCCTACGTAGGGAAGTGACTGTGTCCAACCTGATAGTCTCGCATCTACCCCAGCCGCTTAGTACAGTGCCTGGCACATGGTGAGCACTTGAGATACCTCTTTTTGTTTTCCCAAAAACTATCATGTTGGTGATTTTGTTCACGCAGTGGCTCTGAGAAAGATGAAAGTACTTGGGGCCTTTGACACCTCTGGTCTTCAGAGAAATGATATTGTCAATCAAGTGCTTTTTTCTGGGCCCAGGCTGCTCCCACTGAATTTAAAGGAAATTCCACATATTCAGGAAGTTGAGGACAGCCACAAAGCAGAGCACTGTCAACAGAGTCGTCCTGTTCTTCTTGGAACCTGGGCTTCAGTAGGTTCCTGCCCCATTTCATTAAGAATCTCACTGGAGTTGGGCATTCTCGATGTGATGGTGTCTCTGCGAGTTGGCAGAAATCTTAGGCCCCGTGAAGACACACTCAGGCCTATTTAAATGGAATTGCCCAGGGGTTACCTGAAGATAGTGCATAAGGATTTTCATGAGTGACCCTAAGACATTTATTTTGCCATTTGAAGCTCTTTACTGATTTGACCTCCAGAGGATTAGCTCTCCGAGAGGTCTGCATCCAAAGCTGTGGGCAGTTACCCGATGCCTTCAGTAGGGCCAAAGTGCTTAGATTCTGGGATGTTAAATATATAATTCTGGCATATTCCCGCACTTAAAGTTGATTTTTTTTAATGGTATTTGTTAAGCACTTACTGTGTGCCAGACATTGGGTAGGTACAAGCTAATAAGGTTGGACATAGGCCCCGTCCCACATGGGGCTCACAGTCTGAATCCCCATTTTACAGGTGAGGTCACTGAGGCACAGAGAAGTGAAGGGACTTGCCCAAGGTCACAGAGCAGACAAGTGGCGGAGCCAGGATGAGAAGCCAGGTCCTTCTAACTCCCAGGCCCAGACTCTATCCACCAAGCCAAGCTGCTGCTTTTGAACATGCCAAAATCTAGCATCGGAACAGTGCTAGAAACTGCCATTAAGCACCTGGACAGAGTGTGTTAATGTCAGTATGGTGTAGAAAGTATTTCCAGCTTCAATCTTGTAATGCTGCTGAATTTTGGATTTAAAATGACAACCTGGGCGGCAGCAGTTTCAATCCTTGTAGCCCTGAGCGTGGTGTTTTTATTTTTTTATTCCCTTCATCTGAAAATCCAAACGAGAGAAATCAGAGCAGGGAAACAGGAGGAGGCACGATCTATTTTTGAACCAGCACTAGCCATCTGATGGGCAGTGAAGTAAAATTGTGGCCACCAGGGCTTTCATTCTTGGCTGACTCTGATCCACAGTTTTGATCTGCAAAATAGAGATTCTCACACGGGAAGTTGACTTCCCCTCCTTACTCCTCTCCTATTCTTGAAAACAATTCCAAACCCTCCCCATCTCTCATAGCCTGACAGGATGTGAGGCATCTTAGCTGTCTCTCCACCAGAAGATGCTTTTAAGGCAATATCCTGAACGTGTTTTCCATGAAATGTCAAAATCCGTTCTGGGGCCTGGGCAAATTTCGTGATTCATTTTCTGGTTCTAGTTGACTGACTTAAAACAGTAATAGTCCAATGTAGCATTATTAAGGAATAATAAAAAGTTCTTTTCTTTTTTTTTTAAATAGGCCAAAGTGTCACCAGCTTATCATTCACCCCGAATGGATTCTGCTGCTAAAAAGGTAAGTCACCCGGCAAGCCGTGAAAGTGAAAAGATGTGTTTCCAAATGTCCAGGCTTCCCTCTTGTATGTTTATCTTTCTCTGATGAGTCAATTTTGGGTGATGACTACCATGAAAATACTTTAATTACAGGCTGTATGGCAAAGAGCCTTTCTCACTTAAAACCTTGGTGAAGGAGGTCCTGCTTTAAATTCTGGACCTCCTTCACCAGAAAGAGAGAGGGGGATCGAGAGGGAGAGAGGGAAAGAGAAAGATCATACAGACATTCAACTCAGGTGCCCACTTCTTTAACCACGGTTCCCATAGATGCAGGTAACTAAATTGGAACCTTATTCAGGCCCGAAACCTTGGGCTCGGCTCGGGACTGGTCTGACCTCTCCCAGAACTCTCTCTGCCACCGATTGGTCCAAATGAAAAGAGCCCTGTTCTGGGAATTCAGACACCTGAGTTCTAGTCATGGAGACATGGACTGAACAGTTTTTTTCAGAAAAATGATCCAAGCAGCAGAGTGAAGTATGGAGCAGGGAGGTCAGCAAGGAGGCTGATATGGTAATCACTAATTCAGTAATTAACATGGCAGCGGTCTGGATGGAGAGGAAAGGGCAGATTTTAGTGATGTTGTGAAGGGTGAACTGGCAGGATTTGGTGTCAGATTGACTGTAAAAAAGAAAAAAACACCCAGAACAGCTCATTCCAGCCCAAGTGCCTTTATTCCTATTTCCTCCAGGATGTCCCAGAACGAGTCTGTGATGGGTAGGGAACGTGTCTACCAAGTCTGTTGTACTCTCCCAAGCGCTTAATACAATGCTCTGCATACAGTAAGCGTTCGATAGACACCATTGATTGATTTTCTGTGGGCCCAGCCTCTGAGCACCTGTTGCTTGGATAGATTTTGTCCATTAAAATAATCCCTCCCCTAGACCATCTCACTGCCACAAATCTTCCCTGGGCTTGGAATGGTTGCTGAACCGTCAATCAGTTTGCTCGGGAAATCTGCTGTCGGCTCCTCTTGGGATCCCTGGGATCCTCGCTGGGATCAGTCAGTCAGTGGTATTTACTGAGCGCTTACCATGTGTGCTCTGCACTCTACTAAGCGCTTGGGAGAGTACAATGAAAGAATAAACAGACCCATTCCCTGCCCACAATGAGCTTACAGTCTAGAGGGCCCCAGCACTAGGGAGCACAGAGGAAGGAGGCCCCCAAAGCGGGTTGGGCCAAGCTCTGCCCACCGCTTGAGTCCACGACCTGAGGGAAGGGGGTGAAAAGACATTGGAGCCAGGGCTCTCATCTCTGAAGAGAGTAGGGGAGGGGATGGCAGCACCAGCTCTCAGTATGTCCTCGCTCCCAACCGCATCCCGGACCTATGTTCTCCCTTGATGCCTCTCGTCCGCATCCCAGGAAAGCTGAAACGCTCCATTCCTCCTCCTCCTCCCCCCAACCACCGTGGCCACACTCCTGGCTGGAATCTCGCTTCCTCCCGGAAGCACAAGCAGCACAACTCAGGTCTGTGACTCCCTTCACCCTCGAGATCAGGCAGGCCGAAACTATCTGCCGGGGTAACACTAGGGACCAAATGGGTTTTGTTATTGTTGTTTTGGGGGGGGGGGTTTGGTTTGTTTTTTAAAGAAAAATGATCCACGCAGCAAAGTGGAGTAAGGATTGGAGTTGGGAGAGACAGGAGGCAGGGAAGTCAGCGAGAAGGCCGAAGCAGTAGTCAAAACGAGATAGGATAAGTGCTTGGATCAGCAAAATGACAGTTTGGATGGAGAGGCGAGGGCGGATCGGAGTGATGTTGTGAAGGTAGAACTGACAGGATTTTGTGACAGATCGAATGTGTGGGTTGAATGAGAAAGATGAGCCGAGGATAATGCCAGTTCACTTCCAGGATCACTGTGGCGTGTGTACCGTTGCCCCATGCAGTCCATTTATGTGTATTACTTTGCCTCTTGGCAAGCCCCATTGCAGTATGGTGGCCAAATTGGGCTGGTGCCCAGCCCCGTGCCATCCCCGGACTAAGCGGAGCCCAGGTATCGCTCCAAACTGCAGGGGCTAGCAGGCTACCCCTGTTTAAGGGTGGGTTTTCGTAGACATAAACTCATCGAGACATGGAGAAGCAGCGTGGCTTAGTGGATAGACCACTGTCCTGGGAGGAAGAAGGACCTGGATTCTAATCCCGACTCCTCCATGTGTCCGCTGGACGACCTCGAGCAAGTCACTTCACTTCTCTCATTAAAATGGGGATTAAGAGTGTGAGCCCTATGGGGGGCGGGCATTGTGTCCAACCTAATTAACCTCTATCTACCCAAGCCACTTAACTATACTCTTTAAGTATGTTTATTTTTGTTGTTATTACCTTGTCTAGTTGACCGAGAGCTGAGTAGGCTTTGTAGTGAATAATTCAGAATCCATGCAGTTCAGGCCATGTGAACTTCTCCTGAGCCCGTCCCAACCCTCGCCCTCTTTCCACCACTTTCCGGACTTCTGACAAACCCACTAGCCTGGCATGGTCGTGAGGTGCAGCTGGTAAGGAGCTAGAAAGCGAGCTGATTTTCGAGGAAGGAAGAGAAGCCCCGGCCATCAGAGAATGCATCGTGTTCAGGCAGACAACTGAGGAGAAGAAGGTGAATTAGCTGGCGATTGTGAATTCTTCTGAATTTTGAAAGTTCATTTCCCCCTCCTATGAACACGAAGGTTAATGCATTCCTGCAGAATCCCACGTTACACAAAAAGCTCCTGCTGTAGAACTCATCTGTTCCAAAACCGGGCTCGTGGTGTAGTGGAAAGAGCCCAGGCCTGGGAGTTGGAAGACCTGGGTTCTCATCCCAGTTCCACCAACTGTCTCTAGACTGTTAAGCTCGTTATGGGCAGGGAGCGTGTCTACCAGTTCTGTTATAGTGTACTCTCCCAAGTGCTTAGTATAGTGCTCTGCACACACTAAGCGCTCGATAAATAAGATTGATTGACTGCTGGTGTATTTAAGTGCTTCTTTAGGGCCATGGACTGTACTAAGCACTGGAGTGGATACAAGCAAATAGGGCTGGACATAGTCCCTATTCCAAGTGGGGCTCACAATCTCAATCCCCATCTTACAGATGCGGTAACTGAGGCACAGAGAAGTGAAGTGACATGCCTAAGGTCACACAGCAGTCAAGTGGCCGAGGCAGTATTAGAACCCATGACATGACCTTCTGACTCCCAGGTTCGTGCGCTGGGGTAGATACAACGTAATCAAACTGGACACAGTCCCTGTCCCCTGTGAGGCTCACGCGCCTAATCCCCATTTTACAGATGAGGTAACTGAGGCCCAGAGAGTGAAGTGACTTGCCCAAGATCACACAGCAGACACGTGGCAAAGCCAGGACTAGAACCCAGGTCCTTCTGACTTCCAGCTCCATGCCGTATCCACTGAGCCACACCGCTTCTCAACCTAACTGCTTACCCACTCAACTTTTCTGGACCTCAGTCTCCTCATCTATAATATGGGGATTCAATATCCGTTCTCCTTCCTACTTAGACCGTGAGCCCCACGTGGGACCGGGACTGTGTCCAACCTGAGTAGCTTGTATCTACCCCAGTGCTTAGAACGGTGCTCGACAGATAGTGAACGCCTAACCGAAACGAGAATCGGCGGCGATTATCATTATTATCCTCCCCAGCCCTTCCGCGGCAGGCCGCGGCCTGCTGTAACCAAACAGGCTTGCGTCGTCTGTTCAGCATTCCCTAATTCTGCGAACAATACCCTAGCCAAAACATATTGTGAAAACATGTGCCGTAGCAGAACCCCGTGTGATTTAAGCGCCACCCCCACCCTCTCGCCCTGATTAAGCCTTTCTGAAAGAAAGCCAAGCAGGAAGGAACAGATCACTCGTGCCTCTCACTCACTTCCTGGACAGCTAACGTTAGGGTCTGGTTTCTCACCCTAATGGGAAAAGGGACCTCCCAGATTGCCATTGTTCGCCTTTCTGGGTAGGACAGCCACCGGGCCTATCCTTCAAATGGAGCATGGCGCGATTCGTGCCGAGCGACTTGTTTTCTCCTCTAGCTGCACGTGATGACCGGTGGCTGGGCCGGAGCCAAAATGATAACATCCTGGGAGACGGGCGCGGGCTTGGCCGTAGTAATAATAATGATGATGGTGTTGGTTAAGCGCTTACTATGCGCCAAGCACAGTTCTGAGTGCTGGGGTAGATACAGGTAACCGGGTTGTCTCATGTGGGGTTCGCAGTTCTAATCCCCATTTTACAGATGAGGTAACTGAGGCACAGGGAAGTTAAGTGACTTGCCCAAAGTCACCCAGCAGACAAGTGTTGGAGCCGGGATTAGAAACCACGTCCTCTGATTCCCAAGCCCGGGCTCTTGCCACTAGGCCGGGTTCCCAGCGACTGTCGTTGTCAGTATCACCCCATCACTGCTTTCCTGGGGCTTTCCCCGAGGGCATCACTGACCTCATCTGGAAATTGGGGATGGAGACTGTGAGCCCCACGTGGGACAGGGACTTTGTCCAACCCAATTTGCTTGTATCCACCCCACTGCTTAGAACAGTGCCTGGGACACTAGCAAGCGCTTAACAAATACCATTATTATCGTTATTATCAATAATAACGATAAAAACAGGTACCCCTACGAAGCACAGTATCTGTTCCCTGTTCCCTGTTATGTCACAAAGGGAGGATCGGACCAGCGTGGAGAAACAAAAAGATGTTGCTAGGGAAGGTGATCAAAAAAGGTAAAATGAATGCGTTCAATACAGGGGGCCCCAGAAGGCAGAACGATGTCAACTTCTAGCCCGACCCGTCCTTTCCCGCAACAGGTTTGATCTTACGCGTCTTCCCCTCTTCCAAAGGAGGGCAGTTGAATAGACATCAAAAAGGATCGATATTTCCCAGTGTATTTTTGCACTCTCCCTGATCCGTGAAGCGTGTGGGGATGTAGGTTTTCTCTCCAACACACTCGACGGTTTCAGTCCGGGTCCGTGCCGGCAACGACTGTAGAACAGAAATAACAACTTGCAAGCTCTGTCGCCTAACAGCAGGTTCCCGCTTCAAAAGCAACCTGCCAGAAATGTGGTCCCTTTGCTCTGCCTTCGCTACATGATCTGTGGAGAGTGCCGGGATGACTGGAGGGCTGAGTCATGTTGACTGAACGGCCCTGGGAAGTATAATCGATTGAAGCTCTTATTAATAACAGTAACGATAATAATAATAAACGACTGTGGTATTTGTTAAGCGCCCGGTCTATGCCGGGCACTGTTCTAAGCACTGGGGTGGATATAAGCGAATCAAGTTGGACGCAGTCCCTGTCCCCCATGGGGCTCAAAATCTTAGTTCTCATTTGACAGATAATAATGTTGGTATTTGTTAAGCGCTTACTATGTGCCAAGCACCGTTCTAAGCACTGGGGTAGATACAGGGTCATCAGCTTGACCCACGTGAGGCTCACAGTTAATCCCCATTTTACAGATGAGGGAACCGAGGCCCAGAGAAGTGAAGTGACTTGCCCACCGTCACACAGCTGACAAGTGGCCGAGCCGGGATTCGAACCCATGACCTCTGACTCCCAAGCCAGGGCCCTTTCCACCGAGCCACGCTGCTTCTCAATGAGGTAACTGAGGCATAGAGGAATTAAATGACTTGCTCAAGGTCACACAGCGGACAAGTGGCAGAGCCGGGATTAGAACCCGAGACCTTTCGACACACAGGTCTGTGCCCCATCCACTAGGCCACACTGCTTCTCTTTTGTGCTGTTGGTAGAGTCTTGATAGGACGGGCCAGGACTCAGACAATGTAGACTGTAAGCTCACTGTGGGCAAGAAGTGTGGCTGCTAATTCTTTTGTATTTCAGTCGGTGATACTTATTGAGCGCTAACTGTGTGCATGGGAGAGCACAGTCTAACGATATAACAGACACATTCCCTGCCCGCAGCGAGCTTACGGTCTAGACGGGGAGACAGACATTAATGTAAAAGAAATAAAATTACAGTTGTGCGCTTAAGTGCCGTGGAGTTGGAAGAGGGGATGAATAAAGGAAGCAAGTCAGGGCGACGCGGAAGGGAGTGGGAGAAGAGGAAAGGAGGGCTTAGTCAGGGAAGGCCTCTGGGAGGAGACGGGCCTTCGATAAGCCTTTGAAGGAGGGGAGAGTCATTGTCTGTCAGATATGAGGAAGGAGGGCGTTACGGGCTACGGGCAGGACGTGGGCAAGAGGTTGAGATAGACAATATTGAGGTACAATGAGAAGGTTGGCATTGTGTTCTCCCGGCTACTCAGTACAATGTTCTGGAGAAGCAGCGTGACTCAGCGGAAAGAGCCCGGGCTTGGGAGTCAGAGGTCATGGGTTCGAATCCCGGCTCGGCCACTTGTCAGCTGTGTGACTGTGGGCAAGTCACTTCCCTTCTCTGGGCCTCAGTTACCTCATCTGTAAAATGGGGACTGACCGTGAGCCTCACGTGGGACAAAGTGATTACCCCGTATCCACCCCAGTGCTTAGAACAGTGCTGTGCACATCGTAAGCACTTAACAAATACCAACATTATTATAATAAGTGCTCAATAAATACCACTGTTGGATTGATGGCAGAACGATGTCAACTTCTAGCCCGACCCGTCCTTTCCCGCAACAGGTTTGATCTTACGCGTCTTCCCCTCTTCCAAAGGAGGGCAGTTGAATGTACTAATGCGTTCCCACTTTCCTTAGCTCCCACTAATGCGTTCAGCTGAAATAGCCCTGATGTACCCAGAGCCCAGTTTTCAGTGTAAGAACATCAGTCCCTTTCTTGGATGTCAGTCAATCAGTGGAAATTATTGAGCTCTTACTGCGTGCAGGACACTGAACTAAGCGCCCGGCAGAGTACAGATGAACAGAATCAGTGGACCTGTTCCCCGTCCAGATCGAACTTAGTGGAAAGAGCCTGGGCTTGGGAGTCGGAGGTCGTGGGTTCTAATCCCAACTCCACCACTTGTCAGCTGTGTGACTTTGGATAAGTCATTTAACTTCTCTTTGCCTCAGTTACCTCATCTGGAAAATGGGGATTAAGACTGTGAGCCCTATGTGGGACGATCTGATTACCTTGTATCTACCCCAACGCTTAGAACAGTGCTTGGCACATGGTAAGTGCTTTGCAAATACCATCATTATTATTCATTCATATTTATTGAGTGCTTACTGTGTGCAGAGCCCTGTACTAAGCACTTGGAAAGTACAATTCAACAATAGAGACAATCCCCGCCCACACCAGCCCTGCAGTCTAGAAAGGGGGAGACATACATCAGAGCAAGTAAAGCGAGTAAACAAGCATCAATATAAATAATCAGGAATATAGATATAGAAACATCAAAACAAGTGAGAAGCAGCATGGCTTAGTGGAAAGAGCGTGGGCTTGGGAGTCAGAGGTCGTGGGCTCTAATCCCGCCTCCGCCACTTGTCAGCTGTGTGACTTTGGGTAAGTCACTTAACTTCTCTGTGCCTCAGTGACCTCATCTGGAAAATGGGGATTAAAAGTGTGAGCCCCACGTGGGACAACCTGATTTCCCTCTATCTACGCCAGTGCTTAGAATAGTGCTTGGCACATAATAAGCTCTTAACAAAAGCCCTAGTAATAAAAAGTAGTAAACAGGCATCAATATAAATACATAGAAGTATAGATATATACATGTATGCCCAAGTGTCATGGGGCAGGGAGAGGCGGGTGGAGGAAAGGGAGCGAGTCAAGGTGACGCGGAGGGGAGGGGGAGCTGAGGAAAAGGAGGGCTTAATCTGGGAAGGCCCCTTGGAGGAGGTGACCCTTCAGTAGGGCTTTGAAGGGGGAAAGCGTGATTGGCAGATTTGAGGTGAGAGGGGGTTCCAGGCCAGAGGTAGGACATGGGCCGGGGTCGACGGCGGGACAGGCGAGAAGGAGGCCCAGTGAGGAGGGGAGCGGCGGCAGAGGAGCGGAGCGTGCGGGCTGGGCTGGAGAAGGAGAGAAGGGAGGTGAGGTAGGAGGGGGCAAGGGGTTGGACAGCTCTGAAGCCAAGAGTGAGGAATTTTTGTTTGACAAGGAGGTGGATAGGCAACTATGGGAGGTTTTTGAGGAGGGGGGTGACATGCCTTGAACGTTTCTGTAGTAAGGTACAGAATGAAATATGGATGTCAAATATGGAAGTATGGAGTGAAGTATCGGGGGGATGTTTGTTGGGACACGGTGAGCAGGTAAGCAGCCGACCAGTTAGAAGGTATTGCTTTCCCACTCCCTCGTCAGCAGTCAGCAGAACCAGTCCTGGCAGTGCACTTATATGATGGTCTTCGTTAAGGGCTTACTCTGTGCCAAGCACTGGGGTAGATACAAGAAAATGAGGCGAGACACAGTCACCGTCTCGCCTGAGAAGCAGCCCAGTGGCAAGAGCCCGGGCTTGGGAGTCAGAGGTCATGGGTTCTAATCCCAGATCTCCCACTTTATTGCTACTGTTTTTGTCTGTCCGTCTCCCCCGATTAGACTGTAAACCCACCAAAGGGCAGGGACCGTCTCTATCTGTTACCGATTTGTACATTCCAAGCGCTTAGTACAGTGTTCTGCACCTAGTAAGCGCTCGATAAATACTACTGAATGAACTCGTCTGCCGTGCGACCTCGGGCGAGTCACTTCACTTCTCTCGGCCTCAGCTACCTCACCTGTCAAATGGGGATTGAGACTCTGAGCCCCGTGTGGGACAGGGACTGTGTCCAACCATCTGAGTGGGAGAGGGAGAACAGGTGTTGGTTGAATCCTCATTTTCCAGATGAGAAAACTGAGGCACGGAGAAGTTGATGATAATCACGGTACTCGTTAAGCACTTACTATGTACCAAGCACTGTTCTCGGTGAAGTGACTTGCCCAAGGTCACGCAACAGACGAGTGGCGGAGCCGGGATTAGAAGCCATGAATCTTTTCTGTGTTTCACTTGTCCGAGCTGCCAAGCGTTTTGGCAGGGATGGGAAGCCTCACTACCGAAGCCATGTAAAGCTGAGTGTCTGCTCCGGGGAGTGAATGGTGCTCAGAGAGCCCTGGCCACTGGCACCCTTTCGTTTCTAGGCTGCGACCCCGTCGTTGGGCAGGGATTGTCTCTATCTGTTGCCGGATTGTACTTTCCAAGCGCTTAGTCCGGTGCTCTGCGCACAGTAAGCGCTCAATTGAATGAAGGAATGAACCTAAGGGAAGCAGCATGACGTAGTGGAAAGAGCACAGGCCTGGGAGTCAGAAGGTCATGGGTTCTAATCCCCGCCCTGCCACTTGTCTGCTGGGTGGCCTTGGGCAAGTCACTTCACTTCCCCGGGCCTCACTTATGTCATGTACAAAATGGGGATGGAGACTGTGCGTCGCATGTGGGCAGGGACTGTGTCCAACCCAATTTCCTTGTGTCCACCCCAGTGCTCAGTACGGTGCCTGGCACACAGTAAGTGCTTAACAAATACCACAATTATTATTATTGCCGGCCCCTAGTGACCTAAGCTTTCTCCTAGAGCCCCGATGGGTGTCGGAGAGGAGAGGCAGAGGATTTTCACGGGAGAGTTTCCCTTCTGTCAGCTGCCCAAGTCACCTGGAAGTGGAGAATGGCTTAGCATCGCCAGAGCAGATGATCAGCTTGACCAGTGACGGGTATTGGGAATCGCTGTCTGCATTCTGGGGGTTTGGGAGAGGAACCAGCCATCCCACCCGCCCAGCTGAGGGAAATTCAAGCAGCAGTGCGTGCACGTGGCTCTAATTGCATCACGGTTTTCAAGAAAGCAAAGTGGCCTCCCAGCAGTCCGGTTTCCATAACAACGGGGAGAATCGGCTGCAGCGTCTCGGCTGGCCAGCCCCGAGAACGGTTGATCGATGGGTCCGCCCGGCCTAGGAGGGAGATGACCAGAAGGCAATTAGTTGCTGCAGTCTCTCTTCCTCAATGAGTGAGGCTGAAGTGAGATGATCTATTGGCCTTTTATGTTTTCAGCTTGTGAGGGGACTCCTGTGACGTCCTCTAATAATAATAATGGTATTCGTTAAGCGCTTAACTACGTGCCGGGCACCGTACTGAGCGCTGGGGTGGATACAGGCGGTTGGGGTTGGACACAGTCCCTGTCCCCCGTGGGGCTCACGGGCTCCAGTCCTCATTTTACAGATGAGGTAACTGAGGCCCAGCGAAGTGACTTGCCCGAGGTCACACAGCAGACAGGTGGCGGAGCCGGGATTAGAACCCGTGACCTTCTGACTCCCAGGCCCTTGCTCTATCCACTATGCCGGGCTGTAAGCTCTTTACGGGTGGGGAATGTGCTGATTCTGTCGTATTGTGCTCTCCCAAGAGCTCTGTGCGTAAAGGCCCAATAAATATCGTTAATAGATTGATGTCAGACCCTGGGCTTTTAAGGGGATAGCGAGCCATGTGATATCTCTAGAGGAAGTGGGGTTTGATGGTTTATTCTCTCTTCCTTCCTCCCACCTGTAAGCCCAAATACTTTTTTCTTTTAATGGTACTTGTGAAGCGCTTACTATGTGCCAGACACTGTACTAAGCACGGGAGTATCTACAAACTTATGAGGTTGGACACAGTCCACGTCCCACAAGGGGCTCACAGTCCTAATCCCCATTTTACAAATGAGGTAACTGAGGCCCAGAGGAGTTGAATGACTTACCCAAGGTCACACAGCAGATAGATGGCGGAGCCGGGATTAGTACCCAGGTCTTTCTGCCCCTCAGGCCCGAGCTCTATCCACTAGGCCACGCTGCCTCTCAGCAGCGTGGCTCAGTGGAAAGAGCCCCGGCTTGGGAGTCAGAGGTCATGGGTTCGAATCCCGGCTCTGCCACTTGTCAGCTGGGTGACTGTGGGCACATCACTTCACTTCTCTGGGCCTCAGTGACCTCATCTGTAAAATGGGGATGAAGACTGTGAGCCCCACGTGGGACAACCTGTTTACCCTGTATCTCGCCCAGCGCTTAGAACAGTGCTCTGCACATAGTAAGCGCTTAACAAATACCAACATGATTATTATTATTATTATCCTGTCATGCCACTGAGCTGGTCCGGTTCTGCTGTCAGGGATGGTGGATCAGTTCAGTGAGGAGGACAGGGAAAGAGCTGTACTGGACGTTTTTAGCATCAGGTGCTCTAAAGCTATGCGGCATCCTAGGGCCAGGAATGGGAAAGGTTGATGAGTTGAGACACCATTCCTTGTGCTTCCTTCTGGAGCCTATAATAATAATAATGTTGGTATTTGTTAAGCGCTTACTATGTGCCGAGCACTGTTCTAAGCGCTGGGGTAGACACAGGGGAATCAGGTTGTCCCACGTGGGGCTCACAGTCTTCATCCCCATTTTACAGATGAGGTAACTGAGGCACCGGGAAGTTAATTGTAGGGCTTTGTGGAAATGGCTCCCTGAAGGCCTCTGCGACCGCGGGTTATCTGAGGGAGAGGCGGGGATTATGCCCATGCGTAGCCTCCCACTCTAAACTGGAAGCTTGCTGTGGTCAGGGAACGGGTCTACCAATTCTGTTGTGTTGTAGTCAGTCAATCAATCAGTCATGTTTATCGGTGCTGACTGTGCAGAGCACTGTACTAGCCGCTTGGTAGAGTACGGTATAACAGACACATTCCCCTGCTCATACCAAGCTTAGATGATAATAATAATAATGTTGGTATTTGTTAAGCGCTTACTATGTGCAGAGCACTGCTCTAAGCGCTGGGGGAGATATAGGGTCATCAGGTTGTCCCACGTGAGGCTCACAGTTAATCCCCACTTTACAGATGAGGTAACTGAGGCCCAGAGAATAATAATGTTGGTATTTGTTAAGCGCTTACTATGTGCTGAGCACTGTCCTAAGCGCTGGGGTAGATACCAGGTAATTCGGTCGCCCCACATGAGGCTCACAGTCTTCATCCCCATTTCACAGATGAGGTCACTGAGGCACCGAGAAGTGAAGTGACTGGCCCAAAGTCACACAGCTGACAAGTGGCGGGGCTGGGATTCGAACCCATGACCTCTGACTCCTAGGCCCGTGCTTTTCCCCCTGAGCCACCCTGCTTCTCTACGGCCACGCTGCTTAGTGAAGTGAGTGACTTGCCCACAGTCACCCAGCTGCCAAGTGGCAGAGCCGGGATTCGAACCCGTGACCTCTGACTCCCAAGCCCGGGCTCTTTCCACTGAGGCGGGGAAGGCGGACATTAATATAACTGAGTAAATTCCAGATATGTACCTAAGTGCTGTGGGGCTGGGGGCGGGGGAATAAAGGGAGCAAGTCAGGGGGATGCAGAAAGGAGCTGAAGAGAAAGAAAAGAGGATTTAAGGAAGACCTCTTGAAGGAAAAGGGTCTTCAGTAACTCTTTGAAGATGGGGAGAGTAATTGTCTGCCGGATACGAGGAGGGAGGGTGTTCAGGCCAGAGGCGGGACGTGGGCGAGAGGTCGGCGGCGAGGTAGACGAGATGAAGGTACAGAGAGGAGGTTGGCATCAGAGGAGCGAAGTGTGTGGGCTGGGTCGCAGGAGGAGAGTGGCGAGGTCAGGTAGGAGGGGGCAAGGGGATGGACTGCTTTAAAGCTGGTGGTGAGGAGTTTTTGTCTGATGCGAAGGTGGATGGGCAACCTTGAGAGGTATTTTAAAGGAAAATGATCCGGGCAACGGAGTGAAGTGTGGACTGGAGTGGGACCAGATCCGTACCTGGCAGACCTCTCCTCCACCAGGGCACAGCAGTCCCGTGGAGCTCCAGTAGAGTCTCTTTTTGATTTTTTGGCATTTGTGAAGTGCTTACTTATGTGCCGAGGATCCAAGATCATCAGGTTGGACACAGTCAGCGTCCCACGTGGAGCTCACGGTCTTAATCCCCATTTTACAGGTGAGGTAACTGAGGCCCAGTGAAGTGATTTGCCCAAGGTCACCCAGCAGACAGGTGGCAGAGCTGGAATTGGAACCGGGTCCTTCTGACTCCCAGCCCTGTGCTCTATCCATTGCTCTATCCAAGGGAAGCAGCGTGGCTCAGTGGAAAGAGCCCGAGCTTGGGAGTCAGAGGTCATGGGTTCGAATCCCGGCTCCGCCACCTGTCAGCCGTGTGACTCTGGGTGAGTCACTTCACTTCCCTGTGCCTCGGTTGCCTCATCTGTAAAATGGGGATGGAGACTGTGAGCCCCATGTAGGAGAACCTGATTACCTTGTATCTGCCTCAGTGCTTAGAACAGTGCTTGGCACCTAGTAAGCACTTAAATACCATCGTCGTCATTATTAACTCGGTGACGGTACAGTTTTTTTTTATGGTATTTGTTAAATGCTTTCGCCTTGGCATTGATTCCACAGAGGTCTTTTGGCCTGTTGGGCACAGTCCCTGTCCCACACGGGGCTCGCAGGCTTCATCCCCATTTTCCGATGAGGTCACCGAGGCCCAGAGAAGTAAAGTGACTTGCCCAAGGTCACACGGCAGACACGTGTGCGTGGCACGTGGTAAGCGCTTAACAGATACCACAATTATCATTATTATTATGTGGCCGTCAATTAGTCTATCGTATTTATTAAATTGTGGTATTTGTTAAGCGCTTACGATGTGCAAAGCACTGTTCTAAGCGCTGGGGGATACAGGGTGCTCAGGTTGTCTCACGTGGGGCTCACAGTTTTAATCCCCATTTGACAGATGAGATAACTGAGGCACAGAGAAGTGAAGTGACTTGCCCAAGGTCACACAGCTGACCAGCGGCAGAGCCGGGAATAGAACCCGTGACCTCTGACTCCCAAGCCCGCGCTCTTTCCACTGAGCCACGCTGCTTCTCTATTAAAGCAGTTTATTTATTGATCGCTTACTATTCATGCGTTCAGCGTATTCATTGAGCGTTAACTGTTCATTCATTCAATCAAATCTATTGAACGCTTACTGTGTGCAGAGCACTGTAGAGAAGCAGCGTGGCTCAGTGGAAAGAGCGTGGGCTTCGGAGTCAGAGGTCATGAGTTCGAATCCCAGCTCTGCCACTTGTCAGCTGTGTGACTGTGGGCAAGTCACTTCACTTCTCTGGGCCTCAGTTCCCTCAACTGTAAAATGGGGATGAAGACTGTGAGCCCCACGTGGGACAACCTGATTCCCCTGTGTCTCCCCCAGCGCTTAGAACGGTGCTCTGCGCATAGTAAGCGCTTAACAAATACCAACATTATCATTATTATTACTACACGCTTGGAAGGTACACTTCGGCAACCCTCCCCAATAATGGGTTACTATGTGATAATAATAATAACTGTGGCCTTTGCTAAGCGCTTACTATGTGCCAGACGCTGTACTAAGTGCTGGGGGGAGGGGGAGCAAGCAAATCAGGTTGGATACAGTCCCCGTCCCATACCGCTTCTCTATGTGCAGAGCACTGTGCTAAGAGCTTGCGAGAGCAAAATATAACAGACAGATTCCCTGCCCACAGCGAGCTTACCACCCTGTAGCTGAACAGTGTCTTGGGCGCCTCTGGGAATGTTGTAGGCCGGGCTCGGGAGCTATGCAGTGAGCCAGAGCTGAAAGCGTGGAACACTCGGTGTCTATAGCCTTTCACCTTGACATCAATTCCACAGAGTTCTCCTAATAATAATAATAATAATTGTGGTATTTGTTAAGCTCTTACTACATACCAGTCACTGTTCTAACCCCTGGGATCTGCTCCTCCCCGTCTCCCGTCCCCTCCCCTCGGCACCGTACCCGTCCGCTCAACTGTCTATATCTTCATCACCCTATTTATTTTGTTAATGAGATGTACATCACCCTGATTCTATTTATCTGCTATTGCTTTAATGAGATGTTCTTCCCCTCGATTCTATTTACTGCCATTGTTCTCGTCTGTCCGTCTCCCCCGATTAGACCGTGAGCCCGTCAAAGGGCGGAGACTGTCTCTATCTGTTACCGATTTGTCCATTCCAAGCGCTTAGTCCAGTGCTCTGCACATAGTAAGCGCTCAATAAATACTATTGAATGAATGAATGAATGCAAGATAATTGGGTTGGACACTATCCCTGAGAGGGCTCACAGTCTTATTCCCCATTTTACAGATGAGGGAACCGAGGCCCAGAGAAGTGGAGTGACTCGCTCAAGGTCATACAGCCGACAAGTGGCAGAGCCGGGATTAATAATAATGGTGGTATTTGTTAAGCGCTTACTAGGTGTCAAGCACTGTTCTAAGCGCTGGGGTAGATACAGATCAGGTCACCGAGGCACAGAGGAGTTAAGTGACTTGCCCAAGGTCACACAGCTGATAAGCTCTGCCACTCGTCGGCTGTGTGACCGTGGGCAAGTCACTTAACTTCTCTGTGCCTCAGTTACCTCATCTGTCAAATGGGGATTAACTGCGAGCCTCACGTGGGACGACCTGATGACCCTGTATCTCCCCCCAGCGCTTAGAACAGTGATCTGCACATAGTAAGCGCTTAACAAATACCAACATTATCATTATAAGCAGCAGAGGCAGGATTGGAACCCGTGACCTCTGACTCCCAAACCCGGGTTCTTTCCACTGAGCCAGATCTTTGTGACTCCCAGGCCCGGGCTCGATCCATTAGGCTTTGCTGCTTCTCCTAACACGGCACAGGTGCCTGCCAATGCGGGGGTCAGAGATTGTTTCGTATCGATGTGTGTCATTTTCGGATGACAACACCGGTCGTCTATCTTCCCGGGCGGATCAGTCATATCTTTGGTGTCTGTAGCCGTGGGTCCTTGTAAATATGGAACCAAAAACTGCTCCAAAGCAACATGCCCTTCATCTCCGGCGCTCTCAGGCTTAGGAGTGGAGACCAAAATGTGCGGAACAATTTGTCATCGGCTTAGAATTGGTCTGGCTCGAAGCCCGATACATTCTGATGGAGCTTTTAGGAAGCGTTTCGAGACTTTGCTCCCTCTGTCAGTGCTCACACAGGCACTCACAGCCCATTATCCTGCATTAAGCAAACTCGGTAGATCAGCCTAATTGCATCGGACTGAATCGTCACCTGCTAGCAAAGGTCCTGAAAACTGAGTCTCCGAGCGGAACGGAATTTTCTGCTGCTTTTAATGTCCTGCAGGGGTACAGCTGGCCATTTTTTTTGATGTTATTTGTTCCAAGCGCTGGGGTAGGTACAGGTTAATTAGATTGGAAATAGTCCCTGCCCTGCATGGGAGTCACAGTCCGGAAGGGAGATCAGGAGAGCCGAGGCACAGCGAAGTGAAGTGACTTGCCCGCGGTCACCCAGAAAGCATTCGGCAGAGGCGGGATTAGAACCCAGACCCTCTGGCTCCCAGGCCCGTGCTCTTCCCACTAGGCCACGCCGCTGCCTATTGCTTCCGTCGCCGAGCAGTTTGAAGCAGCATGGCGTGGAGGATGGAGCTCGGCCTGGGAGTCAGAGGGTCGTGGGTTCTAATCCCGGCTCTGCCACATGTCTACTGTGTGACCTTAGGCGAGTCACTTACGCCCTTCTACGTGTCAAGCACGGTTCTAAGCGCTGAGGGGAATACAAGCTAATATTGGTTGGACACAGTCCATGTCCCACATGGGGCTCACAGTCTTAATGCCCATTTTAAAGATGACGTGACCGAGACACGGAGAAGTGACTTGTCCAAGGTCACACAGCAGGCAAATGGAGGAGGCAGGTTTAGAACCCAGGTCCTGACTTCCAGGCCCGTGTTCTTTCCACGAGGCCGGTGACGCTCTACAAATGGCACTGTTTTCTAGTCAACGCGTAGCAGAATGGACATGGTCCCGTCGGGCGAATTTACCTGGTCGACAGGACTCTTGATTTAGCCTGACCCACCGGTGTTTTCCCCTAGCCGAATCCAAAGCCGTGGATCCAGAGAGATGCTCATTCGGTTCCTACACCTCTCCCTGGGTTACTGGAGCAAGTCACTCAGCCTCTCTGTACTCAGTAAAAAGGGGCTGATATCACTTATCCTGGCTTAACTCAAGAGTGTCAGAGTAAATGAACTGATGGACTAAGCCAAGCACTTAGTACAGGACAAAATGAACACTCAATAAATACCATTATAATAATAATGATGGTGCCTTTTAAGCACTTACTGTGTACACTGGTTTAAGCACTGGGGTAGATACCAGTTGATCAGTCCCGGTCCCACGTGAGGCTCACACTCGTAATCCTCATTTTCCAGATGAGGTAACTGAGGGCCAGAGAATTTAAGTGACTTTCCGTATTTATCCCGATTCTCCCCCGGGCCCCGGCAGAGTTCGTAAACAGGGGGTATCCCCAGGGGCAAGCGGGGTTCGGAGGTGGGAGAGGGAGGGCCGAGAGCGGGCGGTGTCGGCTTGCGGATTCAACCTGGCTTGGTTGGTGAGTCTCCCCGATCCACCCTCTCCTCGGCCCGTAAGTGGCTCAGAGAGACGTGGCGAGTGTCCAGCCTGGCAGTCATGCCTGTGGTTTCTTGTTGTGTATGTGTGATGTGTGTTGTTTTCTTGGGGAGGCTGTGAGTGTGTGTGTGTGTATGCACGCACGTGTCTCTTCCTGTCTCTTCAGGTGATGCCCGTGTGTGGTTACGATGGGCTTAAATATAGGGTTGGCATAAAAAGCCTGTGTTTTCCCAATCAAGCCCGCGGTGGAAAAATCATTAAGGACACTAAGCCTCCAACGTGCTTTCTCTAATAATTGCTACTCTGGAGCACTAACCACCAGGATAATTGTTTGATATCTTCTTCCAGCCAGTTAGGTAATCAAAGGGTGGCAAGCCCAAATTATACCTAGAATTGTTTTCTCGTCGCAGCTTTTTTCCCATGAAGGTAAACATTTGGAAAGACGCCGGCAAATGATGGTGAGCCATTTGAAATACAGGACCTTCCCGCCTCCCTACAACTTCCAAAGGGCCGTAATCATTTATTCATTCAGTCAGTCATATTCCTTGAGCACTTACCGTGTGCAGAGCACGGAACTGAGCGCTTGGTAGAGGACAATAGAACAATAAACAGGCACATTCTCCGCCCAGAACGAGCTTAAATGGCAACGGCTTCTGTTCCCTCTGGGACCTAGAAAGCGGTGCACCATTTTGATCGCTCTCTGTCTTGTAGGACTAGTCCAGAAGGTTTCCAAAGAGCGAGAAAGAAGGATAGCTGACATGTGGCACGCCACGTTACTCAGAGATTCAAATCGGCAGTTCTCCCAGAAAGAAGATGCTGATACGTTCCCCCAAATGTCCTTCGTTTTGCCTCCCGACGGCCCAGCTTTTGTTACAGTTTTTAATGATGGCGTTCCATCTCCTAGCCCGGCCTGCAGCCACCGACTAATCACAAACGTGTCCGGTTCAAAGGGGGTGGCATCGTCCACCAATTAGTTTATAATCTAGTTGTGAGGTTGCCCTTTTTGTACCCATGGGGCAGATCGCAGTAAGATGGCCAACTTTTCCAACTAATAAATCGGTTTCCTGTCAAGTTAATGGGTAGGATTTAATGACTCTGACTGTAGAGGATATTTGTTAGTTGGACACACAGGCTGTATCTTCAGTTGCGTAATGGGTAAAAAATTGTGTTCTTCTGGGCATAATGAAGTGACCCATTTTTAATACCAGTTTTTAAAAGTTTGTAACACCCAATTGCCATTGGTTACATGGTAGAGAAGCGACATGGCGTAGTTGAAAGAGCAGAGATCTAGGAGTCAGAGGCCCTGGGTTCTAACCCTGGCTCCGCCACTTGTCATCTGGAAAGAGCAGGGGCTTGGGAGTTAGAGGTCATGGATTCTAATCCTGACTCCACCACTTGTCAGCTGTGTGTCTTTGGGCAAGTCACTTAACTTCTCTGTGCCTCAGTTACCTCATCTGTAAAATGGGGATTAAGAGGCAACTTGGGACAACCTGATGACCCTGTATCTCCCCCAGTGCTTAGAACAGTACTTGGCACGTAGTAAGTGCTTAACAAATGCCATCATCATTATTATTACCTGGGTGACCTTGGGCAAATCACTTCTCTGAGCCTCAGTTCCCTCATCTGTAAAATGGGGATTAAAAATCTGAGCCCTGTGTGGGACGAGGATAGTGTCCAACGTGATTATTTTGTTTCTAACCCTGTGCCTGGCCCATTGTGAGAGTCTGATGAGTACCATAAAAAACTAAAAACTGGGTGAGAGCAAGAGAGCAGAACGAGAGGCTATCAAGGCTATTGGTTTCAAGTCCAGGAATGAATAATAATAATAATTGCAGTATTTGTTAAGCGCTTATCGTGTGCCGGGCATTGTTCTAAGTGGATATGAGCAAATTGAGTTGGATACAGTCCCCGACCCACTTGGGGCTCTCAGTCTCAAACTTCATTTTACAGATGAGGTAACTGAAGCACAGAGAAATGAAGCGACTTGCCCAAGGTCACACAGTTTAAGTGCCGGAGCCGGGATTAGAGCCTGCCATCTTCTGACTCCTAGGCCTGTGCTCAATCCAGTAGGCGATTTCTGGACTGCGAGCCCGTTGCTGGGTAGGGATCTTCTCCGTTGCCGAATTATACTTTCCAAGCGCTTAGTACAGTCCTCTGCACACGGTAAGCGCTCAGTAAATAAGACTGACTTGAATGAATGAGATGTGGGCCAGAAATCCCAAGCAGAAATAGTTACTGAGCAGTGCTGTGGCTGTTGGGGACTGTCTGGAAGCTGCCGGGGTAGCCCAGATTCCATCCCTGCCTTCCAATTGATGCAAATTCCCCGTTAGACCACAAGCCGCGGACTTCGCACGGGGCCGGAAGGGTCTCTGGCTGCGTATCGATCCTTGTTTGCGGCTGGACGGCGGCCTAATTAGCTCCAGTCTGCCCAGCAAAGTTGTCAGAACAGGACAGCAGTATCCTGTGGGGAAAGAAAAAACGTGTCTCCCCGACAACCGCCCGCCCTCGACTTCCTGAGCTCACCGGCCTGTCTTTTCTTGACCCCGCACGGGCCTGACGGGGGCTGAGGAAGCGGAGGTTGGGAGGGCGAAAGCAGGCCGGGAGAGGGAAGGATGCTGGGAAATGGGCAATGGGTAGAGCTGGGTTGCCACAGTTTCCCGTAAGTCCCCCTAAACCAGGAGACCAGAGCCCCAAATTCGAGGCCGGGACCAGGTGATATCGGCACAACGCGGTCCTTCGTGGCAACTGACACCCCAGATTCTAGACGGGGTCCTGCTGAAGCCGTATACGGCGGGTGGATCCTGGGCCCGAAGATGGCAGCAGAAGTCGATCTCGTTCCTCTTCCGGGCTTTCTTTCCTGGAGCTGGGCCCGGAAGGCAAACATCCTTGGCTGCCGAAATGAGACCGTTCATTCGGTTGTATCCATGGGGCGCTTACTGTGTGCAAGGCACTGTACTAAGCACTAGTAGATGGTGTGGGTCCTTCCCCCTCCACGCTTGCTTGCTGGAGTAGGAGGGCGTGAACTAGCTCAAGAAGCGGTGCCCAGGGTTTAATGGCCTAGGAGGAAGATCACTCTCCGACTCTCTCTCCCTTCTGCGTCTTATGCCTTTGGATCTGTGACCTTTGGACGTTGATTTTCACTCCACCCCCGACCCCACAGCACTTAGGAATATATCTTTAAATCGTGCATTATAAATTACTTATATTAATGTCTGTCTTCCCCTCGAGACTGTAAGTTTGTTATGGGAGAAGAACGTGTCCGCTAATTCGTTGCATTGGACTCTCCCAAGCGTTTAGTACAGGGCTCTGCACAGAGGAAGCGCTCAATAAATACCATCGATTGTTTGAAGGTCCCCGAGATGGTTGCCGTTACCGCTATTTGGAACCTGGGCAGAATAGAGCATTTGGAGTGCCTGCCCGCCAGCCTGAGGATCCAACCCCATCATGCCCAAAGCGGTAACCAGAGTCCGGGCCGAACCATTTTCATTAGATTTTTCTAGTTCAGCCTCCTACCAGGGTCTCCATCTTTTTGTTGCACTTATTCCTGGCATTTAGACTGTGAGCTCATTGTTAGAC
Source organism: Ornithorhynchus anatinus (assembly GCF_004115215.2). NCBI lineage: Eukaryota > Metazoa > Chordata > Mammalia > Monotremata > Ornithorhynchidae > Ornithorhynchus > Ornithorhynchus anatinus. Next base: position 133,365,451 of record NC_041728.1, read on the forward strand.
TGTGATCTCACTGTGGGCAGGATTGTGTTTGTTTTTCTATTATACTCTCCCAAGTGCTTAGTACAGTGCTTTGGACACAGTAAGCACTCAATACGATTGAATGAATTTTTGCCATCAGAGGGGCATTGTCCTTTTGTTCATTCATTCGTTCAATAGTATTTATTGAGCACTTACTATGTGCACAGCACTGTACTAAGCGCTTGGAATGTACAAATCGGCAATACAGTCCCTGCCCATTGACGGGCTCACTGTCTAATCGTGGGGATGAACGTCTCATTAAAACAATAGCAATGAATAGAATCAAGGTGATGTACATCTCATTAACAAAATAAATAGGGTACTTCCTGAAACCCTTGGGTGTTTACAGATATCCAAAAGCGATGGAGCCCAGTCAGTCATTTGTGTTCATTTAATTTTTTTGTTGCATGCGTACTATGTGCCGGGCACTGTACTAAGCGCTGGGGTAGATTCAAGTTAATCTTCTTTTTTTAAATGGTATTTGTTAATCAGTGGTAGTTATTGAGCGCTTATGTACTGTGCTCTTGGGAGACTATAAGTCAACAGAATTAGCAGACACGTTGCCGGCTCTTAACGAGTTTACAGCGCTTACTATGTGCCAGATCACGTACTAAGCCCTGGGGGCAGATTACAGTGCCAGGCACGTAGTAAGCGGCTAACAAATGCCATAATGATTATTATTGTCATATGGACTAATCGGGTTGGGCACAGTCCCTGTCCCACATAGGGCTCAAAGTCTTAACCCCATTTTACAGATGAGGTAACTGAGCCATAGAGAAGTGAAGTGACTTGTCCAAGGTGACATGGCAGACAGGTGGCGAAGCCGGGATTAGAACCTGGGTCCTCTGACTCCCAGGTCTGTGCTCTTTCCACTACGCCACACTTCTACAGAGGATGCAGGGAAAATTGGAACTTGGCCCTATTTAGCTGCCATTGTCTGGCTGGATAATGTGTGTCCACATTATCCACACACACAACCAGCCCCTCCACATATGGTATTCATTCAGTCGTACTTATTGAGTGCTTACTGTGTGCAGAGCACTGTACTGAGTGCTTAGACTGGGAGGGATATGGCCATCGGCATAGATGTTGGTATTTGTTAAGCACTTACTATGTGCAGAGCACTGTTCTAAGCAATGGGGTAGATACAGGGTCATCAGGTCGTCCCACATGAGGCTCACAGTTAATCCCCATTTTACAGATGAGGTAACTGAGGCACAGAGAAGTGAAGTGACTTGCCCACCGTCACACAGCTGACGAGTGGCAGAGTGGGATTCGAACCCTTGACCTCTGACTCCCAAGCCCAGGCTCTTTCCACTGAGCCACGCTGTAGATGTGCCCTTAGAGAAGCAGCATGGCTCAGTGGAAAGAGCACGGACTTGGAAGTCAGAGGCCGTGGGTTCTAATCCTAGCTCCCCATCTTGTCAGCTGTGTGATTTTGGCCAAGTCACTTCACTTCTCTGTGTCTCAGTTACCTCGTCTGTAAAATGGGGCTGAAGACTGTGAGCCCCACGTGGGACAACCTGATGACCTTGTACCCCCTCCCCCAGTGCTTAGAACAGTGCTTGGCACGTAGTAAGCACTTAACAAATCCCATTATCATTTTTATAACAGACCCAGGAGCCAAGCCTCAGCCCGGCACTTGAAACCTCCGGGGTTGACTGCAAATGCCGTAGAACGAGGCTGGCGTCCTGGATGACAGCAGGTCGGGGATTCTAAAAGACAGGGTTGTTTTCTCCCACTCCAGCTGGTGTAATCACAGCTTTCCCTGCGACCACATCCCTTCGTCCCCGAGCTCCGAAATGTGTTCATGGCTCCGGGCCGCCCTCCCTCCCGGGCTCTCGGAGATCAGCGAGACCTCGTTTTCCACCGGATTGGCTTTAATACAGTGTGCAGCAAGGTCATCTGCACGGCTGTCGCCGCCTGGGCCGGCGACGTTGGGCCCCGGCTTCGAATTAACCTCCTAGCGCCAGACTTCATTATATGGAAGAAAGAGCAAGATTTGCTTTGGCCGATAGCGTCAAGTGTGGTTTCATTCTCTCCCGATTGGAAAATCGCCTCAAATCAAATTCTGGGCCGGGAAGGGGCATCGGGATCTTCCGTGTGGGTTGGTAGAAACGCTTTCTATTTATTGATTTGCCGGAGTAAGGTTTTGCTCGAATTCTGTCTCTCCCGGCTTCCTCATGAACGACACTCAGCGAATCGGTTGCTCCGGGTAGTGTTCGTGAGCAGAATCTGTTACTCCCTCTGGGGCACGTCTTGAGCTATGCGACTCTTTCTGATGGCACCTTGGCCGTGTCTGGTTTTCCTGGAGTTGCCACGGAGCTCAGAATCCATCAGTGGTATTTATTGAGCGATTACTGGATGCAGAATACTGTACTGCTTGAGAAGCAGTGTGGGTTAGTGGAAAGAGCAGGGGCTTGGGAGTCAGAGGTCATGGATTCTAATCCCGGCTCCGCCACTTATGCGCTGTATGACTTTCGGCAAGTCACTTAACTTCTCTGCGCCTCAGTTACCGCATCTGTAAAATGGGGATTGAGACTTTGGAGCCCCACGTGGGACAACCTGATTACCAAGCAGCGTGGCTCAGTGGAAAGAGCACGGGCTTTGGAGTCAGAGGTCATGGGTTTGAATCCCGGCTCCGCCACTTGTCAGCTGTGTGACTGTGGGCGAGCCACTTCACTTCTCTGTGCCTCAGTTACCTCATCTGTAAAATGGGGATTAAGACTGTGAGCCCCACGTGGGACCACCTGATTCCCTTGTGTCTACCCCAGCGCTTAGAACAGTGCTCTGCACATAGTAAGGGCTTAACAAATACCAACATTATTATTGTATCTACCCCAGCGCTTAGAACAGTGCTTGGCATATAGTAAGTGCTTAACAAATTCCACAGTTATAATTATTATTATTATTATTGTTACTGAGTGCTCGAGAATATAACAGAGTCGGTGGAAATGTTCCCCTGCCTCCAGGGAGCATACAAAGTAGAAGAATTCTAATACCGTGTATTTTATTTACCTGGAGATTTTTTTATGGTATCTGCATAATAATGATAATGATATTATTAATAATAATAAGCACTTAAACTTATTATGTGCCAGGCACCATACTAATCGCTGGAGTCGATATAAGCTAATCAGATCAGACACAATCCGTGTCCCACATGAAACTCAGTCATAATCCCCCCCTCCCACCACTTTTTTATTTTACAGATGGGGTACCTGAGACACAGGGAAGTGATTTGCCCAAGTCACATAAGTGATTTGCCCAAGTCACATAGACAAGTGACAGAGCGGGATTAGAACTCAGGTCCTTCTGACTCCCAGCCCCATGCTCTATCCACTAGACCCTGCTGCTTCTCATTTTATGCTCAGAACAGAAATGGGGTAGGAAGACTTATTCTCCCCATTTTATGGGTGAGGAAACTGAAGCTCAGCGAGATTGAGTTGTCCAAGATGGAACAGTGTAGGATCTCGCAGGAGAGCAGAAGGGGCTGTGGCTAGAGCACGGGCCTGGGAGTCAGAAGGTCATGGGTTCTAGTCTTGGCTTGGCCATTTGTCTTCTGGGTGACCTTGGGCAGGTCACTTCATTTCTCCAGGCCTCAGTTACCTCGTCTGGGGATTGAGACTGTGAGCCCCACATGGGACAGGGACTGTGTCCAACCCGATTTGCTTGCATCAGCCCCAGCGCTTAGTACAGTGCCCGGCACATAGTTAAGTGCTTAACAAATACCATCATTATTATTAGTAGTACTTCCTGCCGTGACCCGCTGGCCACGAGGTGGAGAGGCATTCGCATGCCTGTCAGTCACTCGTAGATGAGCTCAGCCAGTCCTGTCTCCATGCTGTAGATTCCAGTCAATGTCAGTCAGTGGTATTTATTGAACTCTCTTTTGGGAACCCCCAAATCCCTGGTTAGAAGCAGCTTTGTACTCAAGCTGAGAGGAGCGGAAGGCTGGGGAGGCGACAGAAATCCAGAACTCCACTCTTTCTCACCTTGTCCGCCCGTCGCCTGAGAGTTCTAAGTGACGTAGTATCGGTCAGCCATAACTATTGAGTATTTACCGTGTGCAGAGCACTGAACTAAGCGCTTAGGAGACCACACTCCCCAAGAGAAGCAGCATGGCGTAGTGGGCAGCGCATGGGCCTGGGAATCAGAAGGTCATGAGTTCTAGTCTCGGCTCCACTATTTGTCTGCTGTGGGACCGTGGGAGAGTCACGTCACTTCTCTGGGCCTCAGCTACCTCATCTTTAAAATGGGGATTGAGACCGTGAGCCCAACGTAGGACAGGGACTGCGTCCGCTGCAGTTTGCTTGTATCCACTCCAGTGTGCTTAGAACAGTGCCTGGCACATAGTAAGCGCTTAACAAATACCGTAATTATTGTACGCTACAACGAAGTTGGAAGACTTGTTCCCTGCCCACAATGAGAGTACAGCCAAGATGGGGGGATGGCCGTTAATCTGTATAAATGAATTAAATTACAGATATGTACATTACTGTCATGGGGCTGAGGGAAGGGTGAATAAAGGGGACAGATCCTCGTGCAACGTTGATGCAGAGGGAATGGGAGAAGAGGAAAATGAGAGCTTAGGGAAGGCCTGTTGAAGGAGATACGTTTTTAATGTGGCTTTAAAGGTGGGGAGAGTGAATGTCTGTCAGATATGGAGAGAGAAGGAGTTCCGGGCCAGAGGCAGGACGTGGCCGAGGGGTCGGCAGTGAGATAGACGACAGTGAGGAACAGTGAGTAGGTTGGCACTGGAGGAGCCAGGTGTGTGGGCTGGGTTATAGCAGAAAATCAGGGAGGTAATGTATGAGGGGGCAAGACGATCGAGTGTTTTAAAGCCTATGGTGAGGAAGTTCTGTTTGAGGAGGAGGTGGATGAGCAACCATTGAGGTTCTTGTGGAGTGAGGAGAGCCGGACTGAATGATTCTGTAGAAAAAGGGTCCATGTGTTCGGCACACAAACACCACCGGCTCACAGAGGAAAAACTATTGATTTTTCTCCGAATGTCCCATCCCCGCCAAGTTTCCTAGATTTTCCCAGCACAAGAGGGCAGGGGTTTTGAGTAACAGTTTCCCTTGCAGTTTCCGTGAGGCAGCTGGGCTGACACAAGGAACCTTTGTCCCAGCCCGGGAATGACCTTGCTTCCGTTCTCCTGTCTTCTTTGCTTGGACGGTCTGCCTGGTTGACACGCCACATGAAATGTTGTTCTTTCTGCATGTAGGATGGGATTATTTTGTTGCAATATATGTTCAAAAGGAACAGTTCTCGCTCTAAGGGCTGAGGACAGTGAGCATCGCGGAGTTGACTTGGAAGAGACATCCGTCCGGATGGATTAAACGACTGGGAAACTCAGCTCCGTCACTTGTCTGCTGAGTGACCTTGGGCAAGTCAACTCACATCTCTGTGCCTCAGTGTCCTCATCTGCAAAATGGGGATTAAGACTGTGAGCTCCATGTGGGACAGTGTCCCACTTGATTAGCTTGTAGCTACTCCCGTAGTACAGTGCCTGGCACATAGTAAGCACTTAAAAACTACCATTAAAAAAAACTCTCACATTCTTCTTAGTGGTTTAAATTTAAATGATTGACTTTTCCAGAGGGTTAAATTCATTCATTCAATCATATTTATTAAATTCTTACTGTGTGCAGAGCACCGTACTGTGTGCTTGGGAAGATACAATACAATAATAAACAGTGACAATCCCTGCCCATAACAAGCTTACAGTTTGGGGGCACGCGGGGAGACAAGCATCAGTACAAATAAACAGACCTCAGTACAAATGAGTAAAATTACAGATGTATACGTAAGTGCTGCGGGGCTGGGGTGGAGGGAGGGAAGGAAGCACGTCAGGGTGATCAGAAGGGAGTGGGAGATGAGGAAAAGTGGGGCTTAGTCTGGGAAGATCTCATGGAGGAGATGGGCCTTCAGTAAGGTTTTGAAGAGGGGGAAGAGTAATTAATTGTCGGATTTGAGGAAGGCATTCCAGGCCAGAGGCAGGACGTTGACCAGGGTTCGGCGACAAGACAGGCTAAATCGAGGCACATTGAGAAGGTTAGCACCAGAGGAGTGAAGTGTGCTGGGTTGTAGAAGGAGAGAAGCGAGGTGAGGTAGGCCGGGGCAAGGTGATGGACTGCTTTAAAGCCATCGGTGAGGAGTTTTTGTTTGCTACAGAGGTGGATAGGCAACCATTGGAGATTGTTGAGGAGGGAGGTGCCGTGTCCTGAATGTTTCTGTAGAAAGCTGATCTTGGCAGTGGAGTGAAATATGGACCGGAGTGGGAAGAAGCAGGAAGTTGGCAGGTCAGTAAGGAGGCTGATGCGGTAATATAGGCGGGATAGGATAAGTGACTGTATAATAATAATAATAATGTTGGTATTTGTTAAGCGCTTACTATGTGCAGAGCACTGTTCTAAGCGCTGGGGTAGACACAGGGGAATCAGGTTGTCCCACGTGGGGCTCACAGTCTTAATCCCCATTTTACAGATGAGGTAACTGAGGCACAGAGAAGTTAAGTGACTTGTATAAACGTGATATCAGTTTGGATGGAGAGGAAAGGGCAGATTTTAGCGATGTTGTGAAGGTGAGACCGACAGGATTTGGTGACGGATAGAATATGAGGGTTGAATGAGAGAGAGGGGTCAAGGATAACGCCATGGTTACGGACTTGTGAGACGGGAAGGATGGTGGTGCCGTCTACAGTGATGGGAAAGTCGGGGAGAGGACAGGGTTTGGGTGGGAAGATAAGCAGCTCTGTTTTGGACATGTTAAGTTTGAGGTGACAAGAGAATATCCAAGAAGAGATGTCTTGAAGGCAGGAGGAGATGCGAGCCTGGAGAGAGGTAGAGAGATCAGGGGAGGAGATGTAGATTTGAGTGTCATCCACCTAGAGATGGTAGTTGAAGCCTTGGGAGTGAATGAGTTCTCCAAGGGAATGAGTGTAGATGGAGAATAGAAAGGGACCGAGAACTGAATCTTGAGGGACCCCCCACAATTAGGGGGTGGGAGGCAGAGGAGGAGCCCTCCAAGGAGACTGAGAATGAACGGCCAAAGAGATAGGAGGAGACCCAAGAGAAGACGGAGTCAGTGAAGCCAAGGTTGGATAAAGGGAAGCAGCGTGGCTCAGTGGAAAGAGCACAGACTTGGGAGTCAGAGGTCATGGGTTCTAATCCCGGCTCTGCCGCTTGTCAGCTATGTGACTTTGGGCAAGTCACTTAACTTCTCTGTGCCTCAGTGACCTCATCTGTAAAATGGGGATTAAGACTGTGAGCCCCTCATGGGACAACCCGATCACCTTGTATTCCCCCCAGCGCTTAGAGCAGTGCTTTGCACATAGTAAGCACTTAATAAATGCCATCATTGTTAATGTTTCCAGGAGAAGGAGGTGGTCCACAGTGCAAAAGGCAGCAGAGAGGTCGAGGAGGATTAGGATGGAGTAGAAGCCATTGGATTTGGCAAGAAGGAGATCACTGGTGACGGTTGAGAGGGCGGTTTCATTGGAGTGAAGGGAACGGAAGCCAGATTAGAGGGCGTCCAGGAAAGAATTGGAAGAAAGGAATTTGAGACAGCGAGTGTAGACAACTTGTTCAAGGAGTTTGGAGAAGAATGGTAGGAGGGAGATGGGGTGTTAACTGGAGGGAGCTGTGGGGTCAAGGGAGGGGTTTTTTTTAGGATGGGAGAGACATGGGCATGTTTGAAGGCAGTGGGAAAGACGCCATTGGAGAGGGAACAGTTGAAGACGGCTGTTAGGGAGGGAAGGAGAGAGGGGGCGAGAGTATTTATAAGGTGCAAAGGAAAGGGGTCGGATGCACGTGTGGAGGGAGTGGCATTTGAGAGGAGGCAGGAGATCTCCTCTGGAGACACTGCTGGGAAGGATGGGAAAATTGAAGAGCGGGATGGGGAGGGACTGAGAAGGGAGAGGGGTGATTTTAGGAAGCTCACACCTGATGGGTTCTTAAAGTGTTGAAGGTACATCTTTGCCTTCCAACTCCTTTCTAGATTTAGGGTTCTGGTAGTACTTTGGAGCACACGTTTACTTCGCCTTCTGTTTGTAGTGGCGGTTATCGCATCAGGGAATGTGTGTGCTAACTCTCTTGTATTGTCCCCTCCCAAGCGCTTAGTACAGTGCTCTGCACACAGTAGGTACTCAATGGATACTGTCGATTGATTGTTCTCGCTTCTAAAGCTAAGTAATTTGCCTCTCGAGAGCCTAGAGGTACAGTCCAGCCACTAGATGGGGGTTGCTAACTGTATTTCTAACTTTACCTCATTGTGTTCCACAGGGAGGCTCAGAGCCGATTTTGGATCCACAGCAAATCCAGGCTTTTGACCAGCTCTGTCGCCTCTTCCGAGGACCTTCTAGGGTATGTGTCTGGTTGCCTATTTCACCTGTATTCCTCACTCCCCTCCTGGGCAATTTTCAGTTTGGGCCAAATTCCCGATCGAAGGCTCTTCTCCAACTTCTTTCCAAGTTCGTGTGGAGCTCTGAGAAGGGCGTAATTGCTTCCCAAAGAGCCTAGAGTAGGGGAGGGCACAGCCTGCCCTCAGAGAGTTGGGCTGCCCTTTGCCCAGACCTTGATGGGGCAGGATTCTGAGAAATGGGAGGTTTGTGAAAGGAGTCTCTTTGGCAGCCCTGACTTGTGTTTCTGCGAGGGCAGCGTCCCCAGAAAGAAATTGGCAGACCCACGAGTTTCACTCTTTGAAATACAAAGGCAGTTTGCTTAGATAGTAAGCTGATCATGGTCAAGGAACATGTCTTCCAACGGTAGTGTGGATCTCCCCCGAGGACACGGCCTAGTGGATAGAGCACGGGCCTGGGAGTCAGAAGGACCTGGGTTCTAATCTTACTTCTCCACTTGCCTGCTCTGTGAATTGGGGCAAATCTCTTAACTTCTCTGTGCCTCCGTTACTTTGTCTGTAAAATGGGGATAAGGACTGTGAGCCCAATATGGGACAGGGACTGGGTCCAACCTAATTAGCTTGTAATGAACCCAACCCTAACCCTCACCCTAACCTAACCCAGTGCTTAGCAGAGTGTTTGACACGTAGTAAGCGCTGAGCGAATACCATCATTGTTATCGTCATTATTACAGTGCTTGGCACATTGTGAGCACTCCATAAGTACATCCATCGATTGATGGGAGCTGTTTTTGACCCCTCAACTCTTGGACAGGTCTTCTGCACTTTGTCACGAGTAGGAAGCCCCTAATTCTTCACCCGCTGGAGAAACGGTCATAGCTCAGGGCGGGATCCATCCTATCTCAGGCCCTTTACTCCCACCTTTAAGGAACTTACCTCTTAAGTGTTGATTCTCATCCCCATCCCTTATATATGCATCTGTCACATCAGTTATATGTCCCGTTATTTATCGGATGGATGCTGATATTTCTTCCTGGCACATTTGCTCTGTGACCTATTTGATCCTTGTTTCCCCTGCTCCCATTATTTGTAAATCGGTTTGTAGGCCCGACTCCCCCGTCTGGCTATAAATTCCTTGTGGGTGAGAAGCATTTTTTTTTTTAAATAATATTGTCATGTTCCAGACACTGTTCTAAGCCCTGGGGTAGATAGATACAAGCTAATCAGGTTGGACACCGTCCGTGTCCCACATGGGGCTCACACTCATAATCCCTATTTTTTACAGATGAGGTAACCGAGGCCCAGAGAAGTGAAGTGACCTGCCCAGGGTCATACAGCAGACAAATGGTAGAGTCAAGATTAGAACCCAGGTCCTTCTGGCTATGCTCTACCCATGAGGCCTCGCTGCTTCTCATTTATTTTGCATCTGTTTTCTCCCACGCTTCATACAGTACTCAGGCACTGTACTGTGCCTGTCTTCCCTGCTAGAGTAAGTTCCTCAAGAGTAAGGATCATATCTACTTAGTCTGTGTACTCTCCCTTCCCGCTTGCCCCCCGCTCTCTGTGCTGGCCAGGCTCCGGCAGGGCCGGGTTCACTCCTTGCCGCTCTTTTGCAGCTGGCCCTCCTGACGGAGCTGTCCCAGACCCGCAGAAGCGAGAGCCACGGCCTGCTCGGAGCTGCCCAGAGGGGTCCGGCCCCCTACAGCGTCTTCCAGAATGAAAACTTCCAGCTGCACCTCACCCCTCCTCCTCTCACCGAGGACTGAAGGCTTTCCCGGGTCGACCAGCCCCCCGACCCCAGGAAGATTCCCGGGAGGATCTCTGGTCCCCCCGGCCCCCCCCCCATGATCCCCATCCGCCGGGTGGCCACGTCGCGCTCCGAAGCCTCCATTCCCACCTCTTCACCCCTTCCCATGGGTTCCTTCCTGGCACACTCCCCACCGAGGGATTTCGTGGTTTTCCGGACGAGCAGGAGGGTGTCACGGCGTCTCCGTCCTGGCTCGGACAGCAGCGGGAAAGGATGGGTTCTTCCCCCGGAAGCGCGGTGTCCTTGCATTTCTGGCCTAGTGGTCCCCCGGCCCCAGCCAGGGGGTGAAGCCGGATCCAAGGGAAAGGGGACGGGATGCCTGGGGGACAGCTCTGGATCCAACCAGGTTGCGTTCCTTGTCCCCGGGGGACTTACCTTACTCATGTGACCTTCCTCGAGGGTCGGCGGAGCAGGGCGGCGCCTGGCCGTCGATGGGCCTCGACAGAACTCGGCCAACCAGAAGGCGGCTACCGGAGGGGCGTCTTCGGGACTGGCACTCGGGGGACGGTTGGCAGGAGCCAGTGAAGGGACCGGACTGTAGTGGGCTCGGTTAGAGTTTCATCGCTCGCTTTTTCCAATAAATAGCTGTCTCCACCTTCCGTCAGCCTGCTGCTGAAACCCGCCGCCCGTCTCTGGGGATCACGCTGGAGTCGCTGGTTGACTGGGGCCGGGGGCTCGCGCGGTCGGAGCCCTGATTGGTGCATTAGGGGCTTGGCGGGGACGAGGTTGAGCTGGGCCTTCCTCTGCCCCTCAGCCAAGTGGACGATCTTGCAGTTGGTGGGCATGCCCGGCCGAAACACCACAGCTCCTACGCCAATCTTCCTGCCGCCCACCATTCCTGGCTGTGGATGCCAGTGGGGGCGCATAGGAGGATGTTAACCAACAGGACCCTCTAGCTTCTCTGTCCCCCACCATGACATAGAGCACAGGCCTGGAAGTCAGGAGGTCATGAGTTCCATTCCCGGCTCTGCTACTTGTGTGCTGTGTGGCCTTGGGTAAGTCACTTCACTTCTCTGTGCCTCAGTTGCCTCAACTGGAAAATGGGGATTGAGACTGAGAGCCCCGTGCAGGGCAGGGACCACGTCCAACCTGATTTGCTTGAATCCACCCCAGCGTGTAGTGCAGTGCCCAGCACATAGTAAATGCCTAACAAATCCCATCATTATTATTATTATTCGCAGTAACATCTCATTGTGACCACTTGCCAATCAATCAATTGTATTTATTGAGCACGGTGTGCAGAACATTGTACTAAGCTCTTGAGAGAGTACACTATTACAGTATAATGGACACATTCTCTAATAAATAATAATTATTATTATTATTATAAGCCAGGGCTCCCCGGGAGACAGGTCACCATGGGGTGGGTCCCCACCAGGGGCAGACACATGGGGAGGACCACGTCCCGCCCGGCTTCAACCTGATGGGAGGCGGTGTGATCCTGCACACGCCCGCCAGGGCAGTTGAAGCCCCTCTGCCTCCCCATCAGCCACCGCGCGAGCAGTGGGATCAAGTTCTCAAGCTGAGGGGTCATCATCATCATCATCATCATCATATTTCCCCTATTAGCACTCTTCTAAGCGTTGGGGGAGATACAAGCTAATCAGGTTGGATACAGTCCCTGTCCCACTTGGGACTCACAGTCTTCATCCCCATTTTACAGATGAGGGAACTGAGGCCCAGAGATGTGAGGTGACTTGCCCAAGGTCAAACAGCAGACCCCCATGTCCTCTGTCTCCCAGACCCACAAGGCTGCACTGGCTGGAGAAGTGGGTGCAGCATGAATTATATTAACGTCTATCTCACACTGTAGACCGTAAACTCGTCGTGGGCAGGGAATGTGTCTGATGTGCTTTTCCGTTGTACTCTCCCAAGTGCTTAGTACAGTGCTCTGCACACAGTAAGTGCTCAATAAATACAATTGACCGACTGACCGATCAGGTGGGGGTGGAGGCAGCAGCTAGGCTGCAGCCAGGACCTCTGCGGAGGAAGGGGCGGGATGCGAGAGGTTCCAGGCTCGTAACGTTGTTTGTTTATTCATTCATCTGGTTGCATTTATTAACAGTAATAATAAAAATAATAACGATGATGGTATTTGTTAAGCGCTTACTATGTGTCTAGCTCTGTTCTAAGCACTGGGTAGATACAAGGTAATCAGGTTGACCCATATGGGGCTCACCGTCGTAATGCCCATTTTACAGATGAGGTAACTGAGGCACAGTTAAGTGAGTAGCCCGAAGTCATGCAGCTGATAAGTGGCGGAGCAGGGATTAGAACCCACAACCTCTGACTCCCAAGCCCGTGCTCTTGCCACTAAGCCACGGTGGCTTCTCTTTAGTGAAGTCATGTGTGCAGAGCACTGTACTGAGGGCTTGGGAGAGTGCAGTGTAAAAATAAACAGGCAGTTCCCTGTTCACAACGAGCTTATCGTCTAGAGGGGGAGACAGACATCAATATACGTAAATAAATGACAGATATGGACGTAAGTGCCGTGGGGCTGGGCGGTGGGGAGAATAAAGAGGGCAAATCAGGGTGACACGGAGGTGTGTGGGAGAAGAGGAAAGCAGGGCTTAGTCAGGGAAGGCCTCTTGGAGGAGGGGGCCATTGTCACCGGGCCGAATCGCAGGTGAGCAATAGGGAAGCACAAGGCCGCCGAGACGTGTCCGTCCGGTCGGCGGGGCGGGCGGGAGGTCAAGACCCGCTGGGGGAGGTTCGCTCCACGGTCGATGGCCACAGTCCGGGAGGTTGAGGGATGGAGGAAGGGGAAGCACCAGACCCAGGAGGTAGGGGGAAAACGGGACCCCTTGTCTACCAGGCAGAGCAGCTTGAACGCTCGTTTAATTGAAGTCAAGCAGCTGGCCGAAAAGGCTGGGAAGCCAAGGCTTCTTTTCCCCACGCCCCGTGTGTTTTGGGTTTTTTTTAATGGTATACATTAAGCGCTTACCGTGTTCCAGGCACTGTTCTCAGCTCCGGGGTAGAGACAAGCTAATCAAGTTGGACATAGTCCATGTCCCAAATGTGGCTCACGGTGAGAAGCAGCCTGACCTAGGGGAAAGAGCCCGGGCCTGGAAATCCGAAGGACCTGACGTCTAATCCCTGCTCTGCCACTTGTCTGCTATGTGACCTTGGGCAAGTCACTTCATTCCTCCGGGCCTCGGTTCCCTCATCCGTAAAATGGAGATCGACTGTAAGCCCTATGTGGGACAGGGACTGTGTCCGACCCAATTACCCCAGTGCTTAGCACAGTGCCTGGCACATAGTAAGCGCTTAACAAATACCACAATTATTAATTATTATTCATCCCCATTTTACAGATGAGGTAACCGAGGCGCAGAGAAGGAAAGTGATTTGCCCAGGGTCACACGGCAGATAAGTGGTGGGGTCGGGATTAGAACCCAGGTCCTTCTGACTCCCAGACCCTTGCTCTATCCACTAGGCCGCGCTGCTTCTACTCAGTTGGTTTTCCCAGGGTCCGGTGCCAGCAGGATGCAGCGAGGTTTAGTGGAAAGAGTACGGGTTTGGGAGTCAGAGGTCGTGGGTTCTAATGCCGACTCCGCCACTTGTCTGCTGTGTGACCTTGGGCAAGTCACTTAACTTCTCTGGGTCTCAGTTACCTCCTCAGTAAAAATGGGGATTAAAAAATGTGAGCCCCACGTAGGACATTCTGATTACCCTGTATCTACCCCAGCACTTAGAACAGTGCTCTGCACATAGTAAGCACTTAACAGATACCGTAATTGTTTTATTATAATTATTATGATATGGATTCTTCTCATCTATAGAGCTGGGGAGCAGCAGGAAGGTGGAGAAGGATGGGAGGTGCGGAGCAGAAGGACCAGTTTGGAGCTGAATGGGATCATATTGAGCCTTGGGGTTTGCGAAACTGGAGGGAGCTCAAGCACCGTGTGACCTTGAGCGAGTCGCTTAACTTCTCAATGCCTCGATTTCCTCAACTGTAAAGTGGGGATTAAATCCTCCTCATTCCAATTTAGACTGACGCCTCCGGGAGTTTAGACGCCTCGGGGAGTTCCGACCTGAGCCCTCTCACCCGACCCAAGATGAGGAAGCGCCCCGCCGGCACATTCGAAAATCATCGACCGGATTCCCTCTGCAGCTGAACCATTTTCGGGAGACAGTGATGGTTCGGTTCATCACCCCCGAGGGAGAGCTGCCGCCCCCGGGGACAGCTGAAGTGAGTGGGTTTGGGTGGTGGGGGTGCGCTAGTGACCTGGGCTCTCTGTTCCCACTCAGAAATCCAGCCGGGCCTCCCTATCCCCTCCGAACCCCGTGTCGTCCCCTCTCCTGGCTGGGCCGTGAGGTGGGGGGGGGGTCGAGAGGACTCCATCCCAGGGCTTCCCCCCGGCCTCCAGGTCACCTGCAGCCCTCAGCCAAGAGTCAACGCTGCTCCATCCATCTGCTGCGAGCAGGAAACCATCTCACGGCCCAGGGCAAAGTCCACCGTCCAGGAGTTTGGCAGAGGAAACCCCAGGCCCACGAGACCCCCGGACTCCCAGGCCCCGGCTTTCACCAGCAGGGGAGGTTTAGAACAGGAAGAGGGGAAGATTCTGACATCTCTCCAGTTGCCCGGGTTTTTCCCCCCGGCAGCCTCAGTGTCTCCTCTGTATTCTGATCAGCAACACTCAGCCGTTTGGTGCAGCTAAAGCAGTGGGAACCACAGATATTTTCTGGACTTTGGCACATATTTTCCAGACTTCGACTGGGCACCGCTGTCAGCACGATTTCTTTTATTACTTTGCTCCCCTGTAATTATTTTTGTAATTGCTTCACCCTTTTCCCCAGGAGATGTGAGCTCCGCTCTCCACTCCAACCTTTCCCTGCCTTCCTCCAGCTCTCCATTCCCGGGATCTCGCCTGTCCTCCGAGATCAGTCAAACTAGCTGCGGGCCTGCCAAGGCTTGCAGACTTTTCACCCTCCTCATCTTCATCCGCAGGTTCCCTGTGAGGTAGGGTCAATTTCCAGTCCTCCTCCTTTCAGTGCTCTCTCCTTACTTATTTGCTTATTATCCCCCCCCCCCTTCCTTTTTCTTCTGCTCCTGGCTCTTTCCTCTCCTCACCCTTCCTGCTCCCTCTATTCTTTATTTTCATGTACAACATTATATGGTCTCAGTTCAGCTAATCCCTCCCTCCCCCTATCTTTCTATTTCTTCTCTCCCTTCCTTCCTTCCTTCCTTCCTTCCTTCCTTCCTTCCTTCCTTCCTTCCTTCCTTCCTTCCTTCCTTCCTTCCTTCCTTCCTTCCTTCCTTCCTTCCTTCCTTCCTTCCTTCCTTCCTTCCTTCCTTTCTCTCTCTCTCTTTCTCTCTCTCTCTTTCTCTCTCTCTCTTTCTCTCTCTCTCTTCTCTCTCTCTCTTTCTCTCTCTTTCTTTCTTTCTCTCTTTCTCTTTCTCTCTCTCCCTCTCTCTCTCTCCCCATGATACAGTGGCTAGAGCCCAGTCCTGGGAGTCAGAAAGCCGTGGGTTCTAATCTTGGCTCCCCCACTTGTCTATTCTGTGACCTCGGGAAGTCACTTCATTTCTCTGTGCCTCAGTTACCTCATCTGTAAAATGGAGATCGAGACTATAAGCCCCATGTGGGAGAGGTCCTGCGTCCAACCCAATTTGCTTGTATCCACCCTAGCACATAGTAAGTGCTTACAAATGCCATAATTATTATTACTATCTCTCTTCCCAGTCTTTCCTCCCAGCCTAGTATTCTAACTCTACTGG
The DNA here is from genome assembly GCF_004115215.2 of Ornithorhynchus anatinus. Taxonomy (NCBI): domain Eukaryota; kingdom Metazoa; phylum Chordata; class Mammalia; order Monotremata; family Ornithorhynchidae; genus Ornithorhynchus; species Ornithorhynchus anatinus. Next base: position 133,381,359 of record NC_041728.1, read on the forward strand.
AAGGAACTGTGGGAAATTGGTGGGTTAGATGTCTGGCAGGCCAGGGTAGGGGATTCATAGCCGGGCTCAAGAGGACAGACTGAAAGGAAAGAGATCAGTCTATCAATCGGTGGTATTTGGATCTGTACCCTTTAAGCACTTGATATTCGCCCTGCTCCCTTCAGCCCCACAACTCTTATGAACGTATCCGTAATTTATTTACATTAATGTCTGTCTCCTCCTCTAGAATGTAAGCTTATCGTGGGCAGGGAACATGTCTGCCAACTCCGTTATATTGTACTCTCCCCAGTGCTTAGTACTGTGATCTGCTCACAGTAAGCATTCAGTAAATAATAATGATGGTATTTGTTAAGCGCTTACCATGTGTCGGGCAATATACTAAGCACTGGGGTGAATACAAGCAAATCAGGTTGGACACAGTCCCTTGTCCCTCAATCCCCATTTTATAGTAAATACCATTGATTGATTGAGCATTTACTATGGTCAGAGCTCTCTACTAAGCTCCAAGACCCTGGGCAAGTCATTTAACTTTTCTGTGCTTCAGTTACCTCATCTGTAATAATGATAGTAAAAATAATGGTATTTGTTAAGCACTTACTACGTGCCAAGCACTGTTCTAGGTGCTGGGGTAGATACACAGTAACCAGGTTGTCCCATGTGGGGCTCACAGTCATCATCCCCATTTTACAGATGAGGTAACTGAGGCACAGAGAAGTTAAGTGATTTGCCTAAAGTCACACAGCTGACAAGTGGCAGAGGCAGAATTAGAACCCACGACCTCTGACTCCCAAGCCTGTGCTCTTTCCACTGTGCTACACTACCCCTGCAGTTAGAACATGGCCCGGCCCATAGTAAGCGCTTAGCAAATGCCGTGAGAAAAAATGTTTAACAAATACCATAAAAGAGGTAGGTACAGACAATCCCTGTGCAGCAAGGGATTGTGGCTTCAAAGGAAAATGGAGCTGTTTCCCACTGACCCTGAGTGAGGCCCTGAAGGTGGGGTGACTAACCTGCAGTCAGTCAGTCAGTCAGTCCTATTTGTTGAGCACTTACTGTGTGCAGAGCACTGTATTAAATGACTAGAAGCAGCATGGCATAGTGGATAGAGCACGGGCCTGGGAGTCAGAAGGTCACGGGTTCTAATCCTGGATCTGCCACTTGTCTGCTCTGTGACTTTGGGCAAATCACTTCATTTCTCTGGGCCTCAGTTACCTCATCTGTAAAACGGGGATTAAGACTGCGAGCCTCATGCGGGACAGCCTGTATCTACCCCAGTGCTTGGCACATAGTAAGCGCTTAACAAATACCAACATTATTATTATTATCAATCCTGGATCCTCCACTTGTCTGCTGTGTGACTTTAGGCAAGTCACTTCATTTCTCTGGGCCTCAGTTACCTCATCTGTAAAATGAGGATTGAGGCTGTGAGCCCCACGTGGGGCAGGGACTGTGTCAACCGATTTCCTTGTATCCACCCAAGTGCTTAGCACAGTGCCTGGCACACGATAAGTGCTTAACAAAGGCCATTATTATTAAGAATATAACAGGCGCATTCCCTGTCCACAACAAATTTCCAGTCTTGAGGAGTAGAAGGGACAGGACAGCTCCAGAATAAGGGTGGGTCGAAAAGGAGGGCCCATCCTCCTATCTTAGTGAAGCCAGTGTCCTGGGGATGGCCTCCAGTTGTCATCTTGTACAGTGCAGGGTGACCAGATGGCCCAGATTCATCTGGATGCTGAATGGGAAGAACCATGAACCCCTTCCACCCCTCCATAACCTTCCCCCCTTTGCCCGGGAATAGCAGCAGCACCGCCAGCTCCATATCCCGGAATGGGCGGACTAAAGCCATCCCAGAAAGTCAGCCATCATCAGGTTTGTGCAAATTCTTTGACTTTCATTGTAGTTTGAACTGCGGCACTCGGAGTCACTTCATTCAATTGTATTTACTGAGAACTTACTGTGTGCAGAACGCTGTACTGAGTGCTTGGTAGAGTTCGATACAGCAGTAAACAGACTCATTCCCTGCCCACAATGAGCTTTCGGTCTAGAACGGGGGAGACGGACATCAATGCAATTAAATTAATGATAGATATGTACAGAAGTGCTGTGGGGCCGGGAGTGGGGGAGAGCGAAGAGCAAGTCAGGGAGACGCAGAAGGGAGTGGGAGAAGAGGAAACGGGGATGCTTAGTCTGGGAAGGTCTCCTGGAGGAGATGAGCCATCAATAAAACTTGGAAGAGGGCGAGACTAACTGCCTGTTGGATCTGAGGAGGGAGGGTGTTCCAAGCCAGAGAATGTGAGTTCATTTTGGTCAGGGATTGTCACTCTTTATTGCTGTGTTGTACTTTCCCAAGCACTTAATACAGTGGTCTGCACACAGTAGGCGCTTAATAAATACGATTGAATGCAAGTGTACACTCATGCACGTGTGTGTGTGTGTGCGCGCGCATGTGAGTGTGCCTGAGGACCCAGGCTCCTTCCCTTCCAGAAGCAGCAGTTTCTCTATCCTAGGGAGATGAGAGACCAATTAAGGAAGGTCACCTGGAGGAGATGCGATGTCAGGAGGGCTGAGAAGATAGAGAGGGGCGTTGTTGGCCAGATGTGAAGTAGGGGGAGTTTCCAACATAAAAAAAAAGAGGGTGTAAGCAAAGAGTTGGCAGTAGGAGGGACAAGAATGAGTGAAGAGTTCAAGCTGGGGTGCAGTGGGAGAGGAGTGAGGATAAGTAGGGAGGAAACAGCTGATGGCAGGGAGCGTGTCTACCAACTCTGCTGCATCGTACTCTCCCAGATACTTAGTACACTGTAGCTCTGTGCACAGAAAGTGCTCGGTAAGTACCACTGATTGACTGATTGAGCATGGCACAGAGAGGCAGCATGGCATAATGGATAGAGCATGGGTTTGGGAGTCCGAAGGTCATGGGTTCTAATCCCTTCTCCGTCCCTTGTCTGCTTTGTGACATTGGACAAGTCACTTTACTTCTCTGTGCTTCGGTTTCCTCATCTGTAAAATGGGATTGAGACTGTGAGCCCCACATGGGATAGGAGGGACCGTATCCAACCTGATTTGCTTGTGCCCAACCCAAGCGCTTAGTACAGTGCCTGGCGCATAGTAAACACCTAACAAATACCGTAATTATTGAATATCTTAAAGTCAATGGTTTGGAGTTTCTGCTCTACGTGGAAGGAAATAGGCAACTGTTAGAGAGTTTGGAGGAGTGGGGTGATATGCATAGACTGATTTGAATGCAGAGACTGATTTTAAAATGTTTTGGGCAGCAGAGGGAGGGGTGGACTGGAGAGGGGAGAGTCTGGAGACAGGAAGGTGGATGAGGAGGAGGCTGATGCAGTTGTAAACCAGGATTCAAGTGCCTGAACCAAGTGCTGGCAGTTTGGATTGAGACACTTAAGCCTTCTTTTCAGGCACCAGGATGTCTCTCCCAAACAGACTGGGTGTGGGTGGGGGGGGCATCACTAAGGAGACCAGGCATAGTTTATCTAGAAGCGGGAATCCAGTGTCTCCCTGTGCCAGAGGGTGTCTGCCAGCTGCACTAGAAAGGGGTTCCTGAGAGAACCTAATAATAATAATTAATGATAATTGTGGTATTTGTCAAGTGCTTACCATGTGCCAGGCACTGTACTAAGAGCTGGCGTGGAGACAAGCAAATCGGATTGGACGTAGTCCCTGTGCCAATGTGGGGCTCAAGGTCTCAATCCTCATTTGACAGATGAGGTCATTGAGACCCAGAGAAGTGAAGTGACTTGCCCAAGGTCACGCAGCAGACACATGGGTGGAGGTGGGATTAGAACCCAGGTCCTTCTGCCTCCCAGGCCCGGGCTTTATCCACTACGCCATGCTGCTTCTCCCTAAACTCGTCGTGGGCAGCAAATTTGTCTCTTTATGGTTCTATTGTACTCTCCCAAGCGCTTAGTACAGTGCTTTGCATACAGTAAGCACTCGATAAATATTACCGAATGAATGAGTGGTGACCGGTGAGCTGGTGACCAGCCTCAGCTACAGAGCCTTGGGGAGGAGGGGCACAGCTGGGTAAAGCCAGGCCGGCTCCCTTTCATTCATTCATTCATTCATTCATTCAATCGGATTTATTGAGCACTTGCTGTGTGCAGAGCACCATTCTAAGCACTTGGGAGAGTAAAGTACCTGGGGAGAAGGAGGCAGGGTGGGACCAGGCCGGGTGGCTATCGGGGGAAGTTCCCAGCTGAGATCCGGGTAATCCTCTCCTGCCCCATTGCAGCTGGCAGTGGGGTGTAAGGCTGGAGTACTCTCACGGGCCCTCAAAAATCCTGGAGAGAGACCCGATTTAGGGTCTTCAGAGGGAAGACAATCTGCTCTAACAAGAAATGGGAGGAACTGCTATGAACTCTTCACAAATTCTTGGCTTCTGTGTGGCCCAATCAATCAACTTTTTTTTAAAGGTGTTTGTTAAGCACTTTACTGTGTGCCGGGCACTCTACTAAGTGCTGAGATAGATAAATGATAAATATGCTCAAAGTTGAGAAGCAGCGTGGCTTAGTGGATAGCGAAGTCCCCTTTACCCCCTTTCCCTCTGCTCCTCCCCCCTCCCTTCTCCTCCCCTCAGTACTGTGCTCATTTGCTCATTTGTATATATTTTTATTACCCTATTTATTTAGTTAATGAGATGTACATCCCCTTGATTCTATTTATTGCTATTGTTTTTGTCTGTCTCCCCCGATTAGACTGTAAGCCCGTCAATGGGCAGGGATTGTCTCTATCTGTTGCCGAATTGTCCATCTCAAGCTCTTAGTACAGTGCTCTGCACATAGTAAGTGCTCAATAAATACTATTGAATGAATGAATGAATGGATAGAGCACGGGCCTGGGAGTCAGAAGGACCTGAGTTCTGATCCTGAACTCCGCCACATGCCCGCTGTGTGACCTTGGGGAAGTCACCTAATTTCATTCATTCATTCAGTCGTATTTATTGTGTGCTTACTGTGTGCAGAGCACTGTACTAAGCGCTTGGGAAAGTACAACACTAAAAAGTGACATTCCCTACCCACATTGAGCTTACAGTCCAGAAAGGGGGAGGTAGATATCAATACAAATAACATTGTGGACCTCAGTTAACTCAGCTGTAAAATGGGGGTTAAGAGTGTGAGCCCCACGTGAGACAGGGACTGTGTCCAACCTGATTAACTTGTATCTACCCCAGCACTTAGAACAGCGCCTGGCAGAAAGTAAGCACTAAACAATTATCATAATTATTATTAGGCCGGACACAGTCCATGACCCACATTCATTCATTCAACAGTCTTTATCCCTGATTTGCAGATGAGGTAACTGAGGCACAGAGAAGTAAAGTGACTTGCCCAAGGTCCCCCAGCAGATGAGTGGCAGAACTGGGATTAGAACGCTGATCCTTCTGACTCCCGGGCCCATGCTCTATCCATCATGCCACACTGCTTCTCTGAAGAGAAGTTCTTTACACTTGCCATGATTCTTCTATTTGCTGGGAAAAAGCCTGGCCTGGCATGTCCTCATTAAACTTCAGTGGCCTCTTGATGAATGTTTTGCTCTCTCATTCACTCAGTAAACTGCTCATTATTGTGCTGCTCTCAGAAATTGCTAGCGTGGTAGGAAAATCTCCTGGTGCCGAACAGGTTCATTCAATCTCTCTGATCTCTGATCTGATCTGATGAGGGGCCTGCTTTGCCCTCTCCCCGCCTCATCATTTTCTCCTATGCACTTCATAGTCCCCAGCCATGGAAAAATCAACATTACCCGTGTGTTCCTCCTTACTCAAATTAGCAGCTTATTTCCTCGGCTTTTGTACACGGACAATGGTGCGGCATAGCAGCATGAAACAGCATGGCCTAATGGAGAAAACATGGGCCTGGGAGTCAGAAGGAACCAGGTTCTAAACCCTGCTCTGCCACTTGTCTGCTGGGTGACCTCGGGCAAGTCGCTTCACTTCTCTGGGCCTCAGTTCGCTCTTCTGTAAAATGGGAATGAAGTGAGCCCTTTGTGGGTCAAGGGACTGGGTCCAACCTGATTATGTTGTATCTAGCCCAGCTTTCAGTACAGTGGTTATCGCATACTAAGTGCTTAAAGAATATCACAGTTATTATTTTTATCATCAGTTCTCTTCGGACCCCATTGGCTTCCCAAGTCTCCCTTTCACCTTCTTAGGACTCATCCTCTGGGCAGCACTGGGTTTAGGTGAAGGGTCTTGTGGATCTCTCCAGACTGTAGGATCGTTGTAGGCAGGGAACGTGTCTATCAGCTCTGTTATATCGTACTCTTCCAAGCACTTAGTACAGTGCTCTGTACTCTGTAAGTGTTCAATAAATAGCATCCATTGATTTAATATAGAAGTCAGTGTTCCTCATTTCTCTTAGGCTGCAGCAAGTGAAACAGACTGATACTGATTGGAGTGGAAAAATACACTCCAATATATCTTGGAGAGACTTGCAGCATGGCGAAGGATAGGCTATCCATCACCTGTCTTGTCCATCACCTGTCCAGTTTGGATAACTCACCAGCTGCCTAATGTCTGGCATCTTCATTTTCGACGCCCAGCTTCAATCCATCAATCAATGGTATTTATTGAGTGCTTACTGGTGCAGAGCATTGTACTAAGTGCTTGGGAGAGTACAATAAAACAGCTGGTAGATGCATTCCCCGCCCATAAGGAAAGGGAGGGTGGAAGCTAAAATAACGTATTAAGATAATATATTAAAATAATGTTCATAAGGATGGTGGGACTGAGGGTGGGGTGCACATAGTGATTCAAAGGTAAAGCTCTAAGTGCACAGACATGCAGAAGAGAGAGGGAATATAGCTGGGAAAGGCCTCTTGGAGGAGATGCCATTTAAAAAAGACTTTAAAGGTGGAGAGAGTGAATTTCTATCCGATATGCAGAGGGAGGGAGTTCCAGGCCAGAGGGAGGACGTAGGCAAGGGATCAGTGGCAAAATAGATGAGATGGAGGTCAAGTGAGTAGGTTGGCGCTGAAGGAGCGAAGCGTTACGCTGGGTTGTGGTGGAAATCAACGAAGTGAGATAGGAATGACTGATTGAGTGCTTTTAAAGCCTCTGGTGAGGAATTTCTGTTTGATGAGGAGGCGGATGGGTAACCACTGGAGGTTCTTGAGGAGTGGAGAGACATGGACTGAACAGGTTTTTTTTAGAAAAATGAACAAGTTTTTGAGAAAAATGATCCAGGTGGCAGACTGGTGTGGGGAGAGACAGGAGGCAGGAAGGTCAGTGAGGAAGCAGATGCAGTAGTCATGGTGGATATGGTAGGCAGAGTAGCAGTTTGGATGGAGAGGAAAGGGCAGATTTTAGTGATGTTGTGAAATAGAATGGACAGGATATGGTGACAGATTGAATATGTGTGTTGAATGAAGAATAATAAGATTTATGGTATTTCTTGAGCCCTTACAATATGCCAGGCACTGTACTAAATGCTGGGGTGGATATAAGCAACAGGTTGAACACAGTCCCTGTATCACATGGGGCTCACAGTCTAAATCCCCGTTTTACAGATGAGAGAATGGAGGTCCAGAGAAGTACCTCTATAGAATTCTACAGAAATGCTCTGGCATGTCACTCCCCTCCTCAAAACCCCCCAGTGGTGGCCTATCAACCTTCTCGTGAAACAAAAACTCCTCACTCTTGGCTTCAAAGCTCCCCATCCCCTTGCCCCCTCCTACCTCACCTCCCTTCTCTCCTCTAGCCCACCCTGCAGGCTCCGCTCCTCTGCCGCTCACCTCCTCACAGTCCCTCGTTCACACCCGTCCTGCCGTCAACTCCCGGCCCACTTCCTACCACTGACGTGGAATGCCCTCCCTCCTCACATCCGCCAAACTAAATCTCTTCCCCTCTTCAAGGCCCTACTGAGAGCTCACCTCCTCCAGGAGGCCTTCCCAGACTGAGCCCTCCCTTTCCCTCTGCTCTTCCTCCCCTCCCCTGACTCCCTCCCTCTGCTCTTCCTCCTTCTTCTCCCCACAGCACTTGTGCATATTTGTATATCTTATTTATTACTCTATTTGGTTAACGATGTGTATATATCTGTGACTCTACTTATCTTGACGGTATTGACACCTGACTCCTTGTTTTGTTTTGTTGTCTGTCTCCCCCGTTTAGACTGTGAGCCCATTGTTGGGCAGGGATTGTCTCTATCTTTTGCTGAATTTTACATTCCAAGTGCTTAACACAGTGCTCTGCACATAGTAAGCGCTCAATAAATACAATTGAATGAATGAATGACTTGCCCAAGGTCACACAGCAAACGAGTGGCAGAGCCAGGGTTAGAATCCATGCCTTTCTGACTCCCAGGCCTGGGCTCCAGTCACTAGGCCACATTGCTTCTCATGGTGTTGGGGTGGCCTTACAGGGGCTCCCCCAGGTGCCAGGGGGAAAGGTGGAGGTTCATGAGCCTGGTCGTACCCCTCTGCCCTCCGCCCGAACCAGTCCAACCCCGAAACTGGCCAGGGAGCAGATGGGGTGTGGTGGGGTGAATGATAATAATAATAATGTTGGTATTTGTTAAGCGCTTACTATGTGCAGAGCACTGTTCTAAGCGCTGGGGTAAACACAGGGGAATCAGGTTGTCCCACGTGGGGTCCACAGTCTTAATCCCCATTTTACAGATGAGGTAACTGAGGCACAGAGAAGTTAAGTGACTTGCCCACAGTCACACAGCTGACAAGGGGAATGAGAGAGATGAGTCGAAGATAGTGCCATGGTTTTGGGCTTGTGAGACAAAGAGGATAGTGGTGTTATTTACAGTGATAGGAGAGACAGGGGAGGATGGGTTTTTAGCAGAGAAGATGTAAAGTTCTGTTTTGAACAGGTTAAGTTTGAAGCGTCAGTGAAGATGACAAGTAGAGATGTTGTGAAGGCAGGAGGAAATGCAAGACCGTAGAGAAGAAGTGTGGTCAGGGCAAGAGACGTGAATTTGGGGATCACCTGTTTAGAGATGACTTCGTTGAAGCCATGGGAGCAAATGAATTCTCCAAGGGAGTGGATGTAGATGGAGGATAGAAGGGGAGCCAGAACTGAACTTTGAGGGACTTCCACAGCGAGGGGATGGAGGGCAATCAACCGATCGTTTTTATCGAGCGCTTATTGTGTGCAGAGCACTGTGCTAAATGCCTGGGAGAGTTCACTATAATTGGCAGACGTGTTCCCTGCTCACAAGGCGGAGGAGGAGCCTCTGAAAGAGACTGAGAAGGAGTGGCCAGAGAGATAGGAGGAGAACCAGGAGATGACAGTGTCAGTGAAGCTGAGGTTGGATAATGTTTCAAAAGAAGGGGGTGATCCACAGAGTTGAAGGCAGCTGAAAGGTCAAGGAGGATTAGGATGGAGTAGAAACCATTGGATTTGGCTAGGAGAAGGTCGGCGGTGATTTCAGAGAGGGCTGTTTCTGTGGAGGGAAGGGGGCAGAAAGCAGATTGGAGGGGGTCAAGGAGAGAATTGGAGGAGAGGAAATGGAGGCAGCAGGGGTAGACAACTCGCTCAAGGCAGTTGGAAGGAGATGGGGCGATAACTGGAGGGAGCCTTGGAATCAAGGGAGGGTTTTTTAGGCTCTCCCTGTTGAGTACTGTGGCTCAGAAGTAGCAACAGTGTTCATTCAGAGGAACCTTGGAAGGGAAGCCAGGAGTTCAGGAACCAGTGTGGGTTGGGTCAGGAGTCCCCTGAAGAAATAATAATAATTGTGGTTTTTGTTAAGTGCTTCCTATGTGTCAGGCACTGTACTAAGCGCTGGGGCGGATACAAGCAAATCGGGTTGAAAACAGTCCCTGTCCCACGTGGGGCTCACATGCTCAATTCCCATTTTCCAGATGAAGAAACTAAGGCTCAGAGAAGTGAAATGACTTGCCTAAGGTCACACAGCAGACAAGTGGCAGAGTGGAATTAGAACCCATGACCTTCTGACTCCTAGGCCTGTGTTCTATCCACTACGCCCTGCTGCTGTACTTTGCAAAATGGCACTTGTGCCTTCATTCCATTACATTATAGGACATGTGACATAAGGTATGTTTTCAGGCATTTTTTTCAAAGTATTTGTTAAGCATTTACTATTTCCCAAGCACTGTACTAAGCGCTGGGGGAAATAATAAAACTAAAAATAATAATGATAATTGTAGTATTTGTTAAGCACTTACTATGTGCCAGGCACTGGATTAAGCATTGGGGTGGGTACTAGCTAATCAGGTTGGACACAGTATGGGTCCTACAGGGGGTTGAGTTTTCATCCCCATTTTACAGATGAGGGAACTGAGGCACAGGGAAGTGAAGTGATTTGCTTAAAGTCACACAGCAGGCAAGTGGCGGAGCTGGAATTAGAACTCATGTCCTTCAGACTCCAGGGCCGGGCTCTATCCCCTAGGCAGCACTGCTTCTCTAGTGCATTGTGATGGTTTTTAGAATTTCAGCACAGAATCCTGAGCACTACTTGCATAGAGATGCTAATTCCCTCCTTACCTTACCATTTTGCCCTCCTGGCCACTTGAATCCATAGTGTGGTTGATTTTGCTTCAAAACTTTAGATTGGAATGATTCCCTTCTTCAATGGCAAAAAGGCACTCCACACATTAAAAAAAAAAAGCCAAATCTGTGGTGGTACAAAAGAAAAAAAAATCACATTTATTTTACACGCCAGTATTTTCCTAAAGTAGTATACACAAAGGAAACAGTTGAGCTGTTTGTAGGAAAACAGAATAGAATTTTTGGAAAATACATTACAGAATAATCAGTTAACATTGTGCTTAAGACTTTCAAATAGACTGGTTTAAAAAGTAGCACACTAAGTGAATATTGCAAGTTATGAACAGCATAGAAAAGTGTATACGGACACAATAATGAGATCTTAATGAAAGCTTAATAAGAAGTCATCCGCTGAGTCTTCTACAGCCTTGCCAGCCATCCGTATCGGGTCCTCGATCCAAACTCGGGAAAGGACAGCTTCTTTTCTACCCTTCATATCCCAAACTGCAGTTGTACTTCTCCAATACCCCAGAATAACTCTCCTGTGTGATGTGACTTTGGATTGTACTTGTTCTTTTCCCCTGTTCCACCCCTTCTTCAGTACTAATTTTGGTTATGTCTCTGCTGTCCCCTTGGAGAATTATCTTGTCTAAACTGTTTTCAACTGCAAATAAGGCCCCAAGAGAACCGAGTGTTTTCTGGCCTATATGTGAGTAGGGAGAAAGGGAGGAAAATGCAAACAAAGCTTTAACAAAAGTCCTCCAAGACAAATCCAAGGTGGCGCCTAGCTTCAGGGTGTCTCGACAAAACCGCAGCAAAGCTGTGTTTTCCCGTTTGAACTAATTGGATTCCCACAGTCAAGTCTTTGAGGACTCTCTCTGCCATTTTTAAGACAGCTCTGATATCGTTCTCCTCAAATCCGGGACCCGGAAGACCCGCGGCTTCACTAGAAGCCCTTAAAATCTCCATCCCTCTATTTCTGGACTCCAAAGGGTAGCGGGTTTCAGTCCAGATGCATTTTAAATATAATTACATCGTGTTCATTGCCATTTGATTTCTGCTCCAAGCCCCCAGAGGACCGAGATGACTCTGGCACTGAAAGACCAAAGCCTCTGTGTTTGTGTTAGCTCTTTTCCACCTGGATTCTCCAGGGATGGAGAGAGCTGGAAGAGGTGGAAGAGGTCAGAGACCCCGAGAGGTTGGGAGGTGGGGCAGACAGTCTCAGTGTGGACCGGACCCGTGATCCATCCCTCCTCTCCCCCTTCCCACCCTATACCAAACCTTGGCTCCTCTGTAGAATTGGAATTGTGGGGAGACAGGGAGGGGGCTCGTGGAGAGTCAACACCAAGACAGCTCTGCATCCCATCCCATCCCTTGAACCTTCGGCTCCCTAATAGTGTCAGCGTCAGAGAAGCCAGGACCGTGTTGACTGCTGGAGTCCTCTAGACTGTAAGCTCGTTGTGGGCAGGGAATGGGTCTGTTTACTCCCCTAAACGCTTAGTAGAGTGCTGTGCATGCAGTAAGTGCTCAATAAATCCGACTGACTGAATTGGCTAGGATGTTGCCTGGATGACTCTCCCCTGGGGACGTTTCTTAAGTCCAGGGTGCCTATTGGGCCTGATGGGGAAGAGGGAACGATTTTTCAACCCCCGCCACCAAAAGTGACCGATCCACCCCTCTTCCACTGCCCTCCACCTACTGACACCTGTTCCGCCCTCAGCGGACCCCTCCGCGACTACGTCACGATGAATTCCACATCATTTGTCTCTTTTCCAGTCTCCCCTGTGAGACCCATGTGGGTCAGGGACCGTGTCCAACCCCATTTCCTTGGAACCACCCCAGCGCTTAGTAAAGTGCCTGGCATATAGTCAGGGCTTAATAAATCCCATAATTATTATTTAAATATATGAATATTTATGCCACAACTATGCCATAAGTATCTGATTTTTGTGGTTAGCCATCCATCTATGCACTTTTGGTCTCAGTCTTAACAAGTCCTCTGTCTTATATAGAAGAAACTCAACCTATAAAGTTTTTATATCTCTCAAGTGCAACTAAGTCAAAAAACTATTACTCTTATATAACCATTCATGTTCAGTTTCTATAGTACACACTGTAGTCTAAACATTTTCTAAAGTGCCTATAAATATGCTTATACAAATTAGCAATATATCATCAGGAATACAGAGGTAAGATTTTTTTCCTACAATACAGGATATGAAGGGTCTTGACTGCAAATAAAAATTACACACTTTACAGATCCTTTTTTTAAGTTCTTTTCAGAATTCGAACATAAGAGAACAAACTGTATTTACTGTCAATTGCGTATAATCTACAAATATTGGTTCCAACCCCAAATGATTCTTCAGAGAATGACACAAAAAGAAAACTGCTTCCTGACTTGTGCTTGTTTAGAAATGGCTATTTCAGATCTATTTGGGATCCAGTATCACCTGCTAAATCATAGAAAATATAGAGCGGTGGGCCTGAAATTAGATTGTGCAAATGATTAAAGTGACCATTAGCCATTATTATTACTAGACAGAAAAACTCTTGATAAAATCGGGACAGAGTTTTATGGCAGTTAAGGAGTTTAAAAAATATAAGAGGTCGAGCAAAAGTCCAAATATTTTCCCCTAGAAGATCACTAACACCACCCCTTCCCCTGGATACAACCCATTCTTCTTATGGCCCAGAATCCTTTCCCCCACATTTTTTCACGTGGACGCTGACCGTCCTTGGGAGTTTGAGGAACTCGACAATCTTTCAGCAGTTCTACATAGTCGGTTCATTTCTATAATGGAACTAGCCATCAGATGGACCAGTCCAGCGGATAACCTGGAGACCTGAGAGGTGTCTCATGGTCTTTGATTACAAGTTTGTATCCCAAATAGCAAATGTAAAGTGGGGAGGGTGAACTTGGGCCGTGAGGCGGACTGTTGTATATACTCTCCCAAGTGCTTAATACAGTGCTTTGTATACAGTAAGCGCTCAAGAAATACCCCTGATGGTGATGATGATGATGATGACTATTTCTGTTTTCTTCAGAAGGTATGGAGGGCTGCGCTACTTATTGCTGCTGGAATCTTCATGATCTCTTGACTTCGTTTTTATGGCATTTGTTAAGCACTTACTGTGTGCCAGGCACTGTGCTAAGCAGTGGGGTACATACAAGTTAATCGGTTAATCGTGTCCCACAAGGGGCTCACGGTCTTAATCCCCATTTTACAGATGAGATAACTGAGGCACAGAGAAGTGAAGTGACTTGCCCAAGGCCACCCAGCAGGCAAGTGGGAGAGCAGGGATGAGAACCCAGGTCCTCTGACTTCCAGGCCCGTACTCTTTCCACCTGCCTGTTCTGCTTCTCTTTTGCGAATTTAACTCCTGATATGATGCAGTCCAGCAGATAACCACTCCCCTGGGCCCCTGAGCTAGAGTGAACAGATTTTTCTGGATTCCTTCACCGAGCACTCCAGGGCTTTAGTGAGCTGCCTCTGTTCAGATCCGACCACACCTATTCCCGGCAGGCCCTCCCTCACACCCTCCCAGCCCTAAATCCTACCCTACTTCTGAGTTCTACGCGTCGTGCAAGCTGGCTATCAAGGGGACAGGCAAATCAGGTTTTTTTCCCCCCAGCTGTATCCCTGATTTATTGTACAAAGTTCCTATAAATACTATTTTTTAAGGTAAATACACACTCCGACTTGTAAATCGCAACGAAATTTTGCTCTTTAGAACACACTGTAGTCAGGCTTACAGTTTGAAAGCAGTACAAACATATAAAATAATATTGTGTATTCTGTTGTGTGGGAGTTTTGTACAGCATGCCAAATGGAGAAACAGGAGGATGATATATCAGACAGCTTCTTGCCTCCTAAAGTGCTCACTGTCATAACAAATCAAAAATCGTAATGCTGCAGTACTGACAAAGCACCAACCAGCTAATTCTGTGCTGTCGGAGACAGGACGGACCCCAGAGAAGTTTTTTTCATCTCCAATTATTTTAGCCTCGTCGTCACCATTCCAGACTTTCAGATTTCCTTGGCATCTCAAAAGATGGAGAGCTTGGAGAAAATTGGCAGACTGCTGAGATAGTACTAAAATACTCAGCATAAAAGGATTTTGAGAAAAATTGTTGGAGTTGTTAAGGTGAGCAAGGGCCTGGGAGACCGAGGAGCTGGGCTCTAATCCTGGTTATCCCACTTGCCTCCTTGCTGTGTGACCCTGGGCAAGTCACTTCACTTCTCTGAACCTCAGTTTCCTCACCTGTAAAATGGGGTTTAAATACCTGGTCTCCCTTCCACTTAGATTGTGAGCCCCGTGTGGGACAGAAACTCTGCCCGACCTGATTATCTTATATCTACCCCAGTGTTTAGAACAGTGCTTGGCACAGAGTAAGTACCTTTTTTCTTAATGGTATTTAAGCACTTACTCTATGCCAAGCACTGTACTAAGCCCTGGGTAGATACAAGGTAATCAGGTTGGATGCAGCCCAAGTCCTGCTTGAGGCTCACAGTCTTAATCCCCATTTTATAGATGAGGTAACTGAGGCACCGAGAAGTGAAGTGACTTGCCCAAGGTCACACAGCAGATAAGTTGAGGAACACAGAGTAGAACCCAAGTCTTCTGACTCCACAGGCTCATGGTCTAATCACTGGGCCATGCTGCTTCCCTATATACCCCAGCAATTAGTACAGCATTTAGCACATAATAAGTGCTTAACGAGTGCCTCAGTTATTATTATAACTGCCTTTGAAGGTGATTTATTTGTGTCCTTTCTCTAGCAGTCCTAAACACAGTTCTGTGGTGGGAACATGTCACAGATATCACATCTTGATTCACCATTTAACATGCAACCCTTCCTGCTTCAAAATGATTATTAGAAATACAGGCTTCAAACAGAATCACCATCCAAATTTCCCCAAGCCAATTTAGAGTTCTGCACACCAAATAAATCAAGCAAAATCTTTCCTAAGCCCTACGGGGTTGTTTGCTATAGTATTTCCACATTTTTAGTAGATATTTTCACCATGTTTGACAGTGGAGTCCTTCCTCTTCCAGCCCAGACACACTGAGAGTTTTATGGGGTTTTTTTCCCCCAAAGATCATGGCAAAGAATGGCAGGACCTGGATACAGCAGTGCAGGACTAAAGCAACCATGTGGAGAACCTGAATTTAAAACTCTCCGTTGGCTGGGAAGGAAGGAAGGGAGGGAAGTGGGATGGGAGATGGGGAATAGAAGGGGAAAGGGAAAAGGGAAAGGAAAGGAAAGGAAAGGAAAGGAAAGGAAAGGAAAGGAAAGGAAAGGAAAGGAAAGGAAAGGAAAGGAAAGGAAGAGGAGGGAAGATAGGAAGGGAGAGGGGGAGGGGAGAAAGAGGGAGAGAAGGAGGGAAGGAAGGAAGGGAGAAAAGAAGAGAGGGAGGGGAGGAGGAGGGAGGGAGGGAAGAAAGCCAAGTAAGGAAGCTAGGAAGGAAGGAAAGGAAGGAAGGGAAAATGGGAGGGGAGAAGGAAGGAAGGAAGATAGGAAGGAAGGGAGAGAGGGAGGGGAGAAGGAGGGAGAGAAAGAAGGGAGGAAGGGAGGGAGGAAAGGAGAGGAGGAGGGAGGAAGGGAAGGAGATGCTGCAGAATTGTCTGTTTAGCTTGGATTCTGGGATGAACACTTCCCCTTTGGACCTACTGTAGGCTTAGCTTTTTACTTCTAAGGGTCCCAGTGTGTGCAGGGCTCTATGGTCTGGAACTGCATTCCTGGGGCCGGGCTAAGGAGGATGGCAGTTTGCATCTCCCCAAGCTATTCCAAATCAGATAATCCATATGGAGTCTATAATGACAGCAGCAGGACTGGGACTGGACTGGGAGGTCCAATGGAAATTTAGATGGTGCCAGGCGAAGGGAATAGTGATTTTAGTATAGAAGCCTATGTACCAGGTAGTTTCTGTCCCCATGATGCTTTGTGGCAAATTGTTTGGTTATTTTTCTTCGAAAGCAATCGATTGGGAAGCAGCATGGCCTAATGGATAGAGCGTGGGCCTGGAAGTCAGAAGGACCTGGGTTCTAATCGCAGCTCCGCCACTTGTCTGCTTGGGTAAGTCACTTCACTTTTCCGGGACTCAGTTACCTCATGTGGAAAATGGGGAATAAGACTGTGAGTCCCACGTGAGATGAGGACCGTGTACAACCTGATTTGCTTGTATCTACCTTAGCGCTTAATAGAGTGCCCGGCAATAGTAGGCTTTTAATAAATACCATTAAAAAAATCAATTTCTCAAGTGCCCCCACAGGATGAAACTCGTGGGTCTTAATTCACGACAAGGGTGACGAATTAAAAGAGGAAAATACCTTTCGTACTAAAACAAGTCTGTTATCGTTACGAGTTAAATTTAAGAAAGCTCAGATATATTAAAACCATCCATCAGACAGACCCATCAATAGGTACGCCTCATCAGCGCACGTGTTAACTTTCATTCGATGCGGGTTAGAAAGTCTGCGTTGGAAAAAACAAATCCGCCGGACAGAAAGGTACAAAAAACTTGACGGGCAACATCGCTCGGCACGGACCCGACTGGTCAGCCGCCTCACACCGTGGTCTCTATCGTTTCGATCACTTCCAGGTCGGACTGCGACGGCGAGAGAAGGGTGCATTCATCCGGCTCCCAACTGCTCTCCGGGCTGTCGTCCTCTTCCGAGCTCAATTCCGCTCCTTCCTCGGTGTCCTCGTCGCAAGATTCCACATAGTGAGCCCCGATGGCGTTGATGCCCGAGTCCTCGGAGCTCGAGGGAGAAGAGCAGTGATCTATTTTTGGCGTATCGTTCTCTTTCGAAGCTAAGGCACCGTGGGCAGAGAGCTCCTCCGGGCTCACTTTCGGGGGATGGGACAGCGGCTGCCTCTGAACGTAGCACATCTTCCCGTTGATGCACTTAACCTGATAGTTGTCGATGAAGAGGTCTGAAATGGTACAGTACCTCGGCGAGTCGGCGGGCAGGGGGGGCTGGAAGACCGACGCGAATTTTAAAAAGTGTTCGGCGAGGGAGACCGAGATCTGGATGGTGTTCGTGGTCTCTCTGGGCCTGGCGGGAATTTCGGTGCTTGGAAGCTGTTCAACGGGGGTCATGGGCTGGTACACGTATTTGCCTGCGGGAAACACAAAAAGAGCGGAGGAAATCCTAAAGTTGCCTCTCAGAGGGTACCTTCTTGAAACTTCTACCAAGTCCTCGTTAGAGCCAAAGTATCCTATAAGGTCCTCTAGACTCTAAGCTCGTCGAGGGCAGGGAATGTGTCCATTTATTGTTCTATCGTACTCTCCCGAACTTTTAGTAAAGTGCTCTGCGCACAGTAAGCGCTCCATAAATATGACTGATTTCCAAATAAATCCAAATAAATGACTAATTTCCAAATAAACGGTCAGTGAGATCCTATTATATAATAATAATAATTATGGTATTTGTTAAGAGCTTCTATGTGCCAAGCACTGTACTAAGCGCTGGGGTAGATACAAGGTAATCAGGTTGGCCCACATGGGGCTCACAGTCTTAATCCCCATTTTACAGATGAGGAACCTGAGGCACAGAGAAGTGAAGTGGCTTGCCCAAGCTCACACAGCAGACAAGTGGTAGAGCCAGGATTAGAAACCACAACCTCTGTCTCCCACGCCCGTGCTCTTGCCACTAGACTACGCCGCTTCTCTAGAGGTGATGTTTCTACCTCGTCTATTAGTATGGGGAGTTGGTCCCTCAGTAGATCAATTAATTGTATTTGTTGAGTGTTTACTGAGTGCTGACCACTGTATTAAGCTGTAGGGAGAATACAATACAACAGAGTTGGCGCGTTCCCCGTCCAATACGCTCTTACAGTCTAGAGGGGGAGACAGGCATTAAAATAAATTACGTATGTGTACACAAATGGGGCTGGAGGTGGGGTGAATAAAGGGTACAAATCCACGTGTGAGGGTGAAGCAGAAGGAGAGGGAGTAGGGGGAATGAGGGCTTGGTCAGGGAAGGCCTCTTGGAGGAGATGGGATTTTAATAAGGCTTTGAAGTTGGGGCGAGTGATCACCTGTGAGACATGAAGGAAGAGGGAATTCCAGGCTAGAGGCAGGACGGGGCGAGGGGTTGGTGGCGAGATAGACGAGACTGAAGTTGAGTGAGTAGGTTGGTGTTAGAGGAGCAAAGTCAATGTGCTGGGTTGAAGTAGGAAATTAGCGAGGTAAGTAAGATAGGTGGGGAAAAACTGATGGACTGTTTTAAAGCCAGTGGAAAAGAGTTTCTGTTTGATGAGGCGGTGGATGGACAACCACTGGAGGTTCTTGAGGAGTGGGGAAAATGGACTGAACTTTTTTTTTGAAAAACGATTCATTCAATAGTATTGATTGAGCGCTTACTATGTGCAGATCCATGTGGCAGAGTAGAGTACGAACCGGAGTGGGAAAGGGAAGCTAGGGAAGTCAGCAAGGAGGCCGATAACGGTGGTCAAGGATGGATAGGATAATAATAATAATTATGGTATTTGTTAAGCCCTTACTATGTGCCAAGCAGTGTTCTAAGCAATGGGGTAAATACAAGGTAATGAGGTTGTCCCACGTGGGGCTCACAGTCTTATTCCCCATTTTACAGATGAGGTAATGAGGCACAGAGAAATGAAGTGACTTGCCAAAGTCACACAGCTGATAAGTGGAGGAGCCGGGATTAGAACCCACAACCTCTGACTCCCAAGCCCGGGCTCTTTCCACTAAGCCATGCTGTGGAAAGAGCAGATTTTAGCGATGCTGTGAAGGTACAACCAACACATTTGCACAGTCTCTATTAATATCAATAGTTGGTACTTAGTACTTGTCCATGGAAACTCATCACTCTTCACAAGTATTACTTTTTGATTTTTTTTGATGGTCCTGAGAAAGAGCTAGATGGCTAGAATGTCTATTTTACCAATGTAGAAAATGAAAGTTTCAGCGTAAAGTCCTGGTGGGGGGGAATGTGATTGATGGATTCTGCATCTACTCAATCGTATTTATAGAAGCAGCGTGGCTCAGTGGAAAGAGCATGGGTTTGGAGTCAGAGGTCATGGGTTCGAATCCCGGATCGGCCACTCGTCAGCTGTGTGACGTTGGGCAAGTCACTTCTGGGGGCCTCAGGTACCTCATCTGTAAAATGGGGATTAAGACTGTGAGCCCCACGTGGGACAACCTGATTCTCCTGTGTCTACCCCAGCGCTTAGAACGGTGCTCGGCACATAGTAGGCGCTTAACAAATACCAACATTAGTATTATCATTATTATTATTGAGCACTTACTGTGTGCAAAGCACTGTATTAAGCACAAGGGAGAGTACAGTATAACTACAGACACATTCCTGCTCACAACAAGCTCACAGCCTAGGGGGAGAGACAGACCTCAGTATGAGAAGCACCGTGGTTCAGTGGCAAGAGCACGGGCTTGGGAGTCAGAGGTCATGGGTTCTAATCCCTGCTCTGCCACTTGTCAGCTGTGTGACTTTGGGCAAGTCACTTCTCTGTGCCTCAGTTGCCTCATCTGTAAAATGGGGATTAGGACTGTGAGCCCCAGGTGGGACAACCTGATCACCTTGTATCCCCTCCAGCGCTTAGAACAGTGCTTTGCACATAGTGTTTAACAAATACCATTATTAAATAAATAGTTAAATAAATTACAGACAAATGCCTATGTGCTGTGGGGATGGGAGGAAGGATGAACGAAGGAGCAAGTAAGAGCGTCACAGAAGGGAGTGGAAGAAGAGGAGAGGAGGGTTAAGTCAGAGAAGATTTCTTGGAGGAGATGGGCCTTCGGTAAGATTTTGAAGTGGGGAGAGCAATTATCTATCTGATAGGGAGGGCAATTTAGGCCAGTGGTAGGATATGGGTGAGAGGTTGGCAGTGAGATAGAGGAGGTCGAGGTACAGTGAGAAGGTTAGCGTGAGAGGAGTGAAGTGTGTGGGCTGGGTTGTAGTAGGAGAGTAGCGAGGCGAGGTAGGAGGAGGCAAGGTGATTAACTGCTTTAAACTGGTATAATGCATTGCACCAGTGGGTGCTAAATAAATACCTTTAACGGCAACACAATTACTATTACTACTGTCGAGTGATTATTATTCAGGATGATCTTCTAATCAACCCCCTGTTCTCCAACCATGGTGAACTTCCACCTTTGTAAATCTGTTATTATTCATTCATCTGACTATCAGAACCGGCAAGTCTATGAGTAATTTCACCTCAACCCAGGCTGAGAGCTCAAATATCACAAGAGTATATAAGACAAAAGAACAAATTAGGGGTCTTTTTTTAAAAAAGCCCCTCCTTCACTCTATCCACTTAAAATCACATCAAGGAAGGCTAGTTTTGCAAGGCTAGTTTGGATAGCATGTCCTTAAGATGGTTTCTTCTTCATGGGACAGTCCATAAATGAGGGACTTAGAAGGAAAATTCTTATTTTTAGAATCAGTTGAAATGTGTGAACTATCAGCTGGAGTATACGGTATTGCCTAATCTCAGTTGCTAGATAATGTACTTCAGGCTATTTAAGGAAAACTTGAGGAAATTTAAGGAAAACTTAGGGGAAGCAGCGTGGCTCAGTGGAAAGAGCCCGGGCTTGGGAGTCAGAGGTCATGGGTTCGAATCCCGCTCTCTGCCACTTGTCAGCTGTGTGACTGTGGGCAAATCACTTTACTTCTCTGGGCCTCAGTTACCTCATCTGTAAAATGGGGATTAATTGTGAGCCTCACGTGGGACAACTTGATGACCCTGTATCTACCCCGGCGCTTAGAACAGTGCTCTGCACATAGTAAGCGCTTAACAAATACCAACATTATTAAAACTAAAGCCAGGACTACTCAATCACTACAGATTTTTCAGCACCTGTGGGTGTTCAGTAAATACCGGTTAATAATGATAAATTATAATTTACTATGTAGCAACTGTCGGTTTATTGTTATACTGTCCTCTCCCAAGCGCTTAGCACAGTGCTCTGCACACAGTAAGCTCTCAATAAATATGATGAACTGACTGAACTAGGACACCGCACCCTCCTAATGTTCAAGTGAATGGAAATCATTTGTTGAAATTGTTGAAATCTGTTGAAATCAGATTTTAACTGATGCCATCCAAATGGAGAAGTTTGTAAAACAGTGTGTTGGGAGAATTATTTTTTAAATCTTCAAATCACCTCCCCGCCTCCCACAACCTTTATCTAGAACCTTATGTCTCACCCTTCTCGATAAAATATCAACGGAATCCTTGAAAGTGTTTGAGAGGATAGATTTGATCAGGGCTTAAATTATTCAGACACTGTCCAATAGACACCCAAAGAGATTCCCAGAATACCAAGATTTGGCCAGCAGATTCAGAGCTGGGATGTTGAAACTCTTCTCTTTTCCTCAATAGAAGTGTTTGCTGCCCTAGTTTGGATACTCTTTCCATGGGTTTTTCTTAAGCGTTCCTTTCCATTTAACAAAGGAATAACTTGACTATTCCCTTTTTAATGGGCCAGCTGACTGAAATATTGCTTTGTCCATTTAATAATAGCCTTAGGAGTCATGGAAGAAAGAGCAAAGGATGCAGAGGTGCTTCCCAGAGAGAGCGACAGTGAACTGGGGCCTGGGAAGTTTTGTTTCTATTCTCTACTTCTCTGCTGACTTACTGAGGAATTTCAACTCTGGGCCGTGTGTAAAGAAGGATAATACTTGCTGCAAAGCCAAGTTAATATGGGACAGAACTTCCAGAGTCCCTACTGATTCAATCCCTTGTGTTAATATAGGACAAAACTTCCAGAGTCCCTACTGATTCAATCCCTTGTGTTAATATGGGACAAAACTTCCAGAGTCCCTACTGATTCTATCCCTTGTTCATGACAGAGAAGGTCTGAAGAGGAGGATTCTGAGTAATGAGCCCCGAGCTGGTGTGGTGGAAGGGAAACTGAGTCTGGAGCCCTTTTTTCCTTTCTCCAGCCCAAGCCCTTAGAGCCCTGCCATTAGATAATCTTTTTGAACCTTTCTGTTTATAATGGTATTTGTTAAGCGCATACAACGTGCCGGCCACTGTACCTAAGCCCTAAGGTAGACACAAGCAAATCAGGTTGGATGTAGTTCCTGTCCCACATGGGGCTCATAGTCTCAATGTCCATTTTACAGATGAAGTAACTGAGGCCCAAAGAACTAAAGTGACCAAGGCCACATAGCAGACAAGGGGCGGAGCTGAATTAGAACCCATGGCCTTCTGATTCCCAGGCCCGGGCTCTGTCCACTCAACCATGCTGCTTCCTGCTCCGGGCTAGAGGCTATGTGCAGGAAGTGCGCAGGCCCTTGGGAGTGAATTGGCAGCAGCCAGAAAATACTTAAGAACAGCTCCTGGAAACAGAAATGCAGTCCCCGCTCTTCAGAGGGAGCAACCCAGCCAGGTTTCCCAAAGCCAGTGAGCATCCTGCCAGGCAAAATAATAGCAATACTAACAATAATAATGATTGTGGTATTTGTTAAGCACTTCCTATGGGCCAAACACTGTACTTAGCACTGGGGTAGATTCCAGAAACTCATGGGCGTTTCTGTTTGTTACGGAGGTGGATGGGTAACCGGTGGAGTTTTTGAGGAGTTGGGAGATATGGACTAAGTAGTTTTTCAGACAAATCATCTGAGGAGCAAGAGTACGGATTGGAGATCAGAGAGACATGAGGCAGGGAGATCAGCATGGAGGCTGATGCGGTAGTCAAGGTGGGAATCAATCCATCAGTGGTATTTATTAGTAGTAATAATTATTATTATTTTGGTATTTGTTAAGCGCTTACTATGTGCCAGGCACTGTACTAAGCGCTGGGGTGGATACAAGCAAATTGGGTTGGATACAGTCCCTGTCCCACGAGGGGCTCACAGTCTCAATCTCCATTTGACAGACGAGGGAACTGAGGCATAGAAAAGTGAAGTGGCTTGCCCAAAGTCAAGTGGCAGAGCCAAGATTAGAACCCATGCCCTTCTGACTCCCAGGCCCGGGCTCTATCCACTGTGCCAATTGAGCACTTACTATGTGCAGAGCACTGTTTTAAGCACTAGGGAGAGTACAATGCAATGGAATTAGCAGACACGTTCCTGGCCCATAATGAACTTAAATGCTTGGACCTGCAAGGCAGAGGTTTGGATGGAGAAAAAATGGCATATTCTAGAGATGTTGTGAAGGTAGAACTGAAAGGATTTAGGAAGAGATTGAATGTGTGAGTTGAATTCTTTTATGCTATTTGTTAAGTGCATACTTAGTACTAAGTGCAGGCACTGTATTAAGCACTGGGGTATAGACAAGGTCATCGGGTTGGACACAGCCCGTGTCCCACAGAGCCTTACAATCTCGATCCCCATTTTACGGATGAGGTAACAGGTGCAGAGAAGTAAACTGATTTGCTCAAGGTCACACAACTGGTAAGAGGCAGACCAGGATTAGAACCCAGGTCCTCGAACTCCCAGGCCCACGCTCTTTCTACTAGGCCACGCTACTTCTATGAATTAGAGGGATGAGTTGTGGATAATGCCAAAGGTATGGGCCACGCTCAATAAATGGCACTGACTGACTGGCCTCACCATTTGCCTGTTGTTTGATCTTGGGCAAGTCACTTAGCTTCTCTCTGCCTCTGTAAAATGGGAAATACATACCTGTTCTCCCTCCCTCCTAGGGTGTGAGTCCCATATGGGGCAGGGACTACGTCTCATCTGATTGTGTTACATCCCCAGTGCTTAGCTCAGTTCATAGCCGTAAACACTTCACAAATATCAAGTTATTATTACTACCCTCGCTATCTTAATCAGATAAAAATAGATACTACCGTTAATATAACCTGTTGACCCCTTTCATTAAAATGAGAGTTGATATTCCCTCCTTTCGTAACCCGGGTCTAATGAAAGAGCTGATATTTTTTCATTAGGGTTGAGGTTTATTGGTAACCCAATGGTAGAAAATAACCCAGTGTACAAAATAAGGTTTTTCGTGAAAACCATTTGGAGGGAAGAGGCCAGCACTGTGTTTTACAGACCAGCTAAGCAGTTTGGTTCAACAAAGGCCCCTTGGAAGAAATGATCTGATGTTGTTAAATTTGTTTCTCTCTTGACATATGAAGCACAGTGTGTTCAGAGAATGAAAGCTAATTTTAATATTAGCCTAAGCAAAATATAATTAGGAAGGTAAATCTGCTGTAAAAAAAAAAAGATCGTATAAAATTGCCTGGCTTGAGGGAAATTACTTCCACAGTTCAGTACTCTGGATTTCATATACTGCATCACAATTATGTTTGTTTTTCTCCCAAGGACATTCATTACTCTTCGGGTAACATTAGTAGATACCCTTCTCTGGTTATTCCTGCAGTCTGCCCCGTGTAACGAGTTCAGGACCATGGTGCGCTCAAACTCAAAAGAAAATCCTGTTAAATAGAACCAGTTTTTCTTCTAATGTCACAGCCTCACCCCTGAATTAAGAAGATAAAATCTGAGACCCAGAGACCATATAACGTTTTCGACAAAAGCTTTTTTTTAACATAATAACGGTGGTATCTGCTTAGCGTTTACTATGTGCCACACACTGTACTAAGCAGTAGGATAGATACAAGATAATCAGGTCATGTGCAATCCCTATCCCATGAGGGGTCGCAGACCAGAGGAGAGCGAGAACAGGTATTTACTCCCCCAATTTTCAGATAAGGAAACGGATTCGTGCAGTCCCATCCAACCACGGACATGAATCTCCCCTTCGTTCATTCGATAGTATTTATTGAGTGCTTACGTGTGCAAAACACTGTACTAAGCACTTTTCTCCCTCATCTGCTCCAGATTTAGGGCCCTCGCTATCGTTCCCTGCCCTAACCAGTTTCCTGGTCCTGTTCTTCTCCAATAATATGATAATAGTAACAATAATTATAATAATAATGGTGGTATTTGTTGAGTGCTTACTGTGTGCCAAGCACCATACCAAGAGCTGAGGTAGATACAATTTAGTTCAAAGTCCAGCATGGTGAGTGGATAGGCCTGGGAGTCAGAAGGTCATGGGTTCTCAGCCACCTGTCTGCTGTGTGACCTTGGGCAGGTCACTTTACTTCTTTGTGCCTCAGTTACCTCATCTGTACAATGGGGATTGAGATTGTCAGCCCCTCACGGGACAGGGACTGTGTCCAACCCAATTTGCTTGTATCTACACCAGCGCTTAGGACAGTGCCTGACACATAGTATGTGCTTAAATACCATAATAATAACTGTTATTATTATTATTATGAGACAGAAATAGGATTTTATCCCTATTTTACAGATGAGGAAACTGAGACACGGGAAAGTATCCACAACATAGTTGGCCAGAGTCCATATCCCACGGTTCTTCAGTTCCCTCCACTTTTGCCTTGACCTGTATCTTCTGCTCAGATTTGCTTTCTCTTACTTTCCACCCAGTTCTGCCTCTTTCCTATCCCTGCCCAGGCTTCCGGGATTGGCCCAGATAAGGGAAGAAGGGCCAAGGAAGCTATCCCAGAATTTCCAGGCCTGCTGCTCCAGGCCATCCTCTAATTAGAGCATCTCAGGGTGCCTTTGTGGTCAGGCTTGCCCTAGTCAAGACCAGAAGGGGTAAGCCATTTATAAAAGCTTGGAGCTGCCGCACTCTGCTACATCCTTAGAAGCAGCACGGCCCAGTGGATAGGGCACAGGTCTGGGAATCAGAAGGACCTGGGTTCTAATCCCGGCTCTGCCACTTGTCTGTTGTGTGACCTTGGGCCAGTCACTTCTCTGGGCCTCAGTTCCCTCATCTGTAAAATGGGGATTAAGACTGCGACACCTATGTGGGACAGGGACTGTGTCCAACCTGATTAACTTGTCTCTATCCCAGTGCTTAGAACAGTGCTTGACACGTAGTAAGCGCTTGACAAATATCATTATTATTAAGGCAGGCAGAAGCAAGAGCGTTGCCCATGAGAATGGCCAGAACGGTCGCCCCTCTCTTCAGCCACATGACCGAACCATTGGGTTTAATGACTCCATGTGATGGTTTGGGATCGGCGTGGCTCAGTGGAAAGAGCACGGGCTTGGGAGTCAGGGGTCATGGGTTCGAATCCTGACTCCGTCACTTGTCAGTTGTGTGACTGCGGGCAAGTCACTTCACTTCTCTGTGCCTCGTTCCTTCATCTGTAAAATGGGGATTAAGACTGTGAGCCTCACGTGGGACAACTTGATTACCCTATATCTACCCCAGGGTTAGAACAGTGCTCTGCACATAGTAAGCTCTTAACAAATACCAACATTATTATTATTATTCTCCACCCTGTTGATGCAAATTCATGGGGGACATTTTTCCAGAAGAGGAGAAGCAGCATGGCCAAATGGGTAGAGCCCGGGCTTTTGAGTCAGAAGGTCCTGTGTTTGAATTCTGGCTTTGCCACTTGTCTGCTGTGTGACTGTGGGCAAGCCACTTCACTTCTCTGTGCCTGAGTTTCTTCGTCTGTAAAATGGGAATTAAGACTGTGAGCCCCATGAGGGACAGGGACTGCGTCCAACCTGATTAGCTTGTATCTACCCCCATGCTTAGTACAGTACCTGGCACATAGTAAGCACTTACGAATATAAATACCAAAAAAAAATAGGTGTGTGGTTGAAGTCCAGCATATAATAGGCTTTCAGATACTACTGACTGACTGTTATTGAGTGGCCGGCCTCAAGGCTCTAGAGCTATGTGGTGTTGGGAAGTTAGAAAGAATAGACAAAGAGTTGGAGACCCTAGAAGCCCCAAGAGCTATGTGGAGTAAGGGGAGCTGCTAGATGTTTGGAACAGCATCAGCCTCCCCCATCTCCAAGAATTATTTTCCCATGAGCTGTTCTTCATTTCCAAATTTTGAATTTTCACTTGCTCCCATTTTTTTTATGTGCTTACCCATGACCTCCTTCTTGCCAAATCCAATGGCTCCTACTCCATTCTGATCCTCCTTGACCTCTCTGCTGCCTTTGACACTGTCGACCATCCCCTCCTCCTCCATACCTTATCTCACCTTGGCTTCACGGACTCTGTCCTCTCCTGGTTCTCCTCTTACCTCTCTGGCCGATCATTCTCGGTCTCCTACGCTGGAGCCTCCTCCCCCTCCCATCCTTTAACTGTTGGAGTTCCTCAAGGGTCAGTTCTTGGCCCTCTTCTGTTCTCCATTTACACTCACTCCCTCGGTGAACTCATCCGCTCTCACGGCTTTGACTACCATCTCTACGCAGATGACACGCAGATCTACATCTCCGCCCCTGTCCTCTCCCCCTCCCTTCAGGCTCGCATCTCCTCCTGCCTCCGGGACGTCTCCACCTGGATGTCGGCCCGCCACCTAAAACTCAACATGAGCGAGACTGAGCTCCTCATCTTCCCTCCCGAACCCGGTCCGCTCCCAGACTTCTCTATCACCGTGGATGGCACGACCATCCTTCCCGTCCCGCAGGCCCGCAATCTCGGTGTCATCCTTGACTCGTCCCTCTCGTTCACCCCACACATCCTATCCGTTACCGAGACCTGCCGGTTTCACCTCTACAATATCGCCAAGATCCGCCCTTTCCTCTCCACCCAAACGGCTACCTTACTATTACGGGCTCTCGTTATATCCCGGCTAGACTACTGTGTCGGCCTTCTCTCTGACCTCCCTTCCTCCTCTCTCGCCCCGCTCCGGTCTATTCTTCACTCCGCTGCCCAGCTCATCTTCCTGCAGAAACGATCTGGGCATGTCACTCCCCTTCTTAAACAACTCCAGTGGTTGCCTATCGACCTCCGCTCCAAACAAAAACTCCTCACTCTAGGCTTCGAGGCTCTCCATCACCTTGCCCCTTCCTACCTCTCCTCCCTTCTCTCTTTCTACCGCCCACCCCGCACGCTCCGCTCCTCCGCCGCCCACCTCCTCACCGTCCCTCGGTCTCGCCTATCCCGCCGTCGACCCCCGGGCCACGTCCTCCCGCGGTCCTGGAACGCCCTCCCTCCTCACCTCCGCCAAACTGATTCTCTTTCCCTCTTCAAAACCTTACTTAAAAATCACCTCCTCCAAGAGGCGTTCCCAGACCGAGCTCCTCTTCCCCCTCTACTCCCTCTGCCATCCCCCCTTTACCTCTCCGCAGCTAAAGCCTCATTTTCCCCTTTTCCCTCTGCTCCTCCACCTCTCCCTTCCCATCCCCACAGCACTGTACTCGTCCGCTCAACTGTATATATTTTCGTTACCCTATTTATTTTGTTAATGAATTGTACATCGCCTCGATTCTATTTAGTTGCCATCGGTTTTTACGAGATGTTCTTCCCCTTGACGCTGTTTAGTGCCATTGTTCTTGTCTGTCCGTCTCCCCCGATTAGACTGTAAGCCCGTCAAACGGCAGGGACTGTCTCTATCTGTTGCCGACTTGTTCATCCCAAGCGCTTAGTACAGTGCTCTGCACATAGTAAGCGCTCAATAAATACTATTGAATGAATTTACTAAGCGCGGGGGAAGGGGTGAATCACAAGCTAATCAAGTGGACACAGTGCCTGTCCCACATGGGGCTCACAGTCTTAATCTCCATCTTACAGATGACGTCACTGAAGTGAAATGAAGTGAGTTGCCCAAGGTCACACAGCAGACAAGTGGTAGAGCGGGGATTAGAACCCAGATCTTTCTGATTCTCAGACCCGTGCTCTCTCCACTAGGACGCTGCTTCTCATTGTTTGCAACTTATTCCTATTTCTACAATTCTGTCCTTTCCCACTTAGATCGTGAGTCCACTGCGGAACAGAGACTGTGTCTGATTGAACTGTTGGTTTCTACCAGAGCTGTTCCGTGACCTCAGTGAGCTTACCCTGGCAGGGATGGGGGAGGTAGCCATAAAAACTATTTACAAATACAGTAATCAAGATATGTAATCAAACGTGCAGTTGCAACCCACATCCTCTGACTCCCAAGCCCGGGCTCTTGCCACTAAGCTAGTAAAGGCTCGATAAGTATGAGTTGATGCAGTAGTCAAGGCGGGATGGGAAAACTGATTAGTGCAGTACTCTGCACACAGTAAATGCTCAATAAATACGACTGATTGATAAGTGCTTGGATCGGCAAAGTAGCAGTGTAGATGGAGAGGAAAGGAATCTGGGTAATATTGCTTGTTCTGTGCAGAGCACTGTACTAAGCATTTGGGAGAGTACAATAGAGATAACAGTATATTAAATAAAGAGTATATTTAAAAGTCCTGAGGATGGGTATAAAAAAATTCTTAACTGTTTAGAGGTGGCTGATGGGTTTATAGATAATGGGGTGATGGGAAATTAATCAGGCAAGACTTGAAGGAGGAAGGATTTTAGGAGTCTTTGTGGGGATAGCTGTAGTCTGCTGAATTTGGGAAGGGGGCAGTTTCAAGATGGGGAAACAGCTTGAGCAAGGGGATTGAGGCAGGAGAGTAGATAGTGTTGTAGTCTCCCAAGACCTTAGTACATTCATTCATTCATTCAATCGCATTTATTAGCACTTACTGTGTGCAGAGCACTGTACTAAGCCCTTGGAAAGTACAATTTGGCAATAGACGGAAACAATCCCTACCCAACAACAGGCTCACAGTCTAGAAGGGGGAGATGGACAACAAAACAAAACGGCTACTGGATTCAGTAAGTGCTAAATAAATATGATTGACTGAAAGAATAAATAATGGGATAGAGCTAGTTTGGAAAGTATGAAGAGAGAAAATTGGGGAAAAATGGGTGAAAAGAGCAGGTTAGGTGGGTGAGTTGGTGGAGGAAATGGGCAGGAAATGTGAGTTATATTGTAATATTGTACTCTCCCAAGCGCTTAGGTCAGTGCTCTGCACACAGAAAGTGCTCAATAAATACGATTGACTAGCTGACTCTGAAGCCAATTGTGTGTTGCTTGACGTGGAGAGATAGAGGGAATCAGTCAGAGGTTTGGAGGAAAGGAGAGATGTGGACTAAGCAATGCTTCAAAAAGGTGATCCGAGCAGCGGCTGTACATACTGCAGACTGAAAAGGGGACATGTGGTGGCGGGGAGATAAGCAAGGGGACTGATAAACAGTCTGTCATATGTCCAGAGCTTGCATCAGGGTTCCAGTAGTTTGGGTGGAGGGGAAGAGGTGAATCACAATCAAGGAGCAGAGAGATGTGGACTGAACAGTTTTGTAGAAAAATGATCTGAGAAGCAGCATGAAGTATGGATTGGAGTGGGCAGAAACAAGAGGCTTGAAGGTCAGCGAGAAGACTGATGTAGTAATCACGGCAGGCTATGATAAGCACTCAGTGCAGTGCTCTGCATACAATAAATAATAATAATGATGGTATTTGTTAAGCACTTATATGTGCCAAGCACTATTCTAAGCGCTAGGGTAGATACAAGGTAATCAGGTTGTCCCACGTGAGGCTCACGGTCTTGATCCCCATTTTACAGATGAGGTAACTGAGGCACAGAGAAGTGAAATGGCTTGCCCAAGGTGACACAGCTGACAAGTGGCAGAGGGGGGGATGAGAACCCACGGCCCCTGACTCCCAAGCCCAGGCTCTTGCCACTAAGCTAGTAAATGCTCGATAAATATGAGTTGATGCAGTAGTCAAGGTGGGATAGGATAACTGGTTAGTGCAGTACTCTGCACATAGTAAATGCTCAATAAATATGATTGATTGATAAGTGCTTGGATCGGCAAAGTAGCAGTGTAGATGGAGAGGAAAGGAATCTGGGTAATATTGCTTGTTCTGTGCAGAGCACTATACTAAGCATTTGGGAGAGTACAATAGAGATAACAGACCTCATCACTGCCAAAAGGATTACTGGGGGAGAAGTGTATTAAATAAATTACAAGAAGGGATGAGCAACAGAGTTTGAAGATATTGTACATTTGTGCTTACAGCTGGGAAGAAGAGAAAAGGAGGGTGAATTCCCAAATGCTTAGAAGCCACGGGGCCTAATGGAAAGATCATGAGGCTGGCAGTCAGAGGACCTGGGTTCTATTCCTTGCCCTGCCACTTGTCTGTTGTAGGATCTTGGGCAGGTCCCTTCACTTCTCTGGGCCCCACTTCTCTCATCTGCAAAACGGGGATTCAACACCTGTTCTCCTTCCTACTTGGACTGTGAATGTCCTGTGGGGCCTGATTTTCTTATATCTATCCCAGTGCTTTGTTTAGTGCTTGGCAATTATTATTATTTTCTCTATTATGGAAGTGCTGAAGCGGCAATAGGGGGATATGAGAAATTCATTCATTCAGTCATATTTATGGAGTGCTTACTCTGTGCAAAGCATCCATTCATTCATTCAGTAGTATTTATTGAGTGCTTACTATGTGCAGAGCACTGTACTAAGCGCTTGTAATGTACAATCGGCAACAGAGACAGCCCCTGCCCTTTGACGGGCTTACAGTCTAATCGGGGGAGACGGACAGACAAGAACAATAGCAATAAATAGAATCAAGGGGATGAACAACACTGTACTAAGCGCTTGGGAGAGTACAATATAACAACAAACAGACACATTCCTGCCTACAATGAGCTCACAGTCTAGAGGGGGAGACAGACATTAATATAATAAATAAATTACAGATATATACAGATATTTGCTTATGTGCTGTAGGGATGGGAGGGAGGACGAATGTAGGAGCAAGTAAGAGTGGTGTAGACGGGAGTGGGAGAAGAGGAGAGGAGGGCTGAGTCAGGGAATGCTTCTTGGAGGAGATGTGGTTTCAATAAGAAGGGGAGAGTGGGAGAAGAGTAAGGAATGAGATAATTAGCGAGGAGAGAGTTGATTATGTGCCTTGAAGCCAATGGTCAGGAGTTTCTGCTTGATGCAAAGAGGAATGGACAACCAATGGAAGTTTGTTAAGAGTCGGGGAGACTTACAAAACACCACGTTTTAGAAAAATAAACTGGGTAACAGAGTGAAGAGTAAGGAGCGTGGGAAGTGGGAAGATGTACACGAAATGATGTTGTAGAAAAATAACCCGATCAGCAGAGTGAAGAATGAGGGGCGAGGCAGGAGGCAGGTAGGTCTGCCAGGAGGCGGACGCAGTAGGCGAGATGGGATATGACATGGCGTAGTGGATAGAGCAAGGGCCTGGGAGTGAGAAGGTCATGGGTTCTAATCTCAGCTCCGCCATTTGTCTGCTGTGTGGCCTTGGGCAAGTCGCTTCACTTCTCTGCGCCTCGGTTACATCATCTGTTGGGGATTGAGACTGTGAGCCCCTCATGGGACAGGGACCGTGTCCAACCGGATTTGTTTGTACCCACCTCAGCACTTAGTACAGTGTCTGGAACATAGTAAGCACTTAGAGAAGCAGCGTGGCTCAGTGTAAAGAGCCTGGGCTTGGGAGTCAGAGGTCATAGGTTCTAATCCCAGCTCCACTGCTTGTCAGCTGTGTGACTTTGGGCGGGTAACTTCACTTCTCTGGGCCTCAGTTACCTCATCTGGAAAATGGGGATTAAAACTGTGAGCCCCACATGGGACAACCTGATGACCTTGTATCCCCCCCCCCAGTGCTTAAAACAGTGCTTTGCACATAGTAAGTGCTTAACAAATGCCATCATTATTATTATTACTTAACAAATACCACAATTATTATTATATGGCAAGTGCTTGGACCAGAATGGTTGCAGTTTGGATGGAGGAGAAGGGGCAGATTCTGGAGATGTTAAAAAAAAAAAAAGGATCTGATGACCGAGTGAATATGGGGCTTCAAGGAGAAAGAAGAGTTGAGGATATATAAATGCCAAGTTTGTGAGCTTGAGAAAAGGGGAAGATGGTAGAATTGTCATCAGTGATGAGAATGTTGAGAGGGGAGATGAAGAAGAGTTCAGTTTGCAACTTGCTAAGCTTGAGAGGATGGTGGGATATCCATGTGGAACTGTCCTGCAGGGAGGAGGAGATGTGAGATTGCACACAAGGAGAGAGGTCAGGGCTGGGGAGGTAGATTTGGGAGTCAATCATCTAGAGCCATAAGAGCAGATGAGCTAACCGAGGGCATGGGTGGGGAATGACAGCCCACCGAAGGGAATGCAGAACTGAGCTGTGAGGAACAGCTACAGAGAGAAAGGCAGAGGAAGAGGCTGCCAAAGAGATAAAAGAGCACCCGGAGTGGTAGGAGAAGCTGCAGGAAGACTAAAAAAGTTTGCCTACCTGGCCACTACCTCTAGAGTATAAGTTCAAGGTATTACAAGTCGGTATAATAATAATAATAGTATTTATTCAGCACTTACTATGTGCCGCGCACTATACTAAGTGCTGGGGTGGATACAAGCAATTTGGGCTGGACATCGTCCCTGTCCCACCTGAGGCTCACAGTCTTAATCCCCATTTTCCAGATGAGGGAACTGAGGCCCAGAGAAGTGAAGTGACTTGCCCAAGGTCACACAGCAGACAGTGGGGGATCCAGAATTAGAACCGAGGTCCTTCAGGTCCTGAAGCAACATGGTGAAAAGGATACAGCATGGGCCTGGAAGTCAGAAGGTTATGGGTTCCAATCCCGGCTCCACCATTCGTTCATTGTGTGACCTTGGATAAGTTACTTCACTTCCCTTGGCCTCAGTTCTTTCATCCGTAAAATGGGGCTTAAGACCGTGAGCCCTGTGTGAGACAGGGACTGTATCCAACCTGATTAACTTGTATCTACTCCAGCGCTTAGAACAGTGCTTGGCACGTAGTAAGCGCTTAATGAGCACCATGTTTTTTTATTCTGACTCCCAGGTCTGTGCTCTATCCACTAGGCCATGTTGGCAGGCAAAAGCTAGAGATGCTTCAGGGGAGGCTACAACTGAGGAAAAACAGAGGTTCTATGCAAAATACCAGGGTAAAAAGATTGGAACCTTCAGTTGCCAGATTAGGCATTTTTATTGAGAAAGTAGGAAGAAACAGCAGAAAAAGAACCCTAATGCTAGACCAGAAAAATTCCCCAGGAGACATACACAAGGAACTAGAGGAAGGAAAGTCTCGCAAACAGCAAAACGTCTGAGGCTTTAGAGCGACGTCTGTTGAGACCAGCCAAACTGAACAGTGATACAGAACGGCCGAGGAGGGTAAAAAGATACAACAAACCATCCGTAAAAATAATCAGCATCCCCCATGATGGGTTGACCAGGACCTACAAGAAGCAGGTGTCAAAGAAATATAGTTTATGTGTTCCTCTCATTGAGGCCCCACGGCTGTTGGAGAGTGACCAGCTCCTACATGGGAGGTACGTGACAATAATGACATAGAGAAAACGTCGCTTTGGAAGGCCGTGGGACTGAAACTCAAGGCGGGTCTTCCCCCTGTTACGGAGTAGATGAATTAATATTTAGTCCCTCGCTCAGCAGTACACACAAGCCACGTTCTTTTTAAAACAATCTCTCCCTGGGCTCACTGATGAAAGCGAAAGCCTCAGCAAATAGATGTTTCTGCCTAAAGGCTTTATTAAATTACATTCTGGGGTAATGGAAACCAGAAACCTTTCTCTGATCAAGAAAACACATTTTGGTTGAAAAGGAAAAAAATAAATGATCGTCTCACTCTCGTAAATCATGTATACATTTCTTTATACATCATATATAGGATATATATATATATATATAATAGAGAGAGAGATGGTTTACGAGAGTGAGCTGGTATGTATATATCTAGGTCTATATAAACACACATATCCACCTGATCCTCTGAACTGTTGGAACTATTTGGGTGAGCGTTTGAGGGAATCGGAGCGCCAAAAAAGGCAGCAGAGATGTAAAGGGCCAAAGCACCACCCCTCAAACATCTATGCTGCCTCTTTAGTGCACAGAAATGACTCTCCCATGCTTCCTTCTGCTCTCTTTCTCCACCGAGTTTACTCTCCCTGGATACCCCTTCTAACACTTATCTCCAGGACAAGTGTATTCCCCAAGCATCGTACGGAGAGTAGTTGAATTACGTGTGCTGATATGTAGACGGGGAAGAGGGTGGATAGGTAGGGCTGTGCGAGAGAGAGAGCGAGATGATTGTGAGCTTTATAATCACAGGGCAGGACTTTCTGCTTGATGTGGAGAGGAATGGGCAACAATGGAAGGTTTGAGGCGTGGGGAGGTGTGCACAGAACAATGTTTTAGAAAGATAATCCAGGCAGCAGAGTGAAGCATGAACTGGACAGTATCTTAATGTCTGTTTTCTCCTCTAGACAGTAAACTTCTTGTGGAGAGGGATCCTGTCTACTGACTACCAATATTATATTCTCTCAAGCACTTAGTTCAGTGCTCTGCACATAGTAAGTAGCGTGGCTCAGTGGAAAGAGCCCGGGGCTTGGGAGTCCAAGGTCGTGGGTTTCAATTCCCGCTCCACCACTTGTCTGCTGTGTGACCTTGGGCAAGTCACTCAACTTCTCTGGGCCTCAGTTACCTAATCTGTAAAATGGGGATTAAGACTGTGAGCCCCACGTGGGAGTACCTGATTACCTTGTAACTACCCCAGTGCTTAGAACAGTGCTTGGCACACAGTAAGCGCTTAACAATACCATAATTATAATTATTAGTAGTAAGCACTCAGTAAATGCCACCGATTGACCGACTGATGAATTATGGTCCTGGATATCTGAAGGCATGGAAGACTGGTTGGCTATTGGGAGGGGTTGGTGTCAGAGGAAGATTAAGGCTTTTAATAGAGACCTATAGATATAGCATGGGCAAGGGAGTCAGGTCATGGGTTTTAATCCCAGCTCCACCACTTGTCTGTTGTGTGGCCTTGGGCAAGTCACTTCACTTCTCTTTGCCTCAGTTACCTCATCTGTAAAATGGGGATTAAGACTGTGAGCTCCACATGGGACAGGGGCTGTGTCCAACTTGATTTGCTTGTATCCATCCTAGTGCTTAATACAGTGCCTTGCACATAGTAAGTGTTAAGAAATACCATAATTATTATATTAGTATTATAATAAGCCTTTCCAATTAGGTCATGGCAGTCTCTTTTTGGCATCGCCCTATAGCAGTACCATGACTAGGCAACTTCATAAGGGGTGGAGTGACTGAGCTTTTTAATTGAGGGGCCAAAAAATAAGTCTTCCTTCAACCGATCTAATTTTCTCCACTGCCCAATTGTTCAACAATATCATTTTCCTTTTTTTATGCTTTAATTAATTTAATTGTGGTAATTCTTAAGCCCTTATGGCCCAAGCATTGAACTACAGACTGGGAGAGATACAAGGGAATCAGGTTGGACTCAGTTCCTGTACCACCTGGGGTTTGCCATCTGCGAAGGAGGGAGTAGGATTCAATTCTCCATTTGCAGCTGAGGAGACTGAGGCAAAGAGCAGTTAGGTGACTTGTCCAAGGTTACACACCCAGCAGATGGCGGAGCCGGGATTAGAACCCAGGTCCTCTGACTCCCAAGCACGTGCTCTTTCCACCAGGCCATCCTGCTTCTCTGCACTTTCTTTCACCCTGTCGTTCCTCCAAAGCTATCTTCTTCCCCATGTCTGAAAATTCCACTTAAAAACTCATTTGTGGGTGATTTCAATGATACTTAATTTAAAATAAATCAAAATGAAATGGCAGAAGATTACACTTCTGATATTTAATCATTTTCCTATCCAGTATAGTCTTGTTAATGATCATTAAGACTAAAGGAATTGCAACTACTAGTAGTTTATACTACCAAAGGGTGGGTATTAGAATCTTAAGTTAGAATTATTGAGATGCTACTATAGCAGTCATGGAACAAAATCCAGAGACTCAGTAACTTTGCTAATATCCAGAAAACATAAAAGTTTATGTGATCATTTATTTTAAGGCTAAATCACCAAAAGTGAGTTAAAGGTTTAAGACTCTGACATTTCAGCTGGCGAGCCCAAAGCACAAAATTCTCCCCAGATAATGAAATTATGAAATGGGAATAGCATCATTAGTTTATAAAGAACAAATCATGCCAAACCGGATTATTTAGGGGCTATACTTACTGCTTAAAGAGATGAGGGAAATCAAGTTTATTTTATCATAAAAATTCTTTCCAACCCAAATGTTCCTGCTCTCACACCCTAAAAGTCCAGTAATATATACTGGTTGATTTCAGAAAGGAAGGTGAAAGTAACATGCATTATGTAGGAGAGAGAAACCTTCAAAAATGAATGGCGCCAGTCTGAGTGTGAATACAAAATGAGCCTATTCCAATGTCAAAGGACACCCCCTGGTAGTAAGCCAAGAACTTTGGGAGGAGTATTAACTAGGGGGGAGCCCTTCAGATACTGTTCATACCCTGAATGTCCCAGAGCACTACGTGATACCTTAGTGGTTCAAAAGAATTAAGGCTATTCCCAAAAGAACTAATTTACTATATGGAATCAAATTTAGGTCCCGGGAAAGAGGACTTCCACACAGTAGAATATCCCTCACTTATCCATCTTGATCATTTTTTAACATAATTCACTGATAGGAATGGAAAAAAACCAGTAATACCTTGGTTGAAATAAATCCACTAAACGGACTTTTTTACTGCAGTGATACTACTCACTGGTATTCAAAGCTTTGGTACTCTTAGAAGCCTAGGATTTGTAAAATGAGTTGTTCTTAATAGGTTTCATGAAAATGATGTTAAATAAAAGAGCTTTAAATCATGCAAAAGCTCATGAATGTGTTCCTCGGATCCCCAAAATGGAGTGAAACAAGGTAGCTAAATTAAAGCAGTGTTAAAACAATATAGTAATGATCAAATAGGTGTGTGTGCATCCCAGTAACAAAATATGTAAATTACATTATATGTATACTTATGTAAATATTTAATTTTTCAAAGCATTGCCTTTCATCACATCTTATTCAGCAATAAAAGGCTTGTGATATCAGGCAAGAGATTCTTCATGATCTGTTGCCAGAGAAATGGGTTTATAATCTCTCCATTTGAGTCCAATGGAGTACTGTGCTTCAGAGACTGAGTCGGAGGGGAAGAGCCAGAGAGTGAGATGCTTGAGCCAAGATAACTTTTGTCCAAGAGCAACACCAGAGTGTTATCTTGCAGTGCAAAAGAGTTTATTAACAATACTAGCACTAAAATTGTATAGGTCTATCATGTAAAAGAAGTGAAATAGATTGAACCAGGACTTCTCATATTTTGTGTTCTGGGTTGGCCTTGTCACGTGTGCATCTCTGGATGAAATGGCTGTTGCATTTTTTTTTGGCCTTTTTAAAAAAAATTCAGTAGAGGACATAAGAGCGATTTTAAGCAAATTCAGATGTCAAAGGCAGCCATTGCAAATCAAAGCATGGCAACATTTAGATTCATTGAGTTAGTGCAATGGCGTATTTTCTGACGAAAGTCTCTCAAAATGCTGTAATTAACTCTGCCCTGGGAACTGAATTTATTTGGCGGTATATCACGTTTATGAAGAAATCCACTGATCATTCGATCAGTACTATTACGCACCTACTCTATTCTGAGCACAATACTAAGCACTTGGGAAAGTATGATAAAATTGGGAGATCTGATCCCTCTCTTCAGTGAGCTTACAATTTACCCAGGTAGACAGGCATTAAAATACACTTCCATTAGGAGGAAGTAACAGAGTATAAATAATAATAATGTTGGTATTTATTAAGTGCTTACTATGTGCCAAGCACTGTTCTAAGCGCTGGGGTAGACACAGGGGAATCAGGTTGTCCCACGTGGGGCTCACAGTCTTAATCCTCATTTTACAGATGAGGTAACTGAGGCACCGAGAAGTTAAGTGACTTGCCCAAAGTCACACAGCTGACAAGTGGCCGAGCCGAGGTTCAAATCCATGACCTCTGACTCCATAGCCCGTTCTCTTTCCACTGAGCCACGCTGCTTCTGTAAAGAAGTGTCTATGTGGTGAGAAGCAGCGTGGCTGAGAAGCAGCATGGCTCAGTGGAAAGAGCACGGGCTTTGGAGTCAGAGATCATGGGTTCGAATCCCTGCTCGGCCATTTGTCAGCTGTGTGACTTTGGACAAGTCACTTAACTTCTCGGTGCCTCAGTTACCTCATCTGTAAAATGGGGATTAAGACTGTGAGCCCCACGTGGGACAACCTGATTCCCCTGTGTCTACCCCAGCGCTTAGAACAGTGCTCGGCACATAGTAAGCGCTTAACAAATAGCAACATTATTATTATTATTATGGTTGTGTTGAGTTCTCAAGTGCTCAGGTGATCTGGCATTCCTGAAATGACAGTATGGGGATGAGATTAATCAGGGAAGGCCTCCTGGAGGAGATGTCATTTCCAAAGGTCTTTGAAGATGGGGAGAGTGTCGGTCCGCAGAATATGAAGGGAGAAGAAGTTCCAAACATAAGTGAGAGTGTAAGAAGTCTGTGGTGAGAGAGATGAGAATGAGGCCCGGTGAGTATGTTGGAATAAGAGAAATGAAAAATGGAAGCTGGGATGGAATGAGACCACCCTACCCCCTCTCCCCCTACACCACAGCACTTAGGTATATATCAATCAATCAATGGTATTTATTGAGCACTGACTGTGTGCAGAGCACTGTACTACATGCTTGCAAGAGTACATTGCAACAGAGTTGGTAGACCTGTTCCTTGCTCAGAAGGAGCTTACTGTCTAGAGGGGGAAAACAGACATTAAAATTAACTATAGATTTGTTCATGAATGCTGTGGAGCCGAGGGAGGGGTGAATATAGGGAGCAAATCCAAGCACAAGGGTGATGCAGAAAAGAATGGGAGAAGAGGAAATGAGGGCTTCGTTGGATAAGACCTCTTGGAAGATATGTAATTACAATAATCGTTATTATTATTAGGGTACTTTTTAAGAACTTACTCTGTGCCAAGCATTGTTCTAAGTACTGGGGTAGAAACAAGTTATTAAGGTTGGACACAGTTCCTGTCCAACATGAGACTCATAATTTATTAGGAGGGAGTAGGATTTAATCCCCATTTTACAGATGAGGTAAATTTAAGGGAATTTAAGTGTCTTGCCCAAGGCCATAAAGCAGACACATAACAGAGGTGGGAGTAGAACCCAGGTCCTCTGATTCCCAGGCTTGTGATCTTTTCACCAGGCCCTGCTGCTTCAATGATGTGCTGTATATACATCCTTAAACTCTATTTGCCCCATCTGTCTGTCTTCCCCTTTAAAAATAATGATGGTATTTATTAAGCGCTTACGATGTGCCAGGCACTGTACTAAGCACTGGGGTGGATGCAAGCAAATCCAGCTGGACACAGTCCCTGTCCAACATAGGGCTCACAGTCTTAATCCCATTTTACAGATGAGTCAACTGAAGCCCAGAGAAGTGAAGTGAGTTGCTCAAGGTCACACAGCAGACAAGTGGCAGAGTCGGGATTAGAACCCACATCCTCTGTCTCCCAAGCCCGTGCTAAGCCACGAAAGTACAATACAATAATAAGAGACATTCCCTGCCTACAATGAGGTCGCAGTCTAGAGGTGGGGAGACAGATATCAGTGCAAATAAATAAAATCACAGATCTTTACATAAGTGCTGTGGAGCTGGTGAGATCGTAGCAGGGGGAATCTTGTGAAAGAAAAACTGGTGTGCTTTAGTGACAGACTGAATATGTGGGTTGAAAGAGAGGGAGGAATCAAGGTTAATGCCAAGGTTAAAGGCTTGAGAAAAGGGGAGGAGGGTGGTGTTGTCAACTGCGATTGGAAAATTAGGTAGAGGAGAGAATTTGCAATGGAAATTTGGGATGGAAAATGAGGAGTTCAATTTTGAACAAATGAAGTTCACTGCCGGTTGAAATCCTAGGTAGAAGCATTGCTAATAATAATTGTTAATTGCAGTATTTATTAAATGCTTGCTATGTGCTGACCACTCTACTAAGCACCGGGGTAATAATAATAATGATGTTGGTATTTGTTAAGGGCTTACTATGTGCAGAGCACCGTTCTAAGCGCTGGGGTAGATACAGGGTAATCAGGTTGTCCCACGTGAGGTTCACAGTTAATCCCCATTTTACAGATGAGGGAACTGAGGCACAGAGAAGTGAAGTGACTTGCCGAAGGTCACACAGCTGACAAGTGGCAGAACCAGGATTTGAACCCATGATCTCTGACTCCCAAGCCCAGGCTCTTGCCACTGAGCCACGCTGCTTACTACAATGTGCCATTCTCAATTGGTTTCCTGTGATCCTGGGAAACCCTTAGTCGAATGGGATTAGGAAGAGTCATCGTGGACTATCTCTGGCTGCAAGTGGCTCCTCATTTGTTCCCAACAAATAGGAAGCCGCTCGGAACCACTTAGGAGAGCAACAGAAATAGGTCAAGGACTTTCCACTTCTTAAAACCCTATTCTTTCCCTTTTTCCTCACCTTTGATATTAATGCCGTGACTTCCTGATCATTTCTGAGCCAGTCTGGCCTTGTCTATGTCCACT
Source organism: Ornithorhynchus anatinus (assembly GCF_004115215.2). Lineage (NCBI taxonomy): Eukaryota > Metazoa > Chordata > Mammalia > Monotremata > Ornithorhynchidae > Ornithorhynchus > Ornithorhynchus anatinus. The sequence continues at coordinate 133,423,094 of NC_041728.1, forward strand.
TAATAGTTTTGTTGTTGTTTTTTCCCAAGGAACAATCAATTCAATCAATCAATGGTATTTACTGAGGACTTATCTCCATTGTTTTCTTGGTGGATGCCATTTTTCGGGAGTGGAAGAGGTCTGATATATTCATATACGACTGAATATATAGTGTTTATCTGAATAAATATATCTCTCCTGTGAGTCGACGTCTTAGCGTGGCAGGAGGGTTTGTGTATGCTGGTGAAGCTTAGAGCTATTCCACAAAGGGCTACCCATATTGGAAAGATCTAAGCCGAAACGTCGGGTAAAGTCACTGGGCAGCTGTGGCAAGGGAAAGAGTCAAAAGCGGACAATCACATGATCAAAACAACAGCAGAGACTGAAGTTTTTACCACTTCCATATCTTTTCCAAGAAAACTATGGATACACATGCCAAAATGATTTTATGAAAGAAGACGGGACATTCTGAAGAGGGTGTGTCCATGGAGTCGCTATGCATCGGGAACAACTCGACAGACTTTGAAGAAGTGAAATAAATGGAAACAAAATAATATTATATCCTAGTGAAAAGACCATGGGAAAGAGGTCAGAAGATCCAGCTCTGAATCTCACCTTCACCATTACTCTGTAGACTTAAGCTAGTCACTTAATCTTTCTGGGCCTCAGTTTCCTCATCTGTAAAATGGGAAGCGGATAGATTGTGGGTCCTGGATGAGACAGGGACTGTGTTCATTCTCATTAACTTGTAATCTATCCTCAATGTTTAGCACATAAGTGCATAGTAAATGCTGTAATCATCATTAAGTAGTCTATATCTAATTTCTCCAGAAACAGCAGGTTTCCCTTATTTACTTTACTATCTGGGTTTGTTTATGTAGGCTAGCACAGTAACTAGTGAAAAAATTAAAAATTTATCCAATGTGGAAGGGACTGCAGTTTGTGCAATGGACTTTGTGGACATGCTCATAATCATGGACATCATCACGGATACAATCATCAGCAGTATTAAAATCTTCAAATATAAAGGCTGGTATGTACTGAATGTCTTATGACATGCATTTACTTTGTAAGATTCTCTGATAGTGAAATATCCAAACAGCAGAATTAAGATTAGAATTGTTCAAACTAGTTTTAGAAAGAAAGAAATGATTTCCAGGGATTAAAGGAAGATTAAATATATATTCTGTGTCTAAAGAACAAGTGGGATGAATTGTCCTAAACAGCAGAACCAGTTGTCTTATCTGTGTGGAAAGAAATTTGGGAGGCTAAAGAGTGTCCATGGCTATTAAACTCTAAGTGACCACAGTTATATGAAGGAGCCACGTTTTCGTACACGTAAATGCTGGTTTGGACTTTATAAAGCAGTTCAAATAAACTACCACTATTCTTCTAATTATTAAGGACCTTCGCAATTAAGAACCAGCATCCGAACGCTAAGTAGGGTTAAACTCATCTTAAATCCTGTTAATCTTAGGAAAAATAGGGAACTTGAGCACTGTACTTTGTTAGAGTTGTTTTAAAATGAGATTATCTCAAGAACCAGCCTGCCAATGTTATTCAGCTGTTGAAAAGCTAGTCAAACCTGAGTGTTCTGTGACAAATAATGGCATGCCTCAAGAAGCGTATAATGTCTTTTGTGAATTTTTCTTAGGCTATTACACGGCAAGTGAGGAGTTTGTTGCTTAAGCAACTCATTTTTCTTGGCACATCATACATCCTCCGGGACTTCTGAAACATAAATATTTTTCCCATGTTGCATTAGCAGACATAATTAAAACGATATAAGGACGGAAACTTAAGGGCTCTTCGGCCAGATCCAAAATAACGCGAAAAGAGTGTTGGTTTATCTTTGGCTTTATTATTTTGAATTGGTCTCCAGAGTCAAGAATGATTCCAGAAGTTTTCGAGGTCAAAATTATTCATCTGTTGAAAAATTATTCAGTAACAGTCTAATGGACAACTCCAAACCAGCCTAACGTGAGAGATGCCGTTTATAATTGGTGCCTAAATTCAAAATGAAGGTCTGTAGTAGGAAATGGTGCACTGGAGGGGCATTATTTTACCCACTAGACTGAAAACTGCATGGCATAGTGGATAGAGCACCGACCTGAGAGTCATAAGGTCATGGGTTCTAATCCTGACTTTTGGTGATTGACCTAGGGCAAGTTGCTTCACTTCTCTGGGCCTCAGTTATCTCATCTGTAAAGTGGGGATTAAGACTGTAAACCCTATGTGAGACAACTGTGTCCAACCTGATTAGCTTGTATCTACCCCAGCACTTCACCACTTCCACCAAGGCTGTGAGACCTTGGGCAAGTCACTTCACTTCTCTGGGCCTCAGTTACCTTATCTGTAACATGGGGATTGAGATTGTGAGCCCCACGTGAGACAGGGACAGTGTCCAACGCAATTGGCTTGTATCCTCCCCAGGGCTTAGTACAGTGCCTGGAACATAGTAAATAAAATAAAAATAAATGGTGGTATTTGTTAAGCACTTACTATGTGCAAAGCACTGTTCTAAGTGCTGGGGGACACAAGGTGATCAGGTTGTCCCACGTGGGGCTCACAGTTTTAATCCCTATTTTACAGATGAGGTAACTGAGGCACAGAGAAGTTAAGTGACTTGCCCAAAGTCACATAGCTGGCAAGCGGCGGAGCCAGGATCAGAACCCACGACCTCTGACTTCCAAGCTGGGGCTCTTTCCACTGAGCCACGCTGCTTCTCAGTGCTTAACAAATACCATAATAAAAATAATAATAATCACTTAGAACAGTGCTTGCCCCATAGAGCAAGAGCTTAACGAATACCACTGTTGCGAGCCCCCGGTTTGTACCAGCCAGGACCTTAATGACATTTAGTTGAGTTCAAACCTCAGCGAGGTGACTGTGAAAAGTTTTTACTTAGTTTTACCAACGTGCAAGGGAGTGACACATACACACACTCACCCGCTCCACTCCAAGGGTCCAATACCAGTCTGCTGGTCAAAGGAGCCCGTTCTGTCGATGCTTCTTCTTTCGGCTTCCAAGTGCTCCTGCCTTTTGCTGCTTCTGCCCCTCTATGTGCCCCCATCTTGCTTCTCTGTATGCCTCAAAGCAACCGCCTTTTATCTGCCCTAGGCTTGGCAGCTGTGGCTCTACATGGCTACATGATTTTTCCAGGCCCGTTATTGGGTAGAACAGGGAGAGAAAGCCACGCTTCCCTCCACGCTCCGCCCCAACCACAGGCCCGCAATCACCTGCCTCAGGTAGAGCCCATCAGTCCATTCTTTGTTGTTGTTACGGGATCACAAACAGTCTCTAAGAAGGCAGCTTGTTGTGGGCTCACCACAACCATCATCATTATTATTATTATTCTTAAGGGCAGGAATTGTATCTACTTACTCTATTGGACTTTTCCAAGCACTGAGCACAATAGCAGTGTTCCCTAGTGGGTAGAGCACAGACCTGGGAGTCAGAGGGATGTGGACTGTAATTCCAGCTCCACCACTTCTCTGCTTGTAATCTTGGGCAAGTCACTAAACTTCTCTATACCTCAGTTGCCTCATCTGTGAAATGGGGATTAAGATGGTGAGCACCATGTGAGACAGGGACTGTCCCCAATCTGATTAGCTTGTACCTACCCAAGTACTTAGAACAGTGTTTGACACGTAGAAAGCGCTTAACAAATACCATCATTATTATTATGGAGAAGCAGCATGGCTCAGTGGAAAGAGCCCGGGCTTGGGAGTCAGAGGTCATGGGTTCTAATCCCGACTCTGCCGCTTGTCAGCTGTGTGACCTTCGGCAAGTCACTTCACTTCTCTGTGCCTCAGTTCCCTCATCTGTAAAATGGGGATGAAAACTGTGAGCCCCACATGGGACAACCTGATGACCTTGTATCTACCCCAGCACTTAGAACAGTGCTTAGCTTAACAAATACCAACATTATTATTATTGCTCTGCACACAGAAAGCTTCGCTCAATAAATTCCATTAAGTGATTCTAACCGGAATAGCATCTGACCATTATGATACATTGATCCCTTCCAGGTTTTGGTACAAAATTGTTTAAAAATGCTTTTGCTCTAGTGTCTCTCATTCATTCATTTAATAGTATTTATTGAGCGCTTACTATGTGCAGAGCATTGTACTAACCGCTTGGAATGTACAAATCGGCAACAGATAGAGACAGTCCCTGCCCACTGATGGGCTTACAGTCTAATCAGGGGAGACAGACAAAAACAATAGCAATAAATAGAATCAAGGGGATGAAGATCTCATTAAAACAATATCAATAAATAGAATCAAGAGCAATAAATAGAATCAAGAATCTCATCCAACTAGGGTGGCCAGTGATCCATATTTCAGCAGGTCTGTTCCCTGTCCTGCACCATTAATGTTCCAGATGCTTTCATGTCTGGATTTTAATTTTCAGCATTCCTTTACAGCTCCTTCTGCTGGGTTCCACGGCTCAGATGCGGTGGCAGAGTTCAGAGGGCCTGGGAGGGGAATGCAGACTTTCTGGAGTGAGGGGTTCAGGGGTCCCCATAGAAAAACACCCTATAGGGTCATGAGGAAATTGTACCTCACCATGTTACAACGCATGCAACATAACGGCCTGTGATGTCACCTGTGATTCCTGTTTCACTAAGGCCCCAGTGGCCACCTTGTTGCCATCCGTGTGGCTTTGTGGATCGAGCACGCATCTGGGAATCGGAAGGAACTGCGTTAATAATAATAATAATAATGTTGGTATCTGTTAAGCGCTTTCTATGTGCCGAGCACTGTTCTAAGCCCTGGGGTAGATACAGGGTAATCAGGATGTTCCACATGAGGCTCACAGTCTTAATCCCCATTTTACAGATGAGGTAACTGAGCCACCGAGAAGTTAAGTGACTTGCCCAAAGTCAACAGCTGGCAGGTGTCGGAGCCAAGATTAGAACCCATGACCTCTGAATCCTAAGCCCATTGCTCTTTCCACTGAGCCACGCTGCTTCTCTGTTCTAATCCCAGCTCTGCCACTTGTCTGCTCTGTGACCTTAGCCAAGTCACTTCACTTCTCTGGGTCTCAGTTACCTCTTCTGGGAAATAGGGAGTAAGACCGGGAACCCATGTGCTAACCTGTTTATCTTGTCTCTACCTCAGCACTTAGTACAGCGCCTGGCCCATAGTAAGAGCTTTACAAATACCACTTTTTTAAAAATCTGAATTTGAGGTCGCATTCAGTCCAAAATGACATAACCCAGAAAGTTGGGGGAAAGCAGACAAAAATTAAACAAAATCCTCTGCCTGAATTACCCAATTATTTTCCTAGTTTCACTTGAATTTGGTAGTGTGGGCTTCTATAAATCAATCAGCTGTATTTATTGAGCGCTTACTGTGTGCAGAACACTGTACTAAGCACTTGGGAGAGTACAGTGCAATGGAGTTGGAAGACACAAGGATCTTAGAGTCTAGGGAGGGAGACAGACATTACTATAAATAAATAAATTAGAGATACGTACATAAGTGCTGTGGGGCTGCAAGGGTGACACAGAAGGGAATAAGAGAAGAGGAAATGAGGGCCGATTTGGGGAAGGTTTCTTGGAGATGTGCCTTTAATAAGGCTTTGAAGGTGGACAAAAGTGATCATCCGGGCTTCATTTAAAAATGTTCTTTATAGTGATTTAACTATCAAGACCATTTATTCAGTATCATCATCACCACTGTGATTTGAGAACCCTTCATTGTGTCCAAGACAGGATTAGGTTCTAGGGAAAATGCAAAAATTAAAAGACAGGGCCACTGCCCTCCTTGAGTTCACAGTCTCAAACTGAGGGAGACTTTATACATGAAAATTAAAGTTTAACTACCCGACACTAATAAAATCCACAGCAACAACAAAACAATGACTATGGCACTATAGAAATGTGTAAACAGTAGCCAATCCTTCTAAGGTCAACCATCCTGATTTACAAGGGACTCCTGATTTTTGAGGGGGGTTCTATCCTCTATCCAGACAGGTCTATGGGAAACCCTTATAATAATAATTACTGTTATTATGGTATTTGTTAAGCACTTACTATGTACCAGACACTATACTAAGCACCGGGGTGGTTACGAGCAAATCGAGTTGGACACAGTGGGGCTCCCAGTCTCGATCCTCATTTTACCGATGAGGTAACTGAGGCATAGAGAAGTGAAGTGACTAGCCCAAGGTCACACAGCAGACACGTGGCAGAGTTGGGATTAGAACCCATGACCTTCTGACTCCCAGGACCATGCTCTATCCACTACACCTTGCTGCTTATCATGATGGAGCCCATGTAGGCCTAATCAATTAATCATTCATATTTATTGAACGCATATTGTGTGCAGAGCACGGTACTAAGTGCTTGGGAGAGTAGTAGAAACAAGAGATCTCAACTGACACCACCACCACCTTCTTCCACATTCTCAAGTCCACAACCTTGGCATTATCCTTGACTCCTCTTCCTCTTTTAACCTCTCTTTCAACAGACTTCTCACGCTGGGCTTCAAGGCTCTCCATCCCCTTGCTCCCTCCTATCTCTCCTCCCTTCTCTCTTTCCACTGCCCACCCCGCACGCTGCGCTCCTCTGCCGCCCACCTCCTCACCATCCCTCGGTCTCGCCTATCCCGCCGTCGACCCCGGGGCAGCGTCCTCCCGCGGTCCCGGAATGCCCTCCCGCCTCACCTCCGCCAAACTGATTCTCTTCCCCTCTTCAAATCCTACTTAAATCTTATCTCCTCCAAGAAGCCTTCCCAGACTGAGCTCCCCTTTTCCCTCTACTCCCTCTACCCCCCTTCACCTCTCCGCAGCTAAACCCTCTTCTCCCCCATTTCCCTCTGCTCCTCCCCCTCTCCCATCCCATCCTCTCAGCACTGTACTCGTCCGCTCAACTGTATATATCTTCATTACCCTATTTATTTTGTTAATGAAATGAGCATCGCCTTGATTCTATTTATTTGCTATTGTTTTAATGAGATGTTCATCCCCTCGATTCTATTTATTGCTATTGTTCTCGTCTGTCTGTCTCCCCTGATTAGACTGTAAGCCCATCAAAGGGCAGGGACTGTCTCTATCTGTTACCGATTTGTACATTCCAAGCACTTAGTACAGTGCTCTGCACATAGTAAGCGCTCAATAAATACTATTGAATAAATAGACTGTCCAACCTGACTGAATTGGCTCTACCCCAGTACTGCCTGGCACAAAGTAAACACTTCACAAATACCACTTTAAAAGAAAAAAACCCTCCATATTCAGTCACCAAATCCTGTCAATTCTTCCTCCACAACAGTTCCAGGATCTGCCCCATCCTGTCCAATGACACTACCACCAGGCCGGTCTGGGCACTAATCACATTCCGACTCGATTACCGTATCAGTTTCTTCTCTGATCTCCAATCTGAAAATCAGGATGGTTTACTTGAGAAAGATCGACAACTGTTTAAACATTTCTAAGGTGCCATAGCCATTGTTTTGTTGTTACTATGGATTTTATTACCTTTTATTATGGATTTTTCACCTCTCCAGTCTCTGCTGCCTGGATCATTTTTGTCAAAATGATTTTCACACATCTACCTCATATAACTCCAACTGGTTGCCTACTCCTCTCCGCATCAAGCCGAAACTCCTGTCCGGCGGCTCTAAAGCGCTCAGTCAGCTGTTTGGTTCCTCTTAAGCCAAATTACTCACTGTGGCTCATTCTCCTCTCACCCTCCTCAGGCCTCTTAATCACACCCTCCCTCTTGTCTGGATCTTGCCTGGAAGCAGGGTGGTCTGGTGGAAAGAGCACGGGTCTGGGAATCAAAGGACCTGGGTTCTAATCGTGGCTCCACCACTTGTCCTCTATGTGACCCTTGGGCAGAGTCACTTCACTTCTCTGTGCCTCAGTTTCCTCAACTGTAAAATGGATATTAATAATAATAATGGTAATCGTGGTATTTGTCGAACACTTACTATGTGCCAGGCATTGTACTAAGCGTTAGGGTGGATACGAGCAAATCGGGTTGGACATAATCCCTGCCCCACGTAGGGCTCATATTCCCCATTTTATAAAATATTCCCCATTTTACAAATGAGGTAACAGGCACTGAGAATTGAAGTGACTTGCCCAAGGTCCCACAGCAGATTAAGACTATGAGCCCTATGTGGTACAGGAACAATGTTAAACCTAATTATTTTGTCTCCAACCCAGTGCTTAGCACAGTGCTTAACAAATACTACAATTATTATCGCCTCCCTCCCCCTTCACATCTGACAGGCCACAGCTCTACCCACCATCGAAGCTCACTGTGGGCAGGGAATGTGTCTACCAACTCAATCCATTTATTGAGCGCTTACTGTGTGCCAAGCACTGTACTAAGTGCTTGACAGATACAATATTATAGTGTTGGTAGACACATTCCCTGCCTGCAATGAGCTTACAGTCAAAGAGAGAAGCAGCGTGGCTCAGTGGAAAGAGCCCGGGCTTGGGAGTCAGAAGTCATGGGTTCAAATTCCAGCTCGGCCACTTGTCAGCTGTATGACTTTGGGCAAGTCACAACTTCTCTGTGCCTCATTTACCTGATCTGTAAAATGGGGATTAAGACTGTGAGCCCCAAGTGGGACAACCTGATCACCTTGTATCCTCTCCAGTGCTTAGAACAGTGCTTTGCACAAAGTAAGCGCTTAACAAATGCCATCATTCATTCATTCATTAAAGGGACTCTGTTATATTGTACTCTCCCAAGCACACAGTAAGCCCTTAATAAGTACCACTGGCCAGCTGACTGATCGATTGATTCAAACCCCTTCTTGAAATCATATATAATACTGGTATTTGTTGGGTGCTTACTACATGCCAAGTACTGTTCTAGCACTAAGCACTCTTCTAAATGCTCATCTAGAAGGACTTCTGTGATTAATTTCTCATCTCCCCACACCACGACCCCCTTCTGTTGGCACGCCAGTATTCCCATGCCACCGAGATACAAACATTAATAATGTTGGTATTTGTTAAGCACTTACTATGTGCAGAGCACTGTTCTAAGTGCTGGGGTAGATACAGGGTAATCAGATTGTCCCACATGAGGCTCACAGTTAATCCCCATTTTAGAGATGAGGTAACTGAGGCACAGGAAGTTAAGTGACTTGCCCAAAGTCACACAGCTGACAAGTGGCAGATCCGGGATTCAAACCCATGACCTCTAACTCCCAAGCCCGGACTCTTTCCACTGAGCCACGCTGCTTCCCCATTCATTCAATAATATTCATTGAATAATAAACATTCATTCAATAGTATTCACTGAGGGCTTACTATGTGCAGAGCACTGTACTAAGCGCTTGGAATGTACAATTCGGCAACAGATAGAGACAATCCCTGCCCAATGACAGGCTCACAGTCTAATCGGGGGAGACAGACGGCAGAGCAAAACAGAACAAAACAAAAACAAGAGAACATAATTACGATAAATAGAATCAAGGGGATGTACACCTCATTAACAAAATTAATAGGGTAATAAATAATATATACAAATGAGCACAGTGCTGAGGGAGAGGGGGCTTAGCTGAGGGGAGGGGAAGGGGGAAGGGGGAGGAGCAGAGGGCGGAGGGGGAGCAGAGGGAGCAGAGGGAAAAGGGGGTAGCTCAGTCTGGGAAGGCTTCTTGGAGGAGGTGAGCTCTTAGTAGGGCCTCTACAAGGGTCCTCTAGACTGTGAGCTCATTGTGGGCTCACAGTGTCTGTTTGTCATTATATTGTACTCTCCCAAGTGCTTAGTACAGTGCTTTCCACACAGTCAGAACTCAATAAATGCGATTGAATAAACGAATGGACAGGGATTGTGTCCAACCCGATTTTCTTGTATCCACTTTAGCGCTTAGTACAGTTCTTGGCACATAGTAAGAGTTTAACAAATACAATTACAATTATTATTATTAATCCTCATTTTACAGTTGAGGAAATTGAGGTGTCTCCCCCAGCATGCCTTCTGTGGAATTTATGTAAGTATAATATACCCTTCCTCCTGCCTGTAAACTCCCCCAGATCCCATCTCCTCCAAGAGGCCTTCCCCAACTAAGCCCTCATTTCCCTTATTTGCCCTCCCCTCTGTGTCACCAAGCCCTTGGGTATAGAAGTGGCATGGCCTGGGAGTCAGAAGGACCTGGGTTCTAATCCCAGCTCTGCCACTTGTCTGTTCTGTGACTTTGGGCAAGTCACTTCACTTCTCTGGGCCTCAGTTACCTCATCTGTAAAATGAGGATTAAGATTGTGAGCCCCACGTGGGACAAGCCGATTACCTTGTATCTACCCCGGTGTTTAGAACAGTGCTTGGCCCAAAGTAAGCGCTTAACAAATACCACTATTATTATTATTATTATTCTCTGGGCCTCAGTTACCTCATCTGTAAAGTATTTATTTGCATTGAGGACTGCCTTCTCCCCTCTAGACCATCAGCTCACTGTGGGCAGGGAATGTGACTGTTTATTGTTGCATTGTACTCTCCCAAGCGCTTAGTCCAGTGCTCTGCACCCAGTAAACGCTCAATAAATTATTGAATGAATGAATGGAGCCCTATGTGGAACAGGTACTGTGTCCAAGCTAATTAACTTGTATCTACCCCAGTGCTTAGAACAGTGTTTAGCATTTAGTAAAGTGCTTCACAAGTACCATAATAATCATAATAGTACTTTTTATTATTATTATGTACCCATTAAGCACATGATAATCTTGCCACTATCAGCTCTTATGATATTCTCACCCATTTCCCCTCTCTGTAATTTAACATCAGTCTCCCCATCTAGACTGTAAGCTCCTTGTGTGCAGGGAACGTGTCTACCAACTGTACCGTATTGTCCTCTCCCAGGAGCTTGGGGAAGTGCTCTGTCCACAGGATGTACTCAAAAAATACCATTAATGTCTTTTAGTGTCTATTTTCTCCAACTATTTTCTTCCAAGATCCTTGGAAGCAGGGATCACGTCTTCTAGTCCTATTATACTTTCCCAAGCATTTAATACACTGTTCTGGGCACAGCGGGTATTAGATAAATACTATTGACTGATTGAAATGTTTCCCCACACTGATGTAAACAAAGATTTGGGTCTAGTCTTTATAGTGAACCCCTACTGCTTAATAATGCTACACTCAACAAAAATGTGTGAAGTTGACGGGGAAGGGGAAATACATAAGAACATACAAAACCTGAAAGTGTATATACACTACAGTTTACACGAAATCCCTAAGTTTCACGCAAGGGACACACTTTAGCATATTCTATTAATTTGGCAGGACACTTCCTTATTTTATCAGAGAGAATTATTGCCTTGACATTCGTGGTTATTTTCATTCCTCAGTGGGGTTACTTCCACTTCTTGCAGTATTAAGCGCTTGGGAAATACTAAGTCCTCATTACCTCTTCTCCCACCCCCTCCTGCGTGACACTTGCACTTGTATTTGATCCCTTTATTCACCCCTCTCTCAGTCTTACTCCACTTATGAACTTATCTGTAATTTTTTCATATATTAATACCTATCTCTCCCTCTGGACTGTAAGCTCGTTGTGGGCAGGGAACACACCTCCCAACTCTTTTACATTGTTATACTCTCCCAAGTGCTTAGTACAGTGCTCTGTACACAGTAAGAGCTCAATAATTACAATTTGATTGATATATTTGCCTTATTTATATCTATTACTGGTATTGATAGAATTTTAGCTTAAAATTTCAATGGGATCTTGTCTTTTTGTTTTCCACTTGCAAATTTCATTTCCATCACTAGATGCTGATTTTTGTATATCATCTGCCTTATCCTTAGGTGTTGTTGAATTCATGTCATCCATGAATCCATCTAAATGGAAAGTACACTTAAACATCTATTATTTTTTTTATTTCCAGAATACTGGTGAGGGAGAATGACCTTCAACCCAAGTGTACTATGCAGTCCTTTTTATTGCTGCACTGCATGGCTTCGTGATCTCTGTATTCTCACCCTACTGGATAAATTATACCCCTCCACTTCACTCAAAATATTTAGATTACCAAGTACCCGGTATTTCTGTAACTTGTGTCAGCTGCATCCACAAACCAAAGACAATCTCTGTGTAAGGAAGGGTTTGTTGATCTTAGAATAATCTTTGGCCACACCAAACACCCAACTTTGATTACACTGAGAGTCATTTTCCCTACCTCCCAAGGGGATAAGGGGACAATAAGTAACATGAAAGTTCTTTGGGAATAAAAACGTTACATAATAAAGAAAACAATGATATATACATATATATATATACATATATATGTATATCTCAAGAGAAACCACATGGCCTAGTGGATAGAGCACAGGCCTGGGAGTCAGAGGGACCTGGATTCTAAGTCCAACTCCACCACTTGTCTGCCATGTGATCTTGGGCAAGTCATTTCACTTTTCTAGGCTTCAGTTACCTCATCTGGAAAATAGGGATTAAGACTGTGAGCCCCATATGAGACATAGACTGGGTCCAACCTGATTAGCTTATATCTCTCCCAGCGCTTAGAATGGTATCTGGCATATGGCAAGCACTTCACAAATACCACTGGAAAAAAACTTGATTATTGACTTCAAGCTATAACTCCTAACGTCCTCAACTGGAAAGAATCACGTGCCCCTTGTGTTCTGCACCGATACACACTGCCAAGCCTGTATGCCAAAGAAACACCACTTTGTAACTCAGCCTGTTATGCTGGCATAGTGGATAGAGCACAGGCCTTGGTGTCAGAAGGTCATGGGTTCTAATCCCTGCTCTGCCACCGTCTGCTGTGTGGCCTTGGGCAAGTCACTTCACTTCTCTGGGTCTCAGTTACCTCATCTGTAAAATGGGGATTGGGACTGTGAGCCCCACGTGGGACAGGGACTGTGTCCCACCTGATTACCCTATATCTACCCCAGTACTTAAAACAGTGCCTGGAACGTAGTAAGTGCTTAACAAATGCCATCATCATTATCATTATTGCACTCTGCCTGGCAACTAAGTCAAAGGCTCAGTTACTACCGGCTCCGTTCAAATTTAGGAAATTGCTCCGACAAGTCACGCTGTCGACTGTGTTCTGACAGCCCTGGGCTGTGAATGACCAACCGACTCACGTTCTAATTACTGACAAGCTATAGGTGGCTTTTCTAATTAAGGGGAAATTGGACAGTTCGCTCCAGGACTGACAGAGTTGATAGAAATATCTCAGTCTGAGGCAGAAAGGACAATATCCTCAGTCAGTTGTGCTCTAGGGTGCTTGATAGTGGAGCTATTGAACAGGAGGATTAACCAGTTTACGTGATTCAGAAAAGCCTTCCCTGAACTCCTACACTATATAATGGAAAGGCTAGAAGTGGAAAATAATGGATACAATAATAATTAAAAAATGGAATAATCAGAATTATAACAATAAAGGTATTTGTTAAGCACTTAGTACAGGTCCAGCACTTTTCTAAGCGCTGGGGTAGATACAAGCTAATCAGGTTGGAGACTGTCCCCGTCCCACATGGGACTCACAGTCTTAATCTCCATTTTCCAGATAAGGGAACTGAGGCCCAGAGAAGTGAAGTGACTTGCCCAGGGTCACCCAGCAGACAAGTGGCAGAATCGGGATTAGAACCCAAAGTAGTAGGGCCAAATGGATAAAGCAAGCACCTGGGAGTCAGAAGGACCTGGGTTCCTCCACCCTAGTTGTTTAGATGAGCCAAACCTTGAGGTACTTTGGGCCCAGAGGGACTATGCCTGGCAGGGATGAAGACCTGAGAGTGACACTGTGCAAACCACTATCCTTTTAATCAATTCCTTTGAGCACTTAGTGTGCGCAGAGCACTGTTCTAAGCACTCTGCTTTACAGTAGAGATAACTGAGGCCCAGAGAAGTGAAGTCACTTGCCCAAGGTCACACAGTAGACAAGTGGCGGAGCCAGGATTAGAACCCTTCCCTGACTAAGCCCTCTTCTCCTCTTCAGAGCTCACAGAGTTGAGTGGAGCAGCTTGGCCTACTGGTTCGTGGGTCTGGGAGTCAGAGGACGTGGGTTCATTCATTCAATCAAGTGTATTTATCGAGCGCTTACTGTGTGCAAAACACTATACTAAGTGCTTGGGAGAGTACCATACAACAACAGACACATTCCCTGCCCCCAGTAAGCTCACAGTCTAAACGGGGAGACAGACATTAATATATAAATAAATAAATTACAGATATATATATATATAAATAGATATATATGTATATATACACACACACACATATATATATATATGCTGTGGGGATGGAAGCAATTCAGGGTGACGCAGAAGGGAGTGGGAGAGGAGTGGAGGGTTTAGTCAGGGAAGGGTCTAATCCTGGCTCCACCACTTGTCTACTATGTGATCTTGGGCAAGTCATTTCACTTCTCTGGGTCTCACTTAGCTCAACTGTAAAATGGGGATTCAATACCTGTTCTCCTTCCTACTTAGATTGTAAGCCCTGTGTAGGACAGGGACTGTGTCTGACAAGCGCTTAGTACAGTGTTCTGTGCACAGTAAGCACTCAATAAATATTACTGGATGAGATTGTGAGCGGTGTGTGCGCATGAGCACGAATGCACTCGTTCCTGCTTGTGGGGGGGCGGGGGCTCAAGCCTCCTCCTCTTCTGCTCTGTTGTTGTCTCTATCTGCTGCCGAATTGTAAGAATAATAATTTGGTATTTGTTAAGCGCTTACTATTTGCCGAGCACTGTTCTAAGCGTTGGGGGAGATGCAAGGTGATCAGGTTTTCCCACGTGGGGCTCACAGTCTCCATCCCCATTTTAGAGATGAGGTATCTGAGGCCCAGGGAAGTGAAGTGACTTGCCCAGGGTCATACAGTGGACAAGTGGCAGAGCTGGGATTAGAACCCATGACCCTCTGACTCCCAAGCCCAGCCTCTTTCCACTATGCCATGCTGCTTCTCAATCCCCACTTTGCAGATGAGGGAACTGAGGCCCAGAGAATAATAATAGTAGTAACGTTGGTGTTTGTTAAGCGCTTACTATGTGCACAGCACTGTTCTAAGAGCTGGGGGAGAGACAGGATCATCAGGTTGTCCCACGTGGGGCTCACAGTCTTCATCCCCATTTTACAAATGAGGGAACTGCGGCCCAGAGAAGGGAAGTGACTTGCCCGAAGTCACATAGCTGACAAGTGGCAGAGCTGGGATTCGAACCCATGACCTCTGACTCCCCAGCCCGGGGTCTTTTCCCTGAGCCACGCTGCTCTCCTAGAGCATTACAGTGCTCTGCACAGAGTAAGTGCTCCAAGAATAAGGGGGTTCCTCAAGGGTCAATTCTTGGCCCTCTTCTGTTCTCCATCTACACTCACTCCCTCGGTGAACTCATTCGCTCTCACGGCTTCAACTCTCATCTCTATGCAGATGACACACAGATCTACATCTCTGCCCCTGTCCTCTCCCGCTCCCTCCAGGCTCGTATCTCCTCCTGCCTCCAAGACGTCTCTACCTGGCTGTCTGCCCGCTACCTAAAACTCAACATGTCCAAAACTGAGCTCCTCATCTCCCTCCCAAGCCCGGTCCTCTTCCTGACTTCCCTATCACCGTGAATGGTACGACCATCCTTCCCATCTCTCGGGCCCGCGACCTCGGTGTCATCTTTGACTCGGCTCTCTCGTTCATCCACACGCATCCGATCCGTCACCAAGACCTGCCGGTCTCACCTTTATAATATCGCCAAGATCCGCCCTTTCCTTTCCACCCAAATGGCTATCTTACTGTTACAGGCTCTCGTAATATCCCGGCTAGATTACTGTGGCAGCCTTCTCTCCGATCTCCCTTCCTCCTCTCTCTCCCCGCTCCAGTCTATTCTTCACTCCGCTGCCCGGCTCATCTCCCTGCAGAAACGCTCTGGGCCTGTCACTCCCCTTCTTAAACACCTCCAGTGGTTGCCTATCGACCTCCGCACGAAACCAAAACTTCTCACTCTAGGCTTCGAGGCTCTCCATCCCCTTGCTCCCTCCTACCTCTCCTCCCTTCTCTCTTTCCACCGCCCAGCCCGCACGCTCCGCTCCTCCGCCGCCCACCTCCTCACCGTCCCCCGTTCTCGCCTATCCCGCCGTCGACCCCCGGGCCACGTCCTCCCGCTGTCCCGGAACGGCCTCCCTCCTCACCTCCGCCAAACTAATTCTCTTCCCCTCTTCAAAACCCTACTTACAGCTCACCTCCTCCAAGAGGCCTTCCCAGTCCGAGCTCCCCTTTTCCCTCTGCTCCCTCTACTCCCCCTTCACCTCTCCTCGGCTAAGCCCTCTCTTCCCCTCTTTCCCTTTGCTCCTCCCCCTCTCCCTTCCCCTCAGCACTGTACTGGTCCGCTCAACTGTATATATTTTCATTACCCTATTTATTTTGTTAATGAGATGTACATCACCTTGATTCTATTTGCTATTGTTTTAATGAGACGTTCATCCCCTTGATTCTATTTATTGCTATTGTTCTTGTCTGTCCGTCTCCCCCGATTAGACTGTAAGCCCGGCAAAGGGCAGGGACTGTATCTGTTACTGATTTGTCCATTCCAGGTGCTTAGTCCAGTGCTCTGCACATAGTAAGCGCTCAATAAATACGATTGAATGAATGAATAGTAGTAGTAGTAGTTGAATCAGGCCAGTAGCACAATGGATAGCACATCTGACTATGGAACAGAAGATTTCTGGTTGGACTCCTGGCTGGCTCAGTTTTGTCAAGGGCTTAGTACAGAGGCTGGCACATACTAAGTGCTTAACAAATACCATTATTATTATTTTTATTCATTCATTCAATCGTATTTATTGAGCGCTTACTTTGTGCAGAGCACTGGACTGAGCATTTAGCACTCTACTAAGCGCTAGTAGAAGTCGTAGCCACAGTCATTAGCCTCAAGGAGTTTACAATCTAGCAGATGTCACCTTACTGACAAATTGTTCATCTTATGTTGAATGTTTTTGGTACAATTCCTGTGGTACTTGTGGGTTCTTTGTGGTGACATTACCCTTTCATAATTTTCACATTCAATTTTAGGAGTGATCGAGTGACTTCAGAAGTGCCCTTGCTTCGTTAAAAGCCTGAAAAACAATTAAATTACATTTAAGGTCCCTCTGAAGCAAGAACTGGTGGGTTTTGTTCTTTTTAAGATAACACAAAGTCTACCAGCAATTAAGACAAATCAGCAAACCTCACTGTAAAAGCTCTCAGGACGTGATACTACCGAGAGGTAGGGAGAGCGTTTGACTCAGCACCGCTAGGAAAGGTGACCCTAGAATTCTTGGGATTCCCCACTTTTGGCCTGTTGACCCACTGAGATGCTTAGAGGTCCTGAATTTAGCTTATCATTTCACCTGGAAAACGGTGTTTTGAGAGGCTTCATCTACACAAAATGCACACAGTAAGCGCTCAATAAATATGACTGAATGAATGAACAAAATGAATTCTATTGGTTTTCATTCAAACTGCCACCAAAGTCTAGATCATTAATTGTCTTGCTACGAGATTAATTCTGTAACTTCCACTTTACCAACGTTTGACAGTTAACAAGCTTTTTCACCTTAATGTCTTCATACCAAAAATAACACTTTGTATAGGGCAAAGAAACTCAATTTAAAAAACAAAACCAAAAACCTCCGCCCTGCCCCAACTCTCCCACATTTTTCTTGTGGAACACACTGATTCTCCAAACCCCATTTTCTAACCCATCTTCATTACCCTAACCCTGTTCCCTTGTTTCCCTCTCTACCCAAGGAAGACAGGTTTTGTCCTAATGCATGGAAAGGCAAAAGCCAACGGCATTTTTTTATTAGAAAAAAAAACTAACAAAATGACTAACAAAGCCTCAGGTAACCTTAGAAGTCCCTGGGTGGCAGAGACTATGTGAACATCACATAAGCATGGAAGGAGGGAGGGAAGAGGAAAGAGGGTGTGAGAGACAACTGAGGGAGACGTAAGTGTACAGCTTGTTTCTGAGAAATCTGATTCAGATGGAGAGAGAGGAAAAAAAGAAATAATGGAGATATCGGGAAGTTCACGTCACTCCTCTTCACCTCCACCCTCCTGAAATACACAGAGTTTCACGCACAGAGGAGACCTAAACACAGACTCACAGGGTGACACACCTACACCCCAACACTGTCATAATTCAAATGAACAAATAGGGAAATATAGACACCCTGAAAAGGCAAAAAGACTGATACAGGGGTACAAAGTCACAGAAATGCCTGCAAATATTTTCTCGTATCGGTTTTTAAATGCTTGTCAAATTATACATATTTTTCAATTATGAAAAATCAGAGATCAAATGAACCTATGGCCCTAATTCCCATTAAGTGACATTCTTAGAATATGGCTTCACATATTCACTGGAATTACAAAGAACCCAACTATAGTGCAATATATGGTTTTATTGGGTAGCTTTTCTACCCAGTATCTGCAGATTTTTCACAAGGGAAAAGGTTATGTTAAGCAAGCAGAAATTCACTTTCTCTTACTTTTAAGTAGTATTTAAGTGCTTACTATGTGCTAAACACCGTTCTAAGCACTGCAGTAGATACAAATTCAGTTAGACACAGTCCCTGTCCCACATGGGTCGCAGAGTCTAAGTAGGAGGGAGAACAGGAGAACTGAGCCACAGAGAAGTGACTTGCCCAAGGTCACACAGCAAGCAATTGGCAGAGCCAGGATTAGAACTCAGATCCCCTGACTCCCAGACCCTTATCTTCTTACTTAAGTCTGACTACAAGATAAATTTCTCATTAAAAAAAAAAACTTTGTCTGGCAATTGCCCTTCCAAAAATAACCTCAATCAATCATATTTATTGAGCACTTACAGTGTGCAGAGCACTATACTGTGTGCTTGGGAGAGTGCAATATAACAGTCAACAGACATGTTCCCTGCCCACAACAAGCTTACAGCCTAGAGGAAGCCTAGTATTAAGTGCCGTCGAGTCATTTCCGATTCATAGAGACTCCATGGACATACTTTCTCCAGAAACTCCTGACCTCTTACATAATCCGCAACCTTTCTAAAGGTTCTTCCGTTATCGTTGTTAAGGTCTCTATCCCTCTAGCTGCCGGTCTGCCTCTTCCACGTTTTCCCTGGACTTTTCCTAGCATTAGTGCCTTCTCCAGAGAATCAGTCCTCCTGATTATGTGTCCAAAATATGCTAATCCAAGTCGAGTCATTTGGCCTTCCAAAGACCACTTGGCTTAATTCTCTCTAAAATCCATTTATTTGTTTTTCGGGCAGTGCAAAAGCCTTCTCTCAAGCACCACATCTCAAAAGAAGCCTACTAAGCTATTGAAAAAAAAATCTGAAGTCAAACACGAAAACCTTAACTGAAAAAACAAGCTAATATAAGTTATCGCTGTGAGTTCCTTATGGGCAGGGAAAATTTCTTCCAACTCATTCATTCATTCATTCATTCAATAGTATTTATTGAGCACTTACTATGTGCATAGCACTGTACTAAGGGCTTGGAATGGACAAATCGGCAACAGATAGAGACAGTCCCTGCCCTTTGACGGGCTTACGGTCTAATCGGGGGAGACGGACAGACAAGAACAATGGCAATAAATAGAGTCAAGGGGAAGAACATCTCATAAGAACAGTGGCAAATAAATAGAATCAGGGTGATGTACATCTCATTAAACAGAATAAATAGGGTGATGAAGATATATACAGATGAGCGGACGAGTACAGTGCTGAGGGGGTGGGATGGGAGAGGGGGAGGAGGAGAGGGAAAGTCTTGAAAAACAGTTTGAAAAACAATAAGCATTTCAGGAGTTTCAGCTATCAGTGGTCCCAATCTCATTCATTCTATCCATTCAATCGTATTATTGAGTGCTTACTGTGTGCAGAGCATTGTGCTAAGTGCTTGGGAGAGTACAATATAACAAAAACAGACACATTCGATCTCACTGCAACCTAACAAAAAAGAGGTTAGTAATTTATTTTGTTCACCAAGACCATTAAGTCGGGTTCATAAAGTCTGGGGGCTTCTGGTAGTAGGGGTAGGGTGAATTGATAAGTCAATCATATTTATTGAGCACTTACTGTATACAGAGCACTGTACAATATAAGAGTAAACAGGCACAGTCCCTGCCCACAACTAGCTTACAGTCTAGAGGGGTCAACAGACATATAAATAAATTACAGATATGGACAACGTATGGTCAGGCCCTCACAGAGTTCCTGTTGGCCTAGAAGTATAATAATGTTGGTATTTGTTAAGCGCTTACTATGTGCAGAGCACTGTTCCAAGCGCTGGGGTAGATACAAGGTAATCAGGTTGTCCCATGTGAGGCTCACAGTCTTAATCCCCATTTTACAGATGAGGTAACTGAGGCACAGAGAAGTTAAGTGACTTGCCCACAGTCACACAACTGACAAGTGGCAGAGTTGGATGTATGATGACAGGCTAATGACCAAGATGGCTGATGCTCCTGCTTCTCCTCACCTTTCTACCTTTATATTCCCTGACTTCTGAGGGCCATCGAGGCACCACTCGGCAGCTGTAAAGCTGTAAGGGGCAAAGATGGGGAAAAAGGCAAAATTTGACATAGTTGAAGTGTTACATCACTGTTCCAGGGATGAACTCATTGAAAAACCTTTGCCTGCCTCATCTTCTAGAGCCCTGCACAGGCTGGCCAAGACTTCACAAACCTGTCCAGCCCTAAGGGCCACAGACCAGATTCAGGCCGGGAATGAAAAAGTTCATTCATTCAATCGTATTTATTAAGCGCTTACTATGTGCAGAGAACTGTACTAAGCGCTTGGAATATACAATTTGGCAACAGATAGAGACAATCCCTGACCAACAACAGGCTCACAGTCTAAACGCGGGAGACAGACAACAAAACAAAGCAAGTAGTCTGGCATCAATACCATCAAGATAAATAGAATCACAGATGTAGACACATCATTAACAAAATAAACAGAGAAATAATATATACAAATATGCACAAGTGCTGTGGGGAGGGGAAGGGGGATAGAGCAGTGGGAGGGAGTAGGGGGAACGGGGAGGGGAGGAGGAGCAGAGGGAAAGGGAGGGCTCAGTCTGGGAAGGCCTCCTGGAGGAGGTGAGCTCTCAGCAAGGCTTTGAAGAGGGGAAGAGAGTTAGTTTGGTGGATGTGAGGAAAGTTGACTCGGACCACATTCAACCGAGCCCTGTTCCACCCCTCGGGGCTTTCTCGCATTCTTTTCTGGCAGGCTGAGAGGAAAGGGGTCTGGGAGAGGGGATAAAAGGCCATGGAGAGAATCATGACGGTGGCAATGCCAGGGGCTTGTGGGGAAAGGCCTTGTGTGCCTACCAGCCCTTCAGATCCCAGGGGGAGCCTGTGAACCAACACGGCACCCAGAAAAACAAGTATCAAGCCAAATACAGGCTCAGATCAGGCCAGGCATAGGAATTGCCATAATAATAGTAGTAATTGTGGTATTTACTAAGAGCTGACTGGGTGCCAGGCACTGTACTAAGCGCTGGATACAATCAAACTGGGATGGACACAGTCCCTGTCCCTCAAGAGGCTCACAGTCTCCATCCTCAATTTACAGATGAGGTAACTGAGGCCCAGAGACGTGAAGTGACTTGTCCAAGTTCACACAGCAGACAAGTGGCAGAGCCTGGTTTAGAACCTACACCCTTCTAAGTCCCAGGCCTGTGCTTTAGCTATTGCGCTACGCTGCTTCTCCAACAATAATCAATCGATGATACTTACTGAGTGCTTAAAGTGTGCAGTGCAACGTATTAAATGCTTGGGAGAGGACAATACAACAGAGAAGCAGCATGGCCTAGTGGACAGAGTACGGGCCTGGGAGCCAGAAGGACTTGGGTTCTAATCCCAGCTCTGCCACTTATCTGCTGTGTGACTTTGGGCAAATCACTTCATTTCTCCGTGCTTCATTCAGTTGCCTCATCTGTAAAATGGGGCTTAAAACTATGAGCCTCATGTGAGACATGGACTGTGTCCAACCTCATTAGCTTCTATCTGCTCCATTACTTAGTAAGCACTTAACAAATACCATTAAAAAAAACAAAAACCACAGTTGGTAGACACCTTCATTGCTCACAAGGAGCTTACAGTCTAGAGAGAGGAGAGAGGAAAATAAATCATGGTTATATGCATAAGTGCTGTAGGGCTGAGGATGGGGTGACTATCAAGAACTTACAGGGTAAAGATCCAAGTACACAGAAGACGCAGAAGCGAGAAAGAGTAGGGGAAATGAGGGTTAGGTCATTGAAGGCCTTGTGAAAGAGATGTCATTTTAATAAGGCTTTGAAGGTGGGGTTAGGCTACCATTAATGCTGATCACATCTTAAAAATCTGCCAGTCATCAGCCACATTAGTCACTGAGGATCCCAGAAATAAAGACCCGGGATTAGCATGCAGGTGGATTCTATGGCATTCGCTTCTCTCCTTCTACAACCCAGGCCGCACACTTTGCTCCTCTGGTGCTAACCTTCTCACTGTGCCTCTGTCTCACCTGTCTCGCCGCCGACCCCCGGAACCACGTCCTGCCTCTGGCTGGAACGTCCTCCCTCTTCAAATCGGCCAGACAATGACTCTCCACCCGAGCCCCTTTTAAAGCCTTATTGAAGGCACATCTCTTCCAAGAGGCCTTCCCAGACTAAGCCCCATGTTTCCTCAACTCCCATTCCCTTCTGCCTGGCCCTTACTTGCTCTCTTTGTTCTTTCCCCACCTCCCAGAGCCACAGCACTTATGTCCATATCTCTAATTTTATTTATTTGTATTGATGTCTGTCTCCCCCAGTCTAGACTGTGAGCTCATTGTGGCCAGGGAATGTCTCTGTTTATTGTTGTATTGTACTTTCCCAAGTTCTGCACACAGTAAGCGCTTAATAAATATGATAGAATGAATGAATGAATGTTTTTCAGCTGCTCTGTCTCCTGTCCTAGACTGAAAGGCCTTAGTCACCTCAAGGCCCAGTACTGTTATTTTAAACTTCCAGCCTCTCTCTCCACCTTGACTCTTGCCACTAAATTGCACAGATTGAAATGGCATCTGTGTCCCCTAGAACCTGGAAAAGAACACAATGGCTCAGTGAGCTCCTTAAGGGACAGGGTCCGTGTTCATTAATGATAATAATAATGGTATTTGTTAAGCGCTTACTATGTGCCAAGCACTGTTCTAAGTGCTGGGGTAGATACAAGGTCAGCAGGTTTTCCCACGTGGGGCTCACAGTCTTCATCCCCATTTTACAGATGAGGTAACTGAGGCACAGAGAAGTTAAGTGACTTGCCCAAAGTCACACAGCTGACCAGTGGCGGAGCCAGGATTGGAAGCCACTACCTCTGATTCCCAAGCCTATGCTCTTTCCACTAGGCCGCGCTGCTTCTCAATTAATCAATTCAATTAATTCAATTAATCAGTGGTATTTATTAATAAAGGCATGGGTTAAGTGTTTACTCTTTGCCAGGCACTGTTTTAAGCACTGGGGGTAGATATAAGATAATCGGGTTGATCATGATCCCTATCCCACAGAGGGCTCACAGTCTTAATCCCCATTTTACAGATGAGGGATCTGAGGCCCAGAGAAGTGAAGCGACTTGCCCAGGGTCACACGGCAGACAAGTGGCAGAGCCAGGATTAGAACCCAGGTCCTTCTGACTCCCAGGCCTGTGCTCTGTCTACTAGACCGTGCTGCTTCCACGCTTTATTACGTACTTACTACATGCCAAGCACTTGGGAGAGTGCAGTGGTAGACACCATCCCTGCCCACAAGAAGCTTACAGTCTATTTTGCACTTGTATGCTCTTTTCCAGCACTTAATACAGTGCTCAGTACATAGAAAGTGCTTAATTAATACTATTATTATTACTGGAGCTGGGGCCCTTGGTGGGTGGTGGTCGGGGGGCAGAGGCGGGGAACCCTCTGTCAGTTCTTCAGATTTCTGTACAAGTTACATATGATGGCTTTATAATAATAATAATAATAATAATGGTACTTGTTTAGCACTTACTATGTGCCAAGCAATGTTATATTACACTGCACAAGCTGTGTCCTGTAGCATACGCCTGATACTTCCCAAAAGACAAAGAAGTATCTATTCAATCTTATTTATCAAGCGCTCCTATGTGCAGGATACTGTACATTACAACAGAATAAGGAGACCCCTTCCCTGCCCATTACGAGCTTACAGTCTACGGGGGTGGAGGGAACAGACATTAATATGAATAACTAATTTATAATATGTAATTTAAAGATACGTACATAGGTGCTATGGGGTTGGGGGTGGGGCAAATATCAAATGTCCAAAGGTCACAGATCCGAGCGCATGGATGATGCAGAAGGGAGAGCGAGCCGGGAAAAAGACGGCTGAATCAGGGAAGGCCTCTTGGAGGATACGTGTCCTTATTAATGCTTCAAAGGTGGAGAGTGTGGTGGTCTGGGGTATATGGAGGGGGAGGGAGTTTCAGGCTGGGGGAGGATGTGGGAAAGGGATTAGCAGCGAGAAAGATGAGATCAGGGCACTGTAAGCTGACATATCTGATACCGTAAGTGGATTTTAGATGTCGCTTACTGTGTCCAAAGCATTGTACTAAGCGCTTAGTAAGTGCACAATAAATATGATTGAATGAATGAATGTGGGCCAAGTACCTTACATTGCACTTAGAGGACAGAAGCCACTTTGTGTTTGGGGTGATTCCTTGGAATTAGGGATGTTGTATAAACATATATGGGAAAAAAATGGGGATTTATTACAAACATATATGGGAAAAAATGGGGGATTTATTATAGACAAATATGATGAATATCTGATGTATAAGCTGGAAAGTCTTATTTAAAAAACAGACAGTTATAACATTCTTGACAATGTCCACACAGCTAAGAGTTGTACTTGACAGGAAAATTAATCTTCACGATAAACCCCAAACCTCTATCTAAAGAGATCTATATCTGTAAAATATCACTCACATTGTACATATATGTAGGCACACACATAGGCAGACATACTTCCGTTCAATATAAGATTCACACTCTGGTTAAGGATTAGGAGCCAAACACCCACTGATATTTTGGCTCAGAGATGCTCTCAAAATGAGCAGCAAAAATAACTGTCAGCTCCTCTTCCAGTATGCCTAGTGAAATGTAATCTTTCAATTAAAAATGCAGTGACATAATTAAGGACTACCATTTTTATGGATTCCTTTTCAGTCAAATGGAATCACTGCACTACGAGCCCCAGGTGGACTGGGACAGCGTCTGACCCGTTTATCTTGTATCTACCGGTGTCGGGCACGTGATAGGTGTTTAATAAATTGCACAGTTATTATTGTTCAATTTTAAAGAAGGAATTAGGTGCCTGAATTGTTGAACTTAAAAGTATATCTTATGGATTCAAATTTTTAAAAAATGTTTTAAGGAAAATTGTAGCGATTCTGTTTGTGATTAAATTACCATACAATATGATAGGAATTCCTTAATTTGTTGGACCAGCCAGTTGTGTAGAAATAGATAACTGTTTCATTAATCTAGACAGGTTACTTCAGCGGAACAGCTATTACAACGCTGTTATACGAAGTCGCCGTCCACCGTTTTACCTCATACATCTCATGGGGGCCCGAAGAGTCCCGTCAAATATAAACCATCCCAATGTTCAAGATGATTTTTAGCAATAAAAATGGGAATTGATAGATCATTCTCTTGGGGAGACTTGACTTTGAGCAGAGGGAAGGTTAATTAGATCAATTTACCCAATAAACAACAAGGAACCACAGAGCGATCCACACCTAAGTGGACGACCAATAAATCTCTGTAAATGACGGTTATGAGTAGAAGACGGTAGTAGGCTCTAGGCTCTCACTCTAGGCTTCAAGGCTCTCCATCACCTTGCCCCTTCCTACCTCTCCTCCCTTCTCTCTTTCCACTGCCCACCCCGCACACTCGGCTCCTCTGCCGTCCACCTCCTCACCGTCCCCCGTTCTCGCCTATCCCGCTGTCAACCCCTGGCCCACGTCCTCCCGCGGTCCTGGAACGCCCTCCCTCCTCACCTCCGCCAAACTCATTCTCTTCCCCTCTTCAAAACCCTCCTTAAAGCTCATCTTCTCCAAGAGGCCTTCCCAGACTGAGCTCCCCTTTTTCCCTCTGCTCCCTCTACCCCCCCCCCCACTCTCCATAGCTAAACCCTCTTCTCCCCCCTTTCCCTCTGCTCCTCCCCCTCTCCCGTCCCATCCCTTCAGCACCGTACTCGTCCGCTCTACTGTCTATATCTTCATCACCCTATTTATTTTATTAATGAGATGTACATCACCCTGATTCTATTTATTTGCTATTGTTTTAATGAGATGTTCTTCCCCTCGATTCTATTTATTGCCACTGTTCTCGTCTGTCCGTCTCCCCCGATTAGACCGTAAGCCCGTCAAAGGGCAGGGACTGTCTCTGTCTGTTACCGATTTGTACATTCCAAGCGCTTAGTACAGTGCTCTGCACAAAGTAAGCGCTCAATAAATACTATTGAATGAATGAATGAAGACGGTAAAGAGAAATAGAGATGACACACTCACAACTTCCTCTTTCCATAGCTCACGATGGGTAATGAACAGGTACTAGTCTACCTCCCTGACTTCCTACTCCAACCCAGCCCGCACACTTCGCTTCCCTACGGTCAACCTACGGCGATCTTGTCTATCTCGCTGCCGAGTCCTCGCCCATGTCCTGCCTCCGCCTGGAACACCCTTCCTCTTCATATCCGACAGGTCATCGCTCTCCCCACCTTCAAAGCCTGATTAAAAATCCCATCTCCAAGACGCCTTCCCCAACTAAGCAAGTATCTATTCAGTCAGTCAATCATATTTATCAAGCGCTCCTGTGGACAGGATACTGTACATTACAACAGAATAAGGAGACCCCTTCCCTACCCATAACGAGCTTACAGTCTACGGGGGCGGAGGGGACAGACATTAATACGAATAAATAACTAATTAATAATATGTAATTTAAAGATACGTACATAGGTGCTATGGGGGTGGAGGTGGGGCAAATATCAAATGTCCAAAGGTCACAGATCCGAGTGCACGGACGATGCAGAGGGAGAGTGAGCCGGGAAAAAGACGGCTCTACTCCCTCTCCCTTCTGCATCACTTTTGCCCTTGAATTGGCCCCCAAAGTCACCCCACTCTCAGCCCCACAGCACTTTTGTACACATCCACGGTTTATTTATTCCTTAACGTCTGTCTCCCCCTCGAGACTGTAAGTTCCTTGTGGGCAGGGAACGGTTCTACCAACTCTGTTGCACTGTACTCTCCCAAGCAGTCAATCTAGTGCTCTGCACACATTACAAGCTCAGTAACTGCCACTGATTGACTGACTGATTGCTAACACTGTTAAAATAGCATTTTGCTTTTTGCTCTTAGACACCAGAAGATTCTAAATTTTAGAGCAAAAGAGGGAAAGGAGAAGAACAGAAAAGAAAGGACTGCCAAACTGAACGGTGATGAGGTGAAAAGAGCCCTTCAGGGAGAAACCACCTGACTTCATCTCTTCTTTGGCTGTTGGAGCAGTGAGGGACACGCTCTCATGAATTTAAACCAAATGTCTCAATTGCATTTAACCTATATTAAGTATAGATTTTTCCAATCTGTTTATTTGAATTTAAGTCTACCACTCACGTAATCATCAGACTTGCAACACAACTGGTTCCTGGAAAGCGTGTCCTAAGTCAAAACAGCACGTCACAACCAATTTTCCCATAGACACAAGTGCTCTAAGTGAGGAATTGGGTCCCATTTTGAGACATGATTCCCGATTTTCACCCTGATTCCATAAACGAACATATATTGAGTCGGAACGGGTCCACAGTAAGGTCATTAGCTTTAATTTATGTGCCTTACTGAAGGCGCATCTCCTCCAAGAGCCCTTCCCTGTCTAAGCCCACCTTTAGCCCTCTCCCACTTCCCTTCTGCGTCACCCTGACTCGCTCCCTTTATTCATTCCCCTTCCCAGCCCCACAACATTTATGTATGTATCTGTAACTTTATTTATATGTATGTCGGCCTCCCCCTCTAGACTGTAACTTTGTTGTGGGAAGGGACTGTGTCCATTTATTGTTACATTGTACTCTCCCAAGCGATCAGTACAGTTCTCTGCACACTGTAAGCACTCAATAAATATGATAGACTGGAAATACAATGGACACTTTGACCCTTCCTGGTCACACTCTGGTGATCAGGTCAAGCACACTCCTCTCACCTCCACACCCCAGTCTCCCCGCTTTGCCCCTGCTGACCTCTTTAACTTCTCCCCCTCCCATCGGGGCTTTCAAATCCTTTCCCCATTTAATAAAACTACTACTAATAGAGAAGCAGCGTGGCTCAATGGAAAGATCCCGGGCTGGGGAGTCAGAGGTCATGGGTTTGAATCCCGGCTCTGCCACTTGTCAGCTGTGTGACCGTGGACAAGTCACTTAACTTCTCTGTGCCTCAGTTACCTCATCTGTAAAATGGGGATTAACTGTGAGCCTCACATGGGACAACCTGATTACCCTGTATCTACCCCAGCGCTTAGAACAGTGCTCTGCACATAGTAAGCGCTTAACAAATACCAACATTATTTATTACTAATAATAACTGTGGTATTTTTTAAGCACTTACTATGTGCCAGGCACTGTATTAAGTGATACGGTGGATACGATCGAATCAGGTCAGACACAGTCCCTTTCCCACACAGGGGTCCAGGTTTCAATGTCCATTTTACACATCAGGTAAGTGACTTGCCCAAGGTCACACAGCAGACAAGGGGCGGAGCCAGGATCAGAACTCATGACCTTCTGACTCCCGGGCCCGTGTTCTAGCCGTTGTGTCCCCTCCTCCCGCAACGTCTCATGCTCCCGGAGCTGGTGCCACAAAGCTGGTTCAGGTTGGCAAGTTGAAACCGATTGTGTTGAAAAACCAGAACTAGATACAAATGTAGAAATGTTGTTCCAAGTGCCATTCATCTTAACTCGCGTGCCTTGAATTGAGGGCTTCCTGTACTGACCTTAAATCCGAAGAGGGGTGATAAATGAAATTGACTCCTCCCAGGAAAATATCAAGTTATGCCTTCTAGTGGTGATGAGGTAAATGAATGATGCCTAGCATTTTATAAATGGCAAGGGAAACCACAAGCTAAGAGAAATTCAATTAATAGTCCTGATACAGATCTAACACTGAAGGTCACATCGATCGAGGGGAGGAAGGAGAAAGGGACGGGGGCTAAATCTTTAGATTAATAAAATCATTTTTTATAAACTGAGCACAGATTTCAGGATTTTTAACAAATTTCTAATTTCCACAGGTAATTGGAATATTCTCTTATTAGTTATCATTTGTTGCGAGCAGGGAACGAATCTACTGACTCTGTCCCCAGACTGAGCCCTCCCTTTCCCTCTGCTCCTCCTCCCCACCCCATCGCCCCTACTCCCTCCCTCTGCTCTACCCCCTTCCCCTCCTCACAGCACTTGTATATATTTGTACAGATTTATTGCTCTATTTCTTTTATTAATGATGTGCATTTATCTATGGTTCTATTTATCTATATTGATGCTGTGGATGTCTGTCTACTTGTTTTGTTTTTGTTGTCTGTCTCCCCCTTCTAGACTGTGAGTCCGTGGTTAGGTAGGGATTGTCTCTGTTGCCGAATTGTACTTTCCAAGTGCTTAGTACAGTGCTCTGCATACAGTATGCGCTCAATAAATATGATTGAATGAATGAATGTTATACTGTACTTTCCCAAGCGCTAAGTACAGGGCTCTGCACAGAGTTAAGGGCTCAATAAATAAGACTGATTGATTGATTGACTACAACATTATTGGTCTAGGAACTCCTATGGTGCAGTTGCAAGACACCATAAGTGGTGTCTTGGGTTGGAGAGGAAGAGAAAATAACCCTCAAGAGTTGTTCTTAACCAGGCATCCAGGCTCCAGTCTGAGAAGCAGCCAAACGTAACAGAAAGAGCACGGACCTGGGAGTCAGAAGACCTGGGTTCTAATTCCCATCCCACCGTTTGTCTGCCGTGGGACCTCGGGCGAGGCACTTTACTTCTCTGGGCCTCAGTTTCCTCCCATGCAAAACGTGTGCCTCGGTTTCCTCAGATGTTCTCTCTCCCACTTAGACGATGACTCCCGTGCGGGTTATCTTACAGTACAGTGCTCTGCACACAGTAAGTGCTTAATAAATACGCTTGAATCTACCCCAGTTCTTGGCACATAGTAAGCACTTAAGAAATGCCACAGTTATTATTATTACCTGAGTCAGGCTTCCCTTCTCTAGCTATCAAGTGTGCCTCTTGTTTAAGATATTTTTGACTTGAGGAGCTCTTTTCCTTCTCTTTCCATTCATGAAGTCCCTCTGGGGAAGCAAGAAGATGATGCTAAAGGTGAAAAGAAGGGGTGGTTACCTAGGACCACCAAGCAGCAGCACCTACTGAAAACTGTTGGCCCTTCTTGAGACCATTTCGGGTTTTTCAGGGGTATTCTAACCCAGCCATAATAATAATAATAATAATAAAGATGGTATTTGTTAAGCGCTTCCTATGTGCCAAGCACTGTTCTAAGCACTGGGGGGATACAAGGTAATCAGGTTGTCCCACGTGGGGCTCACAGTCATAATCCCCATTATGCAGATGAGGTCACTGAGATGTCCAGGAGTATAGGGTTTAAGCATCTGCTAGAGGACATCTGCAAAGCAATTTACTAGCCTCCACAACCACAGGAGGGGAAAGCTTCACCAAGTGTTTTACAAGGAAAACTAAAAATCTGACAGCAAAATCATACTTCTGATTTCAGGTCTTGAGGTTTTACCCAATAACCTGATGATCACAAGGCAGCCTTCAATTTTTCACTAGGGAAAATGGGGCAGGGGTAGATGAGAACACTGGGAAATATAATGGTGTGGGGATACAGTACGTGAGGAAAGTTGATGTTAAAGCATCTCAGTGAAATCCATAGTTTGATCACCCTCAGACAGGTTCATGTAGCAAAAACCAAAAAAAGCCCCAACTTTTGCACAGCGAGATGTAACACTTTATGATCAAGGATTTCAAGGATTTTTGGTAAATGCCAATTAAGCCATGGCTGGTTCATAGGTTTACACTCTTTTCATGCAAGACAGAAGGAAATAGGATGAAGAAAATAGAGCAAACAAAAATACTGCAATAAAACAAGTAGATCCAGTTAGATGAACGGGACCGAGAGACTAGTGGAAGCTTGAAAAGCAAAAGAAAGAGGGGAGTGAGAAACAGAAAGAAAGATGGCCTGGGAGTCAAAGGACCAGGGTTCTAATTGTGGCTCCACTAAGAACTTGCTGTGTGACCTTCAGCAAGTCACTTAACTTCTCTGTGCCTAGCTCAACTGTAAAGTGGGGATTATTAATATAATATGAATCACAGTATTATATTTATAATGATGATTATATTAATTATTAATAATGACAATCCTGTAATATTAATCATAATTACTGTGGTATTTCTCAAGCACCACTATGTGCCAGGGCAGATACAAGGTAATCAGGTTGGACACAGTCCCCGTCCCACATGGGGCTCGTGGTCTTGATCCCTATTTTACAGATGAGGGAACTGAGACCCAGAGAAGTGAAGTGACTTGCCCAAGGTCACCCAGCAGACACGTGGCAGAGCCGGAATTAGAACCCAGGTCCTCTGACTCCCAGGCCCAGGCTCTTTCCACTAGGTTGTGGGGTTTCTCAAAGACCATAAGCCCCAAGTGGGACACAGACTGTTTCCAACCTGATTACCTTGTATCTAATGCAGCGCTTCTAGGCATATTGCCTGACACTTTACAAATACCATAAATAAATAATAATAAAAAAGAGAGAATGAGAGAAAGTCAGGCCAAACGAAAGCTCTTCCTTGGTTCCAGACCTGAGCCTAACAGGATCCAGGGTGCTGAGGGTGCTGGCTTTTCTTCCCTTTGGCTCCATAGCTACTCCCCCAAAAGCCTGAACATCACCTACTTTCAGAGTAACAGACAGGAGGAACAGAGCGGTAAAGCAAGCCATCCATCCCCAGCTCTCCCGAATCCCACACTGGGCTGGGAAAGTCGTACATTTAAGGGAAGAAGAGGCACGGGGAATGGGAGAATCTCTTCAAGCCAGGGAAGAGTGTCCATCACCCAAGAGAATCCTGTCCGATGAAGTTACAGGAAGGCTGAATCTGGCACAGAGTCGCACACAGTAGGGGAAGCATGGAAATAGACCAGTAGAAGAGTCAATGAACTTTAAACAAGTCATTCCTTCTTCTTTAAAGAAAAAAAAGCCTTTTTCTCTTTTTTGGGGGATCTAGATTGACATCTCTCCCCCGGAATAGCAAATCTTCGGGGATAGCACAATATCAAAGCTATTCATCCTGGATATTAACCAACACCTCTTCTCAAAATGGAAAAAAAATGACCTTTCAGTTTTAATTAACAAACTCTTACCCACCATATTCATTTACTCTAAATTCATTTCAGCCAAATACAAATTTCTTTTATAAGCATTTGCAGGACCTTTTTCCATTTCTGAATCCCACTTAAAAATCACCATTTCCCCCCAAACCAACAGAAAATACATTTTGAAAAAAAGATTCCAGAGTTATTTCAGTAGAAAGCACCCACTCTAAAGCCTCTACATTTACCGAGATCACAAGAAACTAAGATTAGAACCTATTTATTTTCTAAATGAAATGACTCAGTGAACAGGATAGATAAACTACATTCTTCCAAATAATCAGTTTAAGAAATCCTGATTAAACTGCCTCTTAAAATTTAATACACCAGCGAACCCCAGATGATATAATTAAAGTGGATAAAGATCTAGTCCGTTCGGAACAGTATTTCATTTGGATTTTTTTTTTTAAAAAAAAAGCAGTTTCACATGGAATTTAGGCTCACAAAGAATTCTGCTCAAACTATCTGCTTCTTTTTCTGGAGCACGGTAAGATTTTTCTATGCCTTTCTCAGCTTCTGGGCTGATTGGGACATAATTTGTAGCCCTCAGAGGCGCAAAGGGGAAAGGATCCGGCCTAGGGGATGCCAAAAAGGGGAGGACAAAGAGAATGAGACAGACACAAAGACACGGCACAGAGAGAGAAAGAAAGAGCAGAGAGTGAGATAGAGAGAGAGAGAGAGAGAAAGAGAGAGAAGGAAAGAGAGAGAGAGAGAGAGAACGAGAAAGAAGAAAAAGAGAGGAGAGAGAAAGGCAGAGATGGTGAATACTGGCGTTTCGTGTTTCCCATAAGGTTGGGAAGAGTTGTGGGCATTCATTCCTGTCGTCTTTCAGCCCAGTGATGCTGCTCCTCTTTGGAAAACGGCTAACCCAGCTGAAGTCGGGGAAGGGAGCTGGGATCGATTTTCATCCGGGGGGCGGCTGGGCTGGGGGGAGTTGGGGGGTTGGGGGACAAGGGGATTGCGGGATTAGGGGGCGTTGGGGGGTTATGGAGTTGGGGGTTAGGGGGTTGGAGGTTAGGGGGTTTGGGAGTTGGGGGTTTAGGGAGTTGGGGGGTTGGGGGGTTGGGAGTAAGGGGGTGAGGGAGTTGGAGGGATGGGAGTTACGGAGTTGGGGGGTTAGGGGGTGGGGGTTAGAGGGTTGGGGTCAGGGAGTGAGGGAGTTGGGGGTTTGGGAGTTAGGGAGTTGGGGGTTAGGGGGTGGGGGTTAGGGGGTTGGGGGTCGGGGGTGAGGGAGTTGGGGGATTGGGGTAAGGGGATGAGGGAGTTGGGGGTTTGGGAGTTGGGGGGTTAGGGGGTGGGGGGTTAGGGGGTTGGGTCAGGGGGTGAGGGAGTTGGGGGGTTAGGGAGTTGGGGGTTGGTGGGTTAGGGGGTTAGGGGGTTGGGGGTTGGGGCAGGTTTTCGCATCCCTAGGCGTGGGACAGCAGTTCTCCCGAAGAAGGGAGGCGGTTTCCCGGCTGGGAGCAGGGATCGGGATGGGAGTGGGCTGGGCTAGGGGAGGGGCTGGGGGGACTCGGGGTCCGCAGGCCCCCTCTGCGGACCTTCACCCACACCAAGGACAAGGGGGGTGGGGGGGAGAGAGGAGGAGGAAGAGAGGAGACGAGGAGGAAGAGAGGAGGAAGAGAGGAGGAAGAGAAGAGGAGAACGAAGAGGAAGAAGAGGAGACGAGGAGAAAGAGAGGAGGAGGAAGAGAGGGGAGGAAGAGGAGAAGGAAGACTAGAGGAGGAGGAGGGGAAGAGGAAGAGGAGGAGGAGGAAGAAGAGGGGAGGAGAAGGAAGAGGGGAAGAGGAGGAAGAAGAGAGGAGAAGGAGAAAGAGTTGGGAAGGAGGAAGGGAAGAGGAGGAGGAGGAAGAGGGGAAGAAGAGGGGAGGAGGAGGAAGAGGGGAAGAAGAGGGGAGGAGGAGGAAGAGAGGAAGAAGAGGAGAGGAGAAGGAAGGGGAGAGGAGGCAGAGGGAGAGAGGAGGGAAGAAGAGGAGGAGGAGAAGAGGAGGGAAGGAGGAGGAGGAAGGGAAGAGGAGGAGGAAGAGGGGAGGAGGAGAAGAGGAGGAGGAAGAGAGGAAGAAGAGGGGAGGAGAAGGAAGAGGGGAGGAGAAGGAGGAAGAGAAGGAAGGGGAAGAGGAGGAGGAGAAGAGGAAGAGAAAGAGAGGAAGAAGAGGGGAGGAGAAGGAAGAGGAGGAAGGGGGGAGAAGAAGAGGAAGAGGAGGGGAGGAGGAGGAGGAAGGGAGGAGGAGGAAGGGAGGAGGAGGAAGAGGGGAAGAAGAGGGGAGGAGAAGGAAGGGGAGGAAGGGGGGAGAAGAGGAGGAGGAAGAGGAGGGAAGGAGAAGGAGGAAGGGAAGAGGAGGAGGAGGGGAAGAAGAAGGAGGAAGAGGGGGAGAAGAGGAGGAGGGAAGGAGAGGAGAAGGAGGAAGGGAAGAGGAGGAGGAGAAGGAGGAGGAAGAGGGGAAGAAGAGGGGAGGAGAAGGAAGGGGAGGAAGGGGGGAGAAGAGGAGGAGGAAGAGGAGGGAAGGAGAAGGAGGAAGGGAAGAGGAGGAGGAGGAGGAGGAGGAGGGGAAGAAGAAGGAGGAAGAGGGGAGAAGAGGAGGAGGGAAGGAGAGGAGAAGGAGGAAGGGAAGAGGAGGAGGAGGAGGAAGAAGCAGAAGAAGAGGAAGGTGGTGCGGGGGGTTGGGGGGGGGGGGTCCTTACAGTGGCACCAGCCGAGGTGACAGCACCAGTGGAGCTTGAAGCACTTCCCGTGGCTGTGGGTGGCACAGATGGACAGTCCGTCGCACGGCTGGAAGTCCGCTCTGCGGGCGGCGCAGCTGCGGGCCAGGGCCTGAGCCTCGTCCACTTTCCCGCTCTTGGCCGCCCGCTCGCCGCACACCCTCGGGCCCGGGGCCGGGGACCTCGCCGGGGACGGACCCGCGCTCATCGCCCCGCTCCGCCCTCCAGGACGGCCGCCCCCACCGATGGACGGACGGACGGACGGACGGACGGAGGGACCGAGGGACGGAGGGACGGAGGGATGGAGGGATGGAGGGATGGAGGGCCGGTCCTCGGGCCCGGCAGGACGCTGTGCCCGCAGCCCGAGCTGCACCAAGCCGCGGGAGGGGGAGGGGGAGGGGCAGGGACAGGGGGGAGGGGCAGGGACAGGGGGAGGGGGACAGACAGCGGGGACACCCCTCCTCCTCCTCCCCTTCCTCCTCCCCCTCCCCTTTCTCCTCCTCCTCCTCCCCTTCCTCCTCCCCCTCCCCTTTCTCCTCCTCCTCCTCCTCCCCAAGACCCCGCCCCGGCTTGTCCTGCCCGCCCCCCCTGCACGTACACACACACACACACACACACACACACACAGTGTCAGTGTTCCCCCCCCCCCCCCCACAGGGTCACGGGTTGGGATGGGGGATGGTCCTTACACACAGACACACACACACACACACACACACACTCTCCCAGTGTCACTTCGCCCTCCACTGGGTCAGGGAGGGGATGGGGGATGATCCTTACACACACACACACACACACACTCCCAGAGTGTCACTCCGCCCTCCACTGGGTCAGGGAGGGGATGGGGGATGATCCTTACACACACACACACACACACAGTCTCTCCCCCCTGCCCCCCACCCCCAGGGGTGGGGATGGTCCTTACACACAGACACACACACCCAGAGTGTCATCCCTCTCCCCGCCGCCCTCCACAGGGTCAGGGAGGGGATGGGGGATGGTCCTTACACACGCACACACACACACACAGAATGTCAGTGTCACCCCCTCCAGGCCCTCCCCCTGCCGTGCCCCCCCCCCCCCAAAACACCCACACCCACAGGGTCACGGGTTGGGATGGGGGATGGTCCTTACACACAAACACACACACACCCCAGAGTGTCACTAGGCCCCTCCCCCGGCCCGGTGTCTCCCCTTCCCCCCGACAGGGACACGGGTGGGGAGGGGGGAGATAGTCCTTCCCCTCACACAGAGACACACACAGACCCCCCCAAAGTGTGCCCCCTCCCAGCGCGCTCCCAGGGACCGTCCTGCACACCCCCCCTCCCCTTTCCCCGCAGAGGACAGACAGAAAACCCCCGCCCAGGAGGACACACACACACACACACACACACACCCCCAGGCTCCATCCCCCCCATCCCGTCCAGCCCCCAGCCCGCTTCTGCAGAAAGAGGGGCTTCACCCAGACCCTCAGCCCCCACGGGTTCACACCCTCACACACACAACACTCCCAGGCACTGGCTCCCAGGCAGGCAGGCAGGCAGGGCACACCCTCGGCCAGCCGGTCCTCTTACACACACTGACAGGTAAACTGCCTCCGCCCGCCGGTGTCTGTGTGTGTCTGTCGTGTGTGTACATAGATGTGTCCAGGCGTCTTTCACACCCGGGAGCCGTTTCACCCACTCGTCCCCGCAGCGAACCCTCGGTTCCCCCTCTGTCCCTCCCCTTTCCTCTCCTCCTCCCTTGCCAAACTCCGTCCTCCCTCCTCCTCTTCCTTTCCCTCCCCCTCCTCTCCCCCTCCTCCTCCTCTCCCTTCTCCATCCTTCCTAATCCTCTCCTCTCTTCCTCCTCTCCCTTCTCCATCATCCCTCCCTCCTCCTCCTCTTCCTTCTCCACCATCCCTCCGTCCTCCTCCTCTTCCTTCTCCACCCTCCTTCTTTCCCTTCTCCATCCTCCCTCCTCCCTCCTCCTCTCCTTTCTCCATCCTTCCTAATCCTCTCCTCTCTTCCTCCTCTCCTGTCTCCATCCTCCCTCCTCCTCCTCCTCTCCCTTCTCCCTCCTCCTCTCCCTTCTCCATCCTCCTTCCTCCTCTCCTCTCCCTTCTCCATCCTCCCTCCTCCTCTCCTCTCCCTTCTCCATCCTCCCTCCTCCTCTCCTCCATCCTCCCTCCCTCCCTCCTCCATCCTCCCTCCCTCCCTTCTCCTCCTTTCCCTTCTCCATCCTCCCTCCTCCTCCTCCTCTCCTTTCTCCATCCTCCCTCATCCCCTCTCCCTCTTCCTCTTCCTTTCCCTTTCCCATCCCCTCTCCCTCCTTCTACATCCCATCCTCCCTCTCCCTCATCCCAGGGCTCTTGCGGGGTGGGTGTGTGGGCATGAGGCTCTTGGAGAGCCTCGATGTGTGCGTCTGTATGTATGTCTGTGTATTAGCAGTGTTACTG
Source organism: Ornithorhynchus anatinus (assembly GCF_004115215.2). Classification (NCBI taxonomy): domain Eukaryota; kingdom Metazoa; phylum Chordata; class Mammalia; order Monotremata; family Ornithorhynchidae; genus Ornithorhynchus; species Ornithorhynchus anatinus. Next base: position 133,460,602 of record NC_041728.1, read on the forward strand.
TATATGTGTGTGGGTGTGTAGGTCTATTAATACACTTACCATATTTGTGTAGGGGTGTGTATTTATATCAGCACTATGACTGTATCTGTGTGGGGGGGGGGGGTTGTATAGGTATATTAATACTAATATGTGACCCCGCTGTTGGGTAGGGATTGTCTCTGTTGCCGAACTGTACTTTCCAAGAGCTTAGTACAGTGCTCTGCATATAGTACTAATGTGCTATGAATGTGTAGGTATATTTCCATGGTGACTGTATATTTGTGGATATGTATATCAGTACGGTTACTGTGCGCTTGGGCGGGGGATGATGATCGCTATTAGTTCGGGTACTGTATGTGTGCGTGGCTATTACCGCTTTTACTGCGTGTGGGTGTGTGTGAGTCTAATTAGTACTGTTACTGTATGTGTGTGTGTTAGTACAGTTACTGTTTGTGTGTGGGTATGTAATAATGTTGGGATTTGTTAAGCGCTTACTATGTGCCAAGCACTGTTCTAAGCGCTAGGGTAGATACAGGGTAATCAGGTTGTTCCACGTGAGGCGCACAGTCTTAATCCCCACTTTACAGATGAGGGAACTGAGGCAGCAAGAAGTGAAGTGACTTGCCCAAAGTCACACAGCTGACAGGGGGTGGAGCCGGGATTAGAACCCATGACCTCTGACTCCTAAACCTGGTCTCTTTCCACTGAGCCACGCTGCTTCTCTATGTTTGCATGTTAGTACTGTTACTGTATGCAGATGGGCGTGTGTATGCACATTAGTACAGTTACTGTATGTGTATGTAGGTATGTATATTAGTACAGTTACTGTATGCGGATGGGATAATAATAATAATGGCATTTGTTAAGCGCTCACTATGTGCAAAGCACCGTTCTAAGCGCTGAATAATAATGATGGCATTTGTTAAGCGCTTACTATGTGTCATGCGCTGTTCTAAGCGCCGGGGTTGATACAAGGTCAGGAAATTGTCCCACGTGGGGCTCACGGTCTTCATCCCCATTTTCCAGATGAGGGAACTGAGACCCAGAGACGTGAATTGACCCGCCCCAAGTCACACAGCAGACAAGTGGCGGAGCGGGGATTAGAACCCATGCCCTCTGACTTCCAAGCCCGGGCTCTTTCCACTGAGCCACGCTGCTTCTCGTGCATGCGTGGGATGGGATGTACGCAGATGTATGTATATTAGAACTATTACTGTATCTGGGTGTGGGTGGGAGTACGTGTTAGTACGGTTAACTCACGTGGGTGGGGGTGAATATGACTATTAGTACAGTTACTGTATGTGGATGGGTGTGTGTATATGTTTATGAGTAGTCACTGTATGTGTGTGGGGGTGTTTGTATGTACGGTAGTACTGTGATTGTACGTGGGTGCGTGTGAGTGTGTATATTAGTACTATTACTGTCTACCCTGTAGGTGGAATATACCTAGCACAAGCTCATGTGGGACAGTGTGTGCAGGGTAAGCGATAAGACTGCTGGATGACTGGTTGTAGGGTTCATTCAATCGTATTTATTGAGCGCTTACTGTGCGCAGAGCACTGGACTAAGGTTTGGCAGCCTCTGCGCTACCAGGCCTGTGTGTGTCTCCAAACATCAGTAGGTGAGTGTTCGAGTTGGCTAGGAGGAGTGTATCCGCGTATCCCACGCGTGCTGGGTTTGAGGAGCGTGTACCTGACTCGGACGGCCGGGTCTCGTTTCTCTGAGTTCGGCCTCCCTTCAGAACCCATCCAGGGAAAGAGGGATAGGATGCTTCACGTAGATTTCCCGTGCGTTTCTGAGTCCGGGCGAGATCATTTCCGGCTCTAAAATCAACCAAGAGAAACAGAGAATTTACTCTAGGGAGCGTGGCCGGGGCTGCAATTAGCGTTTTCCTGCTGCAAAACCCGAGCTGAGCCTGAGTGAGCAGAAAAAGCTGGGGTGGCTTCACAAAAGCATTAATAATGTTGGTATTTGTTAAGCGCTTACTACGTGCAGAGCACTGTTCTAAGCGCTGGGGTAGACACAGGGGAATCAGGTTGCCCCACGTGGGGCTCACAGTCTTAATTCCCATTTTACAGATGAGGTAACTGAGGCACAGAGAAGTTAAGTGACTTGCCCACGGTCACACAGCTGACAAGTGGCAGAGCCGGGATTCAAACCCATGACCTCTGACTCCAGAGCCCGTGGTCTTTTCACTGAGCCACGCTGCTTCTCCCACACGAGCATCAGAAAACGCAAAGTAATGTCCTCATACACTCATCCATTCGATCGGATTTATTAATAATAATATTAGTATTTGTTGAGCGCTTACTATGTGCAGAGCACTGTTCTAAGCGCTGGGGTAGATACGGGGTAATCAGGTTGTCCCACGTGAGGCTCACAGTCTTAATCCCAGATGAGTTAACTGAAGCACAGAGAAGTGACTTGCCCACAGTCACACAGCCGACACCGGGATTCGAACGCATGACCTCTGACTCCCAAACCCGGGCTCTTTCCACTGAGCCACGCTGCTTCTCTAGCCATGTGCAGAGCGCCGTACTAAGCGCTCGGGAAAGTACAAGACAACAGTAAACAGTGACTTCCCTGCCCATAACGAGCTCACAGTCTAGAGGGAGTGCAGGGAGGGAAATGTGGGCTGGGAATGTGTCTACCAACTCTTTTGTATTGTACTCTCCCAAGTACTTAGTGCTCTGCACACAGTAAGTGCTCATTAAACAGAGAAGCAGCCCGATCTAGTGGGTAGAAAGAGCACAGGCCTGGAAGCCAGAAGGACCCGGGTTGTAATGCCAGCTCTCCCACTTGTCTGCTGCGTGACCTTGGGCCAGTCACTTCACTTCTCTGGGCCACAGTAACCTCTTTTGGAAAAGGGGGATTAAGAGCCCCAGGTAGGACAGGGACTGCATCCAACCTGATTAGCCTGTATCTACCCCAGTGCTTAGAACAGTGCTTGACACATAGTAAGCGCTCAGCACATCATTATTATTAAAGGCAGCCAGCGGCAAGAGGGGTGTCCACGGGAACACCCGGTTGCTTCTCTCTTCATTCATTCGTATATACTGAGCACTTACTGTGTGCAGAGCACTGTAGTAAGCGCTTGGAAAGTACAATTCAGCAACAAATTCTGCAGCCACGCGAGCAGGCCATCCGGTTCAACGACTCCATGCGAAGAGGCGAGATGGTGATGGCTGGGGATGGCCAGTCTTCTCCACCCTGTTAATGCAAATTCAGGGGAGACGATTGTCCAGAAGAGGAGAAGCAGCGTGGCCTAGTGGGTAGAGCCCCGGCCTCTGAGTCAGAAAGACCCGAGTTCTAATCCCGGCTCCTTCATTCTGGGACCACGTGCAAGACATTTCACGTCTCTTTGCCTCATTTCCCGCATCTGTAAAATGGGGATGAAGACTGTGAGCCCCAGGTGGGACAGGGACTGTGGCTGATCTGGATACCCTGTACCTTGTACAATAAAACAAAACAACAAAACGAAACAAAGCAAAACAACCCGATTTGCTTGTACCCACTCCAGTGCTTAGTAATAATAATTATTATTATGGTATTTGTTAAGCACTTACTATGTGCCAACTATTCTGAGCACTGGAGGGGATACAAGGTAATCAGGTTGTCCCACGTGAGGCTCACGGTCTTAATCCCCATTTTACAGATGAGGTAACTGAGGCCCGGAGAAGTGAAGTGACTTGGCCAAGGTCACACAGCAGACAAGTGGCGGAGCTGGGATTAGAACCCATGCCCTTCAGACTCCCAGGCCCGTGCTCTATCCACTTCACCATGCTGCAGTGCCTGGCACACAGTGAGCGCTTAACATGTACCAGAATTGTTATTATTAGCTTAGAACAGAACTTGACATAGAGTAAGCCTTTAACAAATTCTATTATCATTATCCTGTCTGTTATATTGTTATATTGTACTCTCCCAAATGCATAGTACAGTGCTGTGCCCACGGTAAGCGCTCAATAAATACGGTTATTATTAGCATTATTGTTGCGTGAGCAGCGAAGCAGTAAAGTGTGAACAGGAAAGCAGCGTGACCCAGCAGATAGAGCCCGGGGCCTGAGAGTCAGAAGGACCTGGGTTTTAATCCCGGCTCCGCCACTTGTCTGCTGTGTGACTTTGGGCAAGTCACTTCACTTCTCTGGGCCTCCTCATCTATAAAACGGGGATTGAGACTGGGGGCCCTCCGTAGGATAGGAACCGTGTCTCATCCTATCGTCTTCTATCTACCCCAGCGTTTAGAACAGTGCCTGGCAAGTGCTTAGCGAATACCATACTTATTATTGGGTCAGGTTGGAAGTGACTTGGACAGAACACTAAGAGGTTTGACCACCAGTATTTGCTAAGCCTGGCTCTGCTTAGAAAGCAAACTAGAGGGCAGAGATCATCTTCAAAGCCTTATCGAAGGCATTTCTCCCTCAAGAAGCCTTCCCTGACTAAGCCCTCCTCTCCTCTTCTCCCACTCCCTTCTGCATCGCCCTCACTTGCTCCCTTCATTCATCCTCCCTCCATATGTATATATCTCTATATATCTCTATATGTTATATAGAGATATATTTATAGCACATATGTATATACATATTTATTCATTCAATCGTATTTATTATATATATCCATATGTACATATATCCATATATATCCATATATATTATAATAGATAATATAAATATATTATATAGAGAGAGATATAGATATATATATAACACATATATATATATATATATTATTTATTTATTCATTCAATCGTATTTATCGAGGGCTTACTGTGCGCAGAGCACTGTAGTAAATGCTTGGGAAGTACAATTCAGCAACAAACAGAGACCATCCCTGCCTACAACGAGCTCACAGTCTAGAAGGGGGGAGACGGGCATCAAAACAAGGAAACGGGCATCAAGAGCATCAATATAAATAAAGAGAATTATAGATATTTACACATTATTGATATAAATAGAATTACAAATATGTACGCATATACACAAGTGCTGGGGGGTAGAGCAAAGGGAGTGAGTTGGGGCGATGGGGAGGGGGAACTGGGGAAACGGGGGGCTTAGTCTGGGAAGGCCTCCTGGAGGAGGTGAGTCTTCAGTAGGGATGTATGTATTTGTGTATAATAATGTCTGTCTCCCCCTCTAGATTGTGAGCTCACTGTGGGCAGGAAATGTGCCTGATTGTCGTTATACTGTACTCTCCCAAGTGCTTAGTACAGTGCTTTGTACACAATAAGTGCTCAATAAATATGATTGAATGAATCTCTTTTCTATGCTCTACTCTCAGTATCGGGCTCAGCAGGTTTTAGGAACTCAAGAAATAGTACCGTGTTCCGTCTAACTTAACTTAAATATCTATGCCGGATTCGAGCCTCTTTGAATCCACTGGAATTACTAATGAACTTCTATATAATCATCATCATCATTGTGGCCTTTGTTAAGCGCTTACTGTGTGCCAGGCACTGTACTGAGCACTGGGGTGGATACGAGCGAACCCGGTTGGACACAGTCCCTCTCCCACATGGGGCTCACAATCTTAATCCCCATTTTCCTGAGGCCCAGAGAATAATAATAATAATAATGTTGGTATTTGTAAAGCGCTTACTCTGTGCAGAGCACTGTTCTAAGCGCTGGGGTCGATACAGAGTAATCAGGTTGTCCCACGTGAGGCTCACAGTAATCCCCATTTTACAGATGAGGTAACGGAGGCACAGTGAAGTGACTTGTCCAAGGTCACACAGCAGACAGGTGGAAGAGCCGGGATTAGAACCCACGACCTTCTGACTCCCAGGCCCGTGCTCTAGCCATTAGACCGCGCTGCCCCTCCTCACCCTGGGCTATAACTTGAGGTCACTGCAGTTTGGGTATGATTTTATCTCAAGCCTAAACTGGGCTCGGGAGTAGGTTAGAGCACATACCTAAGGAGAACCGGCAAAATCATCAAACTACTGCACCATCTGACTCCATGTTGGCATCAGTATTACCACCCCCCCCCCCCGAGTGTCTGTGTCCCTTGGTGTGGTAATGTGTGCGGGCCTGAGAGTCAGAGATCATGGGTTCTAATCCCGGCTCCGCCACTTGGCTGCTGTGTGCCCTTGGGCAAATCACTTCACTCCTCTGGGCCTCAGTTACCTCATCTGGAAAATGGAGACCGAGACCGGGAGCCCCACGTGGGACAACCCGATTACCCCGTATCTATCCTAGCGCTTAGAACGGTGCTTGGCACACAGTAAATGCTTAAATGCCATCATCATCATAAATAAATGAGCAAGCAGAGTCAGCCTTTTGCTCCATGAAACACGTCTCCTTCGTTGGATTTCAACAGACCAATCTTATGCTCCACATGATGGATCAATCATGACTTTGAAATAAAAACACACTGGCTTCTTGAAATTGCAGGGTGACACACACACGATGCCATTGTCTTAAAAAAAGATCTTTTCTTGATGATTAGCAATTCCCGCAATTTAGTTTTAATTAGTGCCTTTCGATAAGATCCTAGAGGCTAAAATGACGGGAGAACAATCTGGAAGATAGTAAATGACTCATGGTTTATAAATGAGACCTTGATGATTCTCGTAAAGCCCATGAAGGATGGTTGGGGGCAGGGTGAAGTGTTGAAGACCTAAAGGAGTAGGTATATGACTAATAATACCAATAATAATAATCGTGGTATTTGTTAAGCATTTACTACGTGCCAGACCCTGTTCTATGTGCCGGGGTAGAAACAAGCTAATCAGGTAGGGCACAGTCCCTGTCCCACATGGGGCTCACACTCTTAATCCCCATTTTACAGATGAGGGAAATGAGGCACAGAGAAGTGAAGTGACTATCCCAAGGTCACACAGCAGACACGTGGAGGAGCGGGGATTAGAACCCATGACCTTGACTCCCAGGCCTGTGTTCTTTCCATTAGGTCATGCCGCTTCTCCAAGGAGAAGGAAATTGATGGGGGAATGCCAATTTCAGGTGGGATGTCAAGGGAGTAGGATTTTTGAAGGTGGAGAGAGCTGCAGTCAAGGGGATTTGATTGAGGGACCGGAGGCAGGAAAGATGAACCTGAGGGTCAGGGAGAAGGTTCTTTTGAGAGGAGCTCGAAGGACAGACGGGGGGGGGGGGGGGGGGGGGGGGGCGGGGGGAAACACTGATTTTTGCTAAGGACCTGGGTTGACACGAGTTTGGACACAGTTTAAGTAGGAGGGAGCACAGGTATCGAATCCCCATTTTACAGATCAGGAAACTGAGTCCCAGAGAAGCTAGGTGACTTTCCCAAGGTTACACAGTGGCAGAGTCTGAATTAGAACCCAGGTCCTCTGGCTCCCAGGCCCCTGTGCTTTAGGAGAAGCAGCATGGCAGGAGAAGCAGCCTGGCTCAGTGGAAAGAGCCCGGGCTTGGGAGTCAGAGGTCATGCGTTCTAATCCTGGCTCCGCCGCTTGTCAGCTGTGTGACTCTGGGTAAGTCACTTAACTTCTCTGGGCCTCTGTTACCTCATCTGTAGAATGGGGATTAAGACTGTGAGCCCCACGTGGGACAATCTGATCACCTTGTATCTACCCCAGCACTTAGAACAAATTAACAAATACCATCATTATTATTATTATTATTATCAGTATTATTTCCATTAACCAGGCTATTTCTCTGGAGTGGAAAGGGGAACAATTGGAGGGTGAAAAGGGCCCATTAGTAGGAAGATGAGAAAGAAAAAGAATTTGTTGGAGTTTTAGCATTTGCATGACCTAGTGAACAGGGCACAGGCCCGGGAGTCAGAGGACCTGGGTTCTAATCCTGGCTCCGCCACTGGCCTACTAGGTGATCTTTGGCAAGTCACAACTTCTCTGCCTCAGTTTCTTCATCTGTAAAATGGAGATTCAATCCCTGTTCTCCCTCCTCAGCCTGTGAGCCCCATGAGGGACAGGAACCGTATCTGCTTGATTGTCCTCTCTCTACTCCAGTACTTAGTACAGTCCTTGGTACATAGTAGGTGCATAAATTATTATTGTGGCATTGGGCATTTTACCATCTTTAAATTATGTAGAGGTTTTTAATTATATTATAAATCATTTATTTATACTAACATCTGTCTCCCCTTCTAAGTTGTCACTTCACTGTGGGCAGAGAATGTCTGTCCGTCAGTTAGTATTTACTGAGTGCTTATTTTGTATGCAGAGCACTGAACTACGCATTTGGGCGAGTACAATATAATCATCTGTCAGATACATTCCCTGACCCTGAGTGTCAACTCTTGTTGTATTTTCCCAAGCGCTTAGTACAGTGCCTGCAGTCTGTCAATCCCATTTATTGAATGCTTAATGTGAGCAGACACTGTACTAAGTGCTTGGGAGAGCACAATATAACAATACAACACATTCCCTGCCCACAAGGAGCTTACAGTCTAGAGCAAATAGTAATCATAATAATAATAATGGCATTTTGTAATAATAATAATCGTAACAGTCTGCAGATAGTAAGTGCTCATTGAATACCAGTGATGATGATGATGGTGGGAATTGGAGAAGTAATAAAGTAATATAAAAATAGTCTGCTGGATATATCACTAAGAAGCAGCAAGGTTTTGTGAATAGTCCACGGGCCTGGGAGTCCGAAGGATCTGGGTTCTAATCCTTCCTCCTCCATTTGTCGGCTGTGTGACCCTGAGCGAATCGCTTCACTTCTCTCTGCCTCAGTTCCCTCAACTGTAAAATGGGGATTGAGACCGTGAGCCCCACATGGGACAGGGACTGTGTCCGACTCGATTTGCTTGTATCCACTCCAGTGCTTAGTACAGTGCCAGACACATAATAAGCACTTAAATACCATTATTATTATTATTACTACTGTGAACCCCTTGTGGGACAAGGACTGTGACTGTATCCAGCCTGATTGCATCTACCTCAGCGTTTAGTACAGTGCCTGGCAATATAGTATGAGCTTAACAAATACTGTATATGTTGGTATTTGTTAAGCGCTTACTCTGTGCGGACCACCACGGAAAAGGGTATTTACATGCTTACTATAATAATTTAATAATCGTTCTGGTATTTAAGTGCTTACTATGTGCCAGGCAAGTCAGGTTGGACACAATCCTTGTCCTGCAAAGGACTCACAGTCCTGATCCCCATTTTACAGATGAGGGAAGTGAAATAACTTGCCCAAGGCCACACAGCAGACAAGTGGCAGAGCTGGGATTAGAACCCATGATCTTCTGACTCCCAGACCCGTGCTCTATTCATTACGCCATGCCGCTTCCCCGTGTATAATAATAATGTGGGTATTTGTTAAGCGCTTACTATGTGCAGGGCACTGTTCTAAGCACTGGGGTAGATACAGGGTAATCAGGTTGTCCCACGTGAGGCTCACAGTCTTCATCCCCATTTTACAGATGAGGTAACTGAGACCCAGAGAAGTTAAGTGACTTGCCCACAGTCACACAGCAGACAAGTGGCAGATATATGTATGTAAACATATATATATATATAGTACTGATATTATATCCCCTCTATTATATAGATATTATACACTAGAGTTTCCAGTCCTCTACCATAATAATAATGTTGGTATTTGTTAAGTGCTTACTATGTGCCGAGCACTGTTCTAAGCGCTGGGGTAGATACAGGGTAATCAGGTTGTCCCACGTGAGGCTCACAGTTAATCCCCATTTTCAGATGAGGTCACTGAGGCCCAGAGAAGTGAAGTGACTTGCCCACAGTCACACAGCTGACAAGTCTCAGTACCAGTCTCAGCTAGGGGAGGGAGAGACAAGCAGAGGCCTATTCATAACAATCCTAGCTTGGGCCGTGGCTAGCGAGGGGCAGGCCGCCTGCTACAAGTCAAAACTCCCCCGTGCTGGGCAGCAGCGGCACGGGAGAGAGTCGAGGGCGGAGACTCGAGCTGATTGTGTGGAAGGAGGCGACGGTCAACCGCTTCCGTATTTTGACCACGAAAACCCTGTGGAAACACTACCAGAACGAACGCAGACGGAGAGCGGGGCGTTCAGGGAGAGATGTGTCCATGGCGTCGCTATGGGTCGGACACGGCTCGACAGCGTGAGACAAAAGATCGCATATTACACCATTTAGGGGACGTCCACGCGGAGCCAGGGGGCCACACGCTTGCTCCAGAGTCTCATGGCCTAGACGCAAGAACACGGGCTTGGGAGTCAGAGGACGTGGGTTCTAACCTCGCTCCACCACTCGACTGCAGTGTGACCTTGGGCTGGTCACTTCACTTCTCTGTGCCTCAGTTACTCCGTCTGTAAAAAGGGGACTAAGACTATGAGCCCCAAGTGGGACAACTTGATTACCTTGTCTCTACCCCAGTGATTAGAACAGGGCTTGACACATAGTAAGTGCTTAAATGCCATTATCATTTTCAATTATACCCCTACCAGACCTCTCTGAATGCAAGTGTCTCTTCCAAGCCGTAGCATTCGGGGGCAAAGCCAAGATGAAGGGAGGCAGGGAGCTTAAAAATCCATCTAAAAGGCTCAACGCGGCCGATCCTGTGTCCACGCCAGAGGGACCGGCTGAAAAACTGGACTTCCGCTCATCCTCCTCCTCAATCCCCTGAGATCGCAAGCCATCCCTCTTTCGGGCTCTCTGCCTCTGAGCCTTTCAAACAGATGCCTAATGTACGGAAACGGTCCAGACAATTATGCATGTGATTATGCAAATAGGATCCTCTTTTTTCCATCCCCAATTCGGCAAACACCGCCGAGAAGAGTAAAGATGATTGAGAGATTAGAAAGTACGATCTATGTTGAAAGGTGAAAGAATGAGGATTATTTATTCTAGGGAAGAAAAGGTCGAGCGGAGCCGAGAGGGTACTGACTGAATGCTCTCTGTTTTCTTGGGGGAAAACCAGAGGAAAGCTTCCAATCCTGAGACTTCGATCAAATCAGTCAATCGTATTTATTGAGCGCTCTCTGTGCGCAGAGCACTGTACTAAGTGCTTGAGAGACTGCTCTTCACACAGAGAGCGCTCAATAAATATGATCGATTGATGCAATGAAGCGGCACGCCTAGTGGATAGAGCACAGACCTGGGAGTGCTATTTCTGGGACAGATCCACCACTTGTTGGCTGGGTGACCTTGGGCAAGTCACTTCCCTTCCTCTGTACTTCAGTTACCTCAACTGTAAAATGGGGATGAAGACTGTGAGCCCTATGTGGGACAACCTGATTACCTTGTATCTACCCCAGTGCTTAGAACAGTGGTTGGCACATAATAAGCGCTTAACAAATACCAACAATATTATTACTGTTAAGACTTTGAGCCCCATGTGGGACAGGGACTGTGTCCAACCTGATTAACTTGTATCTTCCCCAGTGCTTAGAACAGTTTTTGACATGTAGTAAGTACTTAAATACCATAATAATAATAATAATAATGATGGTATTTGTTAAGGGCTTACTATGTGCAAAGCACTATTCTAAGTGCTGGGGGGGAGGGGATACAAGATGATCAGGTTGTCCTGCATGGGGCTCACAGTCTTAATCCCCATTTTACAGGTGAGGTAACTGAGGCCCAGAGAAGTTAAGTGACTTGGCCAAAGTCACAAAGCTGACAAGTGGCAGAGTCGGGATTAGAACGCATGACCTCTGACTCCCAAGTCCGGGCTGTTTCCACTAATCCATACTGTTTCTCAATAATACCATCATTATTACAACCATTAATCTTCTTATTATTACAATATAACAATTAATTAAGACTGTGAGCCCCATGTGGGACGAACTGTACCCAACCTGATTAACTTGACTCTATCCCAGCACTTAGAACAGTGCTTGACACATAGAAAGGGCTTAACAAATACCATTATTATTATTATTGCAATATAACAATTATAACAGAGTTGGTAGACACGTACCCTGCCCAAAGCGAAGTTATAGTCTAGAGGAGGAGTTAGACATTAATATAAATAAATTTAAGGCTATGTACAGAATAATACTAATAATGTTGGTATTTGTTAAGCGCTTACTACGTGCAGAGCACTGTTCTAAGCTCTGGGGTAGATACAGGGTGATCAGGTTGTCCCACTTGAGGCTCACAGTTAATCCCCATTTTACAGATGAAGGAACTGAGGCACAGAGAAGTGAAGTGACTTGCCCACGGTCACACAGCTGTACAGAAGTGCTGTGGGGCTGAGAGAGGGGTGAATAAAGCGAGCAAGTCGGGGCGGCTCAGAAGGGAGTGGGAAAAGAGGGAAGGAGGGCTCAATCGGGGAAGGTTTCTTCGAGGAGATGGGCTTTCGATCAGGCTCCGCAGCTCCCGGGTACCTGGGACGGACGTCTCTCTCCGCCCCGGGCCCCCTCCGACTGAACCCCAGGCCGGAGCCAGCCGTGAGAGGAAGGGGCCCGGCTACCAGAGGCCAACCGAGGCTCCAAGCCGGCGTTCCGACCCACTCCATTACCTGCCCTGATGGCAGTGTGGCTTAGAGGACGGAGCTCGGGCCTGGGAGTCAGAAGGACCTGGGTTCTCATCCCGGCTCCACCACTACCTGTCTGCTGGGTGACCTTAGGCAAGTCAATTTACTTCTCTGTACCTCAGTTACCTCATCTGTCAAACAGGGACTGGCGGAGTGGATAGAGCACGGGCCTGGGAGTCAGAAGGTCATGGGTTCTGATCTCAGCTCCGCCACCTGTCTGCTGTGTGACCTTGGGCAAGTCATTTCACTTCTCTGGGCCTCAGTGACCTCATCCTGTAAAATGGGGATCGAGACTGTGAGCCCCATGTGGGACGGGGACTGTGTCCAACCCAATTTGCTGTGGGATGGGGACTGTGTCCAACCCAATTTGCTAACGCTTAGTACAGTGCCTGATACATACTAAGTGCTTAACAAATACCATAATTATTATTGTTGTTATAATGGTGAGCCCCATGTAGGACAGGGGCTGTGTCCAATCCAATTACCTTGTATCTACTCCAGCACTCAAAACAGTGCCTGGCACAGAGTAAACGCTTAACAAATACCCCAATTATTATTTTTCTACTTGAAGCTGTCTATTTAGGGCTCTCCTCAAAGGCTTGGGCTCCTTGGTACATGGCTAACTACTCTGGCTCTACGAAAACCCCTTGAGGGCAGAGGTTGCGTCGACCTACTCTGCTGTACTCCCTCGAGCACTTAGCTCAGTGCACTGCACAGAGTAGGCGCTCAGTAAAGGATAGTAGTGAGATCTGTGAAGCGCTTACTAAGCGTCAAGCACTGTACTAAGCGCCGCGGTAGATAGAAGATAATCACGTCCCACATGGGACTCACGGTCTAAGTAGGAGAGAGAACAGGTATCGTATCCCCGTTTGGCAAGCCAGGTAACTGAGGCGCAAAGAGTGAAGTGACTTGCCCAAGGTCACATAGCAGATAAGTGGCAGAGCCAGAATTAGAACTCAGGTCCTCTTACTCACAAGCCCGTGCTCTTTCCACTAGGCCATGCTGCTTCTAGCCATTGAATACCGTTGACTGACTGAGGGAAATCAGATATATTTATGTCTGGTGGTAGAGCCCCATAAAAAGGGGTAGGTATAATAGCACGAAGCTTCAGATAAATGAGTGAGGCACAATTTGCTTTTATGACAAACGCAAGATAGAACAATTTGCAAACTCAAGCTCATTAGGCTTTTACTAACACTTCATCCAGATACACCCACCTTAATACTGAAAGTGAAATCAGTCTCTTGATTAAATTAGCTGGTTCTTAAATTAAAATACCTGTGCGACTTATTAGAAAAAAGCCACCAGGTCCAGTTGCCTAATTACTGTCATTCAAGTCCTTGTCAACGTTAAGAGAATATAATCTGGCTAGTCTCCGTGAACTGAATATGCAAATGTAGACAAAAATATCTCATTTTGCTATTTAGGCTGAAATAATAGAACAATACTCAAACAGACATAAGGGGTTGCAGTACAATTTATATAATTTTAGGTCCGAGGAAGGATATTGGTTGCTAAATACATGATAATCTCCTGAACTCTAATCATCCCAAATGACCTTGGACCTGTACATCCCCTTCCCAACTGCTACTCATTTCCAAATGGATAATGCCTGCCTAGAATCAGAGATGGCTCCGTTACTGACAGAGCTGCTGTAAACGCTAAACTCTCCAGAATCCTACAAAGCATCTTCAGCTAAATTAAAATTCTAAAAAAAACCCCTTTTTATGATGAACTACCATCTTCTAAATGAGAGTCAACAGTTAGATGCGCATACAATATAGGAAACTTTCTGAAATCACAGTGTCAGCATCATCATTTGATGAGTTCCCAATCCACTCAGCTCAAACTTTTCTTAGTACTGAAACAGGTACGAGCTAATCGTTCTTTTTCTATTCCCCAAAAGTGACCCCGCCACTGGCCCCAGATTCTGCTCAGGACCTGAGCCATGAGCGATCAACAAAACTCGTATGGACCGCTGGTCATTATAATAATAATGTTGGTATTTGTTAAGCGCTCACTATGTGCCGAGCGCTGTTCTAAGCACTGGGGTAGATACAGGGTCATCAGTTTGTCCCACGTGAGGTTCACAGTTAATCCCCATTTTCCAGATGAGGTAACTGAGGCCCCGAGAAGTGAAGTGACTTGCCCACAGTCACACAGCTGACAAGTGGCAGAGCCGGAATTTGAACTCATGACCTCTGACTCCCAAGCCCGGGCTCTTTCCACTGAGCCACGCATTATGAGGGGTAGCGTGGCTACAGGAGGCGGTGTGGCTTCGTGGATAGATCACAGGCCTGGGAGTCAGAAGGATCTGGATTCTAATTCTGGCTCTGCTACATGTCTGCTGTGTGACCTTGGGTGAGTAAGTTCACTAGTCTGGGGCTCAGTTACCTCATCTGTAAATTGGGGATTACGAGTGCGAACCTGGTGTGGAACATGATCTGTGACCAAATTGATTAGCTTGTATTTACCCCAGTGCTTAGAACAGTGCTTGGCACTTAGTAAGCGGTATGGCGTAGTGAATAGAGCACGGGCCTGGGAGTCAGAAGGTCATGGGGTCTAATCCTTGGTCCGCTACTCATCTGCTGTGTATCCTTGGGCAAGTCATTTAACTGCTCTGTGCCTCAGTGACCTCATCTGTAAAATGGGGATTGAGGCGGTGAGCCCCATGTGGGACAGGGACTGTGTCCAACCCCATTTGTTTGTGTCCACCCCAGCGCTTCGTACAGTGCCTTGCACATAGTAAGTGCTTAACAAATACCATTATTATTATTAAGCACTTAACAAGTACCATGATTTAATTTTTTTCATTGAAGAATGACCATTTAAATTCAGATTCAAATTCAAATTTGTTTGTGTCCACCCCAGCCCTTCGTACAGTGCCTTGCACATATTAAGTGCTTAACAAATACCATAATTATTATTATTAAGCACTTAACAAGTACCATAATTTTGTTTTTTTCATTGAAGAATGACCATTTAAATTCAGAGTGAGCATGGCAGGAATGGAGCTCAAGATAGGCTGGGCACAGAGAGGGGCAGGACTGGAAAAAGGAGGGATGGGAGAACAAGGAATAGAGGAAAATATTAAGGAAAAAGGGCAAGAGAGAAAGAGGAAGAGAAGGGGGAAAGTGAGAGGGAAGGAAAGTGGATAGAGGGAGCAGCCAAAGGATGAGGGAAGAATTATTCATTCATTCAGTCAGTCACATTTATTGAGTGCTTACTGTGTGCAGAGCACTGTACTAAGCGCTCAGAAAGGACAATTCAGCAACAGATAGAGACAATCCCTGCCCAACAACGGCACAGTCTAGAAGGGGGAGACAGACAACAAAACAAAACAAGTAGACAGGCATCAGTAGCATCAAAATAGATAAATAGAATTATAGATATATTCAAGATATATATATTACAAAGGCTGTTTGGAGAACAGGGTCATGTTAATTATGGCTGCTGTACACACAGGTAACCAAGAGCATTTGGAACCCGTAGTAGATCCAGATTCTAGACAGTGCTCTGCACACAGTAAAGCGCTCAATAAATATGATTGAATGAATGAATAATACTTCCAAAATTTGGCAGCCAAGAACATGAAACTGCTTCACGGACCTGGAAGCGGACGCTTGGATGGCCTTTCAGTCTCTGAGAAACTCTTTTGATCAATCAATCAATGGTATTCTTGAGAAGCAGAGGGCCAGGTGGAAAGAAGCCGGGCCTGGGAGTCAGAAGGCCCTGGGTTCTGGGTGGACACGTTCCCTGCCTCGTCGAGCCTTCAGCCTAGGTGGGGACACGGACATTATCGTAATTAAATTATGGATATGTACGGAAGGACGGTGGGGCTGAGGGTGGGAGGAATAGCAAATGTCCAAAGGGTACGTGGATGATACAGAAGGGTGAGGGAGTCAGGGAAAAAAAGGAAGCGCGACAAACTAAAAAGCACTGTCCCCTGCCCTTCAAACAGTCATTCAAGAGCTTTCTAGAGCTACACATGCAAGCAGACGACTCTGTAGATATAACCAGATCATATGGGCTGCTGAAAAGTCTGAAGGAAGCTGGAGCTTGGATGACCAAAAACTACACAAAAACAAAGATCTTCACTGGCAACATGGAGCTAATAGTCATCACGAAGATGACTTTACCCATCCCATGATAATAATCAAGAAAGTAGAAAAAGGAATTTTTAAGAAAAGGTACTGTCTCCTTTGGGAGACTGTCAGGGTGCACCAGGAGCATAGCATCAAGTTAGAGAAGCGGGGTGATTCAGTGGAAAGAGCCCGGGCTTGGGAGTCAGAGGTGATGGGTTCGAATCCCGGCTCTGCCACTCAGCTGTGTGACTTTGGGCAAGTCACTTCACTGGGCCTCAGTTACTCCATTTGTAAAATGGGGATAAAGACTGTGAGCCCCACGTGGGACAACCTAATCACCTTGTAGCCTCCCCAGCACTTACAACAGTGCTTTGCACATAGGAAGCGGTTAACAAATGCCATCATTATTACTATATAGTAAGCGCTTAATGAATACCACAGTTATGATGATGATCATTATCTGATTCTTTGAGCAGGTCATTCACCATCACTCACTGGCCATACTCGACATCAAGGTGCGAATAATGTTGATATATATTAAGCGCTTACTAGGTGCAGAGCACTGTTCTAAGCGCTGGGATATACAGGGTAATCAGGTTGTCCCACATGAGACTCACAGTCTTAATCCCCATTTTACAGATGAGGTAACTGAGGCCCAGAGAAGTGAAGTGACTTGCCCACAGTCACACAGCTGCCAAGTGGCAGAGCCGGGATTCGAACCCATGACCTCTGACTCCCAAGCCCGTGTCCTTTTCCACTGAGCCGTGCTTCTTCTCTATGACGACTCCCAGAAGGCCATTTCCTGGCATTGATGCTATGTTCATCTTAATACAATTTCTTTGGATGGGACCTGTGTGAAGAATGGATGTGGCAGGATACCTAAACAGCAGCCCTCTGCTGAGTCAAAACTGGGCAACTGAAAATGAGTTTAAACTGAAACAGTTTAAGGTTGCACTGAGCAGTGCTTTGCACACAGTAAGCTCAATAATAATAATAATAATGTTGGTATTTGTTAAGCGCTATGTGCCGAGCACTGTTCTAAGCACTAGGAAAGATACAGGGTAATCAGGTTGTCCCACCTGAGGCTCACAGTCTTAATCCCCATTTTACAGGTGAGGTAACTGAGGAACCAAGAAGTCAAGTGACTTGCCCAAAGTCACATAGCTCACAGGTGGCGGAGCCAGGATTAGAACCCATGACCTCTGACTCCTAAACCCGTGTTCTTTCCACTGAGCCACGCTGAATGAATTGGACAAAGCCTCATAAAATAACAATAATAATAATAATGACAGTACAGTGCTTTGCACACAGAATGCACTCAATAAATATGAATGAATGAATGAATAATAATAATAACTAATAACAATTGTGGTATTTTTTAAGTGCTTACTATATTCCAAGCGCTGGGGTGAACTCAAGCCAATTGGGCTGGACACAGTCAGTCCCTGTCCCACATGGGGCTCGTGGTTTTAGTCCCCATTTTACAGATGAGGGAACTGAGGCGGAAAGAAGTGACTTGCCCGAGGTCACACAGCAGACAAGTGGCAGAGCTGGGATTAGAACCCAGGACCTTGACACCCAGGCCCGTACTCGATCCACTAGGCCGTGCCCCTGAAAACTGGGAGAAAACTGCAGCAGCTCTGTCAGATTGTACTCCCCCAAGCATTTAGTGCAACGCTCTGCACACAGTAAGCGCTCGATAAATGATTGGTAGACACCGCAAACACTTGTGGACCCATTTGAAAAAGACAATGTAATCTTTTATGTGGGTTGAGGAGTTTCCGGTATCCTGGGAAAGACCGGGGGAACTTCTTCTCTCGGGCTTGGTCCAGATAAACGAACATATTTGAATCCTTCCAGTGCAGACTCGGTTTCAGAGGGTAACCGAGGAAGCCGGTGCCTCACAGGAGTGTTCATTTCCGTTTCGTTCTACCCATCTCATCAGTTGCTTTCGGGGACTTATCTGTCACTCTAAGTTTTAAGAAAGCCAGCCGATAAATACTGCAAGACGATGGCGGCGAAATCCATGCTTTGACAAGGAGGGAAACAAGAAGAAGAAGAAACAAAAATAGACACTCTCTAAGGGTTTAGTCCCACGGGGGACACCAATCAAAACAGAGACTTTTCTCGTCTCGTCGTCCTGGCTGCCCGTGGGTGAACATTTGCAGGAAGCAGCTGCTGACGTGACGCTTTGAAATGGAATCTACTGAGAGCCGGTTGACTTGCGCTGTACTCCTCGACTTGACCAAAGGCAGAGGCCGTTCAACACTCAGGTCGCAAAAAGAGGGTTGAGGATTTCCCGGTATCCTGGGAAAGTCCGGGGGAACTTCTTCTCTCGGGCTCGGTCCGGAAAACGAACACATTTGAATCCTTCCAATGCAGACTCGGTTTCAGAGGGTAACCGAGGAAGCCGGTGCCTCAAAGCGGTAGGCAATGGGGGCGGTCAACGGACGCATCTCCTGATCCTTCTAAGATGGCCAACGTTTGGAATATGGCACCCACGTAGACCTAGCGAAGATGGCTGCGGTGCCTGCTCACCATCAACTAGCAGTCTCCGCCATCCCCCCTCGCTTCAAGGCATATTTCCTGACAGGGTGCACAAAAGAGTCTTCACGGGGGAGGTGAAATGCACAGTAGGGGGTAAATAAATGCCATCAGCCGCAGCAGAGTGGACTAGTGGGTAGACCGTGGCCATGGGAGTTAGAAGAACCTGGGTTCTACACCCGACTCTGCTATTTGTCTGTTGTGAGACCTTGGGCAAGTCACTTCTCTGGGCCTCAGTTACCTCATCTGAAAAATGGGGATCAGGGCTGCGAGCCCCACACGGGACATGGACTGTGTCCAAATTGATTAGCTTGTATTTACCCCAGTGCTGGAGAAGCAGCGTGGCTCAGTGGAAAGAGGCCGGGCTTGGGAGTCGGAGGTCATGGGTTTGAATCCCGGCTCTGCCACTTGACAGCTGGGTGACTGCGGGCAAGTCACTTCACTTCTCTGGGCCTCAGTTCCCTCATCTGTAAAATGGGGATTTACTGTGAGCCTCACGTGGGAGCGTGGCTCAGTGGAAAAGGCACGGACTTTGGAGTCAGAGGTCATGAGTTCGAATCCCAGCTCTGCCACTTGTCAGCTGTGTGACTGTGGGCAAGTCACTTCACTTCTCTGGGCCTCAGTTACCTCATCTGTAAAATGGGGATTAAGACTGTGAGCCCCATGTGGGACAACCTGATTACTCTGTATCTACCCCAGCGCTTAGAACAGTGCTCTGCACATAGTAAGCGCTTAACAAATACCAACATTATTATTATTATTATTACAATGCCTGGCACCCAGTAAAGGGCTTAACAAATACCATTAAAAAAAGAAAAGAAAAGAAGAGAAGCTTAGGGAAGCCAATTCCTCATTCCAATGATCCCAAGCCCAAAGACAAGCAGGGGAGATCGGTGTTAAAGACCACTCCCCATCTCTAGACAGGGAGCTCGTGTGGGCAGGGAATGTCGCCATTTACTGTTGTATTGTACCTTCCCAAGCGCTTAGTACAGTGCTCTGCACACAGTAAGCGCTTTATAAATACGATCGCATGAATGAATGAATCTCAAAGGGAGCGACTGCTGCAACAAATCATCTGATCGATCTGTTAAGCCTACCACCACCAACTAGTGTAATGGAAAAATTCAAATATTGCATCACTCGGTAATTACGTATTTATGAAATATGGAATATTTTCATATAGGCAATAGAGGAAAGCCTTCAATGAAATACGAGAGAAATGCTATGGTAGTATATTCAGGCCTCTGTTGCTCGATAGAGTAGATGAGTAATTCTAAATAACAACTTGGGAAAATGAAAACACTTCCAGATGGAAGGTTTATTTTTACTACAAAGAACTCAACAGAAAATGAAAACCGTCATTGATGGTAATGTACTCACAGAGAGCATGGGGAAATGGGGGAGGAGAGACGATATTCTAAGCAGGCTGCCTGCCTATCCGCCTTCCTGTTTTTAGTGTCCATTTGGCGGCCAACTGTCACGATCAGAACCCAAGCTTAGGCCCATTTGGTAGTTACTGACAAATCTGAGCAAGGTAAATAGGGAAAAGGGTTCTAATCCCGGCTCTACCATTTGTCTGCTGCAAGACCTTGGGCTACTTAACTTCTCTGTCCTTCAGTTACCTCATCTATAAAATGGGGATAAAGACCGACAGGCAGAGTGACAGAGAAGCAGCGTGGCTCAGTGGAAAGAGCCCGGGCTTGGGACTCAGGGGTCATGGGTTCTAATCCCGGTTCCGCCACTTATCCGCTGTGGGACCTTGGGCAAGTCACTTCACTTCTCTGTGCCTCAGTTACCTCATCTGGAAAATGGGGATTAGAACTGTGAGCCCCAGGTGGGGCAATCTGATCACCTTGTATCTACCCAGCGCTTAGAACAGTGCTCGGCACGTAGTACCCGCTTAACAAATACCGAATTATTATTAATTATTATTACCTCGTGGAAAGAGCACAGCCTGGTTGTCAGAGGTCATGGGTTGTCTGCTGTGGGACCTTGGGCAAATCGTTCATCTCCTCTGTGCCTCATTTCTCTCGTAGGTAAATTGGGGATTAAGACCGTGAGCCCTACGAGGGACAGGTACTGTGTCCGACCTAATTATCTTGTTTCCGCCGGGCACATAGTAAGCACTTAAATACCGCAAATACCACAGTCCTCTAGACTGTGAGGTCCTTTAGATTGTCAGCTCACTGTGAGCAGGGAATGTGTCTGTTGTTGTACTGTACTCTCCCAGGTGCTCAATACAGTGCTTTGCAGTCAGTAAGTGCTCAATAAATGATTGAATGAAAAATGAATGAATTATTAAGACTGTGAGCCCCATGTGGGACAGGGACTGTGTCCAATCTGATTACCTTTTAACTACCCCAGTGTTTAGTACAGTGGCTGGGACAGAGAAAGCGCTTAACACATACCATTAAAAAAAGAAATAATAATGATGATGGTATTTATTAAGCACTTACTCTGTGCCAAGCACTGTTCCAAGTGCAAGGGTAGATACAAGATAATCAGGTTGTTCCATTTAGGGCTCACAGTCTTAATCCCCATTTCACAGATGAGGTCACTGGGCACAGAGAAGTTAAGTGGCTTGCCCAAAGTCACACAGCTGACAAGTGGCGGAACCGGGATTAGAATCTACGACCTCTGACTCCCAATCCTGGGCTGCTTCTTCCGCCATGCTGCTTCTCTGAAGAAAAGAAGAAAAGAAAAGGCGGCGGCACAACTGGGAGGACAAGGCCCAAAAGGAGAGGGAAGAAATGTTTGCCAACTATAATGAGCCACAAAATTGAAAAGAGGACAGTATTATATTATTATTATATGGTGCCATTTATTAAATGCTTACTGTGTGCCAAGCACTGTGCTAAATGCTGGGGGTAGACACAGGGTAATTAGATTGGATCCAGTCCCTCAGGAGGGGGAAGAGGTATTTAATCTCCATTTTTCAAATGAGGAAACCGAGGCCCAGAGAAGTAAATGACTTGCCCAAGTCAAGCAGGCAAGTGGTAGAGGTGGGATTAGAACTCAGGTCTCCTGACTCCCAGTCCTTTTTTCTATTCACTAAGGAAGAAACAGTACAAACCCAAACACTGGGTGTTATATAAAAAAAGAAAGTAGGCCATTGAGAAGGTAGATCTTTGTAAAGGTAAAGCACAAAATAAAACATAAATGACATTTAATGACACTGAAGCAGCATAGCCTAGTGGATAGACCATGAGCCTGAAAATCAGAAGGTCATGGGTTCTAATCCCGGCTCTGCCACTTGTCTGCTGTGTGACCTTAGTCAAGTCACTTAGCCTCTCTGTGCCTCAGTTCCCTCATCTGTAAAATGGGGATTAAGACCGTGAGCCCTGTGTGGGGCCTGTGTCCAACCCGATTACCTTGTATCTACCTCAGCGCTCAGAACAGTGCCTGGCGCTTAACAAATACCATTATTATTATTTTAAAACCAAAATAATCATGATTGAAAAATAAACCCTGAAGACAAAAAAAGGCTCTTACACATGAGAAAAAAAAGCAGAGATAAATCAGAGGTAAAAAACTTAAATAAGTAGAAAGGAAAAAAAGGAGATAAATAGAGAATCCTATAGAAAAAAATACAGCGATTTAGCTGAACTGCTCCAAAGCTGTTTTTTTAAATTTTCCTATTGGGTTATTTTTTCCTTCCCCCTCCGTAAAAAGTCTGGAGTTGTCTTAGGTAACTGGGACCCCTAAGAAAAGGCTTTTTTTATCTCTATCATAAGTACTAATAGTCTGGTCACTCTAGTATAGAGTCCTACCTTCAAAACCAAGTTTTGGGCATTATTAAGGTCTAGATTGTTGGAGGTTGGTAATAAATTAAGGCAGTTTGGCCTCAACATTGCTACAGATGTCAAACCACCAGCTCTGGGGCATTGGTTGACATATCAAACTTTCAAGGGGCAGGACTTGCAAGAAGAATGGGTGCCAGCGGGAGACCCAAATAAATGTTCTACAGTGCACAAAAATAAGGTAATTGTAGAAAACCTAGACTAAAGAAGGGCTTCAGAGAGACAATAATGCAAACCCTCAAATTCTGTGATATATATATACTGTGATATATAGAGAGCACTGGACTAGCACTAGGGAGTTGGTAGACACATTCCCTGACCAAAGTGAGGTGACAGGAGCAGAGGGAGAGGGAGGCTGGACAGGAACAGGCTAGCAGGAAACCAGACTCCCTCATATAAAACTCAACTGGAAACTCAAGGACAAATCATAAAAACCAAAGCTAGAACTTGAAGGAAACCATTTCATAAATGTTAACCTGCTTTTTTCACAATTTAAAAACACATTCAAGAACTGACCCCTGAATTCCATGCATTTCTAATTGCCCAAATCCATACACTATTTATAAACCAAATGTTTTCAGGTGTCTGTGAAGAACAGAACCCCCCCCCCCCCCCCAAAAGAGACAGTGGAAGGTCTCCCCCGGGAGTCAGCAGGGGCATATTTTCAAAGTGCTTCTGAACTGAGGCCCTTCAGCCTTTCAGAGTCATTTAGCAGCTCCGGGCATCCCGGCTGAGCAAGATCAGCAGGCCAGAGCCTCTCTCAGCAGGCTCACCCTCCAGGTCTTCCAGTGTACGGAACAGGGGAGAGCGCAAAAGAGCTAATTAGCGATTCTAATGTCATTGGTAATTTAATGCATTTCCTGCTCTTTCCCCATTAGAGTCTTCCCCTTTCCTCATTACCGTGATTTTTCCAATACACGAGAACGGACTCATTTCTAGTCGTGACAAAAACTACTCATTCACACTACTGAAGACTCATTTATTGGAGAGAAAGTAAGTATTGTTCTCATTGTTTCTCTCCTGAAACAGAAGGTTCAAAGTGACGGAGATTTCCTTGTTTACTTGGATTAGGACAGAGAGAAAATGGCCGAACATGCGGTTCACAGGAACTATTTCATCAGCTCTAAAGGACCCTCTTTTGCGCTGCTGATCAACATCAACCTGTACCAGATCCTATGGAAACCCTGCAGAGTAAGAAGAGGGCAGTTTCATTTCAGCCGATATCATAGCTGTCAGAGGATTCCTCTGAACTCTAAACTGAGAACTCAAGATCAAAATGAGTTATATAAGGAATTTGTAGGCATGAGCTACCCGGGCCTTTCGAGCTGAGTTTATCGTCAGTCAGTGGATCGTATTTATTGAGCACTTACTGTCTGCAGAGCACTGTACTAAGCACTTGGGAGAGTACAATACAACAATATAACAGACACATTCCCTGCCCCCAGTGAGGTTACCTTCTAGAGGGGGAGTGACAAATTAGTCTAGTGACAAATCATAGTGACTGATTTTGCAATGTGCGTTCAGATCATCCTGCATCCTTCGAAAGTCTCTCTGCATTACTGCTCCTGAAAAGTAGGTGTATAGCAGTATATTAGCATTTGGTGTGATTTTCAGCCAGTGATCAGATGAGGTCTCCAAGTAGTAAAAGGCAAGAGAAGTTCCAACTCATTACCTTCTAAAGCCAACTCCCAATCATCAAGGTTTATTGCAAAGAGCTTAGAAATAAGAAATGTGATTTTATTTTTCTCAAGGTAATTATTAAATACTTACTGTGTGCCTAACACTTGTAATAATAATGTTGGTATTTGTTAAGCACTTACTATGTGCAAAGCACTGTTCTAAGCACTGGGGGGGTTACAAGGTGATCAGGTAGTCCCTAAGCGCTGGGGTAGATACAAGCTAATCGGGTTGGACACTATCCATGTTCCACATGGGGCTCACTGTCCTAATCCCCATTTTACAGATGAGGGAACTGAGGCCCAGAGAACTGAAGTGACTTGTCCAAGGTCACCAGCAGAGCTGGGATGAGAATACAGGTCCTTCTGACTCCCAGGTTCACGGTCGATTCACTAGGCCACACCGCCTTCTTGCAAAATGATCAAAATTGACTGATTTGAATTTGCCCCTTTATTCCCCTGAGGGAAGAAACAAAGGGAAGGGAAGGGAAGGGAAGGGAAGGGAAGGGAAGGGAAGGGAAGGGAAGGGAAGGGAAGGGAAGGGAAGGGAAGGGAAGGGAAGGGAAGGGAAGGGAAGGGAAGGGAAGGGAAGGGAAGGGAAGGGAAGGGAAGGGAAGGGAAGGGAAGGGAAGGGAAGGGAAGGGAAGGGAAGGGAAGGGAAGGGAAGGGAAGGGAAGGGAGATAATAATGATGGTATTTGTTAACCACTTACTATGTGCCAAGCACTGTTCTAAGTGCTGGGGTAGATACAGGGTAGTCAGGTTGTCCCATGTGGGACTCACAGTCTTAAACCCCATTTTACAGATGAGGAAAATGAGGGTCAGAGAAGTGAAGTGACTTGCCCAAAGTCACACAGCTGACAAGTGGCAGAGCCGGAATCAGAACCCAAGACCTCTGACTCCCAAGCCCGGGCTCTTTCCACTAAGCCACGCTGCAAGCATGATGGAGTCCTGCTCGGGTCATCCCCGGCCCATATTTTTTCAGGAGACCTGAATGTGTGTGTTAGGATCACCAGGTTTACGACCTGGAAGCTCTTGGACCCACGGTGAATGTGTAGTTGAATTGCAGACCCTCTCCTACCCAGAGCATTCAGAAGGGAAGAAGAGAGTAGGTGTGTGGACAGGATCCATAAGGAAGCCCTCAAAAGCCCTGGTAAACATTACTGAAATAGTTTCCCAGGCAGGATGTTGGCCGGCCATTAATGTTTAATCAAAATTATAATTTAAAAGGATGGAAAATGAGATTTACCACCTGAAGTTAGTCGTATTTATCGAGCACTTACTATACTGGGAGAGTACAATATAACAAACATATTCCCTACACACAGCGAGCTTATAGACTAGAGGGGGAGAAGTTGGTAAAGTGGCTTGGCCTAGTGGAAAGAGTCCGGGCCTGGTTGTCAGTGGACCTGGGTTCTGATCCCGGCTCTTCCCCTTGTCTGCTGTGTGATCTAAGGGAAGCCATTTCACTTCTCTGGGCCTCAGTTTCCTCATCTGTACAATGAGGATGTAGACTGTGAGCCCCATGTCAGATAGGGACTTTGTCCAACTTGATTAGCTAGTAACCACCCCAGCAATTAGTACAGTGCCTGGCATATAGTAAATGCTAAACAAGAACCATGAAAAGTCACTCTTTTCCCACTCCCTTCTGCATCACCCTTGCACTTACTCTTTTTATTCACCCCTCCCTCAGCCCCACAGAATTTATGTACATATCCATAATTTATTTCAACATCTGGCTCACCCTTTATTCTACAATTTTGTCGTGGGCAGGGGATGTATCTATTAATTCTGTTACATTTTTCTGCTATGCTTTCCCAAGTGCTTAATGCAGTGCTCTGCACACAGTAAGTGATCAATAAATAGGCCTGACTGATGGATTAGAGAATCCATACCATTTGCTGAAGCCAGGCTCTCAAAACACCTGGTCACTTTTAACTCCACTTAGAAAGAGGATGGCCACCTCAAAAGCATATCCTTATTCTTCTAGCAGCATAAACAGCACGGACTTGGGAGTCAGAGGACGTGAGTTCTAATCCTGGCTCCTCCACTTGTCTGCTGTGTGGCCTTGGGCAAGTCACTTCACTTCTCTGTGCTTCAGTTACCTCATCTATAAAAGAGGGATTAAAAATGTGAGCCCCACTTGGGTCAACCTGATTGCACTGTATCTACTCCAGCCCTTAAAACAATGCTTGGCACATAGTAAGTGCTTACCAAATATCATTATTATTATCAATTAGACTGTGAGCCCATCACTGGGCAGGGATTGTCTCTGTTGCCGAATTGTACATTCCAAGTGCTTAGTACAGTGCTCTGCACATAGTAAGCATTCAATAATACTATTGAATGAATGAATTATTATTACCTCACTTTACCACAACAGAGAGGAAACAAAAAATAACTCACCAAATACCTTTAGGTCAGATTGGAAGCAAAGCAGGGGTGGATCTTTCCCAAGCACGGTCCAAACCTGTCAGGAGCAGAGAGAGACTTATTAACTGAGCAATTACTTTGAAGACTATAGTTTCCACCCCTGGCAGTGAAGGCAAACTCCTCTCTGAAAGCCCCAGTGACTGCTGGAAAATTTAAGCACCTGGCAGCTTTTCTACCTAGAACAAATTGTTTTCTTTCCCTTCCTTCCCTACAGTTGCCTGGCCACCTTTCAACCAGTCATTTTGAAGGTTTGGAATCAGATGGCTCCTCTCCAAAGACTGATTGTGACCCAGCTGGATCAAGTTTCACTGGGTACCATTCCCTTCCTCCTGCTGCTGGCCCACTGCTAGACCAAGAGCAGAAGGAAGGAGGCGAAAGGAACATAAAATCACATTTATGTTCTTTGTTTTGTCCTCATTTGCCCTTGAGAGATGAAGCATTGCCTAGTGGATAGTGCACGGGCCTGGGAGTCAGAAGGACTTAGGTTCTAATCCTGTCTCTGCCACTTGTCTGCTCTGTAATCTTGGGCAAATCACTTCACTTCTCTGTGCCTCAGTTACCTCACCTGTAAAAGGGGCATGAAAACTGTGAGCCCCATGTGGAACATGGACTGTGTCCAACCTACCTTGTGTTTACCCCATTTTTTAGTACAGTGCCTAGAACATAGTAAGTGCTTAACCAATACCATTGAAAACAACAACAATAAAAAATGAATGAATGCGGAAATAGTTAAAAGGAGGAGAATCTATCAGTAGTATGCTCGGTATCCATTTCAAATTCTGCTGTATGGTACTCCCCAAACTATTAGTACAGTGGCCTCCATATAATAAAGGTATTTGTGAAGCGCTTACCATGTGCAAAGCACTCTTCTAAGCGCCAGGGTAGATACAAGGTAATCAGGTAGTCCCACGTGGGGCTCACGGTCTTCATCCCTATTTTACAGATGAGGTAACTGAGGCCAGAGAAATTGACTTGCCCAGAGTCACCCAGCAGACAAGACCCGGAATTAGAACCCACGACCTGTGACTCCCAAGCCCCTGCTCTTGTCGCCAGGCCATAGTAAGACTTTTAGTAAGCGCTCAATAAATGCTATTGATTGATCGAAAGGACTGAGCACATCCTTAGGAATACTGTCAACCAGAGGGTGGCTCCGGGGGGCGGTGATGGAAGCCTCCAGACCAAATTAAAGGACTATAGAGCTGTAGTGGTGTCAAACTTCACTATGGCTGTAGGATCTGAACCTCACAGTGCAGGCGTCCCACCTGGCTCCCTCAGTGGTCCCCCCCGCCTCCCTTTCGAGATCAAGCTCAATATCAAATGGCAAGAGAAGCGGCATGGCCTAGTGGCTAGAGCTCGGGCCTGGGAGTCAGAAAGTCACAGGTTCTAATCCCGGCTCTGCCACTCGTCTGCTGTGTGATCGTGGGCAACTCATTTCACTTCTCTGGGCCTCAGTTACCTCATCTCTAAAATGGGAAGTGAGACTGTGATACCCACTATGGGACAGAGACTGTGTCCAATAATAATGTTGGTATTTGTTAAGCGCTTACTATGCGCCGAGCACTGTTCTAAGTGCTGGGATAGATACAGCGTAATCAGGTTGTCCCACATGAGGCTCACAGTCTTGATCTCCACTTTACAGATGAGGTAACTGAGGCACCGAGAAGTTAAGTGACTTGCCCAAAGTCACACAGCTGACAGGTGGCGGAGCCGGGATTAGAACCCATGACCTCTGACTCCTAAACCCACGCTCTTTCCACTGAGCCACACTGCTTCTCTGCAATTTGCTTGAATCCACAGTGTCTGGAACATAGTAAGCGTTTAACAAATATCACAATTATCATTATTATTATCATTATTAAGCCAAGCAATGAAGCTCTCCCCTCTCAGGATGGCACCTGGAGTCAGTCTTGCTTACGGGAGGGAGAGTCAAGCAGAGGCCTACCCATTCCATTCCTAGCGTGGCCAGTGGCTAGCGAGTGGAAGGCCGTCTGCTACAAATCAAAACTCCCCTGTGCTGGGCAGCAGCGGCATGGGAGAGATTCGAGGGCGGAGGCTCTACTTTACTGCATGGAAGGAGGCAGTGGTAACCCACTTCCGTATTTTGACAAGAAAACTCTATGGAGACACTACCAGAACGATTGCAGATGGAGGTGGGGCGTTCCGGGAGAGATGTGTCTGTGAAGTCGCTATGGGTCGGAGATAACTCGACGGCCTAAAACAAGGCAAATGAAGCTCTGGAATGTAATCCGCCTCCTAGCATCCAAGGAGAACTCCGAGAAGCGGCCTGGCATAATAGATAGAGCATGGGCCCAGGAGTCAGAAGGTCATGGGTTCTAATCCCAGCTCCGCTATATGCCTGCTATGTGACCTTGGGCAAGTCATTTCAGTGGAGAAGTGGAGAAACAGCATGGCTCAGTGGAAGGAGCACGGGCTTGGGAGTCAGAGGTCATGGGTTTGAATCCTGGCTCTGCCACCTGTCAGCTGTGTGATCGTGAGCGAGTCATTTAACTTCTCTGTGCCTCAGTTACCTCATCTGTAAAACGGGGATTAACTGTGAGCCTCACGTGGGGCAACCTGATGACCCTGAATCTACCCCAGCGCTTAGAACAGTGCTCTGCACATAGTAAGTGCCTAACAAATGCCAACATTATTGTTATTATTACTTCACTTCTCTGTGGCTCAGTTCCCTCATCTGTAAAACGGGGATTAACTGTGAGCCTCACGTGGGACAACCTGATGACCCTGAATCTACCCCAGCGCTTAGAACAGTGCTCTGCACATAGTAAGTGCCTAACAAATGCCAACATTATTGTTATTATTACTTCACTTCTCTGTGGCTCAGTTCCCTCATCTGTAAAATGAGGATTGAGACTGTGAGCCCCACGAGGGACAGGGACTGTGTCCAACCTGATTTGCTTCTATCCACCCCAGGGCTTAGTACAGTGCCTGACACAGAGTAAGCGCTTAATAGATAGCATTACCGTTATTATTATAAACACAGTTATGCCGAGAGAGATACGTGAGAGAATAAGTATCAGCTCGAAACCCAAATACCTACTGTATGGTAAGCTTAGTGAGGGCAGGGAATGTGTCAGTCAGTCAATCGTATTTAATGAGCGCTCATTGTGTGCAGAGCATGGTACTGAGTACTTGGAAGAGTTCAATATAAAAATAGAACACTCTATTCCCTGCCCACAATGAGCTTACAGTCTAGAGGGGGAGACGGACATTAATATAAATAAATAAAATGACAGATATGGACATCCCCTTGCCGCCTCCTCCTACTTCACCTCCCTTCTCTCCTTCTACATCCCAGCCCACACACTCCGCTCCTCTGCTGCTAACGTCCTCACTGTGCCTCGTTCTCGCCTGTCCCGCCGTCGACCCCTGGCCCTCGTCCTATCTCTGGCCTGGAATGCCCTCCCGCCTTACCTCTGCCAATCTCTCTTCCCCCCTTTAAAGCCCTACTGAAGGAGCACCTCCTCCAAGGCGCCTTCCCAGACTAAGCCCCCCTTTTCCTCTGCTCCCACTCCCTTCCGCGTCACCATGACTTGCTCCCTTTGCTCTTCCCCACCTCCCTGCCCCACAGCACTTTCATATATATGCATATATCCATAATTCTATTCATTTATATTGATGCCTGCTTACTTGCATTGATGTCTGTCTCCCCACCTCTGGACTGTGAGCCCGTTGTGGGCAGGGATTGTGCCTATTGCTGCATTATACTTTCCAAGCGCTTAGTACAGTGCTCTGCACACAGTAAGCACTCAATAAATATTAAACGAATGAATGAAGAAGTGCTGTGGGGCTGGCGGAGGGATGAATGAACTGAGCAAGTCAGGGCGACGCAGAAGGGAACGGAAGAGAGGAAAGGAGGGCTTAGTCAGGGAAGGCCTCTTGGAGGAGGTGGGCCTCTTTGTAGATGGGAGGAGTAATTGTTGGATATGAAGAGGAAGGGCATCCCAAGCCAGAGACAGGATGTGGGCGAGAGGTCGGTGGCGAGATAGACAAGATTGAGAAGAATGTCTGCCAACTCAGGGAACGTGCCTAACCATGCTTTTGTACCCTCCCAAGCGCATAGTACGGTGCTCTGCACCTAGAAAGCGTTCAGGAAACACCCCTGTTGGATCGATTATGTCGGGCGGAAACCAAAGAGGGCAGAGGACACAACTTAAGGACATGGTAAAACGGAATGTCAGCCAATGTTGCTTCACAACTGAAAGCTGCTCTCAGTCAATTGCTGGGCATAGGCCAACATGGTTTACTGCCATCAAGAAAGAAGTGGCCCTTTACAAGCAACTTTTGTAAAGAAGAGACGAGGCAGAAAAAGAGGAAACAGTACCAGGCACTGCAAAAATTAAGCATAACAACACAGGGACGGTTCTTTAGTATGCATGAGGTGTCCAGGAGTGCGTCGGCTTTTTCGGTAATAATAATCATGGTTCTCGTTAAGCTCTTACTACGTACCAAGTATTGTTCTAAACTCTGGGGTCGATACAAGTTAATCAGGTTGGACCCAGTCCCTGTCCCACATGGGGTTCACAGTCTCAATCCCGTTTTCCAGATCAGGTAACCGAGGCCCAGAGAAGTGATGTGACTTGCCCCAGGTCACAGGGCAGACAAGTGGCAGAGCTGGGATTAGAACCCAGGTCCTTCTGACTCCCAGGCCTGGGATCGATCCACTAAGCTATGTCGCTTCAAAGTCATACACACACACCCACACAATTGTAGATGAACCGCACAGTCAACGGTGCCATCTTCAAATACGAAGTACAAATATACGTGTGCATTGTGTGTATACGTCCTGGGATCGATCCACTAAGCTATGTCGCTTCAAAGTCATACACACACACCCACACAATTGTAGATGAACCGCACAGTCAACGGTGCCATCTTCAAATACGAAGTACAAATATACGTGTGCATTGTGTGTATACGTACGTGTGCGTACCTGTTTAACTGCGGGTAGATCGCTGTCTTAAGGGCTTGGAAGAGTAGAGTAGAATTAGTAGACATGAGCTCTGCCTTCAAGGAGCTTATAATTTAGTGGGGGAGACATATTAAAATCAATTACAGACGAGAGAAAGGAAGGACAGCGGATATGTCTGCTGCGTGACCTTGGGCAAGTCACTTCACTTCTCTGTGCCTCGGTGACCTCATCTGTAAAATGGGGATCGAGATCGTGAACCCCGTGTGGGACAGGGGCTGAATCCAACCTGATGATCTTCTACCTACCCCAGCGCTCAGTACTGTGCCCGGCACAGAGAAAGTGCTTAACAAATACCGTTATGGGTTGTCGTTTTAGTCGTAGAGTACGTAAGGTATAGACACGCTTGCCGTGGGAAGTTACGGAAACTGGAGAAGAAATAAGAACTTGGCATGGTTCGAGCTTAAACGACCGGCCTGTGACCCAAGGAACTATGTGGGGTGATAAAACCAAAACCAATGAAAATATTGAAATGTATTTTACGTGAGTGGGCTGCTACTCTGAGCCTGATTTGTGCTGAGCCACTTCCCTGTCTATTTAAAGGTACCACCACCCCTCAAACACGTTAGCCTGGGGCAAGGGTGGATTTTTCAACACATTTCAGACTCAGACTACAAATTTTTTAATACCTGTCACGTTTGGCCCCCGCATTTAGCTCTGACCCTGTGACTCTAAACCCGAGACCTTGGACATTCCACAGAGTTAGATAACCAGTTCTCAGGGAATTAAGGGTTAACTGTACATGCGGTGGGGAGGAATTAATGGAGAACTTCTGCCTTAGGGGAACGCCTATTTCCTGTTTAAAATGTATCTTTTTCTTGGAAAGTTCATTTGCTGTACAATAGGGCATATTTAAACCACACACAGAGTTAGACAAGAATGTAAAGCCAAAGTTGAAAAGCGTGCTCTCCATCTCTGGTCTTTCACAGTCCTTAAAGGTCAAGACATCAGCCGAGTGAATTGCAGATTTATTTAATAGACATTTATAAATCTACAAAGAACTCAAGACACTCTATAAAAGCTCATAAACAATCCCTTCAGAGTCCATGTAGATGAAATACATGTGCATCTTTTCAGCTGGGTTGGCCGCAGACCCGGGCCTAAAATGCGAGGATTGGCTGGCAGAGCAGCTGGAGCTTGTACGGAGGGCTAGTGGGAAGGGCTGGTGAATCGATAGTATTTATGAAGTGCCTACTGGTGCGGAGCACTGCACTAAGTGTGTGGGAAAGTCCAATAAAGTAGTATTCATGCACTCATTCCTTCAGGACGTCGAGGGACGTGGGGTGGTTGAGGTTTAGGATCGGCAACCTGGTGGGAAGAGGCGGGAAGAAGGGGCAACAAGGGGAGGTGAGCGGCTTCAGCGGGCCGAAGAGGCATGGCCTAGCGGATAGAGCACAGGCCTGGGAGTTGGCAGGTCATGGTTCGGATCCCGATTCTGCCCCTTGTCTGCTGTGTGACTTTGGGCAAGTCACTCCACTTCTCTGGTTCTCGGTTACCTCATCTGGAAAATGGGGGTGGAGACAGCGCCACATGGGACAGGGACCGTGTGCAACCCGATTTGCTCTTATCCACCCCAGCGCTTAGTACAGTGACAGGCACATAGGAAGTGCTTAACAAATACCACATTATTATTAGTCAATCGTATTTATTGAGCGCTTACTGTGTGCAGAGCACTGTACTAAGGGCTTGGAATGTACAATTCGGCAACAGATAGAGACAGTCGCTGCCCAACAACGGGCTCATAAACACACTCTACGCTTCAAGGCTCTCCATCCCCTTGCCCCCTCCTACCTCTCCTCCCTTCTCTCTTTCTCCTGCCCAGCCCGCACGCTCCGCTCCTCTGCCGCCCACCTCCTCACCGTCCACCATTCTCCCCTATCCCGCCATCGACCCCTGGGCCGCGTCCTCCCGCGGTCCCGGAACGCCCTCCCTCCTCACCTCCGCCAAACTAACTCTCTTCCCCTCTTCAAAGCCCTACTGAGAGCTCACCTCCTCCAAGAGGCCTTCCCAGACTGAGCTCCCCTTTTCCCTCTGCTCCCTCTACCCCACCTTCACCTCTCCGCAGCTAAACCCTCTTCTCCCCCCTTTTCCTCTGCTCCTCCCCCTCTCCCGTCCCATCCCCTCCGCACTGTACTCGTCCGCTCAACTGTATATATCTTCATTACCCTATTTATTTTGTTAATGAATGTACATCACCCTGATTCTATTTATTTGCTATTGCTTTAATGAGATGTTCTTCCCCTCGATTCTATTTATTGCCACTGTTCTTATCTGTCCGTCTCCCCCGATTAGACTGTAAGCCCGTCAAAGGACGGGGACTGTCTCTCTCTGTTACCGATTTGTACATTCCAAGCACTTAGTCCAGTGCTCTGCACATAGTAAGCGCTCAATAAATACTATTGAATGAATGAATGAATAAAAGGATGGGGAAATGGCATAAGTATGAGGATATGTACCTAAGTGCCGTGGAGCTGGGGGTGTGGTGAGTAGCATAGTACTCAGAGGCTACAGAACCAAGGTGCATGGGCGACACAGAAGGGAGGGAGAATAGGATGGGGAAATGAGGGGTTAGTCAGGGAAGGCCTCAGTTTCCTCGTCTGTAAAATGGAGCTGAAATACCTGTCCTGTCTCCCCCTTAAACTGTGAGCCCTATGTGGGACAAGGGATGATGGCTGACCTGTCTACCCGAGCGCTTAGAACAGTGCTCGGCACATAGTAAGCGCTTAACAAATACCAACATTATTATTATCTTGTAGCTATCCTGGAACTTAGGGTAATACTTGGCACTTAGTATGTGCTGTCTGTCTCCCCCTTTCAGACTGTGAGTCCACTGTTGGGCAGGCATTGTCTCTACCTGTTGCCCAATTGTACATTCCAAGCACTTAGTAGAGTGCTCTGCATACAGTAAGCGTTCGATAAATACGATCGAATGAATGAACAAATGCCACAATCATTATTATAATGAGGGACCAACAATCTCCTCGATGAAAGATACGTTTCTCACCGACTTCTCCCGGGACTGGAAAAAGTGGAACCAAATGCACGGAAAGCCTTCTCAATTTCAGTGGAAATTATATTTGCTGATTTAATAGCAGTATTTTTCGAAATTAAAAATGATTAAACTGCCAAAGCCTTTCCCCAGCCATACCAAATGGGAGAGACAAACTGCAAGAAGAATTCTATATTCGGTTGTTTTTTCATCCTGTAGTTCATAAATTATTTATGGCAGTCCTTTTTGAATAATTTACTCTGAATGGTTGGAGCAGGAGCCATATGAATATGGTAGCAAGTATTATTGTTCTTTCAAAACAGAAATAATCTTTTGTGATGTTCGTTAAGGGCTCAGTATGTGCCAGGCACTGTACTAAGCTCCGGAGTAGATTCGAGATCATTGGGTTGGACACGGTCCATGAACCACACAGGGCTCAGCCTTAATTCCCATTTTACAGGTGAGGTAACTGAAGCACAGAGAAGTGAAGTGACTTGCCCAAGGTCACGCAGCAGACAAGTTGTGGAGCCGGGATTGGAACACAGATCCTCTCACTCCCAGGCCCATGCTCTTTCCCACCAGGCCACACTTCCCCTGGATTATGTAGAAAAGCTCAAGATCCTGACTTTTCTTGCCATTAAAACCAGTGGGAAAGATCCAAAGAGGTTGGCTACGTAAAGTGTGTTTGTGTTGGTAAGGAGATAGGTACCTGGTGAGATTCTAAGCTTTAGTAGTTTAGCAGTTTAAGAGTGTTACAGAAAGGAAACAACCTGAACTATTCAGGTTAATTTATAACACGTGTTTGGCATAAGAGCAGACATTTTATGCGGTGAAACTCGCTTTGGATTTCTTATAGCCAAAATGAATTTCCATCCATTTACTCCACCTTGTAAAAACATCCTCGAGTTTTCCTCTGGCCAACTGGAATCCATCCCTTTATCCCATTCCTCATTTATTCCTTCAACTTTGGCCCCATTGTCCTCAAATTTAACAGCCAAAAATATTGAATGTGAAAAGAGGAGGGGAAATTGAAAGAGGAACTCTTTTAGTTGTTCGACAGAATGGTTCACTAGATATATGTTGGTCCATCTCTGTGCTCAGAAGATGAACACCCTGAACTGCCCCGGAAAAGAGTTACCACTCAGCACCGGCTGAGTTTTAATCATTTTTCTGAGCACTTGGGGGAGATCAGATGTAGCCAGACGTACAGGAGGAGCAGCGTGGCTCAATGGAAAGAGCCCAGGCTTGGGAGTCAGGGGTCATGGGTTCGAATCCCCGCTCTGCCACTTGTCAGCTGTGTGACTGTGGGCAAGCCACTTAATTTCTCTGTGCCTCAGTGCCCTCATCTGTAAAATGGGGATTAAGACTGTGAGCCTCATGTGGGACAACCTGTTTGCCCTGTATCTACCCCAGCGCTTAGAACAGTGCTCTGCACAAAGTAAGCGCTTAACAAATACCAACATTATTATTATTATTATTACATTCCCTGCCCTCAAATAGTGGACAATTTATTGAGGAAGAAAGATTGAAAATATGTAGGAACTCTGAAAGCTGGAGGGAGAATAAGGCTATAGCAGACATAAATACAAATAGAAAGGATGAAATAGCTGAATAACTAAATTGAACGCTTGTACGCTTGTAAAGAGATCATTTCAACCTTGAAATTCTTCCCCTCGCTTGAGAGACTTCACAGATGGGCTCATCATCTTCAGTGGTTTTGAGTCAGTCAGTCAGTCAATCGTATTTATTGAGCGCTTACTGGGTGCAGGGCGCTGTACTAAGCACTTGGGAGAGTCTGATAGCACAATATAACAGATGCATCTCCTGCCCGCAGAGCTTACAGTCTAGAGGGGGAGACAGCCATTAATATAAATAAATGCATCAATGACGGATATGTACGAAAGAGCTGTGGGGCAGGAAACGGGGATGAGTGAAGGGAGCAAGTCAGGGTGACGCAGAAGGCCGGAAGAGACTGGCATCATTGGAGAACTTCTGGATTGGGGACAGGAATATGACTTGGGTTGGGAAGACCCTCCCTATCCGTCAGTTAACAGAGTTGTCGAGGTGAGAATTAAGTTCTCTGTCCCTAAGGACTAGGGCCCAGGTCCAAAGCAGGCGGTGAAAACTGCCTTGGATTTCTTGGAGCCAAAACAAATTTTTCTCCATTTACTCCCTTATAAAAACATCCTCCAGTTTTCATTCGGCCAGTTGTCATCCATCTCTTGTCTCATATCTCATTTACCCCTTCCTCCTGCACGGTTTCCTAAAACTCAACGTCAAAAATACCCTAATGGGGAGGGAGGAGGAGAGATTGAAAGAGGGAGGCATGGACTGGTTTTGACCCTTGATGCGTGCTGGTTCATCTTGGCACCATCTCTCTCTTTTAGATGGTGAAGGTTTTTAGGACAGGGCGAAGCACAATCCCATTATTAGAGAAGGAGCGTGGCTCGGTGGAAAGAGCCCGGGCTTGGGAGTCAGAGGTGATGGGTTCGAATCCCGGCTCCGCCGCTTGTCAGCTGTGTGACTTTGGGCAAATCACTTCACTTCTCCGTGCCTCAGTCCCCTCATCCGTCAAATGGGGATGAAGACCGTGGGCCCCACGTGGAACAACCTGCTCATCTTGTATCCTCCCCAGCGCTTAGAACAGTGCTTTGCACCTAGTAAGCGCTTAACCAATGCCATCATCATTATTACATTCGCTGTCGGGTCCTTAAATTCCACCTTTCGTCTGGGTCAGCTTAAGCTCAGCAGAGGAGAAAACATCTTGGGAGTGGTGCCGTGTCTCCCTCTTTGTAAATCGGAACCCATCTGTGCATTCGGGCAAATAGCTTCAAAAAATAATAATATTAATTGACTTTCACCGGTAAGGATGTCCACAGAGGACCCTTCCTTGGCTCTGGAACTGGCAGTTTAGCACAGTAGGGGTGACAATGAAATAGCCCTACCTTCTTGCCCTTGGCACCCTGCAAACTTTATAGTTTGAGAGGGTTGATTCGTCAATATTTGAACGCCATCCAGTGGGAACACTGTGAAATGCTGAAATGCTACCGGGAATGAACTCTGCAAGAGCACTGCCTTTTTGGGCAAAATGACCCCAAGATCTAGGCTCCGGTGAATCTACCGATCTTATTTATTACTATTATTAATCATAATTATAATAATAATGGTATTTGTTAAGCACTTCCTATCTACTATGCTTGGAGAAGCAGCGTGGCTCAGTAGAAAGAGCCCCGGCTGGGGAGTCAGAGGTCATGGGTTAGCCTGTAAGACTGTACGATTAGACGGGAAGCCCGTCGGAGGGCAGGGACTGTCTCTATCTGTTACCGAGTCGTCCATTCCAAGCGCTTAGTACAGTGCTCTGCACACAGTAAGCGCTCAATAAATGCTATTGAATGAAGGGGTTCTAATCCCCGCTCCGCCGCTCGTCAGCTGGGTGACTTTGGGCAAGTCACGTCACTTCTCTGGGCCTCAGTGACCTCATCTGGAAAATGGGGATGGAGATGGTGAGCCCCACGTGGGACAGCCTGATCACCTTGTATCCCCCGCAGCGCTTAGAACAGTCCTTTGTACATAGTAAGCGCTTAACAAATACCACCGTTATTATTACTCTCAGTGCCTCAGTTACCTCATCTGTGAAATGGGGATTAAGACTGTGAGCCCCACGTGGGACAATCTGATCACCTTGTATCTACCCCAGTGCTTGGCACGTAGAAAGCACTTAACAAATGCCAAAATTATTATTATTATTATTATGTGCCAAGCACTGTTCTAAGCGCTGGGGTAGATACAATAATAATAATAATGATGATGGTATTTGTTAAGCTTCTACTATGTGCCAAGCACTGTTCTAAGCGCTGGGGTGAATACAATAATAATAATAATGATGATGGTATTTGTTAAGCTCCTACTATGTGCCAAGCACTGTTCTAAGCACTGGGGTAGATACGATAATAACAATAATAATAATGATAATGATAATAATGATGATAATAATAATAATGATGATGATGATGATGGTACTTGTTAAACCCTTTCTATGTACCAAGCACTGTTCTAAGCACTGGGGTGAATACAATAATAATAATAATGATGATGGTATTTGTTAAGCTCCTACTATGTGCCAAGCACTGTTCTAAGCACTGGGGTAGATACGATAATAATAATAATGATGATGATGGTACTTGTTAAGCGCTTTCTATGTGCCAAGCACTGTTCTAAGCGCTGGGGTGGATACAAGGAAATAGTAAGTACAGTGTGGGCAGGAAGCCTGTCTAACAGCTCTGTCATATTGATGCCTGTAAACTTGTTTTGTTTTGTTTTGTGTCTGACTCCCCGCTTCTAGACTGTGAGCCCGTTGTTGGGCAGGGACTGTCTCTATCTGTTCCCCAATTGTACTTTCCAAGCGCTTAGTATAGTGCTCTGCACACAGTAAGCGCTCAATGAATACAATTAAATAAATGAATGAATGAGCACTCTCCTGGGAAGCAGCGTGGTGTAGTGGATAGAGCACGGGCCTGGGAGTCAGATGGTCATGGGTTCCACACATCTGCTGTGTGACCTTGGGCAAGTCATTTCACTTCTCCGTGCCTCAGTTACCTCATCGGTAAAATAAGAATTGAGACTGTGAGCCCTACGTGGGGCAGGGACTGTGTCCAACCCAATTTGCTTGTACCCATGCCAGCGCTTAGTAATAATAATAATAATAATGGTATTTGTTAAGCACTTACTATGTGCCAAACACTGTTTTAAGCGCTGGGGTAGATACAAGGTAATCAGGTTGTCCCACATGAGGCTCACATTTTTAATCCCCATTTTACAGATGAGGTAACTGAGGCACAGAGAAGTTAAGTGACTTGCCCAACGTCACACAGCTGACAAGTGGAGGAGCCGGGATTTGAATCCATGACCTCTGACTCCCAAGCCCGTGCTCTTTCCACAAAGCCATGTCTGGCACATAGTAAGCGCTTAACAAATACACAATTATTATTATTATTGTTAGAGCGCTCTGCACACAGTAAGTGCTCAAGTAATATTGATTGAGTTCCCCTTTTCTCTCTCCCTGCTGTGTCACCCTTCACTTGGATTTGCACCTTTTAAGCACTGGATAGTCACCCTTCTTCAGCCCCACAACACTCGCGTACGAATCCGTTATTTATTTTAAGGTCTGTCTCTCTAGACCATAAGCTCCTTGTGGGCAAGATACAAGTCTACCAACTCTGTTGTATTGTGCTTTTAATACAGCGTTCTGCATAGAATGTGTTTAATAAATATAAATGATCGATTGATTGAATATCAAGTGCTTAGAAGGTACTGATCCAATTGCACAGGCAACACAGAAGGGAAAACAATTTAACTCTCTCCTCCTTCCTGGTGCCACTTATTTATGGAAAATATGTACCATATCAGGGCGTTAGTATAATATATATATATATAATTTAATTAAGATAAAATAGGAACACTTATGTACATATCCATAATTTAACTGTATTAATGTCTGTCTCCCCCTCTAGACTGTAAGCTCATTGTATGTAGAGAAAGTGTCTACTAAATCTGTTATAATTATTATTTATTATTAAGTGCCATCGAGTCATTTCTGATTCATAGCGACTCCATGGATATATTTTCTCCAGAACGTCCTGTCCTCTGCCATAATCCGCAACCTTTCTAACGGTTCTTCTGTCATCGTTGTTGTGGTCTCTCTCCCTCTAGCTGCCGGTCTGCCTCTTCCACGTTTTCCCTGGACTTTTCTTAGCATTAGTGTCTTCTCCAGAGAATCAGTCCTCCTGATGATGTGTCCAAATTATGCTAAGTCGAGTCATTTGGCCTTCCAAAGACCACTTTGGTTTAATTTGCTCCAAAATCTGTTATAACTTAAGTACAGTGCTCTGCACACAGCAAGTGCTCAATAAATACGATAGATCGATTGGTTGCCAACTGACTGAAATAGAGAAACCTGAAACCTTTTCTTCAAATTTGACTGCTGCCT
The DNA here is from genome assembly GCF_004115215.2 of Ornithorhynchus anatinus. Lineage (NCBI taxonomy): Eukaryota > Metazoa > Chordata > Mammalia > Monotremata > Ornithorhynchidae > Ornithorhynchus > Ornithorhynchus anatinus. The sequence continues at coordinate 133,501,490 of NC_041728.1, forward strand.
TAACTGGGTGTGATTTCACAATCTGATCTGATATAATAATCATAATAATGACGGTATTTGTTAAGCACTTACTATGTGCCAAACACTGTTCTAAGCACTGGGGAAGATACAAGGTAATCAGGTTGTCCCACGTGGGGCTCACAGTCTTCATCCCCATTTTCCAGATGAGGTAACCAAAGCACAGGGAAGTGAAGCGGCTTGCCCAAAGTCACACAGCTGACAAGTGGCAGAGCGGGGATTAGAACCCACATCCTCTGACTCCCAAGCCCGTGCTCTTTCCACTAAGCCACGCTGCTTCACTTGATAGACCCAGCTTCAGTGCTTGAGCCCGTCATTGGGCAGGGATTGTCTCTATCTGTGGCCGAATTGTACATTCCAAGCGCTTAGTACAGTGCTCTGCACAGAGTGCTCAACAAATACTGTGGAATGAATGAATTCTTACAACAGCAAAATGCGAATTTCCCCTTGAAGCTTGTGTCTTTCCATTTAATTATGTTTCAGTATTCAACTGGTCTATTCTGAGCAAGAAAATGTTATCTGAATTGAAACAAGATACCCATGATTAAATATTGGCCAAAAAAAAAAATCACTGGATATTATGAATGCAGGGTCTGGGTAACCCCATAAGAGATTTTACCTGAGTTTAGCGGGTGGAGAGGGTGGAAACTTGGGTTAAATATGGATTTAGCAGTTCTATCTGCAGTTGCTGTCTCTGGGCCCCATTGCCGCCCTCCCCCTGAAAACCTACACAGACATACACATTCACATATACACACGCTCACACATGACAATAGCTCTGAGTGTGTCTTTTTCTCTTTTCCACTGAAATATCTTGGGAGGCTGTCAGAAAAAGGTTGAGGGAATGGGATTCACAGGAAATCTTCATCATTATGTAATAATAAGAATAATAATATTTGTTACACATTATATGCCAAGATATAATGGGAAGATACAAGATAATCAGGTCCCACATGGGACTCACAGTCTAAGCAGGAAGGAGAATGGAGATGAATCCCCAATTTTTTTTTATTGTATTTGTTAAGCACTTACTACGTGCCAGGCTTTGTACTAAGCACAGGAGTAGATAGGTTGGACACAGTCCATTTCCCACATGGGGCTCACATTGTTAATCCTCATTTTAATCTGTTAATCTGTGCCTCAGTTACCTCATCTGTAAAATGGAGATTAACTGTGAGCCTCACGTGGGACAACCTGATTACCCTGTATCACCCCCAGCGCTTAGAACAGTCGTTGGCACATAGTAAGTGCTTAACAAATACCAACATTATTATTATTATTATTTTACAGATGAGGTAACTGAGGCACAGAGAAGTGAAGTGATTTGCCCAAGGTCACACAGAACTAGTGGCAGAGCCAGGATTAGAACCCAGATCTTCCAAATCCCAGGTCCATGCTCTTTCTAATAGGCCATGCTGCTTATATTTTATGCAAACCCAAGATTCTTTGATATTAACACAAAATTCATTCATTCAGTCATTTATTGAGCACTTACTGTGTGCTTGGAAAGTACAAAGTAGGGAAGCAACATCACTCAGGGGAAAGAGCCCGGGCTTGGGAGTCAGAGGCCATGGATTCTAATCCTGGCTCTGCCACTTGTCAACTGTGTGACTTTGGGCAAGTCACTTCACTTCTCTGTGCTGCAGTTATCTCATCTGTAAAATGAGGATTAAGACTATGAGCCCCACGTGGGGCAACCTGATCACCTTGTATCCCCCAGCGCTTAGAACAGTGCTTTGCACATAGTAAGGGCTTAAATACCATCATCATTATTATTATTACAATTAGGCAACAGATTGAGACAATCCCTACCCAACAACGGGCTCACAGTCTAGAAGGGGGGAGGCAGACAACAAAATAAAACAAGTAAGCACAAAAGTCACTCTCAAAGTCTATGGTCATGCTAGCGTGGCTGCAAACAGAAAAAGAAAGTTGGGGGACTTTTTTGTCTATGTTGAAGTGAAAGAATGTCATTTTTTGAGGAGCATTCATTGTGGCTTTCTCTGCTTCCAGCTATTAATAATAATAATAATAGTAATGATGATGCCATTTAAGTGCTATGTGCCGAGCACTGTTCTAAGCGCTGGGTAGATACAAGGTAATCAGGTTGTCCCACGTGGGGCTCACGGTCCTAATCCTCATCTTACAGATGAGATGACTGAGGCACAGAAAAGTCAAGTGACTTGCCCAAAGTCACACAGCTGATCAGTGGCAGAGCCGGGATTTGAACCCATGATCTCTGGCTCCCAAGCCCGTGCTCTTCCCACTATGCCACGCTGCTTCTCTATTAATAATAATGATAATAATAATAATGACTTGGTTATTTGTTAAGCACTTATTTATTTGTTAAGCGCTTATTCTGTGCCAGGCACTGTACTAAGCACTGGGGTAGATACAAGCAAATCGGGTTAGACACAGTCCCTGTCCCAAAGGGGGCTTACATTCTCAATCCCCATTTTACAGATGAGGTAACTGAGGCCCAGAGAAGTAAAGTGACTTGCTATTGAAGAGGTTGTTGAAAATCTAGATACCAGTGACAGGCTCCTTTCTGAGTTTGGTGAGGTAGAGTGTTCTAAATACTGCAAAAACACTGTGGAAGTAACAGGATTTTCAAGATACACTTTCTCAGCCCCACTCTGAGGCAATGCGCTGACATATGGAAGGTTTAGTGGCTAAATTGTTCCACGCTCTGTGTTGTGGGATCTGAGCAGTGCTGTGAAGAGGAAAGTGGAGAAAGTGATTCAGGACAGGAATTTTGATTTCTCAGAGAATAACAGCCAATATCACCAGATAATAATAGTAATATTATCGAGGATAGTATCAAGGACTGCTCTAAGCACTGAGGCAGATACAAGCTAATCAGGTTGGACACGGTCCCTGTCCCACGTGGGGCTCACTGTCTTTATCTCCATTTGACAGAGGGAGGCAACAGGCACAGAGAAGGTAGGTGAGTTGCCTAAGGTCACGCAGCAGACAAGTGGTGGAGCTGGGATTAGAACGCAGGTCCTGCTGACACTCAGGCCCCTGCTCTAGCCACTAGGCCATGCCGCTTCCCAGATGCTGCAGGGAAATGTGAGAGTGACTTTAAAAAAATTATTTAGAGTCAAGATGTAGTTAGGCCACTGACATTAATCAATCAGTAGTATTTCCTGAGTGTCTCTACAGTGGGACCTAGTAGTACTAGTATTTATAGTATAGTATTTATTGAGTGTTTACTATGTGCAGAGCACTGTACTAAACACTCGGAATGTACAAATCGGCAACAGATAGAGACAGTCCCCGCCCTTTGACGGGCTTACGGTCTAATTGGGGGAGACGGGCAGACAAGAACAATGGTAATAGAGTCAAGGGGAAGAACATCTCATAAAAACAATGGCAAATAAATAGAATCAGGTTGATGTACATCTCATTAAACAAAAGAAATAGGGTGATGAAGATATATACGGTCGAGCGGACGAGTCCAGTGCTGAGGGGGTGGGACGGGAGAGGGGGAGGAGCAGAGGGAAAGGGGGGAGAAGAGGGTTTAGCTGCGGAGAGGTGAAGGGGGGGTAGAAGGAGCAGAGGGAAAAAGGGGGGAGCTCAGTCTGGGAAGGCCTCTTGGAGGAGGTGAGCTTTAAGTAGGGATTTGAAGAGGGGAAGAGAATTAGATTGTCGGAGGTGAGGAGGGAGGGCGTTCCAGGACCGCGGGAGGACGTGGCCCAGGGGTCGACGGCGGGATAGGCGAGACCGAGGGACGGTGAGGAGGTGGGCGGCCACTGTACTAAGAACTTGGGGCCATACAGTAGATGATTGTTGCTATTGTTATTGTGGCTGATGTTGTTATTGATTAGAAAGGATCCCTGTCTATAAAGAGTTTGTAATCTAAATATGAGCTTTCTTTCACAACAAAGTGCAAATTTATCCTTGAAAAAATGTGACTTTTGAAAAATGTCAAAAAAGATGTTACCTCAACTGTTGTAAAGTGGGGATTAAGATTTAGAGCCCCATGTGAGACAATCTGATTCCCTTGTATCTACCCCAGCCCTTAGAACAATGCCTGGCACATAGTACGCGCTTAACAAACCCCATCATCATTATTATTATCTGATGAAGAATTTGGCACTGGGAAAAGCACCAAATCCTCGCTCGAGATGAAGGTTTGCCAGACCGGTGAGGAGAGGTATCTGAAACTTTTCAGCAACACCCAAGGAAACATGAAGAAAATTACTTTCCTCACAATTCTCCAAAACACGCAGCAGTGATCACACAAAATGGATTTTCTGAATGCTGACCACCACTTGTGTTTCTTTGTCCGCCCAACCTATTCACATCCTCCTTTTCCCATTTTGTCTCCCACTCCCCCATCCCACCGATGGTTATATCACGGGGTATTTTTTTAAAAAAACAAAGACTTAGATATTATAAATTCAGATCTGTTCCACAACCTCTGGCAAAATTCAATCAGTACCGTTCATTTGGCTTTCTGTGTGCATTTGTGTATTAGCATTTGGAGAGAAAAATACGATTAGAATTGATGACTCCTGCCCTCAAGAAGTTCATAATGAAATAAATAAGTTAACTTATTTAACTTAAATAAGTTAGATATATGAGGGAGTAATAAATGATATAAGATACATAAGTGCTACAAGGGTTGTCAGTACTAAAGTTCTCAGATGGAGCTGAAGCGCTGAAAGGGCAGTTTGAGGATGCAATGTGGGGAAATTAGAGATCAATCAAGAAAGCCCTTCGGGACAAGATATGATTTCAGAAAGGATTTGAAAATGGAGAGAGCTGTGGCCAGTGGGATGTAAAGAGCGTGGCTCAGTGGAAAGAGCCCGGGCTTGGGAGTCGGAGGTCATGGGTTCAAATCCCTGCTCTGCCACTTGTCAGCTGTGTGACTGTGGGCAAGTCACTTCACTTCTCTGTGCCTCAGTTACCTCATCTGTAAAATGGGGATTAACTGTGAGCCTCACATGGGACAACCTGATGACCCTGTATCTACCCCAGCGCTTAGAACAGTGCTCTGCACATAGTAAGCACTTAACAAATACCAACATTATTATTATTATTATTAAAGAGGGAGGAAGTTCTGAGGAGAGTAAGGGTGAGGATTCCAGGGTGAGAGTGAGATGGACTCATTCAATCGAATTTATTGAGCACTTACTGTGTGCAGAGTACTTTACTGAGCACTTGGAAAGTACAATTCAGCAACAGATAGTGACAATCCTTACCCAACAACGGGCTCACAGTCTAGAAGGGGGGAGTCAGATGTCAAAACACAACAAGTAAACAGGCATCAATAGATCGATATAAATAAATGGAATTATAGATATATGCACATCAGGAGAGACAAAAGCAGGGGAAAGGAGATAGGTTAGCTGGAGAGTAAAGGCCAGACTGAGCTGGGGTATAGTGGTACCATAGAGTGGACAGAAAGGAGAGAGTTGAGTGAATGCTTTAAAACCCAATGGTCAGGAGTTTCTGCTTCATGTGGAGAGAAACAGGCAGTGTTGGGTGGTTTTTTTTGACTGTCCTGGAACGCCCTCCCTCCTCACCTCCGCCAAACTAACTCTCTTCCCCTCTTCAAAGCCCTACTGAGAGCTCACCTCCTCCGGGAGGCCTTCCCAGACTGAGCCCCCCTTTCCCTCTGCTCCCCCTCCCCTCCCCTCAGCACTGTGCTCATTTGTATATATTATGACCATATTTATCTTGTTAATGAGGTGTACATCTCCTTGATTCTATGTATCTTGATGATGGGTGTCTTGTTTTTCTTTTGCTCTGTTTTGCTCTGCTGTCTGTCTCCCCCGTTTAGACTGTGAGCCCATCATTGGGCAGAGATTGTCTCTATCTGTTGCCCAATTGTACATTCCAAGCACATAGTACAGCGCTCTGCATGTAGTAAGCACTCAATAAATACTACTGAATGAATGAATGTGTGCAGAGCGATATTTTAGAAAAATGATCCAGGCTGCGAAGTGAAGTATGGACTGGAGATGGGAGAGACTAAAGGCCATATGATTAGCAATCTATTGATGTATTTATTGAGTACTTATGACGCTCAGAGCACTGTGCTAAGTGTTTGCAGACACGTTCCCTGCCCACAATGAGCTTACAGTCTAGAGGGTTAAGACAGGATATGACAAGTCCCTGCACTAATGTGGTGGCAATTTGGATGGAGAGGGAGGAGAGGAACCCAGAGAAGTTGCGAAAAACTAAAAGAATTTGATGAGGGACCGATAGTGCGAATTGAAATAGAGTGAGGAGTCAGCAGTGATACTATGGTTATGGGCTCGCTGGAGCTCACGGGGATGACTAAGTGGGAGGGAGATTAGATGTTGAATCCCCATTTTCCAGATAAGGAAATTGAGGCACTGAGAAGTTAAGTGACTTGCCCAAGGTCACCCGGCAGGCAAGTGACAAAGTCGGCATTAGAACCCAGGTCCTCTGACTCCCAGGTCTATGTTCATATCCCATAACAGAGAAGCAGCATGGCTTAGTGGAAAGAGTACAGGAATGGGAATCAGAAGCCCTGGGTTCTAATCGTAGTTCTGCCATTTGCAGTTGTGTGAATTTGGGTAAATCACTTAACTTTTCTGTACCTCAGCTTCCTTAGCGGTAAAATGGGATTCAGTACCTGTTCTCCCACCCCCATAAACCTTGAGCTCCTTAGATGGTAAGCTCCTTGAGGGGAGGGGAAGTGTGTTTTGCTTCTGATATGCTCTCCCGAGCACTTAGGACAGTGTTTTGCACTCAGTAGGAATCAACAAATAACACTGTTTGATCTGCTTTCTTGAGAATTGAGAGGCAGCATGGCATAATGGTTAGAGCACAGACATTCATTCAGTAGCTTTTATTGAGCGCTTACTATGTGCAGAGCACCATACTAAGCACTTGGAATGTACAATATGGCAAAAGATAGAGACATGGGAGTCAGAAGGTCATGGGTTCTAATCCCTAATGTGCAACCTTGGGCAAGTCACCAAGTTCTCTGTGCCTCAGTTGCCTCAACTATAAAATGGGGATCGAGACTGCGAGCCCCACATAGGACAGGGACCGTGTCCATTCTGATTTGCTTGTATCCACCCCACCCCGTAGTACAAGGTCTGACACATAGTTAGCGCTTAACGAACACCCTAATTATTATTATTATTATTATTAATGCCCAGATTTTAGATGCTGGTGAGAACCATAGTTCAATCAATCAGTGGTATTTATTGAACACTTAGTGTGTGCAGAGCATTGTACTAAGTGTTTGGGAGAGTACAACACCACAGAGTTGGCGGATACGTTCCCTGCCCATATCAAGTCAGGGAAGGCCTCTCGGAGGAGGTGTGCCTTCAATAAGGCTTTGAGCGGTGGGCGGAGTCACTGTGTATTCTGACAACAACTTTGCTGGCCTCGGTTACTCCGCGACCAGTGGAGCTTTGAGGGGTGACACGCTGCACAAACAAATCAATCTCCTTCCCTGCTCAGAGTGCTGTACTGAACGCTTGGGAGAGTACAATACAACAATAAAAAAGGACGTATTCTCTGCCCACTTTGGTGTGGGTGCCCTTGGGTCGGGGTGGGTAAGGAGACGATCTCTCCCACAGGGTGGGCAGGATGACCCCAGCCCCAGCCATAGCTGACTCCAGGTAGCTCCTCTTCTAGACTCTAAGCTCGTTGTGGGCAGGAAATGTGTCTGTTTATTGTTCTAATGCAATAATAGTAATAATTATGGTATTTGTTAAGCACTTACTATGTGCAGAGCACTGTGCTAAGCACAGGGGTAGATACAAGGTAATAACAACAACAATAATAATAATAATTACGGTATTTAAGTGCTAACTATGTGCCGAGCACTGTTCTAAGCATGGGGGGAGATACAAGGTAATAACAATAATAACAATAATAATAATTATGGTATTTGTTAAGCGCTTACTATGTGCCGAGCACTGCTCTAAATGCTAGGTAGAGATAAGGTAATCAAGTTGTCCCATGGAGGGCTCACAATCTTAATCCATTGTTGGGCAGGAATTGTCTCTATCTGTTGCTGAATTGTACATTCCAAGCGCTTAGTACAGTGTTCTGCACACAATAAGTGCTCAGTAAGTATGATTGAATAATCCCCATTTTAGAGAAGCAGCGTGGCGCAGTGGAAAGAGCATGGGCTTTGGAGTCAGGGCTCATGAGTTCGAATCCCAGCTCTGCTACTTGTCAGCTGTGTGACTGTGGGCAAGTCACTTAACTTCTCTGTGCCTCAGTTCCCTCATCTGTAAAATGGGGATTAAGACTGTGAGCCCTGCGTGGGACAACCTGATTCCCCTGTGTTTACCCCAGCGCTTAGAACAGTGCTCTGCACATAGTAAGCGCTTAAGAAATACCAACATTAACATTATTATTATGGATAAGGTAACTGAGACACAGAGAAGTTAAGTGGCTTGCCCGAGGTCGCACAACAGACAAGTGGCAGATGAATGTACCCTCCCAAGCAATTATTACAGTGCTCTGCACAAAGTAAGCACTTAATAAATATGAATGAATGAATGAATGAATGAATGATGGGGATCCTAGTGTTTGCGGCTCCTTGTTTCACTCATTTAAAGAAGAATTTTTACCCTCCCCCAACCTACACCATATCAGCATGGCCTAGTGGACAGAGCACGGGCCTGGGAGTCAGAAGGCCCTGGGTTCTAATTGTGGCCCCGCCACATTTCTACTGTGTGGTCCTGGGCAAGTCATTTTGCTTCCCTGGGCCTCAGTTATCTGTAAAATGGGGATTAAGACTGTGAGCCCCATGTGGGACAGGGACGGTGTCCAACCCAATTTGCTTGTCTCTACCCCAGTGCTTTGAACAGTGCTTGGCACAGAGTAAGTGCTTAACAAGTACCATAATTATTATTATTATCATACTTCCTCCAGACACTAACTATCCAACTGTACTCGTTATTTTTCCCCGGCCCCCTAATAGCTGGATCAGGTAAAATCCAAGTATATAGTTTTCTTTAAAGACTTTCAATGCATCACATCAGCCTGCCAGTCAAGAGCAGGGAAGTTATGGCCCTGAAGAAGCCCCCCCTTTATTGGGAAGCACATATAAAAAAATAAATGTCTTACTTGGCTTATCGTCCTCTTGCCATCAGAATCCAGTCGGCTCACTTGTTGAAAGAGCCTCTCGCTTCCAAATGTTCAAAAATACCGGCGATTAGAAGGGGCTGGGTAATGGGAGTGTCAGTTGGAGATGGTGAAAGAGTGGGGAAAAAAGGCCAACGTTGCGTAGCAGCTTCACTCCAAGTATGAATAGTTGTAACTATGAGCTTGGCTCCTCTTCACAAGCTGAAGCAATTATGGTAAAGTACCGAGGATTCCTTCAATATACGTTTCCTGAAAAAATGCATGACGACTCTCCACGGGGGAGGTGAAACACGCGGTAAAGTGCAAATAAATGTCAGCAGCCTCCGCGGAATATGTAACTAGGCGTGAAAGAGGTAGCACAAGGAAGGGGTTTTTAAAAATCCATTCATTCGGTGGTATTTATTTAGCGCATACTGTGTGCAGAGCGCTGTACTAAACGCTTGGGAGAGTACAATACATCAATAAAAAGGATTTGCCCTGCCCACAAGGAAGTAAAAAATCACCCTGCCCAGCCAATTAGTGGCATTTATTGAGCCATAATAAATGCGTGCACAGCTCTGCATGAGATCTTTGGGAGAGAATAAGAGAGTTGGTAAATAAATGGTGGTATTTACAAAATACACAAAATAACCATAGAAAGACAATTCCCTGCCCACAATGAGCTCAAATACTCTCCCAAGTGCTTAGTGTAGCGCTTTGCACATAGTAAGTGATCGATGAGTACCACTGATTGATTGACTGATTGATTGATTGATTGATTGATTGATCTGGGTTCTAATCCCAACACTTACCTGATGTGTGACTTTCGAAAAGTCACCTAACGTCTCTTTTGCCTCAGTTACCTCATTTGTAAAATGGGGATAAAATACCTGTTCTGCCTTCCCCTTAAACTGGGAGCCCCATGTAGCATAAGAACTGTGTTCAATATCAACCCCAGGGTATACTATTGTGCTTGGCACAGAGCAAGCACTTAAATATAATTTAGCATTATTATTATTAATAACAGGGGACACTGATTTATCTATAGGCTCTATTATTTATCTACTGATTTTAGGATTGGTTCAGATGGCATTTTCAGAAGGTCCTGGAGCTATGGATCCATTCACTTTATTGCTACAGTGACTTTTTGCCGTTTACATGACCGGAATGAGAAGTTATGCGGGACTATCCAATATCCTTACCTATTACAGCTGCAGACCGGATGGGTTGAAATAGTTTTCCAGGATGCTCCAGAGAGACTTAACCACTCTTTCGTGTTTCTCTCAGAAAAGAAAGCATACTGAAGTGTTCTTGCTTGCTCCGGTGCCTTAAGAAATAAAAACAGATGACTCTCTTTCTCAATTCCTATAGTAGAGGGATACTACAGAGAGGTCTGGATCGCTCGGACATGATCTTCTCCAGAAATACAACCGGGGAACTGTTTCTCCATCCTCAGGTAGGCTTCGTTGAAAATCAAGTCCACACTGGGCTGCTCTGGAACTGGTTTATTCATGAGCGGCCGAGATTCTGTGGATTTACCTGAAAGTGAAAAAACAAAATCAGACCTTATGAAAATTAGCCTGGTACAAATGTCACAACCAAACAGCATCGAATAGAGAACAACCATTTCCCAAGTTGTAATACTGTTCCCTGTCTGCCCTAGTGGAAAGAGCACAGGCCTGGGAGGCAGAAGAGCTGGGTTCTAATCACTTGCTTGCTGTGTGACCTTGGGCAAGTCAAATAACTTCTCTGCACCTCAGTTTCCTCAATAGTAAAATGGGGGTTCAATACCTGTTCTCCCTCTTAGACTGTGAACCCCATGTGGGACAGAGATTGTTTATGACCTAACTAACTTGTATGTACCCTAGGGCTTAAAACAATGCTTCACACATAGTAAGTGCTTAACAAATACCGTAATTATTATTATCTCCCCTGCACTTAACATATCTTTAAAAGCATTATTTCAATCACTTCAGTTAAGAAAATCAGAATTCACCAGTTGGTCTGAGGCCAGTTAGAGGTACGAACTTTTCATTTTGATGGCAAAGCGAAAGGGGACAGAGATTTTAGTTGGGAGGGAATGTGTTTCTAAGAGCTAATATATCAGAAACCCATCATTTTGGACTTTTTCAGACATGAATGGAAACTCTCAAGTCTTGTCAGAGACCTGAAATGAGTAAAGCTGGGAGTCTAACTAAAAAAAGCTCCCCTTTTACCCCCGTGGAATTGGCATCTATGCCAGATATTTTGCTAAACTAAATTAGATTCTACTTCTAAAAGGAAAATAAATTTTTAACCCGAATATTAGCTGTCTTAGTAGTTATTTGTGTTTGGGTGAGTTTAAGCCTGTGTTACAGAGATGTACCTGAACTTAAAGAAATGCTTGTCTGGCTGACAATATGTCACTGCACAGATCAAAAACACCAATGATTAAAATTTTTCAAGGGCCAGTGTGATTTATAGGAGAATCTGATCAATGTGTTTTACGGAGTAGGAGAGACACAAAGAAATTCAAGAACCTACTCTTGGCCGCTGGGGATATTTAGGTCTGAAAACTCTACAATTAATTCTAGCATTACTACTTACATCCTTTTGTGCCAAATTCCTATCTCCAAGGAACTCCGATTATTTTCCAGAGTTTACTTTTTAAAAATCTACTACACCCTCATCGTTTGTAAAAATTTAATTGTTAGTCATAACTTTTTCAAAGTAATCAGAGGCCAAAAACCAGAGAATGGATAGCACATGGTCTGGCATCTGGGAGGTAGCCAGCTGCTTTCCACCTCTCAAATCTTTTGAACTTTCTCACTTTTTTTTTTTTCCTTTGCATTCCATAAACCTGAGCACTGAGGTTGGGACATGACTATTGTTTTTAAGTAGGATACAGCGAGGTTGCTACAACTGGGTCATCAGCAAATACCTGTACTGTGAATGGGTTGACTGTTAGATGGACTTTTAATTCTGGTTCCAGAACCTCCAGAAAAGTAGTATGAATTTCCTTTCTGTGCTATATTCTAGAATAATAAACATTGCTAAACTACTGTTTAGTCTTTTTGAATTTAATTCAAAGCATAGCTTTGTACTAAATATATGATTTGTAACATAATTGTGAGTCCTTGTAGGAAGCTTTAGAAGTAGAAGCTTGTTCTGCTGACTGAGTTACCAATATTTTGACTTTAGAGAAAAAAATCAGTCCAATTTAGGTCAAAAACAACCTTTTTCCTTCATAAAGCACCTCGTAGTAAGCTAACCCTTTCAGAATGAATATCTCTGCACCAATGAATTCCTCTCTTGAGAAGCAGCGTGGCTTAGTGGAAAGATAACGGGCTTGGGAGTCAGAAGTCGTGGGTTCTAATCCCGGCTCTGCCTCTTGTCAGCTGTGTGACTTTGGGCAAATCACTTAATTTCTCTGTGCCTCAGTTACCTCATCTGTAAAATGGGGATTAAGACTGTGAGTCCCATGTGGGGCAACCTAATTACCTTGTATCTATCCCAGTGCTTAGAACAGTGCTTGGCACATAGTAAGCGCTTAACAAATAGCATTATTATTTTCTTTCTGATCTAATAATAATGATGTTGGTATTTGCAAAGTGCTTACCAACCTCCTGTCTCTCCCCCCTTCAGTCTATACTTCACTATGCAGCCCAGATTATCTTTCTGCAGAAACGTTCTGGGCATGTCACCGCCCTCCTCAAAACCCTCCAGTGGTTGCCTATCAACCTTCGCATGAAGCAGAAACTCCTCACTCTTGGCTTCAAAGCTGTCCATCCCCTTGCCCCCTCCTACCTCACCTCCCTTCTCTCCTTCTCCAGCCCAGCCCGCACACTCCGCTCCTCTGCCGCCGCTCACCTCCTCACTGGGCCTCGTTCTCTCCCGTCTCGCCGTCGACCCCTGGCAATGTCCTACCTCTGTCCCGGAATGCCCTCCCTCCTCACATCCACCAAAGTAACTCTCTTCCCCTCTTCAAAGCCCCACTGAGAGCTCACCTCCTCCAGGAGGCCTTCCCAGACTAAGCCCCCTTTCTCCTCTGCTCCTCCTCCCCTCTCCATTGCCCTGACTCCCTCCCTCTGCTTTATCCCCTTCCCCGCCCCACAGAGCTTGTGTATTTACATACATATTTATTATTCTATTTATTTTATTGTGTATATATATATATATAATTCTATTATCTATTTTGATGATATTGATGTCTGTCTACTTGTCTTGTTGTCTGTCTCCCCCTTCTAGACTGTAAGCCTGTTGTTGGGTAGGGATTGTCTCTATCTGTTGCCAAATGGTACTTTCCAAGCACTTAGTACAGTGCTCTACACACAGTAAGTGCTCAATAAAGAGCACGGGCTTTGGAGTCAGAGGTCATGAGTTCAAATCCCAGCTCCGCCACTTGTCAGCTGTGTGACTCTGGGCAAGTCACTTAACTTCTCTGTGCCTCAGTTACCTCATCTGTAAAATGGGGATTAAGACTGTGAGCCCCACGTGGGACAACCTGATTCCCCTATGTCTACCCCAGCGCTTAGAACAGTGCTCGGCACCTAGTAAGCGCATAACAAATACCAACATTATTAATAAAGACGATTGAATGAATGAATGAACTTACAAGTTCATTTGCTTTCTTGAAAGAAGCAGTTTTTTCAAGAGAAGCAGTGTGGCCTAGTGGAAAGGGCCTGCCCCTGGGAGTCAGAGGGCCTGGGTTCTAATCTCGACTCCACCACTTGCCTGCTCTATGACCTTGGACAAGTCGCTTAACTTCTCCGTGCCTCACTTCCCTCATCTACAAAATGGGGATTCAATACCTGTTCATCCTCTTACTTAGAATGTGAGCCCCTCTTGAGTTACCTTGTATCTATCTCAAGACTTAGTACAGTGCTTAACCAACACCACAATTATTATTGAAAATTGATGCAGGAACTTTTCAATACCCAGATTTTGGCTGGCAGTAGAAAAACCTTAACTTTTTCATCTATTTTAGCAACTTATAGTGTGATACATTGGACAGTCACAGTTTGATGAGGTCCTTGTTGGGCATTAAGATGCAATTAACCTAACGATAATTGTATCATCCATTCCTAAATTAAATAGCGCTTGTTAAGAACCTCCTTTGTGCAAAGCTCTGTGCTGAACACTGGGAAAAATATACAGATTGTATTATATTATAGTATATAATATAAGCTCCCCAGTTCCAGAGGGGCTCACAGTCTAAGAATACGGTGGGGGTGCTTAATACAATACTCTGCACATGGCGTTCAATAAATACAATTGATTGATGGTTGGCAATGGACACAAGATAAAGCAATAAAAATACAAATATTACATGAGACAAGCAAAGTGATATGCCCAACTAGACAAGTAGCAAGGTATAGTGGATAGAGCCTGGGCCTGGGATGGGTTCTAATCCGGGATGCACCACATGTCTGCCTCAGTTATCTCACCTGTATAATGGGGATTGAGACTGTGAGTCCCATGTGGGACAGGGACTGTGTCCAACCCTATTTGCTTGTATCTGCCCCAGTGCTTAGTACAGTGATTGACATATAGTAAGCACTTTACAAATACCAAAATTATTACTATTATTAATAGAGCAACGGCAGCATGTGACCCAGATAAATATTATCCTGGCTTTTAATCAAAATTTTAAAAATTCCTATATTTCTAATTCCCCCAATCCATACACTTTTTATAAACCAACTGTTTTCAGGTGTCTGTGAAGAACAGAAACCTACCGAGAACCAGGGGAGGGTCTCCTCCGGAGCCAGGAGGGGCATGGTTTTCAAAGTGCTTCTGAACTGAGGCCCTTCAGAGGCTACGGGGAACCTGGCTGAGGAAGATGAGCAAGCCAGAGCGTCTCTCAGCAGCCTCATCCACCAGGCCTCACGGTTTACCAATATGGGAGAGTGTGAAGACGCTAATCATCGACTCCAATGTCATTGGTAGTGGAATCCACTTCCTGCTCCATCCCCATTAAAGCCTTTCCCGTTCCTCATTACTGAGATTTTTCAATACCTTAGAACAGACTTATCTCAATCACACCCACTGAAGACTCATTTACTGAAGAGAAAGAAAAAAGGAGCTATTGTTTCCATTGTTCCTCTTACTAACCAGAAGATTCTAACTGACAGAACTTTTTTTTAACTTAAACTAGGACAAAGAAAGAAAATAGCTGAACATGTTGCTCACAGGAACTATTTCATCAGAAATAAGGGATCTTCTTTCTGCCCCTGATAAACGTCAGTCTGTTCCAAATCCCTTGAAAAACTTAGTGAAGTAGGAAGAGGACGATTTTGCTTTAGCTATCAGAGCTTTCTTAGGATTCCTTTGAAATGTAATCTGAGCACTCTAGATCAAAATGAGTTCTAGATAAAATGTATAGGTATAAAGTCATTTGGATCTTTTGAGCTGATTTTTATAGCACTAAATTTTGTACATTGTGCTCAGGCAATCCTCCATCTAGCAGTGTATGTTACTGGTGCAGACAAATTCTATGTTCAGCAGAGTATTAGCACTTGGTGCGCTTTTCAGCCAGAGAGATCAGATGAAGCCTTCTGTAAAAAATAAAAGGAAAGAGCAGTTGAAATGCATTGCCTTCTAAAGCCAACTCGCAGTCATCAAGGTTGATAACAATGATAGGGAATTTGGAAATAGGAAATCTGATTTTTTTAATGTATTTGTTAAGTGCTTCTTATGTTCCAGGCACTGTTCTAAGCACTGGAGTAGATACAAAAATAATCAGGTTGGACATAGCCGGTATCCCACATGGGGCGCACAGTCTTAATCCCCATTTCATAGATGTGGTAACTGAGGCCCAGAGAAATGAAGTAACTTGCCCAAGGTCACTTTTTTTTAGCAGACAAGTAGTGGAGCTGGAATTAGATCCCAGGTCCTTCTGACTCCCAGGCCCGGGCTTTATCCATTAGGCTAGTTGCTTTGGTTCAAGCTAGGCTAACTTGTCTCATAGATAAAAGAGAAAGACTCAGAGGTTTCTTGTCTTGTCTTATGCCATCGAGTCGTCTCCGAACCACAGCGACGCCATGGACGCATCTCTCCCCACCTCCATCTGCAATCGTTCTGGGAGCGTATCCATAGAGTTTTCTTGGGAAAAATGCGGAAATGGTTTACCATTGCCTTCTTCCATGCAGTCAATTTGAGTCTCCACCCTCAACTCTCTCCCGTGCCGCTGCAGCCCAGCACAGATGAGTTTGGATTTGTAGCAGATGGCCTTCCACTTACTAGCCACTAGCCAAGCTAGGAATGTAATGAGAAGGCCTCTACTTGATTCTTCCTCCCATAGTCGAGACTGGTAGAGTACTGGAAAATCTCCAGAAGGGACAGTGGTTTCCAGGGCTGAGAAACATCCCACTCCATAAGACCAGTGCTGAAAGGAATTACTTTTCTAATGCCATCAGCTGGGTGACTTTGGGCAGGTCACTTAGCTTCTCTGAGCCTCAGTTACATCATCTGTAAAATGGGGAGTAAGACTGTGAGCCCCATGTGAGATAACCTGATTACCTTGTATCTACCCCAGTGCTTAGAACAGTGCTTGGCACATAGTAAGCGCTTAACAAATAGCATCATCATCATTATTATTATCACCAGCATCAGCCCCAGCTGTCTTCCCCACCCCAGAAGCCAACAGGTGGCAGAGCCAGTTGTCAATGGGGAGTAAGTTTTCAAAAGAGCAAGGGAGGCTGGTCATTTACTGAGATGTTCAGGCCCATAGCACAGGGCTTGGGGTGGAGGAAAAATGGGAGATGCAGGGCCGTGACTACCCCCCTCAGGATGGCATCTGGAGAGTTTCCTATACTCTACCAGTCTCAGCTACGGGAAGGAGAGTCAAGCAGAGGCCTACCTACTCCATTCTAGCTTGGCCAGTGGCTAGCAAGTCAAAACTCATCTGTGCTGAGTAGGAGCAGCATGGGAGAGAGTCAAGGGTGGAGGGAAGAAGGCAGTGCTAAACCACTTCGGTATTTTCACCAAGAAAACTCCATGGATCCACTACCAGAACGATTGCAGATGAAGGTGGGGCGTTCCGGGAGAGATGTATTAATAATAATGATAATGTTGGTATTTGTTAAGCGCTTACTATGTGCCGAGCACTGTTCTAAGCGCTGGGGGAGACACAGGGGAGTCAGGTTGTCCCACGTGGGGCTCACAGTCTTAATCCCCATTTTTACAGATGAGGGAACTGAGGCATCGAGAAGTGAAGTGACTTGCCCAAAGTCACCCAGCTGACGAGTGGCCGAGCGGGGATTCGAACCCATGACCTGTGACTCCAAAGCCCGTGCTCTTTCCACTGAGCCACGTTCACGGAGTCGCTATGGGTCAGAGATGACTCGACAACATAAGACAAAACGAGGGCTGTGACTGCTGATGACCCGGTAGATAGCAGACAGCAGGTGCTGGGAGCCGATCCAGCAAACACAGACCCTCTCCAGCCCGGAAAGCCCACACCATTTCCTCTGCCCATTCCACATCTTTATCTCTTTCAGGCACACATAACCACACATTCAGTACGTCACCGAAGCCTGGCGGTTCAACCTTCCCAACATCACCAAAATCCACCCTTTCCTCTCCATTCAAACTACTACCAGGCTAATCAAGCACATTTTTATCCCACCTTGATTACTGCATCAGCCTCCTTGCTGTCTCTCCTCACTCCAGTCCATACTTCACTCTGCTGCCTGGATCACTTTTCCACAAAACTGTTCAGTCCATGTTCACTTCTCAAGAACCTCCAGTGGTTGCCCATCTACCTCCGCATCTAAGAGAAATTCCTTTCCTTTTGTGCTTTAAAGTACTCGATCAACTCACCCCCTGCTCTTTTACCTTGCTGATTTCCTACAACCCAGGCTGCTCACTTTGCTTCTCTATCAACTTACTCACTATTCCTCCAGCTCATCTATCGCACTGCACCTCTCGTCTATTGCCCTCCCCCTTCATATCTGGCAGGATGATCACTCTCCCCACCTTCAAAGCCTTATTAAGAACGCATCTCCTCCAAGAAGCCTTCCTGGACTGAAGCCTCATTTCCTCTACTCCCGTTCCATTTTGCGTCATCCTCGCACTTGGGTTTGTACCCTTGAAGTAATTGATATTCACTTTAGCCTCAGCCCCACAGAAATTACATACATATATGTAATTTCTTTTAATATCTGTCTCCCCTCCTAGACTGTAAATTCCTAGTGGGCAGGGACATTACCAACTCTATTTTATTTTACTCTCTGAAGTGAAGTGTTTATTCAGTGCCCTGCACACAGTGTGCAATAAATATAACTGATGCAACCAAGTGATTATTTTGGTCAGGGAAAAAATGGGTATAGGCAAATATTTTCATCCTGAATGATGGTGCTTGTATGGTTTTTCGATCCAGATTACTCTTGTATTGATTCATTCATTCATTCAATTTAATCGTATTTATTGAGCGCTTACTATGTGCAGGCCACTGTACTAAGCCCTTGGAAAGTACAATTTGGCAACAGATAGAGACAATCCCTGCCCAACACGGGCTCACAGTCTAGAAGGAGGAGTCAGACAACAAAACAAAACAAGTAGATGGACATCAGTAACATCAAAATAGATATTATTATACATCATTAATAAAATAAATAGAATAATAAATATGTACAAATATACACCTGTACTGTGGGGAGGGGAAGGGGTTAGAGCGGAGGGAAGGAGTAGTGACGAGGGAGAAGGAGGGAGGAGCAGAGGAAAAGGGGGGCTCAGTCTGGGAAGGCCTCTTGGAGGAGGTGAGCTCTCAGTAGGGCTTTGAAGGGAGGAAGAGAGTTAGTTGGGCAGATGTGGGGAGGGAGGGCATTCCAGGTCAGCGGCAGGACGTGGGCCAGGGGTCGACGGCGGGATAGGTATGAACAGGGGACAATGAGGAGGTGAGCAGCAGAGAAGCGGAGTGTGCGGGCTGGGCTGGAGAAGGAGAGAAGGGAGGTGGGGTAGGAGGGGGCAAGGGGATGGAGACCTTTGAAGCCAGGAGTGAGGAGTTTTTGCTTCATATGAAGGTTGATAGGCAACCACTGGAAGTTTTTGAGGAGGGGGTAGCATGCCCAGAGTGTTTCTGTAGAAAGATAATCCGGGCAGTAGAGTGAAGTGTAGACTGACGCAGGGAGAGACAGAAGGATGGGAGATCATAAAGGATGCTGATACAGTAATCCACTTGGGATATGATGAGAGATTGTACCAACAAGGTAGCTGTTTGGATGGAGAGGAAAGGGCGGATCTTGGCAATGTTGTGAAGGTGAGACCGGCAGGTTTTGGTGATGGATTGGATGGATGGGGTGAATGAGAGAGCAGAGTCAAGGATGACCCCAAGGTTGTGGGCACGTGAGACGGGAAGGATGGTAGTACCGTCCACAGTGACGGAAAAGTCAGGGAGAGGACAGGGTATAGGAGGGAAGATAAGGAATTCTGTCTTAGACATTTTGAGTTTTAGGTGGCAGGCGGACATCCAGGTGGAGACCCTGAAGGCAGGAGGAGATATGAGCCTGGAGGGAGGGAGAGAGAACAGGGGAGGAGATGTAGATTTGGGTGTCATCTGTGTAGAGATGATAGTTTATGTGTGAGCCAGAGGAGGCAGGAAGACACCAGAAAGGACAAGAAGAAGCCAGAAGAAACTAGAAGATGAGGAAGGCAAAAGTAGGTCAGAAAGAACTTTGCACTTTCATAATTCCGCTTGCTTGCTGCATTTCTCACTCCAGAAGGAAAGAAATTTTTAAAAGTTATGGGGTGCCACAGGATTTTAGTAGGAGACACACTTCAAACAAACAAAAAAACCCCACAGAGAAGCACTAACACAGTCGTGGCCTTTTAGTAATGGGGCAATTTGAGGCTGATTGCTCTTTTCAGTTGGGCATCCACGTGGTGCATAGAAGACCTGAGTGATGTCACTGTTTTACTCAATCCAAGTACAGCTTTATTCCATTATTCACTCCATTTGGACTCATTGTGGGTTTTTTTTTACCCAGCCCTTAGATCTTGAGAGCTGAATTGCTCTCCTAAGAAAGTTTCAGTTCAAAGAGAAGCACTTTGGAACCCTGTCCTTACCTGAAATTTGTTCTGCAAACTTGATTGCTGCCTCAATTGGGTCTGATTTCCCGATCTAATCTAGGAGACACAGCTTGAGTGCTTCAGGAGCCAAAAGGTGTCTTCCTGCTACAAAGAAATATGCACTTTCCTGTTGAGTCCGTGAAATTCCATTTAACTATATTTCAATATTGAATTGGTTTAGTCCAAGCAAGATAATGTTGCCTAACAAGAACGAGCTACTCGTTATTCAACATAAAGAATAAACAGAATTTGATAATATCAGGGCCTCAGTTACCCTTTGGATCACTTCATATGCCGGGGTGGGGTGCTTGAAGAGGGTGGGAGGGGGGGATTTTCCCCATTACTCTAAAGTGAGTTTTGCCCAAAAAGGTCTGGGCAGAGATGGTATCTCGTAGCCACTGCAAGGGAAACTGCTTCATCTTCACTATCTGCTTCCAAATAACTCTAGCTAGGGAACACCAATGTTGCCCAGGTAATTACTGCTACCTTTCCATGACTGGATGGATTTGAATCCCCAAGACACAAGTAATAATAATAATAATAATGTTGGTATTTGTTAAGCACTTATTATGTGCAGAGCCCTGTTCTAAGTGCTGGGGTAGACACAGGGTAATCAGATTGTCCCACGTGAGGCTCACAGTCTTAATCCCCATTTTACAGATGAGGGAACTGAGGCAGAGAGAAGTTAAGTGACTGGCCCACAATCACACAGCTGACAAGTGGCAGAGCGGGGATTCGAACCCATGACCTCTGACTCCCAAGCCCGGGCTCTTTCCACTGAGCCACGCTTTGGGAAGAGCTTGGGCTGGGCAGCAGCTCAGGCTTCTGGGGAAAATGCTAATCGCCTCAGCACTTCTCGCTAGTACAGTAGCCTGACTTCCCCAGAAATAGTGAAGTCACAATCATTTGGCAGAGACTCCCTGCTCTATAGTCAGTCAGTTGTATTTACTGAGTGCTTACTCTGTGCAGAGCACTGTACTGAGCATCTCAGAGAGTACAATATTATAACAAACACATTGTAGAAAGAGCAGGCCTGGGAATCAGAGAACTCTAGTACTGATTCTGCCACTTAACCTGCTGTGTGACCGTGGGCAAGTCATTTAAATTTCTCCATGCTTCAGTTTCCTCACCTGTAAAATGAGGTTTCAGTATTCATCTCCTTCCTTCTTAGACTGTGAATGCCAAACGGGACAGGGTCCAAGTCCAACCTGGTTACTGTGAATCTACTCCAGTGCTTGGCACATAGTAAGTGCTTAACAAACACCACATATATTACTATTGCTATTACTATGTCAGACTCTGAAATCTTCCTTAGCCAGCAATATGTGAGGTGAAAATAACAGTATCTGAGCAAAAGAAACTTTAAAAACAAGATCTACAGGAACTTAGGTATTTGACTTCAATTTAATCCACTGAGAAGTTAGCCACATTTACTTACATCCTTGTTAAGGGTCCTTCAGCCTCTGCTGATTCCAACCCCTTATTCTCCCCTCCCCTTTGTTTCAATCCTTCCCTGGAACTGAATAGGCTCCAGTCAATGTCATCAGGTCATTTGGCCCTCTCCAAAAGTGGCCTTAAGGACACCAAAATATTAGTTGCCATTGTTTTTACGAGATGCTCTTCCCCTTGACTCTATTTATTGCCATTGTTCTTGTCTGTCCGTCTCCCCCGATTAGACCGTAAGCCCGTCAAACGGCAGGGACTGTCTCTATCTGTTGCCGACTTGTTCATTCCAAGCGCTTAGTACGGTGCTCTGCACATAGTAAGCACTCAATAAATGCTATTGAATGAATGAATGAATTGACTGCAATTTCCCCTTCTGCTATGTGATGTCCCAGAAAATCATATCAGGGTAGAGGTGTGTGACTGGGACAAGGACACCAAAATATAGTGACTGCAATTTCCCTTTCTGCTATGTGATGTCCCAGAAAATAACATCAGGGTAGAGGTCTGTGAATGGGGGAAGATGGTAAGGAGATGATAAGAGAAGCGGTGTGGCCTAGTGGAAAGATTACAGGTCTGGGAGTCAGAGGACCTGGGTTCTAATGCCGACTCTGCTGATTGCTTGCTGTGTGACTTCGGGCAAGTCATATAACTTCTCTGTGCCTCAGTTCTCCCTCTTAATTAGATTGTGAGCCCCATGAGGAATAGGGACTCTGTCCAACTTAATTCATTTGTATCTACCCCATTGTTTAAAAGAGTGTTTGTAAGTGCTTAACAAATACCATTTTAAAAAAAAATCACAGGGAAGGACCAAGAAAAAAGCAATCGGGCTGTTGATCTGGCTCTTTCTTGGCCCTTCTCGACAGAGCCCAGTGTCTCTCTATTTTGGGTGACTTCAGTAGAAAGACCCTCCTCTACTCATAAAGACACACAGTTGAGATTGGAACTGGTTGAGAAGAACTCTTGACTCCCTCTGGAATAACTAAGACCAAAGGAAGCAGCGTGGCCTAGTGGATAGAACTCGGGCCTGGGAGTTAGGAGTTCTAATCCCAGCTCTGCCATTTGTCTGTTGTGTGACCTTGGTCAAGTCACTTCCCTTCTCTGGGCCTCAGTTACCTCACCTGCAAAATGGGGATTAAGATTGTGAGCCCCAGGTGGGACGGGGACTGTGGCCAAGCTTGTATCTTCAGCAAGGCTTAGAACAATTCCTGGCATGTAGGAGGTGCTTAGCAAATACCATAAAAAAGAGAGGGAGAAAGGGAGAGATGGGGAGAGGGGAAGAGGGGGAGAGGAGGAGAAAGTTTGGTGGGGGTAGGGGATGTGGGGGGCGGGGGTAGATAACAGACCACCATGTGGGAGCAATAACGGATAGTGTGGTGATATAGTCCAGAACCATTTGGGGGTTTCAGTGCTTGAGGCAAGAGCCAACGTATACTGCTTTACTGCCCATATTATGATCACAGTGGGAAAAGTTGCACATAAATACCTCAAACAAATAGGTTTTGCTTAAGTCCATGTGGGACATGGACTGTGTCCAACATGATTAGCTCGTACCTACCCAGCACATAGTACAGCACCCCAGCACTTAAATACCATAAAAAAAGTTCAGCAAATCATGATTTTGAAAAATCCAGGACAATTCTCTGCTGGGTACAAAGAAAATACTCGACGTTTGAAATAAACAGATGACTGTCAGGCTCCAATAGAAAGTCAGTTGGATGTTGCATAAATAAGCCCATAGGTTTTGTGGAAAAAGCCGTAATTGAAAGAAAAAAGCTATGTTTTCTTCTACGCTATTTCTTTTCATCTCGTTTCTTCCTTTCCTTCATTAATACTGAGAGGGGCATTTAGGCAAATGATTCTATTGTGGCTGCCCTTTTGTCCTTCTTTCCATTCATGATCCTTTACAAGTTTCTTGTCCACACCCACACTGATTGGCGTCTCTCCACATTCCACAAGTGATTTAACAAACTCATTTTGTGTCTGCACATTACAGTGTTGAGTTTTCCCTATTTTTCTTCTAAAAAGAAATAGCCTACACATCCCTGCACCTAAAGTGTCCTTGTAATAGTGCCTGGTAACTTCTGGTTACTTCGGGATACTTGGAATGGGTCCAACCCGACTTGCTTGCAACTGCCCCAGCGCTTAGTACAGTGTCTGGCTTAACAAATACCACAATTATCATTTAATTTCCAGGATGAATTGAAATGTGACATTCCGTAAGTGAATATTACACAGTGTCCGTGAATGCTCATCTCTTCCCAGCCTAGGACCAAGGCAGAATCATTACATACATGTCTACATCTTACCCGAGGAAATCAAGTCAAGGACAGCTGGTAACCCATGGTGTAGGGGATAGATTTTGGTCCTGGGAGTCAGAAGGTTATGGGTTCTAATCCCAGATCTGCCACTTATCTGCTGTGGGACCTTGGGCAATTCTCTTAACTCCTCTGTGCTTCAGTTACCTCAACTGTAAAATGAGGATTGAAACTGTGAGTCCCCACATGGGACAAGGGACTGTGCCCAACCCAATTTGCTTATATAATAATGTTGGTATTTGTTAAGCGCTTACTGTGCAGAGCACTGTTCTAAGCGCCGGGGTAGATACAGGGTAATCAGGTTGTCCCACGTGAGGCTCACAGTCTTCATCCCCATTTTACAGATGAGGTAGCTGAGGCACAGAGAAGTCAACTGACTTGCCTAAGGTCACACAGCTGACAAGTGGCAGAGCCTGGAGTCGAACCCATGACCTCTGACTCCGAAGTCCATGGCTTAGTACGGAGCCTGGTACATAGTAAGCGCTTAGAAAATACCATGATTATTATTATTACTTCGATTTACTTATGTACACATCGATTTACATGCCCTCTTTCATCACCTATAATAATGTTGGTATTTGCTAAATGCTTACTATGTGCTGAGCACTGTTCTAAGCGCTGGAGTAGACACAGGGGAATCAGGTTGTCCCACGTGGGCTCACAGTCTTAATCCCCATTTTACAGATGAGGTAACTGAGGCACCGAGAAGTGAAGTGACTTGCCCAAAGTCACACAGCTGACAGGTGGCCGAGCCGGGATTCGAACCCATGACCTCTGACTCCAAAGCCCGTGCTCTTTCCACTGAGCCACGCTGCTTCCCTATTCATCTACAGATCCATTTTTCCTGTCTCTTGGCCTACCTGAAAATCATTTTATGTCTGTATCTGTGTTAAACTGCAAACAACCAAACTGCTACTACATAGGTCAAACACTTGTCATTCCCATCTCAACCACTGCGTCGGCCTCCTCACTGACCTCCCTGCCTCCTGACTCTTCTCCTCCAGTCCATAGTTGGCACTGTTCTAAAACAAGCAAAAAAAAAATTCTGCTCTAGTCTCTCCACTCCTCAGAAACCTCCAGTGGTTGTCCATCCATTTCCATATCAACCAGAAACACCTTACCTCAGGCTATAATAATAATAATAATGTTGGTATTTGTTAAGCGCTTACTATGTGCCGAGCACTGTTCTAAGCGCTGGGGTAGACTCAGGGGAATCAGGTTGCCCCACGTGGGGCTCTCAGTCTTAATCCCCATTTTACAGATGAGGGAACTGAGGCACCGAGAAGTGAAGTGACTTGCCCAGAGTCACACAGCTGACAAGTGGCCGAGCTGGGATTTGAACCCATGACCTCTGACTCCAAAGCCCGTGCTCTTTCCACTGAGCCACGCCGCTATAAGGCACTTCATTTGATCTCTCCCCACTACCTCACTAGAGAGGCAACATGGCCTAGTGGATAAAGCACCGATGTGGGAGTCCGAAGGGCCTGAGTTCTAATCCCGACTCGGCCATTTGCCTGCGGTGTGACTTTGGACCAGTCACTTCATTCTCTGTGCCTCAGTTCCCTCATCGGTAAAATGAGGAATAAGTTTATGTGCCTTATGTGAGACAGGAAATGTATCCAACCTAATTAACTTGTATCTACTCCAGCGCTTAGTACAGTGTCTGGCAATAGTAAGCACTTCAAAAATACAACAGTTATTACCTATACCTCACTCCTCTCCCCCTAAAACAAAGCCCACATACTTTGCCCCTCTAACACCAACCTAATCACTGTGCCTCCATTTTGCCTGTCTCATCCTCAATCCCTTGTTCACACCCTCTCCTCCGATTAGACCGTAAGCCCGTCAATGGGCAGGGACTGTCTCTATCTGTTGCCGACTTGTCCATTCCAAGCGCTTAGTCCAGTGCTCTGCACATGGTAAGCGCTCAATAAATATGAATGGATGGATGAATGAATGAATGAATGAATGAATGAACCCTCCATCCTCACTGGAATTCTCTCCCCGTTTCATAGCCAACACAGCACCACTTGCCAGGACGCCATGGAAGGAAACTTCCCG
The DNA here is from genome assembly GCF_004115215.2 of Ornithorhynchus anatinus. NCBI lineage: Eukaryota > Metazoa > Chordata > Mammalia > Monotremata > Ornithorhynchidae > Ornithorhynchus > Ornithorhynchus anatinus. The sequence goes on from NC_041728.1 coordinate 133,527,451, forward strand.
GAACTCCTTATTGTGTTCAAAAGTGTATAAGAGAGGCAAGTTTATTACTATTAGTGCTTCTTCTAGCTCTAGTAGGGAGTGGGGGTTGACAGGCCGAGTTTCTTCAGCTAGTCAAGGCCAGATCAACTCCGCTCAGTGCACACAGTTTCTTTATGTACAGTTGATACAGCCTGCAGACGTAATCAGAAGAGCACAATAATAATGTTGATGGTACTTGTTAAGTGCTTACTATGTATTGAACACTGTTCTAAGAGCTGGGGTAGATACCAGGTAATCAGGTTGTCCCACGTGGGGCTCCCAGTCTTCATCCCCATTTTACAGATGAGGTAACTGAGGCCCAGAGAAGTGAAGTGACTTGCCCAAAGTCACACAGCCTACAAGTGGCGGAGCCAGGATTAGAACTCGCATCCTCTGACTCCCAAGCCCGTGCTCTTTCCACTTAGCCACGCTGCTTCATGAACACGTTATGTAAGTGTGTATACAGTATACACAGGTTAAGACAGGTAGCACTATTTCCCACTGGGTGATTTCCAGTGTAACCACGGGCTTGTTTTACTCTCCAGGTGATCAAATATCACTGATAAACAAGGCCAGGGGTCGTGAGGTCCTGGGTTCTAATTCCTGCTCCGCCGCTTGTCAGCTGTGTGACTTTGGGCAAGTCACTTCACTTCTCTGTGCCTCAGTTTCCTCATCTGTAAATTGGGCATTTAGACTGTGAGCCCCACGTGGGACAACCTGATCACCTTTTATCCCCCCCCCAGCGCTTAGAACCGTGCTTTGCACATAGTAAGCACTTAACAAATACCATAAGAAAAAAGGGATGAACAGGTTCATTCTGTACTGAGCTGATGGGCCAATTTCCCTAATAAGACAGGCCAAATGAAGCAGAGGGATGAGGATGTGTGATGTGCCTGCCTGCAGTAGCAAGGCTCAGTAGTACTTGGGCTCCTTGAGGTGATCAAGCAGGCCTAGACTTGAAAGCGGTCAGAGGGGTAGGTCTGAGAGAGAAAAGGGCAGATACAAGGCACTGACCACTGTGCTCCAAAATGCCTTTTCTGCCTTCATTCACTCAATCATATTGATTGAGCCTTTACCGTGTACCGAGCACTGTACTGAGCGCTTTGGAGAGTACAATAGTGCAATAAAAAGACACATTCCCTGCCCATAAGGAGCTTACAGTTCAGAGGGACTAATCTCACATCTCCTTACCCTATTTTCCCTTCCTATTGTGTCAACTGTGCACTTGAGTCCCCACCTCCGAAATATTTAGGTACTCCTCCCACCCCTACAGCACCTATAAACATTTCCTTATACTAATGCTATACTTATTATACCTTATTGCAGTACATGATTATATGCTGTAATATATAATTATTAAAATCATATTATATATTATACTATTACATACTTTAATGAATACTTATTACAACATATTATATAATGTGATATAAAATACTATTATTATATACCTATATAATTAAATAACATAAGCCTATACTTATCCTACACTATAGTTACAGCCTATCCTATATTTATTCCTTATCCTAATATTTCCCATATCCTTTGCTTCCCCTATGAGTAATTTATTTTAATCTCTGTTCCCCCACTAGAGTTGATGCTCTCCGGGGTCATGGATTATGCCTACTTATACAGTTGCACTCTCCCCAGCGCTTAATAATAATTAATAATTATTATGGTACTTGTTAAGTACTTACTATGTACCAAGCACTGTTCTAAGCACTGGGGTAGATAAAAGGTAATCAGGTTGGATACAGTCCCTGTCCCACATGGGGCTCACATCCAGCGCTTAGAACAGTGCTCGGCACATAGTAAGCGCTTAACAAATACCAACATTATTATTACTCTTAATCTCCCTTTTACAGATGAGCTGAATGAGGTAAATGAGGGCCAGAGAAGTGAAGTGACTTGCCCAAGGTCACTCAGCAGACATGGCGGAGCCAGGATTAGAAGCTTGAAGCAGCGTGGCTCAGTGGAAAAAGCCTAGGCTTCGGAGTCAGAGGTCATGGGTTTGACTCCCGGCTCTGCCACTTGTCAGCTGTGTGACTATGGGCAAGTCACTTCACTTCTCTGTGCCTCAGTTACCTCATCTGTAAAATGGGGATTAACTGTGAGCCTCTCGTGGGACAACCTGATGACCCTGTATCTCCCCAGCGCTTAGAACAGTGCTCTGCACATAGTAAGCGCTTAACAAATGTCAACATTATGATTAGAACCCAGGTCTTTCCGACTCCCAGGCCCGTCTCCTATCCGCTAAGCCACACTGCTTCTCTTGCACAAGGTACACTTCTTTCAATTGTATTTACTGAGTGCTTACTGTATGCAAAGGACTGTACTAAGCGCTTGGAATGTACAATTCCCCAACAGATAGAGACAATCCCTGCCCAATGACAGGCTCACAGTCTAAAAGGGGGAGACAGACAGCAAAACAAAACAAGCAGTCAGACATCAGTACCATCAAAACAGACAAATAGAATCATGGATATATACAAACGCTCAGTAAATGCCTCAAATTTCCATTTTAGAGAAGCAGCATAGCTCTGTGGAAAGAGCACACGCTTTGGGGTCAGAGGTCATGAGTTCCAATCCCAGCTCTGCCGCTTGTCAGCTGTGTGACTGTGGGCAAGTCACTTCACTGTGCCTCAGTTACCTCATCTGTAAAATGGGGATTAAGACTGTGAGCCCCACGTGGGACAACCTGATTTCCCTGTGTCTACCCCAGCGCTTAGAACAGTGCTCTGCACATAGTAAGCGCTTGACAAATACTAACATTATTATTATTATTATCATTATTATTATTTTACCGGTGAGGTAACCGAGGCATAGAGAAGCGTTGGGCAATCCAGAGGGGCAGAAGTCCAGGGCATACACACAACATAATAAACATTTTTCAGACCCTTTAACTAAAGGATACATTAATTTGAAAGCAGCATGGAGCAGCGGATAGAACTCGGGCCTGGGAATCACAATGTCATGGGTTCTAATGCCGGCTCCGCCACCTGTCTGCTGTGTGACCCCACAGCAATCACTTTGCTTCTCTGTGCCTCATATGGGGATTGAGACTGAACCCCATGTGGGACGGAGACTGTGTCCAACCTGTATCTACCCCAGTGCTTAGAACAACAGTGCTTAGCACATCAAAAGCGCTTAACAAGTACCATGATAATACTAATAATTCCATTAGTTCATTGTCCTACATTGCCACTTGCTCTAGTGTAAAATGAGGCTTATAGGGAGGGAAAGAATCTAAAGAATGAACGCAGAACAAAAGCTTGTGTAGCTACCTCTTCATGGGCAATTCTGTATTGACGCCCAAGGCCATCTCCAGAGCGCCTCGTAACGCCAAATCTTTAGTGTGAGCTAGTACTAGTTTCTCACTCCTTTACGTTCATCGGTTATGCTTCCCGAAGGAGACGTACGCTGTAGAGATCAAAGACTACTAATATCAGCACCTAAGAATACAGAGAAATTAAAAAAAGATGGTAAAAACTTAGCATATGCCTAATTTTGTGGTCTGACCTCTCTTAATTGAACCTAATCTCAAATCGAAATCTTGTAGGGCACCAGGAAAAAATCAGGACCTGGTATTTGTTCACTGGTTCAGTTGTATTTATCGACTCCTTACGGTGTGCAGAACCCTGTACTAAGTGCTTGGGAGAGTGCCATATCACAATAAATGGACACATTACCTGCCCACAACGAGTTTACAGTCTAGAGAATGAGCCAGCCCTCAGATTCTCGAATTGAAAAATAAAATGAGCCTGCAACAAGGATCGAAACTTGAAACAGGATAGGATATTTTCTTAGGAAAATTAGGGCACTAGGCCCTTGTTATCCTAGAATATTACCAGGATTAAAGCAGTCATTTCCACTTTCCTGAGGAGGAACAGGTCCAATTTCCTTTGGGGGTATATGCCTGGGAGTAATGGATGTTGGGAGCTAAATCAGTTGAGGTTGAATCTCAGACCTAAGGATCCCAAGGAGGGCTTATTTTGAACCTCTTCCTCCAGGGAGAGATTCGAGTCACAGTTCCAGTAGAACTCTGGGAGACTCTTATTATTAATTGTTATTATTATTAATAATAATATAATAATGGCACTTGTTAGGGGCTCACTGTGCCAAGCACTAAGTGCTGGAGCAGATACAAGCTGATCAAGTTGAACACAATCTCTGTCCCACATGGGGCTCGCATTCTTAATCCCCATTTTACAGATGAGGTAACCGAGGCCCAGATAAGTTAAGTGACTTACCCAAGGTCACACAGCAGACAGGTGGCGGAGCCAGGATTAGAACCCAAGTCTTTTAGGTACCCTAAATCGCCAGGAGTTCTATTCCCTCTTGGATGCTGAATAATTTCATACATTCTGTCTCATTCCTCTGACCACTTGTCAGTACCAAGAGCCTTTTACCTGTCAACACTGAGATTTGGCAAATATTTTTAATTTAAACTTTGTCTCTTCGCAGTTTAGCTGCCCTTTGTCTACGCTTTTATCAGTTACGAGGGAAGTTGACAGAAATGTTACTTACCTTTGACCGGTTAATGAATCCAAATCTGTCACTAAATTAACAGATGCAGCTGAAGGTGCTGAAGCCATGGGATTAGAACACTGGGGTTGAAGTCATTAGTTTTGTCTCCTAAGAGGCTTTGCATTTGTACAGAATAAGCGGAGATAGCCAGTCTGTTCTGCCTCTTAAAGGTGAAACGGCCAGGAGGAGAAGCTATTACCCACCTTTCCCTTAACAGGGAGAGTGAGAAAAATAATGGCAGGAGAGAAGGAGGTGGAAGAGAGAATAAATTCATTTATTTCTCTGTTGGGTCATTCATTTATTCATTCAGTAGGAGTTATTGAGCTTTTTCTGGGTGAGGCACTGCATAGGCATCTGGGAAAGTAAAGTGAAAGTAATAATAATAATGGAATTCGTTAAGTTCTCACTGGGTGTCAGGCACTGTACTAAGGACAGAGGTAGGTACAGCAAATCAGGTTGGACACAGTCCCTGCCCATGCGGAGCTCAAAGTCTCAATTCCCATTTTACGGGTGAGGTGACTGAGACACAGAGAAGTGAAGTGACTTGCCCAGGGTCACACAACATGCAAGTGGCAAAACTGGGATTAGAACCCATGACCTTCTGCCTCCCAAGCTCTATCCACTATGCCAGCCCTGCTCTCATGAGCCTTCTTCTTTTCCCTTCCCCTCCACTTCCTTCCCTTCCCTCCTTCTCCTCCTCCTTTTTTGAATGTTTTCTTTCATCGCCCCCTCCTTCTTTGTGTCCATTTTCCCCTCCCCCAAAAATCTGCCATAAATTCAGCCTCACATTCAAAATTAAAAGTTAGAACTGGATATTACTACTGAGAAGCAGCGTGGCTCAGTGGAAAGAGCGCGGGCTTTGGAGTCAGGGTTCATGAGTTCGAATCCCAGCTCTGCCACTTGTCAGCTGTGTGACTGTGGGCAAGTCACTTAACTTCTCTGTGCCTCAGTTCCCTCATCTGTAAAATGGGGATTAAGACTGTGAGCCCCACGTGGGACAACCTGATTCCCCTATGTCTACCCCAGCGCTTAGAACAGTGCTCGGCACATAGTAAGCGCTTAACAAATACCAACATTATTATTATTATAGAACAGCATGTGGCCCAAAAGTCATACAATTCCTCCTAGGGAAATGATAGGGACAAAATCAACAAAAGACTGAAATGAGAGTTCATTTTAAATCAATTACCAGTTAATTTAAGGAAAATAAAACTCACAGAGACATCCGATTAACTAATTGGAAGATTCTGGCCCTGCTCACTAAACCGATCAAGTTAGAAGACTCTGTATTCAGAAATCAATATCTAGCTAGGCAAATGGTGATGACCAGGATACTTCAGCTTTCTCAGCTATGAGATGCTTGTGATTCCTGGAGGAGGGCCTGCTCAACAGGGACCCAAGTTCGAAGACAGAAGTGAGCATCTCTGGAAGTTACGAGAAAGTCGCAAAATACATGTCATGAGGGAAACAAGCACAGACAGGAGGACAGGAAAAGAGAAATAGGTTTAGTTAGCTCTTAGCTGAAACAAAGAATTTAAATTGGACAAGGATGAAATTTCTGACAGAAAGAGCTTGTATATTGCTTTAAAAGAAGTGAAAATTCCTTCAATGGAAGTGACTGTGGTTTTATCTAAGATCAAGTGCCAAGGCCTTATACTATTCAAACACATTTAGCCCCATTTATAAGGCATATATAATAATGATAATAATAATAATAGTGGTACTTGTTAAGCGCTTACTATGCGCCCAGCACTGTTCTAAGCGTTGGAGTAGATACAGGTTAATCAGATAGGACATAGTTCCTGTCCCATATGGAGATCACACTCATCCCCATTTTACAGATGAGGTGACCGAGGCACAGAGAAGTGAAGTGACTTGCCCAAGGTTACACAGCAGTCAGGTGGTGGAGCCAGGAATAGAACCCAGATCCTTCTGACTCCCTGCAAGCAGGAATATCTCCTTCAGTGGGCAGATGAATTCTTGTAAATCACTGTGTTAGCTAAAATTGCATTGGGTTATCAGTTCCTTCAAAGGGAAATATGGTGAAAGGGCAGAGGAAATTGGTGCAAACAACTGAAATATTACGTCCCCTTTTATTGGTTGAAATTCAAGGAGATTGCAGAAAATGAAAGCTAAAAACTGTACTTGATTTTCAGGCATTACATGACAATTAGTGGCCATTAGGAATTCACAGGGAACTAACTCTTAAGGACAATGCTAAAAATTACTTTCTAGTTCCCTTTTCAGTTGTAAACGATAGCGGGGCTTTCCCAAAATCCCGTACATTCCTCTGCACTGCTGATAGACCCCTAATTTACAGGCAATTCACAATCACTTTAAGGTAACCATATTTGACTATTCTTCCATATCATTTTCAACAAATCACCTAATTAAAAAAAGCATGTAGTGGGAGAAAAGTCTGTATAGAAACCCAAGAGTATGGTTATTAGTGTATTGTAGGCAGGGAAAGGGTTTGGTGTTTTCATGTAATTCTCAAGTGCTTAGTACACTGTACTGCTTTCAGGAGGAGGGGCTCAATAAATAGCATTACTATTATTACTACCTGTATCTCCTACAAAACCAAAATGTGCATTCAGATTTTGTATACCTCTCTGCAGTGGCTGTACAAAATGAGTTAAATTGTCCTACTCTAATGCTTTTCTACTTTTCTGTCAAATTAATATTAATCCAAACTAAGAATTACAATGTCTGATTCTAACAGAAAAGGCATACAGAAATAAGCAGGAGAAAAGATAAAAAGTGATAAAACAAGGAGGCAGTCCATTTATTTTCTCTTCTCTCCCCTTCCAAACTTCTATTTCATGCAAATTAGGGGCATAAAATAAGGCCACAAGTTCCACAGATTGGAGCTGGGGTAAGGGAGAGGAAAAGAGATCAGATCTTCCCTGTCTTTATTTTTCCCGAGGTTGGTTGTTGTTTTTCTCATCTTTGCTGTCACCGTTTATTAAGTACTTACTAAGCTTTTTTTTCTTCCATTAATAATAAAATAATAATAATGTTGGTATTTGTTAAGTGCTTACTATGTGTGGTGCACTGTTCTAAGCGCTGGGGTAGATTTACAGGGCAGTCAGGTTGTCTCACATGAGGCTCACAGTCTTAATCCCCATTTTACAGATGAGATAACTGAGGCACAGAGAAGTTAAGTGACTTGCCCACAGTCACACAGCTGACAAGTGGCAGAGCTGGGATTCAAATCTATGACCTCTGACTCCCAAGCCTGTGCTCTTTCCACTGAACCATGCTGCTTCCGTATAAATACATACTGGGGGTATTTCTACAGAAAAAAACCCAAAAAACTTCCACCACTTTTTTTAGCCTTCTACCTTTCTACCCTTAACTCTGATCAAATCTATGACATGAACATTCTTTTCTGCAAATCCGACATAAATTCACACAGAATTTGAGTTGGTACATAGTTTTATCACCACCTTACTCAAAGTTTAAAAGAATGTACACACACTACAATTGATTTATTAATTCTCAAGCTGGTCCTGGGAGGTATGGCCATGACATTTTGTGGAAAATTCTCTATTCCCTTCTAAACACTTTTAAAATAAGGAATAGATTTCTAGTCCAGAAAAGAGCCAGGATGTTTGGAAAACTGATTATGTTATGGTGAATAAGAGAAAATATGGTGAATGTCATGTATGGCCATGACATTATGTGGAAAATTCTCTATTCCTTCTAAACCCTTTTAAAATAAGGAATAGATTTCTAGTCCAGAAAAGAGCCAGGATGTTTGGAAAACTGATTATATTATGGTGAATAAGAGAATAAGAGCATAATTAGCATTTCTGAAAATGAATTCTCTGTAGTGGACTTGGGTAAATTGTTTAACTTCTCTGTGCCTCAGATTCCTTTTCTAACATACAAGGTAAGATTTTTGTTCTACCTCTCCCTTAGACTGTGAGTTCCATACTTGGGAGCGGTGTCCAAAATTCATTCATTCATATTTATTGAGCACTTACTGTGTGCAGAGCACTGTACTAAGAGCTTGGGAAAGTACAATACAGAAATAGAGACCATCCCTGCCCACAGTGAGCTCACAGTCTACAGTGGGGGAGATAGGCATCAATACAAGTAAACAGGCATCAAGATAAATAAATAAAATGACACATCTATCCATAAGTGTTGTAGGGAGGCAAGAGGGCGAAGAGCAAAGGGAGTGAGTCAGGGTGATTCAGAAGGGAGTGGGTGATGAGGAAAAGTGGGGCTTAGTCTGGGAAGACCTCTTGGAGGAGGTGAGCCTTCAGCAGGGTTTTGAAGTGGGGGAAGAGTAATTATCTGGTGAATGTGAGGAGGGAGGGCATTCCACGCCATAGGTAGGACGTGGGCCAGGGGTTGGCGGCGGCACAGGTGAGAACAAGGCACGGTGAGGAGTTGAGCATCGGCAGAGGAGGGGACTGTGTGGGCTGGGATGGAGAAGGAGAGAAGGGAGGTGAGGTAGGAGGGGGGAAGGCGATGGACAGCTTCGAAGCCAATAGTGAGGAGTTTTTGTTTGTTACAGAGGGGGGTAGGCAACACTGGAGATTTTTAAGGAGGGGGGGTGACATATAAAATATGGAGAAGCAGTGTGGCTCAGTGGAAAGACCCCGGGCTTGGGAGTCAGAGGTCAAGGGTTCTAATCCAGGCTCCAGCCTCTTGCCAGCGGGGTGACTTTGGGCAAATCACTTCACTTCTCTGGGCCTCAGTTACCCCACTTGTAAAATGGGGATTCTGACTATAAGCCCCACGTGGGACAATCTGATGACCCTGTAGCCTTTCCAGCGCTTAGAACAGTGCTTTGCACTTAGTAAGTGCTTAACAAATGCCATCATTATTATATGATTATTTTATATCTACCCCAGGGCTTAGTACATAGTAATTGCTTAATACTATTACGTTTTACAAGGAGCAAGAGAGTAATATTAGCTCAATCAATCAATCAGTGGTATTTATTGAGGCACTTATTCATTCATTCATTCAATAGTATTTATTGAGTGCTTACTATGTGCAGAGCACTGTACTAAGCGCTTGGAATGAACAAGTCGGCAACAGATACAGTCCCTGCCTTTTGATGGGCTTACAGTCTAATCGGGGGAGACGGACAGACGAGAACAATGGCAATAAATAGAGTCGAGGGGAAGAACATCTCGTAAAAACAATGGCAACTAAATAGAATCGAGGCGATTTCATTAACAAAATAAATAGGGTCATGAAAATATATACAATTGAGCAGACGAGTACAGTGCTGAGGGGACGGGAAGGGAGAGGGGGAGGAGCAGAGGGAAATGGGGGGAAAAGAGGGTTAAGCTGCGGAGAGGTGAAGGGGGGGTGGTAGAGGGAGTAGAGGGAGAAGGGGAGCTCAGTCTGGGAAGGCCTCTTGGAGGAGGTGAGTTTTAAGTAGGGTTTCGAAGAGGGGAAGAGAATCAGTTTGGCGGAGGTGAGGAGGGAGGGCGTTCCGGGACCGTGGGAGGACGCGGCCCGGGGGTCGACGGCGGGACGGGCGAGACTGAGGGACGGTGAGGAGGTGGGCGGCAGAGGAGCGGAGCGTGCGGGGTGGGCGGTAGAAAGAGAGAAGGGAGGAGAGGTAGGAAGGGGCAAGGTGACGTAGAGCCTCGAAGCCTAGAGTGAGGAGTTTTTGTTTGGAGCGGAGGTCGATAGGCAACCACTGGAGGTGTTTAAGAAGGGGAGTGACAGGCCCAGAGCGTTTCTGCAGGAAGATGAGGTGGGCAGCGGAGTGAAGAATAGACTGGAGCGAGGCGAGAGAGGAGGAAGGGAGGTCAGAGAGAAGACTGACACAGTAGTCTAGCCGGGATATAACGAGAGCCTGTAACAGTAAGGTAGCCGTTTGGGTGGAAAGGAAAGGGCGGATCTTGGCGATATTATAAAGGTGAGACGGGCAGGTTGGGTGACGGATCGGATGCGTGTGGGTGAACGAGAGAGACGAGTCGAGGATGACACCGAGATCGCGGGCCCGAGAGACGGGAAGGATGGTCGTGCCATCCACAGTGATAGGGAAGTCTGGGAGAGGACCGGGCTTGGGAGGGAAGATGAGGAGCTCAGCTTTGCTCATGTTGAGTTACTCTGTGCAGAGCTCAGAAGTAGCATGGTCTACTGGATAGGGCACATGCCTGACAGTCAGAAGGAACTGGGTTCTAATCCTGGCTCTATTTGTCTGTCGTGTGACCTTAGGCAAGGCGCTTAACTCGTAGTGCGGGCTGAGTTGTGGTAAGAGAGTAGCTAGGTGTGGTAGGAGGGGGAAAGATGATTGTGTGCTAAAGTCGAGATTGGAACCCAGGACGTCTGACTCCCAGGCCCATGCTCTTTCCACTAAGCTTGGAAAACATTTCTAAGAGGCAGAGAGCCTGAACAGGCCGGGCAGCAGAGGCCCCATTGTCCTGTCACCTCAGAAAGGGAAGGGCTCAATATGGAAGGGAAGAACACTGGATGCTTTGAAGAGGATGAGGAATCCATGGGTCCAGAAGGAAAATCCACAGTTCACTGGTAGGGAGAAAGAGGGTTTACCTAAGGGTGTTGATAATAAAAATAATAATAATGATAATTGAGGTATTTGTTAAGTGCTTATTACGTGCTAGGCACTCTACTAAGCACTAGGGAGGAATACAAGTTGGGTTGAACATGGTCCCTGTCTCACATTAGGCTCTGTCTTAATCCCCATTTTACAGTTATGGTAACTGAGGCCTAGAGGAAGTGAAGTGACTTGCCCAAGGTCACAAAGCAGACAAACGGCAGAGCCAGATTTAGAACCCAGGTCCTCTGACTTCCAAACCTGTGCTCCTTCCACTAAGCTGTGCTGATCTCCTGACAACTGTACTCAGTCATTACATTCATTCATTCATTTATTCAGTTGTATTTATTGAGCACTTTCAGTGTGCAGAGCACTGTACTAAGTGCTTGGGAGAGTACACTCTACTATCACACACATTCCCTGCCCCCAATGAGGTCACAGTCTAGAGGGCCATGTTTCTGGGCAGTCTCTGAGGAGAAAGAGCACGGACTTGGGAGTCAGATGTCGTGGGTTCTAATCCCGCTCCGCCACTTGTCAGCTGTGTGACTTTGGGCAAGTCACTTCACTTCTCTGGGCCTCAGTTACCTCATCTGTAAGATGGGAATTAAGTCTGTGAGCCCCACGTGGGGCAACCTGATCACCTTGTATCCCCCCAGTGCTTAGAACAGTGCTTTGCACATAGTAAGCGCTTAACTAATACCACCATTATTATTATTAGAAGGGGGGAGACGGACAACAAAACAAAAAGAGTAGACAGGCATCAATAGCATCATGTACATAATAGCATACAGGAGAAGCAGTGTGGCTCAGGAGAAGCAGTGTGGCTCAGTGGAAAGAGCCTGGGCTTCGGAGTCAGAGGGCATGAGTTCGACTCCCGGCTCTGCCACTTGTCAGCTGTGTGACTGTGGGCAAGTCACTTCACTTCTCTGTGCCCCAGTTCCCTCATCTGTAAAATTTGGGATTAAAAGTGAGCCCCACATGGGACAACCTGATTACCCTGTATCTCTCCCAGTGCTTAGAACAGTGCTCGGCACCTAGTAAGCACTTAACAAATACCAACATTATTATTATTATAATAGCATTATATAGGTAGCCATAATTTACTTGTGTATGCTAAAGTCTGCCTCTTCCTCTAGACTGTGAGCTCGCTGTGGGCAGGGGCTGTGCCTACCTACTGCCAACTCCTTAGTTAAGTCCAATATATACAGTAAGCGTTTAATAAATAACATTACTACTTGTGTGGCCTGCCCTGATTTGGTTTCCTACTAGAAGGATGCCTGGGCCTCTCTTCTGGAGAGAGTTGTCACCCGTGCAAAATTCACCGCACACATCATGTCACCGCACTGGGTCTTGAATCCAAGCCTTAGATTGTGAGCCCTGTGTGGTACAGGAAGTGTGTCCAACCTGATGATCGTAACTTCTACCCACCCTAGTGTTTGAGACATTGTAAGTGTTTAAGAAATTTTGATTATTATTATTGTTATTACTACTATTTTGTTGTCTGTCTCTCCCCTTCTAGACTATGAGCCCATTGTTGGGCAGGCATTGTCTCTGCTGCCGAATTGTACAGCTCTCTGCACACAGTAAGCACTCACTAAATACGATTGAAAGAATGAATTATCATGATTATGACACAGCACCAGCACTAAGGTTTATTGTGAAAAGAAATAAAAACATATACATGTATATATGAATGCTGAAAATTCAATTAAAGTACATAAATGTGAAGGATGATGATTTGGCTACAGCATTTATGAATTTAAACCCAGAATCCTTCATGTGGATCCTGCTTTGATCCTTCTGATGACACACACAATCCCATGGGGAGTTGGTGATGTTTTCTTGGAACAAGAAATTTCTTGTATATTGTGGATTTCTAAGTATATATGTGTATCTATAAATACATATGGACATTAATTGTGGGGCTTTAAAAAAATTGTACTTTTTGAGTAACTATATATGCTAAACACTGTTCTAAGTGCTAGGGCAGATACAACTTAATCAGGTTGGACACAGTTCCTATCCCACATGAGACTCACAGTCTAACTAGGAGGCAGTAGGATTGAATCCCCATTTTACAGATGAGGTAACTGAGGCACAGAGTGTGGCTCAGTGGAAAGAGCCCGGGCTTGGGAGTCGGAGGTCATGGGTTCTAATCCTGGCTCCACCACTTGTCAGCTGTATGACTTTGGGCAAGTCACTTAACTTCTCTGGGCCTCAGTTACCTCATCTGTAAAATGGGGATGAAGACTGTAAGCCCCATGAGGGACAACCTGATCACCTGGTATCCCCCTAGTGTTTAGAACAGTGCTTTGCACATAATAAGTGCTTAACAAATACCAACATTATTATTATTATTATCATTATTATTATTAAGTGACTTGCCCAACGTCACAAAGCAGACCCGTGGCAGACCCAGAATTAGAACCCAGCTCCCCTGATTCCCAGGCCGGTGCTCTTTCCACTCAGGCACGCTGCTTGTACTTTGATTTTTTCTTACCTCAAAAGACAAAATGAAATAAATCGACGTCAAAGACCTTGGAAGATAGAAGGGGTTATATAAATTTAAAATATTGTTAATATTGTTAATAATAAAAAGGTTTTATGGCATTATATTGTACTTATGATGGAGTCTCCCACTGAGAATGAACCATGCTAAGTCCTGAGACTTTTCATAAAATAATTATGATCATTTCCTATCTCTCTGGCCACTCATTCTCAGTTCTTCCTCAGTCTCCCACCCCCTAACTGTGGGGGTCCCTCAAGGTTCAGTTCTGGGTCCCCTTCTATTCTCCATCTACACCCACTCCCTTGGAGAACTCCTTTGCTCCCACAGCTTCAACTACCAGCCCTGTGCCGACGATCCCCAAATCTACCTCTTTAGCCCTGCTCGCTCTCCCTCTCTTCAGGTTCACTCACATTTCCTCCTGCCTTCCGGACACCTCTACTCGAATGTCCCGCTGTCACCTCAAACTTAAAATATTCAAAACAAAACTTCTTAATTCCCCACTCAAACCCTGTCCTCCCCATGCCTTTCCCATCACTGTTGACGGCACCACCATCCTTTTTGCCTCACAAGCCTATATCCTCAGCTTTACTCTGTCTCATTCAACTCGCATGTTCAATCTACCACTAAATCCTGTATTTTCAACCTTCACAACACCACTAAAATCCATCCTTTCCTCTCCATCCAAACTGCTACTACATTAATCCAAGCACTTATCCTAGCCCACGTTGATAAGTCTATCAGCCTCCTTGCTGACGGCCCAGCCTCCTGTCTCTCCCCACTCCAATCCATACTTCACTCTATTGCCTGAATCATTCTGCAAAAACGGGCCATGTTTTCCCCCTCCTCAAGAGCCTCCAGTGGTTGCGTATCCATCTCCACATCAAACAGAAATTCCTCACCATTGTCTTTAAAGCACTTAATCACCTTTCCCCCCTCCTTCCTCACCTCTTACTACAACAGCAGACTCATCTAATGCTAACCTTCTCACTGTAGTTCCATCTCTCCTCTTTCTCAACACCGACCTCTCACCCTCACCCTGCCTCTGACCTGAAAAACCCTCCCTGCCCTCCTTTTTCATATTCAATGACTCTCCCCACCTTCAAAGGCTTATTGAAGGCACATCTCCAAGAGACCTTCCCTAAGCCCTCATGTCCTTCAGATAGAGAAGCAGTGTGGCTAGAGAAGCAGCGTGGCTCAGTGGAAAGAGCCCGGGCTTGGGAGTCAGAGGTCATGGGTTCGTATCCCGACTCTGCCCCTTGTCAGCTGTGTGACTGTGGGCTAGTCCCTTCACTTCTCTGTGCCTCAGTTCCCTCATCTATAAAATGGGGTTGAAGACTGTGAGCCTCACGTGGGACGACCTCATTCCCCTGTATCTACCCCAGCGCTTTAGAACAGTACTCTGCACTTAGTAAGCGCTTAACAAATACCAACATTATTATTATTATTATGTCCTCTTTACCCATCTTCACTTCGCCCTGACTTGACGTGGCTCAGCAGAAAGAGCCCGGGCTTGGGAGTCAGAGATCATGGGTTCAAATCCCGGCTCTGCCACTTGTCAGCTGTGTGACTGTGGGCAAGTCACTTAACTTCTAGGTGCCTCAGTTACCTCATCTGTAAAATGGGGATGAAGACTGTGAGCCTCACGTGGGACAATCTGATTACCCTGTACCGATCCCAGCGCTTAACAAATACCAACACTATCCACCCCTCCCCCCCCCCCCCCCCCCCCCCCCCCCCCCCCCCCCCCCCCCGCCCCACAGCGGTTATTTAACATATTTAACATGTTCCAGCACTTAGTACAGTAGCTTGCACAGAGTAAGCACTCAATAAATACCACTGAATGAACTGAAGGAACATACTTGTAATTTATTTAGAATAGTGTCTGTCTTCCCCTCTAGACTGTAAGCTCATTGTAGGCAGGGAATGTGTCTGTTATATTGTGTTGTACTTTTGCAAGAGCTTAGTATGGTGTTCTGCCCACAGTGAGCACTCAGTAAACATGATTGAGTGAAAACACGATTGATTGACTGATCAGTGATAATATGTTCAGAAAGCCACACTGCCTGCCCCTTAAATTGCTGCTTGAGACATTAAAACCAATATGGGTAATTTGGTGTAATTTCTATACCCAGTTCTTGCTGCAACCTCTGACCCATGAGCTGATAGAGCAGACAGTGGCAGACCCACTTGGAAAAGACAATAATAATAATGTTGGTATTTGTTAAGCACTTACTATGTGCAGAGCACTGTTCTAAGTGCTGGGGTAGATACAGGGTAGTCATGTTGTCCCATGTGAGGCTCACAGTTAATCCCCATTTTCCAGATGAGGTCACTGAGGCACAGAGAAGTGAAGTGACTCCCACAGCTGACAAGTGGCAGAGCCGGGAGTTGAACTCATGACCTCTGACTCCGAAGCCCAGGCTCAATCTAATGGTTTGTATGGACAACCCCACAAGTGTTCATTTCCATTTGGCTCAACCCATCTCGTCGGCTGTTCCCCTAACAGACTATTATAAATTTAAAGGAATGCGGGGAATAAATATTGCATGGCAATAGCAGTGCCTTGGATTATTTGACAAGACTTGAAAAGCCTATCCACATCTCCAAGTGCTTATTTTCCATACGCTAGGAGGAGGGAAGCGTCAAGAAAAAGACAAAACAACAGACTCTCTTAGGGTTTGGTCCCACGGGGACACCAATCCAAACAGAAACTTTTATCGTTTTTGTCATCCTGGAAGAAGACTGCCTGAGGGGGAACATTGGCAGAGAGCAGCTGCTGACTTGAAGCTTTGAAATGGAATTTCCTGAAAGCTGGGACACTTGTTCTGGTTCGAATCCCGACTCGGCCGCTTGTCAGCTGGGTGACTTTGGGCAAGTCACTTAACTTCTCTGTGCCTCAGTTACCTCATCTGTAAAATGGGGATGAAAACTGTGAGCCCCATGTGGGACAACCTGATCACCTTGTATCCCCCCAGCGCTTAGAACAGTGCTTGGCACATAGTAGGCGCTTAACAAATGCCACCATTATTATTGTTCTGTAATTCTCAAGGTGACCAAAGGCAGATGTAGACAACAGTAATGGTATCAAAGATGGATTCAGGATAGATACTTCCTGTATCCCAACCAAGACTTGTGGAACATCTTCTATTTATTCAGCATACTTGAATTCCTCCCATCGATCACTCAGTGAATGAAATTTATTAAGGGCTTACTGTGTGCAGGCCACTGTACTAAGTTCTTTGGAGAGCACTATAGAATAGATACAATCTCTGACCCCAAGGAACTTACAGACTATAAGGGGAAACGGACATTAAAATAAATTACAGGTGAATAGATATGGAAGTGCTGTGAGGATGGAAAGACTCCAGTGTCTAGGTGATGCAGAATGATTGGGGGAGGTGGCGGGAGGAATAGAGGAAGTGAGGGTTTAGTCAAGGTAGATCTCTGAAAGTGATATTTTAATAGAGCATTGAAGATCGGGAGAATCTGGTGACTACGAATGGGGAGGGACTTCCAGGTCAGGAGGAGGAACCCAGAGGTCATGGGTTCGAATTCCGGCTCTGCCACTTGTCAGCTGTGTGACTGTGGGTAAATCACTTAACTTCTCTGTCCTCGGTTGCCTCATCTGCAAAATGGCGATGAAGACTGTGAGCCTCGCGTGGGACAACCTGATTACCCTGTATCTACCCCAGCGCTTAGAACAGTGCTCTGCACAAAGTAAGCGTCTAACAAATACCAACATTATTATTATTATGTGGGCAAGGGATCAATGATGAGAAAGATGAGATGGTGGTATAGTGAGTAGGTTGAGAGGAATGAAGTGTACTCGATAGGGTGTAGTAGACCAGTGAGGTGAAATAGGAAAGGGAGAATTGACCAAGGTCCTTAAAGCAGATGGAAAGGAGTTTCTATTTGACAAAGAGGTGAATGGGCAACCATTGGAGGTTTATGAGTGACGGAAGACGTGAACTGAGCAGTTTTTATAGAAAAATGATCGGGGCAGCAGAGCGAAGTATGGATTGGAGAGGGGAGAGACAGGAGGCTGGGAGGTCAGCAAAGAGGCTGAGGCAGCAGTGAAGGAGGGATAAGATGGGCTTGGATCAGCATGGAAGCAGTTTGGATGGAGAAGAGGCAGAACCTGGAAATGTTGTAAACCAAGAACCAACAGGAATTGGTGACAGACTGGCTGAGAAACGTGAGAAAGATGAGAAACATTGAATGAGAAAGATGAGTTGAGGATAATATTAAGGTTACAGGCTAGTGAGACAGAGAGGATTGTGGTGGTGTCTGCAGTTTTGGCAAAGTTTGATAAAGGAAAAGGTATGGGTGAAAAGATGAGGAGTTCTGTTTTGGACATAATAATAATAATTATTATTATGGTATTTGTTTAGCGCTATGTGCAGAGCACTAAGCGCTGGGGAAGATACAGGGTAATCAGATCGTCCCACGTGGGGCTCACATTTTTTAATCCCCATTTTTACAGATGAGGTAACTGAGGCACAGAAAAGTTAAGTGAGCTGCCCCAGGTCACACAGCAGACAAGTGGCGGAGCCGGGATCAGAACCCACGACCTCTGACTCCCAAGCCCGTGCTCTTTCCACTAAGCCACGCTGCTTCTCTAAGTTCGAGATACCAGCAGGGTATCCAAGAAGAGATGCAAAGAGGCCGAGGCTGGGGAGGTAGATTTGAGAATCCTTCATATAGAGATGGTAGTCGAAGCTGTTGGAGCGAATGAGTTCTCCAAGGGAGTGGGTGTAGCTGGGGAATAGAAGGGGATGTAGAAATGAGCCTTGATGGACCCCCAGGGTTAGAGGGTGGGAGGCCGCGCAGGAGAGGCCAGAGAGATAGGAGGAGAATCAGGAGAGGCAGTGTCAGTGAGGCCAAGGTTAGATTACGCTTCAGAGAGAAGGGCGTCATCCCCAGTGGCAAAGGCAACTGAGAAGATGGGGACTATTACAATGGAGTAGAGGCCTTTTGATTAGGCAAAAGGAGGTTATTGGAGGCTTTAGAGGAGGTCGTTTCCATGGAGTGAAGGACTCAGAAGCACCTGAGACATGATAGATGAATTCCTAGTTTTGATCAGCTTCTAATTCCTCTGTCTGTAGAAAGCGTCAAAATTACTGATTTTTGGTTCCTCTGACTGCAATGATACAAATGGCAAGCAAGAATTTACTAGCTTCTTTTTTCCAGCAGTTGTTGAGGGCTCGCTATGTGCCAAGCAGTGTACTAAGCTCTGGGATAGATTTAAGATAATCAGGTCAGACACATTCCCTGTCTCATATGAGGCTCACACTCTCCAGAGCTGGAGAGTTGTTAATCCCGGCTCTGCCACTTGTCAGCTGTGTGACTGTGGGTAAGTCACTTCACTTCTCTGTGCCTCAGTGTCCTCGTCTGTAAAATGGGGATGAAGACTGTGAGCCTCATGTGGGACAACCCGATGACCCTGTATCTACCCCAGCGCTTAGAACAGTGCTCTGCACATAGTAAGTGCTTAACAAAAACCAACATTATTATTATTGTTATTAGAGTCTTCTCTCTCTAAAGTACCCCTAGCCCTAGTAATTCTAGCTTCCTCCATTATTCTTTAACACCTGCTTTTAATGTTTTTGTATTAACATTGTTTTAGGTTTTCATGGTTGTCATTATTGGCATACCTCATTTCATAGTCTGCTGGAAATGAAGAGGAAGGATTTCTAGGTAGTGACATGTTTTTTCTAGGCCAGTTCATGTCTCTGCTGCAACCCACCTCTTTCTCAAACACAGTGATTATACTTTTTCAAGAGGAATGAAAAAAACAAACTGGGATGTAGTGAGAGAAGGGAGTGGATATGGGAAGAAGTGATTGAGTATCTCAATTTCAACAGTCAGGATTTTCTTCTTGATGTGGAGAGTTTTGGGGACTACTGGAGATTTTTGAGCAGTGGAATGAATCCATGCAAAATAACATGCTCAAGGTCACACAGCAGGCAAGTGACAGAGCCGGAATTAGAAACCAGGTCTCCTGACTCTCAGATCCACGCTCTTTCCACTAGGCCACGCTGATTTTTCTTCTTGGAAGACAGGGAGGATTCAAAGATAAAGCCAAAAAACTTTGGGCCTGAGGAATGCAGAGGTCAAGTGTGATGAGAAAGTTAAGTTGGTGGAGAGGAAGATAAGGAGTTTCATATTAGACATATTCATTCATTCAGTAGTATTTATTGAGCGCTCACTATGTGCAGAGCACTGTACTAAGTGCTTGGAATGTACAATTCGGCAACAGATAAAGACAATCCCTGCCCAGTGACGGGCTTACAGTCTGAACATAAACAACCATGAAGAGATGACTGGAAGCAAGAGGAAATGCAAAATTGCAGAGGTGGTGAGAGGTCGGGGTTAGTGAGCTGGATTTGAAAGTCATCTCCATAGATGTGGGACTTCAAGCCTAGGAGCAGACGAATTGTCTGAATTGCATGAGTCAAGTGAGAAGTACAGAACGAAGCCTTAAATGATATGACCCTGGAGTGGGATAAGCCAGCCAAAGAGAATGAGAGAAACATCAGCCAGAAAGGTTAGAGGATAGCAAATAGAGAATTGTGGTAGAATTTCAAGGAGAAGGAAATGGTTCATAGTGAAGGCAGCTGAGGAGGATTAAGGCGGGATAGAGTCTTGTTAGCTCTGGCAGAAGGTCACTGGGAACCTGGGGAAATGCAGTCTCAGTAAAGTGTAGAGGGTGAAGAATGGAGTCAGAAGAGATAAGTGGAGGCCGCGGGTGTGTACAACCTGTTCAAGAAGTTCTGACAGGAATGGGAAGAGGAAGTTGGGGTAATAGCTGGATGATTCAAAGAGAAAGGGTTGGGTTTTTTTAGGAGAGGGGAAGTGTGGGAGTATTGGAAGACAGGTGGAAAGGCCCTACCAGAGTCAGCAGTTTAAATTGGTGGTCAAGAAGGGAAGAAAAATGGGCATCTTTCCTATTCTTCCAAACTATTACCGTGCTAATCCAAGTACTTATCCTAAACCTGCCTTGTCTATGTATCTACAGAAGCAGCGTGGCTCAGTGGAAAGAGCATGGGCTTTGGAGTCAGAGGTCATGAGTTCGAATCCCAGGTCTGCCACTTGTCAACTGTGTGACTGTGGGCAAGTCACTTAACTTCTCTGTGCCTCAGTTACCTCATCTGTAAAATGGGGATGAAGACTGTGAGCCCCACGTGGGACAACCTGATTCCCATGTCTACCCCAGCGCTTAGAACAGTGCTCGGCACATAGTAGGTGCTTAACAAATACCAACATTATTATTATTATGCATCAGCCTCTTTGTTGACCTCACTGCCTCCTGTCTCTCCCTACCTCAGTCCATACATAACTCTGCCTGGATTCTTTTTTTGCAAAACCATTAAGTCCATGTTTCCCCGCTCCTCAAAAGCCACGAGTGGTTGCCCATCCACCTCCAAAACAAACAGAAACTCCTTACCAATCGCTTTAGAGCAATCACCTTGCCCCCTCCTAAATTGCCTCTGATTTCTTACTTCAACTCAGCTCACACACTTTGCTCCTCTAATGCCAACCTACTCACCGAATCTCACGCTCATCCATCTTGCCATCGACCTCTCGCCCATGTCCTACCTCTGACCAGGAACTCCCTTTCCCTTCATACCGACAGACGACCACTCTCCCCACTTTCACCACCTTATTAAGATCACATCTCCACCAAGATGCCTTCCCCAACTATGTTCTGATTTCCTCTTCTCCCACTTTCTCCTGCAACACGCTTGCACCCTTTATTCACCCACCCTAAGCCCCACAGCACTTATGTGCATAGCTGTTATTTAATTCGCTCACCTGTATTTACTGAGCACTTACCGTGTGCACAGCACTGTACTAAGCGCTTGGAAAGTACAATTCAGCAATAGAGACAATCCCTGCCCATAACGGGCTCACCCTCCCTGTACACCATGAGCTCATGTGGGCAGGGAATGTGTCTGTTATTCTGTATTCTCTCAAGCACTTACTACAGTGCTCTGCCCACACTAAGTGGTCGATAAATATGACTGATAGACTGGCACAAGTGCTTTTAGAAGATGAGATGGCAGAGGTAGATAGAGGATGTAGATTTTAAGATTAAGTGGGAGATCTTCTTTTGAGAGATGGGCAAGAAGGGTGAGTGGATCTAAGGGTGGAAGGGAGTTGGGGAGATGAGGGAAGATTTTTAAAGAGCTCGTCTGATGGTTTTTCACTCTCTCTGCCGTATCACTCCCACAGATTTCAAGCAAGTTCAGGTTCTGTACACGGAAGAATATGAGGATTAATTCCTCTCATAACAATGAATGAAGGTGAAACACTGTCATTTCCAAAGATTTATTTTTAATGCGTGAGCATGAAAAAAATTACAGCTGAGAGAAACATACAGTTTATGATAGACAAAATAGCACCAATTTCCCAATCAAACTTTGAAATTTCTCTTAGAGGCTCATCTGGGTTCCAAAGACCCCAGGAAATATTTCCTATTTTCTCCAGGAAAGGAAAAATTACCTTTGCTGTACCAAGCTGAGGCCTGCTACTCTTCAGTGACTAGAGGAACAGTGATCTGCTCCTTATCATGAGATTTGCCTCCATCCATACTAGAACTAAGCTTAAAGGAGCCTTTTTTTGGCTTTTACCGCTTAGGTAGATTTGTTTTCTGCGGCTTCTCTACTATTACTTCCATTCCCAGAGCTCCCAGGGCTACTTTTCCAAGAAGCACTTGGCTTATCTGTCATAATAAACTCCCTTCCCATAGATCGGAAAATGTATTTTACTAAACAATTCAGAATCTTCAGAAACCTCTAGCTGACTAGTCTCCCCCCTGACAGATATAGGATTCTCAGGCCATTTGAAAGCTTTTCATTATCGGACTCACCACGTAAAAATCTTGCCGAAGGAATGGCCACACTTTTTGATTCAACTTCCTTCGGATTTCAGTTTCAAACCGTTTTGGTTTTTTAAGGTGCAACTCACGCTGTGAAGCGACCTGCCAGCTTCACCGGCTAGAGATGCGATTGAAAGAGCGGGATTGAGTGAAGTTACAGTTTACTGGCCTGCAACCCCACCATGCTCTTCCATTTGTGCAGAGGAGGGTTTCCCTGGGAGGCCAGCTTTTTCAGAAAGTGGCTGGGCTCTAGCTGGGGGATATCGGGATTGCTTCTGTAATACTTCTGCAGTTTTTCCAGGACGGTGGGCAGGCCAACCGTAGAAGCATAAAACATGGGGCCGCCGGTATGCTTTGGCCACCCAAATCCATTGATGTAAATGCAATCAACGTGTTCTGGGCCAGCCGCTATCCCTTCTCCTAAGATGCGGAAGCCTTCGTTGATGAGAGCATACAGGCAGCGCTCCAGGATCTCATCTTGGCTGATGGGGCGGGTTTCGATGTGGTGGGTTTTCCTATACTCGGACAAGAATTTAGAAAGCCAGGGATCCGGCTTGTGAATCCTACCCATGGGTCTGTCGTATCGGTACCAGCCTTTGCCGGTCTTCTGACCAAATCTCCCCTGTTCACAGAGCATGTCGGGAATCGGGCAATATCTTTTGCGGCCCCGTTGCCGAGCCGGGGTCCCCGGAGCCAGGGTGGGCCCGGTCAGGCCCTGGCCCTGCCGAGATTTCCAACCTATATCGAGCCCGGCCAGATCGGATACTCTGAAGGGGCCCATCTTAAAGCCGAACTCCTCCAGGACCCGGTCCACCTCCTCCGGCTGACTGCCCTCTTCCAACAAGAAATAGGTCTGCTGGACATATGGAAACAACATCCGGTTCCCAACGAATCCAAAGCAGTTTCCTACCACAACCCCGACTTTCTTCATGGTTTTGGCCAGGCTCATGACGGTGGCGATAGTCGTGGGGGACGAGCGGCGGCCGGGGATGACCTCTAACAAGGTCATGACGTGGGCCGGGGAGAAGAAGTGAGTGCCGATGACCCGCTGAGGATGCCGGGTGGAGGAGGCGATCTCGTCGATGTTTAGGGCCGACGTGTTGGTGCACAGGAAGGCCTCTGGCTTGCAGATGGCTGACAGTTTGCTGAAAACCTGTTTCTTCAAGCCTATTTCCTCAAACACGGCCTCGATAACTAAATCCACCTCCCCCAGCTCCTCCAGAGACATAGTGAACCTGGGCTTTGGGGCGGCCCAGCTCTGGCCACTTTTCTGCATTTTGGAAGCCTCCAGCTCCAAGAGGAAGGATACCATTCTACTAGCCAGTTCCAGTTGTTTCTCGTCCTGTTCCACAGCGATCACTGGGATATTGGCCCTCGCCAGAGAAACCACGATGCCTCGGCCCATTGTTCCCAAACCTGAGGACAAGGAAGGGAGATTAATAACAATAATAATTAAAATAATAATCATGGTACTTGCTAAGCACTTACTATGTGCCCAGCACCGTTCTAAACACTAGGGTAGATACAAAACAATCAAGTTGGACACAGTCCCTGCCCCACGTGGGGCTCACGGTCTTAATCCCCATTTCACAGATGAGGTAACTGAGGCCCAGAGAAGTGAAGTCGACTTGCCCAAGGTCACACGGCAGACACGTAGCAGAGCCGGGATTAGAACCCATCTCCTCTGACTTCCAGGCCCGAACCCTTTCCACTAGGCTACGACTGGTGTTAAAGACTGCTAAATACCTCAATAAGAGTGATGCTGAAACAAGTTCTCTGAACGATCATGACATACAAGAGACATTAACCCATGGTGGGGACACCTGACTGGGAACTCCGTAGGAAAAAAGTGAAGATAGTTACTACAGAAACCTCAGACTTACTTACCTCTTGATTAATAGTATTCTTTGAGTACCTACTGGATCCTCCAACCTCTGGAGTCTCACTGGGTGTCTTCCCAATACAATTCAGGCCCCAGGTGAGAGTCCTGCATTGACTCTCAACCAACCACTCAATGAATCAGTCAGTGACACCTATTGTGCTCTTACTGGGTGCAGAACACTATACACAGTGCTTGGGAGAGTACAACACAATAGAGTTGGTTCCCAATACTTTCTGGTTATCTCTGAGAAACCCACGACACAGGATGATTTCACACGAGAGCAGATGTCTGGCATGGAAATTTCATTCTGTTGCCTGATTGAGTAGATCAGCGGGGACAATAGCAGGAATACAAGAAAAAATTTAATATACTGTTCAATCATAATATATTTATGAAATTTAGATTTTCACTACACAATAGAGAAAACTATTAAATGAAACATGAACAAGAGAAATACTATGGTAGTATCTTGACCAATTCTAAATAACAACTTGGGAAAATGAAAGCACTTCCAGATGGAAGGTTTATTTTCCCTACAGAACACTGAGCAGAAGATGAAAATCATCACCGACTGCGCTGCTCCGGTGCTTATGTCGTGAGATCAGATGAACATATTGTACATCAGAGGCTGACGACCCCTTTTCAGGCAGGGAGCCACTTTTTAAGTTCAGATCATGTGGTTTTTCACAGCTCGGTGTCTTAGCACCCTTTTATTCCCTTCTCTACCCACTTCTCATCACTGACCCTAATATCCTTTAAAGATGAAGAAATTAAATGATTTTACATTCCTTTCGGATGACTCTCGGCTGAATTTCTGATTTCTCTTTACACTCCCTTGCTGTGGCTCCTGGCCCTCTTACACTGTCTTACGATGTGGATAAAAATATGCTGGCCCTTGTTCACAGTTATTACTTCTATGATATTGCGTTGTTTTACAAGTTACAAGTTTCCCCCCAAACCTCTGCTTTTCCCACCCAAAGGGAAAAGAGTAGGGGAGGATCAATGACTGAATACCATCAATCTGAATCTTGAATCAATATCAATCTTGAATACCACCAAGTCTGTTGGACTTGGAGAATAGCTCCTTATATTGTTATACTATATTGTACTCTCCCAAGTGATTAGTAGAATGCTCTGCACACAGTAAGCACTCGATAAATACCAGTGATTAATTGATTAAATGATTTATAAAACACCAATAGAGAGGAAGAGAATCTGCAGTACCTCCTAACGCTTGCACTGGGAAGTATCTGAAGCTCTCACCAAGGGCCAGAATGCTTCTAGATAACTGGGGACCTTCCCATAAGGGCTTTGCTCAATCAATCAATCAATCATATTTACTGAGCACTTACTGTGTGCAGAGCACTGTACTAAGCACTTGGGAGGGTACAATATAACAGAGGTAGTCTTGTTCCATCCCCACAAGGACTTACAGACTAGAAGGGGAGACAGATATTAAAACTAGGCATATGCACACCAAGAGCTGTGGGGCTGAAGGTGGCGTGAATAAAGGATACAAATGCAAGTGCAAGGGCAACGCAGAAGGGAGAGTGAGTAGGGAAAATGAGGGCACAGTCCAGGAAAGCCTATTGGAGAAGACAGGATTTTAACACGGCTTTTGGGTGCCGGGGTGGGTAGCGGACTTCGGTTAAGCCTTCTTTCCCCTGACTCCCTCTCCCTTTACGTCTAGGCAGTTGGAAGCGTACCCTTCGGGCAGTCGGTATTCCTCTCAGCCCCGCGGCACTTAGGTACAGATCTGAAATTTTTTTATTTACATTAATGTCCGTGTCTCACACTAGCCTGTGAGCTCGTTACGGGCAGGGAACTTGCCAACCAACTCTTTTGCAATGTACTCTCCCAAGCATTTAGTTCAGTGCTCTGCATCCAGTAAGCTCTAAATAAATATGACTGACTGTAGACAAGCAAGATGCTTCCTGTGGATTGCCGAAGTATTTAACCTGTCGGTACAGCTCGGCATTATTTAACATCTCTGTTATTTCTCCTACTCTATCCTGATCCTCCTCGACCGCTCAGCTGCCTTTGACACTGTCGACCACCCCCTTCTCCTCCACACCTTATCTCACCTCGGCTTCACGGACTCCGTCCTCTCCCGGTTCTCCTCTCATCTCTCTGGCCGGTCATTCTCGGTCTCCTTCGCGGGCTCCTCCTCTCCCTCCCATCTTCTAACCGTCGGGGTTCCTCAAGGGTCAGTTCTCGGCCCTCTTCTGTTCTCCATCTACACTCACTCCCTCGGTGAACTCAATTCACTCTCACGGCTTCAACTCTCATCTCTATGCAGAAGACACACAGATCTACATCTCCGCCCCGTCCTCTCCCCCTCCCTTCAGGGTCGTATCTCCTCCTGCCTCCAAGACGTCTCTACCTGGCTGTCTGCCCGCCACCTAAAATTCAACATGTCCAAAACTGAGCTCCTCATCTTCCCTCCCAAGCCCGGTCCTCTCCCTGACTTCCCTGTCACCGTGGACGGTACAACCATCCTTCCCGTCTCTCGGGCCCGCGACCTCGGTGTCATCCTTGACTCGTCTCTCTCGTTCACCCCACACATCCAATCTGTCACCAACGCCTGCCTGTCTCACCTTTATAATATCACCAAGATCCGCTCTTCAAGAACCGCTCTTTCCTCTCCACTCAAACAGCTATCTTACTGGTACAGGCTCTCATACTATCCCGGCTGGATTATTGTGTCAGCCTCCTCTCTGACCTCCCTTCCTCCTGTCTCTCCCCACTCCAGTCTATTCTTCATTCCGCTACTCGGCTCATCTTCCTGCAGAAACGCTCTGGGCCTGGCACTCCCCTTCTTAAAAACCTCCAGTGTTGCCTATCGACCTCCGCACAAAACAAAAACTTCTCACTCTAGGCTTCAAGGCTCTCCATCCCCTTGCCCCCTCCTACCTCTCCTCCCTTCTCTCTTTCCACCGCCCACCCCGCACGCTCCGCTCCTCTGCCGCTCACCTCCTCACCATCCCCCGTTCACGCCTATCCCGTCGACCCCTGGCCCCGTCCTCCCGCGGACCTGGAATGCCCTCCCTCCTCACCTCCACCAAACTAACTCTCTTCCCCTCTTCAAAGCCCTACTGAGCGCTCACCTCTTCCAAGAGGCCTTCCCAGACTGAGCTTCCCCTTTTTCCTCTGCTCCCCCTTCACCTCCCCACAGCTAAGCCCCTTTCCCCCCTTTCCCTCTGCTCCTCCCCCTCTTCCTTCCCCTCCCTGCCGCACTGTGCTCATTTGTATATATTTCTGTTAGCCTATTTATTTTGTTAATGAGGTGTACAACCCCTTGATTCTATTTATAGTGATTAAGTTGTCTTGTTCTTGTCTGTCTCCCCCGATTAGACTGTGAGCCCATCAATGGGCAGGAATTGTCTCTATCTGTTGCCGAACTGTACATTCCAAGAGCTTAGTAAGTGCTTTGCACATAATAAGCACTCAAATAAATACTAGTGAATGAATGAATGAAAGCTCGAGTCCTGGCACTGTTTGGTTTAATTGAGCCAGACTCCGTAAGCTACTACCTTAAAATGGTCCCTAAACCTGAAACTAGATAAACTCTCTACTTTCTCTGAAAGTACGCCGATTCACACAGGCACACACCATATAGAAACCGACAGAGGCGATGGGGCATTTGGTAAACTCTTTCAAAAAGCCTTCTGGCACTGCTATCCTCCTCCCTCCACCTTCAGTATTCCTGGCGGCTGGATTGGAAGTAAGGTGGGCCCATGTCCTTTACTTCGATTGACTGTTGCTCTTATTTAGCCGGCACTCGGGAAATGTTGTTAGTGATGACGGTAATGAGGAGAATTGGTGGACTGCATTATCTTAACAATCACTTAATGTTCTTCTTGGAAGAGGAAAAAAGGGACTAGAGGGAAAAGGATTTTGGGCTAAAAAACTAATTTTCCCAGAAGGCAAAGGGCTGTTTCCTGTTTGTAAAAAGGAACCATAAATATTAAAGGCTCTTTCGGAGAGTACATTTTCCAGAAGATACGGGGTTCCTTCCTATTTCTATCAGTCAGTGGTAATCATCAAGCACTTACAGGGAGAGCACTGTACTAAGCGTTTGGGAGAGTATAATGCAGCAGACTCAGTAGACACAATCCCTGCCCACAGGGAGTTTACAGTCTGGAGGCGGAAGAAGGCATGAACTTGCTATTGTTTTAATGAGATGTTCATCCCCTTGATTCTATTTATTACTATTGTTCTTGTCTGTCCGTCTCCCCGGATTAGACTGTGAGCCTGTCAAAGGGCAGGGACTGTCTCTATCTGTTACCGATTTGTCCATTCCAAGCGCTTAGTACAGTGCTCTGCACATAATAAGCACTCAATAAATACTACTGAATGAACTTAAATTGATAATTTAAATTAAGAAAGGGGACATAATAGAGTGTGAGGACAGGCGAAAGGAGTTACAGCAAGGCTTCCCAGAAGGCCTTTCCCAGCCCTTCCTGCAGCGGAAGCCTTACCTGGACATTGCCAAAGATCTCTTGCGGTACTATTTGTTTATAATTGTGGAATTTGTTAAGTCCTTACAATGTGCCAGGCACTGCTCTAAGGACTGTGGTAGTTACAAGATAGGTTGGACAGAGTCCCTGTCTCATGTGGGGCTCACAGTCTCTGTCCCCATTTTCCAGATGAGGTGCCTGAGGCCCAGAGAAGTGAAGCGACTTGCCCAAGGTCACACAGCAGACAGGTGGCGGAGTCGGGATTAGCCCCCCAGGTCTTCTGACTCCTTAGCCTGTGCTCTTTCCACTAGGCCACGTTGCTCCTGTCTTTCTGCTGCTGCAGCCCAGCTGTTGCTGTTGTCAACACCCAACTCCCCTGCTGCGAGCCAAGCAGCCTTTGAATCAGGGCTAAACCCTGACTGGGCCCCTCACCACATAGATTCATGAATCCATCGGTCACCTGACGATGTCTTACGGGAGAAGCTTGGGCTGGACGAACAAGGGCCACAAACGAGGGCCTGGAAGTCAGGAAACCTGGGTTTCAGATCCAGCTCTGGCCCTGGCTTGCCGAGTGACCTTAGGCAAGTCCCTTAACCTCTCTGGGCCTCAGTTTCCTCCTCTGGGAAAGGGGGTAAAAGCCTGGTCTCCCTGTCTCTTAAATTGTGAGTTTTCTGTGGGACAGGAACTGCACATAGCACAATGCTGTAGCACAATGCTGTAGCACATGGTAAGCATTTAATCAATTATTGAGCACTCTAGAGAAGCAGCGTGGCTCGGTGGAAAGAGCCCGGGCTTGGGAGTCAGAGGTCATGGGATCAAATCCCGGCTCAGCCGCTTGTCAGCTGTGTGACTTTGGGCCAGCCACTTCACTACTCTGGGCCTCAGTTACCGCACCTGGAAAATGGGGATTAAGACTGTGAGCCCCACGTGGGACAACCTGATCACCTTCTATCCTCTCCAGCCCCTAGAACAGTGCTCTGCACATAGTAAACGCTTAACAAATGGCATCATTATTACTGTTATACTGTGTGCAAAGCATTCTACTATTTGGGGGAGTACAATTCAACAGAGTTGATAGACATACTCCTGCCTTCAAGAAGCTTCCAATCTATGAATTTTCCCTTTCCCGCTAATTCCACTCCTATTTTTTTTTTAAAAAATGGTATTTGTTAGGTTCTTACTATCAGTACTATGTGCTGGGGTAGAGATGAGCTAATCAGGTTGGACACAGTCCATGGGCCACATGGGGGCTCACAGTCTAGATCCCCATTTTACAGATGATTATACTGAGGGAAAGAGAAGCGACTTACCCAAGGTCACGCAGCAGGCAAGTGACAGAGCCAAGATTAGAGCCCAGGCCCTTGGTCTATCAACTAGGTCACGCTGCTCCTCGCTGATTAAACTATTGCTTGCAAATATTACATAATTGTGAAATAGACGCTGGAATGCTTAGTGCTTCTGCAAAACAAATCCTTTAGAAGTATCAGAGGTTGTTGACCCATTGATCTCTCTGGATATGTCTGGGCAGGGTAGGAATTCAAATACTCACTGGAGACACAAATACAGGATTACCAGTTTCTAACAGAGAGTCATAGAACTTGGAGAATGAGTGTGAACTCAAACTTCAAGCTGGCAATTTTCATTTTTCAAGAGAGTTCAAATAGGTGAATGAAACGGCCCCTGAGGACAATTAGTCCAAGTGTGTCTCCAGCTCTTTAGCTCTGGTTCTCTAGGGTTTCATTTCCAGGCGAAGTTTGTTCCTTCCCTGACAAGTCCAGCAATGGATGGGCGGAGTACATTACCTCATCTCTTGATTTTAGGACTCGTTTATTAGGGTTCAATAATCATTCTGGGGAGATTCTGGAAGCTACAGATCCGTTCAGCCAATTGTGATCCAATGATTTCTCACCATTAACACATCTTGGGGGAGAAGTCGCATAGTTTAGTGGATAGAGCACGGGCCTGGATGTCCGAAGGACCTGAGTTCTAATCCCGGCTCCGCCACTTGTCTGCTGTGTAACCTTCGGCGAGTCACTTCACTTCTCTGTGCCTCAGTGACCTCATCTGTAAAATGGGGATTGACATCGTGAGCCCCATGAGGGATAGGGACTCTGTCCAACCCAATTTCCTTGGATCCACCCCAGTGCTGTACAGTGCCTGTCACACGGTAAGTGCTTAACACCTACATTCTTTTTCCCTCTGTGCCTCAGTTCCCTCGTTTGTGAAATGGGGACTAAGACTGTGAGCCCCATGTGGGACAAGGACTGTGTCCAACCTGACTGTATCTACCCCACCGCATAGAACAGCGCCTGGGACATAGAAAGGACTTAACAAATTCCATAAATTAAAAAAGACAGAAGTTATACAGACTATCCTTTATCCTTACCTATTACAGCTGCAGACCGGATGGGTTGAGCTGAAGAATTCTTCCAGGATGCTCCAGAGGAAGTTGACCACTTGTTGCAGATTCTTTGAGCAAAGAAGAGATACTGAAGTGCTTTTGCTTGCCCCGAGGTGTGAAGATATTGAAAAAGATCTTTCTCCTTCTCAATCCCTAGGGGATAGGGATACTGCACGGCAGCCTGGACCGCCCGGACGCAGGCTTCTCTGGAAATACACCCGGGGAACTGCTTCCTCATCTTCAGGTAGGCTTCGCTGAAGATGGAGTCCATGTTGGGCAGCTCTGGAACTTGTTTATTCATGATCCGACGAGACTCTGTGGGTTGACCTGGAAGTGGAAAGAACAAAATCAGATCCCACGAAATGTACCTCGGAAGATATGCCATCAGAGAGAAACCGCGGAAAGAACGACGGACTGGAAATCAGGAGACCCGGGTTCTCGTCCCATCTCTGCCACTCGCCCGCCGGGTGTGACCTTGGGCCAGTCACAACCTCTCTGTGCCTCAATTTCCTCACCTGTAAAATGGGGATAAAACTCTTCCTCTTCTTAAGTCTTAGAATGTGAACCCTGGGTGGGACGAGGACTGTTAGATCTGATTATCATCTATCTACCCCTGCAATTAGCACATCTCCCCCTCGAGAGTGTAAGCTTGCTGTGGACCAGGAATGTGTCCACCAAACTCTCTCCCTAGCACTGAGTACACTATATTCTGCACACAGAAAGTGCTCAACAAATACAACTGACTGATTGATAAGGGCTTCAAACCCAGAATAATAATGTCCAAAGTGAACACAATGATAACAAAACAACAGTTCGGCTGAGATTTTAATGACACCCACCAGGGAATTTTAGTATAACTGTAACCAAAGCAGCTGCAATACTGTTTCCCTCTGTATATGCACTATCATTTCCCAACCCTTAAAATATTCCCTGTTTCTGACCCTGATTAAGATCAAGCTGTACCACATCTTTGGGAGGCTTTGTAAAGTAAGGAGAGAGCAATTTCATTTCATCAGACTACATTTCATAGGAATCCTGTGACAGCTAATAAATCCGAGAACCAAATTTAGATCAAAATGAGTCCTCTGTGTAATTTATAAGCATGAATTAATTTCAGTCTTTTGAGCTGCTTTATAGCAACAAATTTTGTAGAATTTTCTCAGGTGATCCCGCATCTCTCAAAAGTCTTTATATATTACTGCCTCAGATACATTCCGTGTGCAGCAGGAGAATAGCATTTGGTATATTTCTTCGATCACTGATCAGACCAGGGCTTCTTTAAATAATCAAAGACGGTTGAAACTCATTACCTGATAAAGTCAACTGTCCATCATCTGGGTTGACTGCCAAGAGGGAGAACTCGGAAATATAAAATCGGATTTTATCCATTAGGTTCAACTGCCTTCTCCCCAAATCAGCAAAAGCATGATGGGAAGCAATAATGGAAAAATGAAGCCCACAAAAGAAAGCGGGAGATGGACAGAAAGAGTGATCATATAAAACCTGACCCTGTTCAGCCAAATTAGGCTGTCAAGGCAAGGTCAGATGGGTCCCACTAAACCTCCCCCAATCCCGATGCCTGTCCACTGCTAGCCTGAAGGTAGGCAGGAGGATAAAGGAGTTTAAACGCGCATCTAAATGTTCTCTTTTCTTTTGATTCTTCTTAACCTCATGAACAGTGGTTCCTCAACAACCTGGCAACTTCATTTCCTAACTCTGGGCACAGAGTCTAGGGTTTTCAGTTACACCTGTACTCAGGTACGTAAGGACGCGGGGTGGGGGAGAGCGTGCAGTAACTGGATCAGGCCAGAACTCCTTCCAGGTGAAATAAAAAGCCCTGCAATAATAATAATAATAATGATGTTGGTATTTATTAAGCACTTACTATGCGCAGAGCACTGTTCTAAGCGCTGGGGTAGATACAGGGTAATCGGGTATCCCACGTGAGGCTCACAGTTAATCCCCATTTGATAGATGAGGTAACTGAGGCACAGAGAAGTGAAGTGACTTGCCCACAGTCACACAGCTGATCAGTGGCAGAGCCAGGATTCGAAACCATGACCTCTGACTCCCAAGCCCGGGCTCTTTCCACTGAGCCACGCTGCTTCTCTACCAAATAGCTGTTCAGCCACAGAAATTATTTTGCTGTGTGGCAGGGGCCTCTTAGGGATGGGCCATGAGGATCCAGGACAGGATGTAAGCTCGTTGTGGGCAGAGAATTTGTCTGTTTATTGTGGTACTGTACTTTCCCAAGTGCTTGGTACAGTGCTCTGCACACAGTAAGCACTCCATATGACTGAATAAATGAACGACAGGAAGAGAGCTTTTGTTGTGGGGGCAATCTGGGCCCTTTCTCTGGTGGCCAACTCACCCCATGCCCATCTTTCCCCTTCCTCCACTCTCCCATCCCCCTCTACCAACACCCCGGAAGAGCTTCCTGGGCCCAGAAAAAGACAGACCTACAGAAGAATCAACAGAAAAAAAACCCTCGCCGTAAACTACGTCCACAGAAAATCTGTTCCGATGCATCCGAAGAGCCGTTCAGCCCCCAGATTTTGGGGGTGAATTAGCCCGGCCTTCCTCTTGCTGGAATCACATGGCTTAAATCTGAAGTTTGGGAAATGGTGATTCTTTGATATTTGGATGCCACCAAGTGGAGACACAGCGTAACATTATTGAGAAAAAGGAGGCGCTCATATAGTACAATGCTTCCTGCAGTGAAATGACTCCCCAGTCCACTCTCCATTGAAGAGAAAGGATCAATTAAGATAATGAAACACAGGGCCCTAAACAATAGCCTAAGCCCCATAACCATCACAGGCCTAGTAGAAAGACCACCCGACTGAGAGACCGGAGAGCAAGGCTCGGGTCCCAACTCGGCCCACTAGCCTGCTGTGTGACCTGGGGCAAACCGCTTAACCTTTCCGTGCCTCAGTTTCCTCCGCTATAAAATGGCCGCCAATAGCGGTGTCGGCTCAGAGCCGGGCATAGGGGCCGTTTCCGGCGGGGAGGTCGGTGGGGGAGCCATCCTGTGGGGGTTGATGATGACGATGATGGTAGTTAAGCGCTTATTATGTGCCAAGCACTGTTCTGAGCACTGGGGTAGATACAAAGTAATCAGGTTGTCCCACGTGGGGCTCACGGTCTTAATCCCCATTGTACAGATGAGGAATTGAGGCACAGGGAAGTGAAGTGACTTGTCCAAAGTCACACGGCTGACAAGGGGCGGAGCCGGGGTTAGAACCCACGATTTCCACCCGGGCTCTTTCCACTGAGCCGCGCTGCTTCTCTACGGCCTCGCTAAAAATCACAGGAAGCTGGAGCAGCTCTGGCCGTCACTGTGGTTTTGAATGCCGCACCCGGCCTCTCTCTCTCCTGGCGCGCCACCCACTCACACTGGAATGGTCAAGAATCGAAAGCCATCGCTAAGACCTCAGGCTTGAATGCCTTGCCTCTCCCTTGAATTTCCCTCCTTCCCCAACTCGTGCAAAGCCCTAGCCATTCCGGGAAGATCAAATTTTTCACTTCTATCTACCCTTGTATCTAGAAGCAGCATGGCATAGTGGATAGGGCCCGGGTGCTTAACAAATACCACCATCATCATCATCAACCCCCACAGGATGGCTCCCCCACCGCCCTCCCCGCTGGAAGCGGCCCCCATGCCCAGCCCTGAACCGTGCCACATTTGTTGCCGGGGCCGACGCTGCTACTGGCGGCCGTTTTATAGCTGAGGAAACTGAGGCACGGAAAGGTTAAGCGGTTTGCCCCAGGTCACACAGCAGGCTAGTGGACCGAGGTCAGAAGATCGTGGGTTTTAATTCCGGCTCTGCTACTTGTCTGCTGTGTGACATTAGGTGAGTCCCCTCATTTCTCGTGCCTCAGTTCCCTCATCAGACTGTGCGCCCGTGTGGGACAGTGACTGTGTCCCACCTGATTTTCTTGATTCCACCCCTGTGCTTAGTTCAGTACCTGGCACGTAGTAAGTGCTTAACAAATACCGTTATCATTATTATTATCATTACCCCCACACTTTTTGCATAACGCTGGGCACGTAGTGAGCACTTCGTAAAAGAGCACGGGTCTGGGAGTCAGAAGACTTGGGTTCTAATGCCGGTTCTGCCCCGTCTGCTGTGTGGCTTTGGTCAAGTCAGTTTGTTTCTCTATGCCTCATTTGTAAAATGGGGATTAATACTGTGAGTCCCATGGGGGACATGAACAGCGTCCAACTGCATTAGCTTGCATCTACCTGAGCTCTTAGTATAGTGCCCGGCATATAGTAAGCGCTTAACAAATACTATTTTTAAAATACCAAAAAAAACCAAACCAACCTAAAAACAGAAAAACTAATTAACCGCCTCCTGCCTCTACCATGTGTTCTAAGTCTCCAGAACTCTTTTCCTCCACTTGGGAGGCACTGGCAGCTGAAATGGAGGTATTAGTTCTGGGAAGCAGCTGGACTGGCCCTAAAGCTTGCCCCATGTAAATCAGAAGCTATAATTTTTTTTAACACCCCACCTTTTTTTTGCCTCTTTCACGTCATGCGAGAATAAATTGTATTTTATTAAAGTTGTGGGGTGTCGCACACATTTTAGGACTCTCGCAGGGCTGCTTCCAATAGAAGAGTTGGCGAGCCTCTGACCTAAGCACGCTTCTGAATACCGTACGCTTGAGAGGTTGAGATCTCGGGAAATTTCAAAGGGCTGATTGATTCCCCTTGGAACATTCCCTTTCCCGTTGGGTGCCCATCTGGCGTCCAGAAGACCCCCTTTTTCTGTCCTATGCGATGGTGTTATTCTCTTCTATCTCAGTAGCTTTCCTTACCCCATCTAGATTTACTGCGATTTTTCCAGTCCTCAAATCTGAAAGCCCAATCGCTCCCTTGGGCGGGTTTCGGCTACAAACGCTTCAGTACTCCGTCCTTACCTGAAATTTGTTCTGCAAACTTGATTGCTGCCTCGACCGTGTCTGAATTCACCACCTGATCTAGAAGACCCAGCTTGAGTGCTTCAGGAGCCAGAAGGTGTCTTCCTGCGACAGAGACGGAACGCGTTTCCCTCTGGAGTCGGTTTCATTTAATTGAGTTTCAGAATTTAATTGGTCTATTCTGAGCGGGAAAAAATGTTCCCTAAACTGGAACTCTACATCCATTTTTGAGTAGAGAATGTGACACAGAGTATGAGGAGTCCAGGGCCTCAGTGCCCCCAAAGGTGACCTTTTTCTGAGAGTAGGGCTGGGGGGAGAGGTCTGTAAGTAAAGTGGAGAGGATTCTAAGGCTAGGACACAAGAAAAGCAGACTGTTGCCATCTCTCCTGCCTCTTCCTTAGGTCCCCTTGCGTGGCTAGAGAAGCAGCGTGGCTCAGTGGAAAGAGCCTTAGTTGGGAGTCAGAGGTCATGGGTTCTAATCCCGGCTCTGCCACTTGTCAGCTGTGTGACTGTGGGCAAGTCACTTCACTTCTCTGGGCCTCAGTTCCCTCATCTGGAAAATGGGGTTGGAGACTGGGAGCCCCGCGTGGGACGACCTGATGACCCTGTATCTCCCCCAGAGCTTAGAACAGTGCTCTGCACATAGTAAGCACTTAAATACCAACATTATTATTATTATTATGACCGAATTTCTATCCATTTGGGTGCCTTCAGGAGAAATTAACACCCCTGGCAAGGGAACAGTGGACAAGAACTCCCAGATCTCTCAAGGAAGGGTGAGATTGGTGGATGGATCTTGGTGGCAGGCTGGTAGAGAATCTGGGATCAAACGGCATTTGGGATCAAACGCCTTCCCGCTCATCATAATAATGCTGGTATGGAAGCTGCCAGGCATGGAAGCTGCGCCTGCTCAATCCCTCCATTCCTACTGGGACGCTGCGCCTATCTGGCGCATTTTTTGAGGTTCTGTTTTCATGTTTCATCATTGCTGGTGTGTCTGTCTCGATAATAATCATAATAATGTTGGCATTTGTTAAGCGCTTACTATGTGCAGGGCACTGTTCTAAGCGCTGGGGCAGATACAGGGTCATCAGTTTGTCCCACGTGGGGGCTCACAGATAATCCCCATTTTACAGATGAGGGAACTGAGGCCCAGAGAAGTGAAGTGACTTGCCCACAGTCACACAGCTGACAAGTGGCAGAGCCGGGAGTCGAACCCATGACCTCTGATTCCCAAGCCCGGGCTCTTTTCACTGAGCCACACTGCTTCTCCACTGAGAAACAGCGTGGCCTCGTGGATAAAGCACGGGCCTGGGAGTCAGAAGGACCTGGGTTCTAATCCCTGCTTCGCCACTTGTCTGCTGGGTGACCTCGGGCGCGCCGCTTCATTTCTCGGCGCCTCGGTTACGTCATCTGTAAAATGGGGATTAAGACTACGAGCCCCGTGTGGGGATGTGGACTGTGGCCAAGACGATGAACTTGTATCTATCCCAGCGCTTAGTACAGTGCCTGGCACATAGTAAGCATTTAACATACCACTTAAACTCTTAGGCTGTGAGCTCCCTTAGAGACGGGGACTGTGTCTGAGTCTCACCGGTGTCTTGTCTCCCAACACTCAGTACAGTGCTCCACACAGTAAGTACTTAATAAATATATTACTACTATGCTATAACTAGTATTCATTCAGTGGTCTTTACTGAGCGCGTACTATGTGCAGAGCACTGTGCTAAGTGCTTGGAATGGAAAATTCAGCAAGAGAGAGAGACAATCCCTGCCCAGTAACGGGCTCACAGTCTAAACGACTAGGAAGCAGCGTGGCTCAGTGTAACGAGCACGGGCTTAGAAGTGAGAGGTCACGGATTCGAATCCCAGCTCTGCCACTTGTCAGCTGTGTGACTGTGGGCAAGTCACTTCACTTCCCTGGGCCTCAGTTCCCTCATCTGTAAAATGGGGATGAAGACTGTGAGCCTCACATGGGACAACTCGATTACCCCGTATCTACCCCAGCGCTCAGAACAGTGCTCTGCACATAGTAAACACTTAAATACCATTAACGACTACAGAGAAGCAGCGTAGCTCAGTGGAAAGAGCCCGGGCTTGGGGGTCACAGCTCATGGGTTCTAATCCTAGCTCTGCCACTTGTCAGCTCTGTGACTTTGGGCAAGTCACTTCACTTCTCTGGGCCTCGGTTCCATAAAATGGGGATGAAGTCTGTGAGCCCCATGGGGGACAACCTGATTACCTTGTATCTCCCCCAGCACCTAGAACAGTGCCTGGCACATAGTAAGTGCTTAACAAATACCATCATCATTATTATTATTATTACTACTACTGTGTCCAACCAGATTTGCTTATGTCTACCCCAGCGCTTAATACCGTGTGGCTTAGTGGAAAAATGCGGGCTTGGGAGTCAGAGGTCATGGGTTCCAATCCCGACTCTGCCACTTGTCAGCTGTGTGACTTCGGGCAAGTCACTTCACTTCTCTGTGCCTCAGTTACCTCATCTGTAAAATGGGGATTAAGACTGTAAGCCACATGTGGAACAACTTAATTACCCTGCATCTACCCCAGCGCTTAGAATAGTGCTTGGCACATAATAAGCGCTTAACAAATACCACAATTATCATTACTACAGCACCTGGAACATAGTAAGTGCTTAACAAATACCACAGTTATCACTACTACTAAAATGACAGAAAAAGTGATCATTAATAATAATAATTATGATATTCGTTAAGTGCTTACTTTGTGCAAAGCACTGTTCTAAGCACTGGGGTTGATAAAAGGTGATCAGATTGCCCCACGTGGGGCTCACAGTCTTCACCCCACTTTTCCAGATGTGGTAACTGAGGCCCAGAGAAGTGAAGCGACTTGCCTAAAGTCACACAGCTGACAAGTGGCGGAGCCGGGATTAGAACCCATGACCTCCGACACCCAAGCCCGGGCTCTTTCCACTGAGCCACGCTGCTTCGGCAGCTGAAATGCTCGCAGCAAGAGGCAGCACATACTGCATTTCTTCCCTTCCATTGATCTTAAGGAAATGAAACCGCCCATAATATCCATCCAACAGAACCCTGTGACCTCTGATTTTGACCTCCCCAGATACTTGAATTTCCAGGACGAATTAAAATCCAAGATTCCATAAGTGTCTGCGAATGATCATCTCTTCACAGCCCAGACCTGGAGTGGTATGGCCACACAGATATTTACATCTTACCTGAGGTAATCATGTCCAGGGCAGCTGGTACCCCAATGAGTCTGGGGAGAAGCTGGGTTCCTCTTGCACCGGGGAGAAGGCCAATAGTGACCTCGGGGAAACCAACAAGAGCCTAAAGAGAATTGAAGTGACACCTAGAATTAAAAGGAGCAGTTCTCCCAGTCAGCACTCTTAATTGTTTCCGTGAAAAACAGTG
Organism: Ornithorhynchus anatinus; assembly: GCF_004115215.2. NCBI lineage: Eukaryota > Metazoa > Chordata > Mammalia > Monotremata > Ornithorhynchidae > Ornithorhynchus > Ornithorhynchus anatinus. The sequence continues at coordinate 133,566,997 of NC_041728.1, forward strand.
TTAAATGAAAGGGTGCTAGATCAATCCATGGTATTTATTGAGTGTTTACCGGGCACAGAGCACTGAACGTGGCTTTTGTACAGTGCCTGGCATATAGTAAGCCCTTAACATAGATCATCGTCATTATTATTATTTGGATAAGTAGAGTACAACAGGGCTAGTAGGCCTTCCCAGACTAAGCCCCACTTTTCCTCAGCTCCCACTCCCTTCCGCGTCACTCCAACTCACTCCCTTTCCTCTCCCCGCTTCCCTGCCCCACAGCACTTATGTATATATGTATGTATTTATGATTCTATTTATTTATATTGATGCCTGTTTACTTGTATTGATGTCTGTCTCTCCCCCATTAAGCCTGTGAGCCCATTGTGGGCAGGGAATGTCTCTCTTTATTACTATATTGTATTTTCCAAGCACTCTGCATAGAGGAGGGAACGGTACAGTGCTCTGCACACAGTAAGCGCTCAGTAAACACGATCGAAGGAATGAATGAACTGTTCCCTGCCCACAGGGAGTTTGCAGTCTAGAGGAGGAACAAGTATACTTTCCAAAAATACTTTCCAAAAGGAAACACCCTAAAGAGCATTCTTTTCCTAATACCCTCAAAACTGACCAAAACAATATAGTTTTTTAATGCGATAAGAAAACACCATATATTTATTCACCGTGTATTTTTTCAGCGACTTACCAGTGCATCGGAACCAATGATAAAAGACGATAAATTTTCCAATTAAATGAGTAAGTATACATAATCCAGAGGACAGAAGAAACATTTGAAAAACACAGTGAAATAAACCCTCAGAGGAGGTGGCAACCCAAGTGAAAAGAGAGTTAGTTGCCGAGGGCAGAACGACACGAGATTCCGGAGCGATTCTCTTTGAGAGCAAAAGTTTTATAAGAAATGAGAGAAAAGGAGGCAAAAGAGAAACCGGTCAGGTGTTGCTAAGCGACAGATACGACAAAACAACAAGGGACGGACTTTTTGTGCACACAACGTGGCCGAGAATGTTCATTCATTCATTCAGTCGTATTTATTGAGCGCTTACTGTGAGCGGACCACTTTACTAAGCGCTTGGGAGAATAGAAATGAACAGGCACATTCCCTGCCCACCACGAGCTTATAGTCAGTCTAGACGGAGAGACAGACATGAATATAAATAAATAAATTACAGACTATCGCTCCCTCATTGGCCTTTTCATGCCCACACAGCCCCTCGTGGAGAATTTCACCCTCAGTGGAAGAATAATTCTATATAACGTTTTAAAAAAGAGTTCTCACCAAAGCTTTGCAGAGATTGCTTGAGTCTCCCTTCTAAATCCAGGCAGTCCAGCACATACGTAACTGCCCGTTATTGGGCAGGGATTGTCTCTATCTGTTGCCGAATTGTACGTTCCAAGTGCTTAGTCCAGTGCTCTGCACAGAGTAAGCGCTCAATAAATACTACTGAATGAATATAGGCTCTTTCAATCTTGAAATTGAAAGAGCCTATGGCATCTGATTCCTGCATGCCAGACTAAATGTTTGGTTCTCCCCGGATTTCCCCGGGATGCTTCGAGATTTGCGTCGCTCAGTGGAAAGAGCACGGGTTTAGGAGTCAGAGGTCAAGGGTTCGAATCCCGTCTCTGCCACCGGTCAGCTGTGTGACTTGGGGCAAGTCACTTAGCTTCTTGGTGCCTCGGGTCCCTCATCTGGAAAATGGGGATGAAGACTGTGAGCCCCGTGTGGGACAACCTGATTCCCTTGTCTCTACCCACGCGTTTAGAACAGTGCTCGGCACTTAGTAAGCGCTTAACAAATACCAACATTATTATTATTAAATGCATTATACCGATTTGGTAATAATTAACTTCATTGCAAAACAACGCAGCTGTCAGGGTGGGCACAGGGCAGCGAGTGAAGACGTATCCATGGCTCAGTAGAAAGAGCCCGGGCTTGCGAGTCAGAGGTCATGGGTTCGAATCCCGGCTCTGCCACTTGTCAGCTGTGTAACTGTGGGCAAGTCACTTAACTTCTCTGTGCCTCAGTTCCCTCAACTGTAAAATGGGGATTAAGACTGTGAGCCTCATGTGGGACAACCTGATTACCCTGTATCTCCCCCAGAGCTTAGAACAGTGCTCTGCACATAGTAAGCACTTAACAAATACCAACGTTATTATTATTATTATCGAACAGACAGAAAGCTTCTCGGAGCATTCCAATGCCCTCCCTGCCCTCAAACAGCTGACAATCTACCCAACTCATTCTGTACATTTTTCATCCCTCTTGGCTACAGGATAGCGTGGCTCAGTGGAAAGAGCCCGGGCTTTGGAGTCAGAGGTCATGGGTTCGAATCCCGGCTCTGCCACTTGTCAGCTGTGTGACTGTGGGCAAGTCACTTAACTTCTCTGGGCCTCAGTTACCTCATCTGTAAAATGAGGATTAAGACTGTGAGCCCCATGTGGGACAACCTGATTCCCCTGTGTCTACCCCAGCGCTTAGAACAGTGCTCTGCACATAGTAAGCACTTAACAAATACCAACATTATTATTTCATTTGGTTCTGTTGCTCGGCTTCGCACTTGCTCTAGCTAAAAACACGCTGCTCGTGGAGGAAGAATGGGAGCCCCAAATTGAACGCGGCATTCTGTTTTGCATTTTTACCTTTGCGTGGGCAATTCTATAGTGACAGCCCAAAGATATCTCTAGACTCCCTCCAAATGCCATGCCTTCAATGGCAGCCACCACTGGTTTTTCCATTTTTTGTAACTCATCAACTAGCAGGCCCAATATAGACACCTTTCCAGTTCGAAAACCACAAATATCGGCACCTGAGAACACAGAGAAATTCAAATGAAAACGGTGAAAAACATGTTCCTCATTACTTAGGGGTGCTCCATTAAGAGATTGTAATCTCCCTGTCTTCTGGAAAGATTCGGGAGAGGAAATGGGACTGGGGTCAGGGGCAGATCTGGACTTCGTTGCCTGGGGGAAAGACTCCAAAACTACTGACTCTTGCTGAAAGTTCAGCTTGAGGGGACACGGTTCAACTCCCCTTATAACCAACTCTGTATAAAAAATGTTGAACCGAGAGGGGGATATTGTTTCTGGCTTCTGACCCAATGGTACGATTTAGGGAAACCCTGGATTTGGGCAGATTTTTGTCCCACGTGAGAAAAAATCATTATGGCATTTGTTAAGCACTTACTATAGGCCAAGCACTGTACTAAGCACTGGGGCATATAAAAGATAATCAGGTCCCACAGGGGGTCCACAGTCCAAGTAGGAGGGAGAACAGGCACTGAATACCCATTTTTGCAGATGAGGGAACTGAGGCAGGGAGAAGTTAAGTGACTTGCCCAAGGTCACACTGCAGGGAGGTGGCACAGCGGGGGTTAGAACCCAGGTCCCCTGACTCCCTGGCCCGTGCTCTCTCCACTAAGCCACGCTGCTCCTCCTAACAGGACGGGGGACTTATTGGACAGCATGGTCTAGTGGATAGAGCACGGGCCTGGGAGTCAGAAAGTCCTGGGTTCTAATGCCAGCTCTGCCACTTGTCTGCTGGGTAACCTAGGGCAACTCACTTAACATCTCCGTGTCTGTTATCTCATCTGTATAATGGGGACTGCGACCCCGAGCCTCACGTGGGACAAGGGCTGTGTCCAACTTAATTTGCTCCTATCCACCCCAGCCCTTAGTATAGTGACTGGCACATAGTGAATGCTTCACAAATACCACAATTATTATTATCATTATCAAAATGGGGATTAAGATTGTGAGGCTCCAGTTCCCTCATCTGCAAAAATGGAGATTCAGTTCCTTTTCTCCCTCCTACTTAGACTGTGAACCCCCTGTGGGACCTGATTATCTTTTATCTGCCCCAGGGCTTACTATACAGAAAGCACTTAACAAATACCGCAGTGATTATTACAGTCCCACTCTGAACCCTAGGTAACACCAGAAAATTCAGGGCCTTGTGTCTTACCGAATAGATGGTAACTCCATGGACCACACGGAACTGGCACCAAGAAGATGAAGTCATTAAGTTCTGCCTCCACAGCTTATTGGGAAAAGCAGGCAACTGCAGTTGGCCTATTCTGGACTTTTTTTTTTTGGTATTTGTTGAGTGCTTACTATGTGCCAGGGACTATATTCCAAGTGCTATGCTAGATACATGCTAATAATAATAATAATGATGACATTTTTTAAGCGCTTACTATGTGCCAAGTGCTGTTCTAAGCATTGGGGTAGATACAAAGGTCATCAGGTTGTCCCACGTGGGGTTTACAGTCTTCATCCCCATGTTCCAGATGAGATAACTGAGGCCCAGAGAAGTGAAGTGACTTGCCCAAAGTCCCACGGCCGACAAGTGGCAGAGTCGGAATTAGAACCCACGACCTCCGACTCCCTCTTTCCACTGAGCCACGCTGCTTCTCTTGGATCCAATCCGTGTCCCACACGGAGGCTCAGAGTGACTTGGCCGAGGTCACAGAGCAGACCAGAGTCAGAGCCAGGATTAAAATAATAATAATAATGTTGGCATTTGTTAGGCGCTTACTATATGCACAGTACTGTTCTAAGCCCTTGGGGAGATACAGGGTCATCAGGTTGTCCCACGTGAGGCTCACAATCTTCATCCCCATTTTTACAGATGAGGTAACTGAGGCATAGAGAAGTGAAGTGACTTGCCCACAGTCTGACTGCTAGACCTGTGCTCTATCCACTAGGCCACACTGCTTCCCTAGCAGGGAACTAGAGAGGTCTGTCCGGAAGCTCACCGTGGGCAGGAAATGAGTCTCTTATATTGCTATAACGTACTCTCCCAGGCGCTCTGCAGGACAGTGCTCTGCACACACCAAGCGCTCTATAAATACCATGAACCGACTAAAGTGGCTGACTGATGCCTATCCTGCCATCGACCCCTGGGCCACGTCCTCCCGCGGTCCTGGAACGGCCTCCCTCCTCACCTCTGCCAAACTAACTCTTCCCCTCTTCAAAACCCTACTTACAGCTCACCTCCTCCAAGAGGCCTTCCCCGACTGAGCTCCCCTTTTCCCTCTGCCCCCTCTACCCCCCTTCACCTCTCCGCAGCTAAACCCTCTTCTCCCCCCTTTCCCTCAGCTCCTCCCTTCTCCCTTCCCTTCCCCTCAGCACTGTACTCGTCCACTCAACTGCATATATCTTCACCACCCTATTTATTTTGTTTAATGAGATGTACATCACCCTGATTCTATTTATCTGCTATTGATTTAATGAGATGTTCTTCCCCTCGACTCTATTTATTGCCATTGTTCTTGTCTGTCCGTCTCCCCCGATTAGCCCGTAAGCCCGTCAAAGGGCAGGGACTGTCTCTATCTGTTACCGATTTGTCCATTCCAAGTGCGTAGTACAGTGATCTGCACATAGTAAGCGCTCAATAAATACTATTGAATGAATAAAGTGACTTGCCCACGGTCACCAGCAGGCAAGTGGTGGAGGCTGGATTAGAACCCAGGCCCCCAACCTCGAGCTCCTTCCGCCTGGCCACGCTGCTTCCACCCGCGGGCCCCCTACGTGCCCGGACACGGCCGGGGTGAGTTGACACGCGACACCTGAAATGAAGGGCCAGGTCATCTCGGGACATCGAGGACTCTGCAACGACTCTTTCGGGCTTCGAAGGCGTTTGGAACAGTCCGGCTCTACTGCTGTCGGCTCGAAGGTTATGTTGGATGATGATGATGGCATCTGTTAAGCGCTTACTATGTGTCAGGCACTGGACTGAACGCTGGTGGTGGAACGTGTCTACTGACTCTGTTACGCTGTTCTCTCCTAGGTGTGTGCCCCACGTGGGACGACCCGATGACCCTGCATCTCCCCCAGCGCTTAGAACAGTGTTCTGCACATAGTAAACGCTTAACAAATACCAACATTATTAATACAGTGCTCTGGACCCAGCTGATGCTCAATAAATACCACTGACTGTACTAGGCAGCTAAGATTACTGAGAGATGTGCGGGGCCTCCATTCATTCATTCTTTCATTCAATGGTACTTATTGAGCGCTTAATGGATACAAAGCACTGTACTAAGTGCTTGGGGTAGTAGAATAGAACAATACACAAACTCCCTGCCCACAACAGGCTTACAGTCTAGAGGGGGAGACAGGAATTACTATAAATTACAGATGTGTCCACAGTAAACACTTGATAGAGAAGCAGCGTGGCTTAGTGGATAGAGCACGGGCCTGGGGGTCAGAAGGTTACGGGTTCTAATCCCCGCCCTGCCACATGTCTGCTGTGTGACCTTGGGCAAGTCACTTTATTTCTCTGGGCCTCAGTCACCACATCTGTAAAATGGGGATTAGGAGTCTGAGCCCCACATGGGACAGGGACTGTGTCCAACCTAACTCGTATCTACCCCAGCGCTTAGACGAGTGCTTGGCACATAGTAAGCGCTTATCAAGGACCATCATCATCCTCGTCAAAGGCCGATGACCCAACTCACTGGGCTATAGGTAGAAGCAGCCTGGCGTAGTGGATAGAGCAAGGGCCTGGGAATCAGAAGGTCGTGGGTTCTAGTCCCAGATCCGCCGCTCGTCTGTTGTTGTATTTTACTCTCCCAGGTGCTTAGTACAGTGATTTGCTCGCAGTAAGCGCTCAATAAATCTGATTGAACGAATGAATGAATGCTGTGTGACCTAGGACAGGTCACTTCACTTTTCTGTGCCTGTTACCTCATCTGTAAAATGGGGATTGAGACTGAGTCCCAAGTGGCAGAGGGACTGTGTCCAACCTTATCTGTTTGCATCCACCCCAGCACTTAGAACAGTGCCTGGAACATAGTAAGTGCTTAAACACCACCATTAATATTAATTATTTCCAGGTGGGTGGCTGTACCCTCGTTTGGGGGACTAAACTGAGAGAAATCCCAAAGACCCGGCCCAATCTGTACAACTGGGGAGACTAGTCCGACTCGGTCCAGTCTGGCCAAGGTAGTGGTGGTCTAATAGCTCACCTCCTCCAAGAGGCCTTCCCAGACTGAGCTTCCCCTTTTCCCTCTGCTCCCTCTCTGCCCCCCATTCACCTCCCCTCAGCTAAGCCTCCTTTCCCCCCTTTCCTTCTGCTCCTTCCCCTCCCCTCAGCACTCTGCTCATTTGTATCTATTTTTATTACCCTATTTATTTTGTTAATAAGGTGTACATCCCCTTCATTCTATTTATTGCGACTAAGTTGTCTTGTTTTTATCCGTCTGTCTCCCCCCAGATTAGACTTTGAGCCCGTCAATGGGCAGGGACGGTCTCTATCTGTTGCCACACTGTACATTCCAAGCATTTAGTCCAGTGATCTGCACGTAGTAAGCGCTCAATAAATACTATTGAATGAATGAATGAATAATGGGACACTACTGGCAAGGTCTTTTCAGTTAGCAGACCACCCAGCTTGGAGCCGGGGGGTCACTCTGGGAACCCCAGATTCCTCCAAGGCTCGCAGGAGAAGCCAGCGGACAATTACTTAATTGCCATTCGCCTGGCTTGGGTGAGAAGCAATGTGGCCTAGCGGAAAGCGCGTGAGCCTGGGAGTGAGAGGACCTGAGTTCTAATCCCAGTTCTGCCGCTTGCCTGCTGGGTGAGCCTGGGCAAACCGCATCACTTCTCTGGGCTTCAGTTTCCTCATTTGTAAAGTGGAATTAGAGGAATGTGGAATTAGAGGAATGTGAGTCGGATATGGGATAAGGACTGTTTCCGACTTGGTATCTACCTCACTGCTTAGTAATAATAATAATTATGGTACTTGTTAAGCGCTTGTGTGCAGAGCACTGTTCTAAGCAATGGGGTAGATACGGGGTAATCAGATTGTCCCATGTGGGGCTCACGGTTTTAATCCCCATTTTTGCAGATGAGGTGACTGAGGCACAGAGAAGTGAAGTGACTTGCCCAAGGTCACACAGCCGACAAGTGGTGGAGCTGGGATTAGAAGCCACAGCCTCTGACTCCCAAGCCTGTGCTCTTTCCACTAAGCCACACTGCTTCTTCTCTAGTACAATGCTTGGCACAAAGTAAGTGCTTAACAAATACCACAATTACTAAAGATTACAGAACATGAGTCATTAAGTATTCAGAAATACCATTTACCTGACGAGAACTTGCCATCTGCTCCACAAATTACAATAGCTTTCACACTGCTGTCTCTTTCAGCTTTTTTCAGTTCTTCTCTTAATCCATGCTGTACTGCCACACTGAAAAGAAAATACACAAGGATCAAAACTTGAACCATGAGAGGGTTTTCTCCTGAGAAAACAGAGCCGGAGTGCCTTGTTAGAGAAGCAGCGTGGCTTAGTGGAAAGAGCACAGGCTTTGGAGTCAGAGGTCATGGGTTCTAATGCCGGCTCCGCTGCTTGTCAGCGGTGTGACCTTGGGCAAATCATTTCACTTCTCTGTGCCTCAGTTACCTCATCTGTAAAATGGGGATGGAGACTGTGAGCCCTACGTGGGACAACATGATTACCCTGTATCTACCCCAGCGCTTAGAACAGTGCTTGGCACACAGTAAGTGCTTCACAAATACCAACATTATTATTACTAATCCCGGCTCCGCCACTTGTCTGCTGTGTGACCTTGGGCAAGCCGCTTAACTTCTCTGGGCCTCAGTGACCTCATCTCTAAAATGGGGATTGAGACTGTGAGCCCCACATGGGACAACCTAATTAACCTGTAACCACCCCAGCGTTTAGAACAGTGCTTGGCACATAGCAAGCGCTTAACACCATCATTATTATTTATTATTATTATGGATAACCACGAACAGGACCAGGGTGAAAGCAGTTGTTTTCCATCTTTAATGAGAGGAAACTAATCCCATTTCCTTTAGAGGTTTGTGCTCGCGAGCAGCGGACGCTGAAGGCCCATTCTTGGGGACCCTTGACAGGGTGAAATCTGCGGATTTCCAGAATTCTGGGGGGCTTTTTGATGACCTAATCGGCTCTTTAGGGTTTTTAAGCGCTACCACATGAGATGTTCCACTGCCATTCTAGGTGATGATCGGTGTAAAGTCTCCTCTACCTCCTCCTTGGGACGGAAAGAGCTAAAACCTGGGGTACCTCCCCACGCCTCTCACCACAAAGGCTGCGACTGCTCTGTGCTAAAGCGCGCTACTATGTGCTATGACCTGAAATTTAAACACGCCTGAACCACTGTACATTTCAAAGCTAACCAGTCTCCGGGATCCCCCACCCTGACAGGAAAGCTTCGGGTAGGTGCACCCCACGACCGCAGACGGCCCTGCCCACGTTCTAAAGTTAAAGCCCCCCTGGAAAGGCACGGGAATCTTTGGGGATTCTCTTCCCTTGTCGTGCTCTCAACTGGTGCCGGTGGTTTCATTTGCAGGAATGTTTTGGAATCCTAACCCCTTCCCAGATAAACCCGGTCCCAACTAAATGAAAAGTGTGCGTGCGCGTCCAGAATGCAGGTAAGTGAAGTCCGCTCTTTAGATGAGAAAGAGGTAAAACGTATTTATGGTGCTTAAAGAGAGCTTGTTAGGGACAGTGCCAAGGTAAAATCCTAACAATCAAACCTACGTGCACTTACATTGTACTCTCCCAAGTGCTTAGTACAGTGCTCTGCCTACCATAAATGCTCGATAAATACGATTGACCGACTAACATCAGTACAAGGGAAAAGAACTTAAATGAATCCAGTTACAAAATATCTAATAATATCCGTGGTATCTTTTAAGTGCTATGCGCTAAACACTATCTAATAATATCTGTGGTATCTTTTAAGAGCTATGTGCTAAGCACTGTGGCGGATACAAGATAATCAGGTTGGACAAGTCCCTGTCCCACATGGGGCTCAAAAACTAAGTAGTGCACTTAGTCGATAGAGCGAGCGTGGGCCTAGGACTCAGGAGGACCTGGGCTCTAATCCCGGTTCTGCCACGTCTACTGAGTGACCTTGGGCAAGTCACTTAACTGCTCTGTGCCTCAGTTACCTCATCTGCCCCAAGTGGGAAAGGTACTGTGTCCAACGTGATTAACTTGCATCTACCCCAGTGCTTAGAACAATGCTTAAGTACCAGAATTATTAGCATTAATAGTAGGAGTATTATTAAATAGGAGGGAGAAAAGTAACTGAATCCCCATTTTGCAGATGAGGGAACTGAGGCACAGAGAAGCTAAGTGACTTGCTCAAGGCAGGTGGCAGAGCTGGAATTAGAACTCAGGTCCTCTGCGTTGAAGATCAGTGCTCTTTCCACTGCTTTCTTTCCTTCTACTTTTAACTTAAACTCCAGTCACTTATACTGCGGCGTGGCTCAGTGGAAAGAGCTTGGGAGTCAGAGGTCATGGGTTCAAATCTCCACTCAGCCGCTTGTCAGCTGTGGGATTTTGGGCAAGTCACTTCACTTCTCTGGGCCTCAGTTCCCTCATCTGTAAAATGGCGATGAAGACTGTGAGCCCCACGGGGGACAACCTGATCACCTTCTATCCTCTCCAGCGCTTAGAACAGTGCTTGGCACATAGTAAGTGCTTAACAAATGCCATCTTTATTATTATACTGTCTGAGGACTACAGCTGTGTCCTTCTCCTCTTCAGTCCTCTAAGGTTGAGGTCCTAGACTTCCTTCATGGTCTAAAGCAGGAGTGAAAGAAATTCTGCTCCCAGGTATTTGACATTTTTCTGATGGCCAGCCCCCTGCCTTGCCTCTCCTTCCCCACTGCAACCAATTTCTCAGCTGGTGTTGGTTCCTAAAATGAGGCTGCAAATAAGCAGAATATCTTTCCGTTCGGCAATAAATTTCTTCGGCTTGGGTGAGTCCAGAAGCCGGCATGACGGGGACAAATACGGACCGGATCTACGTTGCATTTACTGCTGAAGGTGGGATATTAAACCTCAGCAATCTTGCTGAATAGCTAAAATCTTGGACCAAAAGAAACTCTGTACATTCCAAGCGCTTAGTACACTGCTCTGCACATAGTAAGCGCTCAATAAACACTATTGAATGAATGAATACAGAATCAAAACTCAGATTCACAGAGTCCCGAAACAGGCAGTCCCCCCTCAACAGTTTTTGAATTTCTCCAGCCCAGTGTGCTCCTCCAATGTGCACTGCCACACAAGGATCCTCAGCAGGAGTCCTGAGCTGGTGAAGTTTTGCCCTGAAACTAAAAGTTTTCCCTCGAAACTAAAAGTTTTCAACAGAACCAGGTAGATCCCTAATTCAAAAAAGCAGGATTTGGCCAATTTAACCTTTATCCCCTTCAGGTACCTTTGGACTATTTATTTTTAATTGGGAGAAAAGTCACTTAACCTTGAGAAGCTTATTGAGCCAAATCTGGGAATAAGTAACTAGTGCTTAACTATTACATAATATTATGTGGTGCAAAAGTTACACAATTGATTTTTTTCATTCCTTCAATCGTATTTATTGAGCGCTTACTATGCGCAGAGCACTGTACTAAGCGCTTGGAAAGCACAACTCGGCAACAGAGGGAGACAATCCCTACCCAACATTGGGCTCACAGTCCTAGAAGGGGGAGACTGTCAGTGAAACAAAACAAGTAGACAGGCTTCAATAGCATCAAAATAAAGAGAATTACAGATGTATACACATCACTAATAAAATAAATAGAACAATAAATATGCACAAATGCATTAATTCATTCAATAGTATTTATTGAGCGCTTACTATGTGCAGAGCACTGTACTAAGTGCTTGGAATGTACAGATCGGCATATACACAAATATACAGAAGGGCGGTGGAACGGGGTGTCTTATTTGACAGATAAGGGAACTGAGGCACAAAACTCCCTCCCCTTCCATAAAAGGCAGGCCACCGATTCTCCCCACCTTCAAAATACTCCTAAACTCACATCTCCTCCAAGAGGCCTGCCTCAATTTAGCCCTCTCCACTATTCCCTCTCCCTTCTTCAGGATACACTTAGATCTGTCCCCTTTAAGCACGTGATAAAGTAAATTTCTAAAAAACGATATGCACCCCACTCTCAGCCCCACAGCCCTTATATGTCCATATTTGTCATTTATTTTAATGTCTGACTTCCCTTCCAGACTGTAGGCCCCTTGGGGGCAGGGAACGTCTCTGCCAACTCCGCCGCACCGTACTCTCCCAAGCGCCCAGTACGATGCTCAGTAAATACCACGGACTGATTGAGGGCGGTTGCCCTCTCGAGGAAGAATCCAGGAACCTGTGGGGGATTGGAAATCACCAGTTGGAGATAAGACATCTGGCATTCTCCTTCCACCTGCCCTGTGGGAGGTGAGGGGGAAAACGTAAGCTCCTCGTGGAAAGGGACAGTTTCTACCAACCGTGTTGTACTGTAACCTCTCAAGCGCTTCACTCAGTGCTCTACACACAGTAAAGGCTCAGTGAAGAATAATAATAATGTTGGTATTTGTTAAAGCGCTTACTATGTGCAGAGCACTGTTCTAAGCGCTGGGGGAGATACAGGGTCATCAGGTTGTCCCACGTGAGGCTCACAGTCTTCATCCCCATTTTACAGATGAGGGAACTGAGGCCCAGAGAAGTGAAGTGGCTTGTCCACAGACACACAGCTGACAGGTGGCAGATCAGGGATTCGAATCCATGACCTCTGACTCCCAAGCCCGGGCTCTTTCCACAGAGCCACGCTGCTTCTCTGTACACCGTGGATGGGCATATGGATGGAAAGTTCTTTTCCTGCCCGGAAGTCACCCGGACAGACGGCATCACCCAACACGCCCGACAGCAGGGAAGCACAGCCTGGCGCTCTAGGGAATTTCACAGCTTGATGCTTGGTGTCTTCTCCGGGCCCTGGGAGAAGCCAGGGGCTTTGAGAACATCTAACGGGAATGAGGAGACTTCTGGATTCCCAGCTGGCAAGCTGGGATGCCCCCCCCTTAGGCGGGCACTCCCCCTGTAAAAACACTGAATAATAATTGAAGCAGCGTGGCCTAGTGAATAGAGCATGGGCAGGAGAGTCAATAATAATAATAACGTTGGTATTTGTTAAGCGCTTACTATGTGCAGAGCACTGTTGTAAGCGCTGGGGGAGATACAGGGTCATCAGGTTGTCCCAGGTGGGGCTCACGGTTTTAATCGCCATTTTACAGATGAGGTAACTGAGGCACAGAGAAGTTAAGTGATTTGCCCACACAGCTGAGTGGCAGAGCCAGGATTCGAACCCATAACCTCCGACTCCCAAGCCCGGGCTCTTCCCACTGAGCCACGCTGCCAATCCCCTCTCTGCCACAGGTCCGCTGCGCGACCCCGGGCAGGTCACCTCACTCCTCCGGGCCTCGGTTACAATTAAGACCGTGAGCCCCACGTGGCACGGGAACTGGGTCCAACCCGATCACCTTGTACGTACCTAGCGCAGTGCCTGGCACATAGTAAGCTCTCAATAAACACCACGTTATTTAAAATTATGATTCTTGTTATGAACAATAAGGGAAACTCCTTGCCCACGTAGAAGTTTGGAATCCTCTCCCTTCTCTGAGGAGTCTGCGTCTCCTCTCCCCTTATTTAATGTCTGCCTGCCCCCTCTAGACTGTCAGCCCGTTGAGGGCAGGGAACGTATCTGTTCTATTGTTACCCTGTGCTCTCCCTCGCATTTAGTACAATGCTCTGCACACAGCAAGTGCTCAGTAAATATGATGGTCAGACTGTCCCCAGGTGCTCTCTCCCTCCCTGGCGCTTCCTTGATGACGACTGAGATACCCTGAGGAAGCAGAAGGAACGGAGAGGGAACCAGGAAGCTGATTTTCTCCGATTGGCCCTTCTCCCTCCAGGCCCCTGGGCTGCCCTCCCTAAACCTCGAGTTCCGGGACCAAGTAGGGGGGGTGGCAGGGGTGAGAGGGTAACATCCTCCCGCTCTCCTGGAATGCCCTCCCTTCTCACCTCCGCCAAACTAATTCTCTTCCCCTCTTCAGAGCCCTAGAGAAGCAGCGTGGCTCAGTGGAAAGAGCCCGGGCTTGGGAGTCCGAGGTCACGGGTTCGAATCCCCGTTCTGCCACTTGTCAGCTGTGGGACTGTGGGCGAGTCACTTCACTTCTCTGGGCCTCAGTTACCTCATCTGAAAAATGGGGATTAAATGTGAGCCTCACGTGGGACAACCTGATTACCCTGTATCTACCCCAGCACTTAGAACAGCACTCTGCATATAGTAAGCGCTTAACAAATACCAACATCATCATTACTTAGAGCTCACCTCCTCCAAGAGGCCTTCCCACACCGAGCTTCCCCTTTTCCCTCTGCTGCCTCTCTGCCCCCTCTTCACCTCCCCTCAGCTAAGCCCCCTTTCCCCCCTTTCCCTCCGCTCCTCCCCCTCTCCCTTCCCCTCAGGACTGTGCTCCTCCGCTCAACTGTATATATTTTCATTACCCTATTTATTTTGTTAATGAGATGTACATTCCCTTGATTCTATTTATTGCTCTTGAGAAGCAGCGTGGCTCAGTGGAAAGAGCCCGAGCTTGGGAGATCATGGGTTCGAATCCCGGCTCTACCACTTGTCAGCTGTGTGACCGTGGGCAAGTCACTTAACTTCTCTGGGCCTCAGTGACCTCATCTGTAAAATGGGGATGAAGACTGTGAGCCTCACCTGGGGCAACCTGATGACCCTGTATCTCCCCCAGTGCTCTGCACATAGTAAGCGCTTAACAAATACCAACATTATTATTATTAGAACAGTGCTTGGCACATAGTAAGGAAGTGACTTGCCCACAGTCACACAGCTGACAAGTGGCAGAGCCGCAATTCGAACCCATGACCTCGGGCTCCCAAGCCCGGGCTCTTTCCACTGAGCCACGCTGCTTCTCTACAACACAATCGAGTCGAAAGACATGATCCACACTCATAGGAGTTTATAGTCTAGCGGGGAGACACACATTAAAATAAATTCCCGAAGGGGAAAATAGATTACAAGGATATGTTCGTAAATTCTGTGGGGCTGAGAGTGGAGTAAAAATCAAGGGCTGGAGAAGCAGCATGGCTTAGTGGAAACAGCCCGGGCTTGGGAGTCAGAGGTCGTGGGTTCTAATGCCGGCTCCTTTCATTCATTCAATAGTATTTATTGAGTGCTTACTATGGGCAGAGCACTGGACTAAGCGCTTGGAATGAACAAGTCGGCAACAGATAGAGACGGTCCCTGCCCTTTGACGGGCTCACGGTCTAATCGGGGGAGACGGACAGACGAGAACGATGGCGATAAATAGAGTCGAGGGGAAGAACATCTCGTAAGAACAATGGCAACTAAATAGAATCGAGGCGATGTACATTTCATTAACAGAATAAATAGGGTGATGAAAATATATACAGTTGAGCGGACGAGTACAGTGCTGAGGGGAGGGGAAGGGAGAGGGGGAGGAGCAGAGGGAAATGGGGGGAAAAGAGGGTTAAGCTGTGGAGAGGTGAAGGGAGGGGTGGTAGAGGGAGTAGAGGGAGAAGGGGAGCTCAGTCTGGGAGCTCCGCCACTTATCTGCTGTGTCACCTAGGGCAAGTCACTTCACTTCACTTCTCTGGGCTCATCTGTAAAAATGGGGATTAAAAAACGTGAGCCTCGCGTGGGACAACCTGATTACCCTGTATCTCCCCCAGCGCTTAGAACAGTGCTCGGCACATAGTAAGCACTTAACAAATCTCATCATTATTATTATTATTGTTAAGGGCTGAAAATCTGAGTGCATAGGCGATGCAGAGGGGAGGGGAAAGGAGGGCTTAGGGAAAGGCTTTTGGAAGAGGGGTGATTTTTCCGAGGCTTTGAAGGTGGAGTGAGTGGTGACCTGTTGGATGAGAAGGGGAAGGAGGCTTCACACCACAGGGAGGATGAACGAGATCAAGGTATGGCGGTGGGATAAAGGAGATCAAGGTACAGTGTGCAGGTCAGTGTTAGAGGAGTAAAGTGTGCGGGCTGGGTTGTAGTACATCGGGGAGGTAAATTAGGAAAGGTGAGCTGATTGGGCGCCTTAAAGTTGAAAGACAGGGCTGGGAGTCATTCTTTCATTCCATAGTATTTATTGAGCGCTTACTACGTGCAGAGCACAGTACTAAGCACTTGGAACGGACAATTCGGCAACAGATAGAGACCATCCCTGCCCAATGACGGGCTCACAGTCTAAAGCGGGGAGACAGATGGACAAAAACTAGACAACATAAGCACGATAAATAGAATCAAGGGGATGTGCACCTCATTAACAAAGTAAACAGGGTAATAAAAATATATATAAAGGAGCACAATGCTGAGGGGAGGAGAAGGGAGAGGGGGAGAAGCAGAGGGAAGGGGGGGGGGAAGGGGGCTTAGCTGAGAGGAGGTGAAGGGGGGGCAGAGGGGGAGCAGACGGAAAAGGGGAAGCTCTAGGTGAGCTCTCAGTAGGGTTTTGAAGAGGGGAAGAGAATGAGTTTGGCGGAGGTGAGGAGGGAGGGCGTTCCGGGACCGCGGGAGGACGTGGGCCGGGGGTCGACGGCGGGATAGGCGAGACTGGGGGACGGTGAGGAGGTGGGCGGCGGAGGAGCGGAGCGTGCGGGGTGGGCGGTGGAAAGAGAGAAGGGAGGAGAGGTAGGAGGGGGCAAGGGGATGGACAACCTTGAAGCCCAGAGTGCGGAGTCGGAAGGCCTGGTTTCTAATCCCAGCTCCATCACTTGCCTGTCGGGTGACCTTGGGCAAGTCGCTTAGCTTCTCTGAGACTCAGTCAATCAATCAATCAGTGGTATTTATTGATACTCTGTAAAGTACCTGAGAGAGCATGACTACCAACTCTGTGGTACTGTACTCTTCCAAGCACTTAGGGCGATGCTCTGCACACAGACCGTGGTCAATAAAATATGACCGCTTGAGAGTACAATTCAACAGAGTTGCTAGACTCTGCCTGCCCGCTAGATTATAGCCTAGAGAGGAGGACAGGCATTTAAATAAATTATGGACATAAACCTAAGTGCTACGGGGCTGGGGTTGGGGTGAATAAAAAATGCTTAGGAGACACAGAAGGGAGAGGGGGTGGGGGGAATGAGGGCTTAGTCAGGGAAAGCCTCTTGGAGATAATAATAATGTCGATATTTTGTGACCTTAATATGGCTTTGATGGTGGGGAGAACGGTGGACTGTCATATCTGAAAAAAGTTCGGTTCCCATCTCTCCTCTTCTCAAAAACCTCCGGATTCCTCATCTTTAAAATGAAAATAAGATATCTGTTCTCCCTCCCTGTGCTTAGAAAAGTGCTTGGCACATAGTAAGCGCTTAACAAATACCAATATTATTATTATTAAATACTCTCATAAGAAAAGGAAGATAGTAAAATGAGCACTTGGAAAAGGTATCCTATGCCCTAAAGGAAGCAAGGGGGACTCTGCAGGGGGAAATTAAAGGGAGAATTCCAAATCCAAGAGGGCAAGATCTGGGATGGGGGACTATGTGCCTGACTCCCCACCCCAGCACTCGCTGCCGGCTATTCCTTCATTCAATCGTATTTATTGAGCGCTTACTATGCGCAGAGCACTATACTAAGCGCTTGGAATGGACAATTCGACGACAGAGAGACACCGTCCCTGCCCAACGATGGGCTCACGGTCTAGAAGGGGGAGACGGACGGCAAAGCAAAACAGAACAAAACAAAAAAACTATCATCGGAGGGCTGGGACCACTGGCCCCATGGCTGCGGAGCGTCGCCGGGCCCTTCCCTACCTCAAGAGCAGAGCGATCAGGGCTTGCAGGAATAATAATGTTGGTATTTGCTGAGCGCATACTATAAGCCGAGCACTGTTCTAAGCGCTGGGGTAGATATGGGGAAATTGGGTTGTCCACATGAGGCTCACAGTCTTCATCTCCATTTTACAGATGAGGTAACTGAGGCATCGAGAAGCAAAGTGACTTTCCCAAAGTCACACAGCTGACAAGTGCCGGAGCCAGAATTAGAACTTGCATCCTCTGGCTCCCAAGCCGGGGCTCTTTCCACTGAGCCACGCTGCTTCTCTAACCGGCACAACTGAAAACGCTGAGGGGCTGAGGATGCTCAAAAATGTAGAGAAATGAAAACACAAACTCCTTGTGGGGAGCACTTGTGTCTATTTCTATATATTTATTATTCTATTTTATTAGTGGCTTGTATATATCTATAATTCTACTTATCTGTATTGTTGCCTGTTACTTGTTTTGTTGTCTGTCTCCCCCCTTCTAGACTGCGAGCCCATGGTGGGCAAGGATTGTCTCTCTCTGTTGCCCAACTGTCCTTTCCGAGCGCTCGGTCCAGCGCTCTGCACACAGTAAGCGCTTAATCAATGTATTTCCAAGCGCTCAGTCCAGTGCTCTGCACATAGTAAGCGCTCAATAAATACGATTAAATGAATGCCATTGCTGGCTGTCTCCTGGTTTTATTCTGTAGTCTGTCTCCCCCCTTCTAGACTGTGGGCAGGGATGGTCTCCCTCTGTTGCCCAACTGTATTTCCAAGCGCTCAGTCCAGTGCTCTGCACATAGTAAGCGCTCATTAAATGCAATTAAATGAATGCTATTGATGGCTGTCTCCTGGTTTTGTTTAGCTGTCTCCCCCTTCTAGACTGTGAGCCCACCGTGGGCAAGGACTGTCTCTATCTGTTGCCCAACTGTCCTTTCCAAGTGCTCAGTCCAGCGCTCTGCACACAGTAAGTGCTTAATCAATGTATTTCCAAGTGCTCAGTCCAGTGCTCTGCACATAGTAAGCGCTCAATAAAGGTGATTAAATGAATGCCATTGATGGCTGTCTCCTGGCTTTGTTTTGCTGTCTCCCCCTTCTAGACTGTGGGCCTGTCATTTGGCAGGGATGGTCTCTATCTGTTGCCCAACTGTCCTTTCCAAGCGCTCAGTCCAGTGCTCTGCACATAGTAAGCGCTCCATAAATGCAATTAAATGAATGCCATTGATGGCTGCGTCCTGGTTTTATTCTGTAGTCTGCCTCCCCCCCTTCTAGACTGTGAACCTGCATTGGGCAGGCCTGGTCTCTATCTGCTGCCCACTGTTCTTTCCAAGCGCTCAGTCCATTGCTCTGCACATGGTAAGCACTCCATAAATGTAATTAAATGAATGCCATTGCTGGCTGTGTCCTGGTTTTATTCTGTAGCCTGTCTCCCCCCTTCGAGACTGTGGGCAGGACTGGTCTCTCTCTCTTGCCCAACTGTATTCCCAAGCGCTCAGTGCAGTGCCCTGCACACAGTAAGCGCTCCATAAATGCAATTAAATGAATGCCATTAATGGCTTCGCCCTGGTTTTAGTCTGTAGCCTGTCTCCCCCCTTCGAGACTGTGGGCAGGACTGGTCTCTGTTGCCCAACTGTATTTCCAAGCGCTCAGGCCAGTGCCCTGCACACAGTAAGCGCTCCAAAAATGCAATTAAATGAATGCCATTAATGGCTTCGCCCTGGTTTTAGTCTGTAGCCTGTCTCCCCGCTTCCAGACTGTGGGCAGGACTGGTCTCTGTTGCCCAACTGTATTTCCAAGCGCTCAGGCCAGTGCCCTGCACACAGTAAGCGCTCCATAAATGCAATTAAATGAATGCCATTAATGGCTTCGCCCTGGTTTTAGTCTGTAGCCTGTCTCCCCCCTTCCAGACTGTGGGCAGGACTGGTCTCTGTTGCCCAACTGTATTTCCAAGCGCTCAGGCCAGTGCCCTGCACACAGTAAGCGCTCCATAAATGCAATTAAATGAATGCCATTAATGGCTTCGCCCTGGTTTTAGTCTGTAGCCTGTCTCCCCCCGTCCAGACTGTGGGCAGGACTGGTCTCTGTTGCCCAACTGTATTTCCAAGCGCTCAGGCCAGTGCTCTGCACTCAGTAAGCGCTCTATAAAAGCGATTAAATGAATGCCATTAAAGTCTTCGGCCTGGTTTTATTCCGTAGCCTGTCTCCCCGCCTTCCAGAGGGTGGGCAGGACCGGCCTCCCTCTGCGGCCCAACTGTTCTTTCCAAGCGCTCAGTGCAGTGCCCTGCACTCAGTAAGCGCTCCCTAAATGCAATTAAATGAATGCCATTGTTGGCTTCGTCCTGGTTTTATCGGTACCTGAGGGTGTTGAGGGGCGGGTTTCGGAGGCGCAGGAGACGGAGGCCCCGCGGCCTTCGGATGGAGTCGACCATCTCGGCGGCCCAGCGGCAGCCGATTCTCCTCCGCAGGCGCCGCGACGGCCGCGGCCGCGGGGGGGGCGCGCGCGAGGCCGGCGGGCGGCCCGCAGCCAATCGGGAGCGAGCCAGGCAAGCGCATGCGCGCGGGCGGGCGGGGGCGGGGGTGGGGGCGGGGCCCCAGGCCGGCGCGGCTCGCCACCGCTCATTCATTCATTCGTCCGTTCGTTCGTTCGTTCATTCATCCATCCTTTCATCCGTCCATCCATTCGTTCGTTCGTTCATTCAGTCATCCATCCATTCATTCGTTCGTTCATTCATTCATCTGTCCATCCATTCATTCGTTCGTTCATTCAGACATCCATCCATCCATCCATCCATCCATCCATCCATCTATCTGTTCATTCATTCATTTGTTCATCCATTCATCCATCCATTCATCCATCCATAATAATAATGTTGGTATTATTATTATTACTCATCCATCATCCATTCATCCATCCATCCATTCATCCTCCATTCATTCATCCATCCATCCATTCATTCATCCATCCATCCATTCATCCATCCATCCATGCATCCATCCATCCACCCACCCATCCGTCCACCCATCCATTCATTCATCCATACATCCGTTCATTCATTCATTTGTTCATCCATTCATCCATCCATTCATCCATACATAATAATAATGTTGGTATTATGATTATTATTATTCATCCATCCATCCATTCACCTCATTCATCCATTCATTCATCCGTCCATCCATCCATTCATTCATTCATCCACTCATTCATTCATCCATTCATTCATTCATCCACTCATTCATTCATCCATAGATCCATTCATTCGTTCATTTGTTCATCCATTCATCCATCCATAATAATAATAATGTTGGCATTTGTTAAGCGCTTACTATGTGCCGAGCACTGTTCTAAGCACTGGGGTAGATACAGGGTAATCAGGTTGTCCCACGTGAGGCTCACAGTCTTCATCCCCATTTTGCAGATGAGGTAACTGAGGCACCGAGAAGTGAAGTGACTTGCCCAAAGTCACACAGGTGACAGGTGGCGGAGCCGGGATTAGAACCCATGACCTCTGACCCCTAAGCCCGTGCTCTTTCCACTGAGCCACACTGCTTCTCATCCATCCATCCATCCATCCATCCATCCATCCATCCATCCATCCATCCATCCATCCCCTCAACTAAGCCCCCTTTCCCTCTGCTCCTCCCCCCGCTTCCCCTCCCCTCAGCACTGTGCTCATTTGGATATATTTTTATGAACCTATTTATTTTGTTAATGAGGTGTACATCCCCTTGATTCTATTTATTGCGATTAAGTTGTCTTGTTTTTGTCCGTCTGTCTCCTCCGATTAGACTGTGAGCCCATCACTGGGCGGAGATCATCTCTATCTGTTGCCGAATTGTCCATTCCAGCGCTTAGTCCAGTGCTCTGCACATAGTAAGCACTCAATAAATACTATTGAATGAATTCGTTCATTCATTCGTTCGTTTGTTCATTCAACCATATTTAGAAGAAGAATAATGGTGATGGTCTTTGTTTAGGGCTGACTATGTAATAATAAAAATATTGGTATTTGTTAAGCGCTTACTATGTGCAGAGCACTGTTCTAAGCACTGGGTAGATACAGGGTCATCAGGTCGTCCCACGTGAGGCTCACAGTTAATCCCCATTTTACAGATGAGGTAACTGAGGCACAGAGAAGTTAAGTGACTTGCCCATAGTCACACAGTTGACAAGTGGCAGAGCAGGGATTCGAACCCATGAGCTCTGACTCCCAAGTCCGTGCTCTTTCCACTGAGCCACGCTGCCAGGCCCTGTTCTAAGCACTGGGGTAGATAGAAGCTTATCAGGTTGTCCCACGTGGGGCTCACCATCTTCGTCCCTATGAAGGAACAGATGAGGGAACTGAGGCCCCGAATGATGATAATGATGGCATTCGTTAAGCGCTTACTATGTGCCGAGCACTGTTCTAAGCGCTGGGATAGGTAGAAGGTCATCAGGTTGTCCTATGTGGGGCTCAGCGTCTTCATCCCCATTTTACAGATGAGGGAACTGAGGCCCAGAGAAATGAAGTGACTTGCCCAAAGTCACAGAGCTGACAAGAGGCGGAGCCACATTAGAACCCATGACCTCTGACTCCCAAGCCCGGGCTCTTTCCACTGAGCCACGCTGCTTCTCTTTGTGGAGCGCTTACTGTGTGCAGAGCACTGGACTAAGCGCTTGGAAAGTACAATTCGGCAACAGATAGAGACAATCTCTGCCCAACAACCGACTCACAGTCTAGAAGGGGGAGACAGACAACAACAAAAAAACAAGTTACCCCGTGCCGACTGACGGCTGTTGTTGTTTTTTACTTGAGGAAAAACGTCCGTCGAAGCCCGCGGGAAGGGAACGCGAGTCCTCTAGGCTTTTCACTCCCTCACCTCGTGGTTCTTGTCACGGGTGGGAAACCGGGGTGCAGCCTGATCCCCCTCATCCACAGATTCGACCCCTTCTAGACTGTGAGCCGGTTGTTGGGTAAGGATTGTTTCTATCTGTTGCCCAATTGTACTTTCCAAGCGCTTAGTCCAGTGCTCTGCACACAGTAAGCACTGAATAAATACAATTAAATGAATGAATAGACCACTTTGCCGTTGCTCCCTTTCGATGAGGGGCGGTGACCCTCCATAGCAGATTCAGGTTTTCGTTCGAGTGGAACACATTATTTTCATGTTTTTCCTGTGGGTCATTCATCCATTCACTCAGTCATATTTACTGAGCGCTTACTGTGTGCAGAGCACTGTACTAAGCACTTGGAAAGTACAGTTCGGCGACAGATAGAGGCAATCCCTACCCGACAACGAGCTCAGAGTCTAGAAGGGGGAGCTACGCCACAAAACAAAACAAATAGGCATCAATAACATCAAAATAGATAAATGGAATTATAGATATATACTCATCATGAATAAAATAAAAAGAGTAATAAATATGTACAACTATACATAAGTGCTGTGGGGAGGGGAAGGGGGTAGAGCAGAGGGAGGGAGTAGGAGCGATGGGGAGGGGAGGAGGACGAGAGGAAAGGGGGTCTAGAGATGGAGGTTGCGCTCTCTCGGCTCAATCAATCATTCAGTGGTGTTTATTGAGTGTCTACTATGTGCAGAGCACTGTACATAATGCTAATATGTACATAATAATGTACATAATAATTGTGGTGTTTTGTTAAACACTTAAAATGTGCCAGACTCTGTTCTAAGCGTTGGGGGTGGTTACAGGAGAATCAGGTTGGAGACAGTCCCTGTACCACATGGAGTTCACAGTCTTAATCTCCATTTTACAGTTGAGGTAACTGAGGCACAGGGAAGTGAAGCGACTTGCCCAACGTCATGGAGCAGATAAGTGGCGGAGCTGGGATTATTATTATTATTATTAGGATAACAATAAGAAGGTGGCATTTGTTAAGTGCTTACTATGTGCCAAGCGCTGTTCTAAGCACTCCCCCTTCTAATAATAATAGAAGCAGCGTGGTTTAGTGGAAAGAGCCCGGGCTGGGGAGTCAGAGGTCATGAATTCGAATCCCCGCTCTGCCACTTGTCAGCTGTGTGACTATGGGCAAGTCGCTTCACTTCTCTGTTCCTCAGTGACCTCATCTGTCAAATGGGGATTAACTGTGAGCCTCACGTGGGACAACCTGATGACCCTGTATCTACTCCAGCGCTTAGAACAGTGCTCTGCACATAGTAAGCACTTAACAAATACCAAAATTATTATTATTATTATTAGACTGTGAGCCTGCTGTTGGGGAAGGATTGTCTCTATTTGCGGTCAAATTGTACTTTCCAAGCGCTTAGTACAGTGCTCAACACACAGTAAGCGCTCAATAAATACGATTGAATGAATGAATGAATGAATGAATCTTCTGACTCCCAGTCCCATGCTCTATCCACTAGACCATGCTGCTTGGGAACATATAATACAACAGATTTAGGGCATCTACCCCGCCCATAACAAACTTACTGTCTAGAGGGGGAGATAGATAGGGATTAAAACAAATAAATAGTTTATAACATATAATTTAAAGATATGTACGTTAGTGTTGGGGTTGGGAGTTGGCAGATATCAAATATCCAATGGTCACAGATCTGAGTGTATTGGCGACGCAGGAGGGAGAGCAAGACGGAGGGGAAAGGGCTTAACCCAGGAATAAATGTTGGTACTTGTTAAGCGCTTACTATGCGCCGAGCACTGTTCTAAGCGCTGGGGTAGACACAGGGGAACCAGGTTGTCCCACGTGGGGCTCACAGTCTTAATCCCCATTTTACAGATGAGGTCACTGAGGCACCGAGAAGTGAAGTGACTTGCCCAAAGTCACACAGCTGACAAGTGGCCGAGCGGGGATTCGAACCCATGACCTCTGACTCCAAAGCCCGTGCTCTTTCTCCACTGAGCCACGCTGCTTGGTAATCAGGTTGTGATTCCCACCTTCTTAGAGAAGCAGCGTGGCTCAGTGGAAAGAGCCCGGGCTTGGGAGTCAGAGGTTATGGGTTCTAATCCTGCCTCCGCCATTTAGCAGTGGTGTGACTTTGGGCAAGTCACGTCAGGCCATTTCAGGCCATGGGCCGCAGAGCAATCATATGACTCACCGAAGGTTGTGCAAGTGCCCTGGAAGAGAGTCAAAAGAGTCACTGGATTTCATCAATCTCCAATTCTCAGGAAAATAGCTTGTCGGGTACAGGTGTCTGCCTTCTAGAATTACGCCCTGAAGCAAGGAGGGTTCAAATGGTACGAATTCAGAAATCTAAATGAAGGCACTTCAAGTGTCAATTTCTAAAACGGAGAGATACAAATTAAGTTTTTTGGAATTAAAGAGTGAAAGTCTTCAAACAGAGCTGTCAGTGTCCAGGGTAGCGTGTGGGGGCATCATAGTAGATTACCTATAAGCTCTCTACTTGTTTTATCCTCGTTTTTTGTCCCACTCCCACTTTAATAATAAATAAAAATAATAACTGTGGTATTTATTAAGCTCCTAAGTGCTAGGGGGGAATACAAGCAAATTGGGTTGGACACAATCCCTGTCCCACATGGGGCTTCCAAGTCTCAATCCCCATATTCCAGAAGAGATAACTGAGGCCCAGAGAAGTGAGGTGGCTTGCCCAAAGTCACACAGCAGACAAATGGTGGATCCGGGATTAGAACCCATGTCCTTCTGACTTCCAGGCCGTACTCTATTGCATATCTGTCTCCCCCATTAGATTATCAGCTCTTCTTGGGCAAGGAATGTGTGTCTTGTTTCTGTTTCCTCCTAAATGCCTAGTAAATTGCTCTTCGCTCAGTAGGTGTTCAGTAAAAACCTTAATTAACTGATTGAATGATTGGAGGTGCTGAGTGGAGAAAGGGAACATCGTATACTCTTGTTGGAGAGCTGCTATGTATATATCTGTGATTTTCTTTATTTGTATTGATGTCTGTCTCCCGCCCCTCTAGACGCTAAGCTTGTTGTGGACAGGGAATGTGACTGTTTATTCTTGTATTGTACTCTCTCAAGTGCTTAATAGAGTGCTCTGCACAGAGTAAGAGCTTAATAAGTATGATTGAATGATTGAATGAATGGCAGTATTGACCTTAGGGAATTTGCACAGCTGTGTGTGACCCTGACTAGGAGCTGAGGGAGGAAAGGGTAATAGCTGGAAATACAGCATTTCAATCAGTAATAAATGTGTTGGCCATGTTATTTTTTAAAAGCCAACAAAATACTGGGGGACATTAACAGTTCGACCGCACGATTCTTATTATTATAAGAATTATGATAATATAGAATGATTACAATAACATAGGAGGACTTGGTGAATCTAAAATCCCAGATAAGAACCTCATTTGGGGAAAATTATGATGTAGTTGCCATCTCTTCCAAGAGGCCTTCCCAGACTAAGCCACACTTTTCCTTATCTCCCATTCCCTTCTGCCACATTCTGACTTTCTTCCTTTGCTCTTCCCCCCCACCTCAGCCCCACAGCACTTTGGTACATAGCTTTAATTTTATTTATTCATATTGATATCTGTCTCCCCCTCCTCTAGACTGTGAGCCTGTTGTGGGCAGGGATTGTCACTCTTTATTCATTCATTCATTCATTCATTCATTCATTCATTCATTCATTAGTATTTATTGAGCACTTACTATTTATTGTTGTACTGTACTTTCCCAAGTGCTCTGCACACAGTAAGAACTTAATAAATACGATTGAATTCATTAAATGGGATTTTTAATGGTATTTGTTAAGCACTTACTATGTGCCAGTCACTCTACTAAGCGCTGGGGTAGATACCAGCTAATCGGGTTGGACACAGTCCATGTCCCACGTGGGACTCACAGTCTTAATCCCCATTAGGATGGGGTAACGACTGAAGCACAGAGAAGTGAAGTGACTTACCCCAAATCACACAGCAGGTAAGTGGCGGAGTCGGGATTGGAACCCAGGTCCTTCTGATTCCCAGACCCGTGAATTTTGGAGTAAATGGCTTGAGGATTCCCCCATGGCTGACAGTGTTCGATACAAATCCCTATATTAACATTATAATAATGTTGGTATTTGTTAAGCACTTATTAGGTGCAGAGCACTGTTCTAAGTGCTGAGATAGGTACAGGGTAATCAGATTGTCCCACACGAGGCTCAAAGTTAATGCCCATTTTACAGATGAGGTCACTGAGGCACAGAGAACCTCTCCGCAGCTAAGCCCTCTTTTCCCCCCTTTCCCTCTGCTCCTCCCACCTCCCTTCCCAACCCCTCAGCACTGTACTCGTCCGCTCAACTGTACATATTTTCATTATCCTATTTATTTTGTTAGTGAGATGTACATCACCCTGATTCTATTTATTTGCTATTGTTTTAATGAGATGTTCATCCCCTTGATTCTATTTATTGCCATTGTTTTTGTCTGTCCGTCTCCCCCGATTAGACTGTAAGCCCGTCAATGGGCAGCGATTGTCTCTATCTGCTGCCGATTTGTACATTCCAAGCGCCTAGTACAGTGCTCTGCACATGGTAAGCGCCCAATAAATGCTATTGAATGAATGAAGTGACTTGCCCACAGTCACACAGCTGACAAATGGCAGGCCCGGGAATCGAACCCATGGCCTCTGACTCCCAAGCCCAGGATCTTTCCACTGAGCCACGCTGCTTCTTATGTTCACCAAAAGCAGAATACTTTAATCCCTTGCTGCTCACTGTTACTTTGCTATAGTAAGTTCTGAAAAGTTGCAAAACCACAAAGACACCCCAAGTATCATACAGCATTCTCTTTCCTAAAAATCTGAGCCAAGCCTCATCACGGAATGCCCTCCCTCTTCAAATCTGACAGACCATGACTCTCCCCTCTTTCGAAAGCCTTATTGAAGGCCCATCTCCTCCAAGAGGCCTTCCCAGACTACACCCCACTTTCCTCATCTCCCACTCCCTTATGCACTTGCTCCCTTTGTTCTTCCCGCTGCCCAGCCCACAGCACTTAATTTTATTTATTTGTATCATTTATTATTTATTATTATTTATTTATTTTTTATTATTGGTATTATTTATTAGTATTTATTTCAGTAATTTTATTTATTTGTATTGACGTCCGTCTCCCCGGACCTAGATTGTTCATTCATTCATTCATCCAATAGTATTTATTGAGCACTTACTATGTGCAGAGCACTGTACTAAGCGCTAGGAATGTACAAATCGGCAACAGAGACGGTCCCTGCCCTTTGATGGGCTTACAGTCTAATAGGGGGAGACGGGCAGACGAGAACAATGGCAATAAATAGAGTGAAGGGGAAGAGCGTCTCATTAAAACAATGGCAAATAAATAGAATCAGGGTGATGTACATCTCATTAACAAAATAAATAGGGTAGTAAAACCAACGTTTGTTAGTGTTTCCAGGAGAAAGGGATGGTCCAGGAAAGGAAAGGTACAGGCAGACAAGAACAATGGCCATAAATAAAGTCAAGGGGAAGAACATCTCATTAAAACAATGGCAAATAAATAGAATCAGGGTGATGAACATCTCATTAAAACAATGGCAAATAAATAGAATCAGGGTGATGTACATCTCATTAAACAAAATAAATAGGTTGATAGTTGAGCGGACGAGTACAGTGCTGAGGGGGTGGGATTGTAAGATTGTAAGCAAGTCATATTTATTGCTGGATTGTTCTCTCCCAACCGCTTAGTACAGTGCTCTGCACAAAAGAAGTGCTCAAAAAATGCGAGTAAATGAATGAACGAATGAATGAACTGAAGTAAGTAGAGGTAGGGGAGTTCCTGTGAGCTCTGCCATCCAAGACCTAGCTAGGACAGTTCTCACACTGGACAGATTCAGCAGACATCCTGAAAACAGCCAGCAAGCATGGGCAGGGAAGACCACATTGTGGCCTAATGGACAGAGCACAGGCCTGGAAGCGGGGAGGACCTGAGTTCTAGTTCTGGTTCCACCACTTGGCTGCTGTGTGACCCTGGGCAAATCACTTCACGTGTCCAAAACAGCGCTCCTTATCTTCCCACCCAAACCCGGTCTGCTTCCTGACTTCCCCGTCTCTGTAGACGACACCACCATCCTTCCCGTCCCAAGGCCGTAACCTCGGTGTTATCCTTGAGTCCTCTCTCTCCTTCAACTCAGATATTCAATCCATTGCTACTGTTCTTGTCTGTCTGTCTCCCCCGATTAGACTGTAAACCCGTCACAGGGCAGGGACTGTCTCTATCTGTTACCGATTTGTACATTCCAAGCGCTTAGTACAGTGCTCTGCACATAGTAAGCGCTCAATAAATACTATTGAATGAATTACCAAATCCTGTCGGTCTCACCCACACAGCATAGCTAAAATCTGCCCTTTCCACTCCATCCAAACTGCTATGACGTTAATAAAATCACTCCTCCTATCCCGCCTAGATGACTGCATCAGCCTCCTTGCTGACCTCTCAGCCTCCTGTTTCTCCGCACTCCAGTCCCTAGAGAAGCAGCGTGGCTCAGTGGAAAGAGCACGGGCTTTGGAGTCAGGGCTCATGAGTTCGAATCCCAGCTCTGCCACTTGTCGGCTGTGTGACTGTGGGCAAGTCACTTAACTTCTCTGTGCCTCAGTTCCCCCATCTGTAAAATGGGGATTAAGACTGTGAGCCCCACGTGGGACAACCTGATTCCCCTATGTCTACCCCAGCGCTTAGAACAGTGCTCAGCACATAGTAAGCGCTTAACAAATACCAACTTTACTTCACTCCACTGCCCGGATCATCTTTCTACAAAAACATTCAGGGCACGTCACCACCTCCTCAGAAATCTCCAGTGGTCACCTATTCACCTCCATATCGAACAACAACTCCTCACCATTGCACTTCGGCGTGGCTCGGTGGAAAGAGCCTGGGCTTTGGAGTCAGAGGTCATGGGTTCGACATCCGGCTCTGCCACTTGTCAGCTGTGTGACTGTGGGCAAGTTACTCAACTTCTCGGTGCCTCAGTTACCTCATCTGTAAAATGGGGATTAACTGTGAGCCTCACATGGGACAACATGATTACCCTGTATCTGCCCCAGCGCTTAGAACAGCGCTCTGCACATAGTAAGCGCTTAACAAATACCACCATTATTATTATTCTCGGTGCCTCAGTTCCCTCATCTGTAAAATGGGGATTAAGACTGTGAGCCCCATGTGGGACAAACTGATTCCCCTGTGTCTACCCCAGCGCTTAGAACAGTGCTTGGCACATAGTAAGCGCTTAACAAATACCAACATTATTATTATTATGTACCCCATCTGTGATTTTTATTTATTGGTATTGATGTCTGTCTCCCCCCATCTAGACTATGAGCTCATTGTGGGCAGGGATTGTCACTGTTTATTGTTGTGCTGTACTCTCCCAAGGGCTTAGTACAGTGCTCTGCACACAGTAAGCGCTCAATAAATACGATTCAATGAACGAATGAATGAATGAACCGGTCTGAGGCTCATCCATCTCTTGTGGCAGGAGCCTTCATAGTTATTACAGTGCAAAAAGGCCCAAGATAGAGGGAAGAAGGTGGACAGGCACAACGCCTTGAAGAACGCCATGTACATGAACCCAACTGATTCTTCTTGTGACGATTTGTGGGTTGAGCTATACCCCAAGCCGACACGTGACACGGGAAGAACATTCCCTAGTTCTTCTATCGTGTCATTCATTCATTCATTCATTCATTCGTATTTATTGAGCGCTTACTATGTGCAGAGCACTGGACTAAGCGCTTGGAATGGACAAATCGGTAACAGAGATAATCCCTGCCCTTTGATGGACTTACAGTCTAATCGGGGGAGACGGACAGACAAGAACAATAGCAATAAAGTAAATGTTTCAGAAGAACAAATTGTAAAACGAAAAAATAACTGACTTTTGGAGCAATAAAACTCTGAGATAGGCTCCCTAGAGGTCGTGAAGTCTGCATAAGCCCCTCAGTGGGCAGGGATCGTCTCTATCTGTTGCCGAATTGTACATTCCAAGCGCTTAGTACAGTGCTCTGCACATAGTAAGCGCTCAATAAATACTATTGAATGAATGAATCTTTGAGGAAGGAATAACCTTCCACCGGCCCAGAGCGCTGTGGCCCTTCAAAACCCCCTGAAGGCTCCTGCTGGAGCGCAGATCCCCTCTATCAATCTGTCCGTCGATGGCAGAGAAGCAGCTTGGCTTAGTGGAAAGAGCCCGGGCTTGGGAGTCAGAGGATGCGGGTTCTAATCCTGACTCTGCCACTTGTCTATTGTGCCACCTTGGGCAAGCCACTTCACTTCTCTGGGCCTCAGTTCCCTCATCTGCAAAATGGGGATGAAGACGGTGAGCCCCACGGGGGACAACCTGCTGAACTCGTATCTCCCCCAGCGCTTAGAACAGTGCTTGGCACATAGTAAGCGCTTAACAAATGCCATCATTGTTATTATTCTCTGGGCCTCAGTTCCCTCATCTGTAAAATGGGGATGAAGACGGTGAGCCCCACCTGGGACAATCTGCTGACCTCCTATCTACCCCAGCGCTTAGAACAGTGCATGGCATATAGTAAGCGCTTAACAAATGCCATCATTATTATTATTCTCTGGACCTCAATTTCCTCATCTGTAAAATGGGGATGAAGACTGTGAACCCCACTTGGGAAAATCTGCTGACCTTCTATCTACCCCAGCGCTTAGAACAGTGCATGGCATATTGTAAGCGCTTAACAAATGCCATCATTATTATTATTCTCTGGACCTCAATTCCCTCATCTGTAAAATGGGGATGAAGACTGTGAACCCCACTTGGGACAATCTGCTGACCTTCTATCTACCCCAGCGCTTAGAACAGTGCATGGCATATAGTAAGCGCTTAACAAATGCCATCATTATTATTATTTTCTGGGCCTCAATTCCCTCATCTGTAAAATGGGGATGAAGACTGTGAACCCCACCTGGGACAATCTGCTGACCTATCTACCCCAGCGCTTAGAACAGTGCATGGCATATAGTAAGCGCTTAACAAATGCCATCATTATTATTATTCTCTGGACCTCAATTCCCTCATCTGTAAAATGGGGATGAAGACGGTGAACCCCACCTGGGACAATCTGCTGAACTTCTATCTACCCCAGCGCTTAGAACAGTGCATGGCATATAGTAAGTGCTTAACAAATGCCATCATTATTATTCTTCTTCTCTGGGCCTCAATTCCCTCATCTGTAAAATGGGGATGATGATAGTGAGCCCCACAGGGGACAACCTAGTGACCTACTATGTACCCCAGCGCTTAGAACAGTGCTTGGCACATAGCTTAACAAATGCCATCCTCATTAGTATTCTCTGGGCCTCAGTTTCCTCATCTGTAAAATGGGGATGAAGACTGTGAGCCCCACAGGGGACAACCTGATTACCTTCTATCTACCCCAGGGCTTAGAACAGTGCTTGGCACATAGTAAGTGCTTAACAAATACCATCATTATTATTATTATTGACAGGACAGGCCCTGGGGGGAGGGGCTTAGTGGAGGGCGGAAGTGACGTCACCAGGCGGAGGCGGTTAAAAGGGTCGAACGCCGGTCAGGGATTGAGGCCGGGCCGGATGTGACGTCACGAACGTGCCCATGGGGAGGAGGAGCCTCCGGGGTCGCCGGACGGGCCGGTCCGCGGCTCCGGAGTCCGTTAGGGAGCCCCGGGGGCGGCCTGGCCAGGTAACCGTGCGGGGCGGAAGGGGCGGGCGGGGGCTCCGGGGGGGGGGGCCGGTCGGCGGGTGGGAACGAAAGGGGGCGGGCTCGCGGGAGGTGGCCGGACCGGATGTGGGGTGGGACCAGGCGGGAGGGGCGGGGTCCCTCTGCGGGGGAGGAGCGACTGCGCATGCGCGGCGGGCGGGGGGGGGGGGGGGATACGGAGGGAGGGAACGGCCTGTCAATCAACCCTGAGTCCTTGCTGCAAAGGGCCTGCCAAGTGCAGAACGTTGTTGGCAGCCCAAGGAAGTCCACACTACCCTTCTTTAGACACCATCCCTGTCCCCCTGGACCTGTCAGTCTGCACCGGCTTGGTTCAATTGCCCCGAGATGATGAGGCGCAATCAAAATTCTCCATTTTATCATTTTAATTATCATGCTGTAGGCTCTGTTAAGCGCTTAGTATGTGCTGAGAGTTGGGGAGATACAAGATGATAATAATGTTGGTATTTGTTAAGCGCTTACTATGTGCAGAGCACTGTGCTAAGCGCTGGGGTGGATACAGGGTCATCAGGATGTTCCAGGTGAGGCTCACAGTCTTAATCCCCATTTATTCAGATCAGACACATACTGCATCACCCTTTCCCCCCCAAAACTCCCCCCTAAATCCCCCAAAACAAAACCACTGCACCTACTTTGCTTTTCTGAGAGTTTTTATTTGGAGATTTATCCCACTCAGGAGCCTCTTTTGCATGTGGTGATAATTCATTATTCATCGTCACAATAACAGCGATGGTGTTTAAGTGTTTACTATGTGCCAAGCACTGTTGTAAGCGCCGGGGGAGATAGAGGGTAATCGGGTTGTCCCACATAGGGCTCACAGTATTAATCCTCGTTTTACAGATGGGGTAACTGAGGCATTCATTCAATTCACTCAATTGTATTTATTGAGCACTTACTATATGCAGAGCGCTGTACTAAGCGCTTGGAATGTGCAATTGAGCAACAGAGACAATCCCTGCCCAACAACGGGCTCACGGGTCAAACATAGGCCTAGAGAAATTAAGTGACTTGCCCAAAGTCACCTAGCAGTCACAGCTGACTGTCCCACAGTGGGATTAGAACCCACAACTCTGACTCCCAATCCCATGCTCTTTCCACTCAGCCTACGCTGCTTCTCTATTTGATCCCCAAAGGGTTTTCATTTAATTCTCAAGAACTCTTCTGCGAGGATGTTTCCAAATCTCTCCTTCACCCCTTTGATTATTTCCTATTAGAATCGCTCGATCTTCATTCATTCAGTTGCACTTATTCATTCAATCGAATTTATTGAGCACTTAGTGTGTGCAGAGCACTGAACTAAATACCTGGGAGAGTACAGTGTATTGCCATTGTTCTTGTCTGCCCGTCTCCCCCGATTAGACTGTAAGCCCGTCAAAGGGCAGGGACTGTCTCTATCTGTTGCCGACTTGTACATTCCAAGCGCTTAGTATAGTGCTCTGCACATAGTAAGGGCTCAATAAATACTATGGAATGAATGAATGAATACAACAATAAATTAGTGCCATTCCCTGCCCACAACAAGCTTACAGTCTAGGGGCTGATGGGAGACAGACCTCAAAACAAATAAATAAAATTACAGATGTGTCAATAAGTGCCGTGGGGCTGGGACAGGGAAAAGAGCAAAGGGAGCAAGTCAGGGTGACGCAGAAGGGAGTGGGAGTTGAAGAAAAATGGGGCTGGGAAGGCCTCTTGGAGGAGATGGGCCTTCAATAAGGCTTTGAAGTGGGGGGAGAGGAATTGTCTGTCGGATTTGAAGCGGGAGGGAGATTCAGGCCAGAGGCAGGACATGGACCAGAGGTCGGCGGCGAGACAAGCGAGATGGAGGTACAGTCAGAGGATTGGCACCAGAGGAGCAAAGTGTGCGGGCTGGGTTGTAGGAGGGGAGAAGTGAGATGAAGTAGGAGGGGGCAAGGTGGTGGACTGTTTTAAAGCCAATGGTGAGGAGTTGTCATTTGATGTGAAGGTGGATGGGCAACCACTGGAGTTTTTTGAGCAGCAGGGTGACAGGTCCTGAACGTTTCTGTAGAAAAATGATCTGGGCAGCAGAATGAAGCATGGATTGGAGGGGGAGAGACAGGAGGCTGGGAGGTCAGCAAAGAGGCTGATGCAGTCATCCAGCGGGATTGGATGACTGACTATATTAACATGGTAACTGTTTGGATGGAGGGGAAAGGGCGGATTTTGGCGATGTTGTGAAGGGGGGACTGACAGGATTTAGTGATGGATTGAATATGTGGGTTGAATGACAGAGAGGTCGCAAGGATAACACCAAGGTACAGGCGTGTGAGACAGGAAGGATGGTAGTACCGACTATATTTATTAAACACTTACTGTGCATAGAGCATTGTACTAAGCGCCTGGGAGGGCACGGTAGAACACGGTACAGTGGAAAGAAGCCGGGCTTGGGAGTCAGAGTTTGTGGGTTCAAATCCCGGCTCCGCCGCTTGCCAGCTGTGTGACTTTGGGCAAGTCACTTAACTTCTCTGTGCCTCAGTTACCTCATCTGTAAAATGGGATTAAATCCGTGAGCCCCACGTGGGACAACCTGATCACCTTGTATCCCCCAGCGCTTAGAACCGTGCTTTGCACATAGTAAGCGCTTAACAAAACCACCATTTTTTTTAAATTTTATAACAGACATTATTCCCTGCCCTCAGGGAGCTTACAGTCTAGAGGAAAAATAACTGAAGGAAGGCCCTAGTGAGATTCGAACTCATGACCCCTGGTTTACAAGGCCAGTGCTCTCAGCCCTGAGCTGTAGAGCCCCTTCAGCATCTCCTGGGATACTTCTCTGTACCTCAGTTACCTGATCTGTAAAATGGGGATGAAGACTGTGAGCCTCGGACTACCCGATGACCCTGTATCTCCCCCAGAGCTTAGAACAGTGCTCTGCACATAGTAAGCGCTTAACAAAAACATTATTATTATTATTATCTCAACTTTGTGTGGGTGAGGGGTTGGGAGGGCACAAAGTTTCAAGGGAAAGGTTGGGAAGAGACTCAAGGAGGAAGTAACAGGAGATGACAAGAGAAGAGGATTCATTCAATCGTGTTTATTGAGCGCTTACTGTGTGCAGAGCACTCTACTAAGCGCTTATTTAGAGAGGGGCAAGGAAACCCGGCAGAAGGTGGAGATGTGCCACATTGGTGGTCTAGGGCTAATTCAAAATGCTTCTTTTGCTGATGGATTCATTTTATCTTCTAGCGGTGTAAGCCACATTTATCGTCCTTTGGGCTTTCTCAAAGTTTTCCTTCCACTGACATGATTTTGGTGAACATTTCAGATGTTGTCGGTAGTGATGGGTGAATGACTCCTTGGGAAAGCCCAGTTTATAAGCAGCCTGGTGTTTTGTTTTTCCATGTAATGTAATCAAAAAATAGAATAAAAAAAAGACAAAACATGGTTCTCATTCAGATAGGGAAAAAAGCACACTGGGCTATGTAATGGAATCTGAGTATGAATCATTAATTGGTTGCAGTCCTAGAAAGGGGGTTCTGGACTTGGAGAAAATGTACACTTTCTGCAAGCAGTGTCATTTCTGTCATCTGAGAGAGATCAGGTCTTTCTCAGATTTGAAATGTTTGTGTGGGAGGGAGGGGGAAGGAGCCGGGAAAGGCTTCTCACCGGAAAGCAGGCAATGTGGGCAAAAGACAAGATCGGGTCCTAAGCAGTTAGTATTTCCTGATTGAATTTTGCTATTCCGTTCGTCATCTCTGCTTTGTGGCCTTGATTTCTTGTGAATCTTTTGCCCCATAGGCCGGAAAAAAACGATTTTAAACACAGAGGCTCTCTGAGATGTGTACCTTGATGGGTTGATGCTTTTACCTTTCCAAGGCATGGATTCCTGGGGACTACCGCTAAACCTCACGACAAGAAACGTGGGCCACCGACAGACCGAAAGATGAACCGATTCACACTTTTATCGTTGACCGACAACACTTTGAGATAGGTAAGATTCTGTCTCTTTTTATGTCAGGTAAGAAATTCAGCAATCTGGGCCTGGCTCTGGAAAGAGAAGTAGTGTAGCTGAAAAGCAGAGCCTCCCATTAATATCTTTTGGGAAGAAAGGCCGGGATGGATGGGCTTTTTTGTCCTCTGAAGGAAGGCAGTAACCATGGAAGCAGGCGTCTTTTCCTGCCTGTCAGCGCCCCACCCAAGTTAGCATGGATCAGGGGATGAGAAAGATGAAGCGACCAGGAAGGTTGATCTTCTTTTCATTCGTTCATTCAATAGTATTTATTGAGCACTTACTATATGCAGAGCACTGTACTAAGCACTTGGAATGGACAAATCGGTAACAGATAGAGACAGTCCCTGCCCTTTGACGGGCTTACAGTCTTAATCGGGGGAGACGGACAGACAAGAACAATAGCAATAAATACAATCAAGAACAATAAATAGAATCTTCTTCCGCCTTTGCCCTTCTCGTTTTAACACACTGGACCTGGGGAAGATGAAGAACCACCTCTGGGTTTGGAACCCCAAATAGTCTCTCAGAACTTCAAAAGTGTTGTCGTTAAATCCTCCGATCCGTCTCCTGCCAGCCAGATTCAAATACGAGGCCGCCATCGTTCTTTTCTCTCTCCTGTTCCCCCCTTGCTCTGACCATTATCCCCTGGCCTTTCTTCACTTTGTGGGACTTGGGACCCTTTTCCAGGCTTCCTGTTGCCCTTATTTAAATAAAAATAAATGTTGGTATTTGTTAAGCGCTTACTATGTGCAGAGCACTGTTCTAAGCGCTGGGATAGATACAGGGTCATCAGGTTGTCCCCTGTGAGGGTCACAGTCTTCATCCCCATTTTACAGATGAGGTAAGTGAGGCCCAGAGAAGTTAAGTGACTTGCCCAAAGTCACACAGCTGACAAGCGGCGGAGCAGGGATTTGAACCCACGACATCTGACTCCCAAGCCTGGGCTCTTTCCACTGAGCCACGGTATTTAGTCATTCATTCATTCAGTAGTATTTATTGAGCACTTACTGTGGGCAAAGCACTGTACTAAGAGCTTGGAAAGTACAATTCAGCAACAAATGCCTAGTGAGGAGGTGAATTTTTTCTCCTGCATCCCCCTCTTTTTTTGAGTCACCCCTTCCATGAGTGCTCAAAAATGTCACTTTCTAACTAACGATCTGTGGAATCCGTAAATCTTGTGCACTACAAATCTCCAAGACCTGTGGCTACGTTTTTGGGGGGGGGGGGTTAAACAAAATTCTCACTCTTGATTCTATTTATCTTGATTTTATTTATTGCTATTGTTCTTGTCTGTCCATCTCCCCTGATTAGACTGTAAGCCCCTCAAAGGGCAGGGACTGCCTCTATCTGTTATTGATTTGTACATTCCAAGCGCTTAGTACAGTGCTCTGCACATAGTAAGCGCTCAATAAATACTATTGAATGTCCTTTCCTGGCTTCCTCTTGGCTTCCTGTTGGCTGTCTGCCCTTCCAATCCATGTAATAATGTTGGTATTTGACTTGCCCCCAGTCACACAGCTGACAAGTGGCAGAGCAGAGACTCGAACCCATGACCTCTGACTCCCAAGCCCGTGCTCTTTCCACTGAGCCATGCTGCTTCTGCTCATTGTGGTTTTCATATTGCAGTTCACTCATTTAGAATGGTTCAAATCATCTTCATTTAAATGAACCAATTTTATAGGTTTCCCAATGATATCTTGACCCAGTCTCCTCCCTTCCTTTTACGTCACACCGGATGTACTCTAGAAGATGATGGGAGAGTATGAATCAATCAAGCAATGGTATTTACTGAGCCCTTGTGCCGAGCAGCGTACTAAGCGCCTGGGAGAGTACAGTACGAGATGGGGAAGCAGCGTGGCTCAGTGGAAAGAGCCCGGGCTTCGGAGTCAGAGGTCATGGGTTCGACTCCCGGCTCTGCCACCTGTCAGCTGTGTGACTGGGGGCAAGTCGCTTCACTTCTCTGGGCCTCAGTGACCTCATCTGTAAAATGGGGAGTAACTGTGAGCCTCACGTGGGACAACCTGATTCCCCTGTATCTCCCCCAGCGCTTAGAACAGTGCTCGGCACATAGTAAGCGCTTAACAAATACCAACATTATTATTATTATGATGTGGTAGACGTGATTCCCTGCCCACAGAGAGCTTGCAGTCTGAGAAAGAAAGATATTAAACTAGTCATAGAGGAAGCGGAAGAATATAAGAATTTGTACCTCAGTGGAGTGGGGAGACAGTCCCAAATGAAGGGGCGATCCAGAAGGGAGGGAGGCCGGGGTGGGGAAATGAGGGGTTAGTCAGGGAAGGCTTCTTGGAGGAGAGGTGATTTTAGTAAGGATTGGAAGGGAGAGCGGCGATTTGGCAGATCTGATTGGGGAGGGGGTTCAAGTTCAACTCCTACTAAAATGCGTCCTCCAAGAGGCCTTTCCTCGTGGGAAGGAGGGCGGGAGGATGAGTGTCAGAATTGCAAAGCACTGTGTTTAAACGTAAATTAACTGTCCTGGGGCCCTCAGTGGGTATTTCCCAAATCCTTATTGCGAGCAGAGCCGTACAAGTTGGCAGACCCGATCCCGGCTCCTGCAGCATGGCGGAGTGGCTAGAGCATGGGCCTGGGACTCAGAAGATTGTGGGTTCTAATCCTGGCTCCACCACTTGTCTGCCGTGTGACCTTGGGCAAGTCAGTTCACTTCTCCGCGCCTCAGTTACCTTATCTGTAAAATGGAGATTGAAACTGTGAGTGTTTTTTGTCTGTCTCCCCCGATTAGACTGTAAGCCCATCAGTGGGCAGGAACTGTCTCTATCTGTTGCCGATTTGTCCATTCCAAGCGCTTAGTCCAGTGCTCTACACATAGTAAGCGCTCAATAAATACTATTGAATGAGTGAATGAATGAATGTGATACAAGGGACTTAGTTACTTGTATCTACCCCAGTGCCTAGAACCGGGCCTGGCACATAGTAAGCATTCGACAAATACCAAGGAAGCATTTTGGCTTAGTGGAAAGTGCACAGGGTTGGGAGTCAGAGGTCCTGGGTTCTAGTCCCTGCTCTGCCACTTGCCAGCTGTGTGACTTTGGGCAAGTCGCTTGACTTCTCTGGGCCTCAGTTACCTCATCTGTAAAATGGGGATGAAGACCGTGAGCTCCACGTGGGACAACCTGATGACCTTGTATCTACCCCAGTGCTTAGATCAGTGCTTGACACATAATAAGCGCTTAACAAATCCCATCATTATTATAACGGATAATTAAGTGTCCTGGAGCCCTCAGCAGGTATTTATTGAGGACTTACCCTGAGCAGAACACTGTACCGAGCGCTCGGGGTTAGACATGATCCCCGCTCCCTCTTCATATCCGTCAGATGCCCTCCCCACCTTCAAAGTCTTACTGAAGGCACATCTCCTCAAGAGGCCTCCTCTGACTAGCTTCTCATTTCCCCACCCTGTTCCCCACCCCTTCCGTGGCGCCTTTGCATTTCATTCATTCAATCGTATTTACTGAGCGCTTCCTGTGTGCAGAGCACTGTACTGAGCGCTTGGAAAGTACAATTCGGCAACAGATGGAGACAATCCCTGCCCAACAACGTGCTCACAGTCTAAAAGGGGGAGACAGTGTAAAACAAAACAAGTAGACAGGCATCAGTACCATCAAAATAGATAAATAGAATCATATATACACATCATTAATAAAATAGACTGATAAATAATAAGTACTCTCACCCTATAGCACTTACGTCCACATCCTTATACTGTGCCTTGCGCTTAGATTTGCTCCTTATTTTCACCCCTTCATCAGCCCCACAGCACTTGGGTATTTATCTGTAATATATGAATTTCTATTAACGTCTCTCTCCCACTCTAGAATGCAAGTTCGTTGTGGGCACAGAACGCGTCTGCCAACTCTGTTCCATTGTACTCTCTCAAGTGCTTAATCCAGTGCTCTGAACGCAGTAAGCGCTCAATAAATCCGATTGATGGAGAATAAATGACAGATGGGGAAGCAACTAAGGGCTTCTATTGATGGCTGTTTACTCATATTGATGTCTGCCTCCCCCCCTCTAGACTGTGAGCCCATTGTGGGCAGGGATTGTCTCTCTTTATTGCTGTATTGGACTTTCCAAATGCTTAGTACAGTGCTCTGCACACAGTAAGCGCTCAATAAATACGGCTGGATGAATGAAATGAATGAACTTTTACATAATAATGGTGGTATTTGTTAAGTGCTTACTATGTGTCAAAGCACTGTTCTAAGCACTAGGGGGGATACGAGGTTGTCCCACGTGGGGTTCACAGTTTTAATCCCCATTTTACCGATGAGGTCCCGGAGGCCCAGAGAAGTGAAGTGACTTGCTCAGAGTCACACAGCTAGCAAGCGGCCGAGCCGGGATTAGAACCCGTGACCTCTGACTCCCGAGTCCGGGCTCTTTCCGCTGAGCCACGTGGGCGTGAGTATCAAAGCGCATGGGGGAGATGAACGCAAGTGCATAGGCGAGGCAGGGGAAGGGAGACCAAAGTAGGGAAATGAGAGGTTAATCAGGGAAGGCTCCTTGGAGGAGGTGTTATTAAGTAGACTTTCCTCTCACCCTTCCCTGCTGCTGCAAGTCGACCTGACTGTTCCCAAGCTGTCATACTGTTTATTTTGTTGCTTGACTACTTGTTTTGTTTTGCTGTCCGTCTCCCCCTTTTAGACCGTGAGCCCGTTGTTGGGCAGGGATTGTCTCTATCTGTTGCCCAATTGTACCTTCCAAGCGCTTAGCACAGTGCTCTGCACACAGTAAACGCTCAATAAATGTGATTGAGTGAATACGTAGGAGTGGCTAATCTTCTCCAGGGTCCAACAGAGGGGCTGCCCTTTCCTCTGAGCCGGATCCAGTGGATCCTTCTAGACTGTGGCCAGGAGACATGTCTGTTTTTCAGTCTAATATGTTCCCCCAAGCGCTTAGTACAGTAAGGGGTCAATAAATGAGATTGACCGAGCGACTGAAGGTCGGGGCCCTGGGCCCTCGGCATGGCTGGCTGCGGTGGTGGTGCCGGGGCGAGGGGCAGCTCTCTAGCAGGGGGAGGAGGAGGGGAAGGGGCCTGGGGCATCGCGCGTCATCCCACCGAAAGCTCTGCCTCAGCCTCCCTTCCAGACCAGAATAACAATAATAATAATAATAATAATAAGGCTGGTCTTTAAGTGCTTACTATGTGCAGAGCACTGTTCTAAGTGCTGGGGTAGATACAAGGGAATCAGGTTGTCCCACGTGATGCAAAGTGAGAAGTGGCAAAGCCGGGATTAGAACCCACAACCTCTGACTCCCAAGCCCCGGCTCTTTCCGCTGAGCCACGCTGCTTCTTGGAAAATGATCATGACAAAGGGGAAATACTTCCCAGATTGGGATTGGGATTAAGACTGTGAGCCCCATGTGGGACAGGACTGTGTCCAACCTGATTAATAATAATGATGTCATTCGTTAAGCGCTCACTATGTGCCACGCACTGTTCTAAGAGCTGGGTAGATACAAGGTATAATCAGGTTGTCCCACGTGGGGCTCACGGACTTAATCCCCATTTTACAGATGAGGGAACTGAGGCCCAGAGAAGTGAAGCGACTTGCCCACAGTCACACAGCTGACAGGTGGCAGAGCCGGGAGCTCATTGCGGGCAGGGAATGTGTCTCAATGCTTGTATTGTCCTCTCCCAAGCGCTTAGTACAGTGCTCTGCACATAGTAAGCCCTCAATAATAATAAAGATGGTATTTATTAAGCACTTACCATTGTCCAGGCATTATTCTAAGCGCTGGGGTCGATACAAGGTAATCAGGTTGTCCCACGTGGGGCTCACGGTCTTCATCCCCATTTTACAGATGAGGGAACTGAGGCACAGAGAAGTGAAACGACTTGCCCAAGGTCACACAGCTGACAAGTGGCGGAGCCGGGATTAGAACCCATGACCTCTGACTCCTAAACCCGGGCTCTGTCCACTGAGCCAAACCCGATTGAATGAAGTGCAAAGCAGCAGTTGTGCTGGATATTTCCGGCCCCCAAAACTGTGGAGCTGAGAGGGAGAGATGAGATTCTTTCCTCAGCATGGCTTAGTGGCAAGAGCACGGGCTTGGGAGTCAGAGGTCATGAGTTCTAATCCCTGTTCTGCCACTTGTTAGCTGTGTGGCCTTGGGCAAGTCACTTGACTTCTCTGGGCCTCAGTTACCTCATCTGTAAAATGGGGATTATTCCTTCATTCGTGGCTTAGTGGCAAGAGCAGGGGCTTGGGAGTCAGAGGACACGGGTTCTAATCCCGGCTCTGCCACTTGTCTGCTGTGTGACCTTGGGCAAGTCGCTTAACTTCTCTGTGCCTCAGTTACCTCATCTGTAAAATGGGGATTAAAACTGCGAGCCCCACGTGGGGCAACCTGATTACCTTATATCCACCCCAGCGCTTAGAACAGTGCTCGGCACATAGTAAGTGCTTAATAAATGCCGTAATAATTATTAGTATTTATTGAGCGCTTACTATGTGCAGAGCACTGTACTAAGTGCTTGGAATGTACAATTAAGACTATGAGTCCCGTGTGGGACAGGGACTGTGTCCAACCTGATTACCTTGTAGCTACCCCAGCACTTCAAACAGTGCCTGCCACATAGTAAGTGTTTAACAAATACCATCATTATTATTTATTATTATTGTTTATTATTATTATTATTATTATTATTAGTCTACTCTATAACCTTGGGAGAAGCAGCATGGCCTCATATAAAGCACCTGAACCTGGAAGTCAGAGGATCTGGGTCCTAATCCTGGCTCTGCCACGTGTCCGCTGTGTGACCCCGGGAGAAGCAGCATTGGCCTCGTGGAAAGAGTCCGGGCCTGGGAGTCAGAGGATCTGGGTTCTAATTCCCGCTCTGCCATATGTCTGCTGTGTGACCTTGGGTAAGTCACTTCAGTTCTCTGTGCCTCAGTTCCGTCATCTATAAAGCAGCATGGCTCAGGGGAAAGAGCCTGGGCTTCGGAGTCAGAGATCATGAGTTCGACTCCCGGCTCTGCCACTCGTCAGCTGTGTGACTGTGGGCAAGTTACTTCACTTCTCTGTGCCTCAGTTCTCTCATCTGTAAAATGGGGATTAACTGTGAGCCTCACGTGGGACAACCTGATCCTGTATCTACCCCAGCGCTTAGAACAGTTCTCTGCACATAGTAAGCGCTTAACAAATACCGACATTATTATTATTATTATAAAGTGAGGATCTATGGGATGTGGGTTAGTACAACGTGATTATCTTGTATCTACCACAGTGCTTAGTGACAACCCGATTTAGCTTGTATCAACCTCAGCTCTTAGTACAGTGCCTGGCACATAGTAAACACTTAACAGATACCCGTGGCTTAGTGGAAAGAGCCCGGGCTTGGGAGTCAGAGCTCGCGGGTTCGAATCCCAGCTCCGCCACTTGGCTGCTGTGTGACTTTGGACTTCACTCCTCCGGGCCTCAGTTACCTCATCTGTAAAAATGGGGATGGTGACTGTGAGCCCCACC
Organism: Ornithorhynchus anatinus; assembly: GCF_004115215.2. Classification (NCBI taxonomy): domain Eukaryota; kingdom Metazoa; phylum Chordata; class Mammalia; order Monotremata; family Ornithorhynchidae; genus Ornithorhynchus; species Ornithorhynchus anatinus. Next base: position 133,610,718 of record NC_041728.1, read on the forward strand.
TGGGACAACCCGATAATGTTGTATCTACCCCAGCGCTTAGAACGGTGCTCGGCACATAGTAAGCGCTTAACAAATTCCATCACCTAATTTCTCTGTGCCTCAGTTCCCTCCTTGGTAAAATGGGGGATTCGAGGCCTGTTCTCCCTCCTACTTAGACTCTGAGCCCCCTGTGGGACAGGGACTGTGTCCAGCTCCATTAACCTGTGTCTTCCCCAGTGTTTAGAGCAGAGTCTGGCACATAGTAAGTGCCCAACAGGATCCCAGCTCTGCCACTTGTCACCTGTGTGACTGTGGGCAAGTCACTTAACTTCTCTGTGCCTCAGTTCCCTCATCTGTAAAATGGGGATGAAGACTGTGAGCCCCACGTGGGACAACCTGATTCCCCTGTGTCTACCCCAACGCTTAGAACAGTGCTCGGCACATAGTAAGCGCTTAACAAATACCAACTTTATTATTATTATTACCATAATCATTATGGGGTCCCAGGGGGCCAAGTTCACCCGTGGAGAGGCAGCCGAAGCTCGAGAACCACATTTGCTTCCAAGAAGACACCGGGTGTTGATTCCTGCACCCATTCGTCTAACTCTTCTCCCCATAGGAAAAACCAGGGGCCGGGAGTAGCCACGGAAGGCGAAGTTGTGGATCCTTTTACTCTTAATTTTTTTTTTTTTATACCTTCTTGGCTGAACTCGTCTCTTGTAGGATGTTGGACTCAATCAGTAAGAGCATCTTGAAGAGATGGGAAAATGAAGAGAAGAATTATGTCTATATATAGATGAACATCCACACACACACATATGGTCACTAGCCTGCAATTTGAACTACAAAATTGCCCATGTGTCATATGCCATATGTCTCTCTCTATATATGTCACTAGACTGCAATTTGAACTAAAAAATTGCCCAAGGAAGAAATGTACAGCCTATGGACCCTCCCCCAATCACAGACAAAAATAAACCCCTGCATATTGAATCCCAGGAAATAGTCTTTGGGAAAAATCCTCTTAAAAGACCATTTTTCTACTTCCTGACCCGCAATACAATGACTGCGTTACTGGTAACTGGGGCAAGCCCGTCAATGGGCAGGGACTGTCTCTATCGGTTGCCGATTTGTCCATTCCAAGCGCTTAGTACAGCGCTCTGCACATAGTAAGCGCTCAATAAATACTATTGAATAAATGAATGACTATACTTTGGATCATATCTAGACTCTAAGTTCATTGTGGGCAGGGAATGTGTCTGTTTTGTATTATATTGTACTCTCCCAAGCACTTAGGACAGTGCTTTGCACACAGTGAGAGCTTAGTTAATACAATCGAATGAATTAATGCATGAATATCAATCAAGTGTATTTATTGAACGCTTACCGGGTGCAGAGCACTGCACTAAGCGCTTGGGAGAGTACAGTGTCACAGAGTAGGTAGACGTGTTCCCTGCAAAAAATGAGTTTACAGTCTAGAGGGTGAGACAGACATTAAAATAAATTATGGATGTGTATTCATTCATTCAATAGTATTTACTGAGCACTTACTATGTGCAGAGCACTGTACTAGGCACTTGGAATGTACAATTCGGTAACAGATTGAGACAGTCTCTGCCCTTTGACGGGCTCACAGTCTAATCGGGGGAGACGGACAGACAAGAACAATGGCACTAAACAGCGTCGAGGGGAAGAACATCTCGTAAAAACAATGGCAACTAAATAGAATCGAGGCGATGTACAATTCATTAACAAAATAAATAGGGTAATGAAGATATATACAGTTGACCAGACGAGCACAGTGCTGAGGGGAAGGGAGAGGGGGAGGAGCAGAGGGAAATGGGGGGAAAAGAGGGTTAAGCTGTGGAGAGGTGAAGGGGGGGTGGTAGAGGGAGAAAGGGAGCTCAGTCTGGGAAGGCCTCTTGGAGGAGGTGAGTGTTAAGTAGGGTTTTGAAGAGGGGAAGGGAATCAGTTTGGCGGAGGTGAGGAGGGAGGGCGTTCCGGGACCGCGGGAGGACGTGGCCCGGGGGTCGACGGCGGGACGGGCGAGAACGGGGGACGGTGAGGAGGTGGGCGGCAGAGGAGCGGAGCGTGCGGGGTGGGCGGGAGAAAGAGAGAAGGGAGGAGAGATAGGAGGGAGCAAGGGGATGGAGAGCCTCGAAGCCTCGAGTGAGAAGTTTCTGTTTTGTGTGGAGGTGGATGGGCAACCACTGGAGGTTTTTAAGAAGGGGAGTGACAGGCCCAGAGCGTTTCTGCAGGAAGATGAGCCGGGCAGCGGAGTGAAGAATAGACGTATGTACATACATGCTGTGGAGCTGAGGATGAGGCGAATAAAGGGTGCAAATCAAAGTGCAAGGAGGACGCAGGAGGGAGTGGGAGAAGAGGAAAGGAGGGTCAGTCAGGGAAGGCCTCTTGGAGGAGGTGGGCCTTCATTAAGGCTTTGAAGGTGGAGAGAGCGATGGCCTATTGGATATGAAGGGGGAGAGAGTTCCAGGCCAGAGAAAGGATGCGGGAGAGGGTCCGGTGGCGAGGCAGAAGAGATTGAGGCACGCTGAGTAGATTGGAGTTATTCATTCATTTACTCAATAGTATTTATTGAGCGCTTACTATGTGCAGCGCACTGTACTAAGCACTCGGAATGTACAAATTGGAGAAGTGTGCCGGCTCAGGAGAGAAGCAGCGTGGCTCAGTGGAAAGAGCCCGGGCTTGGGAGTCAGAGGTCGTGGGTTCTAATCCCAGCTCTGCCACTTGTCAGCTGTGTGACTTTGGGCAAGTCACTTAACATCTCTGTGCTTCAGTTACCTCACCTATAAAATAGGGATTATGTCTGTGATCCCCACGTGGAACAACCTGATTATACCTTGTATCTACCCTGGCGCTTCGAACAGTGTGTGGCAATAGTAAGCGCTTAACAAATAACATCAGTATTATTATGAATCCCCACTTTACAGATGAGATATCCGAGACACAGAGAAGTTAAATGACTTGCCCAAAGTCATACAGCAGACAAGTGGCAGAGCCAGGACTAAAACCCAGGCCTTTCTGACTCCCAGGGCCACGCTCTACCCACTAGGCCACCCTGCCGTTGCTGTAAGACAATACGAGGGGCACAATTTATTACCCTATTTATTTTGTTAAGGAGATGTACATCCCCTTGATTCTATTTATCTTGATAATGTTGTCTTGCTTTTGTTTTGTTCTGTTTTGCTCTGCCATCTGTCTCCCCCCAGTTAGACTTTGAGCCCGTCGTGGGGCAGGGATTGTCTCTATCTGTTGCCAAATTGGCCATTCCAAGCGCTTAGTACAGTGCTCTGCACATAGTAAGCGCTCAATAAATACTATTGAATGAATGAAGTAGTGTTTGTGAGCTGATCTTTTGTGTAAGCGTGGTCGTGTTATTAATGCGGAGCCTTGGGTTTGTCTAGGAATATTCCAAAGCCTTATTGAAGGCCCATCTCCTCCAGGAAGCCTTCCTTGACTAAGCCCTCCTTTCATTTTCTCCCACTCCCTCTGTTTTACATTGATTTGGTCCATGTATTCACTCCCCTCCACTTGTGTATATAGCCATACTTTCATTGTGGGAAGAAATGTGTCTGAATTGTTGTATTGGACTCTCCCAAGTGCTTAGTACAGTGCTCTGTACACAGAAAGTGCTCAATAAACACGATTGAAAGACTGAATAAATAGTGTCCGTGGATAGGGAATGTGTGTACCAGTTCTGCTCTATGGTAGTCTCCCAAGCTCTGCACACAGTAAGTGCTCAATAAATATGATTTATTTAGGGAACAAATAAATTTAGGGGATTTATCTTGGAACACTTCAGGATTTAGCTACTCCTTTTGACTTGACTCTTGCTGTAATTTGTAAGATCAGTCAATCGGCAGTATTTTTTGAGTGATTACTGTGTGTACAGTAACGTCCTCACAGTATCTCTAAGATCTGCCCCCTCCTAAGTCAGTCAGTTGTATTTACTGAGGGCAGAGCACTGTACTAATTGCGTGGGAGAGTATATTAGCAGCGTGTCTCAGTGGAAAGAGCCTGGGCTTGGGAGTCAGAGGTCATGGGTTCGAATCCCGGCCCTGCCACTTGTCAGCTGGGTGACTGTGGGCAAGTCACTTAACTTCTCTGTGCCTCAACTTTATCACGATAAATAGAATCAAGGGGATGTACACCTCATTAACAAAATAAATAGGGTAATAAATGATATATACAAATGAGCACAGTGCTGCGGGGGGGAAGGAGGGAGAAGGAGCAGAGGGAAAGCGGGGAAAAGGTGCTTCGGTGAGGGGCACTTGATAATCACCCCAAAACACTTAGGTACGTATTTGTAATTTATTTTAGTGTCTGCTCCCTCTCTAGACTGTAAGGGCCTTGTGGGCAGAGAATGTGTCTGCCAACTCTCCCGATCACTTGATATAACACTTTCATCGCAACTGCTCAATAAGTACCATTGATCGATGGATTGATTGATGGCAGAGCACTGTCTGAAGCCCTTGAGAGAGTACCATACCATAGAGGTGGTAGTCATGATCCCTGCCCTCAAGGAAGCTTGCAATCTAGTGGGGGACACAGACATTAAAAATAAACAACACCTTGCTTCCCCTTCCTGTCCTGGAGCAATTTCTAATCCTGGATCCACCACTTGTCTGCTGTGTGACCTTGCGCAAGTCACTTAACCTCTCTGGGCCTCAGTTACCTGTAAAGTAGGAGTGAAGACTGTGAGTCCCATGTAAGACTGAGAGAAGCAGCGTGGCCTAGTGGAAAGAGCCCGGGCTTGGGAGTCAGAGGTCGTGGGTTCTAATCCCGGCTCCGCCACTTATCAGCTGTGTGACTTTGGGCAAGGCATCTTCTCTGTGCCTCAGTTACCTCATCTGTAAAATGGGGATGAAACTGTGAGCCCCACGTGGGAAAACCTGATTACCTTGTACCTACCCCAGCGCTTAGAACAGTGCCTGGTGCATCGTAAGCGTTTAATAAATGCCAAAAAAAAAAAAAACAGGCCTTGTCCCTACGACTTGGCACTGACTGCCTCCTGAACATCCATCCGAACGCTCTCTGCGTCTGTTATCCAAGCTGTTGCATCCCTCCTTGCGGCAGCTTCCGAATCCTCAAGAGACATCGGTGTCAGAAAGGCTCAGCCACAGCTTTCTGGCTTTCCTTGCCCTCTTCCTGAGAGGTTGATGAGAAACCAGGGTCCCTCCGGTCTAGGCAGGCTAAAGGACATCTGTCGGCTGCTTCCGAATCCCACATACGTTGATCAGGCTGGGAAAAGAGGGATGACTGGAAAAAAAGGCTGAATGTGGCTTAGGAGGAGGAGACGAAGGAAAAAAAATCCCCCGATTTGCCAATCAGAGGTGGGTAAAGTTCGTTTCATTTCAATTAAGATCCCAAATCCGCTGTAAGAGCTTAGGGATGATGTTGTTCAGTGATATTGGGCTGAAGTCATCATCCGGGCAGTGATTGATGGATTTATGAGGCGTTCTTCGCTTTCCCAGCCGAAGCTGATCTCGCCTTTTAGTTCTCTTAGGAAGGTTCTCTTATGGGAAGCAGCGTGGCTCAGTGGAAAGAGCCGGGCTTGAGAGTCAGAGGTCATGGGTTCTAATCCCCACTCCACCACTTGTCAGCTGTGTGATTTTGGGCAAGTCACTTAACTTCTCTGGGCCTCAGTTACCTCATCTGTAAAATGGGGATTGAGACTGTGAGCCCCATGTGGGACAGGGACTGTGTCCAACCCGATCTGCTTGTATCCACCCCAATGCTTAGTACAGTGCCTGGCACATAGTTAAGTGCTTAACAAATGTCATAATAAATAAAATAAATAAGGTTCAGTCAAGTTTTCAATCTTGAGAAAACAGAGGCTTGTGAATCCACCACTGCTAGCTGCTGACCTCAAAGACATGGGAAATTGGAAAGGTCTTTAAGAGAATTCAAACAATTTTTTTTTTAATAGTTTTTGTTAAGCCAGTCAGTCGGTCCTATTTATTGAGCGCTTACTGCGTGCAGAGCACTATATTAAGCACTTAGGCGGGTACAATAGAAAATAGACAAATTCCCTGCCACAGTGAACTTACAATCTAGAGGGGGAGACAGATATTTATATAAATAAATTACAGACGTGTACAACCCTGCTCACAGCGAACTTCAGTTTAGAGGGGGAGACTGACATGAATATAAATAAATGACAGATATGTACATAAGTGCTATGGGGCTGGGAGGGGGGATGAATAAAGGGAGCAAGTGCTTATCAGTACAGTGCTAAGTGCTTAGTATAGTGCTCTGCACACAGTAAGCGCTCAATAAATACGATTGAATGAATGAATGAATTATATGCCAGGCACTAAGTGCTGGGGTAGATACAAGCTAATCAGATTGGACACAGGTTTTCTACCCGAGCTGCTTAGAAATCTCATTGTATGCAAGACACTGTAGTTGAGTTTCATAGTACATGCCGTTAGCATGCATTGAACTTTTTTTAAAAATAGTTTTAAGTGAAAAACTATTTTCTCTGGTTGACTGGTTTTGTGAATGGATTTATTTTTAATAATATTTGTTAAGTGCTTAGTATGTTTCAGGCAGTGTACTAAGAGCTGGGAGAGATACAAACTAATCAGGTTGGACATAATCCCTGGCCCACAGGGAGCTCACAGCCTTAATCCTATTTTCCAGCTGAGGGAACTGAGGCCCAGAGAAGTGAAGCGACTTGCCCAAGATCACCCAGCAGAAGTGGCAGAGCTGGGATTAGAACCCAGATCCTCTGACTCCCAGGCCTAATCTCTTTCCACTAGACCACGCTGCTTTTTGCTATTGTGCATTTAAAAATGTCATTCTTAACGTAAAGTGTCAACCATTCAACCAGATTAGACTGTGAGCCCGTCACTGGGCAGGGATTGTCTCTATCTGTTGTCGAAATGTACATTCTAAGCGCTTGGTACAGTGCTGTGCACATAGTAAGCGTTCAATAAATACTATTGAATGAATGTTTCACCAAGCTTAAATCATTTTACACCCATCTTGATAGCTCAGTAAGTAATTGCACTGCGGCACTTTTATGAACTCTTCAACAGCAAGTTGTCCTTTAGCCTCGAAGGAGATGTCACTGAAGCACTGCCCATTAGTTTAGAGATCAAACCCCCTGGGAAGAGCTCAGGGGCCTTTTGATGATGATGATGATAGTATTTGTTAAGCGCTTACTTTGTGCCAAGCACTCTTCTAAGCGCTGGGGTAGATACAAAGTCATCAGCTTGTCCCACATGGGGCTCACAGTCTTAATCCCCATTTTACAGATGAGGGAACTGAGGCACAGAGAAGTTATTGCAGCGTGTCTTGCCCAAGGTCACACAGCAGACAAGCGGCAGAGTGGGGATTAGAACCCACGACCTCTGACTCCCAAGCCCGGGCTCTTGCCGTTAAGCCACGCTGCTTGACTACTTTCAGGTGGGGTAACGAGTTTCTTGGAGGTCCACACCGATGCGTTCTTGAATTGCCTCAGTAATTTCTTTGTCCACGTCACCCAGCCCCACAGCCCTTATGTACGTATCTGTAATTTCTTTATTTTTCTCCTCGGTAATTTGTTTGTCCATATCACCCAGCCCCACAGCCCTTATGTACGTATCTGTAATTTCTTTATTTTTCTCCTCAGTAATTTGTTTGTCCATATCACCCAGCCCCACAGCCCTTATGTACGTATCTGTAATTTATTTATTTTTCTATTAACAGCTGTCTCTCCCCTCTCTAGACTGGAAGCTCGTTGTGTCAGGGAATGTGTCTGTTTATTGTTGTAATACTCTCCCAAGCACCTAGAACAGTGCTCCGCACCCAATAAACGCTCAATAAATACGAATAAATGAATGATTTGAGACTCTTAAAATTTGGGACCCCCCCCACCAAAGGCAGGAGAATTATTGAGGATACAGCTGGCTAATCACTAAATCCTGCCTGATGAGGTTTGGAGGAATGCCCCAAGCTCTGCGATCCTCTCCTCCCCTTCTACCTCCTCCTGATAACAAAGCTCCAAATTGGTGAGTTCTCCACCCACAGGGATTGCACAGGAAGTCTCCTTTTTTATTTTTATTTTTTCATAGTATTTGTTAAATGCTTACTATAATAATAATAATGTTAGTATTTAAGCGCTTACTATGTGCAGAGCACGGTTCTAATCCTGGCTCTGCCACGTGTCAGCTGTGTGACTGTGGGCAAGTCACTTCACTTCTCTGTGCCTCACTTACCCCATCTGTAAAGTGGGGATTAAGATTGTGAGCCTCACAAGGGACGATCTGATTACCCTGTATCTACCCCAGCGCTTAGAAAAGTGCACTGCACATAATAAGCGCTTAACAAATACCAACATTATTATTATTATTAATCGCTGGGGTAGATACAGGATAATGAGGTTGTCCCATGTGACGCTCACAGTCTTAATCCCTATTTTCCAGATGAGGTCACTGAGGCACAGAGAGGTTGTGACATGCCCACAGTCACACAGCTGACAAATGGAAGAGCTGGGATTCGAACCCATGAGAAGCAGCATGGCTCAGTGGAAAGAGCCCGGGCTTTGGGGTCAGAGGTCATGAGTTCGAATCCCAGCTCTGCCACTTGTCAGCTGTGTGACTGTGGGCAAGTCACTTAACTTCTCTGTGCCTCAGTTCCCTCATCTGTAAAATGGGGATGAAGACTGTGAGCCCCACGTGGGACAACCTGATTCCCACCCAGCGCTTAGAACAGTGCTCGGCACATAGTAAGCGCTTAACAAATACCAACATTATTATTATAACCTCTGATTTCCTAGCCCGGGCGCCTTTCACCAAGCCACGCTGCTATGTGCCAGGCACCATTCTAAGCGCCGGGGTAGGGACAAAGTAATCAGGTTGGACACGGTCCCTGTCCCACATGGGGCTCAGTCTCAATCCCCATTTTGCAGATGAGGGAACTGAAGGCCCAGAGAAGTGAGTTCCTTGCTGAAAGCCACCCAACAGACAAGGGGCAGAGTCTGGATTAGAACCCAGGTCCTTCTGAGTCCCAGACGTAGGCTCTAGCCACTGGGCCATGCTGTTTCCTTGGCTTCTTAATAGATAAGCAACCCTTGCGGAGTTGAGGATTCGTATGGCCGCAATGGTTACACAACAAGGCTTTTCGGCGATGGACACTCTGCTGCATCACACACCAGCTCAGGGTGTCCTTCCTCACTGAAAGCCTTAAATCAACTTCGCTTTTGGCTCTAAAGTTCTTTTCCCTCATTTTCCTAGGCTCCTCCTTGCCCTGTAGTGGACTCCCGCTTGTCTGTAAGCTCGTTGTGGGCAGTGGATGTGTCCACCTGCTCTGTTGTAGTGTAATAATAATAATTGTGGTATTTCTTAAGTGCTTAATATGTGCCAGGCACTGTACTAAGCGCTCAGGTAGTTCCAGGGAAACGAGGTCAGTACAGTTCCTGTCCTGTGTGGGGTTCTCAGTCTCAGGCTTAGAGAAGCAGCGTGGCTGAGTGGAAAGAGCCCGGGCTTGGGAGTCAGAGGTCGTGGGTTCGAATCCCAATCCCGCCACTTGTCAGCTGTGTGACTCTGGGCAAGTCACTTCACTTCTCTGGGCCTCAGTGACCTCATCTGGAAAATGGGGATTAAGACTGTGAGCCCCACGTGGGACAACCTGATTACTTGGTATCTACCCTCATGCTTAGAACAGTGCTTGGCACATAGTAAGTGCTTAACAAATACCATCATCATTATTATTCTCCATTTTACAGATAAGGCAACTGGTTCATTTAATCGTATTTTTTTAGTGCTTACTGATGCCTAAAGAAGTTAAATGACTTGCCCAAGGCCACCCAGCAGACAAGGGGCAGGAGGCAGTACTGAGGAGGGAGGATATCTCTCCACTCTGGAAGCTTCTAGATCTTTTTCCATTATCTGTACGTGGGGTTAGCTTAGTACAGTGCTCTGCACATAGTAAGTGCTCAATAAATACTATTGAATGAATGAATGAATAATTCTTATTGCTAATAATAGTAATAGGAATTGTGGGGTTTGGTAAGTGCTTATTATGTGCCAAGCACTGTTCTAAGTGCTGGAGTAGGTACAAGATTATCAGATCCCACATCCGGCTCACAGTCAAAGTAAGAGGGAGAACAGGCGTTGAAATCCCATTTTGCAAAGAGGGGAACAGAAGCAAAGAGAAGTTAAGTGTCTTGCCCAAGGTCACAGGGCAGACAAATGCGATTAGAACCCAGGTTCTTTATTATTATCATTATTATTATGGCTTTTAAGTGCTTACGGTGTGTCAAACACTGTTCTAAGCTCTGGGGTAGATACAAGTTAATCAAGTTGGACACAGCCCTGGGGCTCACAGACTAAGTAGAGGGAAAATAGACATTTAAATCTCCATTTCACAGTTGAGGAAGTGAAGTGAAATATGACAATGACTCTCCCCTCCTACAAAGCTGTGCTGAAGGCCCATCTCTTCCCAAGTGGCCTTCCCTGACTAAACCCCCCCTTTCCTCTTCTCCCACTCCCTTGTCACCTGTGCCTCAGTGGAAAGAGCACGGGCTTGGGAGTCAGAGGTCAAGGGTTTGAATCCCAGCTCTGCCACTGGTCAGCTGTGTGACTGTGGGCAAGTCACTTCACTTCTCTGTGCCTCAGTTCCCTCATCTGTAAAATGGGGATTAAGACTGTGAGCCTCATGTGGGACAACCTGATTACCCTGTATACCCCAGTGCTTAGAACAGTGCTCTGTGCATAGTAAGCGCTTAAGAAATACCAACATTATTATTATTATTATTGCTCCCTTTCTTCTTCCCCCATCCCCGCCCCTCAGCATTTATGCACGTATCTGTCATTTATTGATTTATATTAATGCCTGTCTCTTCCCCTCTAGACTCTAACCTTGTTGTGGGCAGGGAGCATGTCTGTTTATTGTGTATTGTGCTCTCCCAAGCGCGTAGTACGGTGCTCGGCACACAATAAGTACGATTGAATGAAACCGTGAGCCCCAGGAGGGATTTACAGCAAGTGACTGGCCCAAGGGCACAGAACAAACAGTTGACAGAGCCGGGATTAGAACCCAAGTCTTTCTGACTCCCAGGCCCATGCTTTACCTACTAGGCCACGCTGCTTCTCTACCTGTGGGGTTACCAGCTTCACTAGGTAACCAATTTCTATGGACCGTTTAGTTCTGTGTTTTGGCTGTGTACATGATTTCTCCGATGCAGGCTGACGCGTTCCTTCATTCCTTTAAACTGATTTAGCCGAGCAGTTTCGCCTTGGTTGTCCCTCTTTTGGGCACAGTTATCTCTAGGATTTCGCATGAACGTTTTCTCTTTTTATGGAATTTAAGTGCTTCCTATGTGAAAGTGCTGGGGTAAGTACAGATAATTAGGTTGGACACAATCTCATCCTAAATAGGAGGGGAGAGCAGGTATCCTCATTTTGCAGTTGAAAGAACTGAAGCATGGAGAAGTGAAGTGACTTTCCCAAGGTCACAAAGCAAGCAGTTGGCAGAGCCGGGATTAGAACCCAGGTCCTTCTGACTCCCAGGCACGTGCTCTCTCCACTAGGCCCTGCTGCTTCTCCAAGACTGTAGAGTTGGAAGAAAATCCCTGAGGAGTAGAAGCATATTTTAATCCCCGCATCCAAGTCTTTTGTTTCAATATCCCGGCTAGACTACCGTGTCAGCCTTCTCTCTGATCTCCCTTCCTCCTCCCTCGCCCCGCTCCAGTCTATTCTTCACTCCGCTGCCCGGCTCATCTTCCTGCAGAAACGATCTGGGCATGTCACTCCCCTTCTTAAACAACTCCAGTGGTTGCCTATCGACCTCCGCTCCAAACAAAAACTTCTCACTCTAGGCTTCGAGGCTCTACATCACCTCCCCCCTTCCTACCTCTCCTCCCTTCTCTCTTTCTACCGCCCACCCCGCACGCTCCGCTCCTCCGCCGCCCACTCCTCACCGTCCCTCGGGCTTGCCTGTCCCGCCGTCGACCCCTGGGCCACGTCCTCCCGTGGTCCCGGAATGCCCTCCCTCCTCACCAACTCCAAACTGATTCTCTTCCCCTCTTCAAAACCCTACTTAAAACTCACCTCCTCCAAGAGGCCTTCCCAGACTGAGCTCCCCTTCTCCCTCTACTCCCTCTACCCCCCCTTCACCTCTCCGCAGCTTAACCCTCTTTTTCCCCCATCTCCCTCTGCTCCTCCCCCCTCCCTTCCCCTCCCCTCAGCACTGTACTCGTCCGCTCAACTGTATATATTTTCATTACCCTATTTATTTTGTTAATGAAATGTTCATCACCTCGATTCTATTTATTTGCCATTGTTTTTACGAGATGTTCTTCCCCTCGACTCTATTTATTGCCATCGGTCTCGTCTGTCCGTCTCCCCTGATTAGACCCTAAGCCCGTCAAACGGCAGGGACTGTCTCTATCTGTTGCCGACTTGTTCATTCCAAGCACTTAGTACAGTGCTCTGCACATAGTAAGCGCTCAATAAATACTATTGAATGAATGAATGAATTAATTCTCAACCGTGGGCGTAGAGTTTAAATTGATCAGGGTAGGGTGCACTCTGCAGCCTGCTTTAACTAGGGGAAGCGGCATGGTGCTGTGGATAGAGCATGAGCCTGGGAGTCAGAAGGTCATGGGTTCTAATCCCGGCTCTCCTACTTGACTGCTCGGTGGCCTTGGGCAATTCGCTTCACTTCTCCATTCCTCTGTTCCCTCATCTGTAAAATGGGGATTAAGACTGCGAGTCCCATGCGGGATGGGGACTGGGTCCCACCCGATCTGCTTGCATTCACCCCAGCGCTTAGTACAGTGCCTGGCACACAGTAAGTGCTAAACAAATACTGTAATTATTATTATTAATCATTGGCAGCGCACACTGGCTCGGACAGGGCGACCGACCTCCGACGACCAGCCATGCCCGCGTATAGCAATCCATCTCCGAATCCCAGGAAGCTCTTAAACACAATCCAGCTTCTGCATCTTGCTTCTGTGAGATTCATATACCCGAATAGAATAAATTTCCCCACCGTGACGGTTCTCAGTGCTCTGATGGGCTAACACAGAAATCTCCTTTTATCCTACTCTCTGAACCCAGTTGGAAATATTCCCAACAAAGAAATGAAATCACCAGTCAGTAGCTCCTCCCTTGAGCAGGCATCGGATCATTAAACGTTTTGAAACAGCTCGGAGTGAGCTTTTTGGGTTAGTCATCGGAAACCATTAGTGGCCCGAAACCAGCATCGCACCTGCTCATCTACCCCTTGGGGCCAGTATCTCTAAGTGCCTTCTGCCGTCGAACGCTTGGCCCGCGTGTTCATGCGATTCATTCATTCATTCAGTCGTATTTATTGTGTTTAGCTAGCGTGTTTAGTTAGGCTTCTAGAAGAGCATGCAGCTTTCACTTTGTGTGTGCCCCTCGGATCATCAGCGGGCATTTAATTAAACACCGCAAAAATTACCCAATGCAAAAACCTGTCCCCTTCCTTCTCGGACCTTCCGCCGAACAGATCGGCAGTAAAGGCAGGGTCAAAGCCGAGAAACGCATCTGTTTATTGTATCGTACTCTCCCAAGCACTTAGTACAATGTTCTGCACACAGTAAGCGCTCAGTAAACACCAATGAATGAATGAAATTGATACAGTAGGGTGTTTGTGTCACATACTAAAGATACTTTTTTGTTTTCAAAAACTTCAGCCATTTTTTTGATGATAATAATAATGATGATGATGATGGTATTTGTTAAGCACTTACTATGTACCAAACCCTGTTCTAAGCACTGGTGTAGATACAGGGTAATCAAGTTGTCCCACTTTTAACCCCCATTTTACAGTTGAGGTAACTGAGGCACCGAGAAGTTGTGACTTGCCCAAGTTCACCCAGCAGACAGTGGTGGAGGGGGGATTAGGATAATAATAGTGGTATTTGTTAAGCACTTACTATGCTCCAAGCACTGTATTAAGCACTGAGCTAAATGCATGATAATCAGGTTAGACCCAGTCAATCAGTGGTGTTTATTGAGTGCTTACTGTGTGTAGAGCACTGTGCTAAGCACTTGGCTGGGTACAATAATAATGAGGATGGTATAATAGTGGTATTTGTTAAGCACTTACTATGCGCCAAGCACTGTATTAAGCACTGAGGTAGGTGCATGATAATCAGGTTAGACCCAATCAGTGGGGTTTATTGAGCACTTACTGTGTGCAGAGCACTGTACTAAGCGCTTGGCTGGGCACAATAATAATGAGGATGGTATTTGTTAAGCGCTTACTATAATAATGTTGGTATTTGTTAAGCGCTTACTATGTGCAGAGCACTGTTCTAAGCGCTGGGGTAGATACAGGGTAATCAGGTTGTCCCACGTGAGGCTCACAGGTAATCCCCATTTTACAGATGAGGTAACTGAGGCCCAGAGAAGTGAAGTGACTTGCCCACAATCACACAGCTGACAAGTGGCAGAGCCGGGAGTCAAACCCACGACCTCTGACTCCCAAGCCCAGGCTGTTTCCACTGAGCCACTGTTCCCTGCCGAGGTCCCCGTCCCTCATGGGACTCAAAGATCATCTTATTTCTCACCTCCTCTCCCACCGCACCGATCCTTGTTGCCCATGACTTCGGTCTAGGAAGGTGGATGGCGGGGGGAATTCTCTCCATTTGATCTCTGGAAGCTCCTTGCCCTCTCTGAATGTTCCAGCTGCTCTCCTTTGTGCAGCCTCGTCTGAGGAGAGAGCTTGTGTGTCATCACTGCTGCCCTCTTTTCTCTCCTTTATACGCCTTGAGAGGAGAAAATAAATAGCAGTTGGGGCGATGCAGGGGAGACTGTAAACCTCCCTGTAGACTCTAAGCTCTGTGTGGGCAGGAATCGCATCTACCAACTCTCTTATATTGCACTTTCCAAGCTATGCAAACTAGGCAAACAGTAAGCTTTTTTCATTTTTTATGGCATCTGTACAGCGCTTACTATGTGCCCGGCATGTTCATTCACCTCTCCTCCCCCCGCTTCACCTCTCCTCAGCTAAGTCCTCTTTTCCCCTCTTTCCCTCTGCTCCCCCCACTCTCCCTTCCCCTCCCCTCAGCACTGTACTCATCCCCTCAACTGTTTATATTTTCATTACCCTATTTATTTTGTTAATGAGATGTACATCACCTTGATTCTATTTATTGCTATTGTTTTATTGAGATGTTGGTCCCCTTGATTCTATTTATTGCTATTGTTTTTGTCTCTCCATCTCCCCCGATTAGACTGTAAGCCCGTCAAAGGGCAGGGACTGTCTCTATCTGTTACCGATTTGTCCATTCCAAGCGCTTAGTACAGTGCTCTGCACATAGTAAGCGCTCAATAAATACTATTGAATGAATGAATGAATTGAGCGCTTACTATGCGCAGAGCACTGTACTAAGCGCTTGGAATGTTCGAAACGCTGGGGAAGATACAAGCTATCAGTTTGGATCCCGTCCATGTCCCATGTAATAATAATAACAATAATGATGATGGTATTTGTTAAGTGCTTACTGTGTGTCAAGCACTAAGCGCTGGGGTAGAAACAGGGTAATCAGGTTGTGCCACATGGGGCTCACAGTCTTAATCCCCATTTTGCAGATGAGGTCACTGGGGCACAGAGAAGTGAAGTGACTTGCCCAAGGTCACCCAGCAGACACGTGGCAGAGCCGGGATTAGAATCCACGTCCTCTGACTCCCAAGCCTGGGCTCTTTCCACTAAACCATGCTGCATCTCATTGTCAGACTGTTCATATGGGGATCACAGTCTTCTCCCCCATTTTCCAGATGAGGGAGCTAAGGCCCAGAGAAGCAAAGGTCACACAGCGGAGAAGTGGCGGAGCCGGGATTAGAACTCAGGTCCTTCTGAGTCCCAGGCCTGTGCTCGATCCACTAGGCCTTGTGGCTTCTCCAAATCTGCCTGTGCGTGACCAACTCCTCTCCGGCTTCTCTCACTGAGCCCAAGGGACCTAACCCTTCATCTCAGCCCAAAATAATTGGAAGAGAGGAGCAGTTTGGCAGAGCCTGGATTAGATCCCAGGTCCTTCCGACTCTCAGGGCCCTGCTTTTTTCTCTAGGTCACTCTGCTTCTCAATCTAGATTTTTATGCACATATACTGTTTTCATTCATTCGGTCGTATTTATTGAGCGCTTACTGTGTGTAGAGTACTGTACTAAGCGCTTGGGAAGTACACTTCAGCAACAAATAGAGACTATCCCTGCCCACAGCGAGCTCACAGTCTAGAAGAGGGGAGACAGACATCAAAACAAGTAAACAGGCATGAGCAACATCATTATAAATAAATAGAATTATAGATACATACACATCATTGATTTGACAAATACAGTATCAAAGCGTATATTCCCATTTGGATGAGATGGGTGAGGAAAATGAAATCATTTGTCAGATACAGACCCCTATCACAAACAAGTTAAATAAGAAGCTTTTTGGTTATCTTAGAAGAAGCAATTGGCTTCTTGTCTAAACATGGTCCAAAGTAGTAATTTAAACTTCATCCATTCTCAAATGTTTGAAGAAAAAAGAAGCACATTGCTATGCGTGCTTGAAGTTTATTCATTTTCTTTATCACATAATCCTAGTTCCAGGTGCAGAGGTGAACACTGGCTGGCATACCTTATTGATTGTGTCAAGGAAAGGCAGTTCCTACCAGAAACTTCTCAGACAGATACTTCAGAGCAAACTGGGGAATTCCAGGGAAGTCGAAGTTCACCCATTGAAATAGAAAACAAAATAATGTTTGTCTTTGGGTAATCATTAACTGGCCTCCTTTGAAGTTTTTTTTTCTAAATTATTGAAAAAAGAAAAAATGATTTCATCTTCCAAGTTAGTATATCAGTGAGAGAAAGATTCAGTCTCTTGAAAGTTAACTGCAACCAAATTTTTTTTATGGTATTTAAGCACTTACTATATACTGTCACTGTACTAAGCGCTGGAGTAGATTGAAGTTAATCAGGTTGGACACAGCTGTGTCCCATATGGGGCTCACAGTCTTAATCCCCATTTTACGGATGAGGGACCTGGCAGCTCTTTTGCCATGACTTCCCATCCCAAACTAGGGTTTAGTAGTATAATAATAATATTAATAATAATGATGTTGTTGGTTAAGCACTTGTTACGTGCCAAGCACTGTTCTAATCACTGGGGAAGATACAAGGTGATCAGGTTGTCCCATGTGGAGCTCACAGCCTTCATCCCCATTTTACAGATGAGGTGACTGAGGTGCAGAGAAGTGAAGTGTCTTGCCTGAAGTCACACAGCAGACAAGTGGCGGGGCCTGGATAAGAACCCACAACCTCTGACTCCCAAGCTTCGGCTTCTGCTAGAAGAACCCAGAATTCAAAAAAGGATTCAGTGGTGAGGGGAGACTTCCCTTTGGTACCTAAATGACAAACAGATAACTAATACCGAACAGATTAGAGGCCCGGAGTCCTCTCCATAGCCTTGGCGTGTTCCCTCTGGGTGGTGAAGAGTGTAGGTAGGCAAAATTTCAAGCTTCTAGGAGGTACAGCCACAATCTGTGACTCTCTGACAACTTCCTCATTTTCTTCAAGGTGTGATAACATTTTTGTTTGCATTCTCTCCTAGAGTGACTCAGAGTGTAAATCCTCTTAGAATTTCTAAATCTCCCTTTTATTGTTGCAGTTGGAGTTGCGAAGGAACTCTTTACTCCCCAAGACAGATTCAGAGTGTGATCCTCCACATCCCGTACCAAATGGGAGCTACCCCACCTTCTTTTTCTAACGTACTCTGAAATTATGGCAAAAAGACAAACGCGTCAACCCCCTCAGTCCTTTGGCAGAATAAACTTTCAAGATGTGTGCAGAAAAATTTGAGGGTCACTTTTTTCTTCCTGACTTAATGGATATGTGCCTATTCTCCACAACGATTATCAATCACCATCAGGAAGTCTTACAGGTAATAAAAACTCTTTTATGTTACTCTTTTTTTTCTGAAATGTCAATGTGGAGACGGAATATCTCGCTACTTTTCCTGAGTCGGTGAAGCTTGGTTGCTTATTTGTTTAAATGAAAATGAATAAAATCAATTAATATCAAAATCGGTCAGTGTGTGGTGTTACATGAGAACCTACTCTTCAATCTGTAATGTAAATTTAGCCTCCTTTTTGACTGCCAGAGCTGTTGCTTAAAATTCAGTAGGAGCAAAGCCAACTCAGCTCTACGGAAAAGATCGGGCCCAAACTTCAGTATTCCCAGTCAACCAGTCCACCGTATTTGAGTGTCTATGGTGTGTGGAGCTCAAAGACCAATCCCATCCCTCCAGCTTAACAGGAGATGGATAAAATTTCTTTTCAGACAGGAGGGAAAAGAGAATGGGAAGCAAGATGGGTGAATGAAGGATTGCTTAAGTAGTAGAGTGCATATATCATTATGTACATGAGTTATTGCGGCTGGTGGAGGAAATGCTGTAGGTGAAGAGGAACTGAAGTGGTAATAATAAATGTGTATTTGTTAATCGCTTACCATCTGCCTTCAAACATGCCCCTGTCTTCAAACATGCCCATGTCTCCCCCATCCTAAAAAAACCCTCTCTCAACCCCATTTCCCCTTCCAGTTATCACCCTATCTCCCTACTTCCCTTCCTTTCCAAACTCCTAGAACAAGTCGTCTACCCTCGCTGCCTAGAATTCCTTAACTCCCATTCTCTCCCGGACCCCCTTCGATTTGGCTTCTGTCCCCTCCACTCTACCGAGACTGCTCTCTCTAAGGTCACCCGTGACCTCCTTCTTGCCAGATCCAATGGTTCCTACTCTATCCTGATCCTCCTTGACCTCTCAGCTGCCTTTGACACCGTCGACCATCCCCTTTCCTCCACACCTTATCTCACCTCGGCTTCACGGACTCCGTCCTCTCCCGGTTCTCCTCTCACCTCTCCAGCCGGTCGTTCTCGGTCTCCTTCGCGGGCTCCTCCTCTCCCTCCCATCTTCTAACCGTCGGGGTTCCTCAAGGGTCAGTTCTCGGCCCTCTTCTGTTCTCCATCTACACTCACTCCCTCGGTGAACTCAATTCACTCTCACGGCTTCAACTCTCATCTCTATGCAGAAGACACACAGATCTACATCTCCTCCCCGTCCTCTCCCCCTCCCTTCAGGCCCGTATCTCCTCCTGCCTCCAAGACGTCTCTATCTGGCTGTCTGCCCGCCACCTAAAACTCAACATGACCAAAACTAAGCTCCTCATCTTCCCTCCCAAGCCCTGTCCTCTCCCTGACTCCCTATCACCGTACGACCATCCTTCCCGTCTCTCAGGCCTGTGACCTCAGTGTCATCTTTGACTCGTCTCTCTCGTTCACCCCACACATCCAATCCATCACCAAGTCCTGCCGGTCTCACCTTTATAATATCGCCAAGATCCGCCCTTTCCTCTCCACCCAAACGGCTCTCGTGCTGGTACAACCTCTAATAATATCCCGGCTGGATTATTGTGTCAGCCTGCTCTCTGATCTCCCTTCCTCCCGTCTCTTCCCATTCCAGTCAATTCTTCATTCCACTGCCCGGCTCATCTTCCTGCAGAAACACTCTGGGCCTGTCACTCCCCTTCTTAAAAACCTCCAGTGGTTGCCTATCGACCTCCGCAAGAAACAGAAACTTCTCACGCTGGGCTTCAAAGCTCTCCATCCCCTTGCCCCCTCCTACCTCTCCTCCCTTCTCTCTTTCCACCGCCCAGCCCGCACACTCCGCTCCTCCGCTGCCCACCTCCTCACCGTCCCCCGTTCTCGCCTGTCCCGCCATCGACCCCTGGGCCACATCCTCCCGCCGTCCCAGAACGCCCTCCCTCCTCACCTCTGCCAAACTAATTCTCTTCCCCTCTTCAAAACCCTACTGAGAGCTCACCTCCTCCAAGAGGCCTTCCCAGACTGAGTTTCCCCTTTTCCCTCTCCTCCCCCTCTTCCTTCCCCTTCATCTCCCTCAACTAAGCCCTCTTTTCCCCCCTTTCCCTCTGCTTCTCCCCCTCTCCCTTCCCACCCCCTCAGCACTGTACTCGTCCGCTCAACTGTATGTATTTTCATTACCCTATTTTGTTAATGAGATGTACATCACCTTGATTCTATTTATTGCTATTGTTATAATGAGATGTTCATCCCATTGATTCTATTTATTGC
Source organism: Ornithorhynchus anatinus (assembly GCF_004115215.2). Taxonomy (NCBI): domain Eukaryota; kingdom Metazoa; phylum Chordata; class Mammalia; order Monotremata; family Ornithorhynchidae; genus Ornithorhynchus; species Ornithorhynchus anatinus. The sequence continues at coordinate 133,630,812 of NC_041728.1, forward strand.
TATTGTTCTTGTCTGTCCGTCTCCCCCGATTAGACTGTAAGGCCATCAATGGGCAGGGACTGTCTCTATCTGTTGCCGATTTGTACATTCCAAGTGCTTAGTACAGTTCTCTGCATGTAGTAAGCGCTCAATAAATACTATTGAATGAATGAATGAATGTGCCAGGCACTGTACTAAGCGCTGGGGTGGATACAAGGAAATCGGATTGGTCACAGTCCCCGTCCCACTCACAGTCTCAATCCCCATTTTACAGATGAAGTAACTGAGGCACAGGGAAGTACAGTGACTTGCCCAAGGTCCCACAGTAGACAAGTGGGGTAATAATAATAATAATAATGTTGGTATTTGTTAAGCGCTTACTATGTGCCGAGCACTGTTCTAAGCGCTGGGGTAGACATAGGGGAATCAGGTTGTCCCACGTGGGGCTCACAGTCTTAATCCCCATTTTACAGATGAGGGAACTGAGGCACAGAGAAGTTAAGTGACTTGCCCACAGTCACACAGCCAACAAGTGGCAGAGCTGGGATTCGAACTCATGAACCCTGACTCCAAAGCCCATGCTCTTTCCACTGAGCCACGTAGCCGGGATTAGAACCGAAGACCTTCTGACTCCCAGGCCCATGCTCTATCCACTATGCCATGCTGCTTCTCCTGGTAGGCAGGAGATTTTCCCAAAGGGAGAAGAAAATCAGGGAAAATCTTCTGTAGGCATTGGAATTTCAAAAGGAGAGGAAAGCTGTGGTCTGGCAGATTTGAAGGGGGAGGGAGTTCCAGGTGGAAGGGACAAGGGACGAGAGGTGAGAGGAAGGGATGATGTTGGGTTGTGTTAAGCGCTTACTATGTGCAGAGCACTGTTCTAAGCGCTGGGGTAGATACAGGGTAATCAGGTTGTCCCACTTGAGGCTCACATTTTTAATCCCCATTTTGCAGATGAGGTAAATGAGGCACAGAGAAGTGAAGTGACTTGCCCACAGTTACACAGCTGACAAGTGGCAGAGCTGGGAATCAAACCTATGACCCCTGACTCCGAAGCCCAGGCTTTTTCCACTGAGCCACGCTGCTTCCCTAAGATGGTGAGAAGGTCCTCTGGAGAGGAAAGAATTGGGGAGTAGCAGGTGAAGAGGGAAGGAAAAAAGAAGAGAGTGTGTGGAAAGACTTAAAGCCAGGGGTTAGGAATTATTACTTATCACGGAGGGAAGTGGGTAGCCTTTGGAGATTCTGGAGGAGGGAAACTCTCCTCCTCTGAGGTCGCTTTGGTCAGGGAAACTTGGATTGGAGAACTACCTCCCGTAGATTTTCCTTTAGAAGATACGACTGGCTCTTTCAGTTTTCAGTTTTTTTCTTGTCTAAGTTCTCAAAAGTTCTTTGGAATATTCAGAGGGGCGTTGCAGCAATACTGAGTACTGTGTCTTGGGGAGAAACTCAGGAATTGATTTGAATTGGAGGTTGTAAAGATTTATGATTTTTAACGTATTGATGCCTTCCACTAGATCTGCCCAGCCTGAGTAAAGCGGAGAATTGAAGAATATCTGGTGCATTCGTTCATTCATTTATTTAATACTATTTCTTGAATGCAGGAATTGATTTGAATTGGAGCTTGTAAAGATTTATGATTTTTAATGTATTGATGCCTTCCACTAGATCTGCCCAGCCTGAGTAAAGCAGAAAATTGGAGAATATCTGGTGCATATATTCATTCATTTATTCAATAGTATTTATTGAGTGCTTACTATGTGTAGAGCACTGTACTAAGCACTTGGAATGTACAATTTGGCAACAGTTCGGTGGATTTGCAACACTAAAATGGCCCATGCTGAGAATTCAAGCCATCCTGAATTCCCAGTCAGTCAACTGGAAAGCATTATGGCCTAGTGGATAGAGGACCTAAATTCTAATCCTAACTCTGCCACTTGTCTGCTGTGGGACGTTGGGCAGATCACTTCACTTCTCTGTGCCTCAGGTAACTCGTCTATAAAAGAAGAGAAGCAGCGTGGCTCACTGAGAAGCAGCGTGGCTCACTGGAAAGAGCACGGGCTTTGGAGTCAGAGGTCATGGGTTCAAACCCCGGCTCTGCCACTTGCCAGCTGTGTGACTTTGGGCAAGTCACTTAACTTCTCGGTGCCTCAGTTCCCTCATCTGTAAAATGGGGATTAAGACTGTGAGCCCCACGTGGGACAACCTGATTCCCCTGTGTCTACCCCAGCGCTTAGAACAGTGCTCGGCACATAGTAAGCGCTTAACAGATACCAACATTATTATTATTATTATTATAAAATGGAGATATAATAATGTTGGTATTTGTTAAGCGCTTACTATGTGCAGAGCACTGTTCTAAGCGCTGGGGTAGACACAGGGGAATCAGGTTGTCCCACATGGGGCTCACAGTCTTAATCCCCATTTTACAGATGAGGGAACTGAGGCACAGAGAAGTGACTTGCCCACAGTCACACAGCTGACAAGTGGCAGAGCCAGGATTTGACGGCTACCTTACTGTTACAGGCTCTCGTTATATCCCGGCTAGACTACCGTGTCAGCCTTCTCTCTGACCTCCCTTCCTCCTCTCTCGTCCCGCTCCAGTCTATTCTTCACTCCGCCGCCCGGCTCATCTTCCCGCAGAAACGCTCTGGGCCTGTCACTCCCCTTCTTAAACAACTCCAGTGGTTGCCTATCAACCTCCGCTCCAAACAAAAACTCCTCACTCTAGGCTTCGAAGCTCTACGTCACCTTGCCCCTTCCTACCTCTCCTCCCTTCTCTCTTTCTACCGCCCACCCCGCACGCTCCGCTCCTCCGCCGCCCGCCTCCTCACCGTCCCTCGGTCTCGCCCGTCCCGCCGTCGACCCCCGGGTCGCGTCCTCCCGCGGTCCCGGAACGCCCTCCCTCCTCACCTCCGCCAAACTGATTCTCTTCCCCTCTTCAAAACCCTACTTAAAAATCACCTCCTCCAAGAGGCCTTCCCAGACTGAGCTCCTCTTCTCCCTCTACTCCCTCTGCCACCCCCCCTTTACCTCTCCGCAGCTAAACCCTCTTTTCCCCCTTTCCCTCTGCTCCTCCACCTCTCCCTTCCCATCCCCACAGCACTGTACTCGTCCGCTCGACTGTATATATTTTCGTTACCCTATTTATTTTGTTAATGAATTGTACATCGCCTCGATTCTAGTTAGTTGCCATTGTTTTTACGAGATGTTCTTCCCCTTGACTCTATCTATTGCCATTGTTCTCGTCTGTCCGTCTCCCCCGATTAGACCGTAAGCCCGTCAAACGGCAGGGACTGTCTCTATCTGTTGCCGACTTGTTCATCCCTAACGCTTAGTACAGTGCTCTGCACATAGTTAGCGCTCAATAAATACTATTGAATGAATGAATGAATGAACCCATGACCTCTGACTCCAAAACCCGTGCTCTTTCCCTCATTGGTTCATTCATTCGTATTTATTGAGTGCTTATTGTATGCAGAACACTGTACTAAGTGCTTGAGAGAGTACAATATAGCAATAAAGAGACACAGCGCTTAGAACAGTGCTTGACAATCTAAGAAGGATTAGATAGTATCATCAGCCTTTAGCTCTGATTTGAAATCACTACTACAATAATAAAAATAGCAATAATAATTGTGGTATTTAAGTGCTTACTATGAGCTGGGCACTCTTTTAAGCAGTAGGTAAGGTAGAGGATAAGTGCTTAACAATAATAATAATAATAATTTGGTATTTGTTAAGCGCTTACTATGTGCCAAGCACTGTTCTAAGCACTGGGTACAAGGCAAGCAGGTTCATTCATTCATTCAATAGTATTTATTGAGCGCTTACTATGTGCAGAGTTGTCCCACATGTTGTCCCACAGGGGCTCACAATTTTAATCCCCATTTTACAGATGAGGTATCTGAGGCACAGAGAAGTTAAGTGACTTACCCAAGGCCACACAGCTAAGTGGTGGAGCGAACCCAGGACCTCTGACTCCCAAGCCCCTGCTCTTTCCACTGAGCCACGCTGCTTCTCTACAAATTATTCTAGTTATTCTTAACAAATACCATCATCATCATCATTGTATTTATTGAGCACTTACAATGTGCAGAGCACTGTATTAAGCACTTGTGAGAGTTAAATATAATAGACAAAGTCCCTGCCCACAGCCAGCTTACAGAGAGGGAGACAGACATTAATATCAATAAGTAGAATTACAGATATGTATGGAAGTGCTGGGGGCCGGGAGGGGCGAATGAATAATAATAATAATAATAATAATGGTGGTATTTGTTAAGCGGTTACTATGGGCAAAGCGCTGTTCTAAGCGCTGGGGGATACAAGGTGATCAGGTTGTCGCACGTGGGGCTCGCAGTTTTAATCCCCCTTTTACAGATGAGGTAACTGAGGCACAGGGAAGTTAAGTGACTTGCCCAAAGTCACACAGCTGACAAGTGGCAGAGCCGGGATTCGAACCCATGACTTCTGACTCCCAAGCCCGGGCTCTTTCCACTGAGCCATGCTGAGCAAGTCGGGGTGATGCAGGAGGGAGTGGAGGAAAAGGAAAAAGAGGGCTTAGGGAAGGGGACTTGGAGGAGATGTGCCTTCAGTATGGCTTTGAAGGTGGGGGAGAGTCATTGTCGATATGAAGAGGGAGGATGTGGGTGCGATCGAGGTACAGCGAGAAGGTTGCATTAGAAGAGGAAAGCGTATGGGCTGGGTTGTAATAGGAGATTGGTGAGGTGAGGTAGGTGGGGGCAAGGTGGTCGAGTGATTTAAGCCGACGGTGAGGAGTTTCCGTTGGAGGTGGAGGTGGATGGGCAACCACTGGAGCTTCTTGAGGACTGGGGAAACATGCTAAGCTTAGGAAACACGGCCCGAACGGTTTTGTAGAAAAACGATCCGGGCAGCAGACTGAAGTACGGCCTGGAGTGGGGAGAGACAGGAGGCAGGGAGGTCAGCGAGGAGGCTGATACAGTAATTAAGGCGGGATAGGATAAGGGATTGGTTAAACGTGGCAGCAGTTTGTATGGAGAGGAGAGGGCAGATTTTAACAACGTCGTGAAGGTCGAACTGGCAGGATTTAGTGATGGATCGAATAGGTGGGTTGAGGGAGAGAGAGAGGAGTCAAGGATAACGCCAGAGTTACGGGCTTGTGAGACAGGGAGATTTTTATCAGTGTTGTGAAGGTTGAACCGGCAGGATTTCGCGATGGATTGAAGAGGAGCAGAGTGGCTTAGTGGCAAGAGCACAGGCTTGGGAGTCAGAGGTCATGGGTTCTAATCCCAGCTGTCAGCTGGGTGACTGGGGGCAAGTCACTTCACTTCTCTGTGCCTCAGTTACCTCATCTGTAAAATGGGGATGAAGACTCTGAGCCTCACGTGGGACAACCTGATTACCCTGTATCTACCCCAGCGCTTAGAACAGTGCTCTGCACATTGTAAGCGCTTAAGTTATTATTATTATTATTATTTTATGTGGGTTGAAAGGGAGAGGAGTCAAGGATAATGCCAAGGTTATGGGCTTGTGAGACAGGGAAGATGGTCTTCAGGGGAAAGAAAGGGTTTGGGTGGCAAGATAAGGTGCTTTGTTTTGGGCATGTTAAGTGTGAGGTGACGGAAGGATGTCCAGGTAGAGATGTCTTGAAGGCAGAGGAGATGCGAGACTGGAGAGAGGGAGAGAGATCGGGGAGGAGATGTAGATTTGGGGGTCATCCGCATAGAGATAATAATAATAATGATAATAATGTTGGTATTTGTTAAGCGCTTACTATGTGCAGAGCACTTTTCTAAGCTCTGGGGGAGATACAGGGTAGTCAGGTTGTCCCACGTGAGGCTCACAGTTAATCCCCGTTTTACAGATGAGGTAACTGAGGCACAGAGGAGTTAAGTGACTTGCCCATAGTCACACAGCTGACAAGTGGCCGAGCTGGGAGTCGAACCCGTGACCTCCGACTCCGAAGCCCAGGCTCTTTCCACTGAGCCACGATAGTTGAAGCCGTGGGAGCGAATCTCCAAGGGAGCAGGTGTACGGCTATGTTAGCTATCCATACTTTAACTTTTGTCAGCTTTGTTTTGTTGAAGAGGTAAATATTAAATCTACTAAATGAGCTCTGTTGGGTTGCTTTTCCTTTAGCCTCAGATCATTCTGTTTGCAGCATTTAGAGATAATTTATCATATTTTAAAATAAAAATTGTTAAAAATGCCTACCTGAAAAGCTTCTGAGTTTACGCATCATATGTATTTAATAATAATAATTGTGGCATTTAAGTACTTACTGTGCTAAGCACCAGGGTATATAGAAAATAATCAATTTCAACTCAGTCCCTGTTCTACATGGTGGGCATAGTCTAAGGGGAGAGAGAACAGGTATTTCATTCCCAATTTATAGATGAGGAAACTGAGGCTCAGAGAAGTGACTTGCCCCAAATCACACAGCAGGCAAGTGGCAGAGCTGGGATTAGGAACTAGGTCCCTTGACTCCCAGGCCCGTGCTCTTTCCACTAGGCCACACTGCTTCCATATCAGGTACAAGCAAAAGGAAAGACATTTACACATTTTCGAAGACAATAACCATACAATTCAAATTTACTTCCAAAGTAGCAGCATTGAACACATAGAAAACAGTAGTATCTGAGTGCTTACTCTGGGCAGAAGGCTGTACTAAGCACTCCGGAAAGATCAATATTGTTAGTAGACATGAGCCAGGTCCTCAAAAAGCTTTAAAAAATGCCTTAATTAAAATCCGACTGGTAATTAGATATTTGCAGTAGTAGTATTTAGTAAGCATTTACTGTGTGCAGACCACTGTACTAAACTTTGGAAGGGCGTACACACTTGGGAATTAACGTGGTCGCTGTCCCTCATGGCTCATAATCTAAGAAGGATCGGATATTCTGTCATCAGTCCTCAGTTTTGTTCTGAAATGACTACTACAGTTATAATAATAATAATAATTGTAGTATTTGTTCATTCATTCAATCGTATTTATTGAGTGCTTACTGTGTGTAAAGCACTGTATTAAGTGCTTGGAAGAGTACAATATAACAACAGACATATTCCTGCCTTCAACGAGCTCATAGTCTAGAGGGCGAGACAGACATAAATATAAATAAATCAATAAATCAATAAATAAATTACAGATCTATATATATGTGCCATGAGGATGGGAGGGAGAATTGTTAAGTGCTTACTATATACCAGGCAGTGATCTAAGCACTGGGGTAGATAAAGGATAATTGGATTGGTCACAGTCCCTGTCCCATATGGGGCTCACAGTCCTAAAACCCAATATACAGATAATAATAATAATAATTGTGGTATTTGTTAAGTGCTTACTACGTGCCAAGTGCTATACTAAGGGCTGGGGTAGATACAAGCTAATCAGGTTGGACACAGTCCCTGTCCCACATGGGGCTCACAGTCTCAATCCCCATTTTACAGATGAGGTAACTGAGGTCCAGAGAAGTAAAGTGACTTGCCCAAGATTACACAGCAGACAAGTGGCGGAGCCAAGACGAGAACCCTCTTCTGACTCCCAGCCCTGTGCTCTGTCCACTAGGCCACGCTGCTTGATTATTTTTTTTTAATAGCATTCATTAAACATTTAATATGTCCTAAGAACTCAGTAAGCACTGGGGTAGCTTCAAGATATTCAGTTTGAACCCAACTCTGTTGTACTCAGTCCAGTGCAGTGCTCTCTATACAGTAAGCATTGTAAATTCCATTAAAGCATTTTAATTCCATTTAAAACAATAAATAAAATCCATTGATTGAATGACACAATCCCTGTTCCACTTGATACTCACGGTCTCAGGGGAAAGAGCCCGGGCTTTGGAGTCAGAGGTCATGAGTTTGAATCCCGGCTCTGCCACTTGTCGGCTGTGTGACTGTGGGCAAGTCTCTTAACTTCTCTGTGCCTCAGTTCCCTCATCTGTAAAATGGGGATGAAGACTGTGAGCCCCACGTGGGACAACCTCATTCCCCTGTGTCTCTCCCAGCGATTAGAACAGTGCTCTGCACATAGTAAGCGCTTAACAAATCCCAACGTTATTATTATTATTATTATAATCTCTAAACATCTGCTCTCAGATGAGGTGCAAATGCCTAGATCTCTGACCCACTTTCCTCCTTTTGGATATCAACTGGTCTGATCCTCTCCAAAGTTAATAATAATAATAATAATGTTGGTATCCGTTAAGCGCTTACTATGTGCAGAGCACTGTTCTAAGCGCTGGGGGAGATACAGGGTCATCAGGTTGTCCCACGCGAGGCTCCCAGTCTTAATCCCCATTTTACAGAGGAGGGAACTGAAGCACCGAGAAGATGCAATTCTCAAACCAAACCGTCTATCTTTATCACCGGCGTAATTACTGAAACACGTTCGATTTCAAAACTGCGTAGACCTTCGTATAAACTTTCTTTTCACAGTGCTCAAATCAAATGCCAATCTGAAGGAGAAACATCTGACCCACTCAAGACATGAATAGTCACTTGGTTTTTAAAATGTACCTAGATAAACGATAATTGTCATCGTCGTCATCGTGGCAAATTCATGAAGCATCCCATATTTTTCCCTACTGAAAGTGCACCTCCTCCAGAAGGCCTTCCCAGACTGAGCCCCCCTTTCCTTCTGCTCCTCCTCCCCTCTCCATTCCCCCTTCTCCCGCCCTCTGCTCTTCCCCTCCCTCCAGCACTGTGCATATTTCTATATATTATTTATTATTCTATTTTGTTAATGATGAGTATATATAAGCCCATCACTGGGCAGGGATTGTCTCTATCTGTTGCCGAATTGTCCATTCCAAGCGCTTAGTACAGTGCTCTGCACACAGTAAGTGCTCAATAAATACTATTGAATGAATGAATATCTATGATTCTATTTATCTTGATGATATCTACGCCAGACTACTTGTTTTGTTCTGTTTTGCTTTGCTCTCTGTCACCACCGTTTAGACTGTGAGTCTGTAAATGGGCAGGGATTGTCTCTATCTGTTGCCCAACTGTCCATTCCAAGCGCTTAGTACAGTGCTCTGCACACAATAAGTGCTCAATAAATACTATTGAATGAATGAATATCTATGATTCTATTTATCTTGATGATATCTACGCCAGACTACTTGTTTTGTTCTGTTTTGCTTTGCTCTCTGTCACCACCGTTTAGACTGTGAGTCTGTTACTGGGCAGGGATTGTCTCTATCTGTTGCCCAACTGTACATTCCAAGCGCTTAGTACAGTGTTCTGCACAGAGTAAGCGCTCAATAAATACGATTGAAGGAATGAATGGTATTTAAGTGCTTACCGTGAGCCCAGCACTGTACTAATCGCTGGTGTAGATACAAAATAATCAGGTCCTGTGTTGAGCTCACAGTCTAAGAAGGAGGGAGAACAGGAAGTGAATCCCTATTTTGAGGTATTGAGATCCAGAGAAGTTAAGTAGCGTGGCTCAGTGAAAAAGAGCCTGGACTTCGGAGTCAGAGGTCATGAATTCGACTCCCGGCTCTGCCACTTGTCAGTTGTGTGACCGTGGGCAAGTCACTTCACTTCTCTGTGCCTCAGTTACCTCATCTGTAAAATGGGGATTAACTGTGAGCCTCACGTGGGACCACCTGATTACCCTGTATCTCCCCCAGCGCTTAGAACAGTGCTCTGCACATAGTAAGCGCTTAACAAATACCAACATTATCATTATTATTATTATTAAGTGCCTACCTCAAGACCACACAGCAGACAAGAGGCAGATCTAGTTCTCTTTCCCTTTCCCCGCACCCCATCACAGTAATTAAATTTGCTCTCACACTCGTCCCAGTATCATCTAGAAGAGAGAGGAAATAATAATAATGATTAAGGTGCTCGTTACTTTCCCCTAAGGTACTTTCCACTAAGCCACGCCGCTTGATCTCGGACACGCTGCGGTTGAGCTGGTGAATACCTGTGGTGTCTATGTGACAAGCACTCTTCTAAGCACTGGGGTGGATACAGATTAATCAGGTTGGATACAGTCCCTGTCCCACATGGAGCTCACACTCTTAATCCTCATAATAATGTTGGTATTTGTTAAGCACTTACTATGTGCAGAGCACTATTCTAAGTGCTGGGGCAGATACAGGGTCATCAGCTTGTCCCACGTGAGGCTCACAGTCTTCATCCCCATTTTCCAGATGATCGAACTGAGGCCCAGAGAAGTGAAGTGACTTGCCCACAGTCACACAGCTGACAAGTGGCAGAGCTGGAATTCGAACCCGTGACCTCTGACTCCCAAGCCCATGCTCATTCCACTGAGCCACGCCGCTTCTCTTTTACAGATGAGGCAACTGAGGCCCAGAGAAGTGAAGTGACGGGTCCAAGGTCACACAGCAGACAAGTGGCGGAGCCGGGATTAGAACCCTGGTCCTTCTGACACCCCAGCCCGGGTTCTAACCTCAAGATGAAAGAGGTGGGGTGGAGAAGTCATGATGTGTCACTGTGTTGGTATGATGAAAAAAGTAGGGCCCAGTTATTAGTGACGGTCACCTGAGTTGTGAGGATCAGACCAGGTTATCACTTTCCCAGTTACTCTCCCTGCCTCATGGGTGGGGGTCAAAGGACAGATGTTAAAGAGCAGCTAAAGCGGGCCTGGGTTTTTTTTAATGGTATTTGTTAAGTGATTACTATGTGCCAGGAACCTTACTAAGCGCTGTTTGGTAATTACAAGCTAATCAGGTTGGACACAGTCCCTGTCCCACATGGGGCTCACCCTCTTAATCCCCATTTTCCGCAGCTAAACCCTCTTTTCCCCCCATCTCCCTCTGTTCCTCCCCCCTCCCTTCCCATCCCCTCAGCACTGTACTCGTCTGCTCAACTGTATATATTTTCATCACCCTATTTATTTTGTTAATGAAATTTACATCGCCTCGATTCTATTTAGTTGCCATTGTTTTTACGAGATGTTCTTCCCCTCGACTCTATTTATTGCCATTGTTCTTCTCTGCCCGTCTCCCCCGATTAGACCGTAAGCCCGTCAAACGGCAGGGACTGTCTCTCTCTGTTGCCGACTTGTTCATTCCAAGCGCTTAGTACAGTGCTCTGCACATAGTAAACTCTCAGTAAATACTATTGAATAGCTGGGGGAACCGAGGCCGGGAGAAATGAAGTCAGTTGCCCAAGGTCACAGAGCAGATAAGTGGCAAAGCTGGAATTAGAACCCAGGTCCTCGGACCTCCCGCCACGCCACTTCTGCACTTGACCCTGTTGTATACCGGTGGTGAGTCATGGTATTTGTTTCTCTGTGCCTCAGTTACCTCAGCTGTAAAATGGGCATTAAGACTGGGAACCCCACATGGGACAACCTGATCACCTTGTATCCTCCCCAGCGCTTAGAACAGCGCTTTGCACATAGTAAGTGCTTATCAAATGCCATCATTATTATTATTAAGAGCATATTGTGTGTCAGGCACTATTCTAAGCTCAGGGGAGATACAGGTTAATCAGGTTGGACACAGCCCCTGTCTCACTTGGGGCTCACTGTTTTATTCCCCATTTTACAGGTGAGGGAACTGAGGCACAGAAAAGAGAAGTGATTTGCCCAAGGTCACACAGCAGATGCGACAGAGCTGGAATTAGAACCCACGTCTTCTGGCTCCCAGGACTGTGCCCCTTCCACTAGACCGTGCTGCTTCCAATGCTGCCCATCTCTTTCCACGGCGCTCCTCTCTGCCTCTTTTCTTCCGCTCTCCCACCATTTCCCTTATCGCTTTTGCTCCTTTGCCGTCATTTCCCCACTTTCACTGTCTCTCTACTCCGCCACGGCACAGGGCACGCCTTCCTGCTGGGCAGCTTGGACCTGCCAAAGAGTGCTTCTCACTGCGCCTCCATCTCGTCTATCACACCGCCGACCCCTCGTCCTCGTCCCGCCTCTGGCCTGGATCGCCCTCCTTCCTCAAATCCGACCGACAGTGACTCTCCCCTCCTTCAAAGCCTCACGGAAGGTCCATCTCCTCCAAGAGGCCTTCCCTGACTAAGCCTCCACCTTTCCCTTCTCCCGTCCCCTTCCGCGTCACCCTGACTTTCTCCCTTTGCTCTTCCCTCCTCCCAGCCCCACAGAGCTTACGTACATACCTGTCATTTATTTATCTCTATCGATGTCTGTCTCCCCCTCTAGACCCTAAGCTTGTGGTGGGCAGGGGTGTGTGTGTTTATTGTTCGTCTTGTTCTCTCCAAAGAGCTTAGTACAGTGCTCTGCATATATTAAGCGCTCAATAAGTACGATTGAATAAAGAGAACAATGGCCAAGCCTGAAAGTGGGTTGTCCAGTGTTGAGGACACCCATTTTTTGAGAAGCAGCGTGGCGTAGTGGCTAGAGCACGGGCCTGGGAGTCAGAAGGTCATGGGTTCTAATCCCGGCTCCGCCACTCTGTCTGCTGTGTGACCTCGGGTAAGTCACTTCACTTCTCTGGGCCTCGCTTATCTCACCTGAGCCCTAATGAGAGCTCACCTCCTCCAAGAGGCCTTCCCAGACTGAGCCCCCCCTTTCCCTCTGCTCCCCCCTCCTCCCTTCCCCTCCCACCCTCTGCTTCTCCCCCTTCCCCTCCGCACTGTGCTCATTTTTTTATATTATTTATTACCTTATTTATTTTGTTAATGAGGTGTACATCCCCTTGATTCTATTTATCTTCATGATGTCTTGTTTCTGTTTTGTTCTGTTTTGCTTTGCTGTCTGTCTCCCCCATTTAGACTGTGAGCCCATCACTGGGCAGGGATTGTCTCTATCTGTTGCCAAATTGTCCATTCCAAGCGCTTAGTACAGTGCTCTGCACATAGTAAACGCTCAATAAATACTATTGAATGAATGAATGAATGACTATGAGCCCCATGTGAGAGAGGGACTGTGTCCAACCTGATTACCTTGTATCGACCCCAGTGCTTAAAACAGTGCGTGGCATATAGTAAGCGCTTAACAAATACCATCATTATTATTATTATTATTATTCACCATCCCCACAAACCACCCTCTGTCCATCTGCTTCTCCCCATTGAGTACACTCCTTTGCCTTGTTTTCAGCTGGTCTGCCCCCCCAGTCTGGCTTATTGATTTTTTTAGCACAGATCCTCCCTCCACCAGAGTTCCTATGGATCCAGAAGGGACTGTGATGGCTGTGGCGCAGACCGGGGTAAGGGGACAGTTAGAGTGAGGGGTCCTTCCCCCACAGAGAAAATAGGGCAGACCCAGCAACTGGGAGCCCGTCTTTTAGACTGTGAGCCCGTTGTTGGGCGGGGATTGTCTCTATCTGTTGCTGAATTGTACATTCCAAGCGCTTAGTACAGTGCTCTGCATGCAGTAAGCGCTCAATAAATACGATTGACTGAATGAAAATGGCTTGTTTTATGGCATTGTATGGCGTGGTGTGCCCGGCTAGGGCCTTCAGGGGCCACCCTCTGAGGAGAAGCATGTCCGACTCTGCCGCACATTCTCTCTGTGACCTTGGGCGAGTCACTTCACTCCTCTGTGCCTCAGTTCCCTCATCTGTAAAAGGAGGATTAAGACTGTGAGCCCCATGTGGGGCAGGGGCTGTGTCCAACCAGATTAACTGGTATCCACTCCAGTGCTTAGAACAGTGCTTGGCACATAAAAAATGCCACAGTTATTATTGTTAAGACCCTCTGGCCTGGATCAGTGCATTCCCGGGACAAGGAGGGGTGAGCTCCGGCCCCCTCTTGGAGGAGATCCTCCCTGACTGTCCCCAGGAGGAGTCTTTTTGATTCCCCCACTTCCCCAACCTCACCTTCCCTCAGTTGCTGGCCCAGGGCGGGCCGGGGCCCGGAACCCCAAACCGAATCAGTTCAGCCGTCCCTTTCCTCGGGCTGGCCTGCAGTTGGGACTGTAATAATTAATAATAATAATCATATTAAGTGCTTACTATGTGCCAAGCACATACTAATCACTGGGGTAGATACAGGATAATCAGGTTGGATACAGTCCCTATGCCTCGGGGGTCACAGGCTAAATAGGAGGAAGAACACGGCGTGCAGTGTGGCTTAGTGGAAAGAGCCTGTGCTTGGGAGTCAGAGGTCGTCGGTTCTGATCCCGGCTCCCCCACCTATCAGCTCTATGACTTTGGGCAAGTCACTTAACTTCCCTGTGCTTCAGTTACCTCATCTGTAAAATGGGGATGAAGACCGTGAGCCCCACGTGGGACAACCTGATTACCCCAGCGCTTTGAACAGTGCTTGACACATAGTAAGTGCTGAACAAATACCATAATTATTATTATTATTATTATTAACACACTTTAATGCTAACTTTCTCACTGTACCTCTATCCTATCTTGCCACCGACCTCTTGCCCACATCCTACCTCTGGCCTGGAATGCTCTCCCTCCTCCTATCAGGCAGATAATTGCTCTCCCCCACTTTAAAACCTTATTGAAGGCCCACCTCCTCCAAAAAGCCTTCCCTGACTAAACCCTCTTCTCCTCTTCTCCGGCTCCCTTCTGTATCGCTCTTAACCTGCTCCTTTATTCATCCTCCTTCCCATCCTCACAGCACATATGTATATATTTGTTTATATCTGTTCATATATTTATTTCTGTTAATGTCCGTCTCCCCCTCTAGACTGTGAGCTCATTGTGGGCAGGGAATGTGTCCGTGTGTGGTTATACTCTACTCTCCCAAATGCTCAGTACAGTGCTTTGCGCACCGTAAGCACTCAGTAAATACGATTGAATGAATGAATGAGTGAACAGGTATTGAATCCCCAGTTTACCGATGGGGCAATTTGAGATACAAAGAAATTAGATGACTTGCCCGAGGCTCCTAGCAGGCAAGTGGTGGAAGCGGGATTGTAATAACAATAATAGTCGTGGTATTTGTTAAGCTCTTACTATGTGCCAGACATTGTACTAAGCGCTGGGGTAGAATAATCAGGTCCCACATAGGGCTCCCAGTCTCAATCCCCATTTTACAGATGAGGTAACTGAGGCTCAGAGAAGTTATCTGCCTTGCCCAAGGTCACAAAGCAGACAAGTGGCAGAGCCAGAATTAGAACCCAAGTCCTCTGACTCCCTTTCGAACTCGGCCGTGCTGCTTAATAGACCTGGGTTCCCCACCCAGCTGGATTCATTTATTCATTTTATTCATTTATTCTATTTATCTTATTAATGATGTGCATATATCTATAATTCTGTTTATCTGTTTTGATGCTAATGATGCCTATCTACTCGTTTTGTCTGTCTCCTATTCATTCATTCATTCATTCATTCAATTGTATTTATTGAGCGCTTACTATGTGCAGAGCACTATACTAAGCGCTTGGAAAGTACAATTCGGCAACAGTTAGAGACAATCCCTGCCCAACAATGGGCTCACAATCTAGAAGGGGGAGACAGACCAAAAAAACCAAACAAATAGGCATCAATAGCATCAAAACTAGACTGTTCTAGATCATGGGCCCGTTGTTGGATAGGGATTGTCTCTATCTGTTGCCGAATGGTACTTTCCAAGCGCTTAGTACAGTGCCCTGCACACAGTAGGCGCTCAATAAATACGATGGAATGAATGAGTTCAGCATCCCACTCTCCGACCCTCCTCTCGCCGCTGGGACCTAGAGCTCAAGGACCTGCCGTCCCCACCATGTCACTGTAAGTCACCAAGGGAAGGGAAAGCCGAGGCAAACAGGAATGGGCCGAAACGGAAACAGTTCAGGTTGAACTTTTGTTGGGGTATGAAACAGGTACCTGTTTTATACCCCTGTGTAGAGGTAAATGTATCCTGGTTTTTATTTTTGGTTTGAAATATTTTGTTTACTGGGAGTGTGTCTGTTTGTTGTTATATTGTACTGTCCCACGTGCTTAGTAAGGTGCTCTGCGCACGGTAAGTGCTCAGTAAGTATCACTGATTGACCTGTTTTGTACCCATATGTAGAGGTCAATGTATCCTGGTTTTTATATTTGCTTTAAAATATTTTTATTATCTGACAGTACCAGGGATTGTGTCTGTTTACGGTTATTCTGTACTCTCCCAAGTGCTTAATAGAGTGCTCTGCACACGGTAAGTGCTCAATAAATATCATTGACTTACTGACTGACCTGATTTGTGTCCGTATGTGGAGGTCAGTGTAGGCTGGTTTTTATTTTTGCTCTAAAATATTTTTATTATCTGGCAGTACCAGGGAGTGCATCTGTTTGTAGTTATATTGTACTCACCCAAGTGCTTAGTACAGTCCTCTGCACATGGTAAGGGCTCAGTAAATATCATTGACTGACTGACCTGTTTTGTATCCGGATGTAGAGGTGAATATATGTTGGTTTTTATTTTTGCTTTAAAATAATTTGTTTACATGGAAGTAACAGGGAGTGTGTCTGTTTACTGATATATTGTACTCTCCCAAGTGCTTAGTAGAGTGCTCTGCACACAGTAAGTGCTCAATAAATCTCATTGACTGACAAACCTGTTTTGTACCCGTATGTAGAGGTCAACGTATGCTGGTTTTTATTTTTGCTTTAAAATATTTTTATTATCTGACAGTACCAGGGAGTGTGTCTGTTTGTTGTTATATTGTACTCTCCCAAGTGCTTAATACAGTGCTCTACACACGGTAAGTGCTCAATAAATAGCATTGATTGACTGACTGAACTGTTTTGTACCCGTATGTACGGGTAAATGTACGCTGGTTTTTATTTTTGATTTAAATTATTTTTATTCATTCATTCGATTGTATTTATTGAGCACTTACTGTGTGCAAAGCACTGTACTAAGCCCTTGGAAAGTCCAAAACAGCAATAAAGAGAGACATTCCCTGCTCACAATGGGCTTACAGTCTGGGGGGGGGGGGGGGGGGAGACAGCAAAATAAGTAAACAGGTATAAATATAAATAAATAGAATTATATTTATATACATATATTCATAAGTGCTGTGGGGTGGGGAGAGGTACTTGGCGGTGGCAGAGAATGTGTCTGTTTACTTTTATATTGTACTCTGCCAAGCGCTTAGTACAGTGCTGTGCACACAGTAAACACTCAATAATAATAATAATGATGGTATTTGTTAAGCGCTATGTGCCAAGCACTGTTCTAAGAGCTGGGGTAGATAAAAGGTAATCAGGTTGTCCCACGTGGGGCTCACAGTCTTCATCCCCATTTTACAGATGAGGTAACTGAGACACAGAGAAGCGAAGTGACTTGCCCAAAGTCACACACCAGGCAAGTGGCGGAGGCAGGATTAGAACCCACGACCTCTGACTCCCAAGCCCGGTCTCTTGCCACTGAGCCACGCTGCTTCTCCATATCATCGACTGACTGACCTGTTTTGTACCCCTATGTACAGATAAATGTATGCTGGTTTTTATTTTTGATTTAAAATATTTTTATTACTTGGCAGTGCCAGGAAATATCCGTTTATTGGTCTCTCGTACTCTCCCAAGTACAATGGTCTGCACACAGTAAGCGCTCAATAAATACCACTGATTGACTGGGGGCCGTAAACATTTACAAGAACAAAGCATTTAAATGAAATATACGTATGTTTGGCCAAGGAGTGTTCTGCATTTATTTTCGTTTGCTGACACTGGCCACGGTATTCCTTCCTAAATACCTGTCCTTAGTCAGGGAGATATCGGAATTGATTGCCAAAACGTATGTTTTTAAAATTTGGCCCGGAGCGAGTTCATGTGTAAATATCTTTACATCCTCTTTAAATGCTGCTTTTAAAGTAATTCATAGACTCCCCCTGTAAGCATTTTTAATGTATATTTTCATCCTTTTCTGTTTTTCCTGGATCACTTTCTGCTGGGTAAGGATTCGTCATCCTAGAGCGTTGTAATATGTCACCTTTTAAAATTCCTTGCCGGCAGGTACAGTTGGGAATCACCGTTTATTGGGAGGGTGAAGGAAGTTCATCTGTTGCATAAATTCACTGTGGCGTGACTGCTTTCTCTTCCTGTCATTAATGTTGTAGTCTGATTCATAGCAATTTAGGAGGAGACTGATCGAAGCACCCTTCCCTATAAAATAGCCAAATCCGCTTAGGAACATTGTTAAGTGTTGTCTCGAAGTGATAAAAATGAATTTGCCCGGCCTCTGGTGGCTTAAATTATAATTCCCCGGCTAGCATTGAGCTCTTTGTGGGAATGAATTTCCATTTAAATTCCCACAAATTATAGCCGTTATTATCCTATATTTCGGTTGGACGGGGAGGAACTTTTTAGATTGTCTCCATTTTCCTCTTTCCTTTCAATTGCTACTTAAAAGTAGAGAAGCAGCGTGGCTCAGTGGAAAGAGGCCGGGCTTGGGAGTCAGAGGTCATGGGTTCTAATTCCGAGTCCGCCGCTTGTCAGCTGAGTGACTTTGGGCAAGTCACTTCACTTCTCTGTGCCTCGGTTGCCTCATCTATAAAATGGGGATGAAGACTGTGAGGCCCACGTGGGACAACCTGATTCCCTTGTGTCTACCCCAGCGCTTAGAACAGTGGTCTGCACATAGTAAGCGCTTAACAAATACCAATATTATTATTATTATTATTATTTCAGATGGGTATGGACATAAGTGCTGTGGGAGTCAGGCAGAATTCCAAGTGGTAAACAACTTGGGCCTTGGAATTAGAGGACCTGGCTCCTAATCCTGCCTCTTGACCCTTAATAATGATGGCATTTGTTAAGCGCTATGTGCAAAGCACTGTCTAAGCGCTGGGGAGGATACAAGGTGATCAGGTTGCCCCACATGGGGCTCATAGTCTTCATCCCCATTTTACAGATGGGTTAACTGAGGCACAGAGAAGTGAAGTGACTTGCCCAAAGTCACCCAGCTGACAAGTGGCTGAGGCAGGATTTGAACTCATGACCTCTGACTCCCAAGCCCAGGCTCTTTCCACTGAGCCACGCTGACACTTGTCTGCTGCGTGAGCTTGGGCAGGTTACCTTACTTCTCTGAACCTCAGTGATCTCATCTGTAAAATGGGGGTTAAGACTCTGAGCCCTGTGAGGAGCATGATGATGATGATGGTATTTGTGCAGTGCTTAAAGTGTGTCAAGCATTGTTGTAAGCGCTGGGGTAGATACAAACTAATCAGGTTGGACACAGTCCCCATCCCACATGGGGCTCCCAGTTTTAATCCCCATTTTACAGATAAGGTCACTGAGGCCCAGAGAAGTTAAGTGACTTGCCCTAGGTCACACAGCACACAAGTGACAGAGATAGGATTAGAACCCAGAACCATGTGACAATGCAGAACCCTGTGACTCCCAGGCCCATGCTCTGGCCACTCGGCCATGGACTGTGTCTAACTTGATTAGCTTATATAATAATAATAATAATAATAATGTTGGTATTTGTAAAGCGCTTACTATGTGCAGAGCACTGTTCTAAGCGCTGGGGGAGATACAGGATAATCTGGTTGTCCCACGTGAGGCTCACAGTCTTCATCCCCATTTTCCAGATGAGGTAACTGAGGCACAGAGAAGTGAAGTGACTTGCCCACAGCCACACAGCTGACAAGTGGCAGAGCCGGGATTCGAACCCATGACCTCTGACTCCCAAGCCCGGGCTCTTTCCACTGAGCCACGCTGCTTCCCCAGCGCTTAATATGGTGCCTGGCACGTAGTAAGCGATGAACAAATGCCATTAAAAAAAATTCTCTGCCTCAGTTTCCTCCCCCGTATAGTGGAGATTAAGACTATGAGCCCCATGTGGGACAGGGACTGTGTCCAACCCCATTATCCTGTATCTACCCCAGTGCTTAGTACAGTGCTTGGCACATAGTAAGCACTTAAGAAATACCACAATTATCGTTGTTAATTATTATTGTTGATATGAGGGTGGGTGGGTGTTCAGAGCATGGAACCTGGCTGCCGGCAAAGGGGGAGGCGAGTCTTTGGTGCATCCCTGCTTCAGCTGTCCCTCAAGGGCAGAAGAGACCCTCGCGTGGGCCGTGTGCAGCCAGCTGACTTCTCTGGGCCTCAGTTTACCCCATCTGTAAAATGGGGATGAAGACTGTGAGCCCCACGTGGGACAATCTACTTACCCTGTATCTATCCCAGTGCTTACAACAGTGGTTGGCACATAGTAAGTGCTTAACAAATGCTGTAATTATTATTATTATTAGAATGCCTTGGAAATGCCACAATGGACAGAATTGTAGGCACTAAATATAATTACTATAATAATAATAATGTTGGTATTTTTTAAGCGCTTACTATGTGCCGAGCACTGTTCTAAGCGCTGGGGTAGATTCAGGGTCATCAGGTTGTCCCACGTGACGCTCACAGTCTTAATCCCCATTTTACAGATGAGGTCACTGAGCCACAGAGAAGTAAAGTGACTTGCCCACAGTCACACAGAGCACTGTAGTAAGCACTAAGAAGAGTATAGTACATAAGAATTAACAGGCCCGTGCCCTGCTCATAAAGAGTTTGCAGTCCAGAGAAAATGTGTTCCAATATTTATTAAAGAGAAAGCCAACAGGTGCAGAGTCTCCACTTCAGCCTGCATAAATTAGTCATGAGAAGCTGTAATTCGGCCTTGTTGTTTTTATGTTGTGCTAAGTTTTTATTTTATTTTTAATTTTTATTGCCCAGCCGCTGTCTTGGAATTCAGTCTGGGGAGGTACTTTCGGGGCAAATGGATATTAAGGAATCTACAGTTATTTAGCATGAAAAAATATGCAACAATGTGTAGCTTTCTGGTTTATGAACCAAGACTGTAAGATCAAACCGAAGAATTGTGTTTGGTACAGCACACGCTAGGGACGCCTCACTCTTAATACTGTTTCTGTCAACCTCTCGTTTCAATTGCTTTTAAATAATGTATTTGCCTTTTTAGAACTCAAAACTAGCTGGAAATCATAGAATGAAAATATATTGGTCATAAATACAGATTCAAATGAAATTAATGGTGACAATTCTTGATATCAAAAAATGAGTGCTTGTTATAGCCCAAGAGAGTTAGCTGGACACGCGTATCTCAATGACACCTTTGTTTCCTCTCCCTGTAATAAAGATATCGTTCTAAACCACACTTGTTTAGAAGTGGTATATGCTGTCACTTGTCTTTACCAAGTGGCTAGTTTCAAGGGATTCTAACTTCTCTCAAATGTTCAATCAGTATCTGAAATATGCAAAAAAAATTTGAAATAATCATATATTTTGGGACAAAAGTGTATATTTAGTTCTGTTTTCTGTATAATTTTAGTGTGCAACAGACGCATGTTTATTCAGTTGTATTAACTGAGTGTTTACTGCGTGCAGAGCACTGTCCTAAGCGCTTGGGAGAGGACAGTACAACAGTAACAGGCACATTCCCTGCCCACAACAAGCCTGCAGTCTAGAGAGGGAGACAGACTATAATATAAATAAATTGCAGATATTATTGCCATTGTTCTTGTCTGCCCGTCTCCCCCGATTAGACCGTAAGCCCGTCAGAGGGCAGGGACCGTCTCTATCTGTTGCCGATTTGTCCATTCCAAGCGCTTAGTCCAGTGCTCTGCACATAGGTAGCGCTCAATAAATACTATTGAATGAATGAATGAATGGACAGAAGTGCTGTGGGGCTGGGAAGGGCGATGAATAAAGGGAGCAAGTCAAGGTGACGCAGGGTCACATGCTCTGGCCACTAGGCCGTGGACTGTGTCGAACTTGATTAGCTTATTTCTACCCCAGCGCTTAAAGCGTGGCTCAGTGGAAAGAGCCTGGGCTTCGGAGTCAGAGGTCATGGGTTCGACTCCCGGCTCTGTCACTTGTCAGCTGTGTGACTTTGGGCAAGTCACTTCACTTCTCTGTGCCTCAGTTACCTCATCTGTAAAATGGGAATTAACTGTGAGCCTCCCGTGGGACAACCTGATTACCCTGTATCTCCCCCAGCGCTTAGAACAGTGCTCTGCACATAGTAAGCGCTTAACAAATACCAACCTTATCATTATTAATACGGTGTCTGGCACATAGTAAGCGATTAACAAATACCATCAAAAAAATTCAAGTGGGAGTAGGAAAAGGGGAAATTAAGGCTTAGTCAGGGAAGGCCTCTTGGAGGAGATGGGCCTTCAATAAGGCTTTGAAGGTAGGGGGGTGTAAACTGTTGGATTTGAGGAGGGAGGGTGTTCCAGGCCCGAGGCAGGATATTCATTCAATCGTATTTATTGAGCGCTTACTGTGTGCAGAGCACTGTACTAAGCGCTTGGAAAGTATAGCTCAGCATTAAAGAGAGACCATCCCTGCCCACGCTGGGCTTACAGTATGTCTTCTCCATCGTGTGCATACACACATACATGCCTAGCACGTAGTAAGCACTTAAATACCATAAAAGAAAAATTCTTCAGTGGTCTGTACATAATCAGTATTCTGTGATTGATTGATTGGGGACAAAATAATCTGCAGACTTCATATGGAAGTGCTTGGTACAGTGCTCTGCACATAGTAAGCGCTCAATAAATACTATTGAATGAATATGGAAAGACATCTCCGAGCGATAATATTGCTTTGTGGATCAGGGACTTTAAAATTAAGAAAGGGAAGGTAATAAATGTTCCCCGTGTATAGTTCCTCTCATGAGAAAGCCTGACCATTTTGAAGGAAAATTTAGACAAGAAACATTATCGCCATTTATAGAAGGAGAATTATAGATGAGAAGCAGCGTGGCTCAGAGGAAAGAGCAGGGGCTTTGGAGTCAGAGGTCATGAGTTTGAATCCCAGCTCTGCCACTGGTCAGCTGTGTGACTGTGGGCGAGTCACTTCACTTCTCTGTGCCTCAGTGACCTCATCTGTAAAATGGGGATGAAGACTGTGAGCCCCACGTGGGACATCCTGATTCCCCTCTGTCTACCCCAGCGCTTAGAACAGTGCTCGGCACATAGTAAGCGCTTAACAAATACCAACATTATTATCATTATTACATAATAATAATGATGGTATTTGTTAGGCATTTACTACATTCCAAACATGTCACTCAGTATTATCGAATGATTAAGGTCTTCAAGTTTCCTGCGCTTTCTTCACAAGATCTTATTACCTCTTGAACACAGAAGAAAAATATTGGTTATGTTTTTAAGGCTTTTTATCTGGAGAAAATCTGCATTACGCCATTTACGAGGTATAGAATGAACCTTAGAGAAACTGCGTGACTTAGTGGAAAGAGCCCGGGCTTGGGAGTCCAAGGACGTGGGTTCTAATCCCGGCTCTGCCACTTTTCTGCTGTGTGACCTTGGGCAAATTGCTTAACCTCTCTGTGCCTCAGTTGCCTTATCTGTAAAATGGGGATGAAGAATATGAGCCCCACATGGGACAAACTGATTACCTTGTATCTATCCCAGCACTTAGAACAGTGCTTGGCACATAGTAAGTGCTTAACAAATGCCCTAAATATTACTATTATTTTCCTCTTCGATTATTTTAGCATGGTGCTATGTTGGTTGCTCATCAATAATAATAATAATAATGTGGGTTTTTGTTAAGCACTTACTATGTGCAAAGCACTGTTCTAAGCGCTGGGGGTATACAAGGTGATCAGGTTGTCCCACGTGAGGCTCACAGTCTTCATCCCCATTTTACAGATGAGGGAACTGAGGCCCAGAGAAGTGAAGTGACTTGCCCAAAGTCACACAGCTGACAAGCAGTGGAGCTGGGATTAGAACCCATGACCTCTGACTCCCAAGCCCGGGCTCTTTCTGCTGAGCCACGCTGCTTCTCTGTAATTAACACAATACAATACAAAATTAAGTAATTATGGTCCATCTTTCCATGAGAGTATACAGTTTAAGCGACCACTGGTGCCATCCATATAGAAGGACAGATCATCCACACAATCAAATGAAATGACCCAGCATTTCGAGTACAGGCTAATACTTATTTTTGAAATATACATTTGTAATTTTTGTATATATATTCTGGTATTTGAGTAGTTAAGGTAGATGATTAGCTGCTTGTTGGAATTAGGGGTGAGCACTTCACCAAATCTCTTCATTCATTCAATAGTATTTATTGAGCGCTCACTATGTGCAGAGCACTGTACTAACTGCTTGGAATGGACAATTTGGCAACAGATAGAGACAGTCCCCTCCCAATGACGAGCTCACAGCTGTGTGGCTTAGTGGATAGAGCACAGTCCTGGAGGTCAGAAAGGACTTGGGTTCTAATCCTGATTCCACCTCTTGTCTGCTGTGACCTTGAGCAAGTCCCTTAACTTTCATCCATCTCAGTTGCCTCATCTGCAAAAAGGGAATTAAGACCGTGAGCCTCCCGTGGAACATGGCCTGTGTCCAATCTGATTCACTTATTTCTACCCCAGCATTTAGCACAGTGCTTGTTACATAGTATGTGCTTAACGAGTACCATTGAAAATAAAAAAAAGGAAAATATAACCGGTACAGCGACACCTTCCTAGACAGAGGAGTTTGAGAGTCATTTGGACTGTGAGCCCGTTGTTGGGCAGGGATTGTCTCCGTCTGTTGCCCAATTGTACATTCCAAGCGCTTAGTACAGTGCTCTGCGCACAGGAAGCGCTCAATAAATACGATTGAGTGAGTGAATGAATGAATGAGAGAAACCCAGTTCCATACGCTTCCATGGACGAAGAGGTGTTGAGATCATCTCTGAAATATTTCATTCAGGCTTCCCTCTTACCAAAGGGATAAAGTCAAAATCATTTGAGTGTCCCCGAAGCGAGAGTAGTGCAATTAATAAATAGTATTTAGTGAGCCCTCATGTCAGAGTACTTTAGGAAGCACAGAAAAAAGAATAAAGAGAACCCAGAACAATAGTTTACAGTCCAGTGGAGGGGACAGGCAGAGCCGGATTATCTGCAGATAGCGGGAGCAGGTGGAAGACCAAAGATAGGATCGGCAGTACTGAGGGTTTACGAAGAAGAATCCGTGTTGGTGGTAATAATAATAACGTTGGCATTTGTTAAGCGCTTACTATGAGCAGAGCACTGTTCTAAGCACTGGGGTAGATACAGGGTAATTAGATTGTCCCACGTGGGGCTCACATTTTTTAATCCCCATTCTTTACAGATGAGGTAACTGAGGCCCAGAGAAGTTAAGTGACTTGCCCACAGTCACACAGCTGACAAGTGGCAGAGCCGGGATTCAAACTCATGACCTCTGACTCCCAAGCCCGGGCTCTTTCCACTGAACCACTCTGCTTCTCTTGTATACGCTGCTTCTCGAATGATGGCATTTGTTATGCGCTTACCATATGCCAAGCACTGTTCTAAGCCACCTCTGGGGTATCTCTTCGGGCCTGACATGCCGGCATCTCGTGCTCAATTTAATTCCTCATTTCCCTCCCGAATCCTCTCTTCCCCCTAACATTTCCATCATGGTTGACAACACTACCGTTCTTCCCGCCCCTCGAGGCCTCACCTTGGCATTATCCCCTCTCCTTCCCTCCCTCTGTCTCTTTCTACCTGCAGATAAGGACAGTCACCAAATCCCTTCCTTTCTTTCTCCGCAGTATCTCCAGAATCAGCCCTTCCTCTCCGTCCAAACTACCACCACGCTGGTCCAAGCATTTGTCACCTCCTGACTCGACCGTCGCATCAGCCTCATCGCTGACCTCCCTGCCTCCGGCCTCTTCTCTTGCCAGTCCGTACTTTATTCTCCTGCCTGGATCATTTTTTGAAAATATTGTTCCGTGCACTGCCTCCCCAGTCCCCCCCAAATAATAAGCATGATAATAATAATAATAATAACGTTGGTATTTGTTAAGCGCTTACTGTGTGCAGAGCACCGTTCAGGTTGTCCTACGTAGGGCTTCGTCCCCATTTTACCGATGAGGTCACTGAGGCACAGAGAAGTCAAGTGACTTGCCCAAGGTCACCCAGCTGACAAGTGGCGGATTAGAACCCATGACCTCTAACTCCCAAGCTCGTGCTCTTTCCACTGAGCCACGCTGAGTGCTTTATTGAGTGCCTGCTGGGTGCAGAGCACTGTACTAAAACACAGGGGAATCAGATTGTCCCACGTGGGACTCACAGTCTTAATCCCCATTTTACAGATGAGGTAACTGAGGCACAGAGAAGTGAAGTGACTTGCCCACAGTCACACAGCTGACAAGTGGCAGAGCTGGGATTCGAACTCATGACCTCTGACTCCAAAGCCCGGGCTCTTTCCTATTAAGTGCTTAACTACATGCCAGGCACTGTACTAGAGTGGCTCACTGGAAGGAGCCCGGGCTTGGGAGTCAGAGATCATGGGTTCGAATCTCGGCTCTGCCAATTGGCAGCTGTGTGACTGTGGGCAAGTCACTTCAGCTACCTCATCTGTACAATGGGGATGAAGACTGTGAGCCTCACGTGGGACAACCTGATGACCCTGTATCTCCCCCAGCGCTTAGAACAGTGCTCTGCACATAGTAAGCACTTAACAAATACCATTAGTATTATTATGTACAAACTGTAACTCATTTATTAATGTCTGCCTCCCCCTTTAGACTGTAAGTTCACTGTGGGCAGGGAATGTTTATTGTAATATTGTACTTTCCCAAGCCCTTAGTACAGCGCTTTGCACACAGTAAACGCTCAATAAATTAATAAATAATGGTAAGCACTTAACAAATACCAACATTATTATTATTATTATTATTACTAAGTGTTGGGGTGGTATATGTTAATCGGGTTGGATGAAGTCCTTGTCCCATGTGGGGCTCACAGTCTCCATCCCCAGTTTACAGATGAGGTAACTGAGGCCCAAAGATGTGAAGTGACTTGCCCAAGGTCACACGGCAGACAAGTGACAAAACCGGGATTAGAACCCATAGCCTTCTGACTCTCAGGCCCATGATTTATCCACTACGCCATGCTACTTTTCATGGTTGTCCACTACAGTCAGCTCTCCCATCCCTACCGAAGCAGCGTGGCTCAATGTGGAAAGAGCATGGGCTGGGGAGCTAGAGGTCGTGGGTTCTAATCGTGGCTCCGCCACTTGTCAGCCGTGTGATCTTGGGCAAGTCACTTAACTTCTCTGAGCCTCAGTTCCCTCATCTGTAAAATGGGGATGAAGACTGTGAGCCCGACATGAGGTAACCTGATGACTTTGTATCTACCCCAGCACTTAGAACAGTAAGCACTTAACAAATGCCAATATTATTATTAGTATTAGTATTATCAGCACTGCTCTCCCACTATGACCCAGTTTGGAAGCTCTGCGCTTTCTAAGCCAACCCAGACACTGTGCCTAGTTCTCGTCCACCTCACCATCGATCTTTTGCTCACACCCTCCCTTCCGACAGATGGACTGATTGCCCGGGACTCCCTCACCTCTCATATCCGGCAGATGCTTGCCTTCCTTCTCTTCAAAGCCCTTCTAATAATAATACTTGCGGTATTTGTCAAATCTCTCAGTCTGCGCCAAGCACCGACGTAGATACAAGATAATCAGATCGGACGGGGGTCACAGTCTGCTGGGGAGGCAGAAAGGGAAATTTCACCCCCATTTTACAGATGAGGAAACCGAGGGACAGAGAAGTTACGTGACTTGCCCAAGGTCATAGAGCAAGCACATTAGAACTCAGGTCTTCTGACTCCCAGACTAATGCTATTTCCTCTAAACCAGGTTTCCCATACACTCTGCCTTCACTGATTAATTTCTCATCTCCCGGCCCTAAATCCCCCCTACTATCCCTCCAGCACTACTGTATCATCTAATCGCTTGAACATCCCCTCTCCCAAGAACACTTTCCGTACATGTCTTTAAACTCCGTCGTTTCTTCCTGTCTACCTCTAATTAGGGAAGCAGCATGGCCTAATGGGTAATAATAATAACAATGATAATGTTGGTATTTGTTAAGCACTTACTATGTGCAGAGCACTGTTCTAAGCACTGGCGGAGATACAGGGTAATCAGGTCATCGCACAGTTAACCCCCATTTTACAGATGAGGTAACTGAGGCACAGAGAAGTGAAGTGACTTGCCCACAGTCACACAGCTGACAAGTGGCAGAGCCGGGAGTCAAACCCATGACCTCTGACTCCAAAGCCCAGGCTCTTTCCACCGTGCGAGGACCTGGGAGTCAGAAGGACCTGGGTTCTAATCCTGAGTCTGTCACTTGTCTGCCGCATGACCTTGGGCAACTCACTTCATTTCTCCACGTCTCAACTCCCTCCTCTGTAAAATGGGGATTCAGAATGAGCCCCACGGCTGCGTCCAACACTTGATAGCCTTGTATCTACTCCAGCGCTTAGAGCAGTGCTCGGCACATAGTAAGCGCTTACCCGATATTGTCATAATTATTATTATTATTACCGGGCGCATAGGGGAGGACAATAGTCGGGGTAGACAAAATTCCTGCTCTTAAGGAAATTACAGTCGGGCCGGGGAGACGGACATTAAAATAAATTACAGGTAAGGGAAGCAGCGGAAGATAAGCATAGGTCCATAAGATGCCCCGGGTGTGGGGATGGAGGGGGTAACTAAGTGATTGAGGGGGAACTAAATGCATAAGGGGTGCAATACACCAGTGCTTAATAATTGCTTAAGTAGCATGAAAAAAAATAGGGGAAATCAGGTTTGGGGGTGGGGGATAGGGTGAGTGGAGAAGTTTGTATTGCTCCATACTTTCTGGTCCGCTTTGCCACCTGCCAGAAACACCTGGTTTCTGAAGTAGAAAGGAAGTGTTTTTTAAAAAGGAGAGTGTATATCCTTGAACTGGAGAGGACTCCTGTTTCGAAACCCGTCTTCTTCTCTTTCCTGAATCCCCTCCATGTCTGCCTCCCCCATCAACCAAAATTTCCATACTATGATCACTTATATGCGTAGAAATACGTATATAATGTATATACATATAAAAAATAAACCCACGCGCTCCCTCACACAGAGGTTTCCTTGTGTTTGTCCCCCCCACACATATCTACACACACACCCCCCAGATTTCCTTGCTTTTGCCTACACACCCACAAACACACATAGAGGTTTCCTTGCAGTTTGCCTGGACACACAGGCATACAAACACACCCCTCCACCCACACAGAGGCTTCCTTGCCTTTGCCTCTATAAACATGTTGAACTCGACCTTTGTGAAGTTGCTGATAAGCTCTTATCGGACAGGAGTTAAAGGAATAAACTCTCCCACCTCTGGGGCTGGGTTGAGCTTCCAGGGACTCAAGAAACGTGTACCAGTGTGAAACCCGTCGAGGAACGACCTCCGGGATGGAAACTCAGTTCTGTCCGTAAAGAAACCCGTGGTTGCTCTTGGTTTCGTGCCCGTTTGAACAGGCCCAGAGTGCTACTGAGCTGTAAGTAATTGCTTTTTTTAAATGAAAAAATATCTGAATGCATTTGTTTCACAATGGCATTGATTCAAAGAGCCAAAAAAATTAGAGGTTCTTTAGTTTTCCTCGGGACTGGGGTATTCTAGTCCCATTCACCGTGAAGGAGGTTCTTTAGTTTTCCTCGGGACTGGGGTATTCTAGTCCCATTCACCGTGAAGGTTTTCTTAGTAAAATTACAATATAATAAGAGTTCAAGCGCCCCGGCGGCCGCTTTTGTTCTGTAGTCACGAAGTGATGTGGGGGTTCAGTTGGTTTTTAACATGTTGTCTTCGTAAGTGAGTTTTTAGCCCCGGTTGGGAAGTAGAAGTGGACTTGACAATATGTCTGGTGCTTTTTCACTGTTTCCAAGCCGCACTCAGATTCGAACACCGGCAACTATTTTTTCACCCCGATTTCAACTTCTCTTCTTAAGGTCCAGCACTCGTTACGGATTTGTTTTAGGAGGAATTTAAACGGTAGGTCTAAAGTTGTAATTTGAAAAGTTCAAGTGAAGCTTTGCTGCGTGAAAAAAATAGAAGTCAGACAGTAAAGCGAAGTATGAATTGAGAGCCGTATAATGGGGTCATAGGAATTTAGATTATTGTCTTTTTAAAAGTGGTATTTGTTAAGTGTTTATTATGTGCCAGGCACTGTACTAAGCACTGGGGTAGATACAGGCTAATCGGGGTGGACATAGTCCATGTCCCACATGGGGCTCCCCAAACAAGTTACGGGACTTGCCCAAGGTCACGCAGCAGACGAGTGTTGGGGCTGGGATTAGAACCCAGGTCCTCTGACTCCCAGGCCTGTGCTCTTCCACCAGGCCACACTAAGTCCTAATCAGTGAGGGAAAAGAACCCACTTTCAGAGAGGTGGATTTGTCGAATTTTGGAAGGTGGGAACTACGCTAAAAAGTCTCGTGCCTTTGAGATTATAACAGCTAACCCGACTTTCCATTACTTTGTGATATAGAGTAAACTCTGGTATATTACAAAGCATTATAAATTATTAGAGAAGCAGCATGGCTTAGTGGAAAGAGCCTAGGCTTGGGAGTCGGAGGAGGTGGGTTCCAGTCCCGGCTCTGCCACTCGTCTGCTGTGTGACGTTGGGCAAGCCACTTCACTTCTCTGGGCCTCAGTTCCCTCATCTGTAAAATGGAGATGAAGACCGTGAGCCCCACATGGGACAACCTGATTACCTTGTGTCCACTCCAGCTCTTAGAACAGTGCATGGCACATAGTAAGAGCTTAACAAATGCCACCATTATTATAAAGCTGGCACTGTGCGTTTCTCCATTTCAGTGTTACAGTCCTGACGTCAAGGATTTCACCGACTGCGGGTCGATGCCCAAGCGTTTTGGTACTCCTCGAGGGTGATGTTTGAATTATTTTTGTTTTCTGTCTTTAGTCGGTAGCTTGATGGTCTCACCGATCTAGACTGTAAGATCCTTTTGGGCAGGGAGCGAGTCTACCAATTCTGTTGAATTGTACTGTCCCAATCTCTCTCAGTACAGTGCTCTGCACCCAGTAGGTGCTCAATTTTTATTAGTAATAGTAACGATAATAGTAGCTCTGATAATGACGATGATGATAATGATCTTTGCTAAGCGCCACCCACTCAGTAGACCTCGATCTTGTCTATCTTGCCGTCGGGTCCCTTGCCCCCGTCTTCTCTTTGGCCTCAAACTCCCTCCTCCTTCGTATCCGACAGACCACCACCTGCCCCACCTTCCGAGCCCTCTGAAAATCAAGAGGTCTCAAGTCTCCTATTTGCCCTCCACTCTATTTCTCCTGTGCCTGATAATAATAATAATGATAATTATAATAATAATAACTTGGACCTGAATCTCTTAATAATAATGATAATGATTATGGTGCTTGTTAAGTGCTTACTACATGCGAATCACTGTTCTAAGTGCTGGTAATAATAATGATGATGATGGTATTTGTTAGCGCTTACTATGCACCAAGCACTGTTCTAAGCGCTAGGGTAGATACAAGGTAATCAGGTTGACCCACGTGGGGCTCACACTCCGAAGCTTGTGCTCCTGCCTCTAACTAAAAAAAGGTATAAATTATGGTATTTGTTAAGGACTTACTATATTTGTTAAGGACTTACTATGTGCCAGGCACTGAACTAAGCGCTGGGGTGGATAAAAGCAAATGGGGTTGGACACAGTCCCTGTCCCACGTGGGGCTCACAGTCTCAATCCCCATTTTACAGATGAGGCAACTAAGGCCCAGGGAAGCGAAGCGACTTGCCCAAAGTCACACGGCAGACAAGTGGAGTCAGGATTAGAACCCAGGACCTTCTGACTCCCAGACCCGTGCTTTATCCACGGGCCATGCTGCTAGTTATCCCACCCTCAAACATATCCTCGTACTCTCCAGTGTCCCTTTTCTGTAAAATATTTTAATGCCTGGCTCCCCCTCTAGTCAGTAAGCTCCATGTGGGCAGGGAATCTTTCTGTTTATGGTTTTATTGCACTCTCCCAAGCGCTTAGTACAGCGCTCTGCACACAGTAAGTGCTCAGTAAATGTGATTGAATGAATAAGAACAGTCAACGTAGTTCAGAGGCTTACGCACAGGGCTGTCAACCACAGTTCAAGGCATCGGCATCATTTCTAGAACCTATTTTCTGTGAGTCATTGGCCAAGCCACTGTATTTCTCTTCCTCCCTCCGTAAAAGGAGGCTAATGATTGGCGGCCCGCTCTCCTCCCACTGAGGTTATTTATGTGTCTGTTTATTTAGCAGGTTTTCTCAAGCTCAAAAGCGAAGCAGCGTTTGGGAGACTGAGGGAGGGCCAAATCCAGGTGTCAGAATCTTTTAAATATTGTCGGGTACTCGAGCCAAGTCTGCCCTAGAGGGGGGAGGCAGTCACAATGAGGGCCTTGTTTTCCTGCTGATCTTGTGGTTGATAGTCAATCAACCGATGGTATTTATTGAGCGCTTAAGGTAGGCGGAGCCTTGTACCATGTGCCTGGGAAAGTTGATAGGCCTAATGGAAAGACCAAGGAGGCCTGGGAGCCCCAAGGACATGGGTTCTAATCCCAGCTCCGCCACCTGTCTGCTGTGTGACCTTGGATAAGTCGCTTCAGTTTTCTATGCCTCAGTTACCTCAGCTGTAAAATGGGGGTAAAGACTACGGACCCCACGTGGGACACTGACCGCGTCCAACCGACTGTAAGCTCACTGTGGGCAAGGAATGGGCGTTTAGTATGGGCCAGGCACTGTGTACACCTCCAATTTGGGGGAGATCCCAGATGTAGCAAAGAGCCAGGCCCCATGGAGAGAAAAGGGAAGGTGAAGAAACCATCCCTTAGACTGTAAGCCCGTCAAAGGGCAGGGACTGTCTCTATCTGTTACCGATTTGTCCATTCCAAGCACTTAGTACAGTGCTCTGCACATAGTAAGCGCTCAATAAATACTATTGAATGAATGAATGAATGAATCACTCATCCTTCCTACTGCAGGGAATCCTTATGGGGCAGGGAATCTCCCCAGTGATTAATGTCCAACCTGATTAACTCGTATCCACCCCAGTGCATAGAACAGTACTTGGCACGTAGTAAGCACTTAAAGAGTACAATTATTATTATTATTACAGTAAGCACTCAATAAATACAACTGACCGACTGACTTCTATCTACCCCAGTGCTTACTTCGGTGCCTGGCAGAGAGTAAGCGCTTAACCTATAGCATTAAAAAAAAAGGAGTTTGTCATCTATTCATTCATTCATTCAGTAGTATTTATTGAGTGCTCACTGTACTAAGTGCTTAGGAGAGTACAAAACAACAGTGAACAGATACATTCTTTGGGGAGACAGACTAAAATAATTATGGATGCTCTGTCTCTTCCTGTCCAACTTCAGATTGGGACAGAAAGGAGGTTGTGTTCCTACTCCCTTCCTTCTGCAATCTATTTGGTGCATATTTTTTTTTATAGTATTTGTGAAGCGTTTAGTATGGGCCAGGCACTGTGCACACCTCCAATTTGGGGGAGATCCCAGATGTAGCAAAGAGCCAGGCCCCATGGAGAGAAAAGGGAAGGCGAAGAAACCATCACTCATCCTTCCTACTGCAGGGAATCCTTATGGGGCAGGAGGCTGTAGG
Source organism: Ornithorhynchus anatinus (assembly GCF_004115215.2). Taxonomy (NCBI): domain Eukaryota; kingdom Metazoa; phylum Chordata; class Mammalia; order Monotremata; family Ornithorhynchidae; genus Ornithorhynchus; species Ornithorhynchus anatinus. The sequence goes on from NC_041728.1 coordinate 133,664,089, forward strand.
CTTTGATTAAAGTAAAGCTCCTTGAGAAGCAGCGTGGTGTAGTGGATGGAGCGCAGGCCTGGAAGTCAGAAGGTCATGGGTTCTAATCCCGGTTCTGCTGTGTGACCTCAGGCAAGTCACTTCACTTCTCTGGGCCTCACTTACCAATATGGAAAATGTGAGCCCTATGTGGGACAGGGACAGTGTCCAACCCAGTTTGCTTGTATCCCCCCCAACCCCCCCTCCAGTGCTTAATACGGTGCCTGGCACGAAATAAGCTCTTAAGAAATGCCATCACTGTTATTAATAATAATAATAATAATAATGTTGGTATTTGTTAAGCACTTACTATGTGCCGAGCACTGTTCTAAGCGCTGGGGGAGATACAGGGTAATCAGGTTGTCCCACGTGAGGCTCCCAGTCTTCATCCCCATTTTCCAGATGAGGTAACTGAGGCACAGAGAAGTGAAGTGACTTGCCCACAGTCACACAGCTGACAAGTGGCAGAGCTGGGAATAGATCCCATGACCTCTGACTCCCAAACCCAGGCTCTTTCCACTGAGCCACGCTGTATAGTTCAGATAGGCAAGACTCGTGCATATTCATTTATTCAATTGTATTTATTAAGCGCTTACTGTGTGCAGAGCACTGTATTAAATGCTTGGGAAAGTACAATACAACAATAAATAGTGACAGTCCCTGCCCACGATGAACTTCATGTGCGAGGAATAGGTATATTCATTCATTCGTTCAGTTATATTTATTGAGCACTTACTATGTGTAAAACACTGGACTGAGCTCTTGGGAGAGTAAAATATAATAATAAACAGTTATATTCCCTTCCCACAGTGAGGTATATGCTTGTGATATATGGGCACGGGGTAGATAGATAAATTTGTGGTGTCGTCCAACCTTCTATGTAGTTGTGAGGCCTGGACGCTTTGCAGTTAGATCCAACGAGGTGACGTAGAGGCTACTCTCAACAACAAAGGGAAAGACAAGAACCTGAAAAATGGCTTTCTGGAGAATAGTTGACGCTATGCGCAACTTAAGACAGCTATGGAGGGAGGAGAACGAATGGAAGCAGGATGCTTCCCCCCCCCCCCCCCCGCCCTAAAAATTCCTGTATCGGAGAGCTGAAATTGGTAGGTGAGTGCTGAGCGACGCTTCTGGAAAACGGTCCGTGCTGCACTCTGTGGTGTAGATGGCAAGGGAGAGAGACTGGAGGCGGGGAGGACAGCAAGGAGGCTAATCCGCTCTAGAGAAAATGGGACGGTTTACCTGACTGCCATATCAACAGCTTTAACACTGTAGACGTTTAATAGTTTTGTGCACGTGCTTAAAATAATAAGCTCAGAGCGCATGGAAGGTCAGATTCGTGATTTTTGTAGATCCAGCATGGTCTAGTGGATAGAACATGGGTTTGGGAGTTAGAAGGACCTGGGTTCTAATCCCGGCTCTGCCACTTGTCTGCCGTGTGACCTTGGTTAAGTCACTTCACTTCTTTAGGCCTCAGTTACCTCACCTGGAAAATGGGGATTAAAGCCGTGAGTCCCATGTGGGACAGGGACTGTGTCCAACCTGATTAGCTTCTATCTACCTCAGCGCTTGATACATAATAAACGCTTAATGAACACTTTAGTATTATTATTATTGTTATTAGATGTGTTGAAAAGGAAAATGATCAGAGGGAAAAGTGATCATCAGACAGGAATTCCGGTCACTCCTTACTCAGCTGAGTCCTGTTCACATTTTCCTCTTATCTTTGAAATGTGAACTAAAGTCAGTCAACCAGTGATATTTATTGAGTGCTTATTGTGCACATAAGACTGTACTAAGCGCTTGGCAGAGTATAATACAATAGAGTGGATAGTCATGATTCCAGCCTTCAAAGAATTTACAATTTAGCATGTTACAGATAGGTGACCCAGCAGAGTATGATGATACATACAAAAAGAGATGGGGTGAGGAGGTGAGTATCAAAATATTTAAGGGGTTCAGACCCAAGTTCTTAAGTGCTGCAAAAAGCAGGGCAAATAGGGTGGGAAAATGAGAGGTTAATCAGGGAAAACTTCCTGGAGGAGATGTGATTTTAGTAATAATAATGATGGCATTTGTTAAGTGCTTACTATGTGGCAAGCACTGTTCTAAGTGCTAGTAGGGCTTTGAAGATGGAGAGACTGGTCATCTATTTGATGTCAAATATCATCCTCCCATTCGCACAGTGTATATGCTTATAATAATAATAATAATGTTGGTATTTGTTAAGCGCTTACTATGTGCAGAGCACTGTTCTAAGCGCTGGGGTAGATACTGGGTCATCAGGTTGTCTCACCTGAGGCTCACAGTCTTAATCCCCATTTTACAGATGAGGTAACTGAGGCCCAGAAAAGTGAAGTGACTTGCCCACAGTCACACAGCTGACAAGTGGCAGAGCGGGGATTCGAACCCATGGCCTCTGACTCCCAAGCCCAGGCTCTTTCCACTAAGCCTCGCTGCTTTATCTATATTTGTCTGTAATTTATTTATCTATTTCTATTAATGTCTGTCTTCCCCTCTGGACTGTGAGCTCGTTGTGGTCAGGGAAAGTGTCAGTTCGTTGTTACATTGTCCTCTCCCAGTACAGTGCTTTGCACACTGTGAGCGCTCAATAAATACGATTGAATGAATGAAGGGGTGAACAAATGAAATACCCTCGATCGACGAAGGTTGCGGGGAGATGGGTGTGGGTTCCAGGCAGGAGAGAGGATGTGAACAAGTGGTTGCTGACGAGATAGAGAGGCACAGGAAATAGGCTGCTTCCAGTTTCATTCCTTTCCTCTTATTCCACCCTCACCTTTATCAGCCGTCTCGGCCTCTTCCTTTCATCGAAACCATCCGTGACCCAGCTACCCCCCACAGCCTCTTCTCATTTTTCAGTTTTACATCTGTCATCCTAGCTATGCCCTCGACTCTGATTAAAGCGACCAGACGGTCCGTGGCCTAGCGGATAGAGTCCGGGCCTGGGAGTCAAAAGGACCTGGGTTCTAATCCCGGCTGTCTGCCGTGTGACCTGGGGCAAGTCTTTCTCGTGTTTTCCACACTCTGCTTGAAGACTTCCACCTTCCATTTGCCAGAAATTTTTTTTTCCTTCCCCTCTTCCAAAGCTCATCTTAAAATCTGCTTTTTTACAATGGTCGTTGTATCAAGGACCATCAAAGTGTGGGGTAGATAGGACATATCACCCCGCCCCTCAAAAAATTCCATGGTTGTCCATTCACTTCCGCACCAGACAAAAACTCCTCACCATTGGTTTTAAAGCTGTCCATCTCCTTGCCCCCTTCTACCTCACCTCCCTTCTCCCCTTTTACAGCCTAGTCTGCACACTCCGCTCCACTGGTGCTAACCTTCTCACTGGGCCTCCATCTCGCCTGTCTTTCCGCTGACCCCTGGCCCACGTCCTGCCTCTGGCCTGGAACGTCCTCCGTCCTGAAATCCGACAACGACTCTCCCTCCCTTCAAAGCCTTACTGATGGCCCATCTCCTCCAAGAGGCCTTCCCAGATTAAACCCCACTTTTCCTCATCTCCCACTCCCTTCTGCGTCATCCTGACTTGCTCCCTTTGCTCTGCCCCTCTCCCAGCCCCACAGCGCTTATGTACGTAACTGTCATTTTATTTTATTCCTGTCTGCCTCCCCCCCTCCACCCACCACATCTAGACTGTAAACTCATTTTGGCCAGGGAATGTGATTATTTATTGTTGTAATGTACTCTTCCAAGCGTTTAGTACAGTATTCTGCACCCAGTAAGTGCTCAACAAATACGATTTTGATTGAATAAATAAATAAGTTAATCAGGTTGGACTCAATCTTCGTCCAACATGGGGCTCACAGACTGTGTCCAATGAGAGAAGCAGCATGGCTCAATGGAAAGAGCACAGGCTTGGGAGTCAGAGGTCATGGGTTCTAATCCTGGCTCCCGCTGCTTGTCAGCTGTGTGACCTAGGGCAAGTCACTTAACTTCTCTGTGCTTCAGTTACCTCATCTGTAAAATGAGGATTAAAACTGTGAGCCTCATGTAGGACAACCTGATCACCTTGTATTCAGCATTTAGAACAGTGTTTTGCACCTAGTAAGCGCTTAACAAATTATCATCATCATCAATATTATTATTTTCTTGTATCTACCCCGGCACTTAGACCAATACTTGGCACATAGTAAGCACTTAACAAATACCATTAAAAAAAAGGTAAGAGGGAGAAAGGGCATTTAAAGCCCCATTTTAGAGATGAGGCATTTGAGGCCCAGAGAAGTTCAGTCACTTACCCAAGGTCACACAGCAGACAGTCGGCAGACCTGGATTAGAACCCGGGATTTGAAATCTTTCCTCAGAAGGTAGGAGGCAAGGATTTTATGTAATTATCAAAGAGCTCGGCTCTCATCAGATTTGTCCATTTTATTAAAAAAACCCCTCATTCTTAGATTATGTGAGGTGAGTTTTATTTTTGCTTAAGCAAAATCTTAATATTTGAAAAGGCAGGGAGTGAGTTCTTGGAGTATGTTAGTAACCACTCCCCACTCAGTAGCACCTCAGTGTTATTCCATGCTGAGGGCTCTCAATAAATATTGATTGTGGGTGATGTGGAGTAAATTTCAACTTGGATAAAGTAATATCAAAAGTAAACAGCCTCGGTTGACCGCCTGGAAAAGCACACAACTGAATTGGTAACTATGCAGAGCTCAGAGGAAGTGTTCTAGCCTTCGGAAAAAGTTTAAAAGCTCAAATACAGTTTGGATTGAAATCAAGAGCGCCTGGAAAAGCATACAACCGAATTGGTAACTATGCAGAGCTCAGAGGAAGTTCTCTAGCCCTCAGAAATAAAAGCTCAAATACAGTTTGGATTGAAATCGAGATCAGATCTAAATCAAATCAATTTAGATCAATCAATGGAAATCGAGAGCCAATCTGACTCAAATCAATTTAGATCAATCAGTGGAAATCGAGAGCAGATCTAAATCAATTTGGATTGAATTGAGAGCGGATGGAAACACCTAACCCTACAGGTTTAATAAATCTGCCTGCCTCACCATTTTTTATGGTATTTGCTAAGCGCTTTACTGCGGGTCAAACACTGTTCTAAGTGCTGGGACAGATACAAGTCAATTAGGCCCAACACAGGCTCCATCCCTCCCAGGAGGCACAGTCTAAGTAGGACGGAGAACACGCATCCCCATTTTTCAGTTGAGGGAGCTGAGGCCCAGAAAAGTAAAGTGTCTTGCCCAAGGTCACACAGCAAGGAGTTGGCAGAGCTGGGATTAGAACCCAGATCCTTCTGATTCTCATTCATTCAATAGTATTTACTGGGCGCTTACTATGTGCAGAGCACTGTACTAAGCGCTTGGAATGTACAATTCAGCAACAGAGACAATCCCTGCCCACTGACGGGCTCACAGTCTAATCGGGGGAGACAGACGGACAAAAACAATAGCAATAAATAGAATCAAGGGGATGTACATCTCATTAAAGCAATAGCAATAAATAGAATCAAGGGGATGTACGTCTCATTAACAAAATAAATAGGGTAATAAAAATATATACAAATGAAGGGACGAGAACAGTGCTGAGGGGAGGGGAAGGGAGAGGAGGAGGAGCAGAGGGAAAGGGGAGGAAAAGGGGGGCACCCAGGCTTTTTCCACTAGGCCATACTGCTTCTCTAAGGGGCCCTTCTGGGCCCTTGCTTCCCTTCTGATATCCCGGAGAAGAGTTGCTTCCTGTGGGATTCATTTCTGAATCTCCAGTGAAAAGAACTAACCACCGAGTCCCCGGAGCATTGAATTCCCAGATGGATCCGATCTGCCTGTGGCCTGCAACTGAGGAGCTATTCATTCATTCAGTCGTATGTATTGAGCGATTACTGTGTGCAAAACACTGTTGGAGTACGCGAGTGCCTCGCCAACGAGGCTTCAATTCAGCCACCAAATAATAATAATAATGGTGGTATTTGTTAAGCGCTATGTGCAAAGCACTGTTCTAAGCGCTGGGGGGATACGAGGTGATAAGGTTTTCCCCATGTGGGGCTCACAATTTTAATCCCCATTTTCCAGATGAGGTAACTGAGGCACAGGGAAGTGAAGTGACTTGCCCAAAGGCGCACACAGCTGGCAAGCGGCGGAGCCGGGATTAGAACCCACGACCTCTGACTCCCAAGCCCGGGCTCTTTCCACTGAGTCACGCTGCTTTTCATATGACTTAATTACAGAGCGTGAAAGAAAAGCTAAGGCTGAAATCCTATTTTGTTCTTTTAATGATATAGGCCAATTGGAGTAGAGACGTCAAAGGTCCTTTCCCCATCCACCCGAAATAGGTGGGCAAACGCAGCTTTGGCCGATTTATTTTTGATGTGTGGAGAGGGGGATCATTGAAGGATTGGAAATAAGGGGAATGACTTTGTCAAAGCAAACATGCACGAGCAGAAATTACATGCAGGATTAACTGAGAAGCAAAATGACCTGGTGGATAGAGCACGGGTCTGGGAGTCAGAAGGATCTGGGTTCTAATCCTGGCTCCGCCACCTGTCTCCTTTGTGACCTTGGGCAAAGCATTTCACTTCTCTGTGCCTCAGTTACCTCATCTGCTAAATGAGGATTAAGACTGTGAGCCCCCTGTGGGACAGGGACTGTGATCAACCTGACTAGCTTGTATTTAGAGAAGCAGCGTGGTTCAGTGGAAAGAGCACGGGCTTAGGAGTCAGAGGTCATGGGTTCTAATCCTGGCTCCGCCACCTGTCAGCTGTGTGACTTTGGCCAAGTCACTTCACTTCTCGATGCCTTAGTTCCTTCATCTGTAAAATGGGGATGAAGACTGTGAGCCTCACGTGGGACAACCTGATGACCCTGTATCTACCCCAGCACTTAGAACAGTGCTCGGCACATAGTAAGCGCTTAACAAATACCAACATTATTATTATTATTACCCTAGTGATGAGTACAATGTCTGGCACCTAGTAAGCACTTAAGAAAAACAAAACCTAAACAAAAAACAACAACTGACTGAAGTGGGGTTAAATTGAAGGGTGGGGAAGACAGTACCATTGATCCAAGATGATTGGGTCTTAGGGTGTAAGTTCAGAGAGGTAGAATTATGTGATTTAGCAGTGCTTTTTCTGGAAAACAAAGAGGTCTTCATTTTGGTCAGACTATGCTGGAATGCTCTTTTCAATTATAGAGATCATTGGAGAAGCAGCGTGGCTCAGTGGAAAGAGCACGGGCTTTGGAGTCAGAGGTCATGAGTTCGAATCCCAGCTCTGCCACTTGTCAGCTGTGTGACTGTGGGCAAGTCACTTAACTTCTCTGTGCCTCAGTTACCTCATCTGTAAAATGGGGATTAAGACTGTGAGCCCCACGTGGGACATCCTGATTCCCCTGTGTCTACCCCAGTGCTTAGAACAGTGCTCGGCACATAGTAAGCGCTTAACAAATACCAACATTGGAGAAGCAGCGTGGCTCAGTGGAAAGAGCACGGGCTTTGGAGTCAGGGCTCATGAGTTCGAATCCCAGCTCTGCCACTTGTCGGCTGTGTGACTGTGGGCAAGTCACTTCACTTCTCTGTGCCTCAGTTCCCTCATCTGTAAAATGGGGATTAAGACTGTGAGCCCCACGTGGGACGACCTGATTCCCCTGTGTCTACCCCAGCGCTTAGAACAGTGCTCGGCACATAGTAAGCGCTTAACAAATACCAACATTATTATTATTATTATTATTATTGTTTTGGACAACATTCTAGAAAGTGTAGGTGCCTATTTAATTTTCCTGGAGATATCTACCCTCAAATTCTGCTGCTATAGATGTAGTCGTGGCTTTCCATCCTCTAGAAGGGTACTGAGGCCAAGCATTTTTTTTCAGGCATAGTTTTTTCTCCTGAAAAACAGTTTTAATTTTAGGATTTACATGATCTGCTCTTTCACAATAAGCGCAGAAAGTGTCTCCTTTTTTCGGATTCTTCTCCCCATGCAATCGTAGGTCTCCAAAGTAAGAATTTTGAGTCGGGGTTTGGCGATTATCCAAATTTTTTTTCTTGCTCTCTTTAATTTATTCATTCATTCATTCAATAGTATTTATTGAGCGCTTACTATGTGCAGAGCACTGGACTAAGCGCTTGGAATGTACAAATTGGCAACAGATAGAGACAGTCGCTGCCCTTTGACGGGCTTACAGTCTAATCGGGGGAGACGGGCAGACAAGAAAAATGGCAATAAATAGAGTCAAGGGGGAAGAACGTCTCATAAAAACAATGGCAAATAAATAGAATCAGGGTGATGTACATCTCATTAAACAAAATGAATAGAGTGATGAAGATATAGACAGTCGAGTGGACGAATACAGTGCTGAGGGGGTGGGAAGGGAGAGGGGGAGGAGGAGAGGGAAAGGGGGGAGAAGAGGGTTTAGCTGCGGAGACTCCTCAGTTAGGAGTAAATGTACCAATGTGGTCAACTAATATTGATTTAACTTTTGCTAACAGAGAGAGCTGTGCTTCGGGCATATGAGAGAGGAGAAACCTATTCCTCAAACATGAAATGGGAAAAGTCTAGTTTTGTGTGAGTAGGACATAAAAAGCTCTTGAGTCCTTGAGGACCTCAAGCTAAGTAGGAGGTAACCATCTAACAATGTCTCCCCCCGATTAGACTGTGAGCCCGTCAATGGGCAGGGATTGTCTCTCTCTGTTGCCGAATTGTCCATTCCAAGCGCTTAATACAATGCTCTGCACATAGTAAGCGCTCAATAAATACTACTGAATGAATGAATATCGTTCCCTCAACAAACCTGTTATATAGCAACTTCGTACGTGAGCTGACACACTCTTTGGGTTCAGAGGAATTGCTGCTTGAAATGAACAGTACCTACATGAGTGTGGTACTTACTGAGCGCTTACTATGTTTGAAGCACTGGGACCAGTGCCAGAGAAACAATTCAGGCACGGTCCTCATCCCGCAGAGGACACACAATTGAGGTCCCCTTGATTCTATTTATTGCTCTTGTTCTTGTCTGTCTCCCCCGATTAGACTGTAAACTCGTCACTGGGCAGGGACTGTCCCTATCTGTTGCCTATTTGTACATTCCAAGAGCTTAGTACAGTGCTCTGCAAATAGTAAGCGCTCAATAAATACTACTGAATGAATGAGGTGGCAGAGGACAGACGCACAGAAGACAGAAATACGTTACAAATGGCCAATGGTAGACATTGGGAGTGTTGAAAAAAGTATAAGAATAAAAAATTAGGGACATATTGAAAGAGAAAGATGGGGCTTGGAGGAGCCAATCCTGATGAGAGAAGCAGCGTGGCCTAGCGACTGAAGCCCGGGCCTGGGAGTCAGAAGGACCTGGGTTCTAATCCCGGCCCTGCCGCTTGTCTGCTGAGGCACCGTGGATAAGTCACTTCACATCTCTGTGCCTCCGTTCCTTCATCTGTAAAACAGGGATTAAGACTGTGAGCCCCATGTGGGACAGGGACTGTGTCGATTAGTTTGTATCCAACCTGACATTTAGAACAGTGCCCGGCCCATAGTAAGCGCTTAACAAATACCATTATCATTTTTATTGCGTTCCCCCTGCTGTAGACAATATTCCATGTTGTCACGGTCTCCCAGTGTTCTGGCCATCCATTTAATAATAATAATAATGATGGCATTTAGTAAGTGCTTACTACATGCAGCACACTGTTCTAAGCGCTGGGGGATACAAGGTGATCAGGTTGTTCCACGTGGGGCTCACAGTCTTCATCCCCATTTTACAGATGAGGTCACTGAGGCACCGAGAAGTGAAATGACTTGCCCAAAGTCACCCAGCTGACAAGTGATGGAGCTGGGATTAGAACCCATGACCTCTGACTCCCAAGCCCAGGCTCTTTCCACTGAGCTACGCTGCTTCTCTGTTTAGACTGTGAGCCTGTTGTTGGGCAGGGATCGTCTCTATATCTGTGGCTGAATTGTACATTCCAAGCGCTTAATCCAGTGCTCTGCACATAGTAAGCGCTCAATAAATACGATTGAATGAATGAATGTGGATTCTTGCTGTCTCCAGGTTCCAGGGGTGGGAGAAGGGGTCTGCTGATCACTGCGATATTCAGAAATGGAGAGGCTACCCCAGACAAGGTGGTGGCTTGGGCCACTTAGCTCTTGGCGCAAAACCACGGAGAAGCAGTGTAGGCTAGTGGAAAGAGGGTGGGCCTGGGAGTCAGAAGACTTGGGTTCTAACCCCAGCTCCGCCACTTATCTGCTGAGTGACCTTGGGTAAATTCATTCATTCAATAGTATTTATTGAGCGCTTACTATGTGCAGAGCACTGTACTAAGAGCTTGGAATGTACAAATCGGCAACAGATAGAGACAGTCTCTGCCCATTGTTGGGCTCACAGTCTAATCGGGGGAGACGGACAGACAAAAACAATAGCAATAAATAGAATCAAGGGGATGAACATCTCATTAAAACAATAGCAATAAATAGAATCAAGGTGATATACATCTCATTAACAAAATAAATAGGGTAATAAAAAATATATACAAATGAGCGGACGAGCACAGTGCTGAGGGGAGAAGAAGGGAGAGGGGGAGGAGCAGAGGAAAAGGGGGGAAAAGAGGGTTTAGCTGCGGAGAGGTGAAGGGGGGTAGAGGGAGCAGAGGGAAAAGGGGAAGGTCAGTGTGGGAAGGCCTCTTGGAGGAGGTGAGCTCTCAGTAGGGTTTTGAAGAGGGGAAGAGAATGAGTTTGGAGGAGGTGAGGAGGGAGGGCGTTCCAGGACCGCGGGAGGACGCGGCCCGGGGGTCGACGGCGGGATGGGCGAGAACGGGGGACGGTGAGGAGGTGGGCGGCGGAGGAGCGCAGCGTGCGGGGTGGGCGGCGGAAAGAGAGAAGGGAGGAGTGGTAGGAGGGGGCAAGAGGATGGAGAGCCTCGAAGCCTAGAGTGAGAAGTTTTTGTTTCGTGCGGAGGTTGACAGGCAACCACTGGAGGTTTTTAAGAAGGGGAATGACTTCCCTTCTCTGGGCCTCAGTTCCCTCATCTGTAAAATGAGGACTAAGGACTGTGAGCCCCATGTGGAACAGGGACAGTGTCCAACCTGATTACTCGGTATCTTCCCCAGCACTTAGAACAGTGCTTGGCACATAGTAAGCGCTTAACAAATACTATTATTATTATTATAGTGCCTGGCACGTAGTAAGTGCTTAACAGATACAAACACAAGTGGGGATTCAATACCTGTGCTCCCTCCTACTTAAAATATGAGTCCCATGTGGGACCCGATTTTCTTACTTCTACCCCAGCGCTTAATACAGTGTTTGGCACATAGTAAATGCTTTAGAGAAGCAGCATGGCATAGTAGCGGAGCAGCATGGTGTAGTGGATAGAGCACAGGCTTGGGAGTCAGAAAGTCATGGGTTCTAATCCCAGCTCCGCCCCTCGTCTGCTGTGTGACCTTGGGTAAGTCACTTCACTTCTCCTGTGCCTCAGTTACCTCCTCTGGAAAATGGGGATTGAGACTGTGAGCCCCAGGTGGGACAGGGATTGGGCCCAACCCAATTCGTTTGCAACCACCCCAGTGCTTAGAACATAATAAGCACTTGACAAATTCATTCGATTATATTTATTGAGCACTTACTGTGTGCAGAGCACTGTACTAAGCGCTTGGAATGTACAATTCGGCAACAGATAGAAACAATCCCTGCCCAACAACGGGCTCACAGTCTGAAAGGGGGAGACTGACAGCAAAACAAAACAAGTAGTCAGGCATCAATACCAACAAAATAGATGAATGGAATCATAGATGTATATACATCATTAATAAAATAGAGAAATAATATGTACAAATAGACACAAGTGCTGTGGGGAGGGGAAGGAGGTAGAGCAGAGGGAGGGAGTAGGGAAATGGGGAGGGGAGGAGGGGCAGAGGGAAAGGGAGGGCCCAGTCTGGGAAGACAAATGCTATAATAATTATTATTAATAAATGAAATGATTATGATTATGATTATTGTTGGGTTTTGCAGCCAACGGGCAAGCAAAATATCTTTTCTGCACTTTGTGCATCTAAAGCCTGTGTCTTTCTATGCTTTCTATGCTTTGGCTCTTTCAGTAGCCGGTGGTAATAGAATTCATAGGAGCACAATCTTCCCAGACTCCCGGGTCGGGGAGGGGCCCGTCACATGACGTCTACCTGCCAAGCTGGTCCGTCTGCCCTTGTCGTCTCCCTCTGCGGTAGCATTTGAGGTTTCCCTTCATTCATTAATTCATTCAGTCGTATCTATCGAGCGCTTACATTGTGCAGAGCACTGTACTAAGCACTTGGGATAGTACAATACAACAACAAACAGATACATTCCCTGCCCGGTTTTGAGCCTCAGTTGACATTCATCCCACCCTCAATCCCACAGCACTTATGTACGTGGCTATAATTTTTTGCTTTCTATTAATCAATTACTCAATCCATCATCCCCTCTCGGGGTGGCACCCGGAGAGTTTCTGGTACTCTACCAGTCTCGACTATGGGAGGGAGAGTCACGCAGAGGCCTGTCCACTCCATTCCTAGCTTGGCCAGTGGCTAGCGAGTGGCAGGCCATCTGCTAAAAGTCAAAACTCGCCCCGTGCTGGGCAGCAGCGGCGCGGGAGAGAGTCGAGAGCGGAGGCTCAGTTTACTGCGCGGAAGGAGGCGACGGTCAACCACTTCCAGATTTTGACCGAGAAAACTCTCTGGATCCACTACCGGAACGACTGCAGACGGAGGTGGCGCGTCCTGGGAGAGATGTGTCCGTGGCGTCGCTATGGGTCGGAAACGACTCATTCATTCAATAGTATTTATTGAGCACTTACTATGTGCAGAGCACTGTACTAAGCACTTGGAATGGACAAATCGGTAACAGATAGAGACGGTCCCTGCCCTTTGACGGGCTCACGGTCTAATCGGGGGAGACGGACAGACAAGACTCGACAGCATAAGACAAGACAATCCATCGTATTTATTGAGTGCTTACTGTGTGCAGAGCACTGTACTAAGTGCTTGGGAGAGGACAATACGACCATGTTACACAGCTGGTAGACATATACCCTGCCCACAATGAGCTTTCATTCACTAATTCATTCAATCATAATTTATTGAGCGCTTACTGTGTGCAAAGCGCTGTACTAAGGTCTTGGGAAAGTACAATATTACAATAAACATTCCCTGCCCACAGTGAACTTACAGTCTAAAGGGGGAGGCAGACGTTAATAAATGAGTGACAGTTCTTACATAATAATACTATTGGTATTTGTTAAGTGCTTACTATGTGCAGAGCACTGTTCTAAGCGCTGGGGGAGATACAGAGGAACCAGGTTGTCCCACATGAGGCTCACAGTCTTAATCTCTATTTTACAGATGAAGGAACTGAGGCACGGAGAAGTGAAGTGACTTGCCCACAGTCACACAGCTGACAAGTGGCAGAGCCGGGATTAGAACCCATGACCTCTGACTCCCAACTAGGGCTCTTTCCACTGAGCTACGCTGCTTAAGTACTTCAGTACTTAATGCCTGCCTCCCTCTAAGCTGTAAGCTACTTTTTAAAAATGGAATTTGTTATGTGCTTACTATGTGCCAGGCTCTGTCCTGAACGCTGGGGTAGATACTCTTCCAAGCGCTTAGTATAGCGCTCAGCACACAGTAAGCACTTAATAAATGATTTGAATGAATGAGTACAAGTTAATCAGGTTGGACACAGTCCCTGTCCCACACAGGGCTCACAGTCTTAATCCTCATTTTCCAGATGAGGTAATCAAGGCCAGAGAAGTGAAGTGACTTGTGTCCAAGGTCACCCAAGCAGAAAAGCGGTAGAGTCAGGATTAGAATCCAGGACCTTCTGACTCACAGGCCCGTGCTTTATCCACTAGGCCATGCCACCTTGTGGGTAGGGAATGATCAAGTTGTCTTGTTTTTGTCTGTCTCCCCCGATTAATAATAATGTTGGCATTTGTTAACGCTTACTATGTGCAGAGCACTGTTCTAAGCTCTGGGGTAGATACAGGGTCATCAGGTTGTCCCACGTGAGGCTCACAGTCTTCATCTCCATTTTACAGATGAGGGAACTGAGGCACAGAGAAGTGAAGTGACTTGCCCACAGTCACACAGCTGACAAGTGGCAAAGCGGAATTCGAACCCATGACCTCTGACTCCCAAGCCCGGACTCTTTCCACTGAGCCACGCTGCTTAGACTGTAAGCCCATCAATGGGCAGGGATGGTCTCTATCTGTTGCCGAATTGTACATTCCAAGCACTTAGTACAGTGCTCTGCACATAGTAAGTGCTCAATAAGTACTATTCAGCATAGAGAAGCAGCGTGGCTCATTGGAAAGAGCCCGGGCTTGGGAGCCAGAGGTCATGGGTTCGAATCCCGGCTCTGCCACCTATCAGCTGTGTGACTGTGGGCGAGTCACTTTACTTTTCTGTGCCTCAGTTCCCTCATCTGTAAAAAGGGGATGGAGACCGTGAGCCTCATGTGGGACAACCTGATTCCCCTGTGTCTACCCCAGCGCTTAGAACAGTGCTCTGCACATAGTAAGAGCTTAACAAATACCAATATTATTATTATTATTACTATTGAATGAATGAATGGATCTACCAACTCTCTTGTACTGCACTCTCCCAAATGCTTAGTACAGTGCTCTGTGTACAGTAAGCACTCAATAAATAAAACCCCTTGATCAGTTGACTCAATGTGTTTTAAGACATTTACATTGTCCTGATTTGTGGTTGCCCCACCCCATCCCGTCACGGAGGAGTTACCGGTTCCCTGGCTGTTATCGATTCGCCTCACATGACCTTCCTGGTGGAGTTACGTTGCGATGAATATTCCCGTGGATGTTGGTAGCGGAAACGTCGTGAGACCGTGTTTGAAATTGTCCCTCTCTGTTGCCCAATTGTACCTTCCAAGCACTCAGTACAGTGCTCTGCACACAGTAAGCGCTCAATAAATGCGACTGAGTGAAATCGTACTTGGACATCGGCTATTCATTCATTCAGTCGTATTTATTGAACGCCTCCTGCGTGCAGAACACTGTACTAAGCGCTTGGGAGAGTAGAATGCAGAAATCGACAGGCACGTTCCCTGCCTACGACGAGCTTAGCGTCCAGAGGGGGATCGGTTAGAGGTGAGGTAAATGAAAAATGAAATTTTTGGAAGCTGGATCAGCACTCAATCAGCTCACCCCCTCCTCCCTCACCTCACTGATCTCCTGCTCCAGCCCAGCCCCGCACACTCCGCTCCTCTAGTGCCAACTTACTCCCTGGGCCCCGATCTCGTCTATCTCGCCTCCGACCCCTTGCCCGCGTCCTCCTAGCCTGGGACTCCCTCCCTCTCCATATTCACCGGACCACCACTCTCCCAACCTCCGAACCATTGTTAAGACGCCTTCCCCGATTAGAGCCGTCTTTTCCCCGGCTCGCTCTCCCTTCCTCTTCCTCTATGCACTTGGATCTGTGACCTTTAGCATTTGATATTCTCCCCACCCCCAACCCCACTACACTTATATCTTATGCCGTCGAGTCGTTTCCGACCCACAGCGACAACTCAGACGCATCTCTCCCACGACGCCCCGCTCTCCATCTGCCATCGTTCTGGGAGTGGATCCATGTGGTTTTCTCGGTAAAAATCCGGAAGTGGTTGACCATTGTCTCCTTCCGCGCAGTCAGCTCGAGTCTCCGCCTTCAACGCTCTCCCGTGCCGCTGCTGCCCAGCGTGGGGGAGTTTTGACTTGTAGCAGATGGCCTTCCGCTCGCTAGCCACTGGCCAAGCTAGGACTGGAACGGACAGGCCTCCGCTTGACTCTCCCTCCCGTAGTCGAGACTGGTAGGGGACTGGAAACTTTCCAGGTGCAACCCTGAGAGGGGCAACACTTATGTAAATGTCTTTAAATTACATATTGCACATCCGCCAAACTAACTCTCTTCCCCTCTTCAAAGCCCTATTGAGAGCTCACCTCCTCCAGGAGACCTTCCCAGACTGAGCCCTCCCTTTCCCTCTGCTCCTCCTCTCCTCTCCATCACCCCTCCTCCCTCTGCTCTACCCCCTTTCTCTCCCCACAGCACTCGTGTATGTTTGTATATATTATTAATTACTCTATTTTATTAATGATGTAGATATATATATCTATGATTCTATTTATCTATTTTGATGCTATTGATGCCTACTTGTTTTGTTTTTTTGTCTCCCCCTTCTAGACTGTGAGCCCGTTGTCGGGTAGGGATTGTCTCTATCTGTTGCCGCATTGTACATTCCAAGTGCTTAGTCCAGTGCTCCGCACACAGTAAGTGCTCAAGAAATACGATTAAATGAACGAATGAATATTGTAAATTATATATTTATTCGTACCGATGTCTGTCTCCCCCTCTAGACTGTAAGCTTGTTGTGGGCAGGGAAATGAATGGCATCTACTTGGGTGGATTAGTTATGGTACTTACTGATGCTTACTATGTTTGAGGCACTGTGCTAAGCACTGGCACCAATCTCAAAGAAACTATTCACACCTGGTCCCTATATATGGCATATCATACTCTCCCTAGCACTTACTTAGAGAAGCAGCGTGGCTCAGTGGAAAGAGCACGGGCCTAGGAGTCAGAGGTCATGGGTTCTAATCCCGGGTCCACCGCTTGTCAGCTGTGTGACTTTGGGCAAGTCACCTAACTTCTCTGTGCCTCAGTTACCTCATCTGGAAAATGGGGATAAAGACTGTGAGCCCCGCATGGGACCTGATTCCCCTTTATCTACCCCAGCGCGTAGAACAGTGCTCGGCACATAGTAAGCACTTAACAAATACCAACATTATTATTATTATTATTATTGTTACTACAGTGCTTTGCACACAGTGAGTGCTCAATAAATACAATTGAATGAACGTGTCTGCTAATTCTGTTGAATTGCACTCCCCAAATGCTTAGTACAGTGCTCTGCACATAATAAGCGCTTGGTAAATACCCTTGATTGATAGGGGTCAGATAGGGGTCAACTGTTCTGCAGACCCCCACTGCCATCCCACTCAGTCGGTGTCCCAGAGAACCCCTTGGGTGTCCCAGAGAACCCCTTGGCCGTCATTCATTCACTCGCATTTATTCAATTCATTATTTGAGAAGCAGCATGGTGTAGTGGAAAGAGCCCGGGCCTGGAAGTCAGAAGGTCATGGGTTCTAATCTTGGTTCTGCCACTTGTCTGCTGGGCGACTTGGGCAAGTCGCTTCACATCTCCGGGCCTCAGTTACCTCGTCTGTAAAGTGGGGATGGAGACTGTGAGCCCCTCGTGGGGCAGCGACTGGGTCCAACACAATTTGCTCAGATTCACCCCAGAATTTAGTACAGTGTCTGGCACATAGTAAGCGTTTAACAAATACCACAATTATTATTCTTCAGCGCTTACTGTGTGCAGAGCACCGTACTAAGTGCTTGGGAGAGGACAAGACAAGCATGAAGAAGCACATTACCTGCCTGCAATGAGCTTTCCGTCTGGAAGAGAGGCCGAGGCGGAGCTTTCGGTGGGAGGACGCGGCCCCCGCCCGCCCCGGGGACGGCTTCGATGCCCCAGGCCCCTTCCCCTCCTCCTCCCCCTGCTAGAGAGCTGCCCGGTTGCCCCTCGTCCCTGCACCACCACCGTAGCCAGCCATGCCGAGGGCCCAGGGCCCCGACCTTCAGTCACTCGATCTCATTTATTGAGTGCTTACTGTACTAAGAGCTTGGGAGAATACATCAGAACGATAAGCAGACACGTTTTTACTCATCTGCCATCGAATTAACAAATTTGATTTGCTCATATCCACCCCGGCGCTTAGTACAGTGCCTAGCACGCAGTAAGCGCTTAACAAATGCCATCGTTATCATTATCGCAGCCAAAATAGAAAATTCACTGAAAGCTTTGGAGCGTGTATCCCTGCTGAAAATCTCAGCCTACCGATAGGGAATAATAGAGCACGCGCCGGGTAGTCAGAAGGTCAAGGGTCTTTCCACTAAGCCATGCTGCTTCTCAAGCGCTCAGTTAATACTAATGACTGACAGACTGACTAATCATAACAATAATAAATAATGGTATTTGTGAACTGCTTTTGCTGGGAGACATGGGAAACTTGTTTAAGAATTAAAGGGTCTCTGCCTGACCCTTTTCCCATCACTAGTAGAGTTGGGGAATTAAGCCAGTTATAATAATAATAATGTTGGTATTTGTTAAGCGCTTACTATGTGCAGAGCACTGTTTTTAGCACTGGGGGAGATACAGGGTAATCAGGTTGTCCCACGTGAGGCTCACAGTCTTAATCCCCATTATACAGATGAGGTAACTGAGGCACAGAGAAGTGAAGTGACTTGCCCACAGTCACACAGCTGACAAGTGGCAGAGCCGGGATTAGAACCCATGACCTCTGACTCCCAACTAGGGCTCTTTCCACTGAGCCACGCTGCTTCCCATGTTTAACTTATCCTACACAGCCTTGCTGGAGCTCAAAACAAGCGCTAAAATGTTTCTAATTCAGGCACTGCTCTCTGCTGGTCCAGGCCCACATACACAAAGACGCCGCTAAATGATTACGGACTGCCTCTGGAAGAAGACACCCTTCTGAGCCCTTCTGCAATAATAATGATTATGGTATTTGTTCAGCGCTTACTATGTGCCAGGCACTAAGATCTGGGGTGGATACAAGTAAATCGGGTTGGACCCAATCCCTGTCCCACGTGGGGCTCTGTCTCAATCCCCATCTTCCAGATGAGGGCACTGAGGCCCAGAGAAGTGAAGTGACTTGCCGACGCTCACGGAGCAGACAAGGGGCCGTGTGGGGATTAGAACCCATGACCTTCTGTCTCCCAGGCTCATGCACAGAGAAGCAGCGTGGCTCAGTGGAAAGAGCACGGGCTTGGGAGTCAGACGTCATGGGTTTGAATCCTGGATCTGCCACTTGTCAGCTGTGTGACTGTGGGCAAGTCACTTCACTTCTCTGTGCCTCAGTTACCTCATCTATAAAATGGGGATTAAGACTGTGAGCCCCCCGTCCAGCCTGATTAGCTTGTATCTAATCCAGTGCTTAGTACATAGACCATAAATAACATATACCATTAAAAAATGAAATTCTAGGTGGTGTTTCTTGCACTTCTCTTGCTTCTGATGTATAGAGACCTTCTCTTTACTCCTACGATTGAAAGTGGCATTAAACTTCGGGGAAGTGTGGTTCGGGAAATTCTACAAAAGTGGTAAGAGAAGGACTCTGGTTTGGATATCGGAATCAAAGCAGAGCAAAGGAAGTAGAGGAGTGTTTCTCATTAGATGTTATCGATCTGGCCTTTGCTCTTAGAATTGGGTCTGATTGTGGACTCTCAGGCTACTTGCCAGGATCATTTGGAGAGAAATAATGCAAAGGAATCTTTTGATGATGAGGATAGTTTAAGTGCGGGAACAGGGTTCTGAGGAAATAGAGCCACCTTTATTCATTCATTCGATCGTCTTTTTTGAGCGCTCACTGTGTACAGAGCGCTGCACTACGCACTTGGGAAAATACAATACGGCAATAAATGGTGACAAAGTCTGCCCACAATAAGCTTAAAGTCTTTCCTAGAAGTAGGACTTTGTCTTTCTATTTCATTTTTATCCATCCTGCATTTGTTCATTCATTCAGTGGTATTTATTGAGCGCTTACTGTGTGCAGAGCACTGTACTAAGCACTTGGGAAGTACAATTCAGCAACAAATAGAGACAATCCCTGCCCACGAGGGGCTCACAGTCTAGAAGGGGGGAGACGGACAACAAAACAAGTAAACGGGCGTCAGTAGCATCATTATATAAAGAATTATTTTGTTCAGAGCTGTAATTCCTCAATCTGTTGCGAGAGAGGGGAGATGAAGAGCAGACCACTTCTTGGGGTAAAACTGTGAGTTTCTGGTGGATGGGGATCACCTCTAGCCACGATCTCCTATTGTTCTCTCCCAAGGGCTTAGCACAATATTCTGCCAACGGTAAATGCTCAATAAATACCATCGATCGATTGAGTGAGAAGCAGAGGATATTCATACCAAAGCTCTCTTTTGAAGGGATATCCAGGTGTGTTAGCACAAGTAAAGTCTGGTTCCAAGTGCTTAGTACAGTGGTCTGCACACAGTAATCACTCAATAAATACAATTTAATTGAATGTTTTTTTTTTAAAAAAAATAACAAAATACACAGTTCTTTCCTCAGCGTTACCTGCTCTGAAACATTAATTCCCTCACATCTCATTGAATTACATTATCTGTTGTGGGTCCAGAAAGGGCTTGGAAAGGCTGTTTATGTTGATTTCTCTCCTCCACATTTGATATTTGCTTCATGCCCAGCCCCACAACACTTATGCACAGATCTTTAAATTATATGTTATAAATTAGTTATTCATATTCATGCCTCCCTCCCCCTTGAGACTGTAAGCTCGTTATGGGCAGGGAATGTGTCTGCTAATTCTGTTGTACTGTACTTTCCCAAGCACTTAATACAGTGTTCTGCACGTAGTAAGCACTCAATACCATGATTTATTGGTATATTATAATTCCTTATTTATTCATATTAATGTCTATCTTCCCCCTCTAGATTGTAAGCTAGTTACGGGCAGGGAATGCGTCTGCTTATTCTGTTGTATTGTACTCTCTCAAGTGCTTAGTACAATGCTGTGCACATAGTAAACACTCAATAAATACCAGTGATTGATCGATTAATGGATTCACGTCCGATTTTAAGGAAACTGGATCCTAAGGAAGGAGATGGGGTTTCATGACCTCTAAATTCCAGGTTGTTAATAATAATGGTGATATTTGTTAAGCACTTACTGTTGCCAGGCACTGTACTAAGCACTGCGGTGGATACAAGCAAATTAGGCTGGACACAGTCCCTGTACCACGTGGGGCTCACAGTCTCGATCCCCATTTTACAAAGGAGGTAGCTGAGGCCCAGAGAATAATGTTGGTATTTGTTAAGCACTTACTATGTGCCGAGCACTATTCTAAGCGCTGGGGGAGATACAGGGTAATCGGATTGTCCCACGTGAGGCTCACAGTCTTCATCCCCATTTTACAGATGAGGTAACTGAGGCGCAGAGAAGTGAAGTGACTTGCCCACAGTCACACAGCTGATAAGTGGCAGAGCCGGGACTCGAACCCATGACATCTGACTCCCAAGCCCGGGCTCTTTCCAATGAGCCACGCTGCTTCCCACTTCACAGAGAAGTGAAGTGACTTGCCCAAGGTCACACAGACAAGTGGAGAAGCCGGAATTAGAACCCATGACCTTCTGGCTCCCAGGCCCGTGCTCTATCCGCTACAGCATGCTGCTTGTCAGGTGGTTTTCTTTCCAGTGACGGTCCGGGCCTTCTTTGGCAGACATCATTGTTTATCCCATGTTAATACCCCCCGAAAACCGGTCTGTGGCCTCTTCAGCCAGGTTTCTGTTCTTTCCAGAACTGCTATCTCACAATTGCATCGCCATTTACCTCTCTGGGCTTTCGTAGACAAACCAGTTTGGGAAATACTCTGCAGTGTATTTGCAGTGAATTGCATTTATCTAGCAGGAGGAAAAAGGTGTCTTTGCCGGTTGCCGTCTGTTTCCTAGTTTTCTTATGTCCGCCTGACGTCCCGTATAATCTGTCCACGAGTCAATCTGTATGTAACTTGAGACCAAAGAAGTGAATCGTGTTGATAAGATTTATTCCCGTTTATTCTAAGGGCGGTGGCGGCGTCTCCGTCCTTAGAGCGCTTCAAGGGAAAATCATATTCAGCCTCCATCCAGTGATGATGATGATGGTATTTGTTAAGCGCTTACTATGTGCCAAGCACTGTTCTAAGAGCTGAGGAAGATACCAGGTAATCAGGTTGTCCCCCATGGGGCTCACACAGTCTTAATCCCCATTTTACAGATGAGGGAGCTGAGGCCCAGAGAAGTTAAGTGACTTTCCCAAAGTCACACAGCTAAGTGGCAGAGCCGGGATTAGAACCCTCGACCTCTGACTCCCAAGTCTGGGCTCTTTCCACTGAGCCACGCTGCTTCTGTAATCCAATCCTGGCTGGGTTAGTTTGGAGGGGGCAGGGGTCGGACTAGGTGACTTCTTAATTTTCCCAACATGTCCATGAATGCTCTGAGGTTCACTTATACAATGGCAAGAAATGGAGTTTATAAACTGCACACAACTATTCCCAGCAAGAAACTTGAATTATTGTTAATAATAATAATGTTGGTATTTGTTAAGCATTTAGTATGTGCCAAGCATTGTTCTAAGCACTGGGGTGCGGGGAGAGATACAAAGTAATCAGGTTGTCCCACGTGGGGCTTACAGCCTTATCCCCATTTTACAGATGAGGGAACTGAAGCACAGAGAAGTGAAGTGACTTGTCGAAGGTCACAAAGCAGAGAAGTGGCAGAGCTGGGATTATCTCTAGGCTGTATCATGCTCTTAAACTGTAAGCCCCCTGAGGAACAGGGACCGTGTCTAATTCCATCCTCTCCTGGTTCCCTTCTTATCTTTCTGGCTGTTCATTCTCTGTCTCCTTCGCGGGCTCCTCCTCCCCCTCCCGTCCTCTAACTGTTGGGGTTCCTCAAGGGTCAGTTCTCGGCCCTCGTCTGTTCTCCATCTACACTCACTCCCTCGGTGAGCTCATCCGCTCCCACGGCTTCAACTCTCATCTCTATGCAGATGACACACAGATCTACATCTCCGCCCCGTCCTCTCCCCCTCCCTTCAGGCTCGTATCTCCTCCTGCCTCCAGGACATCTCTACCTGGCTGTCTGCCCGCCATCTAAAGCTCAACATGTCCAAGACTGAACTCCTCATCTTCCTTTCCAAGCCCGGTCCTCTTCCTGACTTCCCTATCACCGTGGATGGTACGACCATCCTTCCCATCTCTCAAGCCCGCGACCTCGGTGTCATCCTTGACTCTGCTCTGTCATTCACCCCACGCATCCAATCTGTCACCAACACCTGCTGGACTCACCTTCACAATATCGCCAAGATCAGCCCTTTCCTCTCCATCCAAACGGCTATCATGCTGGTATAAGCTCTCATAATATCCCGACTGAATTATTGTGTCAACCTCCTCTCTGATCTCCCTCCTGTCTCTCCCCACTCCGGTCTATTCTTCATTCCGCTGCCCGGATCATCTTCCTATAGAAACGCTCTGGGCATGTCACTCCCCTCCTTAAAAACCTCCAGTGGTTGCCCATCAACTTCCGTACGAAACAGAAACTCCTCACTCTGGGCTTCAAGGCTGTCCATCCCCTTGTCCCCTCCTACCTCTCTTCCCTTCTCTCTTTCTACTGCCCACCCCGCACGCTCCGTTCCTCTGCCGCTCACCTCCTCACCGTCCCCCGTTCACGTCTATCTCGCCGTCGACCCCTGGTCCACGTCCTCCCGCTGTCCTGGAATGCCCTCCCTCCTCACCTCTGCCAAACTAACTCTCTTCGAGGCCCTACTGAGAGCTCACCTCCTCCAAGAGGCCTTCCCAGTCTGAGCTTTCCCTTTTCCCTCTACTCCCCCTTCCCTCCCTCCCCCTTTACGCCTTCATCTCCCCTCAGCTAAGCCCCCTTTCCCTCTGCTCCTCCCCCTTCCCCTCAGCACTGTGCCCATTTGTATATATTTTATTATCCTATTTATTTTGCTAATGAGGTATACATCCCCTTGATTCTATTAATCGTGATTATGTTGTTTCGTTTTTGTCCGTCTGTCTCCCCCGATTAGACCATGAGCCCGTCACTGGGCAGGAATGGTCTCTATCTGTTGCCGAATTGTGCATTCCAAGTGTTTAGTACAGTGCTCTGCACATGGTAAGCGCTCAATAAATACTATTGAATGAATAATTCCCACCTGTGGATTCTCTCCCAGTGCTTAGTAAAGTGCTCTGCACACGGGAAGTGCTTAGTAAATATTAGCTCTACTCTTTCACCTCGTATTGCCTTTCCTGCAACATGGCACAGAAGATTTTCTTAGAGTTCTCTTTAGAGGGCTTAGCAAAAGCAGCCTGGCGTCGTGGGGAGAGCACAGGCCTGGGAGTCAGAAGGTCATGGGTTCTAATCCCAGCTCTGCCCCTTTGCTGCTGTGTGACCTTGAGCAAGTCACTTCACATCTCTGAGCCTCCGTTACCTCATCCGTTCAAAGGGGATGAAGACGGTGAGCCCCATGTAGGACTATTTGTTTTGTTGTCTGCCTCGCCCTTCTAGACTGTGAGCCCATTGTCGGGCAGGGATTGTCTCTATCTGCTGTCGAATTGTACATTCCAACTGCTTAGTACAGTGCTCTGGACACAGTGAGCGCTCAATAAATACGAGTGAATTGAGTTGACAGGGACTTTGCCCAACCTGATTTGCTTGTATCCACCCCCGTGCTTAGTACAGTGCCTGAGACATAGTAAGCACTTTAAAAATACCATAATCATTACTATTATATTGTGATGGCATTATTATCATTGTCATCGTCTTGATCATTATTGTTATATCAAAGTGCTTAGTATGTGTCAAGCACCGGCTTATATACACAAGTTAATCGTAGGTACCTTGTCTTTCTAAATAGGTCAAAAATTTACATCTAATATTTTATTTATCCTGGAAATGTCCCCATGAGGTAGGGCAGACACACATATTACCTGATGTGGAACAAAAACGAAGCCCAGGAATTTCCTCTAGAGCACTTAATTCATGCCACTGAAAGCACTGCTCAAATCTGGAGCAGTGAAGCAAGCAAGGCCTAGCGGAAAGAGCAAAAGCACGGGCCTGGGAGTCAGAAGGTCATGGGTTCTAATCCCGGCTCTGCCACGTCCCTGCTGTGTGACCGTGGGTAAGCCCCTTCACTTCTCTGTGCTTCACTTCCCTCATCTGTAAAGTGGGGATTCAATACCTGTTCCCCTTCTATGTAGACAGTGAACCCCATGGAGGACCTGATGATCTCATTTCTACCCCAGCGCTTACTACAGTGCTTGGCACATGTTAAACACTTAAGAGTGAGTACAGTTATTATTATTAAGATTATGTAGATGCCTCTGACCATAATTGCTGAGCATATGTGGGAGTCCCCAGAATGACTCATCCTGTGATCGCGAATACAAGAATGTGCCGTTCCTCCTCAACAAAGAACATTTTTGAGGTCTTGTCATGACCCAACCGAGCATAGGGATCTCCAGTGTAATTTGGGGAGTGTAAAGATATTAACACCTCTCAGGATAGCACCCGGAGAGCTTCCGGTCCTCTACCAGTCTCGGCTACGGGAGGGAGAGTCAAGCAGAGGCCTGTCCATTCCATTCCTAGCGTGGCCAGTGGCTAGCCAGGAGCAGGCAATCTGATACAAGTCAAAACCCACCCGTGCTGGGCAGCGGTGACACGGGAGAGAGTCGAGGGCGGAGACTCAGGTTGACTGCTTGGTAGGAGGCAATGGACAATCCCTTCCGTATTTTTACCAAGAAAATTCTGGATCCACTACCAGAACGATTGCAGATGCCACAGAGAAGCAGCGTGGCTCAGTGGAAAGAGCACGGGCTTTGAAGTCAGAGATCATGGTTCGAATCCCGGCTCGGCCACTTGTCAGCTGTGTGACTTTGGGCAAGTCACTTCACTTCTCGGTGCCTCGGTTAACACATCTGTAAAATGAGGATTGAGACTGTGAGCCCCACGTGGGACAACCTGATTCCCCTGTGTCTACCCCAGCGCTTAAAACAGTGCTCGGCACATAGTAAGCGCTTAACAAATACCAACATTATTATTATTATTATTAGATGGAGGTGGGGCATTGTGGGAGAGATATGTCCGTGGCGTCGCTATGGGTCGGACAGGACTAGACAGCATAAGACGACAACAACAAAGATATTAAATCGACACGTTTCCAGTCAGCTGCAGCATCTGATCGAATAAAGTTAATAACCTACATACCGCATTCCAAGCACAAAATCCACCTCTTCCCCAAATGAAACTATATCCATTCAGGTATTAATACAGGAAGTCCTCAGATTTCTAGAGCCCGGGCCTGGGAGTCAGAAGGACCTGGGATCTAAACCCGGGTCTGCCGCTTGTCTGCTGTGTGACCTCGCTTGAGTCGCTTCACTTCTCTGGGCCTCAGATCCCTCATCTGGAAAATGGGAGTTAAGACTCTGAGGTCCGTGTGGGACAGGGACTGTGTCCAATCCAATTTGCTTCTATCCACCCCAGTGCTTAGAACAGTGCCTGGACTATAATAAGGACTTAACAAATGCCATCATTATTATTAGTTGTTATTATTCTGTGTGCCTCAGTTACCTCATTTGTGAAATGGGGATTGAGAGCCCCACGTGAGACAGGGACTGTGTCATTCATTCAATCGTGGGTCCTTCTGACTCCCAGGCCCATCCTCTATCCACAAGGCCATGCTACTTCTCGTGATATTTGATATTCACCCCATCCTCAGCCCCACGCAGCACCTCTGCATCTTTACAGAAGGAAGAAGCAGGTTCTCTCTGCCTCCCACCCCCTATCTGTGGAATCTCCTCGAGACTGGTCTGGGTCCCCTTCTAGTCTCCATCTACACCCACTCCCTTGGAGATCTCATTTGCTCCCATGGCTTCAACAATCATCTCCATGTGGTTGATTCCCAAATTCACATCTCCAGGTCTGTTCTTTCTCCTCCTCTGCAGTCTCGCATTTTCTCCTGCCTCTACTTGGATGTCCCTCTGACACCTCAAACTAAACAAGTCCAAAACAGAATTCCTGATCTTCCCATCCAAACTCTGTCCTCTCCTGACCTTCCCCCTCACTGTAGTTGGCACCACCATCCCCCCACCCCCCGTCTCACAAGCCCGGAACCTTGGCATTATCCTCAGCTCATCTCTCTCATTCAGCCCACATTCAATCTGTCACCAAATTCTATCGCTTCTGCCGTCACAACATCGCTAAAGTTTGCCCTTTCCTCTCCATCCAAACTGCTATCCCATCGATACAAGCACTTATCCTATCCCTCCTTAATTATTGCATGAATGAATGAATGAATCAGGCTCCTTGCTGACCTCCCTGCCTCCGGTCTGTAATAATAATAATGTTGGTATTTGTTAAGCGCTTACTATGTGCCGAGCACTGTTCTAAGCGCTGGGGTAGACACAGGGGAATCAGGATGTCCCACGTGGGGCTCACAGTCTTAATCCCCATTTTACAGATGAGGTAACTGAGGCACCGAGAAGTTAAGTGACTTGCCCACAGTCACACAGCTGACAAGTGGCAGAACTGGGATTCGAACTCTGCCTGGATCATTTTTCCACAAGAACTTCAGTCAATTCTTCCCCACTCCTCAAGAATCTCCAGTAGTTGCCCATCCACTTCCACATCCTGCAGAATTTCCTCACTTTCATCTTTAAAGCACTCTATCACCTTGCCCCCATCTTACCTTGCTATAATAACAATAATTACGGTATTTGTTAAGTTCTTACTATATGCCACGCACTGTTCTAGGCTCTGGGATACATAGGAGGTAATCAGGTTGGTCACAGTCCCTGTCCCACGTTGGGCTCACAGCCTTAATCCCCATTTTCCAGACGAGGTAACTGAGGCACAGAGAAGTGAAATGATTTGCCCAAGGTCACACAGCAGACAAGTGGCGGAGCCGGGATTAGAACTCACATCCTCTGACTCCTAAGCCTGTGCTCTTGCCACCAGGCCATGCTGCTTCTCTGATTTCCTAGGAGCTCACTTTGCTCCTTTAATGCCAACCTACTCACTGTACCTCCATCTTATCTGTCTCCCCATCCACTCCTCACCCATGTCCTGCCTCCAGCCGAGAATTCCCTTCCCCTTGAGATCTGAACGATGATCACTCTCCCCACCTTCAAGGCCTTATTAAAATTACATTTCCACAGAATGGCCTTCCCTGTTTAAGGCCTCATTTCCTCTGCTCCCTTTCCCTTCTGCCTCACCTTCACGCTTGGATTCGTACAGTTTATTCACCCCACCCTTAACCCTGCACCATTTCTGTACACTTACTACGTACCTGGTTAGGAACCGTGTCTACCGACTCTGTTGTATGGTCATAATAATAGTAGTATGTTAATAGTAATTGTGGTATTGGTTAAGCCTTTATTATGTATTCATTCAATTGTATTTATTGAGCACTTACTGTGTGCAGAGCACTGTACTAAGCACTTGGATTGTAACAATTCAGCAGTAGAGACAATCCATACCCAGCAGTGGGCTCAGTCTAAAAATTAATTATTATTATGTACCAGGCACTGTATTAAGCACTTGGGAACCTGCAAGGTAATTTGTTTGGACATAGTCTCTGTCCCACACTGGGCCCGCAGTTTTCATTCCCATTTTCCAGATGAGGTAACTGAGGCTCAAAGAAGGGAAGTGACTTGCCCAAGGTCACACAGCAGACAAATGGCGAAGCCAGGCTTAGAACCCACATCCTCTGATTCCCAAGCCTGTGATCTTGCCACCAGGCCATGCTAGCACTTACTATTAGCCAGGCACTGTTCTAAGCACTGGCGTAAATACAAGATAATCAAGTTGGACACAGTCCCTGTTCCGCATAATGCTCATAGTCTTAATCCCCATTTTACAGATGAGGAAACTGAGGCACAGAGAAGGGAAGTGACTTGCCCAAGGTCACACAGTAGACAACTGGAGCCAGAATTAAAACCCATGACCTGCTGACTTCCAGGCCTGAGCTCTAATAATAAAAATAATTGTGGTATTGGTTAAGCATTTACTATGTGCCAAGCATTGTACTAAGCACTTGGGTGGATACAAGCAAATCGGGTTAGACACAGTCCCTGTCCCACTTGGGGCTCAGTCTTAATTCCCATTTTATCCACCAGGACATGCTGCAAATCGTTGTCATCATCAAATGATATTTAATAATAATAATGTTGGTATTTGTTAAGCGCTTACTATGTGCCGAGCACTGTTCTAAGCGCTGGGGTAGACATAGGGGAATCAGGTTGTCCCACGTGGGGCTCACAGTCTTAATCCCCATTTGACAGATGAGGGAACTGAGGCACAGAGAAGTGAAGTGACTTGCCCACAGTCACACAGCCGACAAGTGGCAGAGCTGGGATTCGAACTCATGAGCCCTGACTCCAAAGCCCGTGCTCTTTCCACTGAGCCATGCTGCTTCTCATTTATTGATCACCTCTCTTCTTAGATGCCCTTGAGTTGTTTCCTTTTCATAGCGGCTTTATGAGTTTTCTCAGCATGGCTTAGCGGCAAGAGCCTGGGCTTGGGAGTCAGAGGTTGAGGGTTCTAATCCCGGCTCCACCACTTGTCAGCTGTGTGACTTTAGGCAAGTAAGTCACTTCACTTCTCTGCGCCTCAGTTACCTCATCTGGAAAATGGGGATTAAGACTGTGAGCCCCATGTTGGGCAACCTGATAACCTTGTATTCAATTCATCCAATAGTATTTATTGAGCGCTTACTATGTGCAGAGCACTGGACTAAGCGCTTGGAATGGACAAATCGGCAACAGATAGAGACGGTCCCTGCCCTTTGACGAACTTACAGTCTAATCGGGGGAGACGGGCAGACGAGAACAAATGGCAGTAAATAGAGTTAAGGGGAAGAACATCTCATTAAAACAATGGCAAATAAATAGAATCAGGATGATGTACATCTCATGAAACAAAATAAATAGGGTGATGAAGATATAGACAGTCGAGCGGACGAGTACGGTGCTGAGGGGGTGGGACGGGAGAGAGGGAGGAGGAGAGGGAAAGGGGGGAGAAGAGGGTTTAGCTGCAGAGAGATGAAGGGGAGGTAGAGGGAGCAGAGGGAAAAAGGGGGAGCTCAGTCTGGGAAGGCCTCTTGGAGGAGGTGAGCTTTAAGTAAAGATTTGAAGAGGGGAAGAGAATTAGATTGTCGGAGGTGAGGAGGGAAGGCGTTCCAGGACCGCGGGAGGACGTGGCCCAGGGGTCGACGACGGGATAGGTGAGACCGAGGGACGGTGAGGAGGTGGGCGGCAGAGGAGCGGAGCGTGCCCCCACCACTTAGAATGATGCTTGGCACATAGTAAGTACTTAACAAATACCGTCATTATTATTAAAAAATATACGGAAGTGTTTTACGTTCACCTTCTGTGCAGCAAAAACCCGAGTCTCTGCTGTTGTCTTTGATCAATGTTTTGATCACTTAATCATCCGGCTTTGACCCTTTCCCCTGACGCTGCTACCTAACACGGGTGAATCGACTTTGTCCATTTCTTCAGCTTAGACCTTTCCATCATATGTGACCCTGACGAGAGAATCTCTCAATGGCATAGCTCTAAGCTTCATTAGTGTACGCAAACACTCTTTGAGAGATTGATTCCCCTACCATTTGCAAAAAAAATAAAATACAGAAATCAAATTACCCGACAGGTGTTTCAACCTATATCTACCTGTTGGTCAGCTTTGTCTCAAAGACATATACCCACCCTAGGGACCTGGGTGACTTTCAGTAGCTGCAACAGGCGAATCATTGCCAAGAAACTGCCAGAGACTTCCGTAAGCTACGCAACTGTTAGCGGGTACACCAAATCTTTGCTTGTGTATCTCCCTGTGGGTTCAGTTCATTTTGAAAAACAGCAGAAAAGGGTCAAAACAAAACCAGAAAGCTTTCACAAAACCAGAAAGCATTCCAAGACAAATAAATTGTGCGTTGTCACGAGCCCCAGGTTCGTATCAACCAGGACCTTCCTGGACTAGGGGAGCCTCGGTGACATGTAGTTCATTCATTCAGTAGTATTTATTGAGCGCTTACTATGTTCGGAGCACTGTACTAAGCCCTTGGAATGTACAATTCAGCAACAGATAAAGACAATCCCTGCCCATTGACGGGCTTACTGTCTAAACGGGGACTCAACTAATCAACGTAGTTGAGTTCAAACCATAGCTCTGATCACCAAGGTTACTGTGCAAAGTTTTTTACTTAGTTTTACCAACGTGCAAGGGAGTGACACACATTCACTCACTCCATCAAGGGTCCAATACCAGCCTGCGGTCAGAGGATCCCGTTCTGCTGACGTTTCTTCTTTCTGCTTTGAAGTGCTGCTGCCTTCTGCTGCTTCAATGCTTGCTTCTCTGTGCTTTCTCTGCATGCCCGCTTCTGCGTGTGCCCCCTCCCGCTTCAAAGCAACCACCCTTATCTGCCTTAGGCACCGCAGATGTGGCTCTACATGGCAGTCGTTGATCGATCCAGGCCCGTTACCGGGTAGAACAGGGAGAGAAAGACACACTTCCCTCCACGCTCCGCCCCCATAGGCGCACAATCGCCTGCCTCAAGTAGAGCCCATTAGTGTGCTCACCAGGTTCTCCTTCATAATAATAATAATAATAATGTTGATATTTGTTAAGCGCTTACTATGTGCCGAGCACTGTTCTAAGCGCTGGGGTAGACACAGGGGAATCATGCTGTCCCACGTGGGGCTCACATTCTTCATCCCCATTTTACAGATGAGGTAACTGAGGCACCGAGAAGTTAAGTGACTTACCCAAAGTCACACAGCTGATAAGCGGCTGAGTCGGGATTCGAACCTATGACCTCTGATTCCAGACCCTGTGCTCTTTCCACTGAGCCACGCTGCTTCTCTTCATTGTTATGTTGTTTGCGGGATCACAAAGGGTCATTAAGAAGGCAGCCATTAATAAGGCAGCTTGTTGTGGGCTTACTACACGTGTGAGGAAAAATATTTTCATTATTGTTAATGTTTTCCACCCAGCCAGTTATGCAAGTCCCCTCATTTCAACACCCAAATTTCCACACAGATGATCCCCACCAGTTCTTTGACTTCATCCCCTCCCTTCTCTCCTCCCGTGTCTCTTTCCTCCACCTGTTAACTTTGTTCCTTAGTTACTTCTGTGGTTGACTGCTCTGATAAGGCAAGACCCATTCAACCTGAGGCTGCAGAAAAGAAGCAGCGAGGCTAGTGGTTAGAGCATGGACTTCGGAGTCAGAAGGACCCGGGTTCTAATCCTGGCTTTGCCACTTCTCTGTGTGGTCTTGGGTAAGTCACCTAACTTCTCCGTGGCTCCATTTCCTCATCTGTAAAAAGGGGATTAAGATTGGGACATGGACTGTGTCCAGTGTGATTACTCTGCATCTGACCCAGTGCTTAGAACAGTTCCTGACACAAAGTAAGCGCTAAACAAAAAAAGCACTAAAAAAAAGCCAACCTCCACATAACCCGAGAAGACTCCAGGCAAGAACCCCTCAAAAAGTCCCCCGAATTCCCTCTAATAATAATAATAATGATGGCATTTGTTAAGTGCTTACTGTGTGCCAAGCACTGTTCCAAGTTCTAGCCCTCCTCCCCGGAAACCTCACCCGATCAGACTTATCCACAAGTCTAGTTTTTGTTAAAATAAAGGAAAATTTGAAAATCTCTTCCCTGCATCGATGATCATTTTTAATTACTGTACTGCACCATATTTTAATGTGCTGTATTTTCAGCTTTTTATGCTAATTGTAATAGGATTCATTAAGCACTTACTCTGTGCAGAGCGCTGTACTAAATTCTGGCATAGTCTACCCAGATGGGAATTAGACACTGTTTCTGTCCCTCAGAGGGCACACAATCTATAAATTAAAAGAGGCAATTGGGGCTGGCGTCAAATACATATGAAGAGGTGAAACAAAACACAAAGATAACAAAGACAAAAATAAAGCTAGCATGAAAATCGTCGTGGGTAGGGAATGCATCTGTTTGATTTAATATCGTAGTCTCCCAAGCGCTTAGTGTAGTGCTCTGCCCACAGTAAGCGCTCAACAACTATGATTGACTGACTGACTAAAAGGTCAGGAGGGTTCCTGTGGCTAGAAGAGCAGAATTTCAGGCTCCTCACGACTCAGAGTCCACTCACGACCGTGGCCACAGTGTCCGCTATCTGGATCTTCCCGAGGTCCGGTGGAGGCGGTGCCAGGCTGAGGCCGCTTCCCCGTATCCCACCGGGAGAGTGGAAGGCAGGTTGGAATGGAGGTCCCTCGGTGATGCGGAGGAGATCATGGGATTCAGGGGAGGGGCATTGCGGTGGTTGGGTAGAGGACCAGCCTCACAGCACTTATGTACATATCTATAATTTTATTTATTTGTATTGATGTCTGCTCCCCCCCCCCCCCGCCCCAGACTGTGAGCTCGTTGTGGGCAGGGAATGTCACTGTTTATTGTTGTACTTTCCCAAGTGCTTAGTACACTGCTCTGAATACAGGATGTGCTTAATAAATATGATTGAATGAATGAATGATGCTGAGCATGCTGAGAGCGCAATGGTGGGGATTGCAGGTACCTGAGGGATTCATACATGATTAAGTTGTCTTGTTTTTGTCCGTCTGTCTCCCCCGCTTAGACTGTTAGCCCATCAATGGGTAGGGATTGTCTCTGGTGCCAAATTGTACATTCCAAGCGCTTAGTACAGTGCGCTGCACATAGTAAGCGCTCAATAAATACTATTGAATGAATGAATACGGCCTCCTGGTGATAATAATCATAATTATGGTATTTGTTAAGTGCCTACTATGTGCCAAGCATTGTTCTAAGTGCCGGAGTGGATACCAGAAATCAGGTTGGATACACAGTCCCTGTCCCATGTGAAGCTCAAACTCTTAATCTCCATTTTACAGATGAGATAACTGAGGCACAGAGAAGTTAAGTGACTTGCCCAAGATCACCCAGCAGACATGTGGTGGAGTCCGGATTAGAACCCACGACCTTTGACTCTCAAGCTCTTAATAATGATAATAATAATAATTGTGGTATTTGTTAAGCACTTACTATGTGCCATTTAATCATGTATGTCATGATTTTTAAAATTATATGATTATTATTGAATTGCCAGTGTTGTTAGAAAACTGAATATATTTGTCATAATTCACATGGTAGTTTTCTAACACGAACAAATTTAGCAGATGAGCAAATCTAGTAAGATTCCATTATCCCAAACATTTTCTTTTTGGGAACTGATATTTCATCTTTCCTAGTAATATATTAATTCTTATAATCTAGGGCTTAACTGGATTAGCCACAGTTAAGCAGTTAACCAGAATGCCGGTTTCTCATGTTTCTTTCTGGTGGTTTCAGAGAGAAGAATCCTTTGTGAAACTCTCAAATGCGACTTCAAAAAGCACTGTAATTTGTCTCATCTGATGAGGAAGTACTCACAAAATAGCATAGAAGGAAATGGGCTTTCTATGTTGCTGGATAAAGTGTGCAGGTACCTTTTGTTATTTACATTAGGTTTCATTTTAATGACAGGTTTTCTTCGAGAGCAAAGGAAAGAAGCATTGTTGATGTGGACTAGATGGGAACTCTTGTGAGTCATTTAAGAGACCATGTCACAGCCTTCCCGATCTTTGATGAGAACGGTTTTGTTTTTACAGAACGCCAAAGAGGGCGATTTCACAACCCTTAACAATGAACCGCTCACGGGACATTTAACAGGAAACTTTTCCTTATGTCCAACCTGTATCTTATATGCTGCAGTTTAAGCCCGTTTCCTCTTGTTCTAAATAGAGATGAATGTTGTAGGCATAGAGCACATAAAACTGCGCAATCTGATTCTATTTTAGGTACCTTAACCCTCTCAGGGTCGCTCCTGGAGAGTTTCCAGTCCTCTACCAGCCTCGACTAAGGGAGGGAGAGTCAAGCAGAGGCCTGTCCATTCCATTCCTTGCTTGGCCAGGAAGGCAATCTGCTACAAGTCAAAACTCACCCATGCTGGGCAGCAGCGGCACGGGAGAGAGTCGAGGGCGGAGACTCGAGTTTACTGCATGGAAGAAGTCAATGGTTAAACCACTTCCATATTTTTACCAAGAAAACTCTATGGATCCACTACCGGAACGATCACAGATGGAGGTGGGGCGTTCTGGGAGAGATGTGTCCAAGGTGTCGCTCTGGGTCAGAGACGACTTGACAGCAGAAGAGAAGAACCCTTAACGTACTACTTTGGCACCCAAGTAGAGTTTAGTAAATTCCATAAATTCCATATCGTGCCATTGTAGATTGAAACAAGTTCATGTCTTCATAGCCCAATTCCTAGATAGCTAATGGTTGAGGAATTTGCTACTCGGATATTCTGATGCGTTCCAGCATAATAAGGCTGAGCAGATAAGGTGCTTTGGGTGTGAGATTAAGATGACCATATGTTCTGGAGCTCAAAATGGTACAAGAAGGGAAAGCAGCATGATGTAGTGGGTAGGGCAAGTCCTGGGAGTTAGAAGGTCATGGGTTCTAATCCTGGCTCTGCTACTTGTCTGCTGTGTAGCCTTGGTGTAAAGTCAGTTAGCTTCTCTGTGCCTCACTTATCTCATCTGTAAAATGGCCATTAAGACTGTGAGTCCCATGCGTGACAGGGACTTCAGTCGTGCTGCTGTGTGACCTTGACCTTACCCTAGTGCTTAGTTAGACTGTAAGTCCGTGATTAGACTGTAAGCCCGTCAATGGGCAGGGACTGTCTCTATCTGTTGCCGAATTGTACATTCCAAGAGCTTAGTACAGTGCTCTGCACATAGTAAGCGCTCAATAAATACTATTGAATAGAATAGAATAGAATAATAATAATCGTATTTGTTAAGCGAATAATAATAATCGTATTTGTTAAGCACTTACTATGTGCCAAGCGCCATTCTAACTGCTGGGATAGATACAAGCTAATCAGGTCGGACACAGTCCCCATCCCATAAGGGGATCAGAGTCTTAATCCTCATTTTACAGATGAGGTAACTGAGGCTCAGAGAAGCAAGGTGACTTGCCCAAGGTCACACAGCAGCATGGCCGAGTGGATAGGGCACGGGCCTGGGGGTCAGAAGGTCATGGGTTCCAATCCCGGCTCTGCCACGTGTCTGCTGAGTGACCTTGGGTAAGTCACTTCACTTCTCTGGGCCTCAGTTACCTCATCTGGAAAATGGGGATTGAGACTATGAGCCCCATTTGGGACAGGGAGTGTGTCCAACCCGATTTGCCTGTAACTACCCTTGTGCTTAGTACAGTGCCTGGCACATAGCGCTTAACAAATACCGTTATTATTATTACTATTATAAGTGGCGGGGCCGGGATTAGAAGCCAGTACAGTTCTTGGCACATAGTGAGTGCTTAACAAATGCCATAAAAAAAAAGTAGACACGATCCCTGTCCTCAAGAATCTTACAATCTAGTGGGAGAAAATAAGTGACAAATATGGGGAAGGGATGGAATTTAAAGTTATGTTTCTTAGTGCTATGAGAGTGGAGGTCGGGGAAGATACCTTAGTTCCCACAGAAGCTGCAGAATTATAAAATGGTGGTGGGGAAATGAGAGGTTAGTTAGGGAAGGCCTCCTCAGGGATTTGTGAGTTTGGAAACAATGAGTAGAGTTCTTTCTTGAAGGAAATCAATATGAAATCATTGTCATAAGGGTCCAGATTCATTCAATAGTATTTATTGAGCGCTTATTATATGCAGAGCACTGTACTAAGCCCTTGGAATGTACAAATCGGCAACAGAGAGAGACAGTCCCTGCCCAATGACAGGCTTATAGTCTAATCGGATACTTCTAGAACTTTTAAACAATGAACTTTTTGGGAGTAACACTCCAAACTCTGGAGTCATGCTGTCCGGATTCTGGGTTTCTAAATAGTAATAATAATGATGATACTAATAATAAGAGGGAGTTGCAATTTTAGAAGGACTTTGAATAAAGGGAGATTAGAGGACTGCCAGATATTACTGTGGTATTTGTTATCATTATTTTGGTATTTGTTAAATGTTTACTCGGTGTGAAGCACTGTTCTAAGCTCTGGGCTAGATTAATCGGGTTGGACACAGTCCCTGTCCCACATAATAATAATGATGGTGGTATTTTGTTAAGCGCTTACTATAATAATAATAATAATAATGTTGGTATTTGTTAAGCGCTTACTATGTGCAGAGCACTGTTCTAAGCGCTGGGGTAGACACAGGGGAATCAGGTTGTCCCACGTGGGGCTCACAGTCTTAATCCCCATTTTACAGATGAGGGAACTGAGGCACAGAGAAGTTAAGTGACTTGCCCACAGTCACACAGCTGACAAGTGGCAGAGCTGGGATTTGAACTCATGAGCCCTGACTCCAAAGACCGTGCTCTTTCCACTGTGCCACGCTACTTCCCCAATGCACAGCGTGGCTGATTCCCCTGTGTCTACCCCAGCGCTTAGAACAGTGCTCTGCACATAGTAAGCGCTTAACAAATACCAACATTATTATTATTATTATTATCACTGTTCTAAGCGCTGGGGAGAGACAAGGTGATCAGGTTGTCCCACGTGGGGCTTACAGTTTTAATCCCCATTTTACAGATGAGGGAACTGAGGCACAGAGAAATTAAATGAGTTGCCCAAGGTCACACAGCTGGCAAGTGGCAGAGCCGGGATTAGAACCCATGACCTCTGACTCCCAAGCCCGGGCTCTTTCCACTGAGCCACGCTGCTTCTCTGGGGCTCAGAGTCTAAGTAGAAGGAAGAATGGGTATTTAATTCCTATTTTACAGTTGAGGAAATGGAGGCTCAGGTTATACAGCAAAGAATTAGCAGAGCTGGGATTAGAACTCAGGTCCTCTGATTCCCAGGCCTGTGAGTTTCAGGAGGGAGGGTGTGAGGGGGAGGTAAGTGGCAAAAGAGATGGTAGAGAGAAACAGCGAGTAGTTTGTCCTTAGAGGTGTGAAGGGGCAAGCTGGGATGTAGTGAAGCAGCGTGGTTCAGTGGAAAGAGCCTGGGGTTGGGAGTCAGAGGTCATGAGTTCGAATCTCGCCTCTGCCACTTGTCAGCTGTGTGACTGTGGGCAAGTCACTTCACTTCTCGGTGCCTCAGTTCCCTCATCTGTAAAATGGGGATCAACTGTGAGCCTCATGTGGGACAACCTGATTACCCTGTATCTCCCCCAGCGCTTAGAACAGTGCTCTGCACATAGTAAGCGCTTAACAAATACCAACATTGTTATTATTAGTGAGAGAGGAATAAGGATAAGTAGGGTGGGGGTAGAGAGAAGATTGAGGGACTTAAAGCTAATTGTCAGGAATTTCTGCTTGACATGGGCAGGAATGGGCAACCATTAGAGGATGTCAGGAGTGGAGAGATGAGTGCAAAATCAATCAGTCAGTTCATCAATCAATGGTATTTTTTTGTGCCCGTTACTCTCAGGACTCTATCACCGATACTGTGAGAAGCAGTGTGGCCTCCTGGATAGAGCAAGGGCCTGGGCGTCAAGGACTTGGGTTCTAATCCCAGCTGTGCCACTTGTCTGCCGCGTGACCTGCGGCAAATCACTTCACTTCTCTGGTGACCTCAGCTGTAAAATTGAAATTAATACTGTGAGCCCCATGTGGGACATGGACTGTGTCCAACCTGATTAGCTTGTATTCACCTCAGAGCTTAGTACGATGCCTGACACGTAGTAAGCACTTAACCAGCACCTTAAAAAGGTGTCTGTGCGAGTTAGTACATTGGATACATTTTGCTTTTCTTGACTATTATATATCAATAACGTATGACTGAGTATCACCTATTCTCGGGATGGAGATGATCAGTATTTGATTTGAGCCTAATTGCACAGTTCCTAGGAAAAATCTGATTTTTTCACTGGATCGTTTTGTGCCGGAAGCCCGGAATAGTGGGGCTCAGAGAGCCCCAGTTTGCTGCTGCGTGTCTAGTGTGAAAAAATCAGCCAGAGGTCATACTGTCCAAGATTTGGGTGCTGTTCTCATTTGTCAAACTTAAGTCTGCACAAAGAAATACTGGGAATGGAAGGAATAATAATGTTGGTATTTGTTAAGCCCTTCCTATGTGCAGAGCACTGTTCTAAGCGCTGGGGTAGATACAGGGTAATCAGGTTGTCCCACATGAGGCTCACAGTTAATCCCCATTTTACATATGAGGTAACTGAGGCCCAGAGAAGTTAAGTGACTTGCCCACAGTCACACAGCTGACAAGTGGCAGAGGCGGGATTGGAACTCATGACCTCTGACTCCCAAGAAGGAACATGTACCATGTTAAAACTGTTTTCTGAACAGTAGCTTTTACTGCTGGTAATTCCTTTTAAGTAAGAGGGGTTTCTAAGCCTTTTTTTCACCTTCCCTTTTATCTCTCCACATTTGGAGATCACTTTCCCATCCTTCTGAGGACGCCCAGAGTTACCATCAACAGCTTTTCAAACTTTTGGCCACGTGGGTGTTTCTCAGGTAATTGATTGTTCTGAAACAAGCTGTCCCTCTCTAACTAATGGAAATAGATAATGATTGACTGTAAGGTCATTGTGGACAGAGAAAGTGACCCTTACATTGTTGAGTTGTACTGTCCCAAGCTCTTAGTACAGTACCCTGCACACAGTAAGCACTCAATAAATGTAATAATAATAATAATGTTGGTATTTGTTAAGTGCTTACTATGTGCAGGGCACTGTTCTAAGCGCTGGGGTAGACACAGGGGAATCAGGTTGTCCCACGTGGGGCTCACAGTCTTAATCCCCATTTGACAGATGAGGGAACTGAGGCACAGAGAAGTGAAGTGACTTGCCCACAGTCACACAGCTGACAAGTGGCAGAGCTGGGATTCGAACCCATGACCTCTGACTCCAAAACCCGTGCTCTTTCCACTGATTTATTGACTGACAATGCCGGTTGTTTAAAAGACCAAAAGAGGGGAAAAAAGAGACGTTAAAACTGTTTAAAAGAGTTGGGTGGGCTTGAGGAAACATTGACAGAAGAGGGAAAAGTCCATTAGAGCAGAGACCAGGAATAAGATTATTTTCTTCAGTGTCTTTCTTTACATTAATGATTTCAGCTGTTTGTATCTTCTGCGCCCTGAAATGCACCCTCTCGTGACATGAATGAGTTGAGTATTCTCATAGAGCGTAATCTCATTAGTTTTCTTCTTCTTCTCCTCTCTTAGAGGATAGATCACCAGTCTGGGAGACAGAAGTACTCGGCTTCTAATCCCGGCTCCCCCACAAGTTTGCTGTGTGACCTTGGGCAAGTCACTTTACTTCACTGGGCCTCAGTTACCCTCATCTGGAAAGCAAGAATTAAGAGTGTGAGTCCCTTGTGGGACAGGGATTATCTTCACCCTGATTTACTTATATTTACGCCAGAGTTTAGAACAGTGCTTGGCACATAGTAAGCACTTAACAAGTACCATTATTACTATTAATCTGATTTATCCATTAGCACAATATTTTTCCTGTCCTCCTCCTCCCATCAGTCCGTCAGTCCAATGATCTATTGTGTTAATTCAGTGTCTACAGATTACACAGCACTCTACTAAGTATCTACTAAGAATCAAGATGCAGCATGGCCTAGTGGAAAGAGGCTGGGCCTGGGAGTCAGAGGACCTGGGTTCTAATTCCAGCTCCATCACTTGTCTGCTGTGTGACCTTGGGCAAGCCACTTAACTTCTCTGTGCCTCAGTTTCTTCATCTGTAAAATGAGAATTAAGACTTTGAGCCCCATGTGGGATAACTTGATGACTCTGTATCTACCCTAGTACTTAGCCCTCTTCTGTTCTCCATTTACACTCACTCCCTCGGTGAACTCATTCGCTCTCACGGCTTTGACTACCATCTCTACGCAGATGACACGCAGATCTACATCTCCGCCCCCGTCCTCTCCCCCTCCCTTCGGGCTCGCATCTCCTCCCGCCTCCGGGACGTCTCCACCTGGATGTCGGCCCGCCACCTAAAACTCAACGTGAGCGAGACTGAGCTCCTCATCTTCCCTCCCAAACGCGGTCCTCTCCCAGACTTCCCTATCACTGTGGAGGGCACGACCATCCTTCCCGTCTTTCGGGCCCGCGATCTCGGTGTCATCCTTGACTCGTCTCTCTCGTTCACCCCACGCATCCTATCCGTCACCGAGACCTGCCGGTTTCACCTCTACAATATCGCCAAGATCCGCCCTTTCCTCTCCACCCAAACGGCTACCTTACTGCTACGGGCTCTCGTTATATCCCGGCTAGACTACTGTGTCAGCCTTCTCTCTGACCTCCCTTCCTCCTTTCTCGCCCTGCTCCAGTCTATTCTTCACTCTGCTGCCCGGCTCATCTTCCTGCCGAAACGATCTGGGCATGTCACTCCCCTTCTTAAACAACTCCAGTGGTTGCCTATCGACCTCCGCTCCAAACAAAAACTCCTCACTCTAGGCTTTGAGGCTCTACATCACCTTGCCCCTTCCTACCTCTCCTCCCTTTCTACCACCCACCCCGCACGCTCCGCTCCTCCACCGCCCACCTCCTCACCATCCCTCGGTCTCGCCCATCCCGCCGTCGACCCCCGGGCCACGTCCTCCCGCAGTCCTGGAACGCCCTCCCTCCTCACCTCTGCCAAACTGATTCTCTTCCCCTCTTCAAAACCCTACTTAAAACTCACCTCCTCCAAGAGGCCTTCCCAGACTGAGCTCCTCTTCCCCCTCTACTCCCTCTGCCATCCCCCCTTTACCTCTCCGCAGCTAAACCCTCTTTTTCCCCTTTTCCCTCTGCTCCTCCCCCTCTCCCTTCCCATCCCCACAGCACTGTACTCGTCCGCTCAACTGTATATATTTCCGTTACCCTATCTATTTTGTTAATGAAATGTACATCGCCTCGATTCTATTTAGTTGCCATTGTTTTTACGAGATGTTCTTCCCCTCGACTCTATTTATTGCCATCGTTCTTGTCTGTCCATCTCCCCGTATTAGACCGTAAGCCCATCAAACGGCAGGGACCGTCTCTATCTGTTGCCGACTTGTTCATCCCAAGCACTTAGTACAGTGCTCTGCACATAGTAAGCGCTCAATAAATACTATTGAATGAATGAATGAATGAACTTAGAACAGTGCTTGGCAGGTAGTAAGCACTTAACAAATACCATAATTATTAATATTATTGTTATTACTATAAATACTGAGGAGGGAATAAATACAGAAATACTAGGGATTCTGTTGGCTTAATTGGACTTGAAGTGTTGTGGATCCAGGAGGAGGTGGGAATGTAGAAGAGGTTTGAAGATCAAACAATGGATCAGTGGCATTTTTTATGACATTTTTTATGGCATTTGTTAAGTGCTTACTCTGTTTCAGGCCCTGTTCTAAGCGCAGGGGTAGATACAAGCTAATCAGGTTGGACACGGTCCCTGTCCCGCATGAGGCTCACAATCCTAATCCCCATTTTACAGAACAGGTAAATGAAGCACAGAGAAGTTAAGTGACTTACCCAAGGTCACACGGCAGACAGTCGAGCTGGAATTAGAACCCAGTTCCTCTGACTCCCAGGCCTGCTTTCTA
Organism: Ornithorhynchus anatinus; assembly: GCF_004115215.2. Lineage (NCBI taxonomy): Eukaryota > Metazoa > Chordata > Mammalia > Monotremata > Ornithorhynchidae > Ornithorhynchus > Ornithorhynchus anatinus. Next base: position 133,706,266 of record NC_041728.1, read on the forward strand.
TCCACTGGGCCGCGTGTGTCTCAAACACTTCGAGCATTGTCCTAAGCACTTGAGAGAGTATGATGCAATTGAGTTGGTGAGAAGCAGCGTGGCTCAGTGGAAAGAGCACAGACTTGGGAGTCAGAGGTCATGGGTTCTAATCCTGGCTCCCGCTGCTTGTCAGCTGTGTGACCTTAGGCAAGTCACTTAACTTCTCTGTGCCTCAGTTACCTCATCTATAAAATGGGGATGAAGACTGTGAGCTCTATGTGGAACAACCTGATTACCTTGTATAATAATAATAATAATGTTGGCATTTGTTAAGCGCTTACTATGTGCAGAGCACTGTTCTAAGCGCTGGGGTAGACACAGGGTCATCAGGTTGTCCCACGTGGGGCTCACAGTCTTAATCCCCTTTTTACAGATGAGGTAACTGAGGCCCAGAGAAGAGAAGTGAAGTGAAGAGTATCTACCCCAGCACTTAGATCAGTGCTTGGCACATAGTAAACGCCTAACAAATACGAACATTATTATTATTAAACACACTCCCTGTCTACAGGATGCTTTCGGAGTGATGTAGACTGGTGTATTTGCAGGGGAGAGAATCCCAGGCGAGGAGAACTGTGTGAGCAGTCGGAGGCAGGATTGGCAAGAGCCGGGTAAAGCCACAAAATGAACTTGGGAGGAGCCAAGAGTTGGAGTGGTAGATGCTTCAGGGCCAATTTGATTCAGTACCTGAGACGAGCAACCACCTCAGAGCGCAGCGTGGCGTGATGATCACAATAGAGCACAGGCCGGGGAGTCAGAAGGTCATGGCTTCTAATCCTGGCTCCGCCACTTTTCTATATGGCGTTGGGCAAGTCATTTCACCAATCTATGCCTCAGTTACCTCATCTGTGAAATGGGGAATACAACTGTGAGCCCCATACAGACAAGGATTGGGTCAAACCTGATCTGCTTATACCCACCCCAGCGCTTAGCCTGGCATATAGTAAGAGCTTAACAAATACCAACATTATTATCATTATTATTATTATAATTAATCCCAGAGTGGGCGGTTGCTTGATGGGGAGGGAGGCTCAGCCCCTCACAAAGATGTTGGAGGTAAAGGCTAAGCTTCCCTCCGTAAAATGGCGACAGCAGAGTGGAAGGGAAGAGAAGCAACATAGCCTAGTGGATAGAGCATGGGCCTGGGAGTCAGGAGGACCTGGGTTCTCATCCCGGCTCCACCACTGTCTGCTGTGTGACCTTGGGAAAGTCACTTATCTTACCCAGGCCTCAGTTACCTCCTCTGGTAAATGGGGATGCAGACTGTGAGTCCCACGGGGGACGTGGATAGTGTCCAACCTGATTAGCTTGTATCTCCCCCAGTGCTTATTAGAGTGCCTGGCACACTGTAAATGCGTAACAAGTACCCTAAGACAAAAAACAGTGAGGTGTCTGTGGGGCAGGAGTTGGGGTCTCGGAGTATAGTTTCCTGGGACACTTGGTTGAGGGACAGCTACGGAGTAGGTAGCAGAGAAACGCCCTTCAGCTAGACTTCTGAAAAAAGCTTGGTACGACAGCGCATGAAAATGGGAGCGGCAGCCAATTGTACCTTATTAATAATAATAATGATATTTTTAAAGAATTTACCAGGTGCCAGGCACTTGTACTAAGCTCTGGGGTGGATACAGTCAAATCGGGTTGGACACGGTCCCTGTCCCCTGTGGGGCTCACAGTTTTCATCCCCATTTTACAGATGAGGGAACCGAGGGACAGAGAAGTGAAGTGAGTTGGCCAAGGTCACACAGCAGACACTTCAAATGTCTGAAATACCGGTCCTGGAAGGAAGACAGCCTTATATGTAGGGTGCAGGTACTGGTAGAGTGCTGTGAGGCCAATTGCCCATACCATGATAATCTTCACTTCTTGAGTTTATTACGGCAGTTTCTTACTCCTTAGTTCATTTCAGCTGCCTTTTCACAAATAAAAATTCAGTTGTATCTCTTCAATTCTCAGAGACACTTAGGAGCTCCCCAATCTTTTGATCGCCCTACTCCAAACTCCCATTTAAAAATGCTGGGCAGCAGTGTGGCCTAGTGGAAAGAGTAATAATAATAATAATAATGTTGGTGTTTGTTAAGCGCTTACTATGTGCAGAGCACTGTTCTAAGCGCTGGGGTAGACACAGGGGAATGAGGTTGTCCCACATGGGGCTCACAGTCTTAATCCCCATTTGACAGATGAGGGAACTGAGGCACAAAGAATCGAAGAGACTTGCCCACAGTCACGCAGCTGACAAGTGGCAGCGTGGGATTCGAACTCATGACCTCTGACTCCAAAGCCCGTGCTCTTTCCACTGAGCCATGCTGATTCTCTAAGAGTACAGCTCTGGGAGCCAGAGGACCTGGGTTCTAATTCCGGCTCCGCCACTTGTCTGCTGTGTGACCTTGGGCAGGTCATTTAACTTCTTTGTGCTTCAGTTACCTCATCTGTAAAATGAGAATTAAGACCGTGAGTCCATGGGGGACCCGGACTGTGTCCAACCTCGTCTCTACCCCAACACTCAGTGCAGTGTCTGGCACATAATAAGCACTTAACAAATATCATTAAAAAGGAGTTTACAATCTAGAGGGGGAGGCAGACATTATTATAGATAAATAAAATTAAGGGTATATACGAAAGTGCTGTGTGGCTGAAGGTGTGGTGAATAAAGGGTACAATTCCAAGTGCAGGAGCAAAACGGAAGGGAGAGAGGGTAGGGGTAATGAGGACTGAGTTGGGGAATCCCTTTCGGTGGACGTGTGATTTTAATATTACTTTGAGGAGCACTGGCTTTTCTTCACTTCTAATCCTTTTTCTCTGGGGCAAGTGACTCAGTTTCGCCTCCAGGTGATCAGGTGGTTCAGCCTCTAAGCTGCAAGCTCCTGGACAGGGATCGTCACTGTTTATTGTTGCATTGTACTCTTCCAAGCGGTTAGTGCAGTGCTCTGCACACAGTATACCCTCAATAAATACAACTGACTTTCTCACCCAGAGGTCCGAGTGGTGATGTTACACTAAACAAGGATTCAGTTTGGCCACCAAGTGGCAGCAAAACATCCCTTAATAAGGCCCCCCTCTTACTAGTTTACTTACTAGTAAACTAAAAGAAATAATAATAATTATTATTATTATTAATGACAATAATAATAATACTTGTTACTTGTTAAGATTAAGTTATCCCTGAATAAGGACCCCGTCTTACTAGTTTAATTACTAGTAAACTAGCAAAGACTATTATTATTATTGTCTTTGTTAATAATGTTGGTATTTGTTAAGCGCTTACTATGTGCAGAGCACTGTCCTAATCGCTGGGGTAGATACAGGGTCATCAGGTTGCCCCATGTGAGGCTCACAGTTAATCCCCATTTTATAGATGAGGTAACTGAGGCACAGAGAAGTGAAGTGACCTGCCCACAGTCACACAGCAGACAAGTGGCGGAGCCGGGAGTCGAACCCATGACCTCTGATTCCGAAGCCCAAGCTTTTTCCACTGAGCCACGCTGTACTATTAATGACGATAATAATACTTGTGAAGTGGTTGCGATGCGTCAAACACTGTTCTAACATTGGGGTGGATACAAGATAATCAGGTTGGACACAGTCCTTGTCCCCCATGGGGCTCACGGTCTAAGAGGGAGGAGGATTTATTCCCCATTTTACAGATGAGACAAATGAGGTTCAGAGAAGTGACTTGTCCAAGGTGATACAGAATATCAGTGGCAGAGCTCGGATTAGAACCCAGGTCTTCCAACTCCCAGGCCCAGGCTCTTTCCCAGAGATAGAAGACAGGGGTGAGGGTGGGGGTGGTTTGAGGAGGAAACAGAGGAAGAAACAGATAGTTTCTCTTCTACTGATATCTTAGGGGAAAAAAAGAAAAGAAAAAAGAAGGGAGAGGGAAAGGGAGAACCAGCCTAAAGTGTATTATTCATTGAATTTTGGTTAACAATCCCTCATGCTTTTAGGAGAGACAAAAAAAAAGAAATTTACCTTGATAAATTGTAGACATTATGAAATTTTGAGCCGCAGAAATCTGTGTATGTAGAGAAATCTGTCAGGTTTGGGGAGAGAATGGTTTAGTGAATTTTGCCCATTCCCCCTAAAGTTACCCCATTCACAGTGGAGCGTGCCTCATCGAACTGTTTCTCCTCATTTGGAGAGGTTTTTACATTAGCAATTACTCAAGTTATTCTTCGTAGCTTTGTGAGGAAACCAGAATAGCCATATGCATTTTGATAATAATAATTTTGCCATTTGTAAAGCATTTAGCACGTTCCAAGCATTTTACAACCGCCGAGGTTGGAAACGATATGAGCAGATTGGACACAGCCACTAGACCATATGGAGCTCACAGTCTAAGGCGGAAGGAGAATAGATTTAGGTTATCCTCATTTTACAGAGGGAAACTTTTATTTTATTTATTTTGTTAACGAGATGTACATCACCTTGATTCTATTTATTGCTGTTGTTTTAATGAGATGTGCATCCCCTTGATTCTATTTATTGCTATTGTTCTTGTCTGTCTGTTTTCCCCGATTAGACTGTGAGCCCGTTAATGGGCAGGGACTGTCTCTATCTGTTGCCGATTTGTACATTCCAAGCACTTAGTACAGTGCTCTGCACATAATAAGCGCTCAATAAATACTATTGAATGAATGAATGAATGAAACTGAAGCACAGACAAGTTAAGTGAATTTCCCAAAATCACACAGTAGACAGGTACCCAGTTTGGCTACCTGACTCTTAGGCGCCTGCTCTTTTCACCTGGCCATGGTGCTTCTTGCTGCTAAATTATCAGCTATGTCTCATTCATTTATTCATTCAATGGTATTTACTGAGCGCTTACCGTGTCCAGAGCACTGTGCTAAGGACTTGGGAGAGTCCGAAACAACATATCACAGCTTTTCTCTGATCCTTTCCTCTCGTTCTTGGGGAGGAACACAAAAAATGGCTACTGTCTTTGTCAAGCAGTAACTCCTTACCATTTGCTTTCTCTGTCTTCCATTTAGACGCTCTTAATCTACTACTCGGCATCATGCGCTTTTCCCTCCTCCTAAGCACGTTGTCTAACTGTACCTATTCCTGAAGCAGCATGGCTTAGTGGCAAGAGCCCGGGCTTGGGAGTCAGAGGTTGTGGATTCTAATCCCGGCTCCGCCACTTGTCTACTGTGTGACCTTGGTCAAGTCACTTCACTTCTCTGCGCCTCAGTACCCTCATCTGTCAAATGGGGATTTAAGATCGGGAGCCCCACATGTGACAACATGATTACCTTGTATCCACCCCAGTACTTAGAACAGTGCTTAGCATATAGTAACTACTTAACAAATACCATTATTATTATTATTATTGTTCCTTCCTTTCTGACCTCCAGTTCACGCTGTTCCTCTACCCTGGAATTTCCTTTTATAAAAATATATGGTATTTGTTACACGTTTACTATTTGTCAACACTGACATATAGCACTGGGATAAAGCACTGGGATAAATATGGGTTAATTAGGTTGGCCACAGTCCCAATCCCCCTTGGGAATCACAGTCTAAGTAAGAGGGAGAACAGGAGAACTGAAGCACAGATAAGTTAAGTGACTGGCCCAGGGTCACACAGCAAGCAATTGACAGAGCCGGGATTAGATTTCCATCTAACTTGTATCCACCCCAGTTCTTAGAACAGCGCTTGGCACATAGGAAGCAGAGAAACAGTGTGGCTCAGTGGAAAGAGCATGGGCTTGGGAGCCAGAGTTCATGGGTTTGAATCCTGGCTCTGCCACTTGTCAGCTGTGTGACTGTGGGCAAATCAATTCTCTTCTCTGGGCCTCAGTTCCCTCATCTGTAAAATGGGGATTAAGACTGTGAGCCCCACCCACGTGGGACAACGTGATTACCCTGTATCTACCCCAGCGCTTAGAACAGTGCTCTGCATGTAGTAAACGCTTAACAAATACCAACATTATTGACAAATGCTATTATTATTTTCTTCATGAGCCAGTCAAGGAAGGGTTCCCCTGGGCTGAAAGGGAGAAGGGGTGTGACAGAATATATAGAGATCCGAAAGGTTAGTTGTGAAAAAGAGAAATAGCTCTGCTTAGTGGATAACAATAATTATAGTAACAATAATAATAATTGTGGTATTTGCTAAGTGCTTATTATGTGCCAGGCATTGTACTAAGCACTGGGGAGGATACAAGCAAATCGGGTTGGACACCGTAGAGAGTGCTGTGAGTCAGAAGATTCTGTGTTCTAATTCCTGCTCTGCCACTTGTCTGCTCTGGGACCTTGGACAAGTCATTTTGCTTCTCTGGGCCTCAGTGACCTCATCTGTAAAATGGGGATTAAGACTGTGAGCCCTCTGTGGGACATGGACTGTGTCCAAACTGATAAGCATTTTAAGCACTTAACCATAAAAAAAAAGGATGATGTCTGAGAAAGCACTGTAATAAATATTTGTGAAGATCAATATATTAATATTATGTGAAGGTGATTTGACCTCTTGGAGGAAAAGTACTGGATACATCACTTAATCAATAAATCAGTGGTATTTATTGAGCCATTACTGTGTGCAGAGCACTGGGAGAGAGCAATAGGTCAGAATTAGCAGACCTGTTCCCTGCCCATAACAAGCTTACAGTATAGATGGAGAGACAGATATTACTAAAAATAAATAATATATAAATTCAAAGTACTGTTATTTTCAGCTAACAGAAGGTTAGCTTTCACGCTGTCAGCTAGAATTCTGATTTTATGGAACGATATATTTTAGGGAAGTTGAATGTTTCATTAATTTGGGTTTTCATTTGCCTTTGATTAAAATGTGTTTTTATTCGAAGAAGAATTGCCACCTCCCTCATGCATCAACCGTCTTGGTTACGATAATATCATTAAACCTTAGTCACTGGGATTTTTTTCCCATATTAGTTCATTCAAAATAGCAAGTAATGCAAAGTACTCTCTAGTCCCCCAGCATACTAGGTGCCATAGTGACCTTAAATAAAAATATTGGATCAGTCTGAGTATTATTCCCATTCCTTGCATTCAAATTAACCTAGTTTTACTGTTTCATCGGTTGTTTGCTACAATCTAAAGTTAAAGCAGACTTCCTCGTCCTCTCCTTGAATAAAACATTTTTCACCCTTGGGGGACAGAGCTGATAATAGTAAATCCTAAAGCATTTTGCCTTATTAAAATCCCGTCTCGTCCAAGAGGCCTTATTTCCCCTTCTCCCTCTCCTTTTTGTTTCAACTAGATCTGTACCCTTTAAGCACGTGGTACTCACCTCCACCCTCAGCCACACAGTAGAGAAGTTATGTTGCTAGAGAGGTCAGGGTTGAGCCAGAGAAGCTAAACATATGTCCATATCCATAATTTATTTTAATGTTTGTCTCCCCCTCTATCAGTCAATCAGTCAGTGGGACTTATTGAGCGCTTACCATGTATAGAGCAGTGTACTAAGCATTTGGAAGAGTACTGTACAACAGAATTAGCAGACACGTTCCCTGTCCATAACGAACTTACAGTCTTGAGGGGGAGACAGATGTTAATGTGAATAAATAACTCATTCATATCATATAATTCAAAGATCTGTGCATAAGTGCCGTGGGGATGGAAGTGAGGCAGATATCGAATGGGAAAGAGGGAAACCAATATTAACAGCCTTTCCAGGCCCTTTCTGGGTCCATGGCAAGTTGTAAAATTCAATAATTTTGAATTATTGAAGCAGCGTGGCTCAGTGGAAAGAGCTCGGGCTTTGGAGTCAGAGGTCATGAGTTCGAATCTCAGCTCCGCCACTTGTCAGCCGTGTGACTGTGGGCAAGTCACTTCACTTCTCTGAGCCTCAATTACCTCATCTGTAAAATGGGGATTAAGACTGTGAGCCCCACGTGGGACAACCTGATTCCCCTGTGTCTACCCCAGCGCTTAGAACAGTGCTCTGCACATAGTAAGCGCTTAACAAATACCAACATTATTATTATAAATCATGAGGGTTTGAATGTTTAGAACAGGTAAGAACACTGGGGACAGAGCTGGGTATTTTGTTGGCTCTTTTAAACCAGACTTCACTTGAGCTAACACAGCCGACATGCCTTGGTATTTGTTAAGTGCTTACCATGCGCCAGGCACTGTTCTAAGCACTGGGGCAGAAACAAATTAATCAGGTTGGACCTCGTCCCTGTCTTCCATGAGGCTCACAGTCTTCATCCCCATTTTGTAGATAAAGTAACGGAGGCCCAGAGAAGTGAAGTGACTTGCCCCAGGTCGCACAGCAGACAGGTGGCAGAATTGGGATTGGAACCCAGATCCTTCTGACTCCTAAACCTGTGCTCTATCCATTAGCCCACACTGGTTCTCTGTTCTCTGCTAAAGGCTTAGTACGGTGCTCGGTATATGGTAGGTATTCAATAAATACCACTGATGGATTTACTGATTAATTTCTGGACCGTGGCTTGTGGCCTCGTGGAAAGAGCACGGGCCTGGGAGCGAAGAGGTTCTAATCCTGGCTCCACCATTGTCTGCTGTGTGATCTTGGGCAAGTCGCTTCACTTCTCTTAGCCTTAATGAAGGCACATCCACTCTAAGAGATCTTCCCGGACTAAACCCTACTTTTCTCTTCTCCCACTCCCTTCTGCATCACCCTGACTTGCTCCCTTTATTCATAGAGAAGCGGCGCGGCTCAGTGGAAAGAGCACAGGCTTAGGAGTCAGAGGTCATGGGTTCGAATCCCAGCTCGGCCACTTGTCAGCTGTGTGACTTTGGGCAAGTCACTTAGCTTCTCCGTGCCTCAGTGACCTCATCTGTAAAATGGGGATTAAGACTGTGAGCCTCCCGTGGGACAAACTGATGACCCTGTATCTACCCCAGCGCTTAGAACAGTGCTCTGCACATAGTAAGCGCTTAACAAATACCAACATTATTATTATTATCTCCCCACCCCCCAGCACCACAGCACTTATGTACATATCTGTCATTTATTTATATTGATGTCTATCTCCCCCTCTACACTGTAAGTTCACTGTGGGCAGGAAATGTGTCTGCTTATTGTTGTACTCTCTCCAGCTCAGTATAGTGCTCTGCACATAGTAAGTGCCCGATAAATACGATTGAATGAATAAATGAATGATTCTCTGTGACTCAGTTCCCTCATCTGCCAAATGGGGATTCAGTACCTCTCCTCCCGGCTACCTAGACTGCAAGCCCCATGTGGGACCTGATGATCTTGATTTTTTTCATCCAAATGATTTTCCTGCCCCTTCTTTCATTAACAACAATCAGGGTTTCGGTACGATCATCGAGCTCAACTTATTCATTCATTCATTCGATCGTATCTACTGAGTGCTCACTGTGTGCAGAGCACTGTACTAAACGCTTGGGAGAGTCCAAGAGGTAGTAGATACGCACAGTATATCAATCAACTGGTGAAATTTACTGAATGCTTATAGTGTGCAGAGCATTGTACTAAGCGCTGGGGAGAGTATAACAGAGTTAGTTGACACGTACAATCTATCAATCAAACAATGGCATTTACTGAGCACTTACTGTGTGCAGAGCACTGTACTAAGCGCTTGGGGAGAGTGCAATATAACAGATTTAGTAGACAGACATGTACAGTCTATTAATCAACCAATGGTATTTAATGAGCGCTTACCATATGCAGAGCATTGTATTAAGTGCTTGGGGAGAGTAATAATAATAATGATAATAATGATGATGGTATTTGTTAAGTGCTTACGATGTGCAAAGCAGTGTACTAAGCACTGGGGGGCATACAAGATAATCAGGTTGTCCCACATGGGGCTCGCAGTCTTAATCCCCATTTTATAGATGAGGTAACTGAGGCACAGAGAAGCGACTTGCCCTAAGTCACACAGCTGACAAGTGGCGGAGCAAGGATTAGAACCCGTGTCCTCTGACTCCCAAGCCCGAGCTTTTGCCACTGAGCCATGATGAGTACAGTATAACAGAGTTGGTAGATACATACAGTCTATCAATTAACCAATAGTATTCATTGAGCGCTTACTGTGTGCAGACCACTGTACCATAAACTGACATATTCCCTGCTCCCCCTCCCCCTCCCATCCTCTAACTGTTGGGGTTCCTTAAGGGTCAGTTCTCGGCCCTCTTCTGTTCTCCATCTACACTCACTCCCTCGGTGAGCTCATCCGCTCTCACGGCTTCAACTATCATCTCTATGCAGATGACACGCAGATCTACATCTCCGCCCCCGTCCTCTCCCCCTCCCTTCAGGCCTGTATCTCCTCCTGCCTCCGGGACATCTCCACCTGGATGTCTGCCCGCCAACTAAAACTCAACGTGACCAAAAGTGAGCTCCTCATCTTCCCTCCCAAGCCCCATCCTCTCCCTGACTTCCCTATCACCGTGGACGGTACGACCATCCTTCCCGTCTCTCGGGCCCGCGACCTCGGTGTCACCTTTGACTCGGCTCTCTCGTTCACCCCACACATCCGATCCGTTACCGAGACCTGCCAGTCTCACCTTTATAACATCACCAAGATCGGCCCTTTCCTCTCCACCCAAACAGCTACCGTGCTGGTACAAGCTCTCCTAATATCCCAACTGGATTACTGCCTCAGCCTCCTCTCTGATCTCCCTTCCTCCTGTCTCTCCCCGCTCCAGTCTATTCTTCACTCCGCTGCCCGGCTCATCTTCCTGCAGAAACGCTCTGGGCGTGTCCCTCCCTTTCTTAAACACCTCCAGTGGTTGCCCATCGACCTCCGCACAAAACAAAAACTTCTCACTCTGGGCTTCGAGGCTGTCCATCCCCTTGCTCCCTCCTACCTCTCCTCTCTTCTCTCTTTCCACCGCCCACCCCGCACGCTCCGCTCCTCCGCCGCCCACCTCCTCACCGTCCCCCGGTCTCGCCTATCCCGCCGTCGACCCCCGGGCCACGTCCTCCCGCGGTCCCGGAACGCCCTCCCTCCTCACCTCCGCCAAACTGATTCTCTTCCCCTCTTCAAAACCCTACTTAAAGCTCACCTCCTCCAAGAGGCCTTCCCAGACTGAGTTCCCCTTTTAATAATGTTGGTATTTCCCTCTTCTCCCTCTGCTCCCCCTCTACCCCCCCTTCACCTCTCCTCAGCTAAGCCCTCTTTTCCCCCTTTCCCTCTGCTCCTCTCCCTCTCCCTTCCCCTCCCCTCAGTGCTGTACTCGTCCGCTCAACTGTATATATATATTTTTTCCCTATTTATTTTGCTAATGAGATGTACATCGCCTTGATTCTATTTATTTGCTATTGTTTTAATGAGATGTTCATCCCCTTGATTCTATTTATTGCCTGTCTGTCTGTTCTTGTCTGTCTGTCTCCCCGGATTAGACTGTAAGCCCCTCAAAGGGCAGGGACTGTCTCTATCTGTTACCGATCTGTACATCCCAAGCGCTTAGTACAGTGCTCCGCACATAGTAAGCGCCCCAGAAAGACTATTGAATGAATGAATGAATGCTCACGATGAGCTTACAGGCCAGAGGGGGAGACAGATAGTAATATAAATAATGACTCGCGTGTTACACACGTGAACAGACACACACACACACAGCTCCCCCTGAAGCTGGACTATAAGCTCGTTGTGGGCAGGGCACGTGTCTATCGTTGTATTCATTCAGTGGTATTTATTGAGTGCTTTGTACCGAGCTCTTGGGAGAGGACAATGCAACAACAGCCGGACACATTCCCGGCCCCCAGCGAGCTCACGGCCTAGAGATGGTCCTCTCCCAAGCGCTTAGCACAGTCCTCCACACCCAGTAAGCATAAGATCGAATGATCGAATGAAACAAAACCCTTCCCGAGGCTCTGGCTCCTGTCAAACCCCAGGAGAGACGGGGGCCGATAACCGGATTGGCGAGCTCTGTTTGCTCTGTGACCAGATCCCTCGTCCAAGAAGGCAGGCCCCGGCTGGCCCGTGCCCATTGGCCAGCCTCCGGTCCCCCCAGACACCCCTTCTTTTATTTCTCTCTTGCAGGCCACACAGCCCGGCGAGGTCTGGGCGGAATCCTAAAGCAGGCCGGTCCGCATCCATTCATGAATCCGTGACGTCAGGAGCGTGCGGGGCTCCTCTGCGGTGGGCTGGACCAGTGCGGGGATGCGATGCCCCCCTTTTTTCTTCCTCCGGCAAAGCCTGTCTATTCGCCTTCCATCTTTTGCAAAACCAGAAAATGGAGCAGCATGTGTAGGAATTCTCCACCCTTGTGAGTATCTCGAAGGGATTGTCGGGGTTGTGGTTTGGCTCTTTCTGGGATCCGCATTTATTTCAGGAGGGAGATGGATGGAGGGATTTGGGATGAGGGGGGAGTAAGAGACCGATGGGTTGAGAGGACACACAGGCAGAAACCTGAAACCGTGTTTTAGCAAGGAGTCCCCGAAACTGACAGCTGTTTTCCCTTTGCCTGCCTGCCTACTAGACGTGGACATTTTTCATTTACAATCCTGCACGTTATCCCCTGATGCTGCCGATGAACGATGGCTGCATGGAGGGTATCAGAGGGGAAAAAAGAAAAAACAAACAAAACGCTCATCGCCAGACGGGGGGGCGACTAGAAAAAGCCGGGCGGGCTACAGAACCTGGGTGCAGTCGTCTTCCTTTCTCTTTCTCTTTCTTGTTATGATTTCGTCCTCCTTTCTTCGTTACAGAGCAGAATCTTTCTTTAGCCAGAATCCCAAAGAGGTTGAGTGATTGGGAACTGGTGAGAGGTTCCAGTTTTAGGATCATTTGGTTTTTAAATCATTTTTCTGTTTCCGGATTTGGCGAGCCGAGCCAATATAGCTGCATTTTTACATGAAAATTGATGGGGAACTTTAGAAGCTTGGTGTTGAATTACAAATTACAGGGAAAAAAAAAACACTGTAATAACCCTGAGTAGCAGTTAATAAATCTGGTGCAAAGAGATGTATGTAATTATGTTTTAGAAGTCTACAAAGTTGCGATATTCATCGATGTGTATATATATAGGGAGAGAATATACATATCTCTATATGTACATATCTATACAGATTTGTTTATTATATTATGTATATATGTGTATGTGTCTACACATACACATACATCCACTGGACATATATATATCCAGTGCTTAGAACAGTGCCTGGCACATAGGAAGCGCTTAACAAATACTATAATAATAATTATTATTATATATATCTTTATCTGAACCCCAAACCAAGGATGATTTTTATTTTTCCTTTGGAGGTAAATAAGGACCTTCTCTGATGTGCAATTATGCTTCTGGAAATGAAGCTGAAGATTTTTCAGAGTTATCTGTAGTCGATAATGTTTTAAAGTGGGATGGAGAAATTGAACTTTAATTTACCCAGGTTGCCTGGTTCACCTTAGGTGAAAGTAGTTTTGGTGACACCAAAGAAAGGACTATGCGTGGGTTATACTGTACATCCGAGGCTGTTCTTCTGGATCTAGTAGTTTCTCCGGAAGAAATCTGAATACAAATCCCAAGCAGGCGCGTGCATCTTCAAGGAAGTTAAAAGAGCGTAATGCCTGTTATCCAAGGTTGTAACCTTAAATAATCAAGGCAATTCACTTCAACATTTCGTAGGTATTGGCACCAACTTCCTCTTTCTTGAAAGCAGAGGTTATGTTCTTAAACTGAAGATAACCAGGATATACGATCATGTTCTCTGTATCTTTAAAGTAAGATTCGCAGGCAGTGGGCATATTTGTTTTCTTTTGTTCTCTTTCCTTGTTCCAGCTCCCGCTGTGCTCTTCATTCTGCCCTTTGTGAACTGAAACTTCTCCTCAGCCTTGTCTGAGGGTGCGATACCACCATTGTCTGACTGTAAATCAGATCTCTCTTTGTCCTACACCTACCTGCTGGGGGTTCGGTTTTACAGTCAATACTTTCTGAGGTTGAATAGGAAGGCATTCTCACCTAGATTCAAAATGTTTTGAACTCCTTTCTCTGCTGCTGTTTTTTTCTTCATCCTTCCCCACCCGTATAGAAAACTCTGTAGAAAAAGCTGTACCCTTTGGGCACTTGGGATACTAATAATAATGTTGGTATTTGTTAAGCGCTTACTATGTGCCCAACACTATTCTGAGCGCTGGGGGAGATACAGGGTAATCAGGTTGTCCCACATGAGGCTCACAGTTAATCCCCATTTTACAGATGAGGTAACTGAGGCACAGAGAAGTTAAGTGACTTGTTCACAGTCACCCAGCTGACGAGTGGCAGAGCTGGGAGTCGAACCCATGACCTCTGACTCCGAAGCCCAGGCTCTTTCCACTAAGCCACGCTTGGGATGTACCCTCAGACCCACAGTACTTTAGGGATTTGTCTTTCGGTGATTTATTTATAGTAAAGTCTGTCACCCACCCCCCACTGCGAACTCTTTGTGGCAGGGAGCCTGTCTACACACTCTGTTGGATTGGACTCCCCCAGTGCTTGGTGCAGTGTTCTGCACTGAGTGCTCAATAAATAATGTCTATCGATGGATTATTGGATTGAAAAAATGAGTTACCCAATTGGTTATTTCAACTGGGTAACTAGCTAGTCCCTATTTCCAAGGTCTAAATCTAACAGGCCTAAAGATTGGTTCATTGACATGGACATCTTTTACAGTAATTCATTCATTCATTCAATCGTATTTACTGAGCGCTTACTGGGTGCAGAGCACTGTACTAAGCGCTTGTAAAGTACAATTCGGCAGCAAATAGAGACAATCTCTGGCCAATGATGGGCTCACACTTTAGAAGTGGGGAGACAGACAACAAAACAAAACAAGTAGCAGGCATTAATAGCATCAATATAAATAATAGTACTTGTTAAGTGCTTACTATGTGCCAAGCATTGTTTTAAGCGCCGGGCTAGATACAAGTTAACCAGGTTGGACATAGTCCCTGTCCCATAATGGACTCACAGTCTTAATCCTCATTTTTCACAGATGAGGTAACTGAGGCACAGAGAATTTAAGTGACTGGCCCAAGGTCAGTCCATTACACCATGTTCCTTCTAGACACATCTTAACCTTAAGAAGTCTGTGGTAAAGCTTGCCTTTCTTTGACCATGTAAGCAAGTTGAAAAAGGGCAGTTTATATTTTAAATTGTGAAATTAAAACAACCCTTTAAGCAGACTTTCGATATCTTAGATTTATTCATTTTAAGCAAGGGGATGAACTTGAGAAGAAGCGTGACCTAGTGGATAGAGCCCAGTTGTGGGAGTCGGGAAGACCCGGTTTCTAATCCCAGATCCACCACTTGTCTGCTCTGTGACCTTGGGCAAGTCACTTAACTTCTCTGTGCCTCCGTTCCCTCGTCTGAAAAATGGGGATTAAGGCTGTGAGCTCTGGGTAGGACATGGATGTTGTACAAACTGATTACCCTGCATCTAACCCAGCATATCTACCCAGCACTTAATACAGTGCCTGGCATATAGTTAGTGCTTAATAAATATCATTTTCTTCTACCCCATAATCTTGCTGTGGACAGGGAATGTGTCTACCAGCTCTGTTATATTTTATCCAGCCAAACATTTAGTAGAGTGCTCTACACACAGTAAACACTCAATAAATATGTTTGATTGGGGCTGAGCGTTGAAGAGGAGGGAGAGGAAGGGAAAAGAGGCTGTGAAGGTGAGGGAAAGCCAAGGAGAAGGAAGAGAGCTGGAGGGGGACAGTAGGAAAGGGACAGAGGATAGAAGAGTTTCTCACCATCATTCATTCAATCATATTTACTGAGTGCTTACTGTAATAATAATAATAATGTTGGTATTTGTTAAGCGCTTACTATGTGGCCGAGCACTGTTCTAAGCGCTGGGGTAGACACAGGGTAATCAGGTTGTCCCATGTGGGGCTCACAGTCTTAATCCCCATTTTACAGATGAGGGAACTGAGGCACAGAGAAGTGAAGTGACTTGCCCACAGTCACACAGCTGACAAGTGGCTCTACTGTACGCAGAGCACTGAGCTAAGCACTTGGGAAAGTACATCACAGCAATAAACAGTGACATTCCCTGCCCACAATGAGCTCGCAGGCTAGAGTTGGGGAGACAGACATCAATATAAATAATTAAAATGACAGATATGTACATAAATGCTTTGGGGCAGGAGGGATGAAGAGCAAACGGATAAATGAAATGACAGCTTTGTCCATAAGTGCTGTGGAACTGGGAGGGGGGAAGAGCAAAGGGAGCAGGTCAGGGCAACGCGGAAGGGAGTGAGAGAAAAGAAAAGAAGAGCTTAATCAGCGAAGGCCTTTTGAAGGAGCCGTGTCTTCAATAAGGCTTTGGAGAGGGAGAGAGTCATTGTCTGTCGGATATTAAGAGGGAGGACATTCCAGGCCAGAGGTAGGACATGGGTGAGAGGTCTGCAGCGAGATAGATGAGATTGAGGTACAGTGAGAAGGTTAGCATTAGAGGAGTGAAGTGTGCCGTCTGGGTTGTAGAAGGAGGTAGGAGGGAGCTAGGTGATGGAGTCGCTTTAAAGTCAATGGAGAGGAATTTTTGTTCGACACGGAGGTGGATGGGCAAGAACTGGAGTTTTTTGAGGAGCGGGGTGATGTGTCCAGAGCGTTTTTGTAGAAAAAAGATCCGGGCAACCGACCGAAGTATGCACTGAAGTGGGAAAAGACAGGAGGCTGGGAGGCCAGCAAGAAGGCTGATGCAGTCATCCAGGTGGGATAAGATGAATGGAGGCAGTATGGATGGGGAGGAAAGGGCAGATTTTAGCGATGTTGTGAAGTTGGGACTTACAGGATTTGGAGATGGATTGAATATGTGGGTTGAACGAGAGAGAGGAGTCACGGATAACACCAAGGTTACGAGCTTGGGAGACAGGAAGGATGGTGGTGCCATCTATAGCGATGGGAAAGTCACAGGGACGACAGAGTTTGGGTGGGAAGATAAGGAGCTCTGTTTTGGACACGTTAAACTTGAGGTGACGGGAAGACATACAGGTAGAGATGGCTTGAAGGCAGGAGGAGTTCTGAGAATGGAGAGAGAGAGAGAGATCAAGGCTGGAGATATAGATTTGGGTGTCATCTGCGTAAAACTGGTAGTTGAAACCATGAGAGTGAATGAGTTCTCCAAGGGAATGCGTGTAAATGGAGAATAGAAGGGAACGGAGAACTGAACCTTGAGAGACCCCCCCAGTTAGGGGGTGGGAGGCAGAGGAGGAGTCCTCAGAGGAGACTGGTTGCAGATATGTACATATCCCCTGATGCACCCATCTTTTCCTCCTGTGCTGCTGCAGTTTTTTTTTTTAATAGTATCTGTTAAGCTCTTAGCATGTGCCAGAAACTGGCAAAGATATAAACTGATCAGGTTGGACACAGTCCATGACCCACATGGGTCTCACCCTCTTAATTCCCATTTTACAGATGAGGGAACCGAGACACAAAAAAGTATAATAATAATGTTGGTATTTGTTAAGCGCTTACTATGTGCCGAGCACTGTTCTAAGCGTTGGGGTAGACACAGGGGAATCAGGTTGTCCCACGTGGGGCTCACAGTCTTAATCCCCATTTTACAGATGAGGGAACTGAGGCACCGAGAAGTTAAGTGACTTGCCCAAAGTCACACAGCTGGCAAGTGGCAGAGCCAGGGTTCGAACCCATGACCTCTGACTCCAAAGCCCGTGCTCTTTCCAGTGAGCCACGATAGTGACTTGCCCATGGTCACACAGCAAAGTGGCAGAGGTGGGATTAGAACCCAAATCCTTCTGACTTCCAGGCCTGGGCTCTAGCCATTAGGCCACACTGCTTCTCGGTGGTGTAAATTTCTTCTCGTCTTCATCGGGCTCAGAGCTGGGGCAGAGGTGGCCCCAGAACCCCGAGAGGGCAAGCTGTCCTCATCCCTAGTCAGCCCAAACAGTATGGGGAATAGCTAGCCCATGGGCTGAGTTGGGGAATGAGGCTCTGGAACCGCTCTATAGCTACTCTATAAACTCCGTTCGGTGAGACGACCCGTCGCTCAATCAGTGAGTGGAATTTGTTGAGCGCTTCCTGTTTGCAGAGCGCTCTGCTGAGCTCTTGGGAGAGGAGGGAGGGCTGTTATAGAGGAGCAGTGTGGCTTAGTAGAAAGAGCCCCGGCTTGGGAGTCAGAGGTCATGGGTTCTAATCCCGGCTCCGCCACCTGTCAGCTGCGTAACTATGGGCAAGTCACTTCACTTCTCCGTGCCTCAGTTACCTCATCTGTAAAATGGGGATTAAGACGGGGACACCTGGGACAACCTGATCACTTTGTATTTCCCTCAACGCTTAGAACAGTGCTTGGCACATAGTGAGCGCTTAACAAATGCCATTATTATCATCATTATTATTCTCCCTCCTGCTTAGAATGTGAACCCCACGAGGGACAGGGCCTGTGTCTGACCTAATCAGCATGTACCTCCCCCAGCACTTAGCGTTTGATACTTCGTAAGCGCTTATAAAGAAAGAAGGAGGACTCCTTCTGAATCCCCTCAGAAGGGGGTACGGATTGGGGAGGACCCCAAGTTTAAAATCAGTGGCAGGTGGCAGGGATCTCCTGCCTCCCAGTGACTGGCATTGGCCAGAGGCCTAGGCCTTGTCCACCAAGCAAAGCCCTCCAAGTCCCAGGCCTCGTCGATCCCTCTGCCTCAGCGGGGGAGTGACAGGCTCCACCTGCTCACTGCCTTTTGCCAAGAGGAGAGGAGAGGGGTGTGACGGTGCAGCGGTTCATTAGCATGTACCATCTCCAGGAAAACAGAGAGGATTCTGGGAACAGATGTCCAATAAATAGCCCCGAGAGAGACAACCAGCTAAAGATGGGGTAGGGAGGCCCTGGGTATGTTTCACTAGTCCCTCGTGCAGCAGGGACCGCGTCCAACCCAATTTCTTGTCCCTTTGCTCTTCCCCCGTCCCAGCCCCAAAGCACTTATGTACGTATCTCTCGTTTTATTTATTTGTATTGACGTCTGCCTCCCCCACTGTGGACTGTGAGCTCGTGGTGGACGGGGAATAACAATCATAATAATGTTGGTATTTGTTAAGCGCTTACTATGTGCCGGGCACTGTTTTAAGCGCTGGGGGAGATACATGGTAATCAGGTTGTCCGACGTGAGGCTCACAGTCTTGATCCCCATTTTAGAGATGAAGTAACTGAGGCAGCGAGACGTTAAGTGACTTTCTTTCAGTAGTACTTATTGAGCGCTTGCTATGTGCAGAGCACAGTACTAAGTGCTTGGAATGTACAATTTGGCAACAGAGACAATCCCCGCCCAATGACGGGCTCACAGTCTAAACGGCTTGCCCAAAGTCACACAGAAGACAGGTGGCGGAGCCGGGATTAGAACCCACGACCTCCGATTCCTCACCGTTTAATGTTGTATTGTACTTGCCAAGTGCTTAGTACAGTGCTGTGCACACAGCAAGCACTCAATAAATATGATTGAATGACTGAATGATCCCTCTTCCCCAAGAGGACTCCAGGGCTGCTGGATTTAGGAGTGAAATGGATGCTACTTGTCAGAGGGCCCCACCCTCAGGGGATGAGGGGTTTCCCAATCCCTTCACCTTGACAGGGATCAATCAATCAATCACATTTATTGAGTGCTTACTGTGTGCAGAGCACTGTACCAGCGCTTAGGAGATATAACAGACTTGGTAGACACATTCCCTGCCCACGATGAGCTTACAGTATGTAGAGAGGGGAGACAAAACATGAATAGAAATGAATAAATCACGGTTATGTACGGAAGTGCTGTGGGGCTGAGGGAGGGGTGAATAAAAGGACCAAATCTGAGGGCAAGGGGGACGCAGAGGGAGTGGGAGAAGAGGAAAGGGGCAGGGGGGCTTAGTCAGGGAAGGCCTCTTGGAGGAGATGGGCCTTCAATCAGGCTTTGAAGCAGAAGAGTCACTGTCTGTCAGATATGTTCCAGATCAGAGGCAGGGCGTAAGGGAAGGGTTGACGGCGAGCTAGATGAGATCGAGGTGCAGTAAGTTGTCTGAAGTTGATGATGATGACGATAATGATGGTATTTTTTATTATACCACGGTGCCAAGCACCGTTCTAAGCGCTGGGGTAGATACAAGATAATTAGGTTGTCCCCCATGGGGCTCACAGTCTTAATCCCCATTTTACAGATGAGGTAACTGAGGCCCAGAGAAGCTAAGTGACTTGCCCAGACAAGGGGCGGAGCTGGGATTAGCACCCACGACCTCAGACTCCCAAGCCCGGGATCTTTCCACTGAGCCATGCTGCTTCTCCAGCTGGTACAAGAAGGGGATTTGAACCATGGACATCACAGTGTGGGAGCACGGCCCTGACCCAAAGGCTACCTGGATAGGGCAGTGTAGCCTAATGGAAAGAGCCTGAAAGTCAGAGGACCTGGGTTCTAACGCAGAGTCTGCCGGTTGCTTATGGTGTGACCTAGGGCAAGTCAATTTAACCTCTCTGTGCCTTTGTTTTCTTATCTGTAAAATGGGGATTCACAGCCTGTTCTCCTTCCTACTTCCACGAGAAGCAGTGTGGCCTAATGGACAGAGCCTTGGCCTAGGAGTCAGAAGAAACTGGGTTCTAATCCCAGCTCTTTTACTTATAGACTGTGTGGCCTTGGGCAAGTTACTTCACTTCTCTGGACCTCAGTTCCCTCATCTGTAAAATGGGGATTAAGACTGTGAGCCCCATGTGGGACAGGGATTATATCCCACCTGATTAGCTTGTATCTCTCCCAGCGCTTAGAACAGTGCCTGGCTCATAATAAGTGTCTAAGCAGCGTGGCTCAGTGGAAAGAGCACGGGCTCTGGAGTCAGAGTTCATGGGTTCGAATCCCAGCTCGGCCACTTGTCAGCTGTGTGACTTTGGGCAAGTCACTTAACTTCTCTGTGCCTCGGTTACCTCATCTGTAAAATGGGGATTAAGACTGTGAGCCCCACGTGGGACAACCTGATTCCCGTGTCTACCCCAGTGCTTAGAACAGTGCTCGGCACATAGTAAGCGCTTAACAAATACCAACATTATTATTATTATTGTTATTATTACTATGACTTTGAGTACTTTATGGGACAGGCATTGTATCCAACCTGATTAATTTGCTCCTACCCCAGTGCTTAAAAACAGTGCTTAAAACAGTGCTTAATACATCATCATCATCATCATCATAATAATAATGGTATTTGTTAAGCGCTTACTATGTGCAGAGCAGTGTTCTAAGCGCTGGGGTACACACAGGGTAATCAGGGTGCCCCGCGTGAGGCTCACAGTCTTCATCCCCATTTTACAGATGAGGGAACTGAGGCACAGAGAAGTTAAGTGACTTGCCCACAGTCACACAGCTGACAAGTGGCAGAGTCAGGTTTAGAACCCAAGACCTCCGACTTCCAAACCCGTGCTTTTTCCACTAAGCCACGCTGCTTCTCGTAAACACATTCCCTGCTCTCAGTAAACTCACAGTCAGGAGGAGGAGGCAGACCTTAATATTAATAAATAAATTAAATTACAAAGATGTACATAAGTGAGATGGGGCTGAGGGCAGGATGAATAAAGGGTGCAAATCCTAGTGCCAGTATGATGCAGAAGAAGGCGTGGGAGAAGAGAAAATGAGGGCTCAGTCGGGGAAAATGTGCTTTTCATAGGTCTCCGAAGGTGGGGAGAGTGTCGGATATGAAGAGGGAGGGCATTCCAGGCCACATGCAGGACATGGGCGAGAAGGTGGCGAAGAGATAGATGAGGTGGAGGTACAGTGAGTAAAGTTGGCATTAGAGGAGCTAAATTTGCGAGCTGGGTTGTAGAAGGAGAGGAGCGAGGTGAGGTAGGAGGGGGCAAGGTGATCGAGTGCTTTAAAGCCAATGGTGAGGAGTTTCTGTTTGTTGTGGAGATGAATGGGCAACCACTGGAGTTTCCCGAGGGGTGAGAAAAACATGGCCCGAAGGTTTCTGTAGAAAAATCATCCGGGAAGCAGAATGACGTATGGACTGAAGTGGGGAGAAACAGGAGGCTGGGAGGTCAGCGGGGAGGTCGATGCAGTCATCGAGGCGGGATAGGTTAAGTGCTTGGCTTAACAACGTAGCTGTTTGCATGGAGAGAATGGGAATTGTTACTCATCTAGGCTGAGTATGGAAGTGGTGTTTTCAAGCCTTCTTTGTGTCCTAGCAGACTTCTTGTACGAAGCACTTCAAGTAGTTGATACTAACCCGCAGAGTCCTTGAGGGAGAACTGAAAGTGTTCTAGCTCTGGAGAAACATCCAGAGGGAAGCTAAACTAAGCCTAGGCTCCCTCAGAGCTCATTGGTTGGGCTAGGCTGGGAACACAGACCATCAAGCAACATGGACTAGTGGTTAGAGCACAGGTCTGGGAGGCAGAAGGACCTGGGTTCTAATCCCAGCTCTGCCACGTGCTTGCAGTGTGACCTTGGGCAAGTCACTTCACTTTTCTGTGCCTCAGTTACCTCATCTGTACTATGGCGATTAAGACCGTGAGCCCCATGTGGGACAAGGACGGTTTCCAATCTGATTGGCTTGTATTGAGCCCAGAACTTAGGACAGGGCCTGGGAGACGCAGCGTGGCGCAGGGGAAAGAGCCCGGCCTTTGGAGTCAGGGCTCATGAGTTCGAATCCCAGCTCTGCCACTTGTCGGCTGTGTGACTGTGGGCAAGTCACTTCACTTCTCTGTGCCTCAGTTCCCTCATCTGTAAAATGGGGATTAAGACTGTGAGCCCCACGTGGGACGACCTGATTCCCCTGTGTCTACCCCAGCGCTTAGAACAGTGCTCTGCACATAGTAAGCGCTTAACAAATACCAACATTATTATTATTATTATTGTTATTAATCCCGGGTCTTCCACTTGCCTGCTGCGTGGCAAGTCACTTCACTTCTCTGTGCCTCAGTTACCTCATCTGTAAAATAGGGATTAAGACTGTGAGCCTCAGGTGGGACAGGGACTGTGTCTAACCTGATTTGCTTGTATCCAACCCAGCGCTTAGTACAGTGCCTGGCACACAGTAAGCGCTTAACAAATACCACAATTACTGTTACTGTTATTATAGTAAGCACTTAACAAATACCATAAAAAAATAATCTGAGCCCTTCTTCCTCTCTTCCCACTCCCTTCTGTGTCTCCCTGACTCGTTCCCTTTATTCATCCCCCCTCCCAGCCCCACACCACT
The DNA here is from genome assembly GCF_004115215.2 of Ornithorhynchus anatinus. Lineage (NCBI taxonomy): Eukaryota > Metazoa > Chordata > Mammalia > Monotremata > Ornithorhynchidae > Ornithorhynchus > Ornithorhynchus anatinus. The sequence continues at coordinate 133,729,342 of NC_041728.1, forward strand.
TAGGTTCCTATCTGTCATTTTGATTAATTATAATTAGTGGTTATTATTAATGTCATCTCCCCCTCTAGACTGTAAGCTCGTTGTGGGCAGGGAATGTGTCCGTTTATTGTTCTCTTGTACTCTCCCAAGCGCTTAGTACAGTGCTCTATTTATTGCCCTTGATTCTATTTATTGCCCTTGATTCTATTTATCGCCATTGTTCTTGTCTGTCCGTCTCCCCCGATTAGACCGTAAGCCGTCAAAGGGCAGGGACTGTCTCTATCTGTTACCGATTTGTACATTCCAAGTGCTCAGTACAGTGCTCTGCACATAGGAAGCACTCAATAAATACTGTTGAATGAATGAATGCACAATTAGCACTCAATAAATATGATTGACTGACCGACCTTCCTATCACTGTCATTGGTATTTACTGAGTGCTCACTCTGTGCAGAGCACTGAACTAAATGCTACCTCTAGTGAGATCCTTGAGAGAAACCATCTCTTGAGCTTTGACTGACTGATGGAGCCCACTTGCCAGCAGAGTTTTGTTGGAATGGGGAACTCTTGTCCATCTGGGCCGATGGGAAGACAGAATGGATAACGGACATTCTTGCGGTGCCATTCCCCCTCCTCCAAGCCAATTTTGCCTCCTCCACTATCAAGCCTGTATCAGAGTTGCTAATAAGAAGTCGAGCTGATTGATTGGAGTTTCGGCTTCTTCCGTGCCCTTCCTGCTCTCAGGTCAGGGGGGCTAATGAGCCATGAAATGGCCTAAAGGCAACAGCTGGGGAGGAGAAGCCAGAAACCAGTCTAATCAATCCCAGAATCAGCCAGTTAATAATTTATGGTAGTCCCTGGCTTTCAGGAACCACCACCACTTTCCTACTGCTCCTTATTAATCGGAAACTGCACATCTCAGTCAACAGAAAGGCCAGTTGGAATAGTGGCGTGAAGAGAAAATCCCTTCTGCTCGATGTGACCAACTGATGACTCTTTTTAGTGTAGTCTCTAATTTGAATAACTGTCATCGTAAATTTATTACCGGCAGACTTGGAATTCAGAACAGTCTGGTCCTCTGGTTTTAGTCACTAACAGTACAACTCTGGGTTTTTGAAAAATCTGTCACTTCAGATCCTTTAGGTTCCCATAAAACTTGGACCAAGGTAATATCTAGATCTTTCTACCAAAAAGCTTAGAATCCCTAATCAGCGGTATTTTTTGAGCACCCACTAATAACAATAATGTTGGTATTTGTTAAGCGCTTACTAGGTGCAGAGCACTGTTCTAAGCGCTGGGGAAGACACAGGGGAATCAGGTTGTCCCACGTGGGGCTCACAGTCTTAATCCCCATTTTACAGATGAGGGAACTGAGGCACAGAGAAGTGAAGTGACTTGCCCACAGTCCCACAGCTGACAAGTGGCAGAGCCAGAAGTCGAACCCATGACCTCTGACTCCAAAGCCCGAGCTCTTTCCACTGAGCCACGCTGCTTCTCCTACTACTACCAAGTGTGAACCACTGTAGTAAACTCTGGGGAGAGTACAAAATTCAGTCACATTTATTGAGCGCTTACTCTACGGAGAGCACTGTACTAAGCACTTGGGAGAGTCCATTACAGCAATAAACAGACGCATTCCCTGACCACAATAAGCCCCCTTTTCCTCAGCTCCCCCTCCCTTCTGCGTCACCTTGACCCGGTCCCTTTGGTCTCCCCCCCATCCCACAGCACTTATGTATATATCTATAATTCTATTTATTTATATTGATGCCTGTTTACTTGTTTTGATGCCTGTCTTCTCCCCTCTAGACTGTAAGCCCGTTGTGGGAAGGGATCGTCTGTCTTCATTGCTGTATTGTACTTTCCAAGAGCTTAGTACAGCGCTCTGCATACAGTAAGCGCTCAATAAATACGATCGAATGAATAAATGAATGAATAAAGAAGCAAGAAGATCCAAGTTCCCTGCCCTCAAGGAGCTACAATTTAAAGCGGGGAGAAGGACAACTTTCCAAATAGTGGGTGGAGGTGGATAAGACCGGAAGTGAGTTCAAGTATCTCAGGATAAAATAGCAGAAGTAACTGAATACACAAATGAAATCCAAATTAAAATTCACATATCTACGTAAGTGTCGATGATAGGAAACAAAATACCTAGGTGCTATTAGTGGCTAGGAGTAACTTCATCTGTAGTGTGTGCCTATTTTTACCCAAATTGGCTCTCTGTATCTTTTAACATTCTGTACCTCTGCTGGCTTTCGAACTGCCTTTCCCTCCCCTGCACTATTTCATCTTGGATTCAGCACTTAGTCAATTATTTGAAATTAGCTCCTGGAACAACCATAAGCAGTCGAGAGGACTGGTAGCTCTGACATGGAAAGAAGATTTTTTTATCATCTGAATGACGCTGGGCCCACTACCTTTTCACATAATTTGATCTTTCTCAGGGAGGAACGGAGGGTGGTGTTAAAGGTGAAACAGCCCCATTTTGGGGGGCCCAAGAGCGTGGGGGGAACTGGAGTTCAACCAGTTAAAGCCCAAACTTGGGGCACCAAATGACTGCCTGTGTTGTCATCACCACTGTCTGCTGTGTGACCTCCGGCAAGTCACTTTCCTTCTCTGTGCTTCAGACCTCACCTGTAAAATAGGGATCAAGACTGTGAACCCTCTTGGGACAATGAATGTATCCAACCTGATTATCTCGTATCTACCTCAACGCTTAGAACGGTGCCTGGCACATAGTAAGCACTTAACGAATACCACAATTATTATGAGAAGCCGCATGGTCTAGTGGAAAGAGCACGGCCTGGGAGTCAGAAGACCTGGGTTCTAATCCCGGCTCTGCCACATGTCTGCGGTGTGACCTTGGGCAGGTCACTTCACTTCTCTGTGCCTCAGTTACCTCATCTATAAAATGGGGATCAAGACTGTGAGCTCCATGAGGGACAGGGACTATGTCCAACCTGATTTGCTTGTATTCACCCCAGTGCTTAGAACAGTGTGCTTGTCACATAGTAAGCACTTAACACATACCACACTTATTTAGTATTATTATTATTTTCTCACATCTTTGCCTTCAAGATGATGAAGGTATTAATTAAGTGCTTACTATGTGCCAAGCACTGTTCTAAGCACTAGGGTAAATACAAGGTAATCAGGTTGTCCCACGTGGGCCTCACCGTTTTAATCCCCATTATCCAGATGAGGTAACCGAGGCACAGAGAAGTTAAGTGACTTGCCCAAAATCACACACCTGAGAAGTGGCAGAGCCAGGATTAGAACCCATGACCTCTGATTCCCAAGCCTGGGCTCTTTCCACTCAGCCACGCTGCTTGTGCTCGTTGCAGCTGCACCGACTGTAGAAATTCTCTCCCGAGTCCCCAGAAGTTTTATGTTCTTTAGCCATTGTTTTTATTAACCTTGGAACACCATGGGAAAACAAAGCTTTCCACTTATTCTCAAGATGAACCATTGTGTTTCTTAATGATAACAGAGCTGTATTCTCCCTGTGTCTAACTTTCACCATGGGGTGTTAACGCTTTGGTCAGGTCCCTGTTCGTTGTGGGCAGGTTATATGTAAACCAACTCTGCTATACTGTTATATTGTATTTTTCCAAGTGCTTAGTACAGTGCTCTGCACAGCATGGCCCAGTGGGAAAAGCCTGGGCCTGCAAGACAGAAGGACCTGGGTTCTACCTTTGCCACCTGTCTGCTCTGTGACCCTGGGCAAGTCACTTCTCTGTGCCTCAGTTACCTCATCTGTCAAATGAGGATTAAGACTTTGAGCCCCATGTAGGGCAGGGACCATAATAATTATAATGTTGGTATTTGCTAAGCGCTTACTATGTGCAGAGCACTGTTCTAAGCGCTGGGGTAGATACAGGGTAATCAGGTTGTCCCACGTGAGGCTCACAGTTAATCCCCATTTTACAGATGAGGTAATTGAGGCACAGAGAAGTGAAGTGACTTTGCCCACAGTCACACAGCTGACAAGTGGCAGAGCAGGAATTCGAACCCATGACCTCTGACTCAGTAAGCACTTAACCAATATAATAATAATAATAATAATGTTGGTATTTGTTAAGCGCTTACTATGTGCCGAGCACTGTTCTAAGCGCTGGGGTAGACACAGGGGAATCAGGATGTCCCACGTGGGGCTCACACTCTTAATCCCCATTTTACAGATGAGGTAACTGAGGCACAGAGAAGTGAAGTGACTTGCCCACAGTCACACAGCCGACAAGTGGCAGAGCTGGGATTCGAACTCATGACCTCTGACTCCAAAGCCCGGGCTCTTTCCACTGAGCCACGCTGCTCCTCCTAATAATAATATCATTATTATGATGATGATGATTGCTAATAATAATCATCAGCGCTTAACAAATGCCATTATTATGATGATGATTGTTAATAATCATCATCATGATCATGAATATGATCCATCAATTGATTTGATTCATTTCGGTAAATTGTGAAGTCGTTATACCCAGTTTTCCTATAGCATAGGTTTTTGCTTTCGAAAAACTAACATTATAGGATGATTGCACCATAGTTTCCATTGATTCCGTGGACATTCGTGTTTAGGGGATAGATCGTTCAAAGATCCTCCCTTGAATAATAATGATGGTATTTGTTAGGTGCTTACTATGTACCAGGCACTTTATTAAGCGCTACAAGGCAAATGCTTAGTACAGTGCTCTGCACACATTAAGAACTCAAAAAATACAAGTGAATGAATCAAGTTGGATCCAGTCCCCATCCCATGTGGGGCTCCCAGTCTCAATCCCCATTGTATAGATGAGGTAACTGAGACCCAGAGAATTAAAGTGACTTGCCCAAGATCACCTAGTAGACAAGTGGTGGAGCTGGGATTAGAACCCACGCCCTTCTGATTCCCAGGCCTGTGCTCTAACCACCACAGCATGCTGTTTCTCTGAATGACAGTTTTCACTTTAAACTCATATTACCGTCATGACCCACCACTAGGAAGATGAGCACAGCCGTTTCTTCCGGCACTAACTCTAACTTGTGCCAATTCGTGGATTGTATTTGAGGAAGAAGGTGTCTTAATTCATTCATCGTGTTGTATGCATTCATTCAGTCAGTGGCATTTATTGAGCGCTTACTGTGTGCAGAGCACTGTACTAACCTCTTGGAAAGTACAACTTGGCAATAAATAGAGACAATCCCTACCCTCAGTTAACTCATCTGTAAAATGGGAATTAAGATTGGGAGCCTCATGTGGGACAATGTACATCGCCTTGATTCTATTTAGTTGCCATTGTTTTTATGAGATGTTCTTCCCCTTGACTCTATTTATCGCCATCGTTCTCGTCTGTCCGTCTCCCCCGATTAGACCGTGAGCCCGTCAAACGGCAGGGACTGTCTCTATCTGTTGCCGACTTGTTCATTCCAAGCGCTTAGTACAGTGCTCTGCACATAGTAAGCGCTCAATAAATACTATTGAATTAATGAATGAATGACAATGTGATTACCCTGTATCTCCCCCCAGCGCTTAGAACAGTGCTCTGCACATAGTAAGCGCTTAACAAATACCAACATTATTATTTTTACAAAGGGTTCACAGTCTAGAAGAGGGGAGACAGACAACAAAACAAAGCAAAACAGGTAGACAGGCATCAATAGCATCAATATAAATAAATAGAATTACAGATATATACACATCATTAATAAAATAAATAGAATAATAAATATGTACATATATACACAAGTTCTGCGGGGTGGGGAGGGAGCTTAAAACAGTGCTTTGCACATAGTAAGCGCTTAACAAATGCTATTATTATTATTAGGGGGGGAGTAGGGGCATTGGGGAAGGGAGGGGGAGCAGAGGAAAAGGGGGGCTTAGTCTGGGAAGGCCTCCTGGAGGAGGTGAGCCTTCAGTAGGGATTTGGAGGGGAGAAGTGTGCTAGTTTGGTGGATGTGAGGAGGGAGGGCATTCCAGGCCAGAAGTAGGACGTGGGCCAGGGATCGACGGAGGGACAGGCGAGAACGGGGCCCAGTGAGGAGGTGAGCGGCGGCAGAGGAGGGGAGTGTGAGGGTTGGGCTCGAGAAGGAGAGAAGGAAGGTGAGGTAGGAGAGGGCAAGGCGATGGAGAGCTTTGAAGCCGATGGTGAGGAACTTTTATTTGATGTAGAGGTGGATTGGAAACCACTGGAGATTTTTGAGGAGGTGGGTGACATGCCCAAACTGTATAAGGAAAACCCATATTATTGCAGAACTGGGTATATCTTAGATCCCACCATCAGTGATCTCTTCTTCACAGCAAGGTTGTGAGACGCATTTCTGAGTTGGGACAGGTCAGGGAGAAGGATGGGAAGAGAAGCAGCGTGGCTTAGGAGATGGAACCTGGGCCTGTGAGTCAGAAGGACCTGGGTTCTAATCTCGGCTCTGCCCCGTGTCTGTTGTGTGACCTCGGGCAAGTGGCTTCATCTCTCTGGGCCTCAGTTACCTCATTTGGAAAATGGGGATTAAGAGTGTGCTCTTCACATGAAACAGGGACTGTGTCCAACCTAATTAACTTGTACCTACCCCAGCTACTTAGAACGGTGTTTGGCACATAGCAAGTGCTTAACAAACACCATCATTATTATTATTATCATTATTATTCAGATCAGGGGGCAACTTGGAGCCAAGATCTTCCTTCCCTCGTTTTGCGCTTACTATGAGAAGCAGCATGGCTCAGTGGAAAGAGCACGAGCTTGGGAGTCAGAGGTCATGGGTTCTAGTCCTGATTCTGACACTTGTCTGCCGAGTGACTTTGGGCAAGTCACTTAACTTCTCTGTGCTTCGGTTACCTCATCTGTAAAATGGGGATGAAGACTGTGAGCCCCACATGGGACAACCTGATTACCTTGTGTCTACCCCAGCGCTTAGAACAGTGCTTGGCATATAGTAAGTGCTTAACATATACCATTATTATTATTAACAAATACCATTCAAAAAAATGAACTGGATTTCAACCCAAAGGCAAGTTGTTTAGGGGTTTTTACATGCGGAGGGGTGAAGATGAGGCTGTTTGAAGCAGAGGTCAAATGGTTGCTTGGCCTGGATTGAGAAGCACAGTAAAGGCATTGTAAAAAAGTGATCCCCATCTCTGTGGCCATAACCATCCCAGCTCTTCAGCCATCTCTTTCAAAGGAGGTATTTCCAGCTTCTCTCTCAAACATACTTAATTGTGGAACCGCCCCCCCCGGAAAATTTGTCAACAGATTTGGCGAGTCCATTCTCAGTTTTCCACATGTCTGTCTTCTCCTAAGGGGGCAGGGATTGCATTATTCACCTCTGTTGCATTCTAAATAAAATAAAAATAAATTCTCGTACTTGTTAGCACTTACTATGTGCCAAGCACTGTTCTAAGCGCTGGGGTAGATGCAAGTGAATCAGGTTGGACACAGTCCCTGTCCCACATGGAGCTCACACTCTTAATCCCTATTGTACAGATGAGGCAATGGAGGCCCAGAGAAGTGAAGTGACTTGCCCAAGGTCACACAGCAAACATGTAGCCAAGTTAGAATTAGAACCCATGTCCTTCTGACTCCCAGGTCTGTTCTCTATCCACTACTTTCCCAAGTGCTTTGTTCAGTGTTCTGCACACAAGTAAGCCCTCAGCAAATACCACAGATTGATAGGAGACAATTCTCTCTTGTGCCATGAGGTGAACATTCATTTTTTTTGCCCTCAATGTAGATTGTCCCATGTTTTTAATCACCTGACGTTTTCTAGAATCTTCATTTGGATTTCGTTCTCTCAAGAAGACTTAGCACATTTGTGGCTTCTTTGTGATTTTTGGTTAAAGCTATTGTTTCTTCTTTAGAGTAAAAGCTGCATATTTCCATCCAACATTACAATTCCACGATTGGCCAATATGGTACTCAGTATGTAAAGTTCTCTCTTCACTTACAGAGGCAACTCACTATCCAACAATGCCCTTCTGACTTTCATGAAATGGATCCATGCTGGTTTCTTCCACCTCCTCCCTTCTCCACCAGTGTGTTGGCCTGGCCTCGTTCAGTTCCTGGCCACCCGGTAGCTTTCTTTCCTTTGATTTTTTTGCCATGTAAATTGGATGGATTTTTATGGACAAGATTTCGTGTTCATCAGTTCGACCTTCCGGAGGTTCAATCAAGGCCAACTATCTGAGATAGCAACGGCAATTCTTGCATTTTTCTTTTCGGTTCTCTTACATCAATTGCCCGTCTATTACATCAGCAAAGAGTAGGTTTGGAAGACATCGGCATCACTAGTGTGATTGCTAGGAGGGTGAGCATAGTGTAGCAATCACGCATATTTTTCCAAATGTCCAGCGTGGCTCAGTGGAAAGAGCACGGGCTTGGGAGTCAGAGGTCATGGGCTTGAACCCCGGCTCTGCCACTTGTCAGCTAACTGTGGGCAAGTCACTTCACTTCTCGGCGCCTCAGTTCCCTCATCTCTAAAATGAGGATGAAGACTGTGAGCCTCACGTGGGACAACCTGATTACCCTGGATCTCCCCCAGCGCTTAGAACGGTGCTCTGCACATAGTAAGTGCTTAACAAATACCAACATTATTATTAGTGTTCAGTATTTCTACGGCACAAAAGGCCTGTGCCTCTTCTGGAGTCCCTTTCTCCAGGAAAAGGGAGAGGTCCATTAAGAAGGGGGTGAAGGGTCGGTTTTTAACAGTGTTTTAGACTAGAGCAGGCCCTTTGTTTGCAGTCTTTCCTCAGGCCCAGCCGCACCTACCGGAGTTTTCCCGTTAACTTCAGGGGATTGTCTGTTGGTTTTGAAACAGTCAATCACCTTGCCCCTTCCTACCTCACCTCACTCCTCTCCTACTACAACACAGCCCGCCATTTAAATCATGTATTCAAACCCAAAGTTTTTCGCATCTTTGTGAACCTGGATTGGTCATTTAATTATGCTGTCATTCGGGCTGACTGGCTAGCCGTTGATTGAGGGGGCAGTTGGGCATAAGCTGTTGCTTCCAGTTGACCCTAATGGTGACCCGCATCAAACAGAAACCCCTCACCATTGGTTTTAAAGCAGTCAATCCCTTTGCACCCTCCTACCTCACCTCGCCACTCTCCTACTACAGCCCAGCCCCCACACTTCGCCCCTCTAATGCCAACCTTCTCACTGGATCTCCATCTCGTCTATCTTGCCGCCGACCTCTCGCCCACGTCCTGCCTCTGGCCTAGAATGCCCTCCCTCCTCATAGCTGACAGACACTCTCCCCCACTTCAAAGCGTTATTGAAGACCCATCTCCTCCAAGAAGCCTTCCCTGACTAAGCCCTCCTTTCCTCCTCTCCCACTCCCTTCTGTGTCGCCCTGACTTGCTCCCTTTATTCATCCGCCCGTCCCAGCCCCACAGCACTTATATAGAGATCTGTAATTTATTGATTTATGTTAATGTCTGCCTCTCCCACTAGGCTGTAAGCTCACTATGGCAGGGAATGTGTCTGTTATATTGTTATATTGTACTCTCCCAAGCGCTTAGAACAATGCTCTGCACCCAGTAAGCATTCAGTAACTACAATTGATTGACACAAACTCCCACACTATCTATCCTTCTGATTTCCTCCTTCCTCCCATCTTGTCCCCCTCTCTTTCTTAGAGCTTCTTGGAAAACAGTGTCCTCAGAAACCAACGATCAGCAGTGAACAGTTGATAAGCAACGAGGTCTAGTGGCTAAGGCACAGGCCTGGTATAGAAGGACCTGAGTTCTCATCCTGGCTCTGCCACTTGTTTGGTGTGTGACCTTGGGAAAATCACTTCACTTCTCTGTCCTCAGTTCCCTCATGCGTTCATTCAATCGTATTTATTAAGCTCTTACTGTGGGCAGAGCACTGTTCCTAGCGATTGGGAAAGAACAATACAACCAATAAACAGTGACATTCCCTGCCCCCAATGAGCTCACAGTCGAGAGGGAGGGAGATTCATTCAGTCGTGTTTACTGAGCGCTTACTGTGCACAGGGTATTGAACGAAGGACTTGGGAAAGTAAAATACAACAATAAAAAGTGGCATTCCCTGCCCACAACGAACTTACAGTCTAGAGGGGAAATGGGGATTAATACTGGAAGCCCCATGTGGAACATGGACTGTGTCCATCCTTATTTGTTTGTATCTCCCCCAACGGTTAGTACACTGCCTGACAAAAAAAAAAAAACCACTCTCTTCTGGGTTCTCTTTTTATTAAGTGCCTTCTTACTGAGGTAGCCATCGGGTATCAGAGAAGCAGCGTGGCTCAGTGTAAAGAGCCCGGGCTTGGGTGTCAGAGGTCATGGGTTCGAATCGCAGCTCTGCCGCTTGTCAGATGTGTGACTTTGGGTAAGTCACTTAACGTCTCTGTGCCTCAGCTACCTCATCTGTAAAATGGGGATTAAAACTGTGAGCCCCATGTGGGACAACCTGATTATCTCGTATCCCCCCAGCACTTAGAACAGTGCTTTGCACATACGTGGGACAACCTGATTACCCTGTATCTCCCCCAGCGCTTGCTTAGAACAGTGCTCTGCACATAGTAAGCGCTTAACAAATACCAACATTATTATAGAAAGCGCTTAACAAATACCACCCTTTTTATTATTATTACCTTCAGCCTCGGGGAGCCAGGGATTGCTTCAATCCAGGCCTGATGGTCCGATAGCCAAAGCTTATTGGTGGTTTTCGACTCCAATAAGACTATGCTCCATTTGTTACTGAAAAAGTGGAAGCTGTGTTTGGTTCGGTGCAGGAAAGGGGCAGTGGAGGAGGACACAGAGGACTACAACAATAAACTTTTGTCTCTGACATGTTCTGAAGGGCTTTTATCCTCACCCATTTATATGCTTACCCAGGGCTTTTTTTTGCTACTAGGCCTGGGGCTGGCTCAGGGCCATGTTAAACCTCTCTTTTTCCCTCCCCTTGGGCCCGGGGCTAATGGATTTTTCAGGGCTCCCATGTGACCGGTGACACCGGTGATGACATTGGTATCATCTTTCTGGCTTCTCCGATTCCCGTCTGGACCTCGAGGGAGTCCCATGCTACCCCTCATACTCTCCCTTCCCCCCTGGAAATGCCCCACTCTCCCGGCCCAGGAGACTGATCTGTTTAGTACCCCCCAGCTACTTCATTCCCACCACTTAGGTTCACTAATCCTCTCGCTATTAGCACTCGCTAATCCCTCAGATATTAGCATTAACCAATTAATGCAAATTGTTGGGGCAATTAGCTAATGCAAATTGCTGGAGCGAGTAGCTAGAGAATGGGGGGAGTTGTTCAGCTCAGTGGCTGCTTGGGCTGGGGGCTTTCTAGAGGCTGCAGCTGGTGGGGTTCCACCTGGGTCAGTTTCCCCCCTCCCCTAACCCCCTCGATTTCCAGCCAGGGATATGGGGGTGGGGAAGGTGATGAGAAGATAATAACAATGTTGGTATTTGTTAACGCTTACTATGTGCAGAGCACTGTTCTAAGCGCTGGGGTAGATACAGGGTAATGAGGTTGTCCCACGTGAGGCTCACAGTCTTCATCCCCATTTTACAGATGAGGTAACTGAGGCTCAGAGAAGTGAAGTGACTTTCCCACACTCATACAGCTGACAAGTGGCAGAGCCGGGATTCGAACCCATGACCTCTGATTCCCAAGATAGTCACTCAGTGAATCAGTCAGTTGCTTACTGTGTGCAGAGCAGTGTCTTAAACCCTAGGATAGTACAATATAACCTTAAACAGACACATTCCCTGTCCCCAACGAGTTTACAGGTTAGAGGGGGGAGACAGAGATGAATGTCTTGTCTTGTCTTTTGTCCATCTGTCTCCCCTAGTTAGACTGTGAGCCCGTCATTGGGCAGGGATTGTCTCTGTTGCCGAATTGTACATTTCAAGCGCTTAGTACAGTGCTCTGCACATACTGCAAATACTATTGAATGAATGAATGAATAAACAGACATAAATAGAGATAAATAAATGACAGATATGGACAGTGCTGTGGGGCCGGGAGGGGGGATAAATAAAGCAGCGAGGCTTAGTGGAAGGATTCCCGGGCTCGAAAGTCAGAGGTCGTGGGTTCTAATCCCAGCTCTGCCACTTATCGGCTGTGTGACTTTGGGCAAGTCACTTCACTGTGCCTCAGTTTCCTCATCGGTAAAATGGGGATTAAGTCTGTGAGCCCCATGTGGAACAATCTTGTATCCACCCCAGTACTTAGAACAGCGCTTGGCACATAGTAAGCGCTTAACGAATACCATCATTATTCTCCCCTTCTGGACTGTGAGCCCATTGTTGGGAAGGGATTGTCTCTATTTGTTGCTGAATTGGACTTTCCAAGCGCTTAGTACAGTGGTCTGCACACAGTAAGCGCTCAGTAAATATGATTGAATGAATGAATGAATAAGGGAGCAAATCCGGGAGATTTAGAAAGGAGTGGGAGACGGGGGCAGGGGAAAGAGGGGCTTAGTCAGGGAAGGCTTCTTGGAGGAGATGGGCCTTCAATAATGTTTTGAAGGTGGGGAGAGTAATTAAGGGAGTGGCTGGGAGTCACACTGGAGGGGGGTGTTCATACCACCTCCCCACCTTGTTCCGGGACCCCAGTCTTCAACCCCTTAAACCTCTTCTGTATTAATCTGACCCTTGCTATACTGTGAGCCTGAGGGAGGGAGAAGATTCCTAAGCGCTTAGTACAGCTGAAGCAGCATGGCTTAGTGGAAAGAGAGAAACAGAGTGGCCTAGCAGAAAGAGCATGGGCTTGGGAGTCAGAGGACATGGGTTTTAATCCCGACCCTACCACTTAGCTGTGTGACTTTGGGCAAGTCACTTAACTTCTCCGTGTTTCAGTTACCGCATCTGTAAAATGGGGATGAAGACGGTGAGCCCCAAGTGGGACAACCTGATTGCCTTGTATCTACCCCAGCGCTTAGAACAGTGTTTGGCACTTAGTAAGCACTTAACAAATGCCATCATTATTATTATTACAGTGCTCTGCACACGGTAATCGCTCACTAAATATGATTGATTGATTCCTCAGTCGTGTTGATCTTGAAGACCAGAGTCAGGAGGTTTCTGTGATGGCAGAGATGGGTCTGCTCTTAAAAAACTCTCCACTCACCCTTTATCATTTTCTAGATCTTTTTTTTTACGGTATTTGCTAAGCACTTACTGTGGGTCAGGCACTGTACTAAATGCTGGGGTAGAAACATAATAATCAGAGTGGACACAGTCCATGTCTCATCTAGGGCCCACAGTCTTAATCTCCATTTTAGAGATGAAGGAATTGAGGCACAGAGAAGTTAAGTGACTTGCACAAGGTCACATGCAGTAAGTGGCAGAGCTGGGATTAGAACCCAGGTCCTCTGGCTCCCAAACCTGTGCTCGTTCCACTAGGCCAACCTGCTTCTCAACAGTCATCTGTCGTTGACTGTTTATTAAGCACCTCACTGACTGACTTTTTTTCCTCCACCATTAACAGATCTAATATTCCGGGAAGGAGGCGGGACTTGGACTGTATAATATGGGCTACAGGAGAAATAGACTTGTTAAATTAGGAGGTTGGGAAGACTCCAATATCTTCTTGGAATAGGCCCAATCCACAAACTGTGATTAACCAGTTAAACAATCTTTTTCAGGGTTTTAATTTTTAATTCCTACCATCACCGTATTTATCTTGATAGAATTTTGAATTGACTTTCTCTGGAACCTGTAGCTTGCTTTAATTTTTTTTTTTTAACTTGTCCAAACACCCGATATATTTAGTCCACATTCCTCTGCTTGCCTCATTCCTTGCCCAACCAAAAATTAGCCTCCCAATCCAGTTTCCGCTAAAAAGTCTTTGTTTCTTGTTAAGTTTATCACCTGATCCCAGTGCTTGCTTTTTCTGGCATTTTTCCCAGTATCACTGTACTTCTTTGCTCTTGTGTGTTTTCAGAATCACACTGCTCGGGTGCAACTTAATTGAGCCTTGTAAAATTTCTTAGAACCAATAAGTATTCCAATAACCCTGGAATCTATTACTCATCCAGTTATTTTACACTTTACGACGTGGCTTAAAACCCTATACAGAGATGTAATAATAATAATGATGGTATTTAATAATGTTGGTATTTGTTAAGCGCTCACTATGTGCAGAGCACTGTTCTAAGCGCTGGGGTAGATACAGGGTAACCAGTTTGTCCCATATGGGGCTCACAGTCTTAATCCCCATTTTACAGATGAGGTAACTGAGGCACAGAGAAGTTAAGTGACTTGCCCACAGTCACACAGTTGACAAGTGGCGGAGCCGGGATTTGAACCCATGACCTCTGACTCCAAAATCCGTGCTCTTTCCACTGAGCCACACTGCTTCCCGATGGTATTTAATAATGTTGGTATTTGTTAAGTGCTTACTATGTGCCAAGCACTGTTCTAAGCACTGGGGTAGATACAAGATAATTAGGTTGTCCCACATCCCCCTAACCTAAGGGCTCACAGTCGTAATCCCCATTTTACAGATGAGGTAACTGAGGCCCAGGGAAGCTAAGTGACTTGCCCAAGGTTACCCAGCAGACAAGCAGCAGAGCCAGAATTAGAACCCAGTTCCTTCTGACTCTCAGGCCCGTGCTCTATCCATTAGGCCGAGCTGCTTCTCGATACAGAGGGAATCAATTATTCAATCTACCAGTGGTATTTATTGAGTGTGTAGTGTGCTGAGCACTGCACTAAACACTTGGGAGAGTACAGCACAACAGAGTTGATAGACAAGTTCCCTATTCATAAGAAGCTTCCAATCTAGAGGAGCAGCATGGCGTAGTGGATAGAGCACGGGCCTGGAAGTCAGAAGGTCATAGGTTCTAATCCTGGCTCCTCCAATGGCCAGGGCAAGTCACTTCTGTGCCTCAGTTACCTCATTTGTAAAATGGGGATTAAGACTGTGAACCCCAAGTGGAACAGGGACTGTGTCCAACCCCATTTGCTTGTATCCACTCCAGGGCTAAATTAGTGCCTGGCACATTCATTCAATTGTAGTTATTGAGCACTTACTGTGTGCAGAGCACTGTACTAAGCACTTGGAAAGTACATAGTAATCGCTTAACAAATACCATGATTATTATCAGAGGGAATGGGTAACCAGTGGAAGATGGAAGAGATTTGAGCAACATAGTGTTTTAGGAAGATGATCCAGGCTGTGGAGTATAGTACAGATTAAAGAGGAGCCAGCTTGACAACAAGAAAGACAGTGTGGGAGGCTGGATTCAGTAATTTAATCAAGAGATAATGAGGGCTGGAATCAGGGATGTGGTCATTTAAACGGAAAGGCAGGACTGGATACAAGAGATGGTATGGAGAAAAAAAGGACATGATTTTGCGGTAACCAGGATTCGAGGGTTGAGATGGTGAGGAGTCATAGATGACAACATATAGGGAGCTTCTGGGAGAGGGAGATGGTAGTGTGGGTTTAAGAGGGAAGAAGAAATGTTCAAATTTAGAATTCATTTTAAGATAGCGGGTATCCTTGTGGAAGAAGAAGAAGTGTAGGATTGCGTAGCAGGAGAGAGAATGGGGCAGCTGAGATAGATTTGTGAGTCATTCATAAAGTAGTAGCTGTTACCATGTAGCTCCCCGAGAGAGTTTGTCTAGAGTGAGAAAAACAAGGAACTCTGAGCTCAGCCTTTTGGGTTGGAAAGTGGGAAGTTGAAGAAAAACTAACAAATGAGATGGAGAAGGGGGCAGCGGAGAACCTGCAGAATGCCATATTGGCGAAGGCAAGATGAGCTAGAATTTCGAGAAGTGGGAAGCGATCAGCAGTGTTTGAAAAGCCCGAGAGGCCAAGGAGTATTTGGACTCGGTGATGAGAAGGAGATTGGCGACCAAAGAGAATGCGGTTTTGCTAGAGCCAAGTGGGCGGAAGGCTGACCGTAGTGGGTCAAAAAGAGTATCGATGTGGAGAGAAAAGAAGGCAGTGAGTGTTCACAACCCCGGGTGAGAATTTTGGGCAAAAATAGAGCGAGGAAGCGGGGCAATGGCTGGAGGGTGTTGTGGGATCCAGGGAAGGCTTTTTAGGATAGGAGAACCTTAAACATGTTTGAGGGCAGAAGGGAAGGAGGGTGAGAGGTTGATGATGCCAGAAGGGAGGAAAAAGGAGTGGGAGGAAGAATTTTTAAGAGATGATCATGGTTAGGATTCAGATCCTGGTGGGGGATGGGGGGAAGGAAGGGGGCTGGTAGATTTTTTTAGAGCAGGTAGAGACCTGGGAAGGAAGGGAAAGGTGATGTGGGAGTGGGAGGGAGAGTGAGTGTTAAGAAGGAAAGGAAGAGACTTAGAGGCTTGCCCCTCTCTCTTCTTTCTTCCCTTTCAATTTTTCTTTTTGTTCTTTCTTCTCCTTACTTCTACCTCCCTTCTCCCTCCTCCCCATACCTAAGTGGTCAGAGTTCTTCTGGCAAATGGGGTAGAGCCTCCCTGATCTAGTTCAAGCCTCATCCATCAGGCAGTGAGCTCACTGTGGGCAGCAATGTGTCTGTCTGTTGCTATATCGTACTCTCCCAAGCACTTAGTATAGTGCTTTCCACACAATAAGTGCTCGATAAATACAATTAATGGAATGAATTAACTGACTTCCGCAATCCAGGACCCGATTCACATAGGATTGTAAGGTGCCGTGAGTATACTCTAACAGCATTTCCTGTCAGTCAAACAGCCAATCAATCAATCCGTCTATCTCACTGCCGACCTCTCGCCCACATCCTGCCTCTGGCTTAGAATACCCTCCCTCCTCAAATCCGACAGTCAGACAATGACTCTCCCCCCTTCAAAGCTTATTGAAGGCCCATCTCCTCCAAGAGGCCTTCCCTGATTAAGCCCCCCTTTCCTCTTCTCCCACTCTCTTCTGTGTCACCCTCCCTTTGTCCCTTTATTCACCGCCCCCAGCCCCACAGCACTTATGTACATATCTATAAGCTATTTATTTATGTGAATGCCGGTCTCCGTCATATTAATTACAATATTAATCATATTATTATTAATATATTTATAATCTTAATTTCTGGGCTTTGAGGATCCAGTTCCTAGACTTATTCACCCCAACTTGCTGGCCAGGAGGAGAGGCGTGGAATGTGTTTAACATTTTCCCAGAGGAGCAGAGCTGGTTATAATGAAAGAAGGTAGGAAATGGAAAGAGAAGTTCACGGTGGGGAGGGAATGCGTTTACTGTTATACTGTTCTATTCCAAGTGTTTAGTACAGTGCTTTGCACCCAATAAGTGCTCCATAAATACAATTAACCGACTACCAATCAGTCCTATTTATTGAGTGCTTATTTTGAGCTGGGCACTGTACTAAGTACTTGGGAGAGAACAATGAAACGGTCTCTGGCGTTTTCTGAGTCTGTGTAATTTTATTGAAAACAGATTGTTCCAATGTTGCCGCAGCAGTTGCTACGTTTGAAGGTTTGAGAGATCACGGTGTGTAAGAATGGCAGAATGGTGATGGCGAGAATGATGATTTTGCCATCTTCTCCAGGAAATTGCTAGGCTCTTGGGACACGTTTTTGATGTACTCTCTGAGCACATGACCACTTCAATCAGCCTCCTCGAAAGGAAAATCCATAGGTTCCCAAGCAGCACAAATAGGTGAAAGCTGGTTTCCCTCCCCTGACATTCTCCTAACTCCACATTTTCCTGGCAGGAAACCTAGAAGCTTTTTTGTGTGATGACATGTTCATTCATTCAATAGTATTTATTGAGTGCTTACTATGTGCAGAGCACTGTACTAGGTGCTTGGAATGTACAATCGGGCAACAGATAGAGACAGTCCCTGCCCAATGACGGGCTCACAGTCTAAATGGGGGAGACGGACAGCAAAGCAAAACATAACAAAACAAAACAAAACAAGACAACATCATCGAGATAAATAGAATCATGGAGATATACACCTCATGTGAGAGAAGCAACGTGGCCTAATGGAAAGAGTGTGAATTTTGGAGTCAGAAGACCTAGCTTCTAATCCCGGCTCTTCCATTCACTTGCTGTGTGGCCTTGGGCAAGTCATTTAACTTCTCTGTGCCTCATTTTCCTCAACAGTAAAATGGGAATTCAATCCTATTCCCTCCTATAGGATTAAATCCTATTCCCTCCTATTTAGACTGTGAGCTCCATGGAGTATAGGGACCTGATAAACTCACATACATTCATTCACTCAATCATATTTATTGAGTGCTTACTGTGTGTAGAGCACTGTACTAAGCGCTTGGAATTACCCCAAGGCTTAGAACAATGCTTGACACATAGTAAACACTTAACAAATACCATAAAAAAGGCCCATCTAGTGCCCATGTGGTTAGTCAGAAGGGTCTGAAGGTATTTAAATTTTTTCATTGTAAGTTTTATGCATGCAGAATTATTTATACTATCCAGGTACCAAACCTAAAACAAAAACCAGTCCCCATGAGCTGTCATAGTCACTTGCTCTACCATCATTACTGGGTTAACAACACTTCAGACACAGTTATGGAAGCAGAGCTGAAAATCGGTTTCATTACAGGATTGTCTATATTCTTAGAAACTCTGCCCTTCAGTCCAAATCTTTTTGTCAGATGATGAACAATTAAAATGATTGTGAAATGGAAATTTAAACCAGCGAGGATAGGGGATGGATTGCCGGTACCAAAATAATTTTTCTATTGACACGAAATCTTTTTGCAAAGCACAGTTACTTGCATTGGCCTTCCTTTTGTTCTTTTCCAACCTGGAATAACCCTTCCAAGACCAGGTTTGTCAAGTATGGGAAAAAGATCGGACAGTGTTTTTTGAAGGCGGCAGCCAAGAGGTCAAGGGGGATCAGGACATCGTGGAGCCTGTTAGAATTGACCATGACAAGGTGATCAGTGAGTTGATTTACAGCATGAAGGCAGCCAGTATTGATAATTCAGACCATAAAGTGAATTTTGGGTTGGAACTCTCCGATTTGACTATCCACACAGAACAAATCACTAGCTAACGGCCCAACACTTCTCTTTCCCTGGGCTTTGAGGATCCAGTTCCTAGATTTATTCCCCCCACCCAGCTGGCCAGGAGGAGAGGCATGGAATGTGTTTAACATTTTCCCAGAGGAGCAGAGCTGGGTATAATGAAAGAAGGTAGGAAATGGAAAGAGAAGGGGCCTTGCCGTTTCCAGTTTTTATGAGCTCAGACAGTGGTGAACCAACTCTTTCTGTACAAAAAGGATGGAAAAGGCTGATAGTGATGTGGAAGGGTCTCTTTGTTTTCACATTTTTGTTATAATCAGGGTGCACAGTGATTGAACAAATAATGGATTGGTTGCCAGTCCAATAAGACATGAATATGCAACAACCATGTGGGCAAATTCTCTTCCAAATACTACCCAGATGTCCCTCCAAAGAGCAGCTTTTTTCTTGTATTTATGAGTTAGATCCACATGCACAAATTCTGGTTAGAGGAAGGCTAAAAACCTTCCTCAGATTATTATTATTTTTAAATAGGATTTGTTAAATACTTACTTTGTGCTAGGCCCTGTTCACAGTAGGCAGATAGTAGGTAGGTAATCAGGATGGACACAGTCTGTGTCCCCCATGAGGCTCACAGTGTTAATCACCATTTTATAGAAGAGGGAACTGAGACCCAGAGAAGTGAAGTGACTTTGCCCAAGGTCACAGAGCAGACGAGTGGCAGAGCCGAGATTAGAACCTATGCATTCTGACTCCCAAACCTGGGTTCTAAGACAGACAAATACAGAGAGAAAACCTACATTCTGGGCAGAATTAAGGCCTATGAAACTCCATTCAACATAAATGAAAAGACAAAGTCCAACTGAAGAAGTCAAAGTCAAACGGGCAGAACTGAATTGAGTTTCAGGAGATTCATTTGGTGGGCTTCTGGGAAAAAGACTGAATGATCATGCGGCATCAACTAATGAGATTTTGATGTGAAGCGTTTGAGGTAACGGCATTAGAATGCCGGGAAACAGACCGGTTTATATGGAACTGTGACCTGGAAGAATGCAAGCACTTTCGAACATGGCTGTTGGCCCATGTTCAAATCCCCTTATATGTAGGTTGAAGGACCATTTTTTTTCCTTCTTAGTCACCAGATTTCTGATCTAGACGTTTCATTTGCGAAATTAACCCTATGGCCGATTCCCATTTTGAAGAATCTAAAGACCTAATTTTACTGTGTGCTCTGCACACAGTAAGCACTCAGTAAATATGATTGATTGATTCTGTAAGGCATTGACTTTGACTTCCATTTTTGTGTCTGAATAGATATATTAATTATATTTATAATTATACAGTTTTTCCTTGTAGTCCAAGATGATGGCACAGATGGCGAAATTAGTACTGAACAATTATTTAATGTTTTTTAACCATTCGGAACTTTCCTTTTATGATTTTGATTTTAGCTCCTAAGCAGTAAAAAAATGCGTTTTAACACTATACATTAAGCCTAGATAATAATAATAATAATAATGTTGGTATTTGTTAAGCGCTTACTATGTGCAGAGCACTATTCTAAGCACTGGGGTAGATACAGGGTAATCAGGTTGTCCCACGTGAGGCTCACACTTAATCCCCATTTTACAGATGAAGTAACTGAGGCACAGAGAAGTGAAGTGACTTGCCCACAGTCACACAGCTGACAAGTGCAGAGCCGGGAGTCGAACCCATGATCTCTGTCTTCAAAGCCCAGGCTCTTTCCACTGCACAGCAACTTGATAGATTTAACAAGTGAACGTTAAATTATTGGTTCTGTTGTGTTATTAAAACAAAGTGCAGTGCCCACACCCAATCAATAGTGCCCGTGGATGCGAAAGATATCGTTCAAATCTAAGTAAGAACTTGGAATTTAAAATCCTTTCTCACCTTTGTTACTGTCTGAACTGAAATTCACGAGGAGCCTTTTTTTAATATTAGAAAATAGCCGATTTATGATCAATCGTTCTCTTCATCAAACCTCTTAGTCTTTTTTTCAATCTTCCATGGGTAAGTTTACGGATATGACAAGTTTGTAGTCTTAATGCGCACTCCGAACCAAGGTCTGTCTTCCTCGTGTGGCAGACGTGGGCATTATTAACGGGGTAATGTCTGCAAAAATCCCTGCACTCCTCAGAAGGAGCAGAACTTAGCAAGACTTGTCCATAGCCCCATGGCTTAATGACAAGAGCACTTGCTTGGGAGTCAGAGGATATGGGTTCTAATGCCGGCTCCTCCACTTATCTGCTGTTTGATGTTGGGCAAGCCAATTAACTTCTCTGTGCCTCAGTTACCTCATCTGTAAAAAGGCGATTAAGACTGTGATCTTCACGTAGGACAACCTGATTACCTTGTATCTAACCCCAGAGCTTGGAACAATGCTTGCACATAGTAAGCGCTTAATGAGTACCATAATAATGATAATCTCAAATCCCTGTCTGGAAATTGATTGATTGATTCATTCAGTCATATTTATCAAGCACATACTAAGCAGTGTACTAAGTGCTTAATTGCACTTAATCATAATCGATTAATCAATCATATCAATTGAGCGCAGAGCACTGTATGAAACCCTTGGGAGAGTATACAGTATGACATGACCTTAGTACCCAGTCCTGGGTTGTGTGGTTATTCATTCATTCATTCATTCAATAGTATTTATTGAGCGCTTACTATGTGCAGAGCACTGTGCTAAGTGCTTGGAATGTACAAATCGGTGACAGATAGAGACAGTCCCTGCCCTTTGACCGGCTTACAATCTAATCGGTGGAGATGGACAGACTAGAACAATAGCAATAATTATTCATTCATTCATTCAATCGTACTTACTGAGTGCTTACCGTGTGCAAGGCACTTTACTAAGCCTTGAGAAGGAACACGGTAGTAATACATTGTTACATTCCCTGCCCACAATGAGTTTACAGTCTAGAGAGGGGGACATTGCTCTATAAATCAAGAATGTATTTAATATCTGAAGATTTACCCTTCAGAGTTATTCGAATCCATGAGGACCTTTTTGGACTTAAAATCATTTGAATTCCTCAGTAAGACCTCTTCACCCATTTTATTTCCGTTTGGACAGGGCTCCCAGCTAGCTCAGTTTCCAGAAACTGTCCCCATTTTGCTCCCTCCCTCCATCTGTCCCAGTCTGACACCGTTTCTGGAAACGTTCCCAGTTTTGGGAGTTGGCCTGGGGAAACTGAACCCCTTCCTTAAATTCACCTTTGGGAGGAGAGACTGGGAGCCACTGCGTGACATTACGGGGCCATATGTAAACTTAAGGAAACAATATGCCAATTAGTTCTTTTAAAAAATCTGGTAGATTTATATCAGGAGGATTATTCATCAGCACTTTTGAGGCCAGTGGTTTAGTTTATTTTAGCACGTTCAAATGAACAGGTGAAAGAAACATCTAAAAGAAGCCTGAAGCGATTGCTTCATGTGGGAATGAATCACTAGACAAGCATTTTTTTTCTTAATTTCCTGAGTGGCACAAATCCCAGGAGGACACAGACACCAGTTCTATAGAAAGGCCTTGGAGGAGAGTTCCATCTGCTGAAAAAGGCTTGTCATTCATTATCTTTTCTCTTTCCTTAGAGGAGTAGGGAAATTAAATGTCTACATGCATGCCCAAAGTGTGGTTCTTGAAATATACCGCATATGGATCCATCGCAGTAATTAACCTCAGCTGAGACTCTTCTTGCCCCAGATTCCAGTCCCAGAAAACTGGAATTTGCAGGACTGTTCCCAAGACAGAGCTTCCCATCTGCCGATCTTCCAGCGACAATGCAAATCACTTATTTATATATATATATGTAAATTATATATCAATATGCAACACATATGAAATTATGTGCTCATACATAATTGGTTTTATTATGAGCTGGTGGTCATGGCTTCTAGTTTATGGGTTTCATTTAATCAGGCTTTTTCAACTTGCTTGGCAATCTTGTAAGTGCAGGAAATGAATAACACACAATTCAGCCTTCTCTGACTCTGTTTAATGCACATTCTGACAAGGTCTTTCGTTCCATTAGAATCTTTCGTTTCAATAGAGATGCAGGATGGCCCAGTGGAAAGATCATGGACCTGGGAGTTAGAGGATCTGGGTTCTAATCCTGGCTCAGCCTTTTGTCTGCTGGGTGGCCTTGGGCAAGTCACTTCACTTCTCTGGGCCTCGGTTCCCTCATCTGAAAATGGGGATTCAGTGCCTGTCTCCCTCCTTAGATGGTGAATCCCATGTGGGACCTGATTATCTTGAATGTTCTGCAATCAATCAATCAGTCATACTTACTGAGCACTTACTGCGTGCAGAGCACTGTACTAAGTGCTTGGGAGAATACAGTATAACAATATAAAGACACATTCCCTGCCCACAGTGAGCTTACAGTCTAGAGGGACAGTCATTAATGTAAATAAATAAATTACAGATATAATAATAATGATTATGGTATTTGTTACACACTTAGACTCTGTGTCAAGCATTGTTCCAAGCGCTGGTGAAGATACCAGCTCATCAGGGTGGACACAGTCCCTGTCTCATATGGGGCTCAGTCTTAATCCCCATTTTACAGATGAGGTAACTGAAGCAAGTAGAAGTGAAGTGACTTGCTAAAGGTCACACAGCAGACAAGTGGCAGAGCATGGAATAGAAGCCAGGTCCTTTTGACTCCCAGGCCCATGCTCTATCCATTAGGCCATGCTGCTTTTCTATAATAGCCAGTGATACCTAAATAATAAATAAATAATTTGAAATTCAGGATCTCTTTAGTTGTCTGGCATATATCCCTTAACAGCTCAGGTCTGAACTCTAGCAGCATTAATTTAACTGTGTATGGAGATCAGATCTATTGTGTATTTTAATCCTAGGCCCTGCGAGGTTTGACTTGACAGGGCCCTGCGTAGAAATTAGATTTGGTTTTCCAGTTGAGCAGTGTTTCTGTGAATTCTCAGGGTTTTCCCCAGCGTGAGTGATTAGAGGGACTCGCAGCTGCTGTTCAGTTCCGCTCTGGCTGAACTGCTTTGGCTAATGCGGTTAAAACGCAGTTCGGTGAGCATAATGCACCAAGAGAAACAAAGGGGCCTAGTGGATAGAGCTCGGGCCTGGGAGTCAGAAGGACCTGGGTTCTAATCCCAGCTCTGCCACTTTCTGCTGTGTGATGGTGAAACGAGAAGTGGTGTGGCATAGCGAGAATCAGCGTGGCGTAGTGGATGGAACCTGGGCCTAGGAGTCAGAAGATCATGGGTTCTACTGCTGCGTCTGCTGTGTGACCTTGGGCAAGTCACTTCATTTCTCTGGTTCTCAGTGACGTCATCTGGAAAATGGGGATGGAGACTGTAAACCCCACTGGGGACAAGGACTGTTTCCAATCTGATGACTTTTTAATCTATTTATTATTTATTTTTTGTATCTATTTTCATTACCCTATTTATTTTGTTAATGAGATGTACATCACCTTGATTCTATTTATTGCTACTGTTTTTGTCTGTCTCCCTCCATTAGACTGTAAGCCCGTCGGTGGGCAGAGACTGTTGCTGATTTGTACATTCCAAGCGCTTAGTACAGTGCTCTGCACATAGTAAGCGCTCAATAGATACTATTGAATGAATCTACCCCAGCATTTAGAACAGTGTCTGGCCCACTTAATAAATACCTTAAAAAGAACAAAAAGATACTGTGTCCCTTGTCCTTAGAAGGCTGTACTGCTATAAGTACGGAGACACCAGCGAAACCTTTCGTATTCCAAACAGAGAAATGATGCAGGAGGAAAAGAGAGATCTGTAACAAAGACAAAAAGCACATCTCTGGAAATTCCACGTTAGTCTGAAGAATGTTCCCGTTTAAGGAGAATGACACTAATCTAATCAAATGAGCGTAACTCAGATCAGGGAAGAACAGTTGCCTTTAAATCTAGTGCTGAAGTGACGTTTGATTAATTGATCAGCCGTGCTTTTGCAGCCCCCCCAACCACGCCCCGGATAAAACGAACGCCTACAGTTGGTTCAGGTAAGAGAGGGGACTCAGCTTTAAAAATTCATCATCGTAGCACTGGGTGAAGGCATAGAAAGTTTTACTCTAGATTTTCCTCTGAAGAAGTCAATGTCCTCACTTCACCTTGATCTTGTCTACTTCACCGCCAACCCCTCCTTCTTCAGGCTTGAACTCCCCCTCCTTTTGTTCTGCACAGGGAATGTGTCAGTTTGTTGTTGAACTGTACTCTTCCAAATGCTCAGTACAATGCTTTGCACACAGTAAGCGCTCAATAAATACCATTGAAAATAAGCCAGGCGTTCACACTCCCCACCTTCAAAGCCTTATTAAAATCCCATCTCCTCCAAGAGGGTTTCCCCAACTAACCCTTCGTTTCCCCTACTCTCTCTCCCTTCTGCTTCACTTATACAGATGTACCCTTTAAGCACTTCGATATTCACCCCACTCTCGGCCTCACGGCACTTAAATAGAGAAGCAACGTGGCTCAGTGGAAAGAGCCCGGGCTTAGGAGTCAGAGGTCCTGGGTTCTAATCCCGGCTCCACCACCAGTCAGCTGTGTGACTTTGGGCAAGTCACTTAACTTCTCGGTGCCTCAGTTACCTCATCTGGAAAATGGGGATGAAGACTGTGAGCCTCACGTGGGACAACCTCATTATCTGGTATCTCCCCCAGTGCTTAGAACAGTGCTCTGCACATAGTAAGCACTTAACAAATACCAACATTATTATTATTATTATTAAATACATATTTCTAACATATTTTAATGTCTGTTTCCCTCTCTAGCCTGTAAATTCCCTGTGGTCAGGAAATGTGTCTTCCAACTCTGTTGTTTTGCACTCCATGCGTAGTTCCATAGTCTGCACACAGTAAATACCATAACTTGATAGATCTTTATCAAATATAATATTTCATTCATTCAATCATATTTATGAAGCACTTATTATGTACAAGGCATGGTAAGAATGATGATTACGGTATTTATTAATTTGTCATAGTGGAAATTATGGGTTTATATTAACATCAGTATCCCCCTCTGGACTGCAAGCTCGTTGCGGGCAGGGAACGTGTCTGTCCATTCTGGTATTGTACTCTCCCAAGTGCTTAGCACAGTGCTCAGTAAATACTGTTGATGATGAGGAAGATGATGATGATGACAGGCCTGGTGTAAGATAAACCTACTAGTGCAGGCAGTCAATCATATTTATCGGCAATTTATCGTATTGTACTAAGCGCTTGGGAGAGTACAGTACTCACTAAGAATTAATTCTTATCTGTGAACGGTGTGGAAGAGTGTGTCTGTATAAGAGTGTGTCAACCCTGTATTGGTCTTTATACATTTGCAAGCCTGGTTTGAGCTTCACTGTCAGTAGCATCATTTTTATAATGGTATTTGTCAAGCGCTTACTATGTGCCAAGCACTGTACTAAGCCCTGGGGTAGATAAACGCTAATGAAACTGGACACGGTCCATATGATGATAAATTGGTAACTATGCAGAGCTCAGAGGAAGCGCTTTAGCTCTCAGAGAAAGTTTAAAAGTTCAAATGCAGGTTGGATTGAAATCAAGAGCAGAGCTGAGAAGCAGCGTGGATTGGTGGCAAGAACACAGGCTTGAGAGTCTGAGGGACCTGGGTTCTATTCCCGGTTCTGCCGCTTGTCTCCTGCGTGACCTTGGGCAAGTTGCTTTACTTCTCTGGGCCTCAGTCACCTCATCCGGAAAATGGGGATTAAGACTGTGAGCCCTATGGGGGTCAGGGACCATGTCCACCTTGATTTGCTTGTATCCACCCCAGCATTTAGAACAGGGCCTGGCACATAGTAAGTGCTTAACAAATACCAGAATTATTATTATTAGACATTTGATATATGCCCCAATCCCCTGGCACTCGTGTAGAAATCTTTACGATAGGAATTATAAATGATAAATTATTTACATATCCATGTTAATGTCCATTTCTCCTTCTCAAATATGTTTGTTAATGGACAAGGGACGGGTCTGCTCATTCTATTGTATTGTACTCTCCCAAGTGCTTAGTACAGTGCTCTGTACATAGTGTTGTGGGAAGGGAATGTATCTGTTTATCATTCTGTTGTATTCTCCCAAGTGCTTAGTACAGTGTTCTGCACGCAGTAAGCACTCAATAAATATGATTGAACGAATGAATGAAGGAATGAATAAAAACTATTGATTGATTAATAGACACGATCCCTGCCCACATTAAATATTAAAATAGATTGCATTGCAGTATAAGGATTTATGTATGGGAGTGCAGTGGGCCAAGTGGTGGGGGTGAGTAGACAATTGCTTATGGGCTACAGATCCTCTCATTCATTCAACCGTATTTATTGAGCGCTTACTGAATGCAGAGCACCATACTAAGCGCTTTCAGAGTATACTACATTTCAGAGAAGCAGCGTACCTTAGTGAAAAGAGCCCGGGCTTGGGAGTCAGAGGTCATGGGCTCTAATCCCGGCTCCGCCACTTGTCAGCTGTGTGACTTTGGGCAAGTCATTTCACTTCTCTGTGCCTCATCTGTAAAACGGGGATGAAGACTGTGAGCCCCACGTGGGACAACCTGCTGACCTTGTATCTACCCCAGCACTTAGAACAGTGCTTGGCACATAGCAAGCGCTTACCAAATATCATTATTATTATTATTATATAAAAATTAATAGTGACGTTCCCTGCCCACAACAAGCTCAGAATCTAGAGATGAGATCACTGCACAGGTGACACAGAAGGGAGGGGAACTGAGAGGTTAGTCAAGGAAGGCTTCTTGGTGGAGATATGATTTTAGTGGGGTCTTGAAGATGGGGAGAGTGGCCAGTGGTCAGTTATGAAGGGGGAGAGGGGTCCAGCTGAGGGAAATGATGTGGTTTGGGTGTTGGTGGTGAAAGAGATGAGAGTGAGGTACAGTGAGTAGGTGGATGTTAGCAGTGTGTGGGTCGGGTTGTAGTAGGGATATGAGTGAGGTGTATATCGATGCTACTGATGCCTGTTTACTTGTTTCGATTCCTGTCCCCTCCCTTCTAGACTGTGAGCCCCTTGTTGGGCAGGGATTGTCTCTATTTGTTGCTGAATTGTACTTTCCAAGCGCTTAGTACAGTGCTCTGCACACAGTAAGTGCTCAGTAAATACGATTGAATGAATGAACAGTGAATAGATGCATATTTTAAGGTCTTTTTAAAAATTATGGAAAGAAAATGATCGTTGTCCCCCCATTGTTGTCCCCATTTTTTGGCAAAGAAATAGGAGAGGGAAGTTCTTGCTAAACAAAAGAGAAGCAGCTTGGCCTAATGGATAGAGCACGGGCCTGGGAGTCAAAAGGACCTGGGTCGTAGTCCTGGCTCAGATGCTCATCTGCTGTGTGACCTTAGTCAAGTCACTTCACTCCTCTGTGCCTCAGTTCCCTCATCTGTAAAATGGGGATTAAGACTGTGAGCCCCATGTGGAACAGGAACTATGTCCAACCTTATATCTATCCCAGCGCTTTAAACAGTGCTTGGAATTAGTAAGTGTTTAACAAATACCAAAAAGAAAAATTAGTTCTCTACTGTAATACAGAACCCCAAGATCCCCCCAAGCTGCCATTAGCAAATTCCATGCATGACTACGTTTCTGAAGACACATTTTGATCATTTTGAGACACCCTTCAGCTTTACCTATGAAATTCTAATTTGGACCGGGCAATCGGAAAATTTGTAACAGAGGCAACATGGTCTAGTGGTTAGAGCACAGGCTTGGGAGTAAGAAGGACTTGAATTCTAATCCCAGATCCACCACTTGCCTGCTGCGTGACCTTAGCAGCGTGGCTCAGTGGAAAGAGCACGGGCTTTGGAGTCAGGGCTCATGAGTTCGAATCCCAGCTCTGCCAGTTGTCAGCTGTGTGACTGTGGGCAAGTCACTTCACTTCTCTGTGCCTCAGTTCCCTCATCTGTAAAATGGGGATTAAGACTGTGAGCCCCACGTGGGACCACCTGATTCCCCTATGTCTACCCCAGCGCTTAGAACAGTGCTCGGCACATAGTAAGCGCTGAACAAATACCAACATTATTATTATTATTCTCTGTGCCTCAGTTCCCTCATCTGTGAAATGGGGATTAAGACCATGAGCCCCATATGGGACAGGAACTGTGTCCTACCTGAGTAGCTTGTAACTAATTATCTTGTATCTTCCCAAAGGCTTAGAACAATGCTTGATACATGTGGTAAATGCTTAACAAATACCATTAAGAAAAGAAATACATAAAGATGAAAAATCATTTACCCTGTTCAGGTCCTGTGTTTGTCTGCTGTACCTACTTGTTTGTTTTTACTAACTGATTTGTCAGACTGGATTGTGAATAAAGACTTGTCTCCTTTATTTTCCTTTTTCATTCTGGCTCCCAGGATCTTCTCATTGGCATTTACTAAGTAACTTTCTTATTAACCCTTGACTGACCCCCTGTAGGCAGAACTCCCCTCCGGGACAGACCCTGGTGCTTTTTAAACCAGACTAGAGGCCCCAGAAGTGTGGCCTAGTGGATAGAGCACAGATCCGGGAGTCAGAAGAACCTGGGTTCTAATCCTGTCTCTGCCACTTGTCTACTGTGTGACCTTGAGCAAGTCACAACTTCTCTGTGCCTCAGTTACCCCATCTGTAAAATGGGGATGAAGACTGGGAGCCTCACGTAGAATAACCTGATTACCCTGTATCTACCCCAGTGCTTAGAACAGTGCTCTGCACATAGTAAGCACTTAACAAATACCAACATCATTATTTTTATTATTACTTCACTTCTCTGTGTTTACCTCATCCGTAAAATGGGGATTAAGACCGTGAGCCCCATGCGGGACTTGGATTGGGTTGTGTCCAATATGATTAGTTTGTTTCTATTCCAGCGCTTATTGTAGTACCTAGCAGACTTTAATTACTTAACAAATACCATTAAAAAAAAAAGATTGAGAGGGACCAAAGCCAGGGAATGAAGAGAGGGATAGCAGCCACATCTCTAACCCTCTGTTGAGCTGCACAAATGCCTATAAGCCAGTTTGGAGACTATATCTACTAGCAGGGTTCCCTTAGTAAGCCAGTCTAGACAGATAAATATCCCTCTTATTTTTAGAGATCAGTGAGGAAGGCAGCCCATAACTCTCCGGGCATATTTTTCAGTTCAACCAGCCACTCCCTACTTTAACTTGGGCTAAAAAAAAAGCCAAAAAAACCCTCACTGTACCTCAGAAAAATAATTCACAATGTCAATTATTTCTTGCAAACTACTATATAACTGCATCTTCCCCTTGCAGATTCTCCAGAGGATTCGGTAATTCTCCAGAGAATTTGGTTGCGCACTTATTAACCAAGCAGAAGAGAATTCAGATTTCCTGTGGAGAATTCTCTTTGCTCTAGGGGAAAAAAAGGACACATTGGATTTTTAGCAAATGTGCTTTCTCGAAGGAAGGAAATTCTCCACTTCATTCATTCATTGGATAGTATTTATTGAGCACTTACTATGTGCAGAGCACTGTACTAAGCACTTGGAAGGTACTGTTCGGCAACAGATAGAGACAATCCCTGCCCAGTGACGGTCTTACAGTCTAGACGGGGGAGACCGACCGCAGAACAAAACAGAACGAAACAAAAACAAGACAACATCATCAAGATAAATAGAATCAAGGAGATATACACCTCATTAACAAAATAAATAGGGTAATAAATAATATATACAAATGAGCACAGTGCTGGGGGAGGGGAAGGGGGAGAGGAGGACGGGGGAGCAGAGGGAAAGGGGCGCGCTCAGTGTGGGAAGGCCTCCTGGAGGAGGTGAGCTCTCAGTAGGACTTTGAAGAAGGGAAGAGAGTTAGTTTGGCGGAGGTGAGGAGGGAGGGCATTCCAGGACAGCAGTAGGATGTGGACCAGAGGTCGACAGTGGGATAGGCGTGAATGGGGGACAGTGAGGAGGTGAGCGGCAGAGGAGCGGAATTTACGGGGTGGGCAGGAGAAAGAGAGAAGGGAGGTGAGGTAGGAAGGGCGAAGGGGATGGAAACCTTTGAAATCAAGAGTGAGGAGTTTTTGTTTCACGTGAAGGTCGATAGGCAACCACTGGAGGTTTTTGAGGAGGGGAGTGACATGCCCAGAGTGTTTCTGTAGGAAGATGATCCGGGCAGCGGAATGAAGAAGACTGGAGTGGGGAGAGACAGAGAGGAGGCTGACACGGTAATTCAGGTGGGATATGAGGGCTTATTTAGTTGAAGGGTGGGCCCAAGGGAGAGACCGACTCCTCTGCACTCACCTACTTTAGGATAAGAATTCCGATTCTCTCAGTCAGTCAATCAATCAATCCAATGGATTCATTGAGTGCTTACTGTGTGTGAGAACTGGACTAAGCGCTTGGGAGAGTACAGTTCAACAGAGTTGACAGACAAATTCCCTTCCCACAATGAGCTTGCAGTCTAGATGGGGAGATGCACATTAAAAGAAATTACATCTATGGACGTAAGTGCTGTGAGGTGAGTCTTGTCTTATGCTGTGGAGTTGTCTCCAGCCCATAGCGATGCCATGGACACATCTCTCCCAGAGCGCCCTACTTCCATCTGCAGTCGTTCTGGTAGGAGAACTTAGTTTTCTTGGTCAAAATCTGGAAATGGTTTAGGATTGCCTCCTTCCACGCAGTCAACTTAAGTCTCCACCCTCGACTCCCTCCCGTGCCGCTGCTGCCCGGCACAGGGGAGTTTATCAAGTGCTTAAAGGGTACAGATCCAAGTGTGTGCGGGAAGCAGAAGGGAGAGGGAGTAGGGAAGATGAAGGCTTAGTTGAAGAAGACCTCTGACCCTTTCTTCTAGCTCGAAATTATTCTGTGTCCATCTCCCTCACTTGACTGTGGGCTGCCTATATAATCTAATTATTTTATACTCTCTCAAGGGCTCAATACAGCTCAGTACAGCACGCAGTAGGTGTTCCATAAATTCTATTAACCCATTGATTAGAAAACATAAAGGACTGGTAACTTCTCATTCAGTCATTCATTCAATTGTATTGATTGAGAACTTACTGTGTGCAGAGCACTGTACTAAGTGTTTGGGAGAGGACAGTACAACAATAAACAGACACATTCCCTGCCCCAACGAGTTTACAGTCTAGAGGGGAGGGTTCTTCTGGTTTTCATTAGCAGATGACACATCTGTGATTTGATTGTCTGATATGGCTACTTATAATAATAATTGTGGGATTTCTTAAAGGCTTTCTACATGCCACGCACTATCCTAAACACATCAGCTTGGGCACAAGCAATCAGGTGGGTACAGACAAATCAGGGTGGACACAGTCCCTGTCCCACATGGGGCTCACAGTCTTAATCCCATTTTATGATGAGGGAACTGAGGCACAGAGAAGTTAATGATTTGCCCAAGGTCACACAACAGATATGTGGCTACTGGAAATGCTTAAATACAATATCGAGTTGTGTTCAACTTGGTGTAGTAGAAAGTGCAGGGACCTGGGACTCAGGAGAGCTGGGTTTAAGAATGGTATTTGTTAAAAGCTTATTATGTACAGGCACTGTACTAAACACTGGGGGTGGATACAAGCAAATCGGGATGGACACGTTCTCTGTC
Organism: Ornithorhynchus anatinus; assembly: GCF_004115215.2. Taxonomy (NCBI): domain Eukaryota; kingdom Metazoa; phylum Chordata; class Mammalia; order Monotremata; family Ornithorhynchidae; genus Ornithorhynchus; species Ornithorhynchus anatinus. The sequence goes on from NC_041728.1 coordinate 133,761,828, forward strand.
CCACATGGGGCTCACAGTCTACATATCCACTTTCCAGTTGAGGGAGCTGAGGCACAGAGAAGAGAAATGATTTTGCCTATGGTCACACAGCAAAAAAGTAGCGGAGCCAGGATTAGAACCTGTGACCTTCTGACTCCCAGACCCGTGCTCTAGTCCCGGCTCTGCCTCTTGCTTGCTGTGTGATGCTGGGAAGATATCTTAACTTTTCTTTGTCTCATCTCTAAAATGGGAATTATATACCTTTTCTCTCTCCCCTTTAGACTGTGATCCTAGTGTGGAATGGGGGCTGCATCTAATCCACATACATTCTATCTACCCCAACACTTGCGATCAATCAATCATATTTGTTAATAATAATGATGATGGTATTTGATAAGCGCTTACTATGTGCCAAGCACTGTTCTAAGTGCTGAGTACTTTCTGTATGCAGAGTACTGAACTAAGCTCTTGGGAGAGAGCAATACAATAATATAACAGAGTTGGGAGATATGTTTCCTGCCCACAACGAGTTTACAGCCTAGATGGGGAGACCGTCGGTAACACGAATAAAATAAATAAAATACGAATATGTACTTAAGTGCTGTGGAACTGACGGAGGGGTGAATAAAGAGAGAAAATCCAAGTGCAAGGATGAGACAGAAGAGAGTGGAAGAAGAGGAAATGAGAGCTTTATCAGGGAAGGCCTCTTGGAGGAGATGGGCCTTCAATAAGGCTTTGAAGCTGGGGTAGAGGCGAGTAATTGTTTGTCAGAAGAGGGAGGGCATTTCAGGCCAGAGGCAGAACGTAGGCGAGAGGTCGGCGGCAAGACAGACGAGATTGGGAACAGTGTACTTAGTACAGTGCTTGGCACAAGGTAAGCCTTTAAGAGACACAACTGTAATAATTATATTGTCCTTATGAATCACATTGTTGAGTAAGTGCCCAAATGCTCCTGGGGTCTATCAAATAGGCCTGGATTTGGAAAATGCTCAGGTCAGTCAGTCAATCATATTTATTGAGTGCTTAATATGTGCAGAGCACTCTACTAAGCACTTAGGAGAGCACAAAATTAAACATGGCTCTACACTCTCTATGGGTCTTCATAAGTATATTTTTCCTCAACTTAATCTCCATATGCAGGTGGTTGCATTTCTACTGCAAACTTTAAGCTTCTTGAGGGCAAGGATCATGCCTACCATCTTTATTCTGTCAAACTCTCCCAAGTGCTTAGTTCAGCGCTCTGCAAACAGAACTCAGGTCCTATGGCTCCCAGGCCTGTGCTCTTTCCACTAGGCCACATTGTTTCCCATTTTGGGATTTTATTTTAGTTTTTATTTTCTCCACCCTTGACCAACATCTTTATGCCAAGAGTTTCTATGCGCATATTGCTTCTTTAGAGAGTTTGCAAATGGTGCAATGGCTAAATGCAACCTCTATAGCTACCTGTGGGCATATACAGCAGTATGAGAAGCTAGAAATGAGGGCACGCAGAGAAAATCCAAACCAACCACGGGGGCTGTTACCCAAGGAAATCCAAGATCTCCAAGAAAAAGTGGAGGTATGACTCTTAAAAAATGACCAAACTTTCCAAGTATCTCATTCCAAAATACGTATCAATCCTATTTGCAAGAGAGAAGCTATTGTTATTTCTATAATAATTATATCTGTTGCCAAATTGTATTTTCCAAGTGCTTAGTACAGTGCTCTGCACACAGTAAGCGCTCAATAAATATGATTGAATGAATGAATGAATAATATTTATTTAGTGCTTACTCCCTTTCATGAACTGTGATGAGGCATGGAGAGATTGAGTGATCTGCCCAAAGTCACATGGCGGGAAACAGTGTTGTCTAGTGGGAAGAGCAGGGGCCTGGGAGTCAGGACACCTGGATTCTAATCCCGACTCCACCACGTGTCTGCTGTGTGGCCTTGGGCGAGTCACTTCACTGCTCTGGACCTCTGGTTCCTCATCTGGAAAATGGGGAGTAAACCTTCCTCCCTTCCGACTTGGACTGTGAGCCCCAAGTGGGACAGGGATTGAGTCCACTCTAATTATCTTGTATTATATTTGTGGTATTTGTTGAGCATTTACTGTGTGCCAGGCACTGTACTAAGCGCTGGGGTGGATACCACCAAATCGGGTTGGATACAGTCCCTTTCCCACATTGGGCTCACAGTCTCGATCCCCATGTTCCAGATGAGTTAACTGAGGCCCACAGAAGTAAATTAACTTGACAAGGTCACACAGCAGACAAGTGGCTGACCCAGAATTGGAACCCATGACTTTCTACTCCCAGACCTGTGCTCTATCTGCTACGCCATGTTGCTTCCCCCATCTCAGGGCTTAGTACAGATTCTGGCACGTAGGAAGTACTCAATAAATACCAGTGACTGACATTGATTGATTGATAGGGAAGTTAGTCACTTTGGGAGAAGCATGAACTCCTTCAGATCAATAGAAATATAAGGAATCCACTGTGCAAGCTGGAATTCCATTTGAAAAATCAACTGCATCGTCAGTAGCAAGAGATGATAAAGGGCTTCATGCCTTGGGTGGTTTATTTGCCTTACTCAATTTATATTCCTTCCTACAAACCACAGAATGGAATACAAACTGATAGAAATCATAAATCTGTTCCAGACACTGTGAATCAGAGCACCAAAATCAATGGCTTTCCAAATCAATTACTTTTTGAGTGGCCCCAACTGATTGATGTCCCTGATAAATTCTTTTAAATAATTGCACTGAGTTCTTACTGGCTTCATGTGGCCAAATGGAGAGAGTGAAATGACTCTTCCGTTGAAATTAAGGCCTAGAATTCAGTTGCGGTCAAAGTTCGGGTACTACTTTAAAGCGATATTGCCACAAAAGTTAAAGAAGTGGGAGAGTCAAGTGAAATATTCTTCCTTTTTGTTTCAGGGCAGCTTTACAGATCTTTAAACCTTTAACCCTTAAAGGTAACAATGAGCTATACCCTAACAGGTGGAACAGCAAGTACAGGCCTGGGAATCAGAAGGATGTGGGTTCTAATCCTGACTCTGCCACTTGTATGCTGGGTGACCTTGGGCAAGTCACTTCACTTCTCTGGGCCTCAGTTACCTCATCTGTAAAATAGGGATTAAAGATGTGAGCCCTGCTATTGATGCCTGTCTACTTGTTTTGTGTTGTTGTCTGGCTCCCCCTTTCTAGACCGTGAGCCCGTTGTTGGGTAGGGATTGTCTCCATTTGTTGCCGAATTGTACTTTCCAAGTGCTTACTACAGTGCTGTGCACCCACTAAGTTCTCAACAAATACGATTGAATGAATGAAAGGAACTGGATCCAAACTGATAACCTCCTATCTTCCCCAGTACTTATACATTTCCTGGCACACAGTAAGTGCTTAACAAATATCACAGTTATTATTACTATTATTAAGAAAGTCCATTCCCAATTGGGAAAGCTCAATAGTCTGTTCAAGTTATAAAAATCTGAGCCTTTCTCTGCACCATCCCTATTACGCACAATAAGATCAAGGCTCCTCTAGAGTAGAGGGTGTCAAAATGTGTCTCACAAGCCACTGGCAATGTTAGCAGTTAATATGTAATAATGTTGGTATTTGTTAAGCGCTTACTATGTGCAGAGCACTGTTCTAAGCGCTGGGGGAGATACAGGGTAATCAGGTTGTCCCACGTGAGGCTCACAGTCTTAATCCCCATTTTACAGATGAGGGAATGAGGCCCAGAGAAGTGAAGTGACTTGCCCACAGTCACCCAGCTGACAAGTGACAGAGCTGGAATTCGAACCCATGACCTCTGACTCCCAAACCCAAGCTCTTTCCACTGAGCCATGCTGCTCCAGTAGCGAGATCTGACCAGAAAGAAGCATCCCAGAGCCATGAGACTTGCTGTCAAAACTGGAAATTTTGACCCGCTTTCAAAACCGGGAATTTTGATCTCTCAGTTCACCTTCTTAGCCTGTTATTCTGGATCCCAGGCAGGCCCCTCTGTACTGTTACCTCATGGGCAGAGAATCTGTCCGTTCTATTCTTCTACTCTATTCTCCCAAGCGCTTAGTACAGTGCTCTGCACACAGAAAGCACTCAATAAGTACAGTTGACTGCCTGACTAACGTGGATGTTTAAGCCACGGCCGGGATGATTTTCCAACCCAAATGAACGAAACCCTGGTCGGGGTGGCAGCGACATCTCCAGGACCGTGGCTGACTATAAAACACTGGGAAGCAGTGTGGCCAAGAGGATAGGGCCTGGGCCTGGGAGTCAGAGGACCTGGGTTCTAATTCTGGCTTTGCCACTTGTCTGCTGCGTGACCTTGGACGAGTCAAGTCACTTCTCTATGCCTTAGTTACCTCATTTGTAAAATGAGGATTGAGACTGTGAGCCCCATGTGGGACAGGGACTATGTCCAACCTGACTACCTGGTATCTACCCCAGTGCTTAGAGCAGTGCTTGACACATAGTAAGAGCTTAACAAGTACCGCAATTATTATTATTATTATTATTACTACTACTCATCCCAACAGTGTACTGAGTTTTCAGGAGACAGCTGAAAACTCTAGACCGTAAACTCATTGTGGGCAGGGAACATGTCTACCAATTCTGTTGTATTCCACTTTCCCAAGCGCTTCATTCATTCATTCATTCAATAGTATTTATTGAGCACTTACTATGTGCAGAGCACTGGACTAAGCGCTTGGAATGGACAAATCGGCAACAGATAGCTTATATAGTGCTCTGCACACAGTAAGCGCTCGGTAAATACCAAAGATTGATTGGTAGTGTTGAGGACCGCTTTTTCCTCCTCCCTTTCCACCCTATGAGATGCAGCTTGGCTTAGTGGAAAAAGCACAGGTCTGGGAGTCAGAAGGACCTGGGTTCTAATCCTGGCTCCACCACATGTCTGTTGGGTGACCTTGGGCAAAGCACTTCACTTCTCTGTGCCTCAGTTACCTCATCTGTAAAATGCGGACCAAGACCGTGAGCCCCATGTGGGACAGGAACTCTTTATAATCTGATTAACTTGTATCTACTCCACTGCTTAGAACAGTGCTTGGCACATAGTAAATGTTTAACAAATATTATCATTGAGCCTTTAGAGGAGCAGCTAACGTCTTCAACATTTCCTCTGCCATTATGCCCCTAATGTTAGTTCTGTCATTTCTAAGGGTGAGTGTGTGTGTTTGAGAAATATCTATAGTCTGGTAAATTATCTACGCCAGCTATTTTTAGGTAATAGAAATTGAAGCAGCCCCAAATAACCATTAAATTATTTGCATGAATGACTCTCAAATGCAAAGTCAAACTTCTTTTCCAAGCCCTGTGAGGTGTCTTAGGTAGATTAGTTGGAATTTAAAATGTCTATTCTCAGTGATGTTCACAATGTTCTAGCACTGAAATTTAGGACTGCTTCCATCAGCAAAGTGGACATGCACCTTACTGTATTATGCCTAAAGAGCAGTGAACTGATTGGATTAAATTAATGTATTATAAAATGTCAAGAACTGAACCACTCTTTAGAGAATTCCTATTGTGTACTTGTAGTTTTTTCTTCACTCCTCTACAACGTAGCATTTTCCAAATTGAATCCTGGGACCATTATTATAAATTATATTAGCGTCTATCACCCCCTCAAGACTTTAAGGTCACTGTGGGCAGAGAATGTGTTGTATTGTAGTCAGCGGGGATAGACCCTGGGCCTGGAAGTCAGAAAGTCATGGGTTCTAATCCCGGCTCTGCCACTTTTGTGCTGTGTGACCTTGGGCGAGTTACTTCACCTCCCTGTACCTCAGTTACCTCATCTGTAAAATGGGGATTGAGACTGTGAACCCCACGTGGGACAGGGACTGTGTCCAACCAGATTTGCTTGTATCCACCCCAGGGTGTAGTCCAGTGCCTGGCACATAACAGAACGACTCGAGAATAAGCCGATAGGTCGCAGTTAGGGAGCCCCGCTTCATGGTGATCCTGAAGGAAGTCAGTAGTGTTTCCGTAATCCCGGTTCTCCCGGTGCCTAAATTACTCCTAAATTACTCCTAAGTAGTAAATTAGGTACTGTAATTAGTTGCTATGTAAAGGTATGGCCACAATTTCAGAGCATTAAGAGATGATTTAGTACATCTCTGCACACTCTGTGTAAGCATTCATTCATTCATCCATTCAATCGTATTTATTGAGCGCTTACTGTGTGCCAAGCACTGTACTAAGCACTTGGGAAGTACAAATCAGCAACAAATAGAGACAGTCCCTGCCCACAATGGGCTCACAGTCTTTGTGACCATGTACTGAATGGGGTTTTGCTACATCGCTTTCAGGGAGAAAACTTACATCCTGGGAGAAGAAGGTTCATCTTTGGCAGCACTAAAAAGTAAGATGTAGAAGCGTTAAGAGATTTTTTCCAACCCTGGTATGGTATCATGGATCCCTGGTCCTTCTTCTAGCTCTAGACAGTAAACTTGTTGTGGACAGGGAATGTGTCAGTTTATTGTTACAGTGTAATAATAATAATGATAATGTTGGTGTTTGTTAAGCGCTTACCACGTGCAGAGCACTGTTCTAAGCGCTGGGTTAGATACAGGGTCATCAGGTTGTCCCACGTGAGGCTCACAGTTAATCCCCATTTTACAGATGAGGTAACTGAGGCACAGAGAAGTTAAGTGACTTGCCCACAGTCACACAGCTGACAAGTAGCAGAGCCGGGAATAGAACCCATGACCTCTGACTCCCAAGCCCGGGCTTTTTTCACTGAGCCACGATCTCCCAAGCACTTAGTCCAGTGCTCTACACATGATAAGCGCTCAATAAATACGATTGACAGACTGCTTGTCTGCGTCGTTGCAGTTGATTTTTTTTTTCCTCAGAAACATCTCACGGATACACTCCTTCCTCTCCACTCACACAGCCATTTCCCGGGTCCAAATAAATGTTCATTATATCCTGATTCGACCTACTGGATTGGTCTCCTTGCTGTTTCCCCTGCCTCCAGGCTCTCCCCACTTCAGTCCATAGTCTAAGTTGCTTCCTGGATCATCTGCCACTTGTCTGCTGCGAGACCTTGGGCAAGTCACACCACTTCTCTAGGCCTCAGTGACCTCATCCATAAAATGGGGATTGAGACTGTGAGCCCCATGTGGGACAGGGACCGTGTCCAACCTGATTTGCTTGTATCCGCCCCCGAGTTTAGAACGGTGCCTGACTCATAGTAAGTACTTAACAAATACCACAATTATTATTATTATTATAAGGCACTAACTGTGTGCAGAGCGCTGTACTAAACGCTAGCCAGAGTACAATATAACAATAAATAGAGAATTTTCCTGCCCACAGCGAGTTTCTCCTGAAGATGGGTTCAAACTGCAAGATAATTAGGTAAATATTTGGGGTTATTAGATATGATTAAGCAGAACTCTCCTCTCCCAATCAGTTTGCCACTAATGGCAAGCTAAGGCATTCTCTAGAGTGTAAGCTCATCATGGGCAGGGATGCGTCTGCCAATTCTGCTGTATTGGACTCTCCCAAGCGCTTAGTACAGTGCTCTGCACATAGGAAGTGCTCAATAAATACGATCGGTGCTGGCTAAATTCCTACCTTCTGCGCTGATATTAACATTTTGGGGTTTCTTCAGCACCATTTTCAATTTAGAGCAATTCCTTTGGAGACATACCTCTTGCTTCTTCTGCCCCCCTGGATGGTGGGAAGATGTGGGGCTCCCAGAAAAGCAATCGATCAATCAATCAAGTCAGTGGTATTTCTTGAGCGCTCACCGAGTGCAGGGCACTGTACTAAGCGCTTGGGAGAGTACGATAAAACAATAAAGCAGACCCATTGGAAAACTGAGGTAAGTCATGCCCTTATGTCACCCATCGTCCGGAGCCGGGTTCGTACGGGAATCAGCGTGGCGAAAGAGAGAAAGTGACCAGGGACAGAAAGCCTGAGTTTTATACAAAACTGATTCTGCAAGGCAAATTGAATTATTTGTTTTGGACATAGTGAAATGAATTATTTGATTATTTTGGACGTGGCGAATTGAACCTCACTTTCGGGAGGAATCTGACTACTTCATTTGATCATATTTGTTGAGCGCTTACTGTGTGCAGAACACTGTACTAAGCGCTTGGATAGTACAATTCGGCAACAAATAGGGACAATCCCTACCCAACAACGGGCTCACATTCTGATATTAGTTAGAGCTTCCCTATCAGGAGCCAAAACACCCGGGTCCCACAAAGGAGTAATTCACTTATGGTTTGTTCGCATGTGGTGAGGCGGCTAGCTTCCACCCACGAACGCTTCCCACTTGGGAGGAATTCACCTCTGTGTTAGACGCCCGTGGCCAAGCGCCTAGCTTCCAGCTTCCAGCAACACATCCCACTTGGGAGGAATCCATTTGTGCGTTACCCACCCTCGGCGAAGCACCTAGCTTCCAGCCCCACGAGCGTTCAGCGGGACACTCACCCATCCCACGGCTCCTCGCTTGGTGCAGGCAGAGCGGGCATCTCACACTCTGGGCAGAGGTGACCCGCAGCCGGCTGCTGCAAGTCTCGATCCGCCACACAGAAGGTCAGAGGCCGCAGATATTTATCACCTTGAGCTTCTCGGCCATTCCAATCCCGGCTCGGCCACTTGTCAGCTGTGTGACTTTGGGCAAGTCACTTAACTTCTCGGTGCCTCAGTTCCCTCAGCTGTAAAATGGGGATGAAGACTGTGAGCCCCACGTGGGACAACCTGATTCCCCTGTGAATACCCCAGCGCTTAGGACAGTGCTCGGCACATAGTAAGCGCTTAACAAATACCAATATTATTATTATTATTATTATTATTATTATTCCAAGCTTCCGGCCTCACTTTATCCAATCTCCACCCTCCCCGCCTCCTCCTCCCTAATTTGATTGGCATGGGAGTGAGGGACACCTTCTGTATTCCCAGCTTGGGTGTCAATCTAGCGGTTTTGGTTGTGGGGGCCACATCCCACCCACATTTTGGCATTCCATCTTGCTGGCTTGGGCAGTCACGAGATGGCATTTGACCTTGAGATGGTGGGTTGACCTTGGGACACCATATCCTACTACACTGTCAGCTCCTTGAGGGCCAAGATCATGTCTACCATCTCTATTGTGTTGTACTCTCCCGAGCGCTTAGTATATTGCTCTGCATACAGTAAATGTTCAATAAGTAATAATAATTATTAATAACAGCAATGATGATAATTATGGTACTTGTTAAGCACTTACTATGTGCCAAGCACTGTTCTAAGTGTTGGGGTAGAATTGAGTTCATTCATTCATTCAATAGTATCTATTGAGCGCTTACTATGTGCAGAGCACTGTACTAAGCGCTTGGGATGAACAAGTCGGCAACAGAGACAGTCCCTGCCGTTTGACGGGCTTACGGTCTAATCGGGGAGACGGACAGACAAGAAGAATAGCAATAAATAGAGTCGAGGGGAAGAACATCTCGTAAAAACAGTGGCAACTAAATAGAATCGAGGTGATATACAATTCATTAACAAAATAAATAGGGTAATGGAAATATATACAGTTGAGCGGACGAGTACAGTGCTGTGGGGATGGGAAGGGAGAGGGGGAGGAGCAGAGGGAAAGGGGGAAAAGAGGGTTTAGCTGCGGAGAGGTAAAGGGGGGATGGTAGAGGGAGTAGAGGGAGAAGAGGAGCTCAGTCTGGGAAGGCCTCTTGGAGGAGGTGAGTTTTAAGTAGGGTTTTGAAGAGGGGAAGAGAATCAGTTTGGCGGTGAGGAGGGAGGGCGTTCCGGGACCGTGGGAGGACGTGGCCCGGGGGTCGACGGCGGGACGGGCGAGACCGAGGGACGGTGAGGAGGTGGGCGGCGGAGGAGCGGAGCGTGCGGGGTGGGTGGTAGAAAGAGAGAAGGGAGGAGAGGTAGGAAGGGGCAAGGTGATGTAGAGCCTCAAAGCCTAGAGTGAGGAGCTTTTGTTTGGAGAGGAGGTCGATAGGCAACCACTGGAGTTGTTTAAGAAGGGGAGTGACAGGCCCAGATCGTTTCTGCAGGAAGATGAACCGGGCAGTGGAGTGAAGAATAGACCGGAGCGGGGCGAGAGAGGAGGAAGGGAGGTCGGAGAGAAGGCTGACACAGTAGTCTAGCTGGGATATAACGAGAGCCCGTAGCAGTAAGGTAGCTGTCTGAGTGGAGAGGAAAGGGCGGATCTTGGCGATATTGTAAAGGTGAAACCGGCAGGTCTCGGTAACGGATAGGATCCGTGGGGTGAACGAGAGAGACGAGTCGAGGATGACACCGAGATCGCGGGCCCGAGAGACGGGAAGGATGGTCGTGCCGTCCACGGTGATAGGGAAGTCTGGGAGAGGACCGCGTTTGGGAGGGAAGATGAGGAGCTCAGTCTCGCTCACGTTGAGTTTTAGGTGGCGGGCCGACATCCAGGTGGAGACGTCCCAGAGGCGGGAGGAGATATGAGCCCGAAGGGAGGGGGAGAGGACGGGGGCGGAGATGTAGATCTGCGTGTCATCTGCGTAGAGTTGGTAGTCGAAGCCGTGAGAGCGAATGAGTTCACCGAGGGAGTGAGTGTAAATGGAGAACAGAAGAGGGCCGAGAACTGACCCTTGAGGAACTCCAACAGTTAAAGGATGGGAGGGGGAGGAGGCGCCAGCGAAGGAGACCGAGAATGACCGGACAGAGAGGTAAGAGGAGAACCGGGAGAGGACGGGTTAGGTTGGACACAGTCCCTGTCCCACATAGGGCTCATGGTCTTAATCCCCACTTTCAAGATGAGGTAACTGAGGCCCAGAGAAGTGAAGTGACTTGTCCAACGTCCCTCAGCAGGGATGTGGCAGAGCCAGGATTAGAATCCATGATCTTCTGACTCCTAGGCTGGTGGCCTAGTCACAAAGCCACTCTGTCTCTATTGACCGATTTCTGTCAGTCTATTGATTGATTCCATTGAGTCATCTAGCATTTGGGCAAATCAGCCATTGACGTTGCTAATCCCTACTCTACTCCATTTCCAAATTACAACACAGCTATCCCATTGGTGCACTGACATACAGATCTATAAATTATATGTTATGAATTATTTATTTATATTAATGTCTGGCTCCCTGTCTAGACTGTAAGCTCACTGTGGGCAGGGAATGAGACTACCAACTCTGTTGTATTGTGCACTCCTGAGCACTTAGTACAATGCTCTGCATGCAGGAAGCGCTCAATAAGTACTACCGATGATGATGATGACTGGAAACATACAACAATTTGTGCATGTTGGTCACATGTTGGAATCTGTAGACTCCCAGGGGAGAATTGTTTCCACTCAGCTCCAGTCTCTTGCGGTGACTTGGTCTTGAGGTGGCTGGACTTCCTTCATTCAGTCATCTTTCAGTCGTATTTATTGAGCGTTTATTGTGTGCAGTGCACTGTACTGAGCGCTTGGAAAGTACAAATGAAGTTGTTTACCTATGACTCGCTTCAGATTACGTAGACCTCAGCATCTTTCTAAAACTGAAGCTCCTGCCAATTTTCTGGAAATTTGGGAACTCATTCTTCGTCTCAGCTCACATTCTGAAACTCTCCGGCCTTAAACCCTTCTAGATTTGCTCCACAGAGAAGTCTCCTCATCCAGTGAAACTCCTTGAGGGCAGTTAGGCCAAAGACATAGTTGGGGAACGAGAGGATGAGACATACAGGAGAGCGTGTCCGCTGAATTCCTCAAAGTGGAATTCAGATGCGGGATATTTTCTTCCGCAGTGCGATGTTTTCCCCAGCTGGCATCAGTGCGATAAGGAAGAAGAAAATTTTGGATCATGGTACCGAGCCAATACCATTCCAACGAAGGAGCTGGAACGGAAAGGAGGGCAAGTTACATTCCCGGTAGCGTGCCGCAGACTCTACCATTTGGAGGAAAGTGGGAGGTTGAAAGAAGTCCTGTCGGTATTCAGTGTAGTTCGAGGTCACAGATGGGAATCAAAGAAATCAGGGAGGTGGACAAACTTCTCAGTTCTCTAGGGTTTCAGAAGCCACTGTTCAGTCTCTCGAATTGGACGGGAACAAGTTCCACATTTCTCCAAAGTCAGAACCTTCTTGTTTTTGTTTTGTTCTAATAATGTTGGTATTTGTTAAGTGCTTACTAGGTGCAGGGCACTGTTCTAAGCACTGGGGTAGATACAGGGTAAGCAGGTTGTCCCACGTGAGGCTCACAGTCTTCATCCCCATTTTACAGATGAGGGAACTGAGGCACAGAGAAGTGAAGTGACTTGCCCACAGTCACACAGCTGACAAGGGGCAGAGTCAGGATCTGTTTTGCTTTGCTGCCTGTCTCCCCCGTTTAGACTGTGAGTCCGTCATTAGGCAGGGATTGCCTCTATCTGTTGCCGAATTGTACATTCCAAGTGCTTAGTACAGTGCTCTGCACATAGTAAGCACTCAATAAATACTATCGAGTGAATGAAACTTAATGGTCCCCTGTGTCTCGTTATCTCACTTTTAGCTTAAGGAAACACAGGTCTCTGGTGGTCGGGCTGTCTGTCACGGTCTGATGGACAGTCTTTCTGTGGTGGTCACTCTGTAAGTGGTGGTCATTCTATCTGTGGTGGTCTCTCTGCCTGTGGCAGCCACTCTCTGTGATTGAATATTTGTGGTGGTCTTTCTGTCTAGCAGTCAGTCTGTAGTGGTCAGTCTGCCTGAGCTGGACAGTCTGTAGTGATCGGTCTATCTGTGGTGGCCAATCTGTCTGTGATGATCAGTCTATATGTGGTGATCAGTCTTTGGTGGACTACATATCTGTGGTGGTCAATCTGTCTGTGGTGGTCAGTCTATCTGTGGTGGCCAGTTTGTGGTGGTCAGTCTATCTGTGACGGCCAATCTATGGTGGTCAGTTTGTGGTAGTCAATCTGTGGTGGCCAATCTGTGATGGTCAGTCTGTTTTTGGTTTTCAATCTGTGGTGGCCAATCTGCCTGTGGTGGTCAGTCTATCTGTGATAGTCTGTAGCTATCAGCCAGTCTGTGGTGCTCAGTCCATCTGCGGTGATCAGTCTTTCGTGGTCAGTTGGTCCACGGTGGCCACTCTGTCCATGGTGGTCAGTCTGTGGTGGCCCATCTATCTGTGGTGGTCAATCTGTTTGTGGTGGTCAGTCTGTGGTAGCCTGTGGAAGTCAGTCTTCCTTGGTGGTCAGTCGGCGGTTGTCCATCTGTCTGAGGGGGTCAGTCTGTCTGTGGTGGCAATGGGTGGGCTTTTGAAATCCACCTTCCTATAGACACCAATGTCTGCCTGTACCTCTGGAAAACTGTGATTCGTTTTGCTCTGGGGGCCTGAGATTCCAAGCAGATCATCGGAGAGGCTGCGTCTGTCCGCAGATCCCAGGCTGCTCTCTTTAGAGAAGAAGTGAAATGATTACAGAAGCGTCTATTGTTCCCAAACAATTCGCCGGCCACCCATGAGGAAACTGAGACGCCTAAGGGCCTTTCCTGGCTTGTGTTTTCTAGCAACTGCTCTGTTTGGGTTCTCCAGCAGTCCAGAGTGCACATTCAACGGGTCAGGGCCGGAGGGGCAGCATGATCTATAAACCCGGCCAATAACAGAGACAAAAGGTTAAACTGAAATTTCACACCATCCAGACTGGGTGGTGGGAATCCATCGCAGAGCCAGGCTAGTTCCAGAGCCTTCATTACCAGCTTTAGCAACAATATCCATCTGTACAGGAGGAGAAAGAGCGGTTTCCCACACAGGGCATAATATGTTTCCAGTGGTCTGAAGTGTCTCCAGGCCTAATATTCCAAGGCTTGTGAGGGACACTCATTCTTCTTCCAGGAAAATATTTTCCTTTTAACCCCGTCCCACCTGCTTGAGATTATTTTTTATTGTCTGGGAAAAAAATAATTTCAGTAAGTGTTCAATTTAATTTAATCTGTTCTTGTCTTGCCTTATGCCGTCGAGTCGTTTCCGACCCATAGCGACACCACAGACACATCTCTCCCAGAACATCCCGCTCTCCATCTGCGATGGTTCTGGTCTAGAGAGTTCTCATGGTACAAATATGGAAGTGGTTTACCATTGCCACCCTCCACGCAGTCTCTGCCTTCGACTCTCTCCCGTGCCGCTGCTGCCCAGCATGGTTGAGTTTTGGCTTGTATTAGATTGCCTTCCACTGGCTAGCCACTGGCCAAGCTAGGAAGGGAATGGACAGGCCTCTGCTTGACTCTCCCCCCCGTAGCCGAGACTGGTAGAGGACTGGAAACTCTCCAGGTGCGACCTTGAGAGAAATTTAATCTGTTATAAGTGTTTAATTAGATTGTATCCACACATGGCCCAGGAGGGTCCCTCATTATGCAGTGAACCCCTAAATTCTTTGCCTCTCTAGAAAGCTTATTCTCCTAAGAGCTCACTGTGCAAGGAATAATAATAGCAACAACAATAATAATAATAATAATAATTGTGGTATTTAAGTGCTTACTATATGCCAGGCACTGTACTAAGAGCTGGGGTGGATACAAGCAAATTGGGTTGTACACAGTCCCTGTCCCACGTTGGGCTCATATTCTCAGTCCCTATTTTACAGATGAGATAACTGAGGCATAAAGAAGTAAAGTTACTTGCCCAAGGACACATAGCTCCCTCCTCACCTCCGCCAAACTAACTCTCTTCCCCTCTTTAAAGCCCTACTGAGAGCTCACCTCCTACAGGAGGCCTTCCCAAACTGAGCCCCCCTTTTCCTCTGCTCCCCTTTCCCTCCCCTCCTCCCCCACCCTCTGCTCTTCCCCCTTCCCCTCCCCTCAGCACTGTGCTCATTTGTATATATTATTTATTACCCTATTTATTTTATTAATTAGGTGTGTATTTCCTTGATTCTATTTATCTTGATGATGTTGTCTTGTTTTTGTTTTGTTCTGTTTTGCTTTGCTGTCTGAGTCCCCCATTTAGACTGTGAGCCCATCATTGGGCAGGGATTGTCTCTATCTATTGCCAAATTGTACATTCCAAGCGCTTAGTACAGTGCTCTGCACATAGTAAGTACTCAATAAATACTATTGAATGAATGAAAGAATGAAGTGGCAGAGCCAGGATTAGACTCATGAGCTTCTGACTCCCAGGTCCGTGCTCTATCCACAAGCCATGCTGCTTCTCCATGTGTCGCATACTGTTGTAGGTTCTGGTACCACTTGTCTGCTGTGTGACCTTGGGTAAGTCACTTTATTTCTCTGTGCCTCAGTTACCTCATCTGTAAAACAGGGATTAAGACTATGAACCTTATGTGGAACAGGGACTGTGTCCAACCCGATTATCTTGTATCTACCCCAGCGCTTAGAACAGTGCCGGGCACATAGTAAGCACAATTATTTATTGTTACTGTGCTCTCTCACGCACATGGTACAGAGCCCTGAACACAGTAGCACTCAATAAATACAAATAACTGAATGATTGACTGATTTCTGCTCAGATGTCACCTTCATTCACTGCTAAATTCAGTCCTGCTCCTTTGTTCCAGCTTTCTCCATTGTTAGGGAGGTGGGGAAGCAAGGAACAGTTTCTGCATGTCAAAAGCTGTTTCTTTACCTTTCTTTTTTATATTTGTTAAACGCTTACTTTGTGCCAGACACCGTACTAAGTACTGGGGGAGATTGAACACAGTCCGTGTCCCACATGGAGCTCACAGTCTTAATCCCCATTCTCCAGATGAAGTACAGAGAAGCTAAGTGATTTTTCCAAAGTCACACGACAAGTGGCAGAGTCAGGATTAGAACCCAGGCCCTCCGACTAATAGGCCCATGCTCTATCCACTAGGATGATCTGCTTCTACTGTATTAATCGCTGGTATTCTTGCTCACAGTGTGCTGAGCACTATGCTCACTGAGAAATATAGCCTTTAATAATAATTCTGGTATTTGTTAAACGCCTACTGTGCCCCAGGCCCTCTACTAAGCACTGGAGTGGATACAAACAAATCAGTCTGGGCACATTCCCCAATCCCACACGGGGCTCGCAATCTTGATCCTTATTTTACAAATGAGGCAACTTCCAGATAATAATAAGAATTCTGGATAATTGTGGATAACAATAATAATAATTCCACCCTTGTTCCTGTCCTATTCAAGAGGTTGAACCATGAATGGCTTCTAAAACCCCGTGTGCCTGGAAGAGGACAGTATAATTGATAGATTTCGATATCTGCCCTCAAGGATCTTACAGTATTTAGGAGGGTAAGAAGGCATAAAAAGAAACTATAGATGGATATGTATGTAAGTGCTGTGAGGTTGGGGCGAATATCAAACTTTTTAGCAAAGGGAGAAGCAGCGTGGTAAGAGAAGCAGCGTGGTAGAGTGGAAAGAGCCCGGGCTTGGGAGTCAGAGTTCATGGGTTTGAATCCCGGCTCCGCCGCTTGCCAGTTATGTGACTTTGGGCAAGTCACTTAACTTCTCTGTGCCTCAGTTACCTCATCTGTAAAATAGGGATTAAAAAACTGTGAGCCCCACATGGAGCAACCTGATCACCTTGTATCCCCCAGCACTTAGAACAGTGCTTTGCACATAGTAAGCGCTTAACAAATACCACCATTTATTTATTTTACAGTAAGAGAACAATGACTAGGATAATAGTGGGACAGCAAAATGAGGTATTCTGTTGGGTTGGGTTGTTATATTGGCCGGAATCTAGGCTTGAGCACCTGGAATTTGAAGAGTGTCTGAATTCCTAATCCATCATCAATCAGTGGTATTTATTGAGCACTCACTGTGTGCAGAACACGGTACTAAGTTCTTTGGAACGTTCGATACAATGGAGTTGGTAAATGTGATCCCTGCCTTCTGGTAGGGGAGACAGAAATTAAAATATATCACAGAGTAGGGATGCACCAGAGTCCAAAAATGCTTTGGGGCTGGGAGTGGGGTGCGAGGATATCTCTCCCCATTGCAGTCCATACTTCACTCTGCTGCCCAGATCATCTTTCTACAAAACCGTTCAGGACATGTCACCCCTCCTCCCCCCAGAACTCCAGTGGTTGCCCATCCATCTCCAAATCAAAGAAAAATTCCTCACCACTGGCTTTAAAGCAGTCCACCAACTTGCATCCTCCTCCTACCTCATCTCACTTCTCTCCTTCTGCAGCACTGCTCCTCTAGTGCACCTTCTCACTGTGCCTCAGTTTCACCTGTCTCAATGCCGACCCCTAGTCCACATCCTGCCTCCGGCCTGAAACACCCTTCCTCCTCAAATCTGACAGACAGTTACTCTCCCTCCCTTACTGAAGGCACATCCCCTCCAAGAGCCCTTCCCACACTAAGTCCCACTTTTCCTCATCTCTCACTCCCTTCTGAGTGAGTTGTTCCCTTTGCTCTTCCCCCCTCCCAGCTCCACAGCACTTATGCATATATCTGTCATTTTATTTATTTTATTGATGTCTGTCTCCCCGCCCGCCCAGACTAAGCTCACTGTGGTCAGGGAATGTCACTGTTTATTGTTGTACTGTACTTTCCTAAGCGCTTAGCACAGTTCTATTCACATAGTAAGAGCTCAATAAATACAACTGAGTGAACGAACGAACGAACGAATACAAGCAATTCGGGTTTGACACAGTCCGTGACCCACATCGGGCTCACAGTTTGAATCCCCTTTTTACAGATGAGGTCACTGAGGCACAGAGAAGTGAAGTGAGTTGCCCAAAGCCACAAAACAGACAAGTGGTGGAGTCAGGATTAGAACCCATGACCTTCTGACTCCCAGGCCCATGCCCTATCCACTATACCTGGATGTCGGCCCGCCACCTAAAACTCAACATGAGCAAGACTGAGCTCCTCTTCTTCCCTCCCAAACCCGGTCCTCTCCCAGACTTCCCTATCACCGTGGATGGCACGACCATCCTTCCCGTCTCTCGGGCCCGCGATCTCGGTGTCATCCTCGACTCGTCTCTCTCGTTCACCCCACGCATCCTATCCGTTACCGAGACCTGCCGGTCTCACCTTTACAATATCGCCAAGATCCGCCTTTTCCTCTCCACCCAAACGGCTACCTTACTGCTACGGGCTCTCGTTATATCTCGGCTAGACTACTGTGTCAGCCTTCTCTCTGACCTCCCTTCCTCCTTTCTCGCCCCGCTCCAGTCTATTCTTCACTCCGCTGCCCGGCTCATCTTCCTGCCGAAACGATCTGGGCCTGTCACTCCCCTTCTTAAACAACTCCAGTGGTTGCCTATCGACCTCCGCTCCAAACAAAAACTCCTCACTCTAGGCTTCGAGGCTCTCCGTCACCTTGCCCCTTCCTACCTCTCCTCCCTTCTCTCTTCCCACCGCCCACCCCGCACGCTCCGCTCCTCCGCCGCCCGCCTCCTCACCGTCCCCCGGTCTCGCCCGTCCCGCCGTCGACCCCCGGGCCGCGTCCTCCCGCGGTCCCGGAACGCCCTCCCTCCTTACCTCCGCCAAACTCATTCTCTTCCCCTCTTCAAAACCCTACTTAAAACTCACCTCCTCCAAGAGGCCTTCCCAGACTGAGCTCCTCTTCTCCCTCTACTCCCTCTACCACCCCCCCTTTACCTCTCCGCAGCTAAACCCTCTTTTCCCCCTTTTCCTCTGCTCCTCCACCTCTCCCTTCCCCGGAGAAGCAGCGTGGCTCAGTGGAAAGAGCACGGACTTTGGAGTCAGGGCTCATGAGTTCGAATCCCAGCTCTGCCACTTGTCGGCTGTGTGACTGTGGGCAAGTCACTTAACTTCTCTGTGCCTCAGTTCCCTCATCTGTAAAATGGGGATTAAGACTGTGAGCCCCATGTGGGACAACCTGATTCCCCTATGTCTACCCCAGCGCTTAGAACAGTGCTCGGCACATAGTAAGCGCTTAACAAATACCAACATTATTATTATTATTATTATTATCCCCACAGCACTGTACTCGTCCGCTCAACTGTATATATTTCCATTACCCTATTTATTTTGTTAATGAATTGTACATCGCCTCGATTCTATTTAGTCGCCATTGTTTTTACGAGATGTTCTTCCCCTTGACTCTATTTATTGCCATTGTTCTCGTCTGTCCGTCTCCCCCGATTAGACTGTAAGCCCTTCAAAGAGCAGGGACTGTCTCTATCTGTTGCCGACTTGTTCATTCCAAGCGCTTAGTACAGTGCTCTGCACATAGTAAGCGCTCAATAAATACTATTGAATGAATATGCCATGCTGTAATGTTTGGCACATAGTAAGGGCCTATCGAATATCCCAGTTATTAATCAACCAATCAATCAGTGGTATTCACTGAGCACTTACCGTGTGCAGAGCACTGTACTCAGCACTTGGGAGGGTAAAATAGAGTTGAGGTAGATATGTTTCTTGCCCACAAGGAGCTTACAATCTAGAGGAGCTTATTATCATTATTGGGTTCAGGCTTAGGTATAATTTTTTTAAAAAAAAGGCTATCAATTTAATGCAGTTACAGAGCATAAAGTGAAAATGAGGACAGGATGAACTTAGTTGGGATTGGCCTTCCTAAAAATGGGGGTGGGGGAGGGCGGGGAGGCAGAGTTATTCCTTCATTCATTCAATTGTACTTATTGAGCGCTTACTGTGTGCAGAGCACTGTACTAAGCACTTGGAATGTACAATTCGGCAACAGATAGAGGCAATCCGTGCCCAACAATGGGCTCACAGTCTAAAAGGGGGGAGACAGACAGCAAAACAAAACAAGTAGTCAGGCATCAATACCATCAAAATAGTTAAATAGAATCATAGATGTATACACAAATCATAGATATAGACACAAAAAAAGTTAAAGAGTGAGCCCTCTGAGGAACAGGTATGGTGTTAAACCTGATTATCTTG
The DNA here is from genome assembly GCF_004115215.2 of Ornithorhynchus anatinus. Lineage (NCBI taxonomy): Eukaryota > Metazoa > Chordata > Mammalia > Monotremata > Ornithorhynchidae > Ornithorhynchus > Ornithorhynchus anatinus. Next base: position 133,781,573 of record NC_041728.1, read on the forward strand.
TATCTACCCCAGTGCTTAGTACAGTGCCTGGCACGTAGTAAGTGCTTAACAAGTTGTTATTGTTGTTGTCTTATGCTGTCAAGTCATTCATTCATTCATTCATTCATTCAATAGTATTTAGTGAGCACTTACTATGTGCAGAGCACTGTACTAAGCACTTGGAATGTACAATTCGGCAACAGATACAGACAATCCCTGCCCATTGACGGGCTTACAGTCTAATCGGGGGAGTCGTGTCCGACCCATAGCGACGCCATGGACACATCTCTCCCAGAACGCCCCACTTCCATCTACAATCATTCTGGTAGCGGATCTGTAGAGTTTTTGTGGTAAAAATCCAGAAGTGGTTGACCACTGCCTCCTTCTGCGCAGTCAACTTGAGTCTCCACCCTCGACTCTCTCCCGTGCCGCTGCTGCCCGGCAAAGGGGAGTTCTGACTTGTAGCAGATGGCCTTCCACCCGCTAGCTACTGCCCAAGCTAGGAATGGAATGGACAGGCCTCTGCTTGACTCTCTTTCCTGTAGTCGTGACTGGTAGGGTACTGGAAACTCTCCACTTGTGACCCTGAGAGGGGACGTAACAAATACCATTAAAAGAATAAGTAAAAAGAGCAGGGAGGCAGATGGAGGGGAGAGACAGAGAAATGTTAAGGAAAAATGACGAAAGAGCGAGGAAAGAGAAAAAGAAGAAAAGTTTCACCATCTTCTGTCACTGTCACAACCACGCAAAGCAGTCCATCTTAGATGGCCTTTTTGTTTTTTCTTTTTTTAAGGACCTGCACCCCTAAAGGCGTTGAAAGACTGTGCTTAATTCAGGATGCCTGGCTACCTTAAAGCCGGCTCACCACCCTGTGTGTGACAATATTTGTTTTTAGGGTTTTAAGCAACACAGTTGGGCCGAAGACTCATTTCCTCGTGAATCCATGAGGTGGTTTTAATGGTTTTGTTCCGTGTGTGTGATGGAGACATTTTGAGTTTTCACACTTGGATTCCGCTCTGGGATTTTAATCAAATATGCCTCCTGTGGTATTCAAAATATTTCAAGGTATTTTACGAAAGCCCCCACAGACTAAAAACAGTTGTAAAGCTGTCAATTTGGTGAGTAAAAAGCAATCTCAGACTTTGGCTTTGGGCACTTCTGAGGTCTCCACACTTTCTCTCAGATAACAATTTACACGGCAGCCCTCCAAATAAGGGACAAAATAGAGCATATATTCCTAATCCGTTCGTTAATCTTTTTTTAGTGTTTAGAGTTTGCGATCATCTATACTGTCAGCTGTGAGAAATCTTGCTAGTATTCGTATCCCTTTTGGCAATTCTTTCTTCTCTCCTGCTCGACACTAGAAAGGCTCCTCCACGTGACCTGAATAATTGCTCACTGTGTATAATTATGGGTGAAGGGAAGATATCGGTTATCTTTTATGAAACTCAAGAATCCTCTCCTCCAGTGTGTGGGGTGGATGGATCTCTTGGCTGCTTTAGGCCTCTATTTGCTTTGGGTTTCACCCTGTTGACAGCATCTGTTCCCCGCCTAAGCCTGCTTTCTGGGCAACAAGTCATGCTAAGCTGTGTCATGTGATCTTCGGAGCATTGATCCTCACGAAGAGGAGTAAACAGGGTGGTGCATATTGTCTAGAAAAGTTGCCCTGGAAATTGCCTACTTTAAGAGCAGTTTAGAATCCAGTGCGCTTTCATTTTAGAGGAGCAGCACGGCCTAGTGGAAAGAACATGGGCCTGGGAGTCAGAAGGACCTAGGTTCTAATTCTGCTCTACCACGTGTCTGTGGGGTAACCTTGGGCAAGTCACGTAATCTCCCTGTGCCTCAGTTACCTCTTCTGTAAAATGGGGATTAAGACTATGAGCCCCATGAGGGACATGGACTGTGTCTAACCTGATTAGCTTGGATCTAAACCATTGCTTAGTATAGTGCTTGCCACATAGTAAGCACTTAGCAAATACCATAAAAAGAGGGTTAGGTAAGGGACTGGAGAATAATAGTAATAATAACTGTGGGACTTGTTAAGCACTTACTATGTGTGCTCTGCACATAGTAAGCGCTCAATAAATACTATTGAATGAATGAATGAATATGTCAGGCCATGTACTAAGCACTGGGGTGGATACAAGCAAAACAGGTTGGACACAGTCCCTGTCACACGTGAGGCTCAGAGTCTCAATTCCCATTTTCCAGATGAGGTAACTGAGGCCAGAGAAGTGAAGTGACTTGCCTAAGGTCAAGTGGTGGAACTGGGATTAGAACCCATGGCTTTCTGACCCATGACTTTCAGACTTCCAGGCCTGCACTCTATCCACTACACCATGCTGCTATAGGAGGGAGTTGAAGCTAGAGGCAAGGAAGCCCGAGAGATATTTGGGACCTAATTTTAAAAATAGCATTTAGGGTGTCTGAAAGATTAATTCCATTGCACAAGCATGAACATTCAGCCTCCTGAGACACTTAAACCATTACACCGTCCATCTGATTGTGTCTAGGATATCCAAGGGTACTTTTTACAGATAATTTTTTGCCGAGACTCCGACTGAAGCTGTGTTAGGTAAACCTAACGCTGAGAACCTCTTCAGAGTCAGTGGAAATGGTGCAATCAATCATTTAACCAATCGGTCATATAATATTGGAGAAGCAGCATGGCTCAGTGGAAAGAGCCCGGGCTTTGGAGTCAGAGGTCATGGGTTCGAATTCCGGCTCCGCCACTTGTCAGCTGTGTGACTGTGGGCAAGTCACTTCACTTCTCTGTGCCTCAGTTACCTCATCTGTAAAATGGGGATTAAGACTGTGAGCCCCACGTGGGACAACCTGATTCCCCTGTGTCTACCCCAGCGCTTAGAACAGTGCTCCGCACATAGTAAGCGCTTAACAAATACCAACATTATTATTTACTGAGTGCTTACTTTATGCAGAGCACTGTGTGACAGATCACAGATTTGGAGATGACTATGACATCTCTGAGACCAGCCTAAGGAATGTTGATATCATCGGGTTCGTTTGATAGAGAAGCAGCGTGGCTCAATGGAAAAATCCCGGGCTTGGGAGTCAGAGGTCATGGGTTCGAATCCCGGCTCTGCCACTTCTCAGCTGTGTGACTGTGGGCAAGTCACTTGACTTCTCTGTGCCTCAGTTCCTTCATCTGTAAAATGGGGATTAACTGTGAACCTCATGTGGGACAATCCGATGACCCTGTATCTCCCCCAGCGCTTCGAACAGTGCTCTGCACATAGTAAGCGTTTAACAAATACCAACATTATTATTATTATTATCGCCAGACCAAGTTTAGACTTTTCCATTCCCAGCTGAAGCCCCTGACCCTGCTGCAGTGTTTGGAGGACTTCAGAGCAATCGATCAATCATTGGAATTTATTGAGCGCTTACTTATATCCAGGGCACTGTACTGAGCGCTTGGGAGAGAACGGTAAAACAGAGTTAGCGGACCCGTTCCCTGCTCATAATGAGCTAACACCTGGATAATAATCTGGAGGAACACCAGGATATTAATAGCCCCATACGCGACTGGACCTCTGTCTGACCCAGTTAACTTGTATCTACCTCAGCGCTTAGAACGGTGTTTGACACATAGTAAGCACTTAACAAATACCATAAAAATAATAATTAGTTAAGTGCTTTCTATGTGCAAAGCACTGTACTAAGCACTGGGACAGATACAGGTTAATCAAGATGGAAAGAATCCCTGGTCCCCTATGGGGTTCACAGTCTATGGGGGAAGGGAGAACAGGTATTGAATTCTCATTTTAAAAATGAGGAAACTGGCACAGAGAAGCAGTGATCTCCCTAAGGTCAACCAGTAAGCAAGTGGTGGAGCTGGGATTCATAATAATAATAATAATGATAATGTTGGTATTTGTTAAGCACTTACTATGTACAGAGCACTGTTCTAAGCGCTGGGGTAGATACAGGGTAATCAGGTTGTCCCACGTGAGGCTCACAGTTAATCCCCATTTTACAGATGAGGTACCTGAGGCACAGAGAAGTTAAGTGACTTGCCAAAGAATCCAAGAATCTTGGATTAGAATCCAAGTCCTCTGACTCCCAGGTGCATGCTCTTTCCACTCTAACCGAGAAAATGTCTCATTAGCAAAACGGCACCGCATCCTAAAGCTTTTCAACCCTTCTAGGCCTTATTATGCTAAAAGTACTAATCCCATTTATGCTAACCAGATAATGATCCAGGCAGCGTTAACACCGATAAGCACCGATAAGTCATATGTGGGTTTTAATAATCATTTTTCCGACTCCCCAGTAGGTGACTGTCTGCAAACGGGGGCCATTTCCCTTTTACAGATTCGTCTATCGCTTAATTTGCTAGAATCTGTCGTATCTAATATTTGAGGTTATGGACCTGGCCTTTAGATTGTATTTATTCTCCTTGAAACTTTATCCAACCTTGGCTTCACTGATACTATCCTGTTTTGGTTCTCCTCATCTCTCCGGCTGCTCGTTCTCAGTCTCTTTCGCAGGCTCCTCCTCTGCCTCCCACCCCCAAGTGGTCCAAACTGCTAAGTTTTCATCTGCCCCAGCACTTCGAAAAGTGTGTGGCACATAGTAAGCGCTTAAGAAATATTCTTCTTTTTATAATTATTATTTTTCAGATGATTCCCAAATGTACATCTCCAGCCATGATCTCTTCTTCTCTGCAGTCTTGCACTTCCTCCTGCCTTGGGGACATCTCTCCTTGGATGCCCCACTGATAGCTCAAACTCTTATTATTATTATTATTATCAAAAGCCGAGTCATTTGCGATTCATAGCGACTCTATGGATTTATTGTCTTCAGAACATCCTATCTTCCACTCTAACCTGTAACCTGGCTAACGACTCTTCCATTATCGTTGTTATGGTTTCTATCCATCTAGCTGCTGGTCTGCCTCTTCCACATTTTCCCTGGACTTTTCCCAGGATTAGTGTCTTCTCCAGAGAATTAGCCCTAATTTTGGTGTGTCCAATATATGTTCATCTACGTTAAATCATTTGGCCTTTCAAAGACTACACTGGCTTAATTTGCTCTAAAACCCATTGGTTTGTTTTTCGGGTAGCAGATGCTATTGGCAAAAGCCTTCTCCAACACCACATTTCAAAACGATCGTTGCTCTTTCTACCCTGTTTCTTCACTGTCCAGCTTTCGGATCAATACTTTGTCGCCAGAAACACCAAACTAAACATGTCTCTTTATCTTCCCTCTCAAACTCTGTCCTCCCCTTGTGTATCCCATCACTAAAGACAGCACCACTGTTCTCCCTTTCAAGCCTGAAATCTTGCTCTCTCCTTCAACCCATACATAATAATGTTACTAATATTGGCATTTGTTAAGCGCTTACTACGTGCAGAGCACTGTATTAAGCGCTGGGGTAGAAACAGGGTAATCAGGTTGTCCCATGTGAGGCTCACAGTCTTAATCCCTATTTTACAGATGAGGGAACTGAGGCACAGAGAAGTGAAGTGACTTACCCACAGTCACACAGCTGAGAAGTGGCAGAGCCGGGATTTGAACCCATGACCTCTGTCTCCCAAGCCCGGGCTGTTTCCACTGAGCCATGCTAAACTGTCAATCAATCATATTTATTGAATGCTTACTGTGTGAGGAGCACTGTACTAAGCGCATGGGAGAGTACAACAATAAACAGACACATTCCAGCCCACAACCTGTCACAGATCCTTTCAGTTCTATCTTCACAACATTGTTAAAATCCTCCCTTTCCTCTCCATCCAAACTGCTACTATGCTGATCCAAGCATTTATCCTACCTTAACTCGAATTCTTCATCTTTCTCCTCGCTGACCTCCCCTCATCTCCTTCAGACCACATATTCCTGCTTCTAGAGAACCTCCAGTGATTGCCCATCCAATTCCGCATCAAACAGAAACTCCTTACCATTAGCTTTAATAATAATAATGATGGCATTTGTTAAGCGCTTACTATGTGCCAAGCACTGTTCTAAGTGCTGGGGTAGATACAAGGTCATCAGGTTGACCCAAGTGGGGCTCCCAGTCTTCATCCCCATTTTACCGATGAGGTAACGGAGGCACAGAGAAGTGAAGTGACTTGCCCAAGATCACCCAGCTGACAAGCGGCGGAGCCAGGATTAGAACCCATGACCTCTGACTCCCAAGCCCGGGCTCTTTCCACTGAGCCACGCTGCTTCCACATCCACATAGGCCAGATCACCACTCTCCCCATTTTCAAAACCTTAATAAAAACACATCTCTTCCCAAAGGCCCTCCTCAACTAAGCCCTCATTTTGTCTTCATTCAATCATATTTATCGAGCATTTACTATATGCACCCTTCATTGAGAAGCAGCATGGAAAGAGCGCAGGCTTTGGAGTCATGGGTCATGAGTTCAAATCCTGGCTCTGCCACTTGTCAGGTGTGTGACTGTGGGCAAGTCACTTCACTTCTCTGTGCCTCAATTACCTCATCTGTAAAATGGGGATTAAGACCGTGAGCCCCACGTGGGACCACCTGATTCCCCTGTGTCGACCCCAGCACTTAGAACCATGCTCTGCACATAGTAAGCGCTTAACAAATACCAACATTATTATTATTATTATTCATTCACCCCTCCCTCAGCCCCACAGCACTGATGTACGTGACCGTAATTTATCTATTCGTATGAATGTCTGTCTTCCCCTTTAGACTGTAAGCTCATGTAATAATGGTGGTATTTGTTAAGCGCTTACTATGTGCAAAGCACTGTTCTAAGCGCTGGGGGGATACAAGGTGATCAGGTTGTCCCACGTGGGGCTCACAATCTTCATCCCCATTTTACAGATGAGGTAATTGAGGCTCAGAGAAGTGAAGTGACTTGCCCAATGTCACACAGCTGACAAGTGGTGGAGCCGGGATTAGAACCCATGACCTCTGACTCCCAAGCCCATTCTCTTGGAGCATTTCTATAAACTCTGTCGTATTCTCCCAAGTGCTCAGTACAGTGCTCTGCAATCAAGCAGTCAGTGGTATTTACTGAGCATTTATTATGTGCAGAGCGCTGTACTAAGCTCTTGGGAGAATACAACAGAATAAGTAGACACATTCCCTGCCCATAACGATCTTACAGTCTAGAGGGAAATTTCAGTCTAGAGGGTATACAGAACACAATAAGCACAGTAAGCCCTCAGTAGATACTATTGATCGATTGATTGATTGAATAAATGGGGCCCCAGTGAGGGGACCGAAATTCTCCATCCTCTATTTTGTGTTCGTTCTCCTTTTTGCTTTTTTTCCTCTCCTTTCCACACTCAGGCTCCTCACACTCTGTCCCAGGCAGGGCTTCATCTCTCTCCATCCTTTCCTCCCCCTCTCTCTTTCCTGTTCATCTTCACACAAACACACACACACCCCCCAAAACTTTCCCATGAAGCCTGCCAACCCATGACACTCTTCTCTTTTGTTTTAACACTTCCGTGCTCAGCTTTTCCATTTAATAATAATAATAATAATGTTGGTATTTGTTAAGCGCTTACTATGTGCCGAGCACTGTTCTAAGCGCTGGGATAGACACAGGGGAATCAGCCTGTCCCACGTGGGGCTCACAGTCTTCATCCCCATTTTACAGATGAGGGAACTGAGGCACCGAGAAGTGAAGTGACTTGCCCAAAGTCACACAGCTGACAAATGGCCGAGCAGGGATTCGAACCCATGACCTCTGACTCCAAAGCCCATGCTCTTTCCACTGAGCCACGCTGCTTCTCGTGCTGCTTCTTTCAAATCCATATACGCTCGGACCCAGATGCTCATATTCCGAGCAAACTGGGGCAAAATCCGATTACTGCGGAAGTAAAGGAGAAGCAGCGTGGCTCAGTGGCAAGAGCCCGGGCTTGGGAGTCAGAGGTCACGGGTTCTAATCCTGGCGCCGCCTCTTGTCATCTTGTCAGCTGTGTGTCTTTGGGCAAGTCACTTCACTTCTCTGTGCCTCAGTTCCCTCATCTGTAAAATGGGCATTGAGACTGTGAGCCCCGCGTGGGACAACCTGATTAACTTGTATCCCCTCAGCATTTAGAACAGTGCTTGGCACATAGTAAGCGCTTAACAAATACCATTTTTACATTATTATTAATAATAATACTGTAATTATAATACAGGATTGTATTATATAATTAATTATATAATTATAAGTATAATATAATTATACTGAGCCCTACTGAGAGCTCACCTCCTCGAAGAGGCCTTCCCGGACTGAGCCCCCCTTTCCCTCTGCTCTTCCCCCTTCCCCTCCCCTCAGCACTGTGCTCATTTGTATGTATTATTTATCACCCTATTTATTTTGTTAATGAGGTGTATATCTCCTTCATTCTATTTATCTTGATGATGTTGTCTTGTTTTGTTTTGTACTGTTTTGCTTCGCTGTCACCCCCATTTAGACTGTGAGCCCGTCACTGGGCAGGGTTTGTCTCTATCTGTTGCCGAATTGTACATTCCAAATGCTTAGTACAGTGCCCTGCACATAATAAGCGCTCAATAAATACTACTGAATGAATGAATGAATTATTGTTATTAATGAAACAGGGGCAAGCTGTCACATAGAAACAAATATGAGTTATATGATGTGACATTCCTGGCCTGACACCTCTCCTCAAGTGAACGAACCATGAAGAGGAGAGGTCTAGAAGAAATAGGTGTGAATTCAAGGGCAATGCTTGATTGATTGATGATTGATTGATTGATTGATTGATTAGAAAGGAACCAGGAAGTAAAAGCTGTTGCTGCCTCTGCTTTTTTCTCCTGAAAGCATAGTCCTTTCCCTTCGAAGTGAAGGGAGAGGTGGGGGAAGAAGGGAAATAAGTAGCGGCAGATTTTGTAGGGGTTGGCGATTCTATGACTATCTATCGCTGGATTCAGTAATAATTCAGTAGAGAAGCAGCATGGCCTAGTGGAAAGAGCAAAGGCCTGACAGTCAAAAGGACCTGGGTTCTAATCTCGGCTCCGCTACATGTCTGCTGGGTGACCCTGGGCAGGTCACTATACTTCTCTGTGGCTCAGTTACCTCATCTGGAAAATGGGGATGAAGACTGTGACCCCCATGTGGTACACGAACTGGGTCCAACCTGAAGTGATCTCAGTGGAAAGAGCACGGGCTTTGGAGTCAGAGGTCATGGGTTCGAATCCCGGCTCTGCCACTTGTCAGCTCTGTGACTGTGGGCAAGTCACTGAACTTCTCTGTGCCTCAGTTACCTCATCTGTAAAATGGGGATTAAGACTGTGAGCCCCACGTGGGACAACCTGATTCCCCTGTATCTACCCCAGCGCTTAGAACAGTGCTCGGCACATAGTAAGCGCTTAACAAATACCAACATTATTATTATTATCTACCCCATTGCTTATTTGACTCGATTTGCTTTGTTTTAGATGTCAAGGAGCTTTTATTCTCCTCCACCTAGTTTTTCATCTTACCTCAGTTATTGGGAGAATTCGAGTACTTTTATGCCAGTTTCTTTGAAAGCAAAGATTCATCATTTAGCCAGTATATGGGTGGTGGTCTTCCGTATTCCGTGTTGGTTGTTGCTGTTCGGTCTCTTGTTGGAAAGGCAGGGAACGGAATGCTGGTTCACCTGATCACCCCTCCCTCGGCCCTAAAGCACATATTCACATGCCAGTAGCATATTTCTATTAATGTCTGGCTCTCTCTCTCTCTAGGCTATAAACTCCTTATGGTCAGGGAACGTGTCTACCGACTCTGTTATATTGTACTCTCCCAAGTGCTTAGTACAGTGTTCTGCACATAGCACTCAAAAGATAAAATTGATTGATTGACAGTGCCTGGCAGATAGTAAGCGCTTAACAAATACCATAAAAACAAGTTCCACAGGTGCTGAGGGACCCAACCAAAGAAACATATATCACATAGAGAAAGTATTGCACTATTCTTGCCCTACTTCCCCAATTCTTTTCTCACATCAGAGATGATCTTTCTAATTTCTTTTTCTCTTTCTCTCTCTTCTATCTAACTCTCCATCTCTCTCTCTCTTCCCTTGCTATTTCCATTCTGTATGTTCTCGGACCTCATTCTCTCCCTATCTTCTCCTCATAAGCAATAGCTCCTTTGACTAGAATTTCCTTTTGAGTTGAAAATATTTGACATTTAATAATGTTGGTATTTGTTAAGTGCTTACTATGTGCCGAGCACTGTTCTAAGCACTGGGGTAGATACGGGGTCATCAGGTTGTCCCACGTGAGGCTCACAGTTAATCCCCGTTTTACAGATGAGGTAACTGAGGCACTGAGAAGTGAAGTGACTTGCCCAGAGTCACACAGCTGACAAGTGGCAGAGCCGGGATTTGAACCCATGACCTCTGTCTCCCAAGCCCGGGCTCTTTCCACTGAGCCACAATGGTTCAACTGTATTTTTTGAGTGCTTACTTTGCACTTGGGAGGGTATGGTATTACAAAGTTGGTAAACATGTTTCCTGCCCACAGTGAGTTTACAATCTAGAGGGAGGGGCTTATAGTCTAAAAATTCCTATAAAGCTAGCAATTTCCCTATGGATAAAGACACCCTGTGGATAGGGGAGAGAAAAACTGGAACGGTAAAAAGTTAGACAATCAGACTCAGAGATAATTGGGGAATGTCATAAGGTTGAAAGCCCTTGAAGGTCGCTTACCAACTGTTTCACTGTGTAGGGAGGGCATGTAGATGTGGGTAGAAACGGGTAAAATTTAGATCGAATCCTCCTACATTCCTCCTTAAATGTAAAGTCAGCTTAACCGTATTTGAATGTAGTCGTGGTAATAATTTCATTCTCTTTTGTTCTGGTGACTCTCAATTTCCCTTCCTTTGTTCGTCCAGATTAGGCTTTACATTATTGTTTGAGCTAAAGAAAGCCTCCTTGATGGCTGTGGGATTTAACCGCATGGAATTAATAATAATAATAGTGATAATTACAGTGGTATTTATTCAAGCACTACTATGTGCCAGGCACTGTACTAAGTGCTGGGTTGGATGCAAGCAAATCGAGTTGAACACGGTCCCTGTCCCGCTAGGGGCTCACAGTCTTAATCCCCATTTTACAGATGAGATAAATGAGGCACAAAGAAGTGAAATGACTTGCCCAAGGTTACACAGCAGACAATAATAACAATAATAATTATGGTATTCGATAAACACTTACTATGTACTAGGCACTGACCTGAGCTCTGGGGTGGATCCAAGCAAATCAGGTAGGACAGAGTCCCTGTCCCATATGAGGCTCACAGTCTGAGTCCTCATTTTCCAGATGAGGTAACTGAGGCGCAGAGAAAGGAAGCGACTTGCCCAAGACCGCCCATGACGTTCTAGGTTCTCATCTCGTCCCAGCAGGAATGGGCCCACGCGGGGAGTGTATCAGACGCCACCGAAGAGGGCATCTATTAAAGCCATCTCCATTGTTGCCCACTTGTAGGTCAACAACATTCAGCGTCCGCTAACCAGTTGGAAGGGTAGCAGACCCACTGTGCATTCGGCAGCCAGTAGATATCTAGGAGAACCAGCTCGATTATGTTCCCAATCTATTTCACAGAGAGCTGCCACACACCCAGAAACCCAAGATGGCCCTTCCCTTTGGATCAAAAGCTCCCTGTGAGCGGGGATTCACTCATTCCTTCAATTATATTTATTGAGAGTTTACTGCGTGCAAAGCACTGCACTAAGCACTTGGGAGAGTGCAGTTGAACAATAAGCAGACACATTCCCTGTCCACAATGAGCTTACAGTCTCGAGGGGGAGGCAGACATTTGTATAAATAAATTGCAGATATGAGAAATAGATTACAGATATTACAGGGATTGTATCTACCTGCTCTTCTAGCCCCTCTCGAGAGCTTAGTACAGTGCTGTGCACACAGAAAGCGCTTAATAAATATCACTGACTGATCGATTGGTCCCAAGTGGGGCCACGGGAATGCCAGAGCAACGGGAAGCTGCAATCCGAACTCGACAGTCACCTTTCATCCGATCCTTTTGCTCTTTGCGGGGGTCCTGGGGTACTTGATGCCAGGCTCCTCTCTATACTACACAGATTTCTCAACAACAGTGATGGATTGGGACGGTTGCTAAAAGGGTGTCCAACGAGGTATCATCACGTGATCTTTCCCACGTTCTTCTAGGGCAAGAAATTCCTGCTGCGGACTATAGTCGTGACCCTTCGCTTCGAATCCCTACCACACACTTCTCATTCCCTGAAAATCAGTAGGCCGATGAGCCCAATTACCTACCCCTTCCCGGGGAGGGGTGAGCTAGAGCAGTAAAACCCAGACCACCCTCCCCAAGCTTTTTGTGGAGGTGGGGGCGGCGCACACTCGATGTTTCACCCACACCCCGATGTTCCTAAGGAGTATCACGCAAGAGCGGAGTTGAAAACCCAAACCTCATCAGCAGTTAGTCACTGAGTTCTGAAAACAACAAAATGGAGGTCGTCAGTTTCTCCCTGACTCAGAGGTGAGAGATGAGGCTTCCAGAAAGTTCCATCTTTAAAAGTCGTATCTGGGACATTCAGTTGGTGTCTTGAGCCCTTTCATCACTAATAATAATAATAATGATGATGGTAATGGTTAAGTGTTTACTGTGTGCCAGGCAATGTATTCAGCATTGGGATGGATACAAGCAAATCCAGTTGGGCACGGTCCCTGTCCCATGTGGAGCTCACAGTCTCAATCCCCACTTTGCAGAGGAGGTAACTGAGGCACAAAGAAGTGAAGTGACCTGCCCAACGTCACTCAGCAGACAAGTGGCGGATTAGAACCCATGACCTTATGACTCCCAGGCCCACGCTTTATCCGCTACACCATGCTGCTTCTCATTTTGTTCTGAGCACCTAGGAGACATGTGTAAATGGAGAGATTCAGAGACTGAGCATAAATAAAGGGCATTGTCTGTTTTTCTAGGGCAGGTCTCTATCCCAATTAATACATTGCCACACAAAACACAGGGCTGTTGTTTGTGGTAAGAACTATCTTTTAAAGTGAGATAGACATTTATTAGCATGACTTTTGAGTATGTTGGAAATCCCTTTAGGGATAACACTGTGGCCTAGTTGAAAGAGCACAGGCCCGGGAATCGGAGGACTTGGGTTCTAGTCTTCGCTCTGCCACCTGCCTGCTGGGTGAGCCTGGGCAAGTCATTTCACTTCTCTGTGCCTCGGTTTCCTCATCAGTAAAATGGACATTCGATATGTTCTCTCCCTCCCTTGTAGACTGTGAGTCCCATGTGGCACAGGGACTGTGTCCAACCTGATTAGCCTGTTTCTAGCCCAGGCCTAGTGCTGGGTTTAGCATATCGTAAAAGCCTAACCAAAAGCATATAGGACACAAACGGTAAGAACAGGTGAAAAGTTGTATATGTACAGTGCTAAGCGTTTAGTACAGTCTTTAGCACACATTAAGCATTCAGTAAATAAGATTATTAATAATATTAAGTCGTGCAGTGTGAAATGCGTGTCAGAAAAGCTTTCCTTCCCTGAAGTTTCAGTTGTATGGAGAGAGGAGAAAGAGGATCACGAGGGTTTCTTAATTCCTGCAGCTTCCTGCTACGCGTTTGGTGACTCCCCAGGGAAGCCTGCAAGCAGTGAGGTACCTCTCAATCCCAGGCCCATGCTCTTTCCACTAGGCAATGATCCTTTTTACATATGCAAGCTTGAATTTTTTTAATGGCATCTGTTAAGCACATACTATGTGCCAGGCACTGTACTAAGCTCTTCAGTAGATACTAGAGAATCAAGTTGCAAACAGCCAGTTTCCCACATGGGCCTCATCAATCCCCATTTTACAGATGTTACAGCTGAGGCACAGAGAAGTTAAGTGACTTACCCAAGGTCACCCAACAAACAATTGGCAGAGCCACGATTGGAATGCAGGTTCTTCTCATAGGCCTGTGCTCTATCCAGTAGGTCACCCCATTTCTCCTGATGATAATAATAATAATAATAATGATAATAAATTAGGGCATTCGTTAAGCACTTTCTATGTGCCAAACACTGTACTAAGCACTGGTAGATACAAGGTAATCAGATCCCACATGAAGCTCACAGTCTGAGTAGGAGGGAGAACGGGTACTGAATCCCCATTTTGCCGATGAGAGAACCGAGATACAGTGAAGTGAAGTGATTTGCCCAAGGTCACACAGCAGGTACGTGGAGGCGGGCTTAGGACCCAGGGCCTCTGACTCCCAGGCCCGTGCTCTTTCCACTAGGCCACATTACCTCTTCCAGATATAACCTAATGATGATGAGGATGGTATTTGGTAGGCGCTTACTATGTGCCAAGCACTGTTCTAAGCACTGGGGTAGATACAAGGTAATCAGGTTGTCCCACGTGGGGCTCACACACTTAATCCCCATTTTACAGGGGAGGTAACTGAGGAACAGAGAAGCTAAGTGGCTTCTAGAGGAGCAGCATGGCTCGGTGGAAAGAGCCCGGGCTTGGGAGTCAGAGGTCATGGGTTTGAATCCCGGCTCTGCCGCTTGTCAGCTGTATGACTCTGGGCGAGTCACTTCACTCTTCTGGGTCTCAGTTCCCTCATCTATAAAATGGGGATGAAGACTGTGAGCCTCACATGGGACAACCTGATGACCCTGTATCTTCCCCAGCACTTAGAACAGTGCTCTGCACCTAATAAGCGCTTAACAAATAACATTATTAAGTGACTTGCCCAAAGTCACACAGCTGACCAGTAATGGCGCCAGGATTAGAACCCACGTCCTCTGACTCCCAAAGCTGGGCTCGTGCCACTAGGCCATGCTGCCTCTCAAAGCGTCGATCCCAATTTTCAATCGCGAGATTCATTCAGTCGTATTTATCGATTCATGCGATCGTATTTAGCGAGCGCTTACCGTGTGCGGAACACTGCACTGAGAGCATTTCAGGCCCAACCGATTGTCACCCGGAGGGCCTTTAAGCCAAAGGGGACCACCACGTCACGTCCTCCTCGCTTCTCTTTTCCAGGCGCTGGAGCCCTTTCTCCCAACCGGACTGGGGCTTCGTAATCCTCTGAACCTCGTCCTCGGGCCGCCCGCCTCATGCACCCTCACGGCCCGATGGCCGGCCCTCAAGAGCACCCGAGCTGGTCCTCCTCCCCAAACCTGCTCCCCGAGCCCCCGAGCCACAGCAAAACCTTCGCCGGGGCCCGCGACGACCCCCCTTCCGCGAAGACCCCCGAGGACCCGCCAGACAAGGGGCTGCCCCGGGGGGAACCGGCGGAGGCCTTGAGCAGCCCCGTCGCCACCACGGTGTTGACCAGCGTGAGCGAAGACTCCAGGGACCAGTTTGAGAACAGCGTCCTGCAGCTGAGGGAACAAGACGAAGCGGAGCCGGCCGGTCCTCCGGGCAACGACGGCCCGGTGGATGGGGACGGCACCGGAGGCCCGGAGGACGTCAAGATCCAGTTCAGCCGGTCGGGCAGTGGCAGCGGTGGCTTTCTGGAAGGGCTTTTCGGCTGCCTCAGGCCTGTCTGGAATATCATAGGGAAGGCTTATTCCACGGACTACAAACTGCAGCAGCAAGGTAACGGCGGGGACTCGGGGACTCTCCTCAAACCCTTGTTGACTCTTGTTATTTTTATCGTTAGCAATAATAATAACGATGACTGTGGGATTTGTTAAGCACTATACTAAACGCTGGGGTGGTTCCAGGCGAATCAGATTGGACACATCCCTGTCCCGCCTGGGCCTCACGGTCTTAATCAGAGAAGCAGTGTGGGGCAGTGGAAAGAGCACGGGCTTGGGAGCCAGAAGTCATGGGTTTGGATCCCGGCTCTGCCGCTTGTCAGCTGTGTGACTGTGGACAAGTCACTTCATTTCTCTGGACCTCAGTTCCCTCATCTGGAAAATGGGGATGAAGACTGCGAGCCTCACATGGGACAACCTGATTACCCTCTATCTACCCCAGCACTTAGAACAGTGCTCTGCACATAGTAAGCGCTTAACAAATACCAACATTATTATTATCATTATTTTAATCCCTATTTTACAGATGAGGCAAAGAGGTGCCTCAGTTACCTCATCTGAAGAATGGGGATTAAGACTGCCAGCTCCACATGGGACAACCTGAGTACCTTGTATCTACCCCAGTGCTTAGAACAGTGCTTGGCACATAGTAAGCGCTTAAGAAATACCATTATTATTATTATTATTATTAATAATAGTTGTGGTA
This sequence comes from Ornithorhynchus anatinus, assembly GCF_004115215.2. Classification (NCBI taxonomy): domain Eukaryota; kingdom Metazoa; phylum Chordata; class Mammalia; order Monotremata; family Ornithorhynchidae; genus Ornithorhynchus; species Ornithorhynchus anatinus. The sequence goes on from NC_041728.1 coordinate 133,797,716, forward strand.
TTTAAGTGCTTACTATGTGCCAGACACAGAACTAAGCACTGAGGCGGATACAAGGAAATCAGGTTAGACAGAGTCCCTGTCCCACACAGGGTTTACAGTCTCAAACCCCATTTTACAGATGAGGTAACTGAGATCCAGAGAGGCCAAGTTTATTGCCCAAGGCCACACAGCAGACAAATGGTGGAGCTGGGATTAGAACCCAGGTCCTTCTGACTCCCAGGCCCTAGCTCTATTTATTTTGTTAATGAGATGTACATCACCTTGATTCTATTTATTTGCTATTGTTTTAATGAGATGTTCTTCCCCTCGATTTTATTTATTGCCACTGTTCTCGTCTGTCCGTCTCCCCCGATTAGACTGTAAGCCCATCAAAGGGCAGGGATTGTCTCTATCTGTTACCGATTTGTCCATTCCAAGCGCTTAGTACAGTGCTCGGCACATAGAAAGCGCTCAATAAATGCTATTGAATGAATGAAGAGAGCAGGTTAGGTAGTTAAAGAAGAGGAAAAGAGGGCTTAGTCTGGGAAGGCCTGTTGGATGTGCCTTCAATATTGCTTTGAAGAGGGAGAGAGTCACCGTCTGTCCGATTTGAGGAGGGAGGGCGTTCCAGGCCAGAGGCAGGATGTGGACCAGGGGTCGGTGGTGAGATAGGTGACATCGAGGCATAGTAAGATGGTTAGCATTAGAGGAGAAAGTGTGCAGGCTGAGATGTAGTAGGAGAGTAGCGAGGTGAGGTAGAAGTGGGGCAAGGGGTTTGAGCGCTTTAAAGTCAGTGGTGAGGAGTTTCTGTTTGATGCAGAGGAGGATGGGCAACCACTGGAGTTTCTTGAGGAGTGGGAAAACATGGCCTGAGTGTTTTTGTAGAAAAATGATCCGGGCAGTGAAGTATGGACTGGAGTAGGAGAAAAATATACAGGTAGGAATGTAGACACAGTCCCCATCCATCGGGAGACTCGTTTTAAGAATATAAAAATGGGGAAAAGGGGCTGGAGACAGACAAACCTTGTCTTGTCTTCTGCTGTGGAGTGGTCTCTGTCCCTTAGTGACACCATGGGCACATCACTTCCAGAACACCCCACCTCCATCTGCAATCATTCTATTAGTGGATCCGTAGAGTTTTCTTGGTAAAAATATGGAAGGGGTTTACCACCGCCTCCTTCTGCGCAGCCAAGTCGAGTCTCTGCCCTCGACTCTCTCCCGTGCAGCTGCTGCCCAGCACGGGGGAGTTTTGACTTGTAGCAGATGGCCTGCAACTCGCTAGCCACTGGCCAAGCTAGGAACGGAACGGACCAGGCCTCTGCTTGACTCTCCCTCCCGTAGTCGAGACTGGTAGAGCACTGGAAGCAACCCTGAGTGGGGAACAGACAAATCAGCAGTAATGAAACAAAACTAATAATATAACAACAGTAACAACAATTTGTTCATCTCCTCTCTGGAGGGCAACTCTCTCTGGCGAAGCAGCATGGTTTAGTGGATAGAGCACGGGCCTGGGAGTCAGAAGGTCAAGGGTTCGAATCCCGGCTCCTCCTCTTGTCTGTGTTGTGATCTCGGGCAAGCCGCTTCACTTCTCTGGGCCTCAGTGACCTCATCTGGAAAAGGGGGATCGAGGCCGGGAGTCCCATGTGCTAGTATCCAATCCCATTTCCTCGTATCCACCCCTGGGCTTAGTACAGTGCCTGGCAGAGAGTAAGTGCTTAACAAATGCCACAGTTATTATTATTTTCATTAGGTGGATGAGGCTCGGGGTATACTCCATCAAAGGGGGAGTTGTCTTGGGTGACTCCAGACCTTGATCCTCCCTTTTCCGACCTTCATCAGACACGTGGGAGGTGCCGTTTGAGGAGATCTCGGAGCTGCAGTGGCTGGGCAGTGGAGCCCAGGGGGCTGTCTTCCTGGGAAAGTTCCGAGCCGAAGAGGTGGCCATCAAGAAAGTGAGAGAACAGAACGAGACGGACATCAAACACTTGCGGAAGTTGAAGCACCCTAACATCATCGCTTTCAAGTAGGTCAAGACTATCTTCTTCTTTTGAATTTGTATTTCTCTGTAGGAAAGTCATGTCTTTTTGCTCCTGCTTTCAGTGAGAAGAGAGGTGACTCTGAGTGCGTTCTCCCTGTGAGGGAGGAATGCTACCCATTCTCACCCAGATTCCTTCCATAAGCACAGAACGAAACCAATCCGTCGGACAATCCATCACTTTTTTTAATGGTATCTAAGTGTTTAATAATGTCTGTGCCCCGGTCTAGACCGGAAGCTCATTGTGGGCAGGGAATGTTTCTGCTTGTTGTTATATTGTACTCTCCCAACTGCTTAGTAAAGTGCTCTACACACAGTAAGCGCTCAATAAACACGATTGAATGAATGAGTGGATAGAGCACGGGTCTGGGAGTCAGAAGGTCGTGAGTTCTAATCCTGCCTCTGCCACTTGTCTGCTGTGTCACCTTGGGCAAGTCACTTCACTCTTCTGGGCCTCAGTTCCCTCATCTGTAAAATGGGGATTGAAACTGTGAGCCCCACATGGGACAGGGACTGTGTCCAACCCGATTTGCTTATATCCACCCCAGCGTTCAGTACAGTGCCTGGCACATAGAAAGTGCTTAAAGAATGCCATAATTATTATTATTATCATTATTTACTATGTGTTAAACACTGTTCTAAACACTGGGGTAGATACAAGTGAATTAGGTTGGACGCAGTCGCTGTCCCCCTTGGGGCTCACAGTCTAAGTAAGAGGGAGAACAGGAGAAGTGAGGCACGGAGATGTTAAGTGACTTGCCCAAGCTCACACAGCAAGTGATTGGCAGAACCGGGATTAGGGCCCAGATCCTCTGACTCCCAGGCCCGTGCTCTTTCCATGCTGCTTCAATGGTATGTATTCATTCATTCAATCGTATTTACTGAGTGCCTACTGTGTGCAGAGCACTGTACTAAGCGCCTGGGAAAGTAGAATACGGTGCTTGCTTTTTGCCGAGCATTATACAGACCTTGGGGAAGAGTACAATATGGATGGCAGACATGATCCCAGCCCTCAAGGAGCTTACAGTCTAAGAGGGGAACTAACAGATGCCTCAGGAGTCTTTTGCCAAAATAGTCGTGACAGAGGACTGTGATCAGCCCTTTCCCTCAGAGGCTCACACTGCTTTATAGAGCAGTGTGGCCTAGTGGAAAGAGCGTAGGCTGGGAGTCGGGGGAACTGAGTTCTAATCCCAGCTCTACCACTTGCAACTTGACCCTGGGCGGGTCACTTGACTTCTCTGTGCATCAGATATCGCATCTGTAAAGTGGGGATTCAATACCTGGACTGCCTCCCCCTCGAACTGTGAACCCCGTGTGGGACATGGACTGTATCTGATCTGATTGCATTATCTCTGCCGCAGCGCTTAGTACAGTGCTTGGCACACAGTAGCACTTCAAAAATGCCACAATTATCACTATTTTATTATTATTATTATACATAGAGTTGTGGGTGATGGTCCATTCTGTGCCATCTCCCTCTAGACTGTAAGCTCGTCGTGGGCAGGAATGTGTCCGTTTACTGTTGGAATGATTTCTCCCGAGCACTTACTACAGTGTTCTGCACACAGTAAGAGCTCATTAAATACGATCGACTGACTAAACGAATGTGTTTTGGGAGTGTGCACACTTCAGCTCTGTGAAGTCTTCAAATTCAGTCACATTTATTGAGTGCTTACTGTATGCAAAGCATTGTACTGAGCGTTTGGGACAGTGCAATATAACAACAAATAGATTCATTACTGCCCACAACAAGCTCACAGTGTAGAGGGGGAGACAGACATTAATATAAATAGATAAATAAATAAATTACAGATACATCCATATGTGCTGTGGGAATGGGAGGGAGGATGAATGAAGGAGCAAGTAAGAGCGGTGCAGAAGGGAGAGGGAGAAGAGGAGAGGAGGGCTGAGGCAGGGAAGGCTTCCCGGAGGAGATACGCACACATAGAGCACTTATGGGCAACTGGGCACACCCTACCTGCCCCTCAAGGGAAATGTCACCACTGAAACTGGAGCCAAAAGGTAGGCGGGAATCCTGGAAACTTGGCATCTTCACCCTGCGGGTGATTACTGGAAGTTCCAGAAAAGGATTCATTTCCGGTCAAACCTGGGGCGAGAACACTGGAAGCCGACCGCGATGTGAGAAAGAGCAGCTGTTCGGCAGCCTCAAAACACATTTCCTGAGCAATGCAGAGAAATCTTTCTCTTGTGTGGGTTTTCAGGCCCGGGTTTGAAGGAAGGTGAGTCAGGGCGGAGTCGGAAAATGGGGAAGAGTGCCCGAAGTCGGGTGCTTGAGGTGCTGACAAATTCTTGGCTTTTCCTCCCGTGGGAGAGAACCACAGGTAGCTGGGTAATAAGAGGGCAAACCGTGAGGACCTCGGGGCGCAGACGGACAGGGTAACCGGGAAAGAGTCATGTTGATCCAGAGCCTCGGAGCCTGCTCTGAGAGTTTCCTCATATAATAATAATAAATAATGATGGCGTCTGTTAAGTGCTTACTATGTGCCAAGCACTGTTCTAAGCACTCATATGGAAAATGATGAGTATAACTACGTATCTTCTAGCCTCCTTAGACTGTGAACTCCATTTGGGACAAGGGACTGTGTCTGATCTGTTTTTGTTGTACTTACCACATGGTGAATGCTTAATAAATGTCACGATGATTATTATTGTCTCATCAGGCCCCTCTCAGGGTTGCTCCTGGAGAGTTTCCAGTCCTCTACCAGTCTCGACTAAGGGAGGGAGAGTCAAGCAGAGGCCTATCCATTCCACTCCTAGTTTGGGCCGTGGCTAGCGAGTGGCAGGCAATCTGCTACAAGTCAAAACTCACCGGAGCTGGGCAGCAGGGTATGGGAAAGAGTTGAGGATGGAGACTCAAGTTTACAGTGAGGAAGGAGGCAATGGTAAACCGTTCCCGTATTTTTACCGAGAAAACTCAGTGGATACTCTACCAGAACAATTGCAGATAGAGGTGGGACATTCTGGGAGAGGTGTGTCTATGGCGTCGCTATGGGTTGGAGACGACTCTATGGCGTAGACAAGACAAGCCTCATCGGGGCACGGATGGAAAGAGGACTAAAAGCAACTTGTTGTTTATTGCAAATATTGAGAAGCAACATGGCCTAGTAGACAGAGCAAGGGCCTGGGCGCCGGAAGGACCTCGGTTCTAATCCCGGTTCTGCTATTTTTCTGCTATGTGACCTCAATCCCCTTGCTCTCTCCTTCTGCACCTCACTGCTCTCCTACTACAACCCAGCCCACACGCTTTGCTCCTCTAACGTCAACCTACTCACCGTACCTCGGTCTCGTTTATCTTGCCTCCGACCTCTCGCCCACATCCTGCCTCCGGCCTGGAATGCCCTCCCTCTTTAGAGGAGCAGCGTGGCTCAGTGGAAAGAGCCCGGGCTTTGGAGTCAGAGGTCATGAGTTCGAATCCCAGCTCTGCCACTTGTCAGCTGTGTGACTGTGGGCAAGTCACCTAACTTCTCTGTGCCTCAGTTCCCTCATCTGTAAAATGGGGATTAAGAGTGTGAGCCCCACGTGGGACATCCTGATTCCCCTGTGTCTACCCCAGTGCTTAGAACAGTGCTCGGCACATAGTAAGCGCTTAACAAATACCAACATTATTATTATTATTATTATATCCAACAGACAATTATTCTTGCCACCTTCTTACTGAAGGCCCATCTCCTCCAAGAGGTCTTCCCTAGCTAAGCCCTCCTTTTTTTCTCTCCCCTATTCCCTTCAGCATCATCTTGTTTTGCTCCCTTTATTCACCCCTCCCTCAGCTTCAAGACACTTATATCCATATCCTTAGTTTATTTACTTATATTAATGTCTGACTCTCCCTCTAGACTGGGGCTCACTCTGGGCAGGGAATGTGTCTGCAAACAGTTATTTTGTACTCTCCCAAACTCTTAGTACAGTGCTATGCCCACAGTAAGCGCTCAACAAATATGATTGATCGATTGTTGGATTGATTGATCTTGGGCAAGTCACTTAGCTTCTCAGGGCCTCAGTTCCCTCATCTGCAAAATGTGGAACGTGGACTATGTCCAAGCTAATTAGCTTATATCTACCCCAGTGCTTAGTACAGCGCCTGGCACATAGTAAGCGCTCGACAAATACCATTAAAAAAATGCAGGCTTGTTTCTCTGGGACTGAGCATTATTTCAGTATCTGAAGTGTTTGTAGACTGTTTTCTATGGATAGAGAGTAGCGCAGGTCTAGTTGGGTTACTTATGTCCATTCCACAGATGTGAAACTTGGGGATACGTCCAGCACTGACAGCTAACATAACCCAGGATCTTCGGTCAGTCAGTCAGTTAGTCCATTGCATTTACTGAGCGCTTACTGACTTTATGAGAGAAGATGGGATGTTCTGAAGAGGGCGTGCCCATGGAGTCGCTCTGGGTCGGAGACGACTCGACAGCATTTGAAGAAGAACTGTGTGCAGAGCATTCTACTAAGAGCTTGGGAGAGTACTGTGGAACGATGGAACGATAGAACAGATACATTCCCTGCCCCCAACGAGCTTACAGTCTAGAGGGGGAGATGGACATTAATGGAAATAAATAAATGACAGATATGGACATAAGTGCCGTGGGGCTGAGAGGGGGGATGAATAAAGGGAGAGAGTCAGGGTGAGGCAAAAGGGAGTGGGAGAAGAGGAAAGGGGAGGTTGGATGGGGAAGGCCCCTTGGAGAAGATGCGCTTTCAAAAAGGCTTTGAATGGGGGGAGAGTCGTTGTCTTTTGGATATGATGAGGGAGGGCGTTTCAGGGCGGAAGCACAATTTGGGTAAGAGGTCGGCGGTGAGATAGAGGAGATGGAGGCACAGCGAGAAGGATGGCTTTAGAGGAGCGAAGTGTGCGTGTTGGGTTGTAGAAGAAGAGCAGCCCCATCCCTGAGTTACATCTAATTACTTTCAGTAAATCAATGCCTTCCTGATCCGAGCAGCACTCTTCCTCTCCTTGTATCCTCCACCTCTTCTGCCTCCTTCTTGTGCTCCAGTATTTTTTTAAAAAAGCGATACCCGGGGCCTTCGGTCCTGCAAGCCACCGTTGCGAGGCACAGGTGCGACATCGCCGCCGGATGCCACGAATCGAGTCCCCGAGTTCGTTTTCCGTTCGCTCTCTCGTTGAATATTAATGCGGTTTCCCCTCCCCACTTCCCCCGGCAGAGGGGTTTGCACCCAGGCCCCGTGTTACTGTATCATCATGGAGTACTGTGCCCACGGACAACTCTACGAGGTCCTGAGGGCGGGACGCAAAATCACCCCCCGGCTGCTGGTGGACTGGTCCACGGGGATTGCCAGCGGAATGAATTACCTGCACCTTCATAAAATCATCCACCGGGATCTCAAGTCACCCAAGTAAGTTCCCCGCAGGTGCGCGCTACTTTTGTGGCGTTCCTTTAAAATGAGAAATTCTGCCTGCCGGGATTCATTCAGTCGTATTTGTCGAGCGCCTGCTGTGAGTGGAACACTGCCCTAAGTGCTCCGTGTTCAGATTTGTGTTCAGAAGGTGACCGAGCCTGAGCAGCAGCGTGGCGTGGTGGATGGATCACGGGCCCGGGAGGCAGAAGGACATGGGTTCTAATCCCGGCCCCTCCACTTGTCTGCTGGGTGTCCTTGGGCAAGTCTCTTCTCTCTGCTTCGGTCACCTCATCTGTAAAATGGGGATTGAGACTGTGAGTCCCACGTGGGACAGGGACTGTGTCCAATCTGATTTGCTGGTACCCACCCTAGGGCTTAGTACAGTGCCTGGCACATAATAAGCGTGTAACAAATGCCACAGTTGTCATTGTTATTGTGTTGAAAAAAAATGGAAGGTTTGGTCTTGTTTCTTATGAGCACTAACACATTCTGCCTTGCAGGCCAGTTGAGACAGGAAAATGTGCCACAAGAAGTTTTTGAAGTAATTCAGCACTAGAGGGATGATAAGCATTTGAGGACCTGCAGACAGGGTGTTTTGGTTTTTTTTCCCCTGAAGATCAGTATTTACGTGCATACTCCTTGACTGACCGTGGAGTCCATCCTATTGCTAGCTGCCACTGGATATTAATGGCTGCTACCCTCCCCTGCTACCAGATAATCATTAATAATCATTGTCGTATTTTTTAAGTGAGAGCTCACTGTGTGCCAGGCACTCTACAAAACTCTGGGGTAGATACAAGATCATTAGACCGGACGCAATCCCTGTCCCAAATGGGGCTCACGGTCTTAATCCCCATTTTACAGATGAGAGAACTGAGGCCCAGAGAAGTGAAGTGACTTGCCCAAGTTCACACAGCAGACAAACGGCAGAGCCGGGATTAGAAACCAGGTCCTTCTGACTCCCAGGCCCGGGCTCTATCCACTAGGGCATGCTGCTTCTCTCATCTCTAGTGCTGGGGTAGATACGAGGTAATCAAGTTGAACATGGTCCTTGTCCCACATAAGACTCACAGTCTTCATCCCCATTTTATTCATTCATTCAATAGTATTTATTGAGCGCTTACTATGTGCAGAACACTGGACTAAGTGCTTGGAATGTACAATTCGGCAACAGATAGAGACCATCCCTGTCCGTTGACGGGCTCACAGTCTAATCGGGGGAGACAGACGGACAAAAACAAAACAACTTAATCACGATAAATAGAATCAAGGGGATGTACACCTCATTAGCAAAATAAATAGGGTAATATATATACAAATGAGTTAACTGAGGCACTGAGAAGTGAAGGGAGTTGCTCAAGATTACATAGCAGACAAGTGGCAGAGCCGGGATTAGAACCCAGGTCCTTCGGCCTCCTAGGCCCGTGTTCTGTCCACTCGGCCAAACTGCGCTCACCTAGAATCCACGATCCACTGCCGGTGACTGGGAAAAGTGTTGATGGCTAGAAAAGTTTGATGAGGAGATGAGGGGATAGGCTAACGTCAGAATTTCTTGACGGGGCGGCGGGGAGAAGGCGGATGCTCAAGGTCGTGGCACGGGACTCCAGAAGCCTCGGCCCTGTGCTCTGTAGAGAGTTTCTGCTAAGGTTATCCGAGTTCCTTGTCTAGTCTGGTTTAAATCAGCACAGTGAGAAATGTTTCTGCCACACCTCTATAGAGATGCTCTCATCCAGAGCAGGAGGTTTATAAGAAGCTAAATGTTTCCAGATTCTCCGCCTAAACAACCTCACCTAATTGCACTAAGATGGAGTAGCACGAATACCTTTCTAACGCGCGGGGACCACTTTGACACATCTTGCTCACGGGTCGTAAATGGGAAATTCCCCGTGTGTATATTTCTCCCTGCTTGCCCTTGGACACCTTTGAGATTGTGGAAAAGCTTTCAGAACACGAGGACCCTAAACTGCCTTCAATTGGCAGAATCGGGAGAGCGCATTGTGCAGAATGCCCACCTTTCAGGGAATAGGATATAAATCAGTCAATAATAATTATTATTATGGTATTTGTCAAGCGCTTACTATGTGCCAAACACTGTTCTAAGCGCTAGGGTAGATACAAGGTAATCAGGCATCTCGCGTGGGGCTCACGGTCTTAATCCCCATTTTACAGATGAGGTAACTGAGGCACAGAGAAGTTAAGCGGCTTGTCCAAGGTCGCACAGTAGACAAGTGGGAGAGCCGGGATTTGAATCTGTGTCCTCTGACTCTCAGGTCCATGCTCTTTCCATTAAACCATGCTGCTTCTCAATAATAATAATAATAATTATGGTACCTGTTCAGTGCTTACTATGTGCCAAACACTGTTCTAAGTGCTGGGATAGATGCCAATTAATAAGGTTGGACACAGTCCCTGTCCCACGTAGGGCTCACACTCTCAATCCCCATTTTACTGCTGAGGTCACACAGCAGACACGTGGCATAGCCGGGGTTAGAACCCATGACCTTCTGACTCCCAGACCCGTGCTCTACCCACTAAGCCACGCTGCTTTTCAATAATAGTTGCATTTGTGATGTGCTTACTATGTGCCAAGCACTGTACTAAGCGCTGGGGTGGATTCAAGCAAATTGGGTTGGGCGCAGTCCCTGTCCCTCATGGGGCTCACCGTCTCGATCCTCATTTTACAGATGAGGGCACCGAGGCCCAGAGAAGTGAGGTGACTTGCCTAAGGTCACACAGCAGACAGTGGAGCGGAGATTAGAACCCATGACCTTCTGACTCTCAGGCCTATGCTCTATTCATTACAGCATCCTGCTTCAATCAATCAATCAATGGTATTTGGTGAGCACTTGCTATATGCAGAGCACTGTACTGAGTGCTTGGGAGAGCATAATACAACAGAAGTAAATCAATCGTTGGTATTTACTGAGGGTTCACTATGTGCAGAAGCAGCGTGGCTTAGTAGACCATGGGCCTGGGAATCAGGGGGACCTGGGTTCTAATCCCAACTCTGCCCCACGTCTGCTGTGTAACCTTGGGCAAGTCACTTCACTTCTCTGGGTCTCAGTTACCTCATCTATAAAATGGGGATTAAGAGTGTGAGCCTCATGTGGAACAGGGAGTGTATCCAACCTGATTAACCTGAATCTACCCCTGTTCTAGAACAGTGCTTGGCACATAGTAAGCACTTAAAAGTACCACGATTGTTATGACTATGCATTTGGGAGAGTACAGTCCAACAGAATTAGCAGACATGGCTCTTTCCCATAATGAGTGTACACTTGATGAGTCCAGCTTAAACTGGAAGAGTCTGATCAGCCCGACTTCCGTTAAGTGTGGAGATGATAAGTGACAAGAAAAGCAGCGTGGCCTAGTGGAAACAGCACAGCCCTGGGGGTCAGAGGACCTGGGTTCTAATCTTGCCTCCTCCACTTGCCTGCTGTGTGACCCGAGGCAGTCACTTCTCTGTGCCTCAGTTCCCTCATCTGCCAAGTAGGGATTCCGAGACCTGGTCTCCCTCCTGCTTAAATTGGGAGCCCCATGTGGGACCTGATTATTTTGTATCTACCCAAGCACTTAGTGCAGTGTTTGATACATAGTAAGTGCTTAATATTATTATTATTTATTATGTTAATTGATTATATTATACTTATAATATGTTATAATTAGGGTAATGTGTTATATAATTAATATGTTATTAATAATAATAATGATAATGAGGGAGCACAAGCGTATGCTCTACTCACATAGCTTTCAGAGAGAATTCCACACTATAATAACAATAATAACGATGGTATTTGTTAAGCGCTTACTGTATATCAAGCACTGTTCTAAGTGCTGGGGTCGATAGAAGATTATCAGGCTGGACACAGTCCCTGTCCCATGTGGTGCTCACAGTCTTAATCCCCATTTTATAAATGAGAAAACTGAGGCACAGAGAATTAAAGTGGCTTGCCCAAGTGCACCCAGCGTACTAGTGCAGGGATTAGAACCCAGCTCCTTCTGACTCCCAGACCTGCGCTGTAGCCACTAGGCTATGCTGCTTCTCCCATCTCAACGCTGGGCCGGTACATTCCAGCTGTATAAATTTCTCTTTTAACAAATCCCTAATACAGTGGCCTTCGGGGAGAACCAAACCACTGCTGGATGCTCTATTCAATATCAAGGGACCCGGATTAGAGTCAGCGTTGTCAGTGGAGTGTGTTTCAGTGTCGCTGATCGGGCAGCTCAAACTCTTGTTCATTCATTCGATTGAATTCATTTATTGAGCGCTTACTGTGTGCAGAGCACTGCACTAAGCGCCTGGAATGTACAATTAGGCAACAGATAGAGACAATCCCTGCCCAGAAACGGGTGTGTGAAACTACTTTTTGTTGGTAAAAACGAGAATGCTGCTGTGCTATTAACATTTAGGATCGCTCTCAGGCTCCGCCAAGGGAGAGGGGGACCGGTGCAACCTAGAGGAAAGATCACGGACCTGGGAGTCGGAAGGACCTGATTTCTAATCCCGGCTCTGCCACTTGTCTGCTGTGTGACCTTGGACAAGTCACTTCACTTCTCTGGGCCTCAGTTACCGCCTCTGTAAAATGGGGATTAAGCTTGGGAGCCTCATGTGGGCAGAGACCGTGTCCAATCCGATTACCTTGTATCTACCCCAGAGCTTAGAACAGTGCTCGGCACATAGTTAGTTCTTAACAAATACCACAGATATATTAATAGGAAGAAATACTCAAATTTTCACAGTTGCGTTTTTCTTCGAAGCTAAATGCCATGGGTTTTTCTCCTCGTTTTTTAGTGTATTAGTCACTCACACAGATGCAGTCAAGATTTCAGATTTTGGCACTTCTAAAGAACTCAGTGATAAAAGTACCAAAATGTCCTTCGCTGGTACGGTGGCATGGATGGCACCAGAGGTGATTCGCAACGAGCCTGTCTCGGAGAAAGTGGATATCTGGTGAGTGAAACCGGGGGGATAATTGCGAAGCTGTGTCTTCTCACTCTTTTCTCCTTCATCGCCCTTTTGGTATTTTTCCTTCCCCTTGGGGTTTCTCGGTGTCGATTTCTCATGGACTGTGCTGTTCTTGAGTGTTTAGGGAACCCATTGGAAAAAGACGGCGAAGTTTGAGGAACTGTGAGGGAATCAAACGAACTCAAGTACATAAAAAAGTTTGACTTTTTTTTTTGATAAATAGCACCAGATGGAAAAACAGGCCAGACTTAAAGACTTCCCCTATTTTTGAATGCTCAGTAAAACTAACAAAAATAAAATATACAGCCCCAAATCAGCATCTAGATATCCCTCTAGAACATAACCTCGCTATGGGCAGGGAATATATCTGCTAATTCTGTTGTATTGTACTCTCCCAAACACCGAGTACAGTGGTCTGCACATAGTAAACACTCAATAAGTACGATTGTTTGATTGATTAATTGATCACTGGGAGCAAACGTTATTTTCTTTTTCCATCACGAGGCCGATGGAACTCAAACTTCTGCTAGCAACAAATTCCCTTGAAAGTCAAACACACATGCTCCCTACCTGCTAATTTTTATCGGGGTTCTCTGATTCCTTTTAGGTCCTGTACCTATAGGCATGTATTTATTTTCTTGGTGGCCCCTCTCAGATTCCCTGGTTTCAGCAACTAAACCATGGAATTTAGAACCTTCCCTCTTCTGAAAAATAAGTTTGCTAACCCAAGCAGCATCTAGGGTAGTGACGGTCTATTTCTAGGGTTGGTTCATGATCTCTTAAATGTGCAGTGTTCTCTCCCACCTGACAGGGAACGCAATAGAGACAGGTGCAGCCGAATGGTTTACAAGCAGTGTGGCCCAGTGGAAAGAGCATGGGTCTGGAAGTCAGAGGACCTGCGTTCTAATCTTGGCTCTTCCACTTGCCAGCTGTGTGACCTTGGACATGTCACTTAACTTCTCTGTGCCTCTTTTACCTCATCTGTAAATTGGGGATTAAGACTGTGGACCCAGGTGGCACATGGACGGTGTCCAACCTAATTATCTTCTATCTACGCCAGTGCCTGGCACATAGTAAGCTGCCTAACAAATACCATAAAATATTTTTTTAAAAATAATAGCAGTAGTGGGACTTATATTCATTCATTCATTCAGTAGTATTTATTGAGCGCTTACTATGTGCAGAGCACTGTACTAAACGCTTGGAATGTACAAACTGGTAACAGATAGAGATAGTCCCTGCCCTTTGACGGGCTTACAGTCTAATCGGAGGAGACAGACAGACAAAAACAATAGCAATAAATAGAATCAAGGGGATGAACATCTCATTAAAACAATAGCAAATAAATAGAATCAAGGCGATGTACATCTCATTAGCAAAATAAATAGGATAATGAAAATATAATACTTCCTCTAGCAGGTAGATCTCCTGTTCCATCCAAGTTCCGAAATATCATCTTCCTTCACACGTGAGAGACTGTAAATGGGAAATTTTAAAGGGGAGCTGAAGATTAAAGAGGTTTTTGAGGCCTTAGGAAAAGTCTAGGGGAAGGTGCCACCCTCTAGACCGTAAGCTTGTAATGGGCAGGGAATGTGTGTGTTTATGGCTGTATTGTATTCTCCCAAGTGTTTAGTACAGTGCTCTGCTCACAGTAAGCACACAATAAATACGATCAAATGAATGAATAGAATGCTAATTGTGTTCAAAATCGTATGGATTTTTGGCACTCTTCTTCCCCTGTGTCACCGATAATGCAAGACACGACTAACCCCAATTGACTAAGCCCTCCTCTCCTCCCACTCCCTTCTGCATCGCCCTGATTTGCTCTCTTCATTCATCCTTCCTCTCATCCCCATGGCACATAGATATATATCCATAATTTATTCATTCATATTAATATCTATCACCCTCTCTAGACTGCGAGCTTGTTGTGGGCAGGGAATATGCCTGCTTGTAGTTGTATCGTACTCTCCCCAGCACTTAGTACAGTGATTTGCACACAGAAAGCACTCAATAAATACGATTGATTGAGGTTTAGCGTTCTAAACCTGACTCTGCCGCATATTGGCTATGTGACCTTGGGCAAGTCACTTATTTTCTCTTTGCCTCAGTTACCTCAATGGGGATTAAGACTGTGAGCCCTACGTGGGACTGCAACGGTGCACAACCTGATCAACCTGTGTCTACCCCAGCGCTTTAGTACAGTGCCTGGTACATAAATACAAAAATTAATTATAAATTAATAAATACAAAACAAAAAAATGAATGAATGAAATCATTTTCCCATCGGATACTGGATCTCGTGTCCTATTTTCCTCTTGTTTCAGGTCCTTCGGAGTGGTGCTGTGGGAGCTCCTCACGGGAGAAATTCCCTATAAGGATGTGGATTCTTCAGCCATTATCTGGGGGGTAGGCAGCAACAGCCTACACCTTCCCGTCCCTTCTACTTGTCCCGATGGCTTCAAAATCCTCATGAAGCAGACGTGGTGAGAAAATGATCTCCCCTCCAACCTCTCTACCCCTTTCCTCTTCCTCCTCAAACCCAAGAATAGAAAAGATTTCTGGAAAACAGAGAGGACCCCCAGGTGTGGGGACTGATGAACCATCAGGTAAGACCGATCCAGATTCTTTTTCCTTGATCTCAAGGATGGGTCACCAGGGAGATGGGTTTGGCCCTGGAGCTTTGAGTTTTGCAGTCAAAAAGCATCTGGGAGTCCCATTTTTAGTGGTAGATGGAGGAAAGCCCACATCCTATCTCTGGCCTGGAACGCCCTCCCTCCTCACGTCAGATGAGGAGGGAGTTCTAATTCCAGTTTCGCCGCATGTCGGCTGTGTGACCTTGGGCAAGTCACTTAGCTTCTCTGGGCCTCAATTTCCTCATCTGTAAAATGGGGATTAAGAGTGTGAGCCCCATGTGGGACAGGGACTGCATCCAACCCGATTAACTTGAATCTACCCCAGCGCTTAGAACAGTGCTTGGCATATAGTAAACACTTAACTATTATTATTATTATTACTGTTATTATCCAACAGACAATTAAGCCCTATTAAAAGCACATCTCCTCCAAGAGGCCTTCCCAGACTAAGCTCTCTTTTCCTTTTCTTCAAATCCTCCTGCTCCGCCCTGAGTCGCTCCCTTTATTCATTACCTCCTCCCAGCCCCACTGCACTTATGTACACATCCGTGATTTATTCATTTCTCTTAATGTCTGACTTGCCCCTGTAGACTGTAAGCTCATTGTGGGCAAGGAATGTGTCTATTCTATTGCATGCTCCCAAGCACTTAGTACAGCACCCTATACGTAGTAAGTGCTCAGTAAATACGACGACTGACTGACCGAAAGCCGATTGTATTGGGAGAGGAGGGTTAGAGGAGCTGAAAAAACTGCTCATTAGAGAGTAGCGTAGAACATCTCTGTCACAACTTGGGAATTGAGCGAGCTGTCTGTTTTTGCCTCCAGGCAGAGCAAGCCTCGAAATCGACCTTCTTTCCGGCAGACACTCATGCATCTAGACATCGCGTCGGCCGACGTGCTCGCCACGCCACAGGAGACTTATTTCAAATCCCAGGTAACGATCCCTTTGGGGCCTGCTCAAGGCAATTGGGAACCTATTGAAAAATTATTGAGCTCTTACTATTTGCTCCATCTTTTGAGGAAATTAATTCCATAAGTAGGGCTATTTCATCTCTAAAATAGGAGCGATAATCTCTCTCTCAAGCTAAAAGCCTTGCTACTAAAGCATGACTGTGACTAGGACGCTCTCTCTCCCATTCAATAGTATCGACACCATGGAATGATCCTCTTCTACGAGAAGCAGCGTGGCTCAGTGGAAAGAGCATGGGCTTTGGAGTCAGAGGTCATGAGTTTGAATCCCAGCTCTGCCACTTGTTAACTGTGTGACTGTGGGCAAGTCACTTCACTTCTCTGTGCCTCAGTTACCTCATCTGTAAAATGGGGATGAAGACTGTGAGCCCCATGTGGGACAACCTGATTCCCCTGTGTCTACCCCAGCACTTAGAACAGTGCTCTGCACATAGTAAGCGCTTAACAAATACAAATACCAACATTATTATAAACTTGTATCTACCCCACTGCCTGCCACGTAGTAAGTGCTTAACAAATACCATAAAAAAATTCAGGTAGGATTCAGTACTTGTCTCATATGAAGCTCACAATCTAAGGAGGAGGGAAAACAGAGTTGAATGCCCATTTTACAGTTGAGGAAACAGAGGCACAAGAGCAGTTAAGTAGCACGTACCCCGTAGCCTAATCAGAAGGGATTAATTAGGAACAGGGGAGGACCAGACAAACTCTTCCCACTAGGCAATAGGGCTTCCCTCTACACCTGCATAATATTGTCAGTGAATGCTGCTCAACTGCTCTTGTTCTGGATTTGCCAAATTTCCTGAATGTAAATTCCCCTCCTTTAGGCTGAATGGAGAGAAGAAGTGAAAAAACACTTTGAGAAGATTAAAAGCGAAGGAACCTGCATACACCGGTTAGATGAAGAACTCATTCGCCGACGAAGAGAAGAGCTCAGGTCCGTGGCCGTTTCTATGATTTCCTTTCCCCGGGCCTGCGACTCTTGCCACAGAAACTTCCTTAATCGTCGGCTGACTCCCGGCGAGTCTCTCTCTGGCAACTGGAAGAGAGCTTCGGTGGCCTCTGCCGATCCCTTCCTCCCTCCACTCATCCCCTCGCTCTGGTTTCCCACTCTCCTCTGTCCCTCCTTGGGTCAGTGTCCCTCCTGCTCCGGGTTAGTGGATGAGGGAGAGGGGAGAGGAAGATAAGGAAATGATGATCTCCAGTTTAGGAGCAAAAGTGTTTTAACTGGAAAATTTGCCTCAGATTAGACTGTACTGTTTTTGATGGCAATACAGATTTTATATGCAGGTATGCTTAGGACCGTCTTGAAGATTTCACCTTCGCTCTGTACTCCCTCCCTCCTCAATCACGATCTTTGGGAAAATCTGAGTAGAGATCCAGCGTGGCCTAGTAGAACGACTATGGCCCTGGGAGTCAGAGGAGCTGGGTTCTAATCCAAGTTCTGCCACTTGCCTGCTCTGTGACCTTGGGCAAGTCATTGTACTTAATCTGTGCCTCAGTTCCCTCAACTGCAAAATGAGGATTCAATACCTATTCTCCCTCCTGCTTTCTCTGCGAGCCCCATGTGGGACCTGATTATCTTGGATCTACTTACCCCAGCACTTTTTTTAATGATATTTCTTAATCGCTTACTATGTGCCAGGCGCTGTTCTAAGCGCTGGGGTAGATACAGGGAAATCAGGTTGGATACAGTTCTTGTCCCAGATGGGGCTCACAGTCTTAATCCTCATTTAACAGATGAGGTAACTGAGGCCCAGAGAAGTGAAGTGACTTATCCAAGGCCACACTGTACTCAGTACTTGACATATAGGAAGCGCTTAACAGATACCACAATAATGATTAATATTACCATTATTAGATCCCACTTTACGGTATCTGTCACTCATTTTGTCCGAGCCGTCGCTTCAAGGGCAGCAAACAGAACCACACTGTGGGAAGTCAACTCATCAATCAATTAATGGTTTTTATTGAGCACTTAAGAATGATGGTATCTGTTAAGTGCTTACTATGTGCCAAGCACTGTTCTAAGTGCTGGGGTAGTTGCAGGGTCAGCAGGTTGTCCTACATGGGCTCACAGTCTTAATCCCCATTTTCCAGATGAGGTAACTGAGGCACAGAGCAACTAAGTGGCTTGCCCAAAGTCACACAGCTGACAAGCGGTGGGGCCGGGATAAGAACCCATGACCTGTGACTCCCAAGCCCCTGCTCTTTCCAAGTATGCAGAGCACTGTACTAATCGCTTGGAGAAGACTTCCGAATTGGGGCACCTTTCATTAATAATAATAATGCGCTTACTATGTGCCAACCACTGTCCTAAGTGCAGGGGTAGATACAAGTTAAGCAGTTTGGACACGGTCCCTGTCCCATATGGGGCTCACACTCTTAACCTCCATTTTACAAATGAAGTAACTGAGGTCCAGAGAAATAGAGTTACTTGCCCAAGGTCACACAGCAGACATCCGGCAGAGCCAGTATTAATAATGTTGGTATTTGTTAAGCGCTTACTGTGAGAAGCAGCGTGGCTCACTGGAAAGAGCACGGGCTTTGGAGTCAGAGGTCATGGGTTCGAACCCCGGCTCTACCACTTGTCAGCTGTGTGACTTTGGGCAAGTCGCTTAACTTCTCGGTGCCTCAGTTACCTCATCTGTAAAATGGGGATTAAGACTGTGAGCCCCACGTGGGACAACCTGATTCCCCTGTGTCTACCCCAGCGCTTAGAACAGTGCTCGGCACATAGTAAGCGCTTAACAAATACCAACATTATTATTATTATCAGAGCACTGTTTTAAGCGCTGGGGTAGATACAGAATAATCAGGTTGTCCCACATGAGGCTCACAGTCTTCATCCCCATTTTACAAATGAGGTAACTGAGGCACAGAGAAGTTAAGTGACTTGCCCACAGTCACACAGCTGGCAAGTGGCAGTGCCAGGATTCGAACCCATGACCTCTGACTCCCAAGCCCGTGCTTTGTCCACTGAGCCACGCTGCTTCCCACAGCCACGCTGAAGCCAGGCCCTTCTGACTCCCAGGTCCGTGCTCTATCCAGTAGGCCACACTGCTTCTTTGCTCTAATTCTCAGAGGAACTGTTCAGTTTTGTCCCTTCTTCAGGGATGGGCCACATTCTCGCTCCCTGAAACCAAGCCCCGGTTGTCTCCTGAAACTTTTTCCTTCCTTTGTTAGGCACGCTTTGGATATCCGTGAGCACTATGAGAGGAAGCTGGAAAGAGCCAATAACTTATACATGGAGCTGAGTGCCATCATGCTGCAGCTAGAGGTCCGCGAGAAGGAACTCATTAAGTATGTGATGGGGGGGTGGTGTGTGTGTGTGTATGTGTGTAAGGGCAGAGATACAAAAAAAGGTACATAAAATGTTCCAAAAATAAAAATAGTAATCAGGGTATTTGCGAATTCCTTACTAAACAGGCTCCGGAGTCTGTCAGAAGAGACACTGCCCCAGTCTCTCTGGACTGTAGGCTCATTGTGGACAGGGAATGGGTCTGCTTATTAATAATGTTGGTATTTGTTAAGCGCTTACTATGTGCCGAGCACTGTTCTAAGCGCTGGGGTAGACACAGGGGAATCAGGTTGTCCCACGTGGGGCTCACAGTCTTAATCCCCATTTTACCGATGAGGGAACTGAGGCACAGAGAAGTGAAGTGACTTGCCCACAGTCACACGGCTGACAAAGTGGCAGAGCTGGGATTCGAACTCATGACCTCTGACTCCAAAGCCCGTGCTCTTTCCACTGAGCCGTGCTGCTTCTTCTGCTTATTGTTATTTTGTCCTCTCCCAAGTGCGTAGTACAGCGTTCTGCACATAATAAGAGCTCAATAAATATCACTGACTGACCGACTGACACATGGAGCTCACAGTGCAAGCGGGAAAAACCTCTGGGAAATGTCCTCATGTCAGATTTCAGCGGAGCGGAGCTCCCATCGCTGGCCTCGGACAGAGCCGGTGATGAAGCCAGTGGTTTCGTTCATTCGATCGTATTTATTATTAATTCATTAATTCAAGTGCAGAGCACTGAACTAAGCGCCTGAGAGAGTATAGTATGACAGAGTTGTCCATAAGGAGCTCACAGTCCTGAGGGGGAGGCAGACAGTAAAATAAATTACAAAAGCGATGGGATTAGATGCTTTCCTGGAAGAGAAGAAGTGGCGACACTAAAAAAGGAGCACTAATTTGAGCAGAGTTTCTAATGTCTAGCCTCTGGGGAGAACAAATTCGAGCGGGAGGGAGAGAAAATAGCAACAAAAACAATAATAAGAATTGTACTCTCCCAAGCGCTTAGTATAGTGTTCTGCACACGGTAAGCCCTTAATAAATATGATTAGATGAATGAATAATGATAATGGTATTTCTTAAGACCCAGTCCCCGTCCCACATGGGGTTCACAGTTTTATATATGGGGAGGAGGAGGAATAGAACAAAAGTGTTTTTCGAATCGTGTCCTGTTTCCATCTTAAAAAAAATCAATCATATTTTTGAGTGCTTACTGTTGCAGAGCACTGAACTAAGCACTTGAGAGAGTACAATAGGACAGAATTGCCCATAAGGAGCTTAGAGTCCTGAGCGGGAGACAGACATTAAAATAAATTACAATTATGTCCGTGAGTGCTGTGGGGCTGAGGGTGGAGTTAATAAAGGGTACAAATTCAAGTGTGAGGGGGACACAGAAGGGAAAGGCAGTAGAGGAAATGAGGGCTTAGTCAGGGAAGCTCTCTTGGAGAGACCTGGCCCACGTCCTCCCGCGGTACCGGAACGCCCTCCCTCCTCACCTCCGCCAAACTAACTCTCTTCCCCTCTTCAAAGCCCTACCGAGAGCTCACCTCCTCCAAGAGGCCTTCCCAGACTGAGCTTCCCCTTTTCCCTCTGCTCCCCCTCCACCCTCTGCTCCCTCCCCCTTCTCCCCCTTCACCTCCCCTCAGCTAAGCCCCCTTTCCCTCTGCTCCTCCCCCCTCCCTTCTCCTCCCCTCAGCACTGTGCTCATTTGTATAGATTTTTATGACCCTATTTATTTTGTTAATGAAGCGTACAGCACCTTGATTCTATTTATAGTGATATTGTTGTCTTGTTTTTGTCCGACTGTCTCCTCCGGTTAGACTGTGAGCCCATCACTGGGCAGGGATGGTCTCTATGCGTTGCCGAATTGTACATTCCAAGTGCTTAGTACAGTGCTCTGCACATAGTAAGCGCTCAATAAATACTGTTGAATGAATGAATAAGGCTTTGAAAGTAGGGAGCGGGATGGTCTGTCGGATACGAAGGGGGAGGGAGGCAGGGCGTGGGTGAGAGGTTGGCGGTGAGATAGACAAGATGGCGGTAGAGTCGGTAATAATAATGTTGGCGTTTGTTAAGCGCTTACTAGGTGCAGAGCACTGTTCTAAGCGCTGGGGTAGATACAGGGTGATCAGGTTGTCCCCCGTGGGGCTGTGTTAGAGGAGCAGAATGAACGTGCTGGGTTGTAGGATGAAATCAGCGAGGTAAATTGGTGGTGGGCAAGGTGATTAAGAGAAAGCATGCAGGACCTATGGGGCCTGACCTGCTACAGGCCTTGGAAGTAGCTTGAAGATAGCGAAGAAATCAAAGCTAAGTCATTTTCAACCCACGATGAGTCACCTACTGAAAAGTGGGATTAAAAGGAAGTTCCTTAATTGATTCGATCTCTCCTGTTCTGATTTCTTCACTTTTCACTTAGTGGGTTTTAATCAGAGATTGTTCGGTGAAGGACCGTGTCCCAGATTCTAATAACATGTAATAAGGATGACTAAGAAAGGCAGTGGGGGAAAGCAGCGTGGTTTAGTGGAGAGGGCACAGGCTTGGGAGTCGGCGGGCTGGTTTCTACTCCTGGCTCTGCTATTTGCTTACTGGGTGAGCAAGTCACTTCACAGCGTGGCTCAGTGGAAAGAGCCCGGGCTTTGGTGTCAGCGGTCATGGGTTCGAATCCCCACTCTGCCACGTGTCAGCTGTGTGACTGTGGCCAAGTCACTTCACTTCTCTGGGCCTCAGTTCCCTCATCTGGAAAATGGGGATGAAGGCTGTGAGCCTCACGTGGGACAACCTGATGACCCTGTATCTAACCCAGTGCTTAGAACAATGCTCTGCACATAGTAAGCACTTAACAAATACCAACATTATTATTATTATTCTCTGGGCCTGTTACCTCATATGTAAAATGGGGATGAAGACTCTGAGCCCCGTGTGGGACAGGGACTGTGTCCAACCTGATGATAATCATGATAATGGCATTTGTTAAGGGCTTACTATGTGCCAAGCACTGCTCTAAGCGCTAGAGTAGATACAAGGTTAACAGGTTGTCCCACGTGGGGCTCACAGCCTTAATCCCCATTTTACCAATGAGGTAACTGAGGTGAGGGTAGTGAAGTGACTTGCCCAAAGTCAAACACCTGACAAGTGGCAGAGACGGGATTAGAATCCACGATTTCTGACTTCCAAGCCCATGCTCTTTCCACTGAGCCACGTTGATTAGCTTGTCTCTACCCTCATGCTTAGTACAATGCCTGGCACAGGGTAAGCGCTTAACAAATTCCGTAAAAACGAAACAAAAAAACAAATTTAGCACTGGGGAAGATTCAGTATATGCAAGTGGGACACAGTCCCTGTGACATATGGGAATCACAGTCTAAGAGAGAAGGGAGAATGGGTATTTAATTTCCGTTTTACAAATGAGGAAGTCGAGGCACAAAGAAATTGCCCAAAGTCACCCAGTAAGCAAATGGCAGAGCCAGGAGTAGAAGCCAGTCTGCTGACTCCCAAGGCTCCTAGCAGATGAGTTTGGTAGAGCTGGGATTAGAACCCAGGTCCTTCTGACCCCCAGCTCCGTGTGCTTTTTACTAGGCCACGCTGCTTTTCCTAAATATAGAGTTTGCTGTGGAGTAAGTGCTTAACAAATATTATTATTATCATTATTATTATTAATGTTGTTGTTATTGTCAGTTTCAGGCTGGACCAGAGGGGGTCTTGGCCACACTTTTCCCAAAGAGCCACTGAGGCCGGGCTCAGAACCCCCTTTCTGGTTTTGAACTGGATCTCCCAAGCGCTTCATATAGTGTTCTGCACACAGTAAGCGCTCAATAAATATGACTGAATGAATAATAATGATATTCCTTAAGCACTTATTAATAAGAATAGAAGATAATCAGGTTGTACACAGTCCTCTGTCCCACTCTCCCTACTTCCACAGCCTTATTAAAAATCACATCTCCCCCAAGAGAGCTTCCCTGACTAAGCCCTCATTTTCTCTACTCCCTCGTACTTGAGTCTCCCTCGCACTTGGATTTGTACCCTTTATTCACTCCACCCTCAGCTCCACAGCACTTATGGACACAGTTGTAATTTATTTTAATATCTGTCTCCCCCTCGGGACTGCCCTTTATGGACAACTCTGTCCTACTCTACTCTCCCTTGAGCCCTCTGAGTCCAGAGGCCAGTCCTGACCTGAATGTCATAGCATCACCACTGACAACCCACACAGACATCTCCGGCTCCTGAATTCTCTTCCCCTCTTCAAATCCTTACTCAAAGCTCACCTCCTCCTAGAGGCCTTCCCAGACTGAGCTCCTCCCATTTTCCCTCTGCTCCCTCTACCCCCCCCTTCACCTCTCCACAGCTAAACCCTCTTCTCCCCCCTTTCCCTCCCCTCCTCCCCGTCTCCCGTCCCACCCCCTCAGCACCGTACTCGTCCGCTCGACTGTCTATATCTTCATCACCCTATTTATTTTGTTTAATGAGATGTACATCACCCCGATTCTATTTATTTGCCATCGTTTTTATGAGATGTTCTTCCCCTCGACTCTATTTATCGCCATCGTTCTCGTCTGCCCGTCTCCCCCGATTAGACCGTAAGCCCGTCAAAGGGCAGGGACTGTCTCTCTCTGTGTTGCCGATTTGTCCATTCCAAGCGCTTAGTACAGTGCTCTGCACATAGTAAGCGCTCAATAAATACTATTGAATGAATGAATGAACTGGGAATGGGGGTGCTCGAATGACGGTACAATGCCCATAATTATCTGGGAAAGAGAGGTTCATCAGCTCATTCTTAGAAAGTGGTTAAATTGGGTATTCCTCTGGACAGAAATCTGTTCTGATGAGAGAGTATGGAAATATGAAAACGACCCCATCATTAGTAATGCCCTGAATTCAAGAAACACTTTGGTTTTTCCAAAGGGTCATTTTATTTTTCACAGTCCTCTTCTTTTGACTTCACCACATCCTCGGGAGAGGCCGGTATTTCTATCCCCATTTTGCAGGTGACAGACGGAGACACAGAGAAGTGATTTGCATGTCACCCGGCAGACCAGTGGCAGAGCTAAGACTCAAACCCGCGGTCTCCCGACTGCCAATCTTGGAGTTTTGAGAAAAAGCTTGGCTTAGTGGAAAGAGCCCGAGCCTGGGTTCTAATTCTGGCTCTACCATTTCCCTGCTGTGTTGACCTTGGGCAAGTCGCTTCACTTCTCTGTGCCTCAGTTCCCTCATCTGCGAAATGGGGATTCAATACCATTCTCCCTCCTATTTAGAATGTGAGCCCCATGTGGGGCATGATTATCTTGTTTCTACCCCAGTGACTAGTCCAGTGCTTCATTCATTCATTCATTCAATCGTATTTACTGAGTGCTTACTGTGTGCAGAGCACTGTACTAAGCACTTGGGAAGTACAGTTCAGCCCACAATTATTATTATTACTTTTCTGCTAGGCCATACTTCCACCCACTATCCACTCCACCCTTCCCTCCTCCCTTCCTTCACCCACAGTCCCTGAAGGGCAGAGAATGCATCTGATTATTCTGTAGTCCTGTATGGAGAAGCAGCATGGCATAGTGGATAGAGCACGGGCCTGGGAGGCAGAAGGTTGTGGGTTCTAATCCCGGCTCTGCTACTCGTTTGCTGTGTGACCTTGGGCCAGACACTTCACTTCTCTGTGCCACAATTATCACATCTGTAAAATGGGGATCGAGACTGGGAGCCCCATGTAGGACAGAGATTGTGTCCAACCCTAATTGCTTGTATCCACCCCAGCGCTTAGTACAATGCATGGCACAAAGTAAACGATTAATAAATACCACAATTATTCTTCTTATTATTCTCCCAAGCACTTAGTACAGTGCTCTGCGCATAGTAAGTGCTCAACAAAATACCACTGATTGATTAACTGATAGAAACGGCCTTTGAAACCTTATCTTCCCACCCAAACTCTTTCCTTCCCCTCACTTTTCCATTGCTGTAGACGGTACCACCATCCTTCCTGTCTCACAAGCCCGTAACCACGACATCCTCCTCAACTCCTCTCTCTGATTCAGCCCACATATTCAATCCATCACTAAATCCTGTCAGGTCCACCTTCACCACATTGCAAAAATCCACCCCTTCCTCTCCCTCCAGATTGCTCCCGAGTTAATCCAATCCCTTATCCTATCCCAGCTTGATGTCTGTATCAGCCTCCTTGCTGACCTCCCAGCCTCCCGTCTCTCCCCACTCCAGTCCATACTTCACTCTGCTGCCCAGATCACTTTTTTACAAAAACCTTCAGGACATGTTTCCCTTACTCCTCAAGAAACTCCAGAGGTTGCCCGCATCAGAGAAAAACTCCTCACCATTGGTTTCGAAGCGGTCAATCCCCTTGCCCCCTCCTACCTCACCTCCCTTCTCTCTTTCTGCAACCCAGCCCGCACACTCCGCTCCTCTGGTGCCGCCAACCTTCTCGCTGTTCCACATTCTGGTCTACCTCACCACCGACCCCTCACCCATGTCCTCCCTCTGGTCTGGAACGCTCCCCCTTGCCCCCATCCCTGCCCCAAATCGGACAGAAAATTACTCTCTCCCCCCTCAAAACCTTATCAAAGCAGCATGGTGTAGTAGAGAGAGCACCAGCCTGGGAGTCAGGTCATGGGTTCTAATCCCAGCTCTATCAGGGGTTTGCAGTGTGACCCTGGGCAAGTCACTTCACTTCGCCGTGCCTCAGTTACCTCAACTGTAAAATGGGGAATGAGACTGTGAGCCCCACATGGGACAGGGACTGTGTCCGATTTGATTTGCTTGTAAACACCCCGGCACTTAGTACAGTGTCTGGCACATAGTAAACGCTTAACAAATGCCATTATTATTATTATTGTTATCTCCTCCAACAGGCCTTCCCTCATTAAGCCCTCCTTCCTCCTCCTTCCCTCTTCTCCCACTCCCTTCTGCATCACCCTGACTTGCTCCCTTTGTTCTTCCCCCGATCCCAGCCCCACCACACTTATGTACATATCAGTAATTCATTTCTTTATATTTATGTCTGTCTTCCCCTGTAGACAGTGAGCTCATTGTGGGCAGGAAATGTGTCTGTTTATTGTTAGTTTGTACCCTCCCAAGCGCTTAGTACAGTGTTCTGCATATAGTAAGCGCTCAGTAAGTGCAATTGAATGAATGAATGAATGAAATGGGCCTAGGATAGGCCATGGGTAAGTTTTTGCCGTCTTCTGTAGATGAGAGGACTGTCCTTTTGTCATTTTACCCTGCAGACGAGAACAAGCTGTGGAGAAAAAGTATCCTGGAACCTACAAGCGTCATCCAGTCAGGCCAATCATCCATCCCAATGCAGTGGAGAAACTGATGAAAAGGAAAGGAGTGGCCCACAAGCCAGGAGTGCAAGCCAAAAGGTGAGAGACCTCAGCACAGACCAGAAGCACGGCTAAGTGAAGCCGGGTTAGGCTTTAGGGTTTTGATAAATGTGTGTGGGCACAGGATATTATAGTAATAATAATAACTGTAGTGTTTGTTAAGCACTTACTTTGTGCCAAGCATTATTCTAAGCACTGGGGTAGAGACAAGCTAATTGGGTTGGACACAGTCCTTCTCCCACCAGTTTTACGGATGAGGTGACTGAGGCACAGAAAGTGACTTACCCAAAGTCGCACAGCAAACACGTGGCAGAGCTGGGATTAGAACCCACCTCCTCCGACTCCCGGGGCCGTGCTCTTTCCAGTAGGCCACACTGCTTCTCACTAGACAACGCTGTTTCTCATATGGATATGCAAAGGATGTGCATTATGCTTAGAAGATACAATATTTGCCATGTATTTTTCTCCCTTTTTTCATTTGGAAAATCATTTTTCAGTTCACCGTGTTGTGGATGCCCTACGAGCCATCCAGTCTGCCCTCCCCCCCCACCTCCCAGTGTAAGCAGGTACAGGGCCAAGGTGAAGAAAGGTGAAGGAAGGTGAAGATAGTGAATTGGAACTCTGGGCTTGGATCTTAAATGCCTCATCAGTTTCTTGGGAGGTTCCAAGTTGCTGGGGATGACATGGAGTGGCTTGGGGAATGCCCAGCACTTTGGAAGATGGACTGAAAATTCAGAATGACTTTAGTTAATACAAGTGGTCAGGAATAAAGAGAAGCAGCCTGGCCTAGTGGATAGTGCCTGGGTCTGGATTCTAATCCTAGCTCTGCCACTTGCCTGCTGTTGATTCATTCATTCATTCAATCATATTTATTGAGCACTTACTGTCTTCAGAAGACTGTACTAAGCACTTGATAGTGACAGAGTAACAATAATCAGGTACATTCCCTTCCCACAGTGAGCTTACAGTCTAGAGGGGGAGCAGTCATTAATATAAATAAGTAAATTACAGTTATGTACGTAAGTGCTGTGTGAACTCGGGCAAGTCGCTTCACTTTTCTGGACCTCAGTGACCTCATCTGTAAAATGGGCATTAAAACTATTAGCCCCATGTTGGAGAAGGACTGTGTCCAACCTAATTAGCTTGTATTTTCCCCAGCAATTAGTCCAGCCCCTGGCACATAGTATGCACTTAACAGATACCACACACACACACACACAAATAGAATCGAAATCAATAGGAACAAGTGAAGGAGGGCATTTTTCTTCACTGCCCAAATATAAGATGGGAAACGACCTGTTTATTTTAAGAACAACAGATAAAAGATCTCATAAAACCATGCTGTCATTAATGATGCCAGCGTGTTACCAAGAAGTGTAAACAAATACGTAACATATAAAATCTGTGAAAACTCTTCTTGTATGTTGTCCTGATCGGATTTTTAATTAAGAGAATTGTGCCCTCTTCTGAGCTTTGCAAAGTAATTTAGACAAAAAGAAATTGCAGTTCAGAGTAGAATCACAAAGATAGTTGGAAAATATTACCTATGGGAAACAATTTCAGAGATGTAGGTTATTTAACATGCTGGGAGAAGCAGCTTGACTTAGTGGAAAGAGCATGGGCTTGGGAATCAGAGGATGTGGGTTCTAATTCTGGCTCCACCACTTGTCTGCTGCGTGACCTTGGGCAAGCCGCTTAATTTCTCTGTGCCTCAGTTACCTCATCTGTAAAATGAGGATTAAGACTGTGAGCCCCAAGTGGGACTACCTGATTACCTTATATTTACCCCAGTGCTTAGAACAGTGCTTGGAACATAGTAAGTGCTTAACAAATACCAGCTGTGTGACTGTGGGCAAGTCACTTCACTTCTCTGTGCCTCAGTTCCCTCATCTGGAAAATGGGGATTAAGACCGTGAGCCTCACGTGGGACAACCTGATTACTCTCTATCTACCCCAGTGCTTAGAACAGTGCTCTGCACATAGTAAGCACTTAACAAATAGCAAATTATTATTATAATTAGTAGTAGTACTAGCAATAGCCACAAGATGTGAAAACTGCTCTAATGGATAGAGCACAGGCTTGGGAGTCAGAAGGTCATGGATTCTAATTCTGGCTCTGCCAAAAGCAGCATGGCTCAGTGGAAAGAGCACGAGCTTTGGAGTCAGAGGTCATGATTTGGAATCCCGGCTCTGCCACTTGTCAGCCGTGTGATTGTGGGCAAGTCACTTCACTTCTCTGTCCCTCAGTTACCTCATCTGTAAAATGGGGATTAAGACGGTGAGCCCCACGTGGGACAACCTGATTCCCCTGTGTCTACCCCAGCGCTTAGAAGAGTGCTCTGCACATAGTAAGCGCTTAACAAATACCAACATTATTATTAACTGTCTACTTTGGGGCCCTGGGCAAGTCACTTTACTTCTCTGTGCCTCAGTTACCTCATCTGCAGAATGGGGATTGCGACTGGGAGCCCCATGTGGGACAGGGACTCTGTCCAACCCGATTTGCTTGTTTCCCCCCCCAGTGTTTAGTACAGTCCCTGGCACATAGTAAGTGCTTAACAAATACCATAATTATTATTCAAGTATATAAATATAATAGTAATAGTAATGATTGATGTAATAAGTGTGGTATTTATTAAATGCTTACTGTATGTCAGGCTCCATACTAAGCTCTGGGGTGGATGCAAGTAAATCGGGTTGGACACAGTCCCTGTCCTACATGGGGCTCACAGTCTTCACCCCCTTTTTGCAGATGAGGGAACTGGGACACTGCGAAGTCAAGAGACTTGTCCAAGGTCACACAGCAGGCAAGTCCTCTGACTCCCAGGCCCGTGCTCTTCCCGTTAGGCCACACTGCTCCTCGATATAGATTACTCTGAAGTTCATGATGACCAGCCATTGTTCTGAGATTAGAACAAGGAGTGACTTTTTAAATCCTCTGAAGGGAGCTATTTAGCACAGCTCAGAAATCAAATAGCCGGTATGAAGAAACTTAGAGTTTGCTGCCATCTGATGCTTTGTCTAAAGGAAACTATCTCCTCTGAGCATTTGGGTGAGATGCATTCTCTTGGCTGGTGCCCTAAATTATGGGTGTAGATTAATTTTCCTTGAACAGCTTTGGCTTTAATAACTAAATTGAACTGTTACTGGGGAAGATGGAGCTCAAGGTGCTGAACATAAAACTGATAAGATGTATTTTTTTAATGGTATTTGTTAAGCACTTACTATGTGCCAGGCACTGAACTAAGCACTGGGGTTGATAAAAGTTAATCAGGTCGGTTAATCGGCCCACACAGGGCTTGCAGTCTTAATCCCTCTTTTACAGAGGAGGTCACTGAGGCCCAGAGAAGTGAAGTGCCTTGCCTAAGGTAAGACAACAGACATGTGGCGGGGCCGGGATTAGAACCCGTGTCCTTCTGACTCCCAGGCCCATGCTCTACCCATTAGGCCACGCTGCTGAGCAACTGAGTTCTGGGTCCAAGCAGCATCCCTGTGGCTAAGCACCTGCTGACCTTGGGAGCAAAAAGGGACAGATCCAGGGGAGGGAAAGCCCAGGGCCGAGAACCAGAGGCAGGGCAGAGCTGGGGCAAGTTCTGGAATGGGCAGAGAATCAGTCAATCAGTCAATCAATGGTATTTATTGAGTGCTTACTGTGTACAGAGCACTGTACTACCCTGGATCCCGCCACAAAGAGAATCCACAGCTACTAGAGTTGTACAGATTCCCTGCCCACAACAAGCTTACGGTCTAGAGGGGGAGTCTGACATTCATATAAATAAAGAAACTACAGATATGGACATAAATGCCATGGGGCTTGGAGGGGGGAATGAATGAAAGGGGCCGATCAGTCCGTCGCATAAGGGAATGGGAGAAGGGGAAAGGAGGGCTTAGTCGGGGAAGGCTTCTTGGAGGAGATGGGAACTTAATAAGGCTTTGAAGGCGGGGAGAGTCATTGTCGGATATGAAGAGGGAGGGCGTCCCAGGCCAGAGTCAGGAAGAGGGCGAGAGGTCGGTGGCGAGATAAATGAGATCGAGGTACAGGGAGAAGGTTGGCAGTAGAGGAGCAAAGAGTGTGGGCTGGATTGTAGTAGGAGAGTAGTGAGATGAGGTAGGAGGGGGCAAGGGGATTGACTGCTTTAAAGCCAGTGGTGAGGAGTACAACTGACAGAGTTGGTAGCCTCATTACCTGCCCACAACGAGCTTACAGTCTAGAGGAAGGGATGGTGTGAGCCCCTCCCCTCACTAGGGCATCTGCCCTGCTAAGCCTGGTCCGCCCTCACTTCCATCCATTCAATCATATTTACTGAGGGCTTACTGTGTGCAAAGCACTGTACTGACCGCTTGCTCCCCTCTCCCTCTGCCCGCTCCCCTCGGCTCTAGCCTCCCTCCCTACCTGGGAATTCTTTATTTTCCTTCTTTACTTTTTTCCCAAAGACTTGGTGGCTCTATGAAAGGACTTCAGTTATTTGCCCCTCAAGGGGCAGGGGAAGCAGACTTGGAATGAATTTATCTGGGCTAGGATTGCCCATGCTGCTATTTTGGTTCAAAAATACAGCAGCGACCTAATCTCCGGTGAAATAACCGACGTTTTTAATTTTGTGCCGGGTCGAATACATCGTCAATCAATCAACCATAGTAACTGAGCTCAAACTGTATACGGAGCACTGTACTCAACGCTTGGGAGAATACCATATAACAGACACGTTCCTGGCCCACAGTGAGCCTACGGGAGGGAGAGATAGTAATATAAAAAAATAAATTAGGGATATGTGGGGCTGAGGATGGGGTGAATAAAGGGAGCAAATCAGGGCGAAACAGGAGGAAATGGGAGAGGAGGAAAGGAGGCCTTAGTCAGGAAAGACCTGTTGAAGGAGATGTGCCTTCGATAAGACTTCAAAGCGGGGGACAGCGATTGTCGGATCTGAGCCAGTGGATTCCCGTGATTCACTTGTCATTGTGTCCTATAATTTGCCCTCATGCCCACTCTCTGAATACCCTTTAGACTGTAAATTTATTGTGGGCGTGGTCTAGTAAATAGAGCATGGACCCGGGAGTCAGAAGGTCATAGGTTCTAATCCCACCTCCGCCACTCGTCTGCTGTGTGACCTTGGGCGAGTCACTTCACTTCTCAGGGCCTCAGTTCCCTCACCCGTAAAATGGAGATTGAGCCGTGAGCCCCACGTGGGACAGGGACTGTGTCCAACTTGATTTGCTTGTATCCGGCCCAGCGCTTAGTACAGTGCCTAGCAGATAATGATAGTATGGTGGTATTTGTTAAGTGCTTGCTATGTGCCGAGCACTGTTCTAAGTGCTGGGGGAGATAGAGGATAATCAGGTTGTCGCACGTGAGGCTCACAGTCTTAATCCCCATTTTACAGATGAGGGAACTGAGGCCCAGAGAAGTGAAGCGACTTGCCCACCGTCACACAGCTGACGAGCGGCAGAGTCGCGATTCGAACCCATGACCTCTGACTCCCAAGCCCGTGTTCTTGCCACTGAGCCACGCTGCTTCTCTGTAGATAGTAAGCGCTTAACAAACGCCCTCATCATTATTATTACTATCATTATATGGGACTCTCCCAAGCTCTCAGCCCAGTGCTCTGCACACAGTAAGCAAAAGCAGCTCTGCCACTTGTGTGCTATGTGGCCTTGGGCAAGTCACTTCACTTCTCTGGGCCTCAGTTGCTTCATCTGTCAAATGAGGATTGAGACTGTGAGTCCCCTGGGGGACAGGGACTGTGTCCAACGTGATTTGCTTCTATCCAGCCCAGTGCTTAGTACAGTGCCTGGCACAGAGTAAGCACTAAACAAAAACCATTATTATTTTTCATTATATTGGCCTCTCCCTAGCGCTCAGACCAGCGCTCGGCACAAGTAAGCGCTCGGTAAATACTTCTTTACTTTTTGTCCTGAAGACTTGGTAGCTCTACCTCAGCACCGTACTCGTCCGCTCGACTGTATATATTTTCATTACCCTATTTACTTTGCTAATGAGATGTACATCACCTTGATTCTATTTATCTGCTATTGTTTTAATGAGATGTTCATTCCCTCGATTCTATTTATTGCCATTGTTTTTGTCCGTCCGTCTCCCCCGGTTAGACCGTAAGCCCGTCAAAGGGCAGGGACTGTCTCTGTTACCGATTTGTCCATTCCAAGCGCTTAGTGCAGTGCTCTGCGCATAGTAAGCGCTCAATAAATACTATTGAATGAATGAATGAAAGGACTTCAGTTATTTGCCCCTCAAGGGGCAGGGAAGCAGACTTGGAATGAATTTATCTGGGCTAGGATTGCCCATGCTGCTATTTCGGTCGAAAATCGAATCGACTGAATGAATGAACGAACGTCCTTTCTCGTGTCCCAGGCCAGACCTGCTGAGATCAGAAGGCATCCCCAGCGTGGAAGCGGTTCCCCAGGGCTCTCCGGTCTCCGGGAGCCCCAAAATGTCCACCCCGAGCGGCAAGGGCCGATACCGCAGCAAACCGCGACACCGCCGGGGGAACAGCAAAGGCAGCCATGGCGACTTTGCGGCCATCTTGAAAAATCAGCCAACCCCGGAAGACTCGCCTCAGCCGGGCCAACACCAGCCCCCCGACCGCCTCGGCGATCGCCCCGGTCCCCAGCAGCACCAGCACCCCCCTCCCCCCTTCTCCTTCGGCTCCTATCCCAGGCTCAACGTGCACGGGCAGGACGTTGCCAACTGCGCCAACAACCTGAGGTACTTCGGTCCGGCGGCCGCCCTGCGCAGCCCTCTGAGCAACCACGCCCAGAGGCAGGTGGCGGGCTCCAGCCCCGACCTCATCTCCACCGCCGTGGCGGCCGACGGCCGGTGGGACGGGGCTCCTTCGGCCGGGGGCCGGGGGGCCGAGCCCTGGGACCCCTGCCTCCGGTGCCGGCCGGGGCGGGCCGGGGCCGAGGGGCCGCCTTCCGCCGGGCGCGAAGGGAAGCACGTGGTCCTGAACTCTCCCGACGGCCCGGCCCGCGGCCCCCCGGACGACCGCGTCGGCGGGCCGGAGGAGATGGACGACGACGAGTTGGGCGGCTGCAGGTCGGCCTCCTCCCTCGGCGACCCCCAGCACGCGACCCCCCCCATTCTACCTCGCCACGTAAGGCCCCTTCGGAAGGTAAGAGGCGTCCCGCTGCCTCCTGGGAAAGAACCCAATCAATCAATCCATCGATCGATCGTGTTTCTGGAGCGCTTACCGCGTACGGAGCATTCATTCATTCGGTCGTATTTACTGAGCGTTTCCTGCGTACGGTGTGGCGGAGTGGATAGAGCACGGGCCTGGGAGTCTAAAGGTTAATAACCACAGTTATTATCATTACTAAGCGCTTGGGAGAGTACAATATAACAACAGGACACAGTCGATGATAACAACGGTATTTGTTAAGCCCTTTCTATGTGTCAAGCACTGTTCTAAGCGCTAGGGTAGGTACAAGCTAATCAGATTGGGCACCGTCCACGTCCCACATGGGGTTCACAGTCTTAATCCCCATTTTACAGATGAGGGAACTGAAACCCAGAGAATTGAAGGGACTTGCTCGAGATCACACAGCAGACAAGTGGCGGAGGCGGGATTAGAACCCAGATCTTTCTGACTCCCAGGCCTGGGCTCCAGCCACTAGGCCACTCTGCTTCTAATGTAGACACATTCTCTGCCTAATACGAGTCTAGAGGAGCACCGTAACCTCCCGAAACATCTCCTGGGGGAACCAACAGAGGAAGGAAAAGAATTTACTGAGGGGCCTGCAGGCTAGGTAGCGCTAGGCGGATAGGTTGGGGATAGATCAGACAGGCAGAGTCTAGTAGGAAGGGACTAGATTGATTTAATTTGATTTAAATTAATTGATTTAACCAGTTGTATTTATTGAGTGCTAACCGTGTGCAGAGCACTGGCCTAAGTGCTTGGGAGAGTACAATACAACAATAAACAGACACATTCCCAGCCCACAGCGGGCTTACAGTCTGTAGACGGGGCGACAGACATTAATTCTCATCCTGAACCCCTCTAGACTGTGAGCTCGTTGTGGGCAGGGATTGTCACGGTTTATTGCATCGTATTCTCCCAAGCGCTTAGTACAGTGCTCTGCACACAGTAAATTTTTAATAAATACGATTGAATGAATGAATGACTCACGCACAAATAAACAGCTGTAGGTACTTTTTACAACAGTGGATTGATTCATTCCTTCAGTCGTATTGATTGAGCACTTACTGTGTGCAGAGCACTGTACTAAGTGCTGAAAAAGTACAATTCAGCAATAGAGAGAGACAATCCCGGCCCACAGCTCAGCTGGCTGCAGTTTTCAACTGAGGTGTGTCCCAAGTGTGATTTTTTTTTTTATGGTATTTAAGTGCTTACTTTGTGCCAGGAACCCAACTAAATGCTGGGGTAGATACAAGATAATCGGGTGGGACACAGTCCCTGTCCCACAGGGGGCTCACAGTCTTAATCCCCATTTTACAGATGAGGGAACTGAGACCCAGAGAAGCAAAATGAGTTGCCCAAGATCACAACAGTAGACAAGTGTTGGAGCTAGGATTAGAACCCAGGACCTTCTCACTCCCTGGCCATGCTCTATCCCCTTGAGAGTGATAACTGAGGCACAGAAAAGCTGTCCATCCCCTTGCCCCCTCCTACCTCACCTCCCTTCCCTCCTTCTCCAGCCCAGCCCGCACACTCCGCTCCTCTGCCGCCGCTAACCTCCTCTCTGTGCCTCGTTCTCGCTTCTCCCACCGTCGACCCCCGGCCCACCTCCTACTCCGTCCTGGAACGCCCTCCCTTCGCACAGCCGCCAAACTAACTCTCTTCCCCCACTCCAAAGCCCTACTGAGAGCTCACCTCCTCCAGGAGGCCTTCCCACACTGAGCCCCCCTTTTCCTCTGCTCCTCC
The DNA here is from genome assembly GCF_004115215.2 of Ornithorhynchus anatinus. NCBI lineage: Eukaryota > Metazoa > Chordata > Mammalia > Monotremata > Ornithorhynchidae > Ornithorhynchus > Ornithorhynchus anatinus. Next base: position 133,833,199 of record NC_041728.1, read on the forward strand.
TCCCCTCCCCATCGCCCCGACTCCCTCCCTCTGCTCTACTCCCCTCCCTGCCCCACAGCACTTGGTTATCGATGTACATATTTTTTATTCCATTTATTTTATTAATGATATGTATATATCTATAATTCTATTTATTTATATTGATGCTATTGATGCCCATCTACTTGTTTTGCTTTATTTTGTTGTCTGTCTCCTCCCTTCTAGGCTGTGAGCCCGTTGTTGGGCAGGGATTGTCTCTATTTGTTGCCAAATTGTACTTTCCAAGCAGTTAGTACAGTGCTCTGCACTCAGTAAGCGCTCAATAAATACAAATGAATGAGTGAATAAATGAAGTGACCTGCCCAAGTTCACCCAGCAGTTGGCAGAGAAGGATCAGAAGCCGGGTCCTCGGACTCCCAGGCCCTTGCTTTTTCCACTAGGTCAGACAGCTTCATTTCCTTCCTCTCTACCTTGTCCCGTTCTTGGAAAAAATGGATTTATACTTTCCCAGTAGCAACCCTCCCCTCTCGGGGTCATTCAGTAGTATTTATTGAGCGCTTACTATGTGCAGAGCACCGTACTAAGCACTTGGCATAAACAATCCGGCAACAGATAGAGGCAATCCCTGCCCAACAGTGGGCTCACAGTCTAATCGGGGGAGACAGACGGACAAAAACAAGACAACATAATCAGGATAAATAGAATCAAGGGGATGTACACCTCATTAACAAAATAAATAGGGTAATAAATAATATATACAAATGAGCACAGTGCTGAGGGGAGGGGAAGGGAAAAGGGGCTTAGCTGAGGGGAGGTGAAAGGGAGAAGGGGGAGGGGGCGGAGGGGGAGCAGAGAGGGAACAGAGGGAAAAAGGGAAGCTCAATGTGGGAAGGCCTCCTGGAGGAGGTGAGCTCTCAGTAGGGCTTTGAAGAGGGGAAGAGAGTGAGTGTGGCGGAGGTGAGGAGGGAGGACGTTCCGGGACAGCGGGGGGACGGGGGCCAGCGGTCGACGGCGGGACAGGCGAGAACGGGGGACGGTGAGGAGGTGGGCGGCAGAGGGTTTCCAGTCCTCTACCAGTCTCAACTACAGGAGGGAGGGTCAAGCCGAGGCCTGTCCGTTCCATTTCAAGCAGCGTGGCTCAGTGGAAAGACCCTGGGAGTCAGAGGTCGTGGGTTCTAATCCCGGCTCCGCCACTTATCGGCTGTGTGACTTTAGGCAAGTCACTTAACTTCTCTGTGCCTCAGTTACCTCATCTGCCAAATGGGGATTAAGACTGTGAGACCCACGTGGGACAACCTGATTACCTTGTATCTATCCCAGCGCTTAGAACAGTGCTTGGCACAAAGTAAGTGCTTAACAAATACCAAAATTATTAAAATTATTATTCCTAGCTCGGCCAGTGGCTAGCGAGTGGCAGGCCGTCTGCCACAAGTCAAAACCCAGCCATGCCGGGCAGCAGCGGCATAAGAGAGAGTTGAGGGCAGAAACTCGGGTTGACTGTGTGAAAGGAGTCATATTTTTGATTCTATTTATTTTATTAATGATATGTTTACATCTATAATTCCATTTATTTATATTGATGCTATTGATGCCCATCTACTTGTTTTGCTCTGTTTTGTTGTCTGTCTCCCCCCTTCTAGACCGTGAGCCCGTTGTTAGTAGGGATTGTCTCTATCTGTTGCCGAATCGTACATTCCAAGGGCATAGTACAGTGCTCTGCACATAGTAAGCGCTCAATAAATGCTATTGAATGAATGAAAGGAGGCAACGGCAAACCGCTTCCGTTTTTTTTACCAAGCGAACTCTACGGATCCACTACCAGAACGATTGCAGATGGAGGGGGGACGTTCTGGGAGAGATGTGTCCGTGGCGTCGCTACGGGTCGGAGACAGCTCGATGGCAAAAGCACAAATAGCAACCCTCATCCAACTGTTTTCTTATTCCTCTTAGAGCGGCGATGAGTCCTCTGAAGAGGAAGAAGGAGAAGTGGACAGTGAAGTTGAATTTCCTCGAAGACAAAGGTAAAGAGCAGAACGGTCGGGCTGGGGCCTCCCCAAGGGAACCCAGATATTTACATCACCCCAATTTAGCCACAGTGCACCAGCTTGAGATTACGTATGAGCCCCACGTGAGACGTGGCCTACGTCCAACCTGATTAGCTTGTACCTTGACGTAGCGGACAGAGCCCGGGCTTGGGAGTCGGAAGGTCACGGGTTCTAATTCCCACTCCACCGCTTGTCTGCTGCGTGACCTTGGGCAAGTCAGTTTCACTTCTCTGGACCTCAGTGACCTTGTCTGTAAAATGGGGATTGAGCCTGTGAGCCCCACGTGGGACGGGGACTGTATCCCACCCGGATGGCTTCTATCCACCCCAGTGCTTAGTACAGCGTATCCCGGCTCTGCCACTTGGCAGCTGTGTGACTGTGGGCGAGTCACTTCACTTCTCTGGGCCTCAGTTCCCTCATCTGTAAAATGGGGATTAAGACTGTGAGCCTCACGTGGGCCAACCTGATGACCCTGTATCTACCCCAGCGCTTAGAACAGTGCTCTGCACATAGTAAGCGCTTAACAAATACCAACATTATTACAGTGCCTGGCACAGAGTAAGTGCTTAACAGATACCATTAAAAAAAATATATATTAGCAGCATCCACGTGGCCTCCTGCTGTAGCTGGGCTTGGAGCAACTGACACCAGACAAGACAGGGAAGCAGTGGGGCCTACTTGAAAGACCATAGGACTCTTACCCCGTGAAATTAATAATGTTGGTGTTTGTTACGCGCTTACTATATGCCGAGCACTGTTCTAAGCACTGGGGAAGATACAGGGTCATCAGGTCGTCCCCCGTGAGGCGCACCGTTAATCCCCATTTTGCAGATGAGGTACTGAGGCACAGAGAAGTTAAGTGACTTGCCCACGGTCACACAGCTGACAAGTGGCAGAGCCGGGAGTCGAACCCATGACCTCTGACTCCGAAGCCCAGGCTCTTTCCACTGAACCACGCTGCTTCCCTTAATTCTTCTGGCCCCGTCACTTGCCTGCTGTGGAACCTCAGACAGACCCTGCCCATAGCAAGTTTACAGTCTGGGGAGGGGGAGACAGATATTAATATAAATGATGTTTAATATATCTTCTAAAGAATCAGGATCAGAATGGTAAAAAAGTTGGTAAAAAGTCTGTCACTGCCCCCCCCGAAAAAACTGGGTAGCATCCTAAAGTAATAATAACTAATTATGGCATTTGTTAAGCGCTTACCATGTGCCAGGCACTGAATTAATCGCTGGGGAGGATACAAGCAAATCGGGTTGGACACAGTCCCTGTCCCATGTGGGGCTCACAGTCTCAATCCCCATTTCATGGATGAGGTAATTGAGGCCCAGAAGAGTGAAGTGACTTGCCCGAGGTCACACAGCAGACAGGTTTTGGAGTCGGGATTAGAACTCTTGACTCTCCAACTCTCAGGCCCAGGTTCTATCCACTACGCCACGCTGCTTCCCCTAAAACTCCCTCCAGGATCAGATTGCCCCCTTGGATTTTTTTTTTTTATGGTATTTGTTAAGCACTTACTATACGCCAAGCCCTGTTCTAAGCCCTGGGAAAGATACCAGTTAATCAGGTTGGACACAGTCCTTTTCCCACATGAGGCTGACATGTCTAAATTGGAGGGAGAAGAGGTATTGAATTCCCTTTTTGCAGTTGAGGAAACTGACACAGAGAAGTGAAGTGACTTGCCCAAGGTCACAGAGCAGGCAAGTGGTGGAGCCGGGATTCGATCCCAGGACTTCTGAGTCCCTGGGTGGTGTTCTAGCCATTAGGCCACACTGCTTGCACTGAGTAGTTTGGGAAAGTATAAGAGAAGCACAGGACGCTTTCCCTGGCCACAGAGAGCTTGAACTGTGAACGTGGAGATAATAATGTCGGTATTTGTTAAGCGCTTACTATGTGCCGAGCACTGTTCTAAGCACTGGGGTAGACACAGAGGAATCAGATTGTCCCACGTGGGGCTCACAGTCTTAATCCCCATTTTACAGATGAGGGAACTGAGGCCCAGAGAAGATAAGTGACTCGCCCACAGTCACACAATGTTCTTCCCCTTGACTCTATCGCCATCGTTCTCGTCTGTCCGTCTCCCCCGATTAGACCGTAAGCCCGTCGAACGGCAGGGACCGTCTCTATCTGTTGCCGACTTGTTCATTCCAAGCGCTTAGTCCAGTGCTCTGCACATAGTAAGCGCTCAATAAATACTATTGAATGAATGAATGAACAAGTGGCAGAGCCGGGATTCGAACCCATGACCTCTGACTCCAAAGCCCGGGCTCTTTCCACTGAGCCACGATAGGCATAGCAACACCTACAGATGGATAGCCAGAATAATTACTAATAATAATTATGATGATATTTAAGAGCTTACTATGTGTCAAGCACTGTTCTAAGCTCTGGAATAGATACAAGCTAATCAATTTGAGCACAGTCCCTGTCCCACGGGGGCTCATAGTCGTAATCTCCATTTTACAGATGAGGGAACTGAGGCCCAGACAAGTGAAGCGATTTGTCCAAGGTCACCTAACGGACAAGTGGCAGAGCCGGGATTCAAACCCAGGTCCTCCTGACTCCCAGGCCCGGCTCTAGCCATTAGGCCACGGTGCTTCCCTAGTAATCGCCTGTACACTCGATTAGACACCTAGACACAAGTTGTGAGGGAGGCCGTAGATGACTACGAAAGTGCTAGAGTTGGCCGAAGGGATGTTATATCTGGCATTCATGGCGTGGCGGATAGCGTAGTGGGGAAGCAGCGTGGCTCGGTGGAAAGAGTCCGGGCTTGGGAGCCGGAGGTCACGAGTTCGAATGCCGGCTCGGCCACTTGGCAACTGTGTGACTGTGGGCAAGTCACTTCACTTCTCAGCTACCTCATCTGGAAAATGGGGATGAAGACTGTGAGCCCCACGTGGGACAATCTGATTACCCTGTATCCTCCCAGCGCTTAGAACAGTGCTCTGCACATAGTGAGCGCTTAACAAATACCAACATTATTATTATTATTATTAGCACGGGGCCCGGCAATCAGAAGGTCACGGGTTCTAATCCCAGCTGTGCCACTTGGCACAGCTTCCCTTCTCTGTGCCTCAGTTACCTCATCTGGAAAATGGGAATGGAGACTGTGAGCCCCACGTGGGACAACCTGATTACTTTGTGTCAACCCCAGCGCTTAGAACAGTGCTTGGCACATAGTAACCGCTTAACAAACATGGTTAATTATTATTTACATCACCCCAGTTTGGCCACGTTTAACAGTGCGTCGGCTTGAGATTACATACAAGTCCCAAGTGAGGCGTGGCCTACGTCCAGCCTGAGTAGCTTGTATCTTGGTGTAGCGGACAGAGCTTTGGCTTGGGAGCCAGAAGGTCATGGGTTCTAATCCCGGCTCCGCCACTTGTCCGCTGCATGACCTGGGGCAAGTCACTTCACTTCTCTGGGCCTCAGTTACCTCACATGTAAAAACAAAAAAGAATGAGGATCGAAACTGTGAACCCCACGGTGGGACAAGGGACTGTAATCCAATTTGCTTGTATCCATCCTAACACTAAGCGCTTAACAAATACCAACATTATTATTATTATTATTCGTTAATAATAATAATGTTGGTATTTGTTAAGCGCTTACTATGTGCAGAGCACTGTTCTAAGCGCTGGGGGACACAAGGTGATCAGGTTGTCCCACGTGGGGCTCACAGTCTTAATCCCCATTTTTACAGATGAGGTAACCGAGGCACAGAGAAGTTAAGTGACTTACCCACAGTCATACAGCTGACAAATGGCAGAGACGGGATTCGAACCCATGTCCTCCGACTCCCAAGCCCGTGCTCTTTCCACTGAGCCATGCTGCGCTTTCACACCATTTCACCTCTCCCATCCCTTTCTTTCCCTTCCTTCAAAGTCCATATCATCCACCTCTTTCACCCACTCCAGATTCTAGTAAATGACAGTTACCGCCCCCGAGGACCCACCTACAGCTTTTTTTTAACAATTTTGATCCCTTTCTCACATTCCTTCTCTCTTTCTCCATCCCCACATTGATCCCTGGGGACTTCAATATCCACCAAGATGTTCAGCGCTTACTATGGGCCAGGCACTGTTCTGAGCGGTGGGGTAGATACGAGGTAATCCGGTTGAACACAGCCCCCGTCCCTCGCGGGGCTCACGGTCTCAATCCCTTTTTTACAGATAAGGGAACTGAGGCCCAGAGGAGTGGAGTGATTTACCCCAGGTCACACAGCAGACAGGGGGCGGAGCCGGGATTAGAACCCAGAACCTTCCGACTCTATCCATCAGGCCAAGCCGCCTCGGCCCGACCCGGGGCGCTGGGAGGTTATTGCTTGGGACGGTCGGGAGTTGGGGGCCGCTCTGCGCGCGCTTAATAAATCCGATCGGATGAGCGAACGAAACCAAGCCGATCCCTTGGGGTTTCAGGCCCCACCGCTGTATCAGCAGCCGCCAGTCCTACTCGACTTTCAGCTCCGAGAACTTCTCCGTGTCCGACGGAGAGGAAGGGAACACGAGCGACCACTCCAACAGCCCGGACGAGTCGGCCGCCAGGCTGAAAGACCGACTGGCCGAGCAGCTGGAGGACATGCTGTCCCAGACCCCGGAGATCCCCATCGAGATTTCCACGCAGTCCGACGGGCTGTCGGACAAGGAGTGCGCCGTGAGGCGCGTCAAGACCCAGATGTCTCTGGGCAAGCTCTGCGCCGACGAGCATGGCTACGAGGTGGGTGGCCGCTTTTCTGTCTCTTCATGGTACCTGTTGGGCGCTTCCTGCGGGCGCGTTCGTCATGATAAACGCGGTGCCTGAAAACCGTATTTGTAATAATAATAATGTTGGTATTTGTTAAGCGCTTACTATGTGCAGAGCACTGTTCTAAGCGCTGGGGTAGATACAGGGTCATCCGGTTGTCCCAAGTGAGGCTCACGGTCTTAATCCCCATTTTACAGATGAGGTAGCTGAGGCCCAGAGAAGTGAAGTGACTCGCCCACAGTCACACAGCTGACAAGTGGCCGAGCTGGGATTCGAACCCATGACCCCTGACTATAAAGCCCGGGCTCTTTCCACTGAGCCACGCTGCTTCTCCATTTGTAGAGATTGTGGTATTTGTAAAACGCTTACTGTGTGCTGAGCACTTTAATAATAATAATAATAATAATAATAATAATAATGGTATTTGTTAAGTGCTTACTATGTGCCAAGCACTATTCTAAGTGCCGAGGTACAGAGTTCCTGTCCCACATGGGGCTCACAATCTTAATCCCCATTTTCCAGATAAAGTAACTGAGTCCCAGAGAAGTCAAGTGACTTGCCCTAGGTCACGCAGCAGGCAAGGTGCGGAGCCAGGATTAGACCCTGGTCTCTCTTTCAGGCCCGGGCTGTATCCACTAGGCCGTGCTGAGTCCCTTTCCGACATGGGGTTTATAGTCTTAATCCCCATTTTACAGATGAGGGAACTGAGGCCCAGAGAGGTGATGTGACTTGCCCAAGGTCACCTAGCAGACAAGCAGCGAAGGCGGGATTAGAACCCACATCCTTTGACTCCCAAGCCTCTGCTCTTGCCACTAGGTGTACTAAACACTCTAATAATGATAATCATGGTATCTCTTAAGCGCTTACTATGTGCCAGGTACTGTACTAAGTGCTGGGTTGAATGCAAGCAAACCGAGTTGGACACAGTCCCCGTCCCATGTGGGGCTCACTGTCTCAATTCCCATTTTACAGAGGAGGTAACTGAGGCCCAGAGAAGTGAAGCCACTTGCCCAAGGCCACACAGCAGGACAAGTGGCAGAGCCAAGATTAGAACCCACGACGTTCCGACTACCAGGCCCAGGTTCTCTCCACTATGCGTGCTGCTTCTTTCACTGTAATATTCAGTAGTATTTATTTATTTTTTATTGAGCGCTTACTATGTGCAGAGCACTGTACTAAGCGCTTGGAATGAACAAGTCGGCAACAGATAGAGACGGTCTCTGCCGTTTGACGGGCGCACGGTCTAATCGGGGGAGATGGACAGACAAGACAATGGCGATAAATAGAGTCAAGGGGAAGAACATCTTGTAAAAACAATGGCAGCTAAATAATAATAATAATAATGTTGGTATTTGTTAAGCGCTTACTATGCGCAGAGCACTGTTCTAAGCGCTGGGGGAGATACAGGGTCATCGGGTTGTCCCACGTGAGGCTCATAGTTAATCCCCATTTTACAGATGAGGGAACTGAGGCACAGAGAAGTTACTAAGTACCGGAGTAGGGACGCGACAGTCGGGTCCCACATGGGGCTCAGAATGGAAGTGGGAGAGCGAGCGGGTATCGAATCCTCATTTTGTAGATGCAGGAACCGAGGGTCAGAGAAGTTAAGGGACTTGCCCGAGGTCACCCAGCAGGTATGCGGTAGTGCGGGGAGGAGAACCCGGGTCCTCCGACTCCCAGGTCCGTGTTCTTTCCACTAGGCCGTGCTGCTTCTGTGCCAGACTCTGTTCTAAGCACTGGGGTAGATTCAACCTAATCAGGCCGCAGTAGGAGAGAGGACGGGTACCGAATCCCCATTTGACAGATTATCTGAGGCACAGAGAATCCGGGAAGCAGGATGGCCCAGTGGATAGAGCACGGGCCTGGGAATCAGAAGGACCTGGGTTCTAATGCCGCCTCGGCCCCATGTCTGCTGCGTGACCTTAGGCAAGTCACTTCACCGCTCTGGGCCCCAGTGACCTCATCAAGGCAGCAGCGTGGCTCAGTGGAAAGAGCCCGGGCTTTGGAGTCAGAGGCCACGGGTTCGAATCCCGGCTCTGCCACTTGGCGGCTGTGTGACTGTGGGCGAGTCACTTCACTTCTCGGTGCCTCAGTTCCCTCCTCTGTAAAATGGGGATGAAGACTGTGAGCCCCACGGGGGACGACCCGATGACCCTGTATCTCCCCCAGCGCTTAGAACAGTGCTCTGCGCATAGTAAGGGCTTAGCAAATACCAACATTATTATTATCTGGAAAATGGGGATTGAGACTGTGAGCCCCCTGTGGGACGGGGATGGTGTCCGATCTCTTTCGTGTGTATCTACCCCAGCGTGTACAACGGTGCTTGGCACACGGTGAGCGCTTAGCAAGCACATTAATTATTCTTCTTAGAAGGAAAGTGACTTGTCCAAGGGCACACGGCAGCCAGGGGTTGGGACGGGGATCAGAACCGAGGTCTTTGCGCTAGGCCACACCACTTCTCAGCTTGTGTCTCTCCTCTGGCTCTCCTCTACCTCCTGTCCCTCCCCTCCGTTTTTTAGGGTGGGAATTATACTGGGATCCCCTTGGCCTGTTTGGGGCTAATAAAAGTGGTCGGGGGCAGGGGGAAATTATGGCAGACCCTTCCCTCTAGGGATGTCACATGGGGAAGGCCAAGAGGTAGTTCCTCAGAAATCAGAAAGCTGCCATCCCAGCGAGCTTCCAAAATGGACATATCAGTGGAAGCAGTGTGGCCTGGTGGAGAGAGCACGAGCCCAGGGGTCAGAAGGATCTGGGTTCTATTCCCGACACCACCACGAGCCTGCTGTGGGACCTTGGACCAGTCACTTCTCTGTAACAGTAATAACAATAATGTTGGTATTTGTTAAGCGCTTACTGTGCGCAGAGCACTGTCCTAAGCGGTGGGGTCGACACAGGGGAATCAGGTTGTCCCACCTGGGGCTCACAGTCTTCATCCCCATTTTCCGGATGAGGTAGCTGAGGCCCAGAGAAGTGAAGTGACTTGCCCACAGTCACACGGCTGACAGGTGGCAGAGCCGGGATTCGAACCCATGCCCTCTGACTCCCAAGCCCGGGCTCTTTCCGCTGAGCCACGCTGCTTCTCTAAGAACCTGTACCTGTACTTCACCTGTACCTCAGGTACTTCGTCTGTAAAAGGAGATGGGGACCGTGAGCCCCACGGGGGACAGGGACTGTGTCCGATCTATAATAATAATGTAATAATAATGTTGGTATTTGTTAAGCGCTTACTCTGTGCCGAGCACTGTTCTAAGCGCTGGGGTAGACACAGGGGAATCAGGTTGTCCCAGTGGGGCTCACAGTCTTAATCCCCATTTTCCAGATGAGGTAACTGAGGCACCGAGAAGTTAAGTGACTTGCCCAAAGTCACACAGCTGAGCAGTGGCCGAGGCGGAATTCGAACCCATGACCTCTGACTCCAAAGCCCGTGCCCTTTCCACTGAGCCACGCTGATCTGCTTTGCTTGTTTCCAACTCGGTGTTTAGAACGGTGCCCGGCGCATGGTAAGCGCCGAACAAATCCCACAAGTATAACCGGATGAGGTGTTTCTCCCTTTCGCTTTACAGAATCCCGTGCAGTTTGAGGAATCGGACTGCGACTCTTCGGACGGGGAATGTTCCGACGCGACCGTCAGGACCAATAAACACTGCAGCTCAGCTACTTGGTAATGAAGGAACGTACCCGGCCTGAAGCAAGCTCTTTCCGTACTACAGGCATTTCACTCTCCCTCACCCCCTCCCGCAACTCTCCCCCTTCTTCCGTGATGCTTTGCCCCAAAGGAGAGCAGCTCCTCGCCCTCCCTAGAAACGATCTGCAATAACAGGGATACAAGACTTCTCCAATCTCCGGAAAAATGTCCAAATGAAGTTAATCCTCACTGAGCATTTCAATCAAGAATGGCAGGGATCTATTTTATGGAATATTCTAGCTACTGTAACATGGATATTTATTTTTGTTTGACATTTTAACACTTTGTACTGTAAAGAGTGGACTATATATATGGTGTGTATATATAGGCACGATACTTTGTCGCAAAAAATTCAGAAAGGAGTAGAATTTAGGGGACGAGCGGGATCCGTTCGGGGGGCGGGGAGGGGTTCTTCACTTGCTGCACGAATCGGGGACCACCGGGGCCTTCGGGCCCCCGTGAACAAAGAAGAGTCGGAACAAAACGCACAGAGCCGTCTTGACGCGAGGGGTGTTCGAGGTTCCTGAAAACGTAAGAACAAAGCTCGAGACCGTCTGGATCTTCAGTTCTCAGATGGCGGTCCCGGCCTGAGGACGCTCTGTAGCCGATGATCACACCCGGGGTCTTCCGAGGCCGCGTGCACCCCTGGGGTGCGAAGGGGGAGGGTGGGTGGGTTCACTGGGTTATAGTGGGTTTGGCGGGGGGGGGGGGAGGGTCAAAACAGCAATACGTCGTGAGGGCCTGCAGCTAGGGTGGGGATCCGTCCTTTCCCGAGACTTAATACGGAGAGCACTTCTTATCGTCGACCCGCCCTCCCCATCCCCGTTTAACGGTGTCAGGCGGGGCCGGACGGGTCTCCTGAAGAGCACAGAAAGGCCTTTCAGCCCCCAACGTTTACTACATTCCCCCCGAGAAAGGAAGGCTGGAAGGACGAAAGAAAAAGAAACAAAACAAAAAAAACCACATCAGTGTTGGAAGAGCCGATTTCAGAGCGCGGGAAGCACGGTCTCGATAAACCTCGCCCCAGCTGGATGGGAGGAAGCCGGGAGCCCTCTCTGAAAGCCTCGGCTCCGGCTACTCCCGACCTCGGGATTCCCAGAAGAGAGAGGTGGGTTTCGGGAGAAGGCCGGGAAACAAGATGGCCATCGTCGGCACCACCGCGAACCGCCTCGTTTTCGCCCCAGCGATCGACGACGCCCTCCCAGCGGGGTTCGGGGCCGAAGTGGGAAACGGAACCCCGGACGGAGGGCGGACGCCACCGGGATCGTCCGCTTTGAACCCGAGGCGATCGGACGGTCGTCGACGGACCGCCCGGAGAAGAGAAAGGGGGCAGAGCCGTGGACCGAAGAGGAGGAAGTCCGCCAGTCTCCCCGGTCCCCGCGTGGCTGGCTCTGAAATCCTCTTCCCGGGCCCTGTCGTGCCTTGGCTTGAAGAAAGAGTCCCCGTGGTCCGCGACGCTTTCACCTGGATAGTGGGGTTCCCCCTAAGGCGTTCTCACGCTGCAGGCAGCTGGCTTCTGGAGATCGGCCTCGTGGCTGACATTGCAAGAGAGGTGTATCTCCAGGTAGGAAATCTTAAGCCGATGAGGGTGTTCCCACCCTCTCCCCCACCCCCTCAGCTGATGGATCGCACACACTCTAAACGAATGGCAGGAATTCATTTGGGACAGTCCTTTTCCCGGTTTGATCCATCCCATTGTTTACACTTTACGTCGATGCCATTGATTTGCATTTCGTGTCCGTAATCGAGAGTCCGTAGGTGGGATGAAGGAACACGTTTTCGCCGAAGGCTCGCTGCGGCCTGGGGAAACGTGTACCGACTCTGTTATAGTGTACTCTCCCAAGCGCTTAGTAGAGGACTCTGCACGCGGGAAGCGCTCAATAAATACCGTTGATTGATTGATTATGCAGAGAGCAGTATTGTATGAGTTAAATTATTCCATTTTTTATTCTGTAGCTGGACTACACGAGAAATCTTAAGTTATGGCATTATGGTTATTATATTATCTTTTTTTATAATTGTTGTTATTGTTCTCTTTTTCTGTAGATCAGAAGGTTTGTTTACTAGCACAATGATTGTGTCTCTATTCCTGATGGTGAATTGTGTGATTTTTTTTTTATATAAAAAGATGAAGAAGAATGAAAACGGAAGTGACTTTGGGGGGCTCTCAGTGATTCGCCCACATCCTCCCCTCTCCTTTTTGTCCGGTTAGCTACAATCATTGTAACGGTGAAGCACCCGCTGTCTCCCTGATTTTCATGTTTTCAAAAAGCTTCGAATTGTGGATCTGTTGTGATTTCGGCGTACTCATGAGAGCTCCCGGCGTGAGCGGCGCGGAGGAGGGAGAACAGAGGAGCAGATGAATGAGTAGCGAACCAGCAATTGGAAAGAACCTCTAAGTTCTCTCCAAGCTAATTCCTGGGACTCTAGACTGTAAGCTCGGTGTGGGCAGGGAATGTGTCCGTTATATCGTTCTGTCGTCCTCTCTCAAGCGCTCGGTGTGGTGCTCTGCACAGAGTAAGCGCTCAATAAATACAATCGATTGATTCGATCTACTGAGTGATTCCCCGGGCGTCAAGGAGGAAGGCAGACCCTTCCCTCGGAGAGTAGCGGAAGAAGAAATCCGTTGGCAGAGGCCCGGCGAGGAGAGTAGATCAGAACGGTCACTCCAGGGAAGAGCAGACAGCAGGCCTCTCCAGTCTAATCCAGTGTTTCGCCTATGTGGGAAGGGGGAGGAAGGAAAAAAGGAAAAGTCCTCTGCTTTGAGGGCTTTGAAGTTCTGGGCGTTTAATGTTGGTATTTGTTAAGCGCTTACTATGTGCCGAGCACTGTTCTAAGCGCTGGAGTAGACACAGGGGAATCAGGTTGTCCCACGTGGGACTCACAGTCTTAATCCCCGTTTTATTAGTAATAATAATAATGTTGGTATTTGTTAAGCGCTTACTATGTGCAGAGCACTGTTCCAAGCGCTGGGGGAGATACAGGGTAAGCAGGTTGGCCCACGTGAGGCTCACAGTCTTCCTCCCCATTTTACAGATGAGGGAACTGAGGCCCAGAGAAGTGAAGTGACTCGCCCACAGTCACACGGCTGACAAGTGGCAGAGCCGGCATTCGAACCCATGACCTCGGACTCCAAAGCCCGGGCTCTTTCCACTGAGCCACGTTAGAGAATCAGCAGGCTGGATGGGAATTTGAGATATCGTCTCGCCTTCCTCCCACGTTTTGGTCCCAGAGAGTTGAGTCACACTGCTTTCTCCTTCGGGACTCCTGGAGAAAGGAGCGTCTCTGGCTTTCTTCCGGGATCCATCCCCTCACTGTCCGCAAGTTCTTCCTTGTAACCGATTTATGCTCCACCTCTCAGGCCGCCGTTGAAGTTTCTTTCTTCTTGTTCCGTCTCCTCTATGTAAATAACCCCTATTTGGCCTTTTGGAACTTTCCTCCTGATTTGGGAGGTTTGGGGTGTTGATATTCTGACACCATCAGGAGTCCATCCCCCACCTCCCCATTTCCCATTATAACCACCGCTGGTTATAGGCCTAGACTGTGAGCCCCGCGTGGGGCAGGAACTGTGTCCAACCTGATTATCTTGTAACAATAATAATAATAATAGTGGCATTTGTTAATAATAATAATGATGGTACTTGTGAAGCGCTTACTGTGTGCCAAGCACCGTTCTAAGTTAAGCACTTACTTTGTGCCGGGCACTGTACAGAACGCTAGGGTGGATATGAGCAAATCAGATTGGACGCAGTGGGGCTCACAGTCCCAATCCCCATTTTCCAGACGAGGTAACCGAGGCACAGAGAAGTGAAGTGACCTGCCCAGGGTCACGCAGCAGACAAGTGGCCGAGCCGGGATTCACCCCAGTGCTTAGTAGAGTGCTCGGCATGTAGTAAACGCTTAACAAATACCATTTTTCAAAAAAAGCGAGACCACAGTGGGTCTTTAGTTGCTCTAGTTAGTTGGCAAACATTGAAACACCCTCTGGTCAAACCTTCATGTACCACTGGGAGCTAGGCAGGATTTCCAGGCTGGGCTAAAAGAATAGAAAACAAATATTTTCTCCAGCCCGACATTACTCTCAACTGCCAGCCCGGTGAGGCCTAGGAAACCTGAAAAGCTGCCTACAGAGTTGTCTACGGAGCCGGTCGTCTCACTTCTGAGGTCCAGTGATAGTAATAGTAGTAATAATAATAATGTGGGTATTTGTTAAGCGCTTACTATGTGAAAAGCACTGTTCTAAGCGCTGGGGGGGGGGGTGCAAGGTGATCAGGTTGCCCCACGTGGGGCTCACAGTCTTACTCCCCATTTTACAGATGAGGCAACTGAGGCCCAGAGAATAATAATGGTAATTATTAAATGTCCGCTCTGTGTAAAGCACGCTGAACTCTGTGCTGGGGAAGACTGTGGGGCGAAGAATTAGATAGGGTCTTTGGCCTTAAAGAGACTCACAGTCTAGAAAAGGGGGTCAAGCTTTCATAGTAAGTGCTTAACAAATACCACAATAATAATAATAATAACTGCATAATAATAATAATGGTATTTGCTAAGCACTTACCATGTGCCAGGCACTGTGCTAAGGGAGGGGGTGGATATAAGCAAATCCGGTTGGACGCAGTCCTGTCCCACATGGGGCTCACAGTCTAGATCCATATTTTCCCCATGAGGTAACTGAGGCCCAGAGAAGTCAAGTGACTTGCCCGAGGTCACGCAGCAAAGTGGCGGAGCCGGGATTAGAATCCACGACCTTCTGACTCCCGGACTCGTGATCTATCCACGAGGCCAAATGAGATCGAATTTAGACTAGGCCCTGGGCTACACCCCATCTATCCGGAAGCTGGAGAAAATGATGGATTGTTTCCAGGACCCTGTTTGAAGGTCTGGGTCAAAGCACTCTGCAGTGGAGTGATAATTTGGCACGGGTGGAATAATAACAATGGCATTCGTTAAACGCTTACTATGTGCCAAGCACTGTTCTAAGCACTGGGGTAGGCACAAGGTAATCAGCTTGTCCCACGTGGGGCTCACAGTCTTCATCCCTATTTTCCAGATGAGGTAACCGCGGCACAGAGAAGTGAAGTGGCTAGCCCCAGGTCACCCAGCAGACAGGTGGCGGAGCTGGGATTAGAACCCAGGTCCTCTGACTCCCGGGCTCTTGCCACTGAGCCACGCCACTTCAGGTGATGTCCTCTTTCTTCCGGGATCTGGCTCGATTCTTTGGTTTCACCTCGTTTCAGTCAGTGGTTAACTTTGGATCCCAATCAGAACATCAAGCCACGTGACACTGTCGTCTCCCCTTCTAGACTGTAAGCTCGCTATGG
This sequence comes from Ornithorhynchus anatinus, assembly GCF_004115215.2. Classification (NCBI taxonomy): domain Eukaryota; kingdom Metazoa; phylum Chordata; class Mammalia; order Monotremata; family Ornithorhynchidae; genus Ornithorhynchus; species Ornithorhynchus anatinus. The sequence goes on from NC_041728.1 coordinate 133,848,975, forward strand.
GCAGAAAACATATCTACCAATTGGGTTATACTGTCCTCTCGTAAGCGCTGGCTACAGCGCTCTGAACCGAGTAAGCGCTCAGTAAATCCCATCAATTGACTGGCGCGTACCAAACTCACCTAGGATTAGGACCGAAGGAGTGGTGGTTGAAGATGCAGGACCTGAAGTTCGGGTGTGCTCACCGCATCCCTCGGGTCAGAAGGATTCCGGCACGCCTTCTGAACGCCCCAGTTTGACGTTTTGGTCCCTGAAATCAAATTCAGAATATAGAATGTCCACCTCTCTTACATCAGAGGCCCGTTGACTGCTTAGACGCTCTAGACCCCCCCCCCTAACAATTCCCAGCATCCAGTTTAGTCTTAAAGGATTATAGGGTCGAGTAATCTTCGATAACATCTTCCGCTGCTCAGTTTTGACCGGTTCCGAACTGGACTACTTTAAGCAATCTCTCTATTTCTGGGTTGTCTGTGTCTCTCGGTCCCCAGTAGATGTTTGCTACGACCCCCTAAATGATCAAAAAACCCCAGATGAATTATTTTGATCTTTCCAGCCCCGACCCCTTGCTCCCACCCCTTCCCTTTCACTTGCTCTTTGGAAAATCATTCCGCTCTGGGTCTTCCTGGCTCCGACGTATCCCGGATGAAACCCAGTATTCAAGGGAAATGTTCCACCTTCTCCCCGTTCCGTGTCGTGGTGCCTCGGCGAATGGCCGCCTCGGCTCACTGGGTTACCGTGGCGATCGGTAAACTCGTTTTCCTCTGCGGTTTTCTGATCGCATTCTGCTTTCTGAGAATCTCCGCCTCCCTTTTCGTGTGAACGTTGTCCTCTCGAAGGTGTCGGCTTGACTTGGAATCCCATTTTCTAGCCCTTGCGTCTAAACCCCTCTTGTTGTCTCTGTATGGATCCTCCGTCCGCCGTGGCGTCTGGAACATGTCACAGATTGATACCGTGTGCTAATTTTCTCACCGGATTTGGGGTTTTTTTTTCCCCTTTTCTAGATTGTTAATAAAAACGTTGCTGTAAACTGATGATAACATCGACCCTCAGAGCGTCCTTTCCAGAACGTTATGGGTCATTGTTTCTCATCCTTTCATTCTAGGCCTTCGGCCTTTTAGTCCATTTGGTTGTTCTTCTCCCCAGACTTATTCGGACGAACATTTCAAGGGGACCCGGTATCTGCTGCCGATTAAGAACCCACGGAGACGAAGGCTGTTATTCTTAGTGTCCAGAGGGTCAACAGCCAGATGCCATTCAGAAGGTCCGTCTTCTCAGCTTAGTCCTCAGAAATATAGGAAGGGAACGCATCCTTCAGTAGCTTTGTAGATAACAGGAGGAATAGAACATTATAACAGTAGTAATATATTAATAATAGAAGCAGCGTGGCTTAGTGGAAAGAGCCCGGGCTTGGGAGTCAGAGGTCATAGGTTCTAATCCCGGCTCCACCACTTCTCAGCCGTGTGACTTTGGACAAGTCACTTCACTTCTCTCTGCCTCAGTTACCTCATCTGTAAAATGGGGATTAAGACTGTGAGCCCCATGTGGGACAAGCTGATAACCTTGTATCTACTTAGAATAGTGCTTGGCACATAGTAAGTGCTTAACAAATACCATCATTATTATTACTATTATTGTTGTCCCAACTCTGTCCCTTGTTAGCTGTGTGACTGTGGGCAAGTCACTTCACTTCTCTGTGCCTCAGTTCCCTCATCTGTAAAATGGGGATGAAGACTGTGAGCCTCAAGTGGGACAACCTCACTCCCCTGTATCTACCCCAGCGCTTAGAATAGTGCTCTGCACGTAGTAAGCGCTTAACAAATACCAGCATTATTATTATTTAATAGTTCCGGTATTTATTAAGTGCTTACTCTGTGCCAGGCACTGTACTAAGCGCTGGGGTGGATACAAGCAAATTCAGTTGGACACAGTCCAAGTCCCACACAGGGCTCACATTCTTCATCCCCAGTTTACAGATGAGGCAACTGCGGCACAGAGAATTGAAGTGGCTCGCCCAAGGCCACACAGCAGACGAGTGGCGGAGCCGGGATTAGAACCCTTGACCTTCTGACTCCCAGACCCGTGCTCTATCTACTACGCCGTGCCGCTTCACAGATTAGGCTGCAAAGATGTCATTCGATCGTGAATTTAATCGTATTTATTGAGCGCTGTGTGCAAAGCACTGTACTAAGCGCTTGAGAGAGTACAGAGCAATAGACGCATTCCTTTCCCACACGAGTTTACAGTCTACAAGGGGAGAGGCAGACATTAGTATAAATAAATAAATTACAGATAATCAACACACAGATATTAGTGCTCCCCACTGGATTTTTCATTTTTCCTGCCATAGGAAGGGTACAACTAAAGGTTAATGAACATGGAAAGCCAGGAGCAGAATTGTCATTTTTCCTTAACAGGCTTACTGGTTTTCTGGTTTTCAGCCCCTGGACCCGTGAGCAGATGTGAATCCCCTAAACCGAAACCCTAAGAAATAGTTTGAACTCTGTTTAGCTGGTGGACCCGGTGGCATTTTTAGTTCTAATGGCTGAGAGTCAGAATGTGTAGGTTCTATCTCTTTTACAGCTATCAATCAATTCCTTGATGGTATTTATCGAGCGCTAACTATGAGCAGAGCACTGTACTGAGCTCTTGGGAGAGTTCAACAGAATTAGAAGGCCCGTTCCCTGCCCATACCAAGCTTACAGGCTGTGCATTCTCCTATTGCCATTGTTCTTTTTATCGCCATTGTTCTCGTCCGTCCGTCTCCCCCGATTAGACCGTAAGCCCGTCAAACGGCAGGGACCGTCTCTATCTGTTGCCGACTTGTTCATTCCAAGCGCTTAGTCCAGTGCTCTGCACATAGTAAGCGCTCAATAAATACTAAATACTATTGAATAATGAGCCACGGGAGAAAAAACAACCTTGGAAAATTCTTTGAGAAAAAACTGCTATATGGGGCTTTGGGGAGTTTCCTCCTAGAGCGATAGGAACTTCCCAGATTCCTTCATTTGCTTTCTTGGAGTAACATCACTCTAGTTAGAAGCTGAACATGATCGCTTTCCTGGAAAATGACACGGTGCTTGACCCCAGCGCTTCGAACAGTGCTCTGCACACGGGGAGCGCTCAGCAATTCGATCGATTGACTCCGGAAGGCAAAACCCCCCTTTCTAGACTGTGACCCCGTTGTTGGGCAGGGGTTATCTCTATTTGTTGCCGAACTGTACTTTCCAAGCGCTTAGTACAGTGCTCTGCACACAGTAAGCGCTCAATAAATACGACTGAATGAATGAAAAACGTGCAAGCCTGAGTAGCCATTTCTTAGTGGTGTGTTTTTTCGTAGAGCAGCTTTACATTCCCCTTTCCCTGAAGTATATTAGATGTGACTTCCAGTTTTCCTCTACTGAGAAGGGGTGAGCTTGTTGTGGGCAGGGAATGTGTCTGTTTTATTGTACTCTCCCAAGCATTCAATCCAGTGCTCTGCACACAGTAAGCGCTCAATAAGTATGATTGACTGACTATAATAATAGTAATAACTGTGGTATTCATTTAGTGCTTATTATGCTCCAAACACTATTCTAACCGCTGGACTAGCTACAAGATAATCAGGTTGGACACAGTCCTTGTCCCACGTGGGGCTCACAGTCTTAATCCCCATTTTGCAGAGGAGGTAAATGAAGCCCAGAGAAGTGAAGCGACTCGCCCAAGATCACACAGCAGGCATGTGGCCGAGCGGGGATTAGAACCCACTTCCTCTGACTCCCAAGCCCGGGCTCTCTCCACTAGACCACGCTGCTTTCTCACATTAGACTGTGAGCCCGTTGTTGGGCAGGGATTGTCTCTATCTAATAATGTTGATATTTGTTAAGCGGTTACTATGTGCCGAGCACTGTTCTAAGCGCTGGGGTAGACAGAGGGTAATCAGATTGTCCCACGGGAGGCTCACAGTCTTCATCTCCGTTTTCCAGATGAGGTCACTGAGGCACAGAGAAGTGAAGTGACTTGCCCACAGTCACACAGCTGGCAAATAGCAGAGTCGGCATTCGAACCCATGACCTCCGACTCCCAAGCCCGGGCTCTTTCCACCGAGCTACGCTGCTTCTCAGTGTCTGTTGCCGAACTGTCCATTCCAAGCGCTTAGTACAGTGCTCTGCGCATAGTAAGCACTCAATAAATATAATTAAAGAGTAACACGTACCAGTATTCACTTTTCTTACTAGGAACCACCTGGTGGTGATTCAAATTCCTCTTCGCCGGGGGGGGAACGGGTACAAGAGGAAGTGGAAATATTTCAAACCTCCCCTTTAGTTACAAGTCTGGTTTCCCTGAGTTCCCAAGACATGCTTAGAGAAGCAGCGTGGCTCAGAGGAAAGAGCCCGGACTTGGGAGCCAGAGGTCATGGGTTCGAATCCCGGCTCTGCCACTTGTCAGCCGTGTGACTGTGGGCAAGTCGCTCACTTCTCTGGGCCCCAGTTCCCTCATCTGTAAAATGGGGATTAACTGGGAGCCTCACGTGGGACGACCTGATGACCCTGGATCTCCCCCGGCGCTTAGAACAGTGCTCTGCACATAGTAAGCGCTTAACAAATACCAACATTATTATTATGCTCTCCTCCGGAGAGGTTCTTTCCTTACAAAGTGTCTGCCCGCGACCTTGAGATGGTCTCCTGGATCAATGTTTGGTGGCGGGCAGACGGGGGGAATGGTTTGTGGTTTCTGGTATTTAAGTAGAGCACGGCGTAGTGGATAGAGCACGGACCTGGGAGTCAGAAGGTCAAGGGTTCTAATCCCAGCTCTGCTACGTGTCTGCTGGGTGACCTTGGGCAAGTCACTTTAGCTTCTCTGTGCCTCAGTTCCCTCATCTGTAAATGGGGATAAAGACTATGAGCCCAATGTGGGACAGGGGCTGGGTCCAACCAGATTATCTTGCATCTACCCCAGCGCTCAGAACAGGGCCTGGCACATAGTAAGCACCTAACAGACACCATTATTACTACTGTGAGCCCCACGTGGGACGACCTGATGACCCTGTATCTACGGGAAGCAGCGTGGCTCAGTGGAAAGAGCCTGGGCTCCGGAGTCAGAGGTCATGGGTTCGACTTCCGGCTCTGCCACTTGTCAGCTGGGTGACTGTGGGCAAGTCATTTCACTTCTCTGGGCCTCAGTTACCTCATCTGGAAAATGGGGATTAACTGTGAGCCTCATGTGGGTCAACCTGATTACCCTGTATCTCCCCCAGCACTTAGAACAGTGCTCTGCACATAGTAAGCGCTTAATACCAACATTATTATTATTACCCCAGCGCTTAGAACAGTGCTCTGTACATAGTAAGTGCTTAATAAATACCAACATTATTATCATTATCATTACTAATAATAAACACTGTTCAAAGCACTGGCATAGGTACAAATTAATTAGGTAGGACCCAGCCCCTTTCTCACATGGGGCTCACAGTCTAAGTGGTTTTAAGCACTTAGTACAGTGTTCTGCACACAGTAAGCGCTCAATAAGTACAACTGATTGATCGATTGATTGATTGAAATGCAGTCCGGTGCTCAGGGATCCAGATTGAGGATTCTCCAGGGAGAATCCAGGGAATATGGCATAGTGGATGAAGTAATAATAATAATAACGTTGGTATTTGTTAAGCGCTTACCATGTGCCGAGCACTGTTCTAAGTGCTGGGGTAGACATGGGGGAATCGGGTTGTCCCACGTGGGGCTCACAGTACAGGCCTGGGAGTCAGAAGGTCATGGCTCCTCCTCTGCCTCCTACCCCCTAAATGTGGGGGTCTCTCAAGGTTCAATTTTTTTGTGTGTTGCACGTTACAGAAGAGAAGCAGGGTGGCTCAGTGGAAAGAGCCTGGGCTTTGGAGTCAGAGGTCATGGGTTCGAATCCCCGCTCGGCCACTTGTCAGCTGTGTGACTGTGGGCAAGTCACTTCACTTCTCTGGGCCTCAGTTCCCTCATCTGTAAAATGGGGATGAAGACTGTGAGCCCCACGGGGGACAACCTGATTCCCCTGTGTCTACCCCAGCGCTAGAACAGTGCTCGGCACATAGTAAGCGCTTAACAAATACCAACATTATTATTATTATTATTCAATCCTGGGCCCCTCTTCTATTGTCCATCTACACCCATTCACTTTGGAGAATTCCTTTGCTCCCATGGCTTCAACTACCACCTCCATGCGGATGATCCCCAAATCTCCATCTCCAGCCCTCATCTCTCTCCCTCCCTCCAGTCTCGCCTCTCCTCCTAAGACATCTCTACTTGGATATCCTCCCGTCACCTCAAACCTAACATCCAAAACAGAGCGTTTTACCTTCCCACTCATACCCCGTCCTCCCCATAACTTTCCCATCACTGTAGACGGCCCCACCATCCTTCCTGCCTCACAGGCCGGTAACTTTGGCGTTTCCCTCGACTCCTCTCTGTCATTCAATCCGTCGCCAAACCCCGCCGGTCCCACCTTCACAGTACCGCTAAAATCCGCCCTTTCCTCTCCATCCAAACTGCTACCAAGTGAATCCAATCACTCATCCTATCCCAATTGGATGACTGCATCAGCCTCTTTGCTGACCTCCCTGCCTCCTGTCTCTCCCCACTCCAGTCCATGCTTCATTCTGCTGCCCGGATCATTTTTCTACATGAACGTTCAGTACGTGTCAACCCCCTCAAAAAACTCCCGTGGTTGCCCATCCGCTTCTGCACCAAACATCAACTCCTCACCATTGGCTTGAAAGAACTCAATCCCCTTGCCCCCTCCTACCTCACCTTGCTACTCTCTTACTACAATCCTGCCCATTGATTCATTCATTCAATAGTATTTATCGAGCGCTTACTATGTGCAGAGCACTGTACTAAGCGCTTGGAATGAACAGGTCGGCAACAGATAGAGACGGTCCCTGCCGTTTGACGGGCTTACGGTCTGATCGGGGGAGACGGACGGCCGAGAACAAACAAGTCGGTAACAGATGGAGACAGTCCCTGCCCTTTGCCGGGCTTAGAGTCTAATCGGGGGAGACGGACAGACAAGAACAATAGCAATAAATAGAATCGAGGGGATGAACATCTCATCAAAACAATAGCAAATAAATAGAATCAAAGTGACGTATATCTCATTAACAAGATAATAGAATCAAGGCGATGTACATCTCATTAACAAAATAAATAGGGTAATGAAAATATATACAGTTGAGCGGACCAGTACAGTGCTGAGGGGAGGGGAAGGGAGAGGGGGAGGAGCAGAGGGAAAGAGGGGAAAAGGGGGCTTAGCTGAGGGGAGGTGAAGGGGGGGGTGGGAGGGGGCAGAGGGAGCAGAGGGAAAAGGGGGAGCTCAGTCTGGGAAGGCCTCTTGGAGGAGGCGAGCTCTAAGTAGGACGGTGGGGGGGGGGATACATTTTGCTCCTCTAATGCTAACCATCTCACGGTGCCTCGATCTTGCCTGTCTCGCCACCGACCCTTAGCCCGTGTCCTGTCTCTGGCCTGGAATGCCCTTCCTCCTCAAATCTGACAATTACTGTCCTCCCCGTCCCCGCCTTCGAAGCTTTACTGACGGCCCATCTCCTCCAAGCGGTCTTCCTAGACTAAGCCCCACTTTTCCTCATCTCCCACTCCCTTCTGCGTCACCCTGACTTGCCGTCTTCGGCTCTACCCCGCTCCCAGCCCCACAACACTTATGTACATAGCTGTCATTTTATTTGATGTCTGTCTCTCCCCCCGTCTAGACGGTGAGTTCCTCGTGGGCAGGGATTTCACTGTTTGTTGTGCTGTACTTTCCCAAGTGCTTAGTACCGTGCTCTGCACATAACAAGCACTCGATAATGAATGAATGAATCCCAGCTCTGCTACTTGTCTGCTGAGTGACCTTGGGCAAGTCACTTCACTTCCTTGGGTCTTAGTGACCTCATCTGTAGAATGGGAGTTGAGACTGAAAGCCCCACATGGGACAGGAACTGTGTCCAACCCAATTTGCTTGCATCCACCCTAGTGCTTAGTACAGTGGCACATGGTTAAGCGCTTAACAAATACTGTCATTACTATTATTCATTCATTCCATAGTATTTACTGAGCGATATGTGCAGAGCACTTGGAATGTACAATTTGGCAACAGAGATAACGGGCTCACAGTCTAAACGGATTCTTATTGTATTTCATACTCCCTTCTAGCTCATCGTTTGGCTCTTTCCCTACTTGTTGACGCTTCTACCTGCAGATGGACAGGAACAAGAACAGGGAAGAGGAAACCTTAACCCACGCTCATTCGTTTGGCAGGGGAGGAGCATTTAGTACAGTGTCTGCCACACGCTAAGCGCTTAACAAATACCATAATTATTATTTGTAGACATTTACTTTCCTATGCTCCCCTCAGTATTACCAAGGCTACCTATGCCTAAGTTCTCTTCAGGAGCCTCACTTCAGCGAGCCTTAGGAGAATGTTACAGAAACTAAGCATTAGATAATCGGCAAGTATTTACACTGATCTTGAATTGGAATCCCAGGGAGCTAACTCTGTGCCGCAGTTACCTCATCTGTAAAATGAGGGTGATGACTGTGAGCCCCACGTGGGACAACCTGATTACCCTGTATCTACCCCAGCGCTTAGAACAGTGTTTGGCACATAGTAAGCGCTTAACAAATACCATAGTTATAACATTCAGGATCATTGGAAGAAACACGGTGCCAAGTCATGTGACTTGTGTGTCTGTTTCTCCTTTTAACTAATTTGCCAGCTAAAACGTCATTCTACTAAAACATCACCCTACTAAAATGTCCCTGTTCTCCATAACCTGGAGGTTGCCCTACCCATCTGTTAAAACAAGAATCACCCGATTCTCCGCTGCAAGATACCCGTCACACTCCCCTATCTGGTTCCCGCCGTGGGATACCGCGGGTAGCCAGGAACTCAGTGCTAAATCATTATTCAGGGAAGCAGGTCAGAGATCTGTGCTTTCCAGAGAAAGTTGGATCAGAGGGGACGAGATCTCCAGGTCACGTAATAATAATTATGGTATTTGTTATGCATTTACTATATGCCAGGCACTGTACTAAGCACTGTAATGGGGTTGGACCCGGTCCCTGTCCCATGAGGGGCTCAGTCTCAACCCCCATTTTATAGATGAGGTTAATGAGACCCAGAGACATCAAGGGGCTTGCCTATGGTCTCACAGCAGATAAGTGGCAGAGCGGTATTAGAATCCATGACCTTCTGACTCCCAGGCCTGTGCTCTATCCACTACACCACGCTGCTTCTCGCGTCTTCCTGCTTTCGGGAGGAGCCTTGCAGTTCGACTCCATCGTAAATACTAGACTTGTTGCTGCTGGGCAGCCAGTTCTCGGCCCCAGATTGCCAAGTCAATTATCCAGAGACACCCACCCGGCCTTCTCCCCCGCAGCCCCATCTCCCCATTCTCTAGCCGCTAGGAAGCTTCGTTCCGCCTCCTGGACAACCAACTCAACCGCCGTCATTTCAGTTTAGAGCCAAATCGTTTTTTATGTTTAATCTGAAAAATGGCTCCTTCATCTGCCTGTTCGTGCTCTGCCCGCCCATCCTCTTTCTGATGCCAACTTGCCCTTTTGTACCGAACGACGTACAGGGATGGGAACCAGAATAATAATAACTATGGTATTTGTTAAGCGCTTACTATGTGCCAAGCACTGTTCTAAGCGCTGGGGTAGATACAAGGTAATCAGGTTGTCCCACGTGGCGCTCACAGTCTTCACCCTCATTTTACAGATGAGGTAACTGAGGCACAGAGAAATGAAGTGACTTACCCCAAGTCCCACAGCTGATAAGTGGCGGATCCGGGATTAGAACCCACGACCTCTGACTCCCAAGCCTGGACTCTTTCCACTAAGCCACGCTGCTTCTTGATAGAATGACTATCGAAGTGAACCGATGCATGGAATGAAAAACAAAAAAGACAACAACAAAAAACCCCAATGTACATCATTACTTTCTGGGCTTGGCTTTGCTTCAGAGTCCTACTCTGTGTCCTGAGAACCGGTGAAAGCGAGAAAGCTTTGGGAGACGCCAGGAGGGCTTAGGAAAAGGGATTAGCCGCGGGACTTGAATGGGGCCCTGGAGAACCTGGGACGGCAGCGGGACGGTCTGGGTTTTCCTGGATCACTTATATTGTGAGCTTGGGCCCAAAGAGCAACTAATTCAGGCAGCTAATTACTGGATTATTTCGGTTCTCTTAGTTCATTCACTCAATAGTATTTACTGAGCACTTACTAAGTGCAGAGCACTCTACTAAACGCTTGGAATGGACAATTCGGCAACCGAGAGAAACAATCCCCGCCCGACGACGGCCTCACGGTCTAATCGGGGGAGACAGACGGACAAAAACGACATAATCACAATAGAATCAAGGGGATGTACACCTCATTAACAAAATAAATAGGGTAATGAAAATATATGCAAATGAGCACAGTGCAGAGGGGAAGGGAGACGGGGAGGAGCAAGAGGGAAAGGGGGCTTAGCTGACGGGGGAAGGGGAGGGAGCAGAGGGCCGAGGGGGAGCAGAGAGGGAGCAGAGGGAGCAGATGGAAAAGGGGAAGCTCAGTCCGGGAAGGCGTCTCGGAGGAGGCGAGCTCTCAGTAGGGCTTTGAAGAGGGGAAGAGAGTTCATTTGGCGGAGGTGAGGAGGGAGGGCGTTCCGGGACAGCGGGAGGACGGGGGCCAGGGGTCGACGGCGGGATGGGCGTGAACGGGGGATGGCGAGGGGGTGGGCGGCAGAGGAGCGGAGGGTGCGGGGTGCGCGGTAGAAAGAGAGAAGGGAGGAGAGGTAGGAGGGGGCAAGGGGATGGACAGCCTTGAAGCCCAGAGTGAGAAGTTTTAGATTCATGCGGACGTTGCTAGGCATAGGTTGATAGGCACGATAGTTCTTTCACCTGCCACCTTCATTTCCTTGCCTGTTGGAACCTTCAGAAGAAAATGATACTCGAGCCCATACCACTCTTTTTCTTTTTTAATACCGCCGACCCCATTTCTAGTAAAAGATTGGCTGGTAAAGGAGGTGGAAACATATCTGAGATGAATTTTGCGGTGCTTGTGGATTTCCGTTAGCCACGGTCTCCCCGACTCCCACTGACATGAGTTGTCTGTGTGTACAAAAAAGCATTACGGAGCAAATTTTGGACTCCTTTATTGAGAAATGAGGTGCTTCGTATGTAAACAAGGTACTCTGCTGAATCTATGCAGGGTCGGTAAGGCACTTTGTCTCAGCGACGGGAGGGCACAATTGAGACTGCCAAGTTCCGGCCTCTTTCTCTGCCCTCGATTCCAAAACAGGAACGGCAGTTTATTTCCAAAGTTCAGGCGACGGCCGGAGGAGACAAGGTCACCAAAGACGCCCGTGGAAAAACGAGCTCCAGACGCAGATGTTGGCTACCCTTGAAAGGTCATACCGTTTCCAAAAACCACGGTTCTGAGAGTCTTCGGTACATTTGTCGTAATTGATCGTGATCATTCCAGACAGACATTTTACTCTGATTGGAAAGTCTTAATTAGGTCAAGCAGCCGAAGTCCCGGGGATGCAATTTTCACGGAGATAAACCCCTCGATTCTCCCCTCCTTCAGGATCCCACTTGTGGCTACGGTTAATTACAGAGGTTTCTCTTTCTTCCCGTGGTCAGCAGGATTCCACTTTTGATGGAAAAACACTCATCGGCTCTAGCTCGTCCTTGCCTCGAGCCAGAACGATCCTAAATTCAACAGCAGACAGTGACTAAAACTGATTCCCCACCGAAGGGAGGAAAAGAAATAGAGAACTCCCCTCAGTGTTTCCCCTAAGAGCTGGAAAATTCAAGGACTGTATTGACTGACCAACTCCCAACCCATTCCCGTCCGCTGGGATGACCACATCCTAGGAGTGGAGGATGTAGGCGATTTAGCAGGGCTTCAGGAGACAGGGAGAGAGAGAAACCAGATAAGGTTTTTGTTTTAGAAAATGCCCCAATGGTCACTTGAATTTAGGCAAGTCGAAGCCTTTTCATCCTCACCCCACCATTCCCCAGACCACACTCTGATCACCGGTTTCCATCCCCCGGCATCCTGACGTACCAGGCAGGAGCTGACGAGTCGAGATTTCAACTAAGTTAGGGTTTTTGCGCTCCGTCGGGTCAAAATACCCAGAGACGGATGCATCGCCCACCCAGGTTGGTGGTTCACCGAGCTCCACCAACGCACGGAACGAGACTCTCCTTTGATACGCGGAGGCAGGTCGTCGACACAACTTAGAAAACGCTCCACTGGAAAAGAGAGACGGAAGCGCGATCTGTCTGGGATACGGATACACCGACGTTTCCACTGGCACCGTAACATTCTCCTAAGATTTTACGGGGAGTCTCGGCGGGTGGGAATGAAGTGCTCTAGAGGTTCAACCACCGCCTGCCCGGAGGCGCGGGAAACACCAGGTCTCCCCCCTCCTCACTATAAAGACTCCGTGGCTTTTTCGGGAAACATCGAAAGGCTGGACTGAATCAGCGAGGTCCGGGAAGGGATCGGCGCAATTAACGGTCACAGGAGGCCCTATCGCTTTTTACAGATGGATGACGACGCTAAAAGCACGGCGGCTTTGAATGATCCGTCTTTCGTTCCCTTTGGAAAATCCAGTCGGTCCTTCCCGCTAGGAGCTGAAGACAGAAGGGTCTTTCCCGATCCCGGTTCTTTTAGTGATTAGAGGCTGTCTGGGTTTGAGAGCACCAAATCCTTAGCACGAATGAGCAACAGGAGCGGAAGGGCTGCGATCAATTCAGGAGCCCGGTCAGGTCACTCGTTTGCAGTTTAGCGGTCGAGTGCTGTCCGGGTTATCCAAGTTCAGACGTTTCTGGCTGAATTTTTTGATGACGGTTCCCGGGATCAATGCCGCCACGGCAATGGCCAGCAGCTTCAACACCGTCCCCCAGGAGAAAATATCATCCAGGGAGGTGATGGTGGAGAGGATGGAGCCAGTCTGTACGCAGATGAAGTTGTAGGGGATTAATCCTGGAAGGAGGAGAGAGAAAGCCTTTTTAAACTTGTACAGCTGGGTTGCAGGAAGTTTTCGAGTTTGCGATTTCAAATCGGATGAACGATCAGACACTCAGACCACTGAACAATGGGGAGGCTCTTGCTTTTTCTATTTTTGAGATGGCATCTGTTAAAGAGGTTACTATGCGTCAGGCCTTGCACACTGGGGTAGATACGAGCTAATCGGGTGGGACAAAGTCCACGTCCCACATGGGGCTCGCAGCATTAATCTCCATTTTACAGAAGCGGAAACTGGGGCACAGAGAAATGGAGTGACTTGTCCGAGGTCGCACGGCAGGTAAGTGCAGCAGTGTGGCGTGGTGGCTAGAGCCCGGGCCTGGGAGTCAGAAGGTCATGGGCTCTAATCCCGGCTCCGCCACGTGTCTGCCGTGTGGCCTTGGGCAAGTCACTTCGCTTCTCTGGACCTCAGTTACCTCATCTATAAAATGGGGATGGAGACTGTGAGCCCCACGTGGGACAGGGACTGAGTCCAACCCGATTAGCGTGTATTCACCCCGGCGCTTAGAACAGTGCCTGGCACAGAGTGCTTAACAGATGTCATTAGTATTATAATTGGCGGAGCTGGGATGAGAACCCGCGTCCTTTCTTCTTCCAACTTCATTTAGATTTGTAGGCCCAGTTCACCGTCACTCACGTCCCAAGACCTTTCCTTAACTCAGGTGACCTTATGACAGCAAATCACCAAATCGGTCTCCCTGGAAACCGCCCCCCTCCTCGGATGAGGAGAACAAGGGGTATCCTCTGGCCTTCCCTAAGCCTCGTTTCCCTTCGGTTCGGCCTCGTCTAATAGTTCCTTGACCGTCTCGTCCTCATCCTCGGCACTTACGGAGTGCTCACTATGTGCGGAGCACTTAGAAGAGCACAATACAACAGAGTTGGGAGACACGTTCCCTGCCCGCAACCTTCTTACAGTCTAGAGAACAGGCCTGTGAGTTTCAAATCACACCAGAACGATCTCCTTCCGTCTCAAGGCTAAAATAACAGGGCATCCTAATGGATCGTGCACACCTCAAGAACCGCGACCGTGCTTTACGCTTCAACCGTAAGCTCCCCAAGGACCCGGGTTCAGTGCTCAGCACACAGTAGGCAATCACTGAAATGCCGTTCAGTTAATAATTGTGGCATCTGTTAAGTGCTTACTAGGGAAGCAGCGTGGCTCAGTGGAAAAGAGCCCGGGCTTGGGAGTCAGAGGTCATGAGTTCGAATCCCAGCTCCGCCAGCTGTGTGACTGTGGGCGAGTCACTTCACTTCTCGGTGCCTCAGTTCCCTCATCTGGAAAATGGGGATGAAGACTGTGAGCCTCACGTGGGACAACCTGATTGCCCCTGTATCTACCCCAGCGCTTAGAACAGTGCTCTGCACATAGTAAGCGCTGAAGAAATACCAGCATTATTATTACTATGTGCCAGGCACCCTACTAAGCGCTGGGACAGATACGAGGTAATTGGGTTAGACACAGTCTCTGTCCCACATAAGGCTCAGAGTCTTATTCCCCATTTTACAGATGAGGTAACTGAGGTCCAGCGAAGTGACGTGACTCGCCCGAGGTCAAACCGCCACAGGCAAGTGGCGGAGCCGGGACTAGAACCCAGGTCCTCCCGACTCCCAGGCCCGAGCTCTATCCAGTAGGCCACGCTAGGACCCGGCAGCTCAGACACGTGCGTGGCTCAGTGGAAAGAGCCCGGGCTTGGGGGGTCAGAGGTCATGGGTTCGAATCCCGACTCTGCCACTTGTCAGCTGTGTGACTGTGGGCAAGTCACTTCCCTGGACCTCAGTTCCCTCCCCTGGAAAATGGGGATGAAGACTGTGAGCCTCACGTGGGACCACCTGATGACCCTGTATCTACCCCAGAGCTGAGAACAGTGCTCAGCACACAGTAAGCACTTAAATACCAACATTATTTTTATTATTTGAGTTCTCGGTCTACAGACTGAGCAACCCAGAAAGCGAGAAACCATTAGGAAGACAGATCCACTCAATGCTTCTCTCGGCAAATCTGCAACTGGCGAAAGTAAAAAGTCATCAGCAACGGAACAGATCGAACCCCATGACCCAAAGAAGACGGGTTTTCAACTGGCCTGCTTTATGAATATCTGGGGTCTGGAGAGGATTTATCACCAACGTCAAGAAGGGCTTTAAATGGAAAGCTTTCTGAATTTTCATCAGCCACCTACTGCTGACGTGTCAGCGGGAGACTGGGAGAGGCTTGGAATCATAGTGATGACAACCTTTTGTACTCGACAGTTCACCACTTTTCCTCCAGGCTTAAATGTCTCTCTTAGCCGTGATCAGCCCAAAGCCGAAAAAAGACTTCTAGGCACTTGACACTGACTCGACCATTTCATTTTAGACTTCTTTTCAGTTATGAATCACCCACTTCAAGAAGTTACCCTTCAGCTGAAATGCCTCTTTACTTTGTCTATTTCCAGCAGCCTCGATTTTTAGAAAGGCCATTTGGTCAGCTGAATTACCGGGGCCTTTTTAAAGAAAACAGATCAGTAAATGAACAATCTCCCCTTTCCCTCTCTTCCCGCTCCCACCACCAAAAAAAGAAAAGCCAAACCCCGATGCCCTTTTCCAGATCAAATCATTTTCCTGGATTTACTTCGGGCTGTTCGTACCTGTCGAATGGGGGAGATTTAGGGGCTTAAAATCCTGGGTGAAGCAGCATGGGGAAGTAGACAGAGCACAGAGCTGGGAGCCAGTGTGACGGGGGCCTTTCTTGACACCCCTCCTCACGGTTCCACTCATTCGTTTGTTCATTCTTTCATTTACTTACCTCGTTCACTCGTGTATTCACTCACTCACGCATTCACTCGCTTCACCTCACTCCCTTCCCATTCCCTCACCTCACCTACCTCACTCATTCACTCACTTCACCCATTCGCTCACCTCACTCATCTTACCTCGCTCATGCATTTACTCACCTCACCTGACTCACTCATCTCCCTATTCACTCACTCATCTCACCCATTCATTCACCTCACCCATTCGCTCACATCACCCACTCACCTCACTTCATTCACTCACCTAACCTCACTCTCTCACCTCACCCATCCGCTCACATCACCCACTCACCTCACTTCATTCCCTCACCTCCATTCACTCACCTAACCTCACCTGTCTCACTCACCTCACTCCCTCACCTCGCCCATTCACTCACCTCACTTCATTCCCTCACCTCCATTCACTCACCTAACCTCACCTGCCTCACTCACCTCATTCCCTCACCTCACTCACTCACCTCACCTCCCTCCCTCACCTCACCTCGCTTATTCATTCGGCTAGCACTTATTATGCAGGGCGCAGTCCCTGCCCTCGAAGGTTACAATTTAACAGGAGAGACAGACACAAACGTTACAGCACGGGAACAGGGGGAAAAATATAGATGTAACTCAGAATAGCGAAAACGTATAAATAAATCACCTAAGTCGAAATGCATAGAAAGACTCGGGGCGGCCAATGGGACGCTGACGTGATATGGGGAAGATGGGATTAGTCAGGGAAAATCTCTTGGAGGAGGTAGTCTCAGGAAAGCTTTAAAAGTGGGGATATTTATTATCCCTTACGCTGTAGGCTCACTGTGGGCAGGGAACATGTCTATCAACTCTGTTGTACTCTCCCAAGGGCTAAGTACGGTGTTCTGCACACAGTAAGTGCTCAGTAAATACCACTGATTAACTGACAGACTGTAAACTCCTTGTGGGCAGGGAATGTATCTACCAACTCGGTTGTACTGTACTCTGCCAAGCGTTAAGTAATAATAACGATAATAATTATGGTATTTGTTAAATGCTTACTAGGTGTCGGGTACTGTACTAAGCGCTGGGGTGGATACAAGCAAATCATTCATTCATTCAATAGTATTTACTGAGCACTTACTATGTGCAGAGCACTGTACTAAGCGCTTGGAATGGACAATTTGGCAACAGATCGAGATAATCGAGTTGGACACAGTTCCTGTCCCACGTAGGGCTCAGTGTCTCAATCCCCATTTTATAGATAAGAAGTAACTGAGGCACAGAGAAGTAAAGAAGTGACTTGCCTGAGGTCACACAGCAGACAAGTGGCAGAGCTGGGATCAGAAGCCATGACCTTCTGACACCCAGGAGGTCTGTGCTCTTTCCACTATGCCACAGTGTTCTGCACAGAGTAAGTGATCAATAAATACCACTGATTGGGATACTGATAATAATGTCTATCTATGGGGGCATGTTTGGCAAAAAAAAAAAAAAAAGCGAAATACTTCCTGTGTACGCACTCTGCTGAGCACCGGGAGAGAATATGCAGGTGAGAATTGTGCCTAACTCGCTTGCGTTCGCCAAACCGCCCATTACAATGTTTTATATTGGCATTCGATACTATTGATTGAATGGTCCTTCGAAAGAAAAAAAAAATTCACAAATGCAAACGATTTAGAAATCCTCTGAACCCCACCAGACAAAAACCCAAATGAAATGAACCCATTGAAAAGAACTGAGCAGCAGTGCGGCCTAATGGAATGACTCCGGACCTGGGAGTCAGAGGATCCGAGTTAGAATCCCGGCGCCGCCACCTCTCTGTTGGGTGACCTCGGGCAAATCACTTCACTTCCCCGGACCTCAGTTACCTCACCTGTAAAAGACCGTGAGCCCCATGTGGGACAGGGACTATGTCCAACCTGATTAGCTTGTACCTACCCCGCTACAGTGGCCAGCACATAGTAAGCGCCTAACAAATATCATTTCAAAAATACAAGTGTTTTTTTTTTTTTTTAAACCCAACCACTCTCCCGTAAGGAGCCACGCAGATGGTAAAATGAATGAAATCAGCCTTCTTTTCCTTCTCATCTTATATTCATTTCTCTGCTGCGGGTAAAGATTCATTCTCTTCCAAAGGAAGCGCCTTACCAATAAGAACGGAGAAGAAGAATTGAACGACGGGGACGTTCACGATCGGAGAAGCGAAGTTCAAGAACCAGTTTGGCGTCATGGGGAAGAGTCTCAAAAACAGCAAGAAGAAAAATAAGCTGTTTCGATTTTCCTCCACCTGCAGCCAGGACAAAAAGGACAAGACCAACGTCAAGTGGATAGTTAACGGAAATCGTTATCAATCGATCCTATTCATTGAGGGCTTACTGTGTGTACAGCGCTGTACTGAGTGATTGGGAGAGTACAATAGGAGAGAACCGTTAGCCACATTTCACACCCACAGCGAGTCTGTAGTCCTAAGTGTTCAACCCGTCAGGCGTGGTAAAGTCAAGGAAGGTAGGTTTTTTTGTTCTTCGTAGGTAAAGATATTATAGCCAGAGAGGCAGCACGGCCTAGTGGATAGAGCCCGGGCCTGGGAGTCGGAAGGAACTGGGTTCTAATCCCGGCTCCGCCGCTTGTCTGCTGTGTGACCCTGGGCAAGTCACTTCACTTCTCTATGCCCAAATTACCTCATCTGTAAAATGGGGATTAAGACTGTGAGCTCAGTGTGGGACAGAAACTATGTCCAACATGATTATCTTGCATCTCTGGAAAGGAGCATGGCCTAGTGGATAGAGCACAGGCTTGGGAGTCAAAAAGACCTGGGTTTTAATCCTAGTTCCACTACTTGTCCGCTGTGTGACTCTGAGCAAGACACTTCACTTCTCTGGGCCTCAGTTACCTCATCTGCCAAATGGGGATTAAGACTCTGAGCCCCATGCAGGATAGGGACTGTGTCCAACCCAATTAACTTGTAAATATTAATAATAACGATGGTATTTATTAAGTGCTTTCTACGTGCCAGGCCCCGTACTAAGCGCTGAGACGGATACAGGCAAATCAGGTTGGATGCAGTCCCTTTCCCACGTGGGGCTCACAGTCTCAATCCCTATTTTACAGATGAGGTCACCGAGGCCCAGAGAAGTGAAGTGACTTGCCCAAGGTCACACAGCAGACAAATGGCGGAGCCGGGATTAGAATGATAATAACGATGGTAACTGATAAGTGCTTACTATGTGCCGAGCACTGTTCTAAGCGCTGAGGTAAGTACGAGGTTATCAGGTTGTGGGGCTCAGGCTCAATCCCCATTATAACAGATGAGGGAACCGAGGCACAGAGCAGTGAAGTGACTTGTCCAAAGTAACACAGCTGACAAGTGGCGGAGCCGGGATTAAAACCCACGACCTCTGACACCCAAGCCCGTGTTCTTTCCCCTAACTCTATCTCACCATTCAATACAGTGCCCGGCACGTAGTAAGAGCTTAACGGATATCGTAAAATAATCAGACTAGCAGACGTAGCTGCTCTTGAAAAGTCTTCCGCTGTTAAAAATGGCCCCTGAAAGGCAATGATATTCCATTAAAATGGAGGTATTCGGGAGTGGGGCCGGTTGGTCGGATCAGCTTAATGCTCAAGCCCGGCCATTTGACCGGGATTGAGAAGCAGCAAAGGAGCTGGGTTCTAATCCTGGTTCAGCCACCCGCCTGCTCTGTGACCTTGGGCACGTCCCATAGTTACCTCCTCCGGAAAATGGGAATTAAGACTGAGAGCCCCACGGTCGGCGTGGATGGTGGACATGGACTGCGTCCAACCTGATTAGTCTAGTGCCCGGTACAGTGCCTAGCACATAGTAAACCCAGCTCAGCCACTTGGCAGCTGTGTGACTGTGGGCCAGTCACTTCACTTCTCTGGGCCTCGGTGTCCTCATCTGGAAAATGGGGATTAAGACTGTGAGCCTCACGTGGGCCAACCTGATGACCCCGTATCTCCCCCAGCGCTTAGAACAGTGCTCGGCACATAGTAAGCGCTTAACAAATACCAACGTTATTAAACATTTTAATATCATTAAAAAGGAAAAAACCGACGGAGCCGCCAGAGGATGATAAGCAGCCAGAGGGTAAGGCCGGCTTCGGCCCAAAAAGAACAGCCCATTTTTCGCTGTGGGACAGTAAAGCTCCTCGACCCTTAACAAGTACCAGTACAAACAAACAAGCAAAGAGGGACGGTAAGGGAGCCCGCTAACGGCCAATCTCATCTCCACCCCCATCTTTCTTCCTTTTTTAAGATGGTATTTATGAAGTGCTTACTATGTGCCAGGCACTGTACTCAGCGCCGAGGTAGATCCAAGCTAATCAGGTTGGACGCAGTCCTTGTCCCACATGGGGCTCACAGTCTCGATCTCCATTTTATTTGCCTCTACCCCAGCTAAACCCTCTTTTCTCCCCATCTCCCTCTGCTCCTCCCCCTCTCCCTTCCCATCCCCTCAGCACTGTACTCGTGCGCTCAACTGTATATATCTTCATTACCCTATTTATTCTGTTAATGAGATGTACATCGCCTCGGTTCTGTTTAGTTGCTATTGTTTTAACGAGATCTTCTTCCCCTGGACTCTATTTGTCGCCATTGTTCTCGTCTGCCCGTCTCCCCCGATTAGACCGTGAGCCCGGCAGAGGGCAGGGACCGTCTCTATCTGTGACCGATTTGCACATTCCAAGCGCTCAGTCCAGGGCTCTGCGCCTAGTAAGCGCTCAATAAATACTATTGAATGGATTTTCCAGATGAGGTCCCTGAGGCTCAGAGAAGCGCAAGGTCACTGCTTCTCTAGAACCCAGATCCTCCGGACTCCCAGGCCCGGACTCCATCCGCTAAGCCACGCCGCTTCCTTCCGTCCCCCCGGGACTCCCGGAGCACCAGAGGACCGTCCTGCAGCTCCCGTACCGCTCAGTACAGTGCTCGGCACGTAAGCCAATAAGCCGACCCGTCTCCTTTTTCCAATCTGGTCCCCGTCGTCGCCCTCCGGGGCCCTCTCCCCTTTCGGGCCTTTACCTTCCTCTGCAGCAGGGCCACTTTATCGGGAAAGTAGGAGACGACGAGCTGCTTCCCCAAAGCGCCGGACAGCAGGAAGCAACAGGTAGCCCCCACGGAGGTCAGCACGCAGCACAGCAGGAGTCCCAGCCACGGCCCGAACAAAGCTCCGGCTAAAATGTTCTGTTCCACGAAGACGGACACGCACAAAAGACAGAGCACCCTCGCCGCGCGACAAAACACACGGGCTGCCCGCCGCCGCCACGGTGGAAAAAGCCCGGACTTGGGGGTCAGAGGTGGTGGGTTCGTATCCCGGCTCTGCCCCTCGTCAGCCGGGTGACTGTGGGCGAGTCGCTTCACTCCTCTGGGCCTCCGTTACCTCATCCGTAAAATGGGGATTAAGACGTGGAACGACGTGAGTACCCTGTAGCTACCCCAGCGCTTAGAACGGTGCTCTGCACATAGTAAGCGCTTAACAAATACCAACATTATTATTACCTCACTGTACTAAGCGCCGGGGCGGGCGCCAGCAAATCGGGTCGGACACGTGGGGCTCACGGTCTCAACCTCCATTTGACAGATGAGGGAACTGAGGCACAGAGAAGTGACTTGCCCGAGGTCACACAGAGGACAAGTGACGGATCGGGGATTAGAACCCACGACCTCCTGACGCCCAGACAGTCCCTCCGGCCTGGAAGCTCACTGTGGGCAGGAGGCCTGTCTGGCAACTCTGTTAGAATCCGACGCCTAGCACAGTACCCGGCGCATAGTCCCGTGCCTGGCACAGAGTAAGCACTAAACAAATAGAGAAGCAGCGGGGCTCAGTGGAAAGAGCCAGGGCTTGGGAGTCAGAGGTCACGGGTTCGGATCCCCGCTCTGCCACTTGCCAGCCGTGTGACTGTGGGCAAGTCACTTCTCTGGGCCTCAGTTCCCTCATCTGTAAAATGGGGATTAACTGTGAGCCTCACGCGGGACGACCTGATTCCCCTGTCTCTCCCCCGGCGCTTAGAACAGTGCTCTGCACGTAGTCAGCGCTTAACAAATACCAACATTATTAAATACCATAATGATTTTTAGTCCCCCCAAGCAGTCAGTACGGTGGTGTGCGCGCGGTAGGCGCTCAGGGCGATCGAACGATGGTTTGCTACTGTCGGTAGAGTTCAGCTTTCCTTCCAAAGCGCCTTGGGCTGCTTTTTGGACGACGCAGGGAGGGCGATCGGTCATCTCGGTTGGGTAAGGGGCAGTGCGGCTCACGGTCCGGTGACCCCGACCAGGGCTGCCCGACAGCCGGACGGCGTCTAGACCCTAAGCTCCTTGTGGGCAGGGAACACATCGTCCTGTACTCTCCCGACGCGTATCACAGCGTTCTGCACACAGCACGGCCTAGGGGCGAGGCCACGGGCTTGGGAGTCGCAGGACGGGGGTTCTAGGCCCGGCTCCGCCGCCTGTCCGCTGCGTGACCTTGGACAAGTCACTTCACTCCTCCGGGCCTCAGTAACCTCATCTGTAAAATGGGGAGTGAGCCTGGGAGCCCCAGGTGGGACAGGGACTGTGTCCAACCGGATTACCGTGCATCTCCCCCGGTGCTTAGCGTATAGTCAGTGCTTAATAAATAGCATCGGCATCATCATTACTATGATTTATTAGTAAGCACCAAATAAATCTGCTGATTGATTGATGCTAAAAGTAGGGATCCGGGCCCCACCTAAGGTCTCCCCAGTCACGAGGACCGCTGTGGCCCAAAACCCTAAAGAAGAAAATTCCGTTAGATCCTGCCAAAAATGCTTCTCGATCGGCCTTCCCCGATGCGATGCCGAAGGAAAAGTGGGACGACTGGGCCGGAGGACAGTCATTCAACTGTATTTCGTTCAGTCGTATTTATTGAGCGCTCACTGTGTGCGGAGCACTGTGCTAAGCGCATAATAACGATGGCATCTGTTAAGCCTTTACTATGCGCAGAGCAATATTCTAAGCACTGGGGTAGAGACAAGGATATCAGGTTGTCCCACGTGGGGCTCCGAGTCTTAATCCCCGTTTTACAGAGGAGGGAACTTGCCCAAAGTCACACAGCTGGCAAGCGGTGGAGCCGGAATTCGAACCCACGACCTCTGACTCCCAAGCCCGGGCTCTTTCCACTGAGCCATAGTTTGTCTTTTGCCTGCAGGTCCCGGCACCGAAAACTAAGAGGGCGGCCAGAGTGGCTTTTGTTCTATGCCCTTTGTAGCCAAAGGTGCCATTAACGATAATAATAATAATGACGGCATTTGTTAAGCGCTTACTATGTGCCGAGCACTGTTCTAAGCGCCGACGGTGAGCGTGGTTCAAAAGGCCGACGTGGGACTCACAGTCCTGGCTGCGCACGAATACAGGGGCCGATGCCCCCAGAGACTCCCAGTAACGAGGTCACTGGACCCCCACAGCGGGGCTCAGTGGAAAGAGCCCGGGCTTCGGAGTCAGAGGTCATGGGTTCGACTCCCGGCTCTGCCACTTGTCAGCTGTGGGACTGTGGGCAAGTCGCTTCACTTCTCTGGGCCTCTGTTCCCTCATCTGTCAAATGGGGATTAACCGTGAGCCCCACGTGGGACGACCTGGTTCCCCTGTATCTCCCCCGGCGCTTAGAACAGTGCGCTGCACATAGTAAGCGCCTAACAAATACCAACGTCATTATTATTATCGGACCTTTACATAGCCGTCATCAAATGCGTCGTTTCCGATTCTTAGCGACTTAACGGCTTTTCATCCGTAGAGTTTTCCTGGTAAAGATGACGGAAGTGTTTTACACGTTGCCCGCGCCTGGAAGTCAAGGGTTCCTGGGTTCTAATCTCGGCTCCGCCCCTTGTCCGCTGTGTGACCTTGGGCAAGTCGCTTCACTTCTCTGGGCCTCAGTGACCTCATCTGTAGAATGGGGATCGGGACTGAGTGCCCCACCTGGGACAGGGGCTGTGTCCAACCCGACTGGCTTGTATCTACCCCGGTGCTTAGTATAGTGCCTGGCACGCAGTAAGCGCTCAACAAAAGCCACAATTAATAATAATAATGTTGGTATTTGTTAAGCGCTTACTATGTGCAAAGCGCTGGGGTAGACACAGGAGAATCAGGTTGTCCCACGTGGGGCTCACGGTCTTAACCCCCATTTTACAGAGGAGGTAACTGAGGCACAGAGAAGTGAAGTGTCTTGCCCACAGTCACACAGCTGCCAAGTGGCAGAGCCGGGATCCGAACCCGTGACCCCTGACTCCAAAGCCCGGGCTCTTTCCACTGAGCCACGCTGCTTCTCACCATTATTTTTATTCCGCGCGCCTTTATATAGCGGGCTTAAAACTGAGTTGAAAACAACGTGAGGCAGCATGGCCTAGTGGAAGGCGCTCAGGGTGGACAGCCAACAGACCCGGGGGCCGATCCCGGCTCCGTATCTTGGCCGCTTCGTGACCTTGGGCAGGTGGCCTAACCGCTCTGTGCCCGGTTTCCTTGTCCGTAAAATGAGGGATACCTTTCCTCCCCTACCCCTTAGCCTGGGAACCCCCCGGGGACCGAGGACCGCGTCCAATCCGACAATCCCGGATCCACCCCGGCGCCTAACACAATGTAAGCGCTTAATACCGTTATGATTACTGATTACAAGGCGAGGCGAAAAAAAGAAATACCAAAATTTATCAACGTGACCCTTGAGAGACTGCCGTGCTGAAAACCCATTTTACTAATAAAGAAAAAAACCAAAAACCCGACAACCTTCAGCTATTTTGGGTCTTCAAAGCAGAAAGGAAGAAAAAGGGGCCCATTTTCTTTCACCGACCTGAGAAAAGTAGCGGGTGCGCGATTCTAAATCCTTCCATGTCCGCGGACTACTTTGAGTTCTTGGTTCTCTCACACAGGATTCATTCATTCAGTCGTATTTATTGAGCGCTTACCGCGTGCAGAGCACCGTTCTAGGCGCTTCCAACATTATTAGTAACGCAAGTAAAGAGGATGATGTCTTCCCCAACTTGGGCCTCTTCTCCCTTCCAGGTTTCCTCTACACTTGGCTCTGTCCCCTTTAAGCGCCGGATATTCCCCCTACCCTCCGCATTCATATACCTAGGCGTAAATTATTTAATTTATATTAATATCTGTCCCCGCCTCTACAACTCTGCTGTACTCTACTCTTCCAAGTGCTTCTGCACCCAGTAAGCAGAGAAGCAGCGTGGCTCAGTGGAAAGAGCCCGGGCTTGGGAGCCAGAGGTCGTGGGTTCTAATCCCGGCTCCGCCACCTGTCTGCTGGGTGACTTGGGGCCAGTCACTGAACTTCTCCGGGCCTCAGTGGCCTCATCTGTAAAATGGGGATTGAGACTGTGAGCCCCACGTGGGACAACCTCATTACCCTGTGTTTACCCCAGCGCTTAGAACACTGCAAGTCACTTCACTTCTCCGGGCCTCAGTGGCCTCATCTGTAAAATGGGGATTAAGACTGTGAGCCCCACGTGGGACAACCTGATGACCCCTGTGTCTACCCCAGCGCTTAGAACAGTGCTCGGCACATAGTAAGCACTCAACAGATACTATTACTATTATCATGATGATGACTATTAAGCACTCAAATGAATACTAGTGATTGCCTGATTGCTCAAAAGCTTTGGATACTTTTTGTTTTCCTTTTTTATGGTATTTGTGAAGAAGAAGAAGAAGAAGAAGAAGAAGAAGAAGAAGAAGAAGAAGAAGAAGAATGGTATTTGTTAAGCACTTACTATGGGTGCTGTAATTCTTTACCGGGTGTATAAATATTTTCTTAGCCGGGCCCGTTAAGAGCCTAAGAAGTAGTTACATTTCATTTAAATGAATGTCCGTCTCCCTCTCTAGACCTGCTTGTCGCGGGCAGGGATCGCGACTGTCACATTGTGATAGTGTACTCTCCCGAGCGCTCAGTACGTGCTGGGCACACAGTAAGCGCTCAGTAGATGTAATGACACAATAACGCCTGGTTGTGGACGGAATATTCATTCATTCGGTAATATTTATTGAGCCCTTACTATGTGCAGAGCAGTCATTCGTTCATTCAATAGTATTTACTGAGCGCCTACTACGTGCACAGCACCGTACTAAGCGCTTGGAACGGACAAGTCGGCAACAGAGAGAGAGAGACGGTCCCTGCCCTCTGACGGGCTCACGGTCTAATCGGGGGAGACGGGCAGACGAGAACGATGGCGACGAATAGAGCCGAGGGGAAGAACGCCTCGTAAAAACGATGGCGACTAAATAGAATCGGGGTGATGTACATCTCATTAATCAAAATAAATAGGGTGACGAAGATATAGACAGTCGAGCGGACGGGTCCGGTGCTGAGGGGGCGGGAAGGGAGAGGGGGAGGAGCAGAGGGAAAAGGGGAAAAAGGGGGTTTAGCTGCGGAGCGGTGAAGGGGGGGGTGGCAGAGGGAGTAGAGGGAGAAGAGGAGCTCGGTCTGGGAAGGCCTCTCGGAGGAGGTGAGCTTCAAGTAGGGATCTGAAGAGGGGAAGAGCACCGTACTAAGCGCTCGGAATGGACAATTCGGCAACAGACAGAGACCAATCCCTGCCCCTTCACAGGCTTACGGTCTAATCGGGGCAGAAAGACGGACAAAAACAACAGCAATAAATAGAATCAAGGGGATGGAACAGATACAAGACGATCGAGTTGAAAACGGTCCCCGTCCCCCAGGGGGCTCTGGGCCGTAACCCCCATTTCACAGACGAGGTCGCCCAGAGAAGCGAAATGATCTCCCCAAGGTCAACACAGCAGACGGGTGGCCGAGCCGGGATCGGAACCCAGGTCCCTCCGACTCCCAAGGTTCCAATCCCGGCTCCGTCGCCCGTCCGCCACGGTCCGGTCGCGGCGGTCTTTTTCCAAAACGGGGAAAGCCCCACGACGTTTGTGTATATGTGTTCGTACGTCTAATTCTCATTCTATCCGTTTTTAGTAACGAAGCGCAAATATCTATAATTCTGTATTGACGCTACTGATGCCCGCTTACTCGTTTCGATGTCTGCCTCCCCGCTCCTAGACCGTGAGCCCGCTGGGGGCAGGGATCGGCTCGATTTGTTGCTGAACTGTAATAACGCTGGGATCTGTTAAGCGCTTACCGTGCGCCGAGCGCTGTTCTGAGCGCTGGGGGGGGGCGCCCAGTTCATCCCCATTTTCCAGATGAGGTCACTGAGGCCCAGAGAAGCGAAGGGACTCGCCCACGGCTGCCAGAGCTCCGACTCCCAAGCCCGGGCTCTTTCCACCGAGCCGCGCCGGCTTCCCCAGCGCCTCGTCCGGTGCTCCGCCCACGGTGAGCGCTCAGTAAATGCGATCGAATGAACGAAAGCCCACTTCGAAAGGCTACCACGAGGGAGATGGCGGGGGGACGTGGGAGTTTACCAGAAAGCTGGAGCCCGGGATGGCGAAACATTGTTTGTAGAGATAAGCGCTGCAGAAGAGGAGGAGCACGTAGCTGGGATGTTCTCTCTTGTAGTACCACAGGAACTCGGAGAGCTCGCGAAGCTCCTCCAGGTCCGAAGGAAACCTGAGTGACCTGAAGGACGGGAGGAGAAACAGAAATCGGATGGAAAACCCTTCGTCCTGTTCAGCCTCTCGGTTGGGAAGCAGCGGGGCTCGGCGGAAAGAGCCCGGCCTCTGGAGGCAGAGGTCACGGGTTCGAATGCCGGCTCGGCCGCTTGTCAGCTGGGTGACTCTGGGCGAGTCACTCAACCTCTCTATGCCTCAGTTACCTCAGGTGTAAAATGAGGATTAAGAGCGCGAGCCCCACGTGGGACAACCCGATTCCCCCGTGTCTCCCCCAGCGCTTAGCACGGTGCTCGGCGCATAGTGAGCGCTTAACAAATACCAACATTATTATGTGCCGGGCGCCCTACTAAATAAGCAGAGAAATCGTGGTATTTGTTAAGCGCTTACTACGTGCAAAGCACCGTTCTGATCAGGTTGTCCCACGTGGGGCTCCCAGTTTTTTAATCCCCATTTGACAGGTGAGGTCACTGAGGCACAGAGACGTTAAGTGACTCGCCCTAGGTCACACAGCCGACTAGCGGCGGAGCCGGCATGAGAACCCGTGACCTCCGACTCCCAAGCCCGGGCTCTCTCCACTGAGCCACGCCGCTTCTCAATTATGCGTTAAGCGCTTATCATGTGCCGGGCGCCGTACTAGAGAAGCGGCGCGGCTCAGTGGAGAGAGCCCGGGCATGGACGCCGGACTACTTGTTTTGTTCTGTGGCGTTTCGGGGTCCGTCTCCCCCGCTCTGACCGTGAGCCCGTCGCTGGGCGGGGACTGTCCCTCTCTGTTGCCGAACTGGACATCCCAAGCGCTTAGGACAGTGCCCTGCACATAGTAAGCGCTTAACAAATTCCAACAGTATTAATAAAAATGATAACGACGGCCTGGGTTAAGCGCTTACCATTGTGCCGGGCGCTGTACTAAGTGCCGGAACGGAGACGGGCTAATCGAGTTGGACACAGCCCCTGTCCCGCATAGGGCTCACCATCTTAGAGAAGCAGCGTGGCTCAGTGGAAAGAGCCCGGGCTTGGGAGTCAGAGGTCGCGGGTTCGAATCCCGGCTCTGCCCCTTGTCCGCTGTGGGACTGTGGGCGGGTCACTTCACTTCTCTGGGCCTCAGTTCCCTCGTCTGGAAAATGGGGATGAAGACCGTGAGCCCCGCGTGGGACGACCTGATTCCCCTGGGTCTACCCCGGCGCTTAGAACGGTGCTCTGCACGTACTAGGCGCTTAACCAATACCAACATTATCATCTCCATCCCCATTTTACAGATGAGGTCACTGCGGCCCAGAGAAGCGGACTGACTTGCCCAAGGCCACCCAGCAGACAGAAATAATAATCCTGTTGGTATCTGTCAAGCGCTTACTATGTGCCCAGCACTGTTCGGAGCGCTGGGGTAGGTACAAGGTAATCGGGCTGTCCCGCTTAGGCCTCACGGTCTTCATCCCCATTTTCCAGATGAGGTGACCGAGGCCCAGAGAAGTGAAGTGACTCGGCCCGGGTCACACAGCCGACAGGTGACGGAGCCGGGATTTGAACCCCTGACCTTCTGGCTCCCAGGGGGCTCTAGCCCCCGCGCCGTGCTGCTTCTAAAAGAATCGGCAACCGACCCCCCCCCCCCCCCACTCCGGTTCTCGCCTCCCTAAAACAGAGAGGGAAGGAGCCAGTGTCTGCCCAAGGCACTCGGCCACTCCCTTCTACATTCTCCGGCCCGTTATCGAGCAGGGATTGTCTCTATCTGTCGCCGAACTGTACGATCCGAGCGCTCAGTACAGTGCTCGGCACACGGAGGGGCAGCGTGGCTCAGTGGAAAGAGCCCGGGCTTGGGAGTCAGAGGTGGCGAGTTCGAATCCCGGCTCTGCCCCTTGTCGGCTGTGGGACTGTGGGCGGGTCACTTCACTTCTCTGGGCCTCAGTTCCCTCGTCTGGAAAATGGGGATGAAGACCGTGAGCCTCGCGTGGGACGACCTCTCTCCCCTGCATCTCCCCCGGCGCTTAGAACGGTGCTCGGCACATCGCAGGCGCTTAACGGATACCAACATTATTAGTATTATAGGAAGCGCCCAATAAATACGGTCGGATGGATGAACGAAAACTCAGCTGATCCCCAACCAGGGACGGCTCGGGAGAGTTGGCCAGAGCGTTCTGCGCACGGTGGGCACTCGATCAATAGCGCCGACGGACGGACGGATCCCGGGGCCCGCCACAGCGATCCCATCACCTCCCGGGAATTTGTGAAGCGCTTAAAAAGTGCCAGGCACTGTACTGAGCACGGTCCCATCTAGACCGAAAACCCCTTGCGGGCAGGGGACGTGCCCGCCGACTCCGCTGTACTGAACTCTCCCGTTATCGTAGTTATTGAGCGCTTGCAGTGTGCAGAGCACTGTACTAAGCGCGTGGGAGAGTACGGTGGTGTGAGGGAGTTGAGCTGGCACTCCATAAATATCCCTGAGACCGATTACTGGGGTCTCGCCCTCAAAATGCCTGCGGGGCAGTATCCCCACAACCTCATTCCCCAGTAATAATACTAATAGTGGTATTAATAATACTAATAATAGTAATAATAATAACAACGTTGGCATTTGTTAAGCGCTTACTATGTGCCGAGCACTGTTCTAAGCGCCGGGGGAGAGCCGGGGTCATCGGGTCGTCCCACGTGAGGCTCACAGTTAATCCCCATTTTACAGATGAGGGAACTGAGGCCCAGAGAATAATAATAACAACAAGAATAATGTTGGTATCTGTTAAGCGCTTACTATGGAGAAGCAGCGTGGCTCAGTGGAAAGAGCACGGGCTTTGGAGTCAGGGCTCATGAGTTCGAATCCCAGCTCTGCCACTTGTCGGCTGTGTGACTGTGGGCGAGTCACTTCACTTCTCTGGGCCTCCGTTCCCTCATCTGTAAAATGGGATTAACATTGTGAGCCCCACGTGGGACAAGCTGATTCCCCTGTGTCTACCCCAGCGCTTAGAACAGTGCTCGGCACATAGTGAGCGCTTAACAAATACCAACATTATTATTATTACGTGCAGAGCGCTGGTCTGAGCGCCGGGGGAGACACAGGGGAATCGGGTCGTCCCCACGTGAGGCTCACGGTTGATCCCCATTTGACAGATGAGGGAACCGAGGCAGAAAGAATAACAACAAGGTTGGTATTTGTTAAGCGCCTACTACGTGCAGAGCGCTGGTCTGAGCGCCGGGGGAGACACAGGGGAATCGGGTTGTCCCACGTGAGGCTCACAGTCCTCATCCCCATCTTCCAGATGAGGGGACTGAGGCCCAGAGGATAACAATAATAATAACGTCGGCATCGGTTAAGCGCTTACTACGTGCAGAGCACTGTTCTGAGCGCCGGGGGAGACGCAGGGTCATCGGGTCGTCCCACGTGGGGCTCGCGGTCTCCATCCCCGTTTGACGGATGAGGGACCTGAGGCCCAGAGAAGTGAAGCGACCTGCCCACAGTCACCCAGCTGACCAAGCGGCAGAGCCGGGATTCGAACCCATTCAGAGTAGGCTGCCTTTTTAAACCCGCAATTGATTTGATGGGAGCCGCCGCCCTCTGAGCGCGATCCAAAGGTCAGAGGGCGAATGCTCCGTCGACAGGGTGATACCTGCGGTTCTCTGCACGTAGTAAGCGCCCAATAAATACTATTGAATGAATGAATGAATGAATGAATGGGTCTACCAACTCTCTCCAGTACCGCACTCTCCCAAAGGCTTCGCCCAGTGCTCTGCACCTAGTAGGCGCTCAATAGATGACCGATCTGTCCATTCCGAGCGCTTAGCCCAGTGCTCCGCACCTAGCAAGCGCTCAATAAATACGACTGAATGAAGGAACGAATGGGTCTACCAACTCTCTCCAGTACCGCACTCTCCCAAAGGCTTCGCCCAGTGCTCTGCACCTAGTAGGCGCTCAATAGATGACCGATCTGTCCATTCCGAGCGCTTAGCCCAGTGCTCTGCACCTAGCAAGCGCTCAATAAATACGACTGAATGAAGGGATGGATGAATGGGTCTACCAACTCTCTCCAGTACCGCACTCTCCCAAAGGCTTCGCCCGGTGCTCTGCACAGGGTGAGCGCTCAGTAAATGACCGAATTGTCCATTCCGAGCGCTTAGCCCAGTGCTCTGCACCTAGCACTGCACCTGCACTCTCCCACGGGCTCCGCGCAGAGTCAGCGCTCCCTAAATGCACGGCTCAGCGGCGCGAGCCCGGGCTGGGGAGTCCGAGGTCCTGGGTGCGAATCCCGCCTCGGCCGCTCGCCCGCTGGGGGACGGAGGGCGAGTCCCTTCACGGGGCCTCAGGGCCCTCATCTGGAAAATGGGGAGGAGGGCCGGCGAGCCTCACGTGGGACCATCCGCTGGCCCTGGATCTCCCCCGGCGCTCAGCACGGTGCTCGGCACGTAGTGAGCGCCCCACGGACACCGACGGCACGAGATGGTCGGGGCCCGAAGGAGAGGAGCGGCGCGGGGAGGGGGCGGCGGCAGGGAGGCACCTGTGGTCGGCGAGGGGCAGGCGGCAGGTCAGCAGGTAGAGGCCCAGGGAGGCCGCCCCGAACAGCAGCCCCAGGCGCAGCGCCGCCCGCATCGCCCCGGGAACCACCGGGACGGACCCCCCCTCCCCCTCCCCGCCCCACTGCGCAGGCGCCCGAGGGACACGCCCCCTGCCTTCCGCCACGCCCCCCCCGCCCGTCCGCGCCTCCTCATTGGTCCGGGCCTCGCCCTCCCCACCTAGGGCCCCGCCCCCTGCCCCGTCCGCGCCTCCTCATTGGTCCGGGCCTCGCCCCTCCCACCTAGGGCCCCGCCCTCTGCCCCGTCCGCGCCTCCTCATTGGTCCGGGCCTCGCCCTTCCCACCTAGGGCCCCGCCCCCTTCCCCGTCCGCGCCTCCTCATTGGCCCGGGCCTCGCCCTCCCCACCTAGGGCCCCGCCCTCTGCCCCGTCCGCGCCTCCTCATTGGTCCGGGCCTCGCCCTTCCCACCTAGGGCCCCGCCCCCTGCCCCGTCCGCGCCTCCTCATTGGTCCGGGCCTCGTCCCCTGCGTGGGGCCCCGCCCCCTTCCCCGTCCGCGCCTCCTCATTGGTCCGGGCCTCGCCCCATCCACCTAGGGCCCCGCCCCCTTCCACGTCCGCGCCTCCTCATTGGTCCGGGCCTCGCCCCTCCCACCTAGGGCCCCGCCCCCTGTCCCGTCCGCGCCTCCTCACTGGCCCGGGCCCCGTCCCGCCCCCTGCCCGTCAGCGCCTCCTCATTGACCTAGGCTTCGCCCCCGACCTGGGGCCCCGCCCCCGGCGCCGTCAACGCCTCGGCCTAGGATCAGGCCACGCTCCCTTCGTTGGACCCCGCCCTCTTCCCCGTCCGCGCCTCCTCATTGGCCCAGGCCTCGCTCCCACCTAGAGCCCCGCCCCCTGCCTCGTCTGTGCCTCGTCATTGGCCCAGGCCTGGCCCCCCCCCCCCCCGAGCCTCGATATAGGAACAGGCCCCGCCCCCCGTTGGGCCCCGCCCCCTTCCCTTTCGCGCCTCGTCATTGGCCCACGACCTATGACCACGCCCCCTAACGTCAGAGCCTCGATATGAGATCAGACCACGCCCCTTCGTTGGGCCACGCCCCCTGCCCCTTCGCGCCTCGTCATTGGCCCACGACCTACGGCCACGCCCCCTTACATCAGAGCCTCGATATGGGATCAAACCACGCCCCTTCGCTGGGCCACGCCCCCTGCCCCTTCGCGCCTCGTCATTGGCCCACGACCTGTGACCACGCCCCCTTACGTCAGAGTCTCGATATAGGACCAGGCCCCGCCCCCTCCTTCGGGCCCCGCCCCTCCGTCCCACCCACCCTCCTCATTCATTCATTCGTTCATTCATTCATTCATTCACTCAATAGTATTTATTGAGCGCTCACTATGTGCAGGGCACTGTACTAAGCGCTTGGAATGGATAATTGGGCAACAGAGAGAGACAATCCCTGCCCACTGACAGGCTTACAGTCTAATCGGGGGAGACATCCAAGGGATGGAGAGAAAAGGCGGCGGGGCTCAGCGGCAAGAAGCCGGTCTTGGGAGTCAGAGGTCATGGGTTCGAATCCCGCCTCCGCCACCTGTCAGCTGGGTGACTGTGGGCAAGTCACTTCCCTTCTCTGGGCCTCAGTGACCTCATCTGGAAAATGGGGTTGCGGGGCACCACCTGATGACCCCCGTATCTCCTCCAGCGCTTAGAACGGTGCTCTGCACACAGTCAGCGCTCAATAAATACCAACGTCATTCGTATTCATTCATTCAGTGGTATTTATTGAGCGCTGACTGTGTGCAGAGCACTGGACTAAGCGCTTGGGATGGACAATTCGGCAGCAGATAGCGACCGTCCCTGCCCAACAAGGGGCTCGCAGTCTAAAAGGGGGGGAGACAGACAGCAAAACAAAACAAGCAGTCGGGCATTAATACCATCAAGATGAATAAATAGAATCGTAGATATAGATGCACCAATAATAAAATAAATGGAGTAATCAATAATATTAATAATATCAATAATGAAGTAATCAATAACAAGTGTTGTGGGGAGGGGAAGGGGGTAGAGCAGAGGGCGGGAGGAGGGGCGACGGGGAGGGGAGGAGGGGCAGAGGGAACGGGGGGGGGGCTCAGGCTGGGAAGGCCTCCTGGAGGAGGCGAGCTTAGTACAGTGCCCGGCACCTAGGAAGCGCTTAATAATAATAATAATAATAATAATAATGTTGGTATTTGTTAAGCGCTTACTAGGTGCCGAGCACTGTTCTAAGCGCTGGGGTAGACAGGGGAATCAGGTTGTCCCACGTGGGGCTCACAGTCTTAATCCCCATTTTACAGATGAGGGAACTGAGGCCCAGAGAAGTTAAGTGACTTGCCCACAGTCACACAGCCGACAAGTGGCAGAGCTGGGATTCGAACTCATGAGCCCTGACTCCAAAGCCCGTGCTCTTTCCACTGAGCCACGCTGCTTCTCCAATAATGATGTTGGTATTTGTTTGGTTTTTTTGTTGGTATTCGTTAAGCGCTTCCTAGGTGCCGAGCACCGTTCTAAGCGCTGGGGTAGACACAGGGGAATCGGGTTGTCCCACGTGGGGCTCGCAGTCTTCATCCCCATTTGACAGATGAGGCCACTGAGGCACCGAGAAGTGAAGTGACTTGCCCAAAGTCACACAGCCGACGAGTGGAAGCGCTTAATAATAATAATGTCGGTATTTGGGGGTTCTTTCTGTTGGTATCCGTTAAGCGCTTCCTAGGTGCCGAGCACCGTTCTAAGCGCTGGGGGAGATACAGGGTCATCAGGTTGTCCCACGTGGGGCTCAGCAACCACCGGGATTATTAAAAACGGGCAGGGAGAATCGTGCGTGGCCCCGCACCCTCAGGAGGCTCACAGTCTAAGAATAAGGGCAGGTATATGAGGAACATAAGGAATGCCGAAAGACACGGGCGGTGACATTTGCGATAAATAAAATAACCAGTCAGGACTCCAGCTAGAGGAGCAGAGTTTCATGTTCCCCGTGGCTCGGAGTCCAAAGGGTGAGGCGGCCAAGACCTGTCGGGCCTGCGCTCCGCCGCGTCCGGAGCTCGGTCCCGACAAACCTTCCCGGGGTTCTGAATTCAACCAGGGGGACACTTTCATAGCACAGATGGCCCCCTGGTCCAATTCATTAATAGTATCAATCACTCGATCATTTATTCGCTCTTTCACTCACTCATTCAATCGTATTTATCGAGCGCCTACTCTGTGCAGAGCACTGGACTCAGCGCTCGGAATGGACAATTCGGCAACAGATGGAGACAGTCCCTGCCCAACAACGGGCTCGCAGTCTAAACGGGGGAGACGGACATCAAAACGAAACAAGTAGTCCGATGTCAATGTCATCGAGTTAAATAGAATCACAGATACACGCACATCATTAACAAAATAAATAGAGTAATAAATAATATGTACAAATATGCACAATGCTGTGGGGAGGGGAAGGGGGGAGAGCAGAGGGCTCAGTGTGGGAAGGCCTCCTGGAGGAGGTGAGTTTTAAGTAGGGTTTCGAAGAGGGGAAGAGAATGAGTTTGGCGGAGGTGAGGAGGGAGGCCGTTCCGGGACCGCGGGAGGACGCGGCCTGGGGGTCGACGGCGGGACGGGTGAGATCGAGGGATAGGGGAGACCGGGGGACGGTGAGGTGGGCGGCGGAGGAGCGGAGCGTGCGGGGTGGGCGGTGGGAAGAGAGAAGGGAGGAGAGGTAGGAAGGGGCAAGGTGACGGAGAGCCTCGAAGCCTAGAGTGAGGAGTTTTTGTTTGGAGCGGAGGTCGATAGGCAACCCCTGGAGGGGTTTAAGAAGGGGAGTGACAGGCCCAGAGCATTTCTGCGGGAAGATGAGCCGGGCAGCGGAGTGAAGAATAGACCGGAGCGGGGCGAGGGAGGAGGAAGGGAGATCAGAGAGAAGGCTGACACAATAATCCAGCCGAGATATTATGAGAGCCCGTAGCAGTAAGGTAGCCGTTTGGGTGGAGAGGAAAGGGCCGATCTTGGAGATATTGTGAAGACGAGACCTGCAGGCCTCGGTGACGGATCGGATGCGTGGGGTGAACGAGAGAGACGAGTCGAGGATGACGCCGAGGTCGCGGGCCCGAGAGACGGGAAGGATGGTCGTGCCGTCCACGGCGACAGGGAAGTCAGGGAGAGGACGGGGTTTGGGAGGGAAGATGAGGAGCTCAGTTTTGGCCATGTTTAGTTTTAGGTGGCGGGCAGACAGCCAGGTAGAGACATCTTGGAGGCAGGAGGAGATACGGGCCTGAAGGGAGGGGGAGAGAACAGGGGCGGAGATGTAGATCTGTGTGTCTTCTGCATAGAGATGAGAGTTGAAGCCGTGAGGGTGAATTGAGTTCACCGAGGGAGTGAGTGTAGATGGAGAACAGAAGAGGGCCGAGAACTGACCCTTGAGGAACCCCGACGGTTAGAAGATGGGAGGGAGAGGAGGAGCCCGCGAAGGAGACCGAGAACGACCGGCCGGAGAGGTGAGAGGAGAACCGGGAGAGGACGGAGTCCGTGAAGCCGAGGTGAGATAAGGTGGGGAGGAGGAGGGGGTGGTCGACGGTGTCAGAGGCAGCTGAGAGGTCGAGGAGGATCAGGATAGAGTAGGAGCCGTTGGATTTGGCGAGAAGGAGGGCAGTTTCGGCGGAGTGGAGGGGATGGAAGCCAGATCGGAGGGCGTCCATCCCCCGTCACCGGTCGACGACAGGCCCTCAGTCCCCCGACGGGGCCGCCCCCAAACCGGCCCAACCTGAGCAGACCCCCCCATCTCGGTTTTAACCCGCAGACGTTTCCCAACCTCCCTCATCAACCTATTCCGGGCTCTCCTCTGTTCACCTGTCCCTAATCTCTTTTAAAGACGGTCACCCTGCTAGTGTGAAAGCTCCCTGTGGTAATCAAAATGGTAATCGTGATATTTATTAAGCGCTTACTATGTGCCGCACACTGTATTAAGCGCTGGGGTGGACCCAGACCCTGTCCCGCATGGGATCTAGAGTCTTAATCCCCATTTTCCAGATGAGGGAACTGAGGCCCAGAGAAGGGAAGTGACTTCCCTAAGGGAAGGGATCACATCCACCAACTCCGTTGTATATCGTAGCGGACAGAGCCGGGGCCTGGTAGTCGGAAGGTCGTGGGTTCTAATTCCGGCTCTGCCGCTTGTCTGCTTCACAAGTCACTGGGCAAGTCACTTCACTTCTCTGGGCCTCAGTGACCTCATCTGGAAAATGGGGATTGTGAAACGTGGGACCTGGTCTGGGTCCAACCCGATTTGCTTACCCCCCCAGCGCTTAGTACAGTGCCCGGCGTATAGTAAGCGCTTAACAATTACCACAGCGATGATGATACCTCGGCTGTCTTGCCGCCGCCCTCTCACCACATCCCACCTCTGGCCGGGAACGCCCTCCTGGAGACATTTAAAAGGAAATCCGTGGCTCCTCCGAGGTAGCTTAAGCGTGGGGGCTAATGGGGATCGCTTAGAAGCAGCGTGGCTCAGTGGCAAGAGCCCGGGCTTGGGAGTCAGGGGTCACGGGTTCGAATCCCGGCTCTGCCACCTGTCAGCTGTGCGACTGTGGGCAAGTCACTTCACTGGGCCTCAGTGACCTCAACTGTAAAATGGGGATGAAGACTGTGAGCCTCACGTGGGCCGACCTGATGACCCTGTATCTCCCCCAGCGCTTAGAACAGTGCTCTGCTCATAGTAAGCGCTTAACAGATACCAACATTATCATTATTATTAGAAGTCATCCTTCACCTAACCCGAAGCTTCTGTCAGTCGATCAGTCAGTGATATTTGTTGAGGGCTTACTATGTGCAGAACACTGTACTGAGCGCTTGCGAGAGCACAATGCAATAGAATTAGCAGACGCATTCCCTGCCCACCACGAGTTTATAGTCTAGAGTCAAATGTCCATTTCCGTCCCTCCAGGAACCTGGAGTGGTTGGAATCCACCGAGGTGGAGATAATAAACGGATGAGTCCTCAGCTCCGCATACCCCTACCTGGAGGTTTGGGGGTTTTTTATAGTAATCGGTAAGTGCACCAGACACTGTACTAAGCGCTGGGGTAGACCCAGGCTAATCCTCATCTGTAAAATGGGGATGAAGACTGTGAGCCCTACGTGGGACAACCTGATTACCTTGTATCTACCCCAGCGCTTAGAACGGTGCTTGGCTCACAGTAGGCACTTCGCAAATACCAACATTAATCAGTTTGGACACAGTCTGTGTCCCACGTAGAGCTCCCGGTCTTAATCCCCATTTTCCAGATGAAAGAACTGAGGCACAGAGAATTTAAGTGGCCCGGCCAAGGTCACACAGCAGACAAGTGGCAGAGTCAGGATTTGAACACAGGGCCTTCTGACTGCCTGGCCCGTGCTCTATCCAGTGGGTCACACTGCTTCTCATCGGTTCATACTTTCCCCTCTTTGCCCTCTACGCTCTGGGTGCAGCCTATGGCTTGAGTCACCATAAATGGGGTGAGAGGAGTTGGGGGGGCTTCCCAACTACTATTTTTCTATCCCACCTGTCTTAATGATAATAATAATGATATTTGTTAATAATAATAATGTTGGAATTTGTTAAGCGCTTACTATGTGCAGAGCACTGTTCTAAACGCTGCGGTAGAAACAGGGTAATCAGGTTGTCCCACATGAGGCTCACAGTCTTCATCCCCTTTTTACAGATGAGGGAACTGAGGCCCAGAGAAGTCAAGTGACTTGCCCACAGTCACACAGCTGACAAGTGGCAGAGCCGGGATTCGAACCCATGACCTCGGACTCCCCAGCCCGGGCTCTTTCCACTGAGCCACGCTGCCAGGCACTGTATGAAGTGCTGGGGTGAATACAAGGAAATCATTTTGGACCCGTGGGGCTCACACTCCCGATCCCCATTTTACAGTTGAGGTAACTGAGGCCCAGAGAAGTGAAGTGACCTGCCCGAGGTCACACAGCAGACAAGTGGCGGAGGCAGGATTAGAACCCATGACCTTCTGACTCCCAGGCCCGGGCTCTGTCGGCTACGCCACGCCGCTTCTGAGAAGGCGGTAAGCCCAAAGTGTTAGTTTCATGCTTCCGTTCCTTCAGTCCTTTAGTCGTATTTGTTGAACGCTTACCGTGTGCCAAGCACTGTGCTGGGCGCTCGGGAAAATACGGTATCTTTTTAAACAGTACATCCAGCTGGCCGAATGAAGGTGGGGCTGTCGGGGCTAGCTTTATTAGACACCGGAAAGATCGTTTAAAAAATAAATAAACATTTTCTCTTACATCACGTACTTGGCGCCCGATGAGAATCTGTCACCCAGGAATCTCAAGGCCGTTCCCAGACATTATCTCATGGACATCCTCCCAACGGCCCTGTGAGGTAGGTCGGCGTTATCATTATCCCATTCCAGGATGAGGAAAGGGGATTAGAGGTTGAAAAATTGGCTCAGAGTCACACGGTGAGGAGATGCAAAAGCTGGAATTAAAACCGAGGTCAAAGTCTCACAACGAGGCCCAGCTCTTAACCTCCCCAACTTCCCTCGGAAGAATTAGTTTCCCACTGAATACGCGCGCCAGGCTGCAGGATCCGGCCCAAGCTTCGT
Source organism: Ornithorhynchus anatinus (assembly GCF_004115215.2). NCBI lineage: Eukaryota > Metazoa > Chordata > Mammalia > Monotremata > Ornithorhynchidae > Ornithorhynchus > Ornithorhynchus anatinus. Next base: position 133,888,354 of record NC_041728.1, read on the forward strand.
CTTCCTCAAGCACACACTGCCGTTGATCGGCCCGGTCGGTTATTCGATGATAATCATAATAATGGCATTTGTTAAGCGCTTCCTAGGTGCCAAGCACTGTTCTAAGCGCTGGGGAGGACACGAGGTGATCAGGTCGTCCCCCACGGGGGAATCACAGTCTTAATCCCCTTTTCCAGATGAGGTAACCGAGGCCCCGAGAAGTAAAGTGACTCGCCCCAAGTCACCCAGCTGACGAGCGGCAGAGCCGGGATGCGAACCCGCGACGTCTGACTCCCAAGCCCGGGCTCTTTCCACCGAGCCACACCTGCTTCTCAGGATCGTTTACCGCCGAGGTTTCGGAATTAGAGCCCTGAGTTGTCGGAACGTAAGGAACCATCTTGCCGTCTGACATCGAGAAGAAGATATTCCGGAGGAGACGAGTCTTCAGTATTTCTCCTGAACGAGGGCAGTGAGGTTTTTTCCTCAGGGCAGCGGGTGACTAAAGTTTTCCCGATGCTACATCTCCATAGCGGGGACACGGAATAGGTTGGAAATCAGTTTCTGTATTTTCCGTCAAGACGAGATCATACCTGCAAAGGTGCGGCCTGGGAAGAGAAAAGGAGTCAATGGAAAACATGATTTTGATACTATTAAATACTGTGGTCATCATTATTCATTCGATAGGATTTACTGAGCGCTTTCTGTGTGCAGAGCACTGTACTGAGCGTGTTTATTGTACCTTAAGTTTACTCGGCCAAAAGCCGCGCCGCTTTGTCTACGAAACCTACTCCAAATGGTCGGCGAGATCGGACGGCCTAACCGAGCACTTGGTCCGGAGACTTAAACTGTAGTCGGAATTTGTCGAAAGGGTGACCTTGGGCAGGTCACCTCACTTCTCTGAACCTCAGTTCCCTCGTCTGCAAAATGGGGCTTCAATCCCTGTTCTCCCTCCTACTTAGAATGTGGGACTTGCTTATCTTGTAGCCATTCCAGCTCTTAGAACAGTGCTTGGCACACAGTAAGTGCTTAACGAATGCTATCATTATTATTACATTCATTCATTCAATCGTATTTATTGAGCGCTTACTCTGTGCAGAGCACTGTACTAAGCGCTTGGAATGGACAAATCGATAATGTCGGTATTTGTTAAGCGCTTACTATGGGCAGAGCACTGTTCTGAGCGCTGGGGATACAAGGTGATCAGGTTGTCCCACGTGGGGGCTCACGGTCTTCATCCCCATTTTACAGATGAGGGAACTGAGGCCCAGAGAAGTGAAGTGACTCGCCCACAGTCACACAGCTGACAAGCGGCAGAGCCGGGAATCGAACCCATGACCTCTGGCTCCCAAGCCCGGGCTCTTGCCACTGAGCCACGCTGATTGTCATACCTATTCTTAGGCTATAACGAAAATCTACATAGAACATTTGGCTTCGTGCAGATTTACTCGCTAAAGAAGAGAGAAAACTTTTCATTAGTTCACTAGATAATAATAATAATAACTGGGGCACTTGTTAAGCACCTACTATGTGCCAGGTACGTGGCTCAGTGGAAAGAGCACGGGCTTGGGAGTCAGAGGTCATGGGTTCGAATCCCGGCTCGGCCACTTGTCAGCCGTGTGACTTCGGGCAAGTCACTTCACTTCTCGGTGCCTCAGTTCCCTCCCTTGGAAAAGGGGGATGAAGACTGTGAGCCCCACGTGGGGCAACCCGATTCCCCTGTGTCCACCCCAGCGCTTAGAACAGTGCTCGGCACATAGTAAGCGCTTAACAAATACCAACATTATCATTATTATTATTATTATTACTGGACTAAGCGCTGGGTTGACTACAAATTGGGTTGGACACGGCCCCTGGCCCACGTGAGGCTCTCAGTCTCAATCCCCATTTTACAGATGAGGGAACTGAGGCCCAGAGAAGTGACGTGACTTGCCCAACGTCACACAGCTGACAAGTGGCAGAGCCGGGATGAGAACCCATGACCTGACTTCCGGGCCTGTGCTCTAACCACCACACCATGCTGCTTCCCACAGTCAGAGGTCACGGGTTCTAATCCCGACTCTGCCACTTGTCGGCTGTGTGACTGTGGGCAAGTCACTTAACATCTCTGTGCCTCAGTGACCTCATCTGGAAAAGGGGATGAAGACTGTGAGCCCCACGTGAGACAACCTGGTAAGCTTGTATCTCCCCCAGCGCTTAGAACAGTGCTCTGCACATAGTAAGCGCTTAACAAATACCAACATTATTATTATTATTACCCCGGCGCTTAGAACAGTGCTTGGCACATAAGTAAGTGGTTAACGAATAACGCTATTATTATTATTATTAGTATCAAACTGCAAATGTAGGAAAGGAACAGGTCTACCAAATCTGTGAGAGTGTACTCTCCCAAGGGGTTAATACTGTGCTCTGCAGACAGTAAGCGCTTAATAAATACCACTGATTGATTGCGAGAATCTGATACGCAGGCTGAATTCAGGAGGGCATACTTTCAAAACTGATCCATAGTAATTATGGAATTTATTAAGCACTAGGGTATATTCGATATAATCAAATTGTTCCTATTCATTCATTCATTCATTCAATTGTATTTACTGAGCGCTTACTATGTGCAGAGCACTGGACTAAGCGCTTGGAATGGACAATTCGGCAACAGATAGAGACCATCCGTGCCCCGTGACGGGCTCACAGTCTAAACGGGGGAGACGGACAGCGAAGCAAAACAGAACAAAACAAAGACAAGTCAACATCATCAAGATAAATAGAATCAAGGGGATGTACACCTCATTCACAAAATAAATAGGGTAATAAATAATATGTGCAAATGAGCTCAGTGCTGAGGGGAGGGGAAGGGGAAGAGCAGAGGGTGAGGGCGAGCAGAGGCAAAGGGGGGCTCAGTGTGGGAAGGCCTCCTGGAGGAGGTGAGCTCTCAGGAGGGCTTTGAAGGGGGAAAGAGAGTCAGTTTGGCGGAAGTGAGGAGGGAGGGCGTTCCGGGACCGCGGGAGGACGTGGGCCGGGGGTCGACGGCGGGATAGGTGAGATCGAGGGACGGCGAGGAGGTGGGCCAAAGAGGAGCGGAGCGTGCGGGGTGGGCAGGAGAAAGAGAGAAGGGAGGAGAGGTAGGAGGGGGCAAGGGGATGGAGACCTTTGAAGCCCAGAGTGAGGAGTTTTTGCTTCCTGTGAAGGTCGATGGGCAACCACTGGAGGATTTTAAGGAGGGGAGTGCCAGGCCCAGAGCGTTTCTGCAGGAAGATGAGCCGGCACTCACTCCCTCGGTGAACTCATCCGCTCTCACGGCTTCGACTACCATCTCTACGTAGATGACACGCAGATCTACATCTCCGCCCCTGTCCTCTCCCCCTCCCTTCAGGCTCGCATCTCCTCCCGCCTCCGGGACGTCTCCACCTGGATGTCGGCCCGCCACCTAAAACTCAACATGAGCAAGACTGAGCTCCTCATCTTCCCTCCCAAACCCGGTCCTCTCCCAGACTTCTCTATTACCGTGGATGGCATGACCATCCTTCCCGTCTCTCAGGCCCGCAATCTCGGTGTCATCCTTGACTCGTCCCTCTCGTTCACCCCACACATCCTATCCGTTACCGAGACCTGCCGGTTTCACCTCTACGATATCGCCAAGATCCGCCCTTTCCTCTCCACCCAGACGGCTACCTTACTGTTACGGGCTCTCGTTATATCCCGGCTAGACTACCGTGTCAGCCTTCTCTCTGACCTCCCTTCCTCCTCTCTCGCCCCGCTCCGGTCTATTCTTCACTCCGCTGCCCGGCTCATCTTCCCGCAGAAATGATCTGGGCCTGTCACTCCCCTTCTTAAACAACTCCAGTGGTTGCCTATCGACCTCCGCTCCAAACAAAAACTCCTCACTCTAGGCTTCGAGGCTCTCCATCACCTCGCCCCTTCCTACCTCTCCTCCCTTCTCTCTTTCTACCTCCCACCCCGCACGCTCCGCTCCTCTGCCGCCCACCTCCTCGCCGTCCCTCGGTCTCGCCTATCCCGCCGTCGACCCCCGGGTCACGTCCTCCCGCGGTCCCGGAACGCCCTCCCTCCTCACCTCCGCCAAACTGATTCTCTTTCCCTCTTCAAAACCCTACTTAAAAATCACCTCCTCCAAGAGGCGTTCCCAGACTGAGCTCCTCTTCCCCCTCTACTCCCCCTGCCATCCCCCCTTTACCTCTCCGCAGCTAAAGCCTCATTTTCCCCTTTTCCCTCTGCTCCTCCACCTCTCCCTTCCCATCCCCACAGCACCGTACTCGTCCGCTCGACTGTATATATTTTCGTTACCCTATTTATTTTGTTAATGAATTGTACATCGCCTCGATTCTATTTAGTCGCCATTGTTTTTACGAGATGTTCTTCCCCTCGACGCTGTTTAGTGCCATTGTTCTCGTCTGCCCGTCTCCCCCGATTAGACTGTAAGCCCGTCAAACGGCGGGGACCGTCTCTATCTGTTGCCGACTTGTTCATCCCAAGCGCTTAGTACAGTGCTCTGCACATAGTAAGCGCTCAATAAATACTATTGAATGAATGAATGAGTGAAGAATAGACTGGAGCGGGCAGAGACAGGAGGAAGGGAGATCAGAGAATTGACTGACACGATAATCCAGTCGGGATATTATGAGAGCCTATTCCCTGCCCCATACACGGGTTCCAATTTAAATGGTAGAAAAGATCTTGAATTTTCCCACTCGGGAAGCACCCTGGCCTAGGGGAAAAAGCCCAGGCGTGGGAGTCGTGAGGCCTGGGTACTGATCCCAGATCTGCCACTTGTCTGCTGTGTGGCCTTGGGCAAGTCGCTTAATTCCTCTGTGTCTTTTAGACTCCTCTGTTGCTGCCAAGACAAGAAGCCTATTTTGTGTATTTGTTTGTGTTGTGGTTTAATGCTTCATCGCTTCTGGTGTGTCTGCTCCGATTCCTTTTCCCTACTTAACCTTTTAGATCGTGTGTTCCCCAAGGGATGGAGACTGTGTCTAATTTCCACCAGTGTAACGTCGCTCAGTGCTCAGTACAGTGCTCCAAACATACTTAGTGCTTAATAAGCACTATTTCTACTACCATTAAAATAGGGATTCAACACCTATCCTCCCTCCCCTTTAGACTGTGAGCCTCGTATGGGACGGGAACCGAGTCTGGATTATTCTCTATCTACCCCAGCACTTTGTACGGGGCTTGACACAGACTCAGCAGTGAAATAACACCAATAAAGCAGTAATAATAATAATAATCATAAAAACTGCCCCCAATCCTGGGGGAAGGAGCCAAACTCTAAATCATGTTTATCTAAGTAAATGACAAAATGGAAAAGAGTTTCTTTCAATAGCTTACCTGTCTTTTTCCCAAAGGGAAAAAATAAAAGTTAAAATCGTTTTCATAATAGACGTTTCCGGCCTACAAAGAGCGGACGATCTAGCCTACGGCACAGCGATCGATCAATCGATGCGACTTCCTGAGTTGCGACTGCGTGCACAACACTGTACCCCGTGCCTGGAAGCGCCCAATGCAACAGACGTGTTCTTTGCCCACGAGGAGCTGACGAGCCAAAGAGGGAGACCAACATTAAAATAAATTTCCCACAGGCGAAGTGGCAGAGTGTAAGGATAAATAAATAGGTGGGGCGGCTGGGTGCAGGGTGGGTTGAATATCAAGTGCTTAAGGGAAACAGATCGAGGTGGGTAAGTGACACAGAGGGGAGGACCCTTGGGGAAATGAGGGCTCAGTCAGGGAAGGCCACTTGGAGGAGGTGTCATTTTGGGAGGATTTTGCAGGTGTTGAGAGTGGTGGTCAGTTGGACAGGAAGCAGCCTGGATCAGTGGAAAGAGCCCCAGCTTGGGAGTCATTCATTCATTCAATAGTATTTATTGAGCACTTACTATGTGCAGAGCACTGGACCAAGCGCTTGGAATGGACAATTCGGCAACAGATAGAGACCGTCCCTGCCCATCGACGGGCTTACAGGCTAGTCGGGGGAGACAGACAGACAAAAACAATAGCAATAAAGAGAATCAAGGGGATGTACATCTCATTAACAAAATAAATAGGGTAATAAAGATATATACAAATAAGCAAATGAGCACAGTGTTGAGGGGAGGGGAAGGGAGAGGGGGAGGAGCAGAGGGAAAAGGGGGGAAAAGGGGGCTTAGCTGAGGGGAGGTGAAGGGGGGGAAAAGGGGAAGCTCAGTCTGGGAAGGCCTCTTGGAGGAGGTGAGCTCTCAGTAGGGCTTTGAAGAAGGGAAGAGAGCTAGTTTGGCGGAGGTGAGGAGGGAGGCCATTCCGGGTCCGCGGGAGGACGTGGCCCAGGGGTCGACGGCGGGATGGGGAGACCGGGGGACGGTGAGGAGGTGGGCGGCGGAGGAGCGGAGCGTGCGGGGTGGGCGGTGGAAAGAGAGAAGGGAGGAGAGGTAGGAGGGAGCAAGGTGATGGAGAGCCTTGAAGCCCAGAGTGAGGAGTATTTGTTTCGTGAGGCGGTCGATAGGCAACCACTGGAGGCTTTTAAGAAGGGGAGTGCCAGGCCCAGAGCGTTTCCGCAGGAAGATGAGCCGGGCGGCGGAGTGAAGAATAGACTGGAGCGGGGAGAGACAGGAGGAAGGGAGATCAGAGAGGAGGCCGATGCAATATATCTGTCCTGGAATGCCCTCCCCCTTCACCTCCGCCAAACGAACTCTCTTCCCCTCTTCAAAGGCCTACTGAGAGCTCACCTCCTCCAGGAGGCCTTCCCACACTGAGCCCTCCCTTTCCCTCTGCTCCTCCTCCCCTCCCCTTTCCCCCTTCTCCCTCCCTCTGCTCTACCCCCCTCCCCTCTCCACAGCACTTGTGCATATTGATGCATATATATAATTTTATTTATTTTATTAATGATTTATATATAAATATATAACTCTATTTCTCTATTTTGATGCTGTTGATGCCTGTCTACTCGTTTTGTTTTGTTGTCTGTCTTCCCCTTCTAGACCGTGAGCCCGTTGTCGGGTAGGGTTTGTCTCTTGCCAAATCGTACTTTCCAAGCGCCTAGTCCAGGGCTCTGCACACAGTGGGCACTTAATAAATACGATTGAATGAATGAATGAATGAAGTCACTCCATCAGCTCTCTCTCCACCACTGATCCTCGCTCCTCCCCCAGTAGACCCCAGCTCCAGTGCTTCACCCTTCTAATAACAGTCATAGTAATGATGGTATTTGTTAAGCGCTTACTATGTGCCAGGCACTGTACTAAGTGCTGGGGTGGATTCAAGCAAATCGAGCTGGACACAGTCCCTATCCCACAGGGGGCTCACAGTCTTAATGCCCATTTTTTACAGATGAGGTAACGGAGACACAGAGAAGTGAATCAATCAATCAGTAGTATTTATTGAGCGCTTACTCTGTGCAGAGCACTGTACTAAGCCCCTGGGATGTACAATTCAGCAACAGATAGAGACAATCCCTGCCCAGTGATGGCCTTACAGTCTAACAGTGAAGCGACTTGCCCACGGTCGCAGAGCAGACATGCTGCTTCTCTCCCCAGCCAACTGAGCTTCGTTCTCGTTTCTCTCACCGCCGACCTCCTGCTTAGACTGTGAGCCCCTGTCTAAGGTGCCTAGTACGGTGCCTGGCACATAGTAAGTGCTTAACAAATACCGTTATTATTATAAATATGATCGATTGATTGGATTACCGGGGTATCTCTTCTTCCAGTGCCAGTCATGCCTCCAGTTACCCCTTGAAACCAATGTCTGAGGCCCCCCCCCGCCCTTCACAGTGTGGCATTGTTTCTATTCTTGAGAACCGCAGATTAGGCACTTTCAAATTCAAGAGACTTTATGGTGAGTGAATCTCTAATAGCAATTAACAAGACTGTCCTCCTAGGCACTTGGGCCTCAGTTTCCCCTTCAGTAAACCCCGTTCATGCTGCCAAGTCTGAAAATGAAGACGACGGAAACCACCAAAATAGAACGAGGAAATAAAATAGGCTGAATGGCTTGCAAAACCTTTGGAGAATTTGGTGCTTTTTGGACTGGCCTAGAGAATTGGGTGCCAGAAACTTTGCTAGGACTTTTCCAAATAATTGTTTTCCAAATAGTGTAGAAAAGACTGTATTAGCTTGAAGTAATCATGGCATTTACTGAGCATCACTACATGCAGTACACTATACCAAGTATCTAGGCAGTGTGATAAATGTATACATAATAATAATAGTAATGATGGTATTTCTTAAGTTTTTAATAATAACAATGATAATAATGTTGGTATCTGTTAAGCGCTTACTATGTGCAGAGCACTGTTCTAAGCACTGGGATAGATACAGGGTAATGAGGTTGTCCCACGTGAGGCTCACAGTCTTCATCCCCATTTTACAGATGAGGGAACTGAGGCCCAGAGAAGTGAAGTGACTTGCCCACAGTCACACAGCTGACAAGTGGCAGATCTGGGATTCGAACCCATGGCCTCTGTCTCCCATTTTACGATGTGTCAAATACTATAGTAAGTACTGGGATAGATATAAGATAATCAGGTTGGACACCAACCCTGTGCCACCTAAGGCTCACGGTCTTAATCCCCATTTTACCAGATGAGGCAACCGAGGCCCAGAGCAGTGAAGTGATTTACCCAAGGTCACACGGCAGACAGGTTGTGGGGCCGGAATTAGAACCCATGACCTTCTGATTCCCAGGCCTTTTATTGAGTGCTTCCTGTGCATAGAACACTTTACTAAGCGGTTGGGAGGGTGCAGTATAACAGAGTTGGAAGATACGTGTCATGCCAACAGTGAGCTTACGATCTAGAGGGGGAGAAATTACAGATGATAATAATAATAATAATAATGATGGCATTTGTTAAGCACTTACTATACGTGCAGCACTGTTCTAAGTGCTGGGCACCATTCTAATATGATAATAATAATAATAAATGTTATGGGCTGTGGGAGGGGTGAATAAATAATAATAATAATGTTGGTATTTGTTAAGCGCTTACTATGCGCAGAGCACTGTTCTAAGCGCTGGAGAGGATAGAAGCAGCGTGGCTCAGTGGAAAGAGCACGGGCTTTGGAGTCAGAGGTCATGGGTTCGAATCCCGGCTCGGCCACTTGTCCGCCGGGTGACTTTGGGCAAGTCACTTAACTTCTCGGTGCCTCAGTTACCTCATCTGTAAAATGGGGATGAAGACTGTGAGCCCCACGTGGGACAACCTGATTCCCCTGTGTCTACCCCAGCGCTTAGAACAGTGCTCGGCACAAAGTAAGCGCTTAACAAATACCAACATTATTATTATTATTATTATTATTAGAAGGTGATCAGGTTGTCCCACACGAGGCTCACAGTCTTCATCCCCATTTTACAGATGAGGGAACTGAGGGCCAGAGAAGTGAAGTGACTTGCCCACAGTCACCCAGCTGACAAGTGGCAGAGCTGGGATTTGAACCCATGATCTCTGACTCCCAAGCCGGTGCTCTTTCCACTGAGCCACACCGCTTCTCTCCCAAACTCTTAACACAGTGCTTTGCACACAGTAAGCACTCCATAAATGCAATGGATTGATTGTTTTGTTTTTTATGGTATTTGTTATGCACTTACTATGCATCAAACAGTCAAACATCAAACAGTGGAAGCAGTGTGGCTCAGTGGAAAGGGACCGGGTTTGGGAGTCAGAGGTTGAGGGTTCTAATCCAGCGTGGCTCAGTGAAAAGAGCGTGGGCTTCGGAATCAGAGGTCATGGGTTCGAATCCCTGCTCTGCCACTTGTCAGCTGTGGGACTGTGGGCGAGTCACTTCACTTCTCTGGGCCTCAGTTACCTCATCTGGAACATGGGGATTATCTGTGAGCCTCACGTGGGACCACCTGATGACCCTGTATCTGCCCCAGCGCTTACAACAGTGCTCTGCACATAGTAAGCGCTTAACAAATACCACAATTATTATTATTCTCATCAATCCCTGCTCCGCCACTTGCCCACAGTCACTTCACTTCTCTGGGCCTCAGTGACCTCATGTGTAAAATGGGGATTAACTGTGAGCCTCACGTGGGACAACCTGATGACCCTGTATCTCCCCCGGCGCTTACAACAGAGCTCTGCACATAGTAAGCGCTTAACAAATACCAACATCATTATTATTAAGCGCTTCCTAGGTGCCGGGCACTGTACTAAGCTCGCCTCCTCCAGGAGGCCTTCCCAGCCTGAGCCCCCCCTTTCCCTCTGCCCCTCCTCCCCTCCCCGTCTCCCCTCCTCCCGCCCTCTGCTCTTCCCCCTTCCCCTCCCCACAGCACTTGTGTAGATTTGTAGATATCATCTATTACTCCATTTATTTCATCCATGAGGCGTCTATATCTCCGATTCTATTTATTTATTTTGATGGTGTCGATGCCTGACTACTCCTTTGGTTTCGCTGTCCGTCTCCCCTCTCTAGACTGTGAGCCCGTTGTCGGGCAGGGTTCGTATCGGTCTGTGGCCAAACTGTACATCCCAAGCGCTTCTTCAATAGTACTTCTTGAGCGCTTACTCTGTGCAGAGCACCGTACTAAGCGCTTGGAATGGACAAATGGGTAACAGATAGAGACGGTCCCTGCCCATTGACGGGCTTAGTATGGTGCTCAATAAACGAATGAGTAAACATTGCTAAAATTCGCCCTTTCCTCTCCATTCAAACTGCTACAACATTGATCCTAGCACTTATCCTATCATGCTTTTTTCCCCCCATGTGTATGGTATTTGTCAAGGGCTTACTAGGTGCCAAACACTGTACTAAGCACTGAGGTAGTTATAAGGAGGTCGGACACGGCAGCGTGGCTCAGTGGAAAGAGCGCGGGCTTGGGAGTCAGAGGCCACGGGTTCTAATCCCGGCTCTGCCGCGTGATCTCGGGCAAGTCGCTTCACTTCTCTGTGCCTCGGTGACCTCATCTGTCAAATGGGGATGAAGACTGTGAGCCCCCCGTGGGACAACCTGATCGCCTTGTATCCCCCAGGGCTTAGAACAGTGCTTTGCACGTAGAAAGCGCTTAACAAATACCACAATTTATTTTCTTTTTTATTTTAATCCCCATTTTAAGGATGAGGTAGAGAAGGAGCGTGGCTTAGTGGAAAGAGCCTGGGCTTGGGAGTCAGAGGTCAGGAGTTCGAACCCCGGCTCTGCCGCTTGTCAGCCGTGTGACTGTGGGCGAGTCACTTCACTTCTCTGGGCCTCAGTTCCCTCATCTGTAAAATGGGGATGAAGACCGTGAGCCTCCCGTGGGACGACCTGATGACCCTGTATCTCCCCCAGCGCTTAGAACAGTGCTCTGCGCATAGTAAGCGCTTAACAAATACCAACATTATTAACTGAGGCCCAGAGAGGCGAAGTGCCTTGCCCAAGGTCGCCCAGCAGACAAGTGGAGGAGGCGGGATTAGAACCCAGGTCCCGCTGACTCTCAGGCCCGGGCTCTATCCGCCAGGCCATGCTGCTTCTCCATTTGACTCCTTGACTGTCGCATCAGCCTCCGTGCTGACCTCTCTGCCTCCTGTCTCTCCCTATATATAGTTTATAGTCTATAAAATCTATATTTTAACCTGCTACCCAGATCATTTTTCTACTAAACTTCTCAGTCCTGTCTCTCCACTCCTTAAGAACCTCCAGGAGTTGCTCATCCACCTCGGCAAACTCCTTACCATCGGCTTTACAGTTCAGCCCTTCCCATCTTACCTCCCTGACTTCCTATTCCCCCCCAGCCCACACGCTTGGCTCCTTTAACACCAACCTTCTCCCCGCACGTTTCATTCGTTCATTCACTGAATCGCATTTACTGAGCGCTTACTGTGTGCAGAGCACTGTACTAAGCGCTTGGAAAGTACAATTAGGCAACAGACAGTGACAATCCCCACCCAACAGCGGGCTCGCGGTCTAGAAGGGGGAGACAGACGGCAAAACAACACAAAGACAGGCATCGATACCATCAGAATAGATAAATAGAGTTATAGATATCGCCTCAATCTCATCTCTCTCCGACCCGTTCCTCGCATCCTCCGTCTTGCTTGGGTCTCCCTCCGTTCAATAGTATTTATTGAGCGCTTACTATGTGCAGAGCACTGTACTAAGCGCTGGGAATGAACAAGTCGGCAACAGATAGAGACGGTCCCTGCCGTTTGACTCCCTCCCTCTTCTCATCTGACAGATCACCGCTATTCTTCCCATTTTCAAAGCCTTTTAAAATCCCATCTCCTCCAAGAGGCCTTCCCCGACTTAGCCCTCATTTCCCTTCTCCGTCCCGCTTCTGCATCACCCTTGCACTTGACTCTGTAGCTTTAAGCACTTTCATTCATTCATTCAATAGTATTTATTGAGCGCTTACTATGTGCAGACCGCTGGACCGAGCGCTTGGAATGGACAAATCGGCAACAGATAGAGACGGTCCCTGCCCAGTGACGGGCTCACGGTCTAATCGGGGGAGACTTGATATTCACTTCACCTTAAGCACCCCCAGCCCTTCCATACATATCTGTAATTTATGAGGAGCAGTAACCGCTTAACAAATAGCATAATTATTATTATTATTATTATTTTAATGTATGTCTCCTCTTCTAGAATGGACACTCCTGGTGCACAGGGACTGTATCTACTAACTCTGTTTTACTGAACTCTTTCAAACAGTTTAGTCAAAATAATAATAGTCATGGTATTTGTTAAGTGCGGTGACAGGCACTGTTCTAAGCGCTGGGGTGGATATAAGCAGCATGTGGGAGCAGCACGGCTCAGTGGAAAGAGCCTGGGCTTGGGAGCCAGAGGTCCTGGGTTCTAATTCCGGCTCCACCGCTTATCAGCTGAGTGACTTTGGTCAAGTCACTTAACTTCTCTGCGCCTCAGTTCCCTCATCTGTAAAATGGGGATTAACACTGTGAGCCCCATGTGGAACAACCTGATTACCTTGTATCTATCCCAGCGCTTAGGACAGTGTTCGGCACATAGTAAGCGCTTAATAAATACCACCATCGTCATACAAGCAAGCCGGGCCGGACCCAGTGCCTGTCCATATGGGCCTCACAGTCTCATTTTACACATTTTACAGATGAGTTAACTGAGGCCCAGAGAAGTGAAGTGACTTGCCCAAGGTCACACAGCAGACAAATGGCAGAGGTGAGATTAGAACCCATGACCTTCTGACTCCCAGGCCCTATCCACTACGGCGTGCTGCTTCTTATCTAGCCTGGTGAGTTTAGTCTAGTGAGTCTAGTGCTCCGCATACAGTAAGTGATCAATGAATACCATTGATTGATTGCTTGATTCATTACCCACAGTTCCCTTTTGAGAGTCCTTCCCACCTCTCATCACCTCAATAGCGAAAGAGCTGAAAGAGAAGGGGAGAAAAGAGCTTTCTGAACATCTTGGGAGGTAGAGAAGAGCAGCAGTCTAAACCAGTGTTCTTCGTTGACAGGCGGGACCAGTACTTAGCCTCCTATCCTTTCCCTCAGGGCTTGAAAACTAATTCACTCGATCGTATTTATTGAGCGTTTACTGCATGCAGAGCACTGTACTAAGCGGGAGCATCAGGAGGATGGAGAGAGGTGGGGAGAGAGTGGGGGATGAAGTAGCTGCAAAAAAGGGAATGGTTCTGAGACTATGCCATTGGTGAATAATAATAATGTTGGTATTTGTTAAGCGCTTACTGTGTGCAGAGGACTGTTCTAAGCGCTGGGGTAGGTACAGGGTCATCAGCTTGTCCCACGTGAGGCTCACAGTCTTCATCCCCATTTTCCAGATGAGGGAACTGAGGCCCAGAGAAGTGAAATGACTTGCCCACAGTCACACAACTGACAAGTGGCAGAGCTGGGATTCGAACCCATGACCTTTGACTCCCAAGCCCGGGCTCTTGCCACTGAGCCACGCTGCTTCTAACTGTGCTATCTGTTGAGTCCTCACTGTATGCCAGGCACTGTACTAAGCGCTGGGGTGGATTCAAGCAAATCAGGTTGGACACAGTTCCCGTCCCACGTGGGGCTCACAGTCTCAGTCCCCCATTTTCCAGATGAGGGAACTGAGGCACAGAGAAGTGATGTGACTTGCCCAAGGTCATACAGCTGACGCGGGGTGGCGCCGGCATCCGAACCCATGACCTTCTGACGCCCAGACCCCGGGCTCTATCCACTGTGCCGCACGGCTTCTCGGTGGTGAAGGGGCCACAGAGAAGCTGCGTGGCTCAGCGGGAAGAGCCTGGGTTTCGGAGTCAGAGGTCATGGGTTCGAATCCCAGCTCTGCCACTTGTCAGCTGTGTGACTGTGGGCAAGTCACTTCTCTTCTCTGGGCCTCAGTTCCCTCATCTGTAAAAGGGGGATTAACGGTGAGCCTCACGTGGGACAACCTATTACCCCCGTGCTTAGAACAGTGCGCTGCACATAGTAAGCGCTTAACAAATACCACCTTTATTATTATTATTCACTTGTTGCACCCACTGTCTCGGCGGGAGCAAGACCAGGAGAGATGAGACAGAGTGAGGACAACTAGCTTCAAAATCAATTCCTTCGAGCAGAGGCGCGGTCCTGACATCTTCGTGACTGGACCGAAACCCGCCTGATAATTAAGACAAGAGGCATCATCGTCATCATCATCTCATCCCTTCACCGTCTCCTCCCAAATCAGTTTGAATTATATCTCCGAGCAGGCGAGGAGATCCACAAGATTCTGGCTAGAAACAGTCTAATTTGTCCTATGCCGCCGAGTCGTTTCCGACCCACAGCGACGCCACGGAAACGTCTCTCCCAGAACGCCCCACTTCCATCTGCAATCGTTCTGGTAGTGGATCCGTAGACTTTTCTTGGTCAAAATACGGAAGAGGTTGACCACTGCCTACTTCCGCGTGGTAAACTCGAGTCTCCGCCCTCGACTCTCTCCCGTGCCGCCGCTGCCCGGCACGGGGGAGTTTTGACTCGTAGCAGATGGCCGGCCGCTCGCTAGCCACTGGCCGAGCTAGGAACGGAACGGACGGGCCTCTGCGTGACCCTCCCGTAGCCGAGACTGGTAGAGGACTGGAAACTCTCCAGGTGCCTCCCTGAGCGGGACCAACAGTCTAATTGGCAAACGTGAAACTTAGTAATCAGCCACTTACTTTTCGGGTTGTGCGATTGATCTTAACCTCATTCGGAGGATCTTTAATTTGCAGTTGGAGCCTATTAGTGTTCCGGTTGAGAATTCTAAGGAAATCTTGGCCACTTTTTCAAGTTCTTGATCGAATCTAGCAAGAAGACTGACTTGATGGTACTTCTGAAATTTGGTAGGCTCACTAGAAAGAAGAGATAGTGATTGTCATTGAGATGTTGTAGTCATATCATTTGCTCCTTTTATTCGTCCCCGCTCCGAGCCCCACGGTAATAATAATGTTGGTATTTGGTAAGCGCTTACTATGTGCAGAGCACTGTTCTAAGTGCTGGGGGAGATGCTGGGTCATCAGGTCGTCCCACGTGAGGCTCACAGTCTTCACCCCCATTTTACAGATGAGGTAACTGAGGCACAGAGAAGTGAAGTGACTTGCCCACAGTCACACGGCTGGCAAGTGGCCGAGCCAGGACTCGAACCCATGACCTCTGATTCCCAAGTCTGGACTCTTTCCACTGAGCCACACTGCTTCTCTATACTTACGTACATATCTGTATTTTTTTTGCATTAATGTCTATCTCCCCGTCTCTAGACTGTAAGTTCATTATGGGCAGGGAATACGTCTATTTTTGTAACGTATTCTCCCAAGTGCTTAGGACAGTGCTCTGTCCACAAGAAATGCTCAATAAATATGATTAAAAGAATGAACGAATGAAGAATATCAAAGACTTTAGTTTCCCGGTATTATACATACACTATCTGTGGGGACAAATTGTACACAACCCAGTTTGTGCTCTTGCAGACAAAACAGACAGATATTAATGACTGCATTGGATGATTAGTGGGGCAGTTAAAAGTCATGGCTTAATGGTTGTTGCAACCGCACTTTTAATCGCATAAAAGGGGTTTTGAAAACTACAGCACAACTTCGTTAAAGTTAGATTCCACTAATCCTGAATTGGGGTTGGCTATTTGAGAAGCAGCGTGCCTAGTGGAAAGAGCGCGGGCCTGGGAGTCAGAAGGACCTGGGTTTTAATCCCGACTCCACCATTTGTCTGCTGTGTGACCCGGGGCGAGTCACTTCACTTCTCTGGGTCTTATTTATCTCATCTGTAAAATGGGGATGTGACCCTTAAGTGGGACCTGGACTGTGTCCGACCTGATCAGCTTGTGTCTACTCCGGCCCTTTCTTTATAAAGTGCCTGGCACATAGTAAGCGCTTAACAAATACCATTTAAAAAGGATTCCCTGCTTCTTTCTTTAATTTTCCCTACCGCCATCAAAGTAAGGCAGGTTTTTGTGTCAGACGGGAAGTTTTTAGTTTAAACTCAGTAATTTAGTTTAAATTTAGTTTAAATTCAGTTTAGTAATTAACCGAGATGACTCTCACCAAGGTGGCTGGTGGCCTCCCTCTTGCCAAACCCAGTGGATTCTATTCTTTCTAATCCTTTTCGACTTGCATCTGTCTTTAAAACTGTGGCTCACCCCCTTCTGCTGGAATAATACTAACATTGGTATTTGTTGAGTGCTTACTATGTGCCAACCACCGTTCGAAGCGCTGAAACACTATCTATCCTCACCTGGTTCTCCTCCTACCTGTCCATCTGATCCTTTTCAGTCTATTTCACCGGCTCTTTCTCTGCCTCCCACTCCAAAGCCAAATTCTGGGTCTCCTTCTCTTCTCGATCCCCATGCATCGCTTTAGGAAGCTTTATCCATTCCAATGGCTTCAACTACCATTTCTACCAAATCTATCATCTCACTAGCCCTAACCTCTCACCTTCTCTACAACCTCACATCCATCTCCTCTTGCCTCCAGAACATTTCTATGTGGAGGCCCCAAACCCTCCCCTCCTAACTTTCCCGTCGGTAATAATTATGGCGGTAGACGACGCAATTATCTCTCCGCTCACAAGCCCGTAACCTTGGCGTTAACCTCGACTCATCTCACTGACAACCCCCATGGTCAATCTAAAAGTTAGCGGTCTTAACTTCTCAACAACGCTAAAATCTGCCCTTCCCTCTCCATCAAAATTGCTACTACTCTGATCGATCAGTGGTATTTATTGAACAACTTACCAAGTGCAGAACACTGGACTAAGCATTTGGGAGACTACATTATAACAGAGTTGGTGGACACGTTCCCTAGCCGACACAAGTTTAGAGTACAATCCAGTACTTATCATATCCTTCCTTCAACTACCGCATCAGCCGCCTCGTTAACCTCCCCGTCTCCTGTCTCTCCTTACTCCAGAGTTCACTCTGCTGCATGGATCATTTTTCTAAAAAAAGTGCAGTTGACCTACCCCATTGCTCAAAAAATCTCCCGTGGTTGCCCATCCACTTCTGCATCAAACAGAAACTCCTTACCATCAGCTTTAAAGCACTCAATCAGCTCGTCCCCTCCTATCTTACCTCACTGATTTCCTAAAATTAATAATTATTATTATGGTATTTGTTAAGCACTTACTATGTGCCAAGCACCGTTCTAAGAGCTGGGGTAGAAACAAGGTAACCAGGTTGTCCAACGTGGGGCTCACACTCTTAATCGCCATTTTACAGAAGAAGTAACTGATCCACAGAGAAGTTAAGTGGCTTGCCCAAGGTCACAAAGCAGACAAGTGGGAAGCAGCGTGGCTCAGTGGAAAGAGCCCGGGCTTGGGAGTCAGAGGTCATGGGTTCGAGTCCTGGATCGGCCACCTGTCAGCTGTGTGACTGTGGGCAAGTCACTTCACTTCTCTGTGCCTCAGTTACCTCATCTGTGAGCCTCACGTGGGACAAGCTGCTGACCCTATATCTACCCCAGCACTTAGAACAGTGCTCTGCACATAGTAAGCGCTTAACAAATACCGACATTATTAAGTGGCGGAGCCGGGATTAGAACCCACGTCCTCTGACTTTCAAGCCCGGGCTCTTTTCTGCTTATCTTACCTCACTGATTTCCTACAATCCAGCCTGTGTGTCTTACTATTCCAACACCAACTCCTGGAACTCCCTCCCCTTCTGTTATATGGCAGACCTCCATTCTCTCCATCCTCAAAGCCTTATTAAAATCACATCTCCTCCAAGAAGCCTTCCCCGATTAAGTCTTAATTTCCCCTAATCCCTCTCCCTTCTACATCATCCTTGAACTTGGATCTGTACCCTTTAAGCATTTGATATTCACCCTGCACTCAGCCCCACAGTAGTTATGTACATATCCCTATGTTATTTTAATGTCTCTCTTCCTGTAGATTGGAAGCTCCTTGCGGACAGGGAATGTGTCCCCCAACTCTGTTGCATCGTACTCTCCAATTCACTTAGTACAGTGCTCTGCATACAGTAGAGAAACAGCGCGGCTCAGTGAAAAGAGCCCGGGCTTGGGAGTCAGGGATCATGGGTTCTAATCCCGGCTCCGCCGCTTGTCAGCTGTGTGACTTTGGGCAAGTCGCTTAACTTCTCTGTGCCTCAGTTATCTCATCTTCTGTAAAATGGGGATGAAGACTGTCAGCCCCATGTGGGCCAAACTGATTCCCTTGTATCTACCCCAGTTCTTAGAACAGTGTTTGCACTTAGAAAGTGCTTAACAAATACCGTCGTTATTATTAATGGCATTTATTGAGTTCATGCTATGTACAGAGCACCGTACTGAATGCTTGGGAGAGTATAATACAGCAGAATTGGCGGACACTCTCCCTGCTCATAACGAGCTGTAACGCATTTTAAATGTTTGTTTCTTCCACTAAGATGTAAGCTTCTTGAGGGAAGAGATCATGTCTATTAATTCTATCGTACTCTTCCAAGCATTTGGTATAATGCTCTACGGCCAGTAGGTATTCAATAAATGCTATTGATAGATGAAGAGATCTCATTGTAGGAGGAAGAGATTGAGGCAGATATAAAAAGACTACCAGGGAAAGAAAAGGCCATCAGAGATGCTAAGACAGTGGAAATTGTTTGAATGAGATGTTCATCCCCTCGATTCTATTTATTGCTATTGTTCTCGACTGCCCGTCTCCCCCGATTAGACCGTAAGCCCGGCAAAGGGCAGGGACCGTCTCTATCTGTTACCGATTTGTACATTCCAAGCGCTTAGTACAGTGCTCTGCACATAGTAAGCGCTCAATAAATACTATTGAATGAATGAATGAATGGACAGGTAAGACTAAAGAGAAACAAAGATTCGCAATGTCACTCTTGAAATCGAATCAATATCTGGAGATATTGAGATAGTAAAAAAAGATAAGAGATGCAGTACAGGAGGGTAATAATAATAATACTACTGTGTGTCAAGCACCGTTCTAAGCACTGGGGCAGATCTGAGGTTATCAGGTTGGATGCAGTTCCTGTCCCACATGGGGCTCACAGTCTTCATCCCCATTTTACAGACGAGGGAACTGAGAAGTTAAGTGATCTGCCCAAGGTCACACGGCAGGCGAGTGGCAGAGTCGGGATTAGAACCCAGGTCCTCTGATTCCCGGACCGGTGTCCCTTCCACTAGGCCATGCTGTTTCACAGGGTATTCGATCAATCCACTGTTTTTACTGAGCACTTAACTGTCCTAAGTGCTTGGGAGAGTACCTTATAACACATTCCCTGCCCACCATGAGCTTGCCATCTAATAATAATAAATAATAATTATGGTATCTGTTAAGCGCTTACTATGTGCAGAGCACTGTTCTAAGCGCTGGGGTAGACACAAGGTAATCAAGTTGTCCCACGTGGGGCTCACAGTCTTCATCCCCATTTTACAGATGAGGGAACTGAGGCATCGAGAAGGTAAGTGACTTGCCCAAAGTCACACAGCTGACAAGTGGCAGAGGCGGAATTAGAACCCCCGACCTCTGACTCCCAAGCCCGGGCTCTTTCCACTGAGCCACGCTGCTTCTCTAGAGGGCATTCATTCAGTCAGTCAATCGTGTTTATTGGGCTCTTACTCTGTGCTGGGGAGAGTACGACATAACAATATAAGAGACACATTCCCTGCCTACCACGAGCTAAGAAGTTAGGTTTCAAAACTGAGAGGGGAACTCAAATCCCCCTCCCATTATGATAACAATGATAATGTTGGTATTTGTTAAGCGCTTACTATGTGCAGAGCACTGTTGTAAGCGCTGGGGTAGATACAGGATAATCAGGTTGTCCCACGTGAGGCTCACAGTTAATCCCCATTTTCCAGATGAGGTCACTGAGGCACAGAGAAGTGAAGTGACTCGCCCACAGCCACACAGCTGACAAGTGGCAGAGCCGGGAGTCGAACTCATGGCCTCCGACTCCGAAGCCCAGGCTCTTTCCACTGAGCCACGCTGCTTCCCAGCGTGCATTAACCAGAAGCAGATTAGAGTCTTCTATAGAAGCCAAATGATCTGGGGTCCATTATCAGCAGTTCTCTTTCCCGGCTTTTAAAATGACGTTTAAAATCCCGCACCCAAGAAAGGCTACCTCCTGCCAATAAAACTGAGTTATCCCGGGCGGATGGGAGAAAGGACAGTCTGCAAAGTGGACCTGGGTTGTCACAACTTACTGGTCGATTTTGGATTCTGTGGAATTTCCAGCTTGATCTATCAACTTAACTGTAATGGAGCCCTTCCTCATGTTTTCGTTCCAGGTGATGATATCGACAAAGTAGTGATGCACTGCAGAAACAGAAGGATAACAGAGTCAGAGACAAGGCTTGTCCACTTTTACTTCGCTCAAAGTACTATCCATAACGGAAGACTCAAAATCTGCAAATCTTTTGTTTGGCCCATAGGTTTTGGAAGGATCGTTTCGATTAAAGCTAAACCATTTCCCCGCTGAGTCGCAGGCCCGGGCTCTTTCCACTAGGTTCCGCTGCCTCCGTCCCATGATTCGGTGAGATATTCTTTCATTCGTTCAGTCAGTCCTATTTACTGAGCGCTTACTGTGTGCAGAGCATCGTGTGGCTGTGTGGCCTTGGGCAAGTCACTTTCACTACTCTATGCCTCAGTTAAATCACCTGTAAAATGGGGGTTGAGACTGGGAAAAGGACTGTGTCCAACCCATCTGCTTGTATCCGCCCCAGCGCTTAGTACGGTGCCTGGCACATAGTAAGCGCTTAACAAATACCACAATTATTATTATTATTACAGTGCTCTGCACACAGTAAGCGCTTAATAAATACGATTGAATGGAATGAATGAATCACTCTGATTTGATATTTGATATTCGCCCCATTCCTCACCCCATTGCACTTCTGTACACATCTTTAAATTGTATATTATAAATTACTTGCTTATTCATATTAATGTCTACCTCACCCTCTGGACTGTAACTTTGTTGCAGGCAAGAAACATGTCTGCTAATACTGTTGTGTTGTGTTCTCCCAAGTGCTTAGTACAGTGCTCTGCACATAGCAAGTACTCAATAAATACGTTTGATTGATTGATCACTTTTAGTTCATTCTTTTCTGGACTCGTGCTTAATAGGGGAAGAATAGGATCTGGTTATTTTTATTTGATGTGCTCACTGATTTCATTCACTCTCATTTTTTGATTTGGGATACTGTCCTGCTTCTTTTTCTGTGGTATTTGTTCATTCATTCGTTCATTCAATAGTATTTATTGAGCGCTTACTGTGTGCAGAGCACTGTACTAAGCGCTTGGAATGTACAAATCAGTAACAGATAGAGACAGTCCCTGCCCTTTGACGGGCTTACGGTCTAATCGGGGGAGACGGACAGACAAGAACAATAGCAATAAATTTAAGCGCCTACTACGTGCCAGACACTCTACTAAGCACTGGGGTAGATACAAGATAATCAGGTTGGACCCAATCCATGTCCCACATGGGGCTCACAGTCTTAATCCCCATTTATAGATGAGGTAACTGAGATCCAGAGAAGTTAACTGATTCACCCAAGGTCACGCAGCAGACAAGCGGGAGAGCCGGGATTAGAACCCAGGTCCTTCTGACTCCCAGGCCCGGACTCTATCCACTAGGCCATGCTGCTTCTCTATTTAGAATGCGGCTCTTCTATTTAGGAGGTCCAAACCCTAACCTTGTTTTTTTTCTTTCTAGTACTTGGTTTTTTGAAATACCTGTCGCAATCGGAACATCAGGGCAATATGGACGGCGTGAGGCCTGAGGCGATCATATATCCCAAAGCTGTGAGAGACGCAGGGCCAGGAGTTCGAATGTAGTGTGGTCAATCAGTCGGTATTTATTTACCGAGCGCTTACAGTGTGCCCAAGCACTGTACTAAGCACTGGGGAGAGTCCAATTCAACAATAAACAGATACATTCCCTTGCCCACAATGGGTTTACAGTCTAGAGGGGGAGACTGACATTAATATGAATAAATAAAATGCAGATGTGGATATAAGTCCTCCTCTCTCAGGGTCACACCTGGAGAGTTTCCAGTCCTCTACCAGTCTCGACTACGGGAGGGAGAGTCAAGCAGAGGCCTGTCCGTTCCAGTCCTAGCTTGGCCAGTGGCTACCGAGTGGAAAACCATCTGCTCTAAGTCCAAACTCATCTGGGCTGGGCAGCAGCGGCACGGGAGAGAGTCGAGGGCGGAGACTCGAGTTGACTGCGTGAAAGGAGACAGTGGTCAACCACTTTCCAAGAAAACGCAAGTGATCCACTACCGGAACGATTGCAGATGGAGTGGGGAAGTTCTGGGAGAGAGGTGTCCGCGGTGTCGCTATGGGAAGGGGACGGTTCGACAGCATAAGGCAAGGAAAGGATATGAGTGTTGTGGGGCTGGAAGCAACTCCCAGCTGGGGAGCAAGTCATGGCGACGCAAGGAAATGGGAGAAAAGGAAAGGAGGGCTTAGCCAGGGAGGCCCTCTTGGAGGAGATGTGTCTTCAGTAAGGTTTTGAAGGGGGGGGGAGAGTCATCGTCTGTTGGATATGAGGAGGGAGGACGTTCCAGGCAAGAGGCACGACGTGGGTGAGAGGTAGGGGAGATTGAGAAGCAGGGAAAAGGTTGGCATTAGAGGAATAAAATGTGCAGGCTCGGTTGTAGTAGGAAAGCGGCGAGGTGAGGTAGGAGGGGGCAAGGAGAATGTACCAACTCTTGTATTGTCCCAGTGCTTAGTACAGTGCTCAGCACACAGTAAGCATAAAATGAATACAAGTGACAATTGACCACACTATACTTGAACCCCTACCCCTACGTCTCCCACTTACAGCTTCGGGATATATGATCGCCTCAGGCCTCACGCATAATAAATACGTTTGATTCATTGCTAAAAATAATATTGGTTAAGTGCTTTATTACGTGTCAGGCACTGGGGAAGACACGGTTTAAGCAGATTGGACACAGACTCTAACCCTCGTGGGATTCACAGCCTAAGGAGCAGGGAAAACAGGTATTTGATTCCCACTTTACAGAGGAGGCGACTGAGGCCCAGAGAAGTTAAGTGAGTTGCCCATGACAAGGGGTAGAATTGGGATTCGAACCCAGATCCTCTGTCTCCCGGGCCCGTGCTCTTCCCACCAGGCCATGCTGCTTCTGGGAATAGTGGAAGCCCTTCCAGTGTAAATCAGGCAGACGTGGAGAGAATCAACCCAAGAGAAATGCACCCACAAGGGTCACAGGCACACACTCTCTTGACCTTGTATCTCCCCCAGTGCTTAGAACAGTGCTCTGCACATAGTAAGCGCTCAATAAATACTATTGAATGAATGAATGAACTTACTATGTGCCAAGCACTGTTCTAAGCACTTGGAACGTACAATTTGGGAACAGATAGAGACGATCCCTGCCCACTGACGGGCTCACAGTCTAATCGGGGGAGACAGACGGACGAAAACAATAGCAATAAATAGAATCAAGGGGATGGACATCTCATTAACAAACTAAATAGGGTAATAAAAATATAAACACACAAATACCATCATTATTATTATTATTACTAACAGAGGGGAACCAACATGGCCTAAGTTGAAAGAGCAGAGGCCTGGGAGTCAGAGGACCTGGATTCTACCCCCAGTTCTTCTGCCCCTTGTCTGCCCTGTGACCTTGGGCAAGTAATTTTATTTCTCTGGGCTGCAGTTCCCTCATCTGCAAAATGGGGATTTAGCACTTGTGTACATATCTGTAATTTATGTATTTACATTTTTATATTAACGTCTGTCTCCCCCTCTAGATTTTAAGCTTGTTGTGGGCAGGGAACATGCCTGCTTATTGTTGAATTGTACTCTTCCGAATGCTTAGGCAGCATGGCGTAGTGGCTAGAACACGGGACTGGGAGTCAGAAGGTCAAAGGTTCTAATCCCTGCTCTGCCACTCATCTGTGTGACCTTGGGCAAGTCACTTCACATCTCTGCACCTCAGTTCCCTCATCTGTAAAATGGGGATTAAGACTGGGAGTTCCGTGTGGAACAGGAACTGTAACCAAACCAATTATCTTGTATCTACCCCAGCGCTTAGAACAGTGCCCGGCACATAGTAGGTGCTTAACAGATACTATCACTATCACTGTTATTACGTGCTCGATAAATACGACTGAATGAACGCAGCGCTCAATAAATATGATTGAGTGAATGAATGAATGAATGATGTCTATTCTCCCTCCATCTGAGACCCACGTGGGACATGATTATGTTGCATCTATCCTAGTGCTTAGTACAGTGCACCACACAGTAAGCGCTTAACAAACCCCACATTATTATCATTATTCTTCACACGCACACACACGCTTACTCATATATAGTTGCTATTCTGCGCAGTTTTGTCCTCGGCACTCGGCAGACAGAAGCTACAATAGCAGCAGAGGAGAAATAG
Source organism: Ornithorhynchus anatinus (assembly GCF_004115215.2). Taxonomy (NCBI): domain Eukaryota; kingdom Metazoa; phylum Chordata; class Mammalia; order Monotremata; family Ornithorhynchidae; genus Ornithorhynchus; species Ornithorhynchus anatinus. Next base: position 133,913,104 of record NC_041728.1, read on the forward strand.
TTCCTGCCTCCACCCTTATCTCTGCTGTTCGAGCTGTGTAAGGCTTCCTCTGTCATTTCTACAGGAGTCGGCGGGCACGGAGAAAAGCGGAAGCCGTGGTGAATATTCATCGGCATTTATTGGCGCTTACTGTGTACAGAGCACTGTACTAAACGCTTGAGAGAGTACAATAAATGGACGCATTCCCTGCCCCCCATCACCTTACAATCTAGAGTGGGGGGAATATGGTGACAGACGGCATTAACTGCAATCCTCTGACCCGCTTCTCTAGCCACCATTCCTCTCTGAAGTTCTCTCGGCCTCTAGATTCCTTACTTTGGGGGACTCTTCCTTTTTTTTTTCTTTTTAATGGTATTTGTTAAAGGCTTACTGAGTGCCAGGAACTGTACTAAGCACCGGGGTAGATACCAGCTGATCAGATTGGATACAGTCCATGTCCCTCGTGGGGCTCGCCGTCTTAATCCGCGTTGTGCAGATGAGGTAACTGAGTCTCAGAGAAGGGAAGTGACTTGTCCAAGGCCACACAGCAGACTAATGGCAGAGCCAGGATAATAATAATAATAATGATGATGGTATTTGTTAAGTCCCTACTATGTGCAGACCACTGTTCTAAGTGCTGGGGTAGATACAGGGTCATCAGATTGTCCCATGTGGGGCTCACATATTTTAATCCCCATTTTTACAGATGAGGTAACTGAGGAACAGAGAAGTTGTGACTTGCCCAAGGTCACACAGCAGACAAGTGGCGGACCCGGATTAGAACCCACGGCCTCCGATTCCCAAGCCCGTGCTCTTTCCACTAAGCCACGCTGCTCGCCCTAGTCCCAGATTCATTCATTCATTCAATCATATTTACTGAGCGCTTACTATGTGCCAAACACTGTACTAAGCGCTTGGAATGTACCATTCGGCAACAGATAGAGACAATCGCTGCCCAACAACGGGCTCACGGTCTAAACGGAGGAGACAGACAACGAAACAAAACAGGCCTCTAGACTGTAAGCTCGTGTGGGCAAGGAATGTGTCATTCAGTCAGCCAGTCATATTTATTGAGCGCTTACCGTGTGCAAAACACTGTATAATATTACAACAAACTGACACATTCCCTGCCCACATTCACAGTCTAGAGGGGGCCACAGACATTAATATGCATATATATAAATAAATGATATCTGTACTGTATTGAGTCTGCTGTAGGGTTCTCCCAAGCACTTAGTACGGTGCTCTGCACACAGTAAGTGCTCAATAAATATCACTGACTGACTAACTGGTCCTTGTAACTCTCAGGCCTGAGCTCCATCCACTAGGCCAAGCTGTTACTCCAGGTTCTTTCAGGGGTGGGAGGAGGTGTGGATTAAGGTACTAAACATTTTAGCCATCCTTCGAATCCCGGCTCCGCCGCTTGTCAGCGGTGTGACTGCGGGCAAGTCACTTCACTTCTCTGGGCCTCAGTGACCTCATCTGTAAAATGGGGATGAAGACTGTGAGCCTCACGTGGGACAACCTGATTCCCCTGTATCTACCCCAGCGCTTAGAACAGTGCTCGGCACATAGTAAGCGCTTAACAAATACCAACGTTATTATTATTATCATCACCTAATTAGGGACAACCTAAAGGTGACAGCCAATCCTCACATGGACAATCACCAAATTTTAGGGCCATAAAGCTAGTACAAAGATTCATTTGGTTCGGGAGAGCAAAATATCGGCAGGTAATCTCCCCCTCTAGACTGTAAACTTGTTGTGCACAGGGATTGTATCTGTTTATTGTTGTATCATACTCTCCCAAGCACTTAACACCGTGCTCTGCACACAGTAAGTGCTCAGCAAATACGATCATTCATTCATTCAATCATATTTATTGAGCACTTACTGTGTGCAGAGCACTGTACTAAGCGCTTGGAATGTACAATTCGGCAACAGATAGAGACCATCCCTGCCCAATGACGGGCTCACAGTTTAAACGGGGGAGTCAGACTCCCCTCAGTATTCAGATTGGGTCACAGCCAGTGTGCTAGAATGAATATTCATTCATTCATTCAATAGCATTTATTTATGTTGGTATTTGTTAAGCGCTTACTATGTGCAGAGCACTGGTCTAAGCACTGGGGTAGATACAGGGGAATCAGGTTGTCCCACGTGAGGCTCACAGTTAATCCCCATTTTACAGATGAGGTCACTGAGGCCCAGAGAAGTGAAGTGACTTGCCCACAGTCACACGGCTGACAAGCGGCGGAGCCGGGATTCGAACCATGTCCTCTGACTCCCAAGCCCGGGCTCTTTCTACTGAGCCACGTTGCTTCTCTACCACTTACTGTGTGCAAAGCACTGTACTAAGCTCTTGGGAGAGCAATGATGGTCACCCAGGTGACAGACGTCCAGCAAGATGACAAATCCAGAAAATCTTACGGGAGGTTACAGAGTAAAGTGTATTGTTTCCAAGGAAGAGTTTGAGAAGGTGAAAAGAGTTACTCACTGCAAAATGGCTCTTTATCAGATGTATCAAAAAAAGCTTTTGTTTCTGGAGGATTCTTTTGTGTCAGGTAGTTTTTCCATTTGTCTGCATAATAACCTGTATATCGAATTAGAAAAGTGGAATGTAGCATTATTCCATAAATTACATAAGAATTGATTTTACATCCCTGGAAAGTGTAAAAATTAAAGTAGCAAGAAATAATACAAAGTGGACAACCAAATACTGTAATCTCCTCCCTCAACTCATATGTTTCTTTTTAAAAATCTTACCTCTTCAAAATTATAATTGATTTTATTCCTAGAACATTCATCCTTTTCTCCTTAGAAAATCAGTTTCCATGAAGTCGAGTGGTATTTTATATTCCAAAATACAGGTCTGGATGAACTTAGCTCAAAAGAAAAGAACAACTAAATAGCCCTTGTTAGAGCCAGGCACAGATTCTGATTACTCAACCATTAAAATAAGGTTTTTTTGAGTTTCCTCTATATTCTGTGCTTCTATGAATAAACTCTATTATAATCACCAGCCTCTGCTATTATTCCAAGTACTGAGTTGGGTCAGAGAACCAGGGCTCTAATCGTGGCTCCACTACTTGTCTATTTGTATTGATGTCTGTCTCCAGACCGCTAATAATAATAATAATAATGGTATTTTTTGAGCGCTTAAGCCAAGCACTGCTCTAAGCACTGGGCTAGATACAAGGTAATCAGGTTGTCCCACATAGGGCTCACAGTCTTAATCCCCATTTTTACAGATGAGGTAACTGAGGCTCAGAGAAGTTAAGTGATTTGCCCAAAGTCACACGGCTGGCAAGTGGCAGTTCCGGAATTAGAACCCGCGACCTCTGACTCCCGAGCCCGGGTCATTTGTATATATTATTTATTACCTTATTTATTTTGTTAATGAGGTGTACATCACCTTGATTCTATTTATCTTGATGATGATGTCTTTTTGTTTTGTTCCGTTTGCTCTGCTGTCTGTCTCCCCCGCTTAGACTGTGAGCCCGTCACTGGGCAGGGATTGTCGCTATCTGTTGCCGAATTGTCCATTCCAAGCGCTTAGTACAGTGCTTTGCACATGGTAAGCACTCAATAAATACTATTGAATGAATGAATGAATGAATTTCCACTGAGGCACTCTAGGCAGTGAGCTCGTTGTGGGCAGGTATTGTCACTGTTTATTGTTGCATTGTATTTTCCCAAGTGCTAAGTACAGTGCTCTGCACACAGTAAGCGCTTAATAAATATGAACAAATGAATGAATGAATGCTGTGTGACCTCGGACAAATCACTTCACGTCTCTGCGCCTCAGTTCCCTCATCTGCAAAATGAGGATTCGATACCTATTTTCCCTCCCTCCCGCTTAGACCGTGAGCCTCATGTGGGAGACAATTATCTTGTATCTATCCCAGGAGTTAGTAAAACGCATGGCACATAGTAAGTGCTTAACAAATATCACGGTTATAATTATCATCATTATTATTACTAAGTTCTATAGTATTAGACAAGGTTCCCTAGTCCCTCATTCATTCATTCATTGATTCAATCTTATTTATTGAGCACTTACTATGTGCAGAGCACTGTATTAAGCGCTTGGAATGTACAATTCGGCACTCTCACTCTTTCAATCCTCAAAACAATATATGAGTGTCTCAATCACCAGTGACTCGGTGACTTAAACCACCCAGTTGACAACACCAGAATCATCGTTTAGACTGTGAGCCCGTCGTTGGGCAGGGATTGTCTCTTATCTGTTGCCGAATTGTACATTCCAAGCGTTTAGTACAGTGCTCTGCACACAGTAAGTGCTCAGTAAATACGATTGACTGACTCTCCCCTGAGACCATTAATTGCCCCCGCCACGCTCCCACCACCTCCCCTCCCAACACCAAAGAGTGAAAGGGCAAAGCGTTACTTCCCTCTAGACACTGAGCTCCTTGTGAACAGGGTCTAGTGGCTAGAACACAGGCCTGGGAGTCAGAAGGTCATGGGTTCTAATCCTGGCTCCACCACTTATCAGTGTGACCTTGGGCAAGTCAGTTCTCGTCTCTGGGCCTCAGTTATCCGTAAAATGGGGATCGAGACCGTGGACCTCCAGTGGGACGAGGACTGTACCCAACTTGCTTTGCTTGTATCCACCCCAGGACTTAGTACAGTGCCTGATGCATAGTAAGTGCTTAACGAATACCACAGTTATTACCAACTCCACTGTATTGTACTCTCTCAAGTGCTTAGTACAGTGCTCTGCATGTGTAAGCGCTCGTTAAATACCACTGATTAATTGATCCCATCCTACAGCTGAGGCAGGTTGTGCCCCCCAATTTTCCAGATGGTATGCCCTGGGATTGGGGCACTGATGCCAAAGTAGCCTAGGCTCTGGCCATTCCAGGAGGGAGGAGGGCAAGGCCCAAGAGGAAAGTGAGATATAGAAGGATTTTAAAAAAAAGCTCTTTGTTAAGCACTTATTACATGCCAGACTCTGGAGAAGATACAAGCCAATCAGGTAGGACACAGCCCACCTCCTATTCATTCATTAAATAGTATTTATTGAGCACTTACTATGTGCAGGGCACTGTACTAAACGCTTGGAATGTACAATTCGGCAACAGATAGAGACCATCCCTGCCCAACAATGGGTTCGCAGTCTAATCGGGGGAGACAGACGGCAGAGCAAAACAGAACAGAACAAAAATAAGACAACATAATCACGATAAATAGAATCAAGGGGATGTACACCTCACTAACAAAATAAGGAGGGTAATAAATAATATATACAAATGAGCACAGTGCAGAGGGGAAGGGGAAGGGGGAGGAGCAGAGGGAGCAGAGGGAAAAGCCGGTAGCTCAGTCTGGGCAGACCTCCTGGAGGAGGTGAGCTCTCTGTAGGGCTTTGAAGAAGGGAAGAGAGTTAGTTTGGCGGAGGTGAGGAGGGAGGGCGTTCCGGGACCGCGGGAGGACGTGGCCCGGGAGTCGACGGCGGGACGGGCGATAACGGGGGACGGTGAGGAGGTGGGCGGCGGAGGAGCGGAGCGTGCGGGGTGGGATGGAGAGAGAGAGAAGGGAGGAGAGGTAGGAGGGGGCAAGGCGACGGAGAGCCTCGAAGCCCAGAGTGAGGAGTTTTTGTTTCATCTCGCATTTAATCCCCATTTTGCAGATGAGTGAACTGAGAGAAGTGACTTGTCTGAGGTCCCACAGCAGACCAGTGGAGGAGCTGGGATTAGAACCCGGGTCCTCTGACTTGGAGGCCCGTGCGCTTTCCAGTAGGCCACGCTGTTTCTCAAGCATGACACGACGACAGATGAACGGATTGCCTTCCGCTACTATTTTAGCCTTCTAGTCAGCAAAATCTAACATCCGGGGGCGCTTACCCAGCAAGGGACACGACAGTGTCCGATTCGCTCCCTCTCCACAGCTAACGCACTTGCCATTCCTATAATCTCTGTAGGAATTACAGGGGTAGGCGGTGATGTTACAGTTCTTTTTCAAGGAAGACAGGTACAGGTACACGGATCTCTGATGGTCACACTTAAAATACTGTAATCCTACAAAGAGAAAAACGGACTTCAGTGGACTATTACTGTTACTTTCGCTGCACCGAATCTTTTCACCGTGGTAGAACGCCACTGTTTTTAGCAGAAACATTCAGTTCATGGTTTCCCTCTCCTTGAGAACGTCCAGGGGTTGTCCGCCCACCTCTGCAGCAAACGGAAATTTCTTACCGTTGGGTTTAAAGCACTTTAGCTTCACTTTGCCCCACTTATTTTGATAAAAATAATGATAATAGTAATAATAACAATTATGTTATTTATTAGATGCTATGTGCTAGGAACTGTACTGAGAGCTGGGGTGGATACAAGAAAATCAGGTTGGAAATAACTCGATTAGACTGTAAGCCCCCCGATTAGACTATAAGCCCGTCAATGGGCAGGGATTGTCTCTATCCGTTGCCGAATTGTCCACTCCAAGCGCTTAGTACAGTGCTCTGCACATAGTAAGCGCTCAATAAATACTATTGAATGAAATAGTGCCTGTCTCACATGGGGGTCACAATCTCAATCCCCATTTTCCATATGAGGTAACTGAGGTGCAGAGAAGTAAAGTGACTTGACCAAGGTCACACAGCAGACAAGTGGAAGGGCCAGGATTAGATCCCAAGTCTTTCTGACTCGCAGGCCCTTGCTCTACCTATTAAGCCACGCTGCTTCTCATCGGGCTCGGTGCCTATACCGGGCCTGATTATCTCTTGCCACTACCCACTGATTTCGCTGGGTTTCTCTTTTTTTAAAAAATTTTCTTATGCCATTTGTTAAGCGCTTATTATATGCCAAGCACTGTTTAATTGTACTTGTTATATGCCAGGCACTGGCGTTGATACAAGCTAATCAGTTGTACACAGTTCATGTCCCACATGGGGCTCACAGTCTTAATCCCCATTTTAAGATGTGATAACTGAGGCACAGAGAAGTGAAATGACTTGCCCAGGCTCACACAGCAGACAAGTAGTGGAGCTGGGATTAGAACCTAGGTCCTTTTGACCCCCAAGCCAGTGCTCTGTTCACTAAGAAGCAGCGTGGCTCAGTGGAAAGAGCACGGGCTTTGGAGTCAGAGGTCATGATTTGGAATCCCACCTCTGCCACTTCTCAGCTGTGTGACTTTGGGCAAGTCACTTCACTTCTCTGTGCCTCAGTTCCCTCATCTGTAAAATGAGGATGAAGACTGTGAGCCCCACGTGGGACAACCTGATTCCCCTGTGTCTACCCCAGTGCTTAGAACAGTGCTCTGCACATAGTAAGTGCTTAACAAATACCAACATTATTATTATTACTAAGCCAAACTTCTTCTCCCGGCACTATGGCTCCTTCCTGACCTCACCATGGCTCCTTACAAACAGTCAGTCAGTGAGTCATTTGCATTTATTAAGTGCTCATTGTGTAATAATAATAATAATAATGTTGGTATTTGTTAAGCGCTTACTATGCGCAGAGCACTGTTCTAAGCGCTGGGGTAGATACACGGTCATCAGGTTGTCCCACGTGAGGCTCACAGTTAATCTCCATTTTACAGATGAGGTAACTGAGGCACAGAGAAGTTAAGTGACTTGCCCACAGTCACCCAGCTGCACATGGCACTGTACTAAGCACTCAATAAATGTGTTGGTGATCTTTCCAGGGTAACTCTCCCTCTGCCCAGGGCCTTCTTTTGCCTCTGGGGACCTCTTCCTCCCCAGTCTGTCTTGCTTCATTCTACCTCCCTTTGGGTCTCTGTCTCTCTCTGGGACTCTTTTCCTCCCCCCTCCCAAAACTCTTATGTACATATCTGAAATTTATTTACTTTATTTATATTAATGTCTGTCTCCCCCTCTAGACAGTAAGCTCAGCGTGGGCAGGGAATGTGTCTGTTCATGGTTGTACTGTACTCTCCCAAGCGCTTAATACAGTCCTCTGTACCCAATAAGAGCTCAGTAAATGAAAAAATGAATGAAAACTGCCCCAAAAGTCCCATCCATAAACTCAAAACAAAAAGGCACCTATTTTTTTTTTCAAATTTTCCATTCCTCTTTTCCATTTTTGCTTCTGAGAAAACCTGTAAACATGATTTTTTTTACAGCAAGAAAGATTCACTTAATACCCAGCTTTAAATTTATTTAATGTGGAATTTTACTATCATTTTCCAAATGAAAAATATCTATCCTTACCAGAAAATATTGTTTTTGGACATCCAGGTTGATCCAATCCTCCATTTGGATAGAAATCTATATTTCCCAGTGTTTCTCTGAAGCCTAATGCTAAACAACAAAAACAAAAAACAAAATGCAATCATTAAATGAATATAAAAGTTACCAAAGAAAAAATATCTACATATAAAGTTACTAGCTACTGACATTTCTTGGAATTTCAATCTGGAGGAAAATAATTAGTGGAAACTAGTTGTATACAATATAAGTACAAAGAGTACACTTCAATATTCAGAAGAACGTGAGATGTCCTGATTCAGCACTGTGATACTTCAGTACTTTATATTTGCAAAGTGCTTTGTGGTAATGAAGTTCTTCCTCAGAAAAAATAAAAATAAACCCCAAAACCCTCCTCCCTCTGAAGTGAGTCACTGTTATCACACTTACTTTACAGATGAGGAAACTACGGCGCAAAAAAGCCTGATGATTTGTGAACAAAAAAACCAAGATTAAAACCTGGGGTTTGATCGTGGGGTTTTAGAGAAGCGGCGTGGCTTAGTGGAAAGAGCCCGGGCTTAGGAGGCAGAGGTCATGGGTTCTAATCCCGGCTCTGCCACCTGTCAGCTGTGTGACTTTGGGCAAGCCACTTCACTTCTCGGTGCCTCAGTGACCTCATCTGTAAAATGGGGATGAAGACTGTGAGCCTCACTTGGGACAACCTGATGACCCTGTATCTACCCCAGCGCTTAGAACAGTGCTCGGCACATAGTAAGCACTTAACAAATACCACCATCACTATTATTATTATCATCATCCACTCAATTCTTTGCTTAGCTCACTTAGCCTTGCTGCCTGAATTTGTGTTTGTATGTGTGTGTGTGTGTGTGTGTGTATACACATGTGTACATGTGTGCATGTACACATATACATTTAGTTTATCTTCATATTCCAAGATGCCACGTCTTAGTGAGCCCTATTAGGGACAAGGACTTTATCCAATTTGACGGCCCTATATCAACCCCTACATCAAAAAGGAAACAGTTTGGCTTAGTGGATAGAGCCCGAGCCTGGGAGTCAGAAGGACCTGGGTTCTGATCCCGGTTCCGCCACTTGTCAGCTGTGTGGCCTTGGGCAAGTCACTTCACTTCCTTGGGCCTCATTTACCTCCTCTGGAAAATGGGGATTAAGATTGTGAGCCCCATGTGGGACAGGGACTGCGTCCAACCCAATTACCTCGTATTTACCTGGCACGTAATAATCGCTTAACGAATACCAGAGATATCATGATTAATAGTAACCCCAGAACTTGGCACAGTGCTTGGCACACAGTAAGCACTTGATTCATAATAGTATAAGATTCCATCCATAGGAGTGTCAGCCTAAGAAAACAGTCTCTTCCACACTATTCAGTCTGAATTATGATAGGACAAAATTTCTAGCCCCTTTCTCCCTCAGGGCGAGGTGTCTATTCCAAATATTGTTGGCGAATCACAAAGGGCACAGCCCAAGATCGCTACTGTCTCTTCAGCAGCCAAGAGACCTACAGGGCGCTTGAGTCTAGCTAGCATGTGAGGAGATAAAGAACTATCTTTCCTCCGGGTCCATGATCAATCAAATCAATCCGTGCTATTCACTGAGCACTTACCGTGTAAAGAACACTGTACTAAGGGCTTGGGAGAGTTTAATATAACAAAATTAGCAGACGTGTCCCTTGATTTGACCTTCCAAGTAAAGGTCCCTCTTAGTGGTCCCCTTTCTGGCCTTTGAACTGAAAATTGAACTTATTCATTCCTTCATTCAACTGAGGGCTTACTACTACTACTAATAATAATGGTGGTATTTGTTAAGCGCTTACTATGCGCAGAGCACCGTTCTAAGCGCTGGGGGAGATACAGGGTCATCAGGTTTTCCCACGTGAGGCTCACAGTCTTAATCCCCATTTCCCAGATGAGGTAACTGAGGCCCAGAAAAGTTAAGTGACTCACCCACAGTCACACAGCTGACAAGTGGCAGAGCTGATATTTGAACCCGTGACCTCTGACTCCCCAGCCCGGGCTCTTGCCACGGAGCCACGCTGTACTGAAAGTTTACGGAGTGCAGAGCACCGTACTAAAGTATAATATAACAGAGTTGGTAGTGACAGCAAGCTTACAGTGTAGAGGACGCCACTCTGGAAGCAGTGTGACCTAGCGGAAGGAGTACGGGCCTGGAAGTCATAGGACGTGGGTTCTAATCCCGACTCCACCTCGTGTCTGCTGGGTGACCTCCACCCCTCTTCTCTAGGCCTCGGTTCCCTCATCTGAAAAGTGGGAATTGAGACTGTGAGCCCCGTGTGGGACAGGGACTGTGCTGACCTGATAGCCTTATACCAACCCCCGGCACCTAGAACAGTATGTAAATTAAGTGTAAACATAAGCTCTTAATAACAGCAGAGATATAAATAAAACAGCAACAGGTATTTTGTCCCCATTTTACAGATGGGGAAACCAAGGCCTAGAGAAGTTAAGTGACTTGGCCAAGGTCACCCAGCAGGCAAGTGGCAGGTTGGGGATTAGAAAGCAGGCCTCTGGACTCTTAAGCCGGTGCTCTGTCCACAAGGCCATGTTGCTTGAAGGAACGGCAATGTAACCAGGCTGGGCCACACTGTGAGTGATGAATATAGTTTTCTAGGGACGAGGCAGGTGTTAATTCTTCACCAGGAAACACAAATCCGGTCGGGTTCGTGGTAGGCAAGGTCCAAGGTCTTGGAAGGTCTAGTGGCTAGAGCACGGGCCTGGGAGTCAGAAGAACCTGGGTTCTAATCTCAGCTCTGCCATTAGTGTGCTGGGTGACCTTGGGCAAGTCACTTCCCTTCCTCTGAACCTCAGATGCCTCATTTGTACAATGGAGATTAACACGGGGAGCCCCATGCGGGATATGGACGGTGTCCCAACTGATTAGTTGGTGTCTACCCCAGTGATTAGTACAGTGCCTGGCACATAGTAAGTGATTAACGAATACCATAATTTTTTTTAAAAAAAGAAATAGGGCTTCAAGAGATTTCAGTTTTTACCGACTATCTGAAGGGTCTAGAAGGATTCTTCTATCCTTGCCCTTTGGTGCTCCTGATTAGCCCAGATGGGCTGGTTCTGAGGATTGGGTGTGGAATCTTCCAGTTTTATATATATATATGTTTATTTATATATATATGTATATATATGTTTATTTATTTAATGGCATTTGCTGTCTTAGCTTGGTTCCTGACAGCAATGCTGGAGAGCTATAATGCATCAAACGATCAATCAATCAATTGTATTCATTTAGCACTTACTGTGTGCAGGGCATCATTCATTCATTCTATCACATTTATTGAGCGCTTACTGTGTGCAGAGCACATTAAGCACTATTTGTGTGCCTAGCACTGTGCTAAGCACTGGGGAAAATACACTATAAACAGGTCAAAGTCCCTGTCCTCCATCATTCAATCAATCGTGTTCACTGAGCGCTTACTGTGTGCGGAGCACGGTACTAAGCGCTTGGGAGAGTATAATACAACAGAGTAGGTGGACAAGTTCCCTGCCCACAGTGCAGTGGATAGAGCCTGGGCCTGGGAGTCCGAAGGTCATGGGTTCTAATCCTGCCTCTGCCATCTGTCTGCTGTGTGACACTGGGTGAATCACTTCACTTCTCCTTTATTCATCCTGCCTCCCATCCCCACAGCACATAGATGTATATATCTGTAATTTATTTATTTATTGATATTAATGTCTGTCTCCCCCTCTAGACTGTGAGCTCGTTGTGGGTAGGAATACGTCCGTTTGTTGTTATACTGTACTCTCCCAAGCGCTTAGTACAATGCTTTGCACACAGTAAGCGCTCAATAAGATTGAATGAATGAATGAACTTTTCTGTGCCTCAGTTACCTCATCTGTAAAATAGGGAATAGGAGTGTGAGCCCATGTGGGACAGGGACTGTGTCCAACCTGATTAACTTGTATCTACTCATTCAGTGGTATTTATTGAGCGCTTACTATGTGCAGAGCACTGTACTAAGCGCTTGGAATGTACAAATCGGTAACAGATAGAGACAGTCCCTGCCCTTTGACGGGCGCACGGTCTAATCGGGGGAGACGGACAAAAACAATAGCAATAAATAGGATCAAGGGGATGAACATCTCATTAAAACAATAGCAAATAAATAGAATCAAGGTGATGTACACCTCATTAACAAAATAAATAGGGTAATGAAGATATATACAGTTGAGGGACGAGTACAGTGCTGAGGGGAGGGGAAAGGAGGGGGGGAGGAGCAGAGGGAGATGGGGGGAAAAGAGGGTTAAGCTGCGGAGAGGTGAAGGGGGGTAGAGGGAGTAGAGGGAGAAGGGGAGCTCAGTCTGGGAAGGCCTCTTGGAGGAGGTGAGTTTTAAGTAGGGTTTTGAAGAGGGAAAGAGAATCAGTTTGGCGGAGGTGAGGAGGGAGGGCGTTCCGGGACCGCGGGAGGATGTGGCCCGGGGGTCAACGGCTGGATAGGCGAGAGCGGGGGACGGCGAGGAGGTGGGCGGCAGAGGAGCGGAGCGTGCGGGGTGGGCGGTGGAAAGAGAGAAGGGAGGAGAGGTAGGAGGGGGCAAGGGGATGGAGAGCCTTGAAGCCTAGAGTGAGAACTCCAGCACTTAGAACAATGGTTGGACCAAAGGAAGCGCTTAACAAGCATCATAATAATAATAATTACTATTTGAAATGATTCCATCTGAACCAAACTTAGAGTACATAAAGATTCATAGATTATACGGCCTTTCCAATCTACTCCTGCCCTCCGGCTTTGAGCATCTTCAATTTTCTCTTCACCACCACCAGATAAGGAAAAAAGTGACACTGTTTACCATCGGTATCGGAATGTATGACGTCAACAAACTGCGCATCTGTGGGATCTAATCTGTCCTCTGGAGGTTTCCCATTGAACAAGGGGCCTGCAGGATCAAGACCTGGAACAAAAGCAGATGGCTTTATGATTCACCCGCAGGAGAATTTTTCTCACCGGAAGATTATTGTTATTCATCATCTGCGCTTGCCACACCACCGTCACACAAATCCTTTAAATCGCTCTCATTCCAACCACAGAAGAGCTGGATTGGCTCCGTTCTGGGGGTCTATAAGGGACGGTATTCATTTTGGAGGACCCCTTTCCTCTTCGGGAGCGTTTAAGTCCCACCCAGAGGAGAGAGTTATCCTGAGAATGAATATCTGCTTTAGAGAACGCATATTTAGATTCTGGAAAGCTTGGGTGAATCAGTTTCCTTTCTGACTACAAGGAAGTAGCCTAAAAGGAAATATGGAAGGAAAACAAAAGCAGGTTGAGTGGAATGTGGATTATCTGAGTCCTTAGCTTTTTCTCTTCCTTCTTCCTAATGTTTTACTCAAGTTTCACTTCTCATTAGTTTCTACTAAAACGTCAGAAGGGCAGAAAGGAAAGATGAAACTCAAGGCAAATACCAAACCTAGTTAGCAGATCTCAGACGCGGTATTCATTCATTTGATCGTAGTCACTGAGCGCTTACTGTGTGCAGAGCACTGTACTTAGAGCTTGGGAAAGTACAATAAAACAATCAACAGACACAGTCCCTGCCCAGACGAGCTTACGGAGGGATCCAAATGGAGGAAAAAATGTGCTGTCAGAACAACGTAATCAAATCACTCCAGTCACCGATATTAACGACGGCGGCTGATCTCTGTTGGACGTTTCCCACAAATACGACTGAATAAATTCCCTTCAGGCCCGTGAACGTTAGAGCCCCTTCAAATATCTAAGGAATCGAGAGGTGAATTTCTGGCTTTGAAGAGGCCATGGGGTAAGCGAAGAGGTTAAATAGGGGTTCTTATTTGTGAATTTCATTGTTTTTCTATTAGTTACGCTAGGAACAGTGGTTATTATTAGTTTTTTATTATTATCACGCTATTTGTTAAAGTGCTTATTATGCGTCAAGCACTCGTCTAAGTACTGGGGTAGGCACAGGTTAATTAGGTTGAACACTCTGTCCCACATTCAGATCCCAGCCTAACTCGGAGGGACAACAGGAGAACGGGCCTTAAATCCCCATTTTAGAGTTGAGGAAACAAAGGCCAAGAGAAGTTCGGTGAGATTCCGCCACTCGTCTGCAGTGTGACCTTGGCCAAGCCATTTAACTTCTCTGTGCCTCAGTTACCTCATCTGTAAAATAGAGATTAAATCCTTCTCTCTCCAACTCAAACTACGAGCCCCAGGGTTGGACAGGGGACTACGTTCAACCTGATTATCTTGTATCAATCCCAGCCCATGGTACATAGAGAAGCAGCTGGGCTCAGTGGAAAGTCGCCTGGGCTTGCGAGTCACAGGTCAGCTTGGCTCAGTGGAAAGAGCACGGGCTTTGGAGTCAGAGGTCATGGGTTCGAATCCCGGCTCGGCCGCTTGTCAGCTGTGTGACTTTGGGCAAGTTACTTAACTTCTCTGTGCCTCAGTTACCTCATCTGTAAAATGAGGATTAAGACTGTCAGCCCCACATGGGACAACCTGATTCCCCTGTGTCTACCCCAGCGCTTAGAACAGTGCTCGGCACATAGTTAGCGCTTAACAAATACCAACATTATTATTATTATTATTATTAGGTCATGGGTTTGAATCCCGGCTCCGCCACTTCTCAGCTGCGTGATCTTGGGCAAGTCACTTCACTTCTCTCTGCCTCAGTTACCTCATCTGGAAAATGGGGATGAAGACTGTGAGCCCTACATGCGGTAACCTGATGTCCTTGTATCTACCCCAGCGCTTAGAACAGTGCTTGGCACATAGTAAGCACTTACCAAATACGAACATGATTATTATTACACTGTCTAGTACAAAGTAAGCACATAACAAGTGATCTTTTAAAAGTATTAATAATGATGGTATTTGTTAATAATAATAATTGTGGTATTTGTTAAGCGCTCCCTATGTGCCAAGCACTGTACTAAGCACTGGGGTGGATACCAGCAAATCAGGTTGGACACAGTCCCTATCTCATGTGGGGCTCACAGTCTCAATCCCCATTTTACAGATGAGGTCACTGAGGCCCAGAGAATAATAATAATAATAATAATGTTGGTATTTGTTAAGTGCTTATTATGTGCCAAGCACTGTTCTAAGCGCTGGGGTAGATACAAAGTAATCAGGTTGTGCCACATAGGGCTCCCAGTCTTCATCCCCATTTTCCAGAAGAGATAACTGAGGCACAGAGAAGTGAATTGACTTGCCCAAGGTCACGCAGCAGACAGGTGGCAAAGCCGGAATTAGAACCCACAACCTCTGACTTCCAAGCCCGTGCTCTTGCCACTTGGCCATGCTGCTTCTAATTTCCACTAGGCCCGACAGCTCTTCTAGTAGGTGAACGAAGGAAGATTCTCCAGATCGATTAATTCCCTCTCAATACCAATTCTTCATCGTAAGCTGCTCTCGCTTTCTTGTGGCAGTCCTTTCTCTCCTCATAAATTTTACTCCTCCCTGAATTTCTTCCAGCTCCCCTTCAGTTTCTCTCTCCTTTAATTCCCCAGAGGAAGGAGAAGATGACGGGAATCTCCACCCTCAGCTGGGGTAAGGAGCATTACTCCAAATGTCCGTGTGTAATCACAGCTCTTTAAAAGAATGTCCCACAGGCAAACTTTTTTCCTGGAAAAGCCTCCTGACTAAAGCTCCGCACTTAAACCAGGACAGAAAAGTCCCACTTTCATTCAGTTGTATTTATTGAGCGCTTACTATGTGCAGAGCACTGTACTAAGCACTTGGGAGAGTATAATATAACAATAAACAGACACATTCCCTGCCCACAACGAGCTTATAGTTCTAAGTCTACAGTCTACAGTTGCTTATTCTAACCCATGAGAAAGGATGCGTATCAAATCTAAAAATAATCTCTGGGTTACGCAAATTAGGCATCAATTCTTGGGTCAGTACATTTCTGCCACTTTTTTCGTACTGTCGAATATATGCGGATGTCAAGAAGTCGCGTGGCTCAGCGGAAAGAGTCCGGGCTTGGGAGTCAGAGGTCATGGGTTCGAATCCCAGCTCTGCCACCTGTCAGCTGTGTGACAGTGGGCAAGTGACTTCACTTTTCTGGGCCTCAGTTACCTCATCTGAAAATGGGGATTAATCGTGAGCCTCACGTGGGACAACCTGATTACCCTGTATCTACCCCAGTGCTTAGAACAGTGCTCTGCATATAGTAAGCGCGTAACAAATACCAACATTATTATTATTATTGAGGCAGCGTGGTCTAGTGGATAAGGCGTAGGCCCGGCAGTTGGAAGGATCAGGGTTCTAATCATGGCTCCACCACATATCAATCAATCTTCTAAATTGAGAAGTTACTGGGTGCAGAACACTGTACTGAACTCGTGGGAGAGTCTTGTCTTATGCCGTCGAGTTGTCTGCGACCCATAGCGACGCCGTGGACACTTCTCTCCCAGAGGGCCCCACCTCCATCTGCAACCATTCTGGTAGTGAATCCAGAGAGTTTTCTTGATTAAAATATGGAAGTGGTTGACCATTGCCTTCTTCCACGTAGTAAACTCAAGCCTCCTCCCTTGACTATCTCCCATTTCCTGCTGCCCAGCACAGGGGAGTTTTGACTTGTAGCAGATGGTTTTCCACTCGCTAGCCACTGCCCAAGCTAGGAGTGGAATGGAGAGGCCTCTGCTTGACTCTCCCTCCCGTAGCCGAGACTGGTAGAGGACTGGAAACTCTCCAGGTGTCACCCTCAGAGGGGCTTGGGAGAGTACGATATAATAAAATAACGGACACATTCCCTGCTCAAAGCGAGTTTAGTCTAGAGACTGTATCTGCTGTGTGGCCTTGGGCAAGTAACTTCACTCTTCAGTGCCTCAGTTACCTCATCTGTAAAATGGGGATTAAGAGACTGTGAGCCACGTGCGGGACATGGACTCTGTCCAAGCTGATGAACTTGTATCAGCACCAGTGGTATTTGTATTTGGTATCGTTAAGCATTACATATGTGCCGGGCACTGTATTAAACACTGGTGTACTTCGTAGTTTGGCTCAGTGGAAAGAGCCCGGGCTTGGGAGTCAGAGGTCATGGGTTCGAATCCCAGCTCTGCCACTTGTCAGCTTGTGACTGTGGGCAAGTCCCTTAACCTATTTGTGCCTCGCTACCTCATCTGTAAAATGGGGATGAAGACTGTGAGCCTTACATGGGACAACCTGATCACCCTGTATCTCCCCCAGCGCTTAGAACAGTGCTCTGCACATAGTCAGCGCTTAACAAATACCAACAATATCAATATATAATATTTAATAAGTGCCAGGCACTGTATTAAAGTATACCAGTGTTTAATACAGTGCCTGGCACTTATTAAATACGAAGTGCTTACCAAATACCAAAAGTACCACTTCAGTTTTCAACCTGACTCAGATGCAGGGGTTTTGAGTCACTCGCCAAAGTAGATGCTGGGACGGGGTGTCAAGAAGGATTTATTTGAATTTTATTTCTTCCCTCCCTGTCCTGATAGAGCAAGAGATGGGAGAAGGAGAAACGGAGGGTCTGGATAGAATCTAAGTGAAATCTAAGCGAATCTAAGGGAAAACAGACAAAAGCAGAGAGGCTCTGGACCAGATGTGGGGAGGGAAGAAGGGGTTGCTAGATGACAGTGAAACCCCGCTGCTTGCCGGGGAACGATGAATTAAGGCCAAAACCCGTGAAAATCGGTCAAGTCAGATAGCCGGGGACTCATCTCGAATACGTTACCTGTAATTCTCCCTAGTGTACCGTTATACATCTGTCCAACAAATCCAGATATGTGTGCACCGAGACTTACTCCAATCATGTAAATGGAATCAAGAGATGCTCCGTCTTTCTGTAATTTCAAGAGAAGTTTTAGTTTCATGTTTTAGAAGTAGTGCGAATGTCCGATATCATCAGCAGTGGAATGTCCCCTTCCCCTCCCCACAGCACTTGTGTATCTTTGTATATATTATTTACTACTGTATCTATTTTATTAATGATGTGTCTAGATCTATGATTCTATTCATCTATTTTGATGGTATTAATGCCTGACTACTTGTTTCGTTTTGCTGTCTGTCTCCCCCTTTTAGACTGTGAGCCAATTGTTGGGCAGGGATTGTCTCTATCTGTTGCCGAATTGTACATTTCAAGCGCTTAGTACGGTGCTCTGCACATAGTAAGCGCTCAATAAATGTTATTGAATGAATGAATGAATGAATGAATGAATGAGCACTTACTGAGGACAGGGCACTGTACTGAGCGCTTGGGAGGGACACTACAACAGAGTTGAGAGGCACATTCCAGCCTGTAGTGTAGAAAGCCAGCAGAGCGCAATGTCTAGAGCCCGGGCCTCGGAGTCAGAAGGTCATGGGTTCTAATCCCGACTCCACCCCTTGTCTGCTATGTGACCCTGGGCAAGTCACTTTACTTTTCTGTGCCTGAGGATTGACGATTGAGACTGTGATACCCATGTGGGACATGTGTCCAATTCGATTATCCATCCCAGTGCTTAGTACAGTGGGGAAGCAGCGTGGCTCAGTGGAAAAGAGCGTGGGCTTCGGAGTCAGAAGTCATGAGTTCGACTCCCGGCTCTGCCACTTGTCAGCTGTGTGACTGTGGGCGAGTCACTTCACTTCTCTGGGCCTCAGTTCCCTCATCTGTAAAATGGGGATTAAGACCGTGAGCCTCACGTGGGACCACCTGGTGACCCTGTATCTCCCCCAGCGCTTAGAACAGTGCTCTGCACATAGTAAGCGCTTAACAAATACCAACATTATTATTACAGTACCCGGCACACAGTAAGCGCTTAATAAATACCACATTTATCATTATGAGAGGATCGTGGGGGAACCTCATCTCTGTCGCCTGAGCGATTTTGGATGATTCCACTTCCCTTTCTCCTCGTTCGCACCCCATAATCCCCCTCATCACAGCTATCTTTTCTCCTTTGACGCTAAAGACAAAGCCTTTCACTCGAGAGCTACTTGACAAACTGCCTTCCTCCTATACAGGTTATTCCACTTCTGAGGTGGGACTGTGGGATGCGAAAGAGGGAGAGGCGGCGAAGTGGAAAAATAGGACAGTGATCCATGTGATGTTGGGCAGAGTGTGAGGGCGGAGTAGGGAATGAGTCAAAATAATAATAATAATGTTGGTATTTGTTAAGCGCTGACTATGTGCAGAGCACTGTTCTAAGCGCTGGGGGAGATACAGGGTGATCAGGTTGTCCCATGTAAGGCTCACAGTCTTCATCCCCATTTTACAGATGAGGTAGCGAGGCACAAATAGGTTAAGGGACTTGCCCACAGTCACAAGCTGACAAGTGGCAGAGCTGGGATTCGAATCCATGACCTCTGACTCCCAAGCCCGGGCTCTTTCCACTGAGCCACGCTGCTCCTCTAAGCCAGGAAGAACGCAATCTGCTGTCTTCTCCTCCAGGAAGGGAGTGGTTGGGAAGAGGAAGGGCCCTGAGCCCTGGGTCTGGAAGGGCCGTGCCGAGAAGAACGGCTAGGACACGGACCGAGGAGTCAGAGGACCCGGGTTCTAATCCCGGCTCCGCCACCTGCCTGTTGTGTGATCTTGGGCAAGTCACCTCACTTCTCTGTGCTTCAGTTACCTCGTCGGTAAAATGGAGACTGAGACTGTGAGCCCCGTGTGGGACATGGACTGTGTCCAACCTGGTTAGCTTGGACCTATCCCAGCGCTTAGTAGAGTGCCTGGAACATAGTAAGCGCTTAACAAATCCCGTAAAAAAGAGAGGGGTGAATGTAGCTGTCGATACATGCTCTTAACGGGAAGGGGAAAGGAGGCTAAAAGGCTTGTGAAGCCTATGGCAGACACAGCAGGAATAATAATAATAATAACTATGGTATTTGTTAAGCGCTCGCTATGTGCCAGGCGCTTTTCTAAGCACGGGGGTGGATACGAGCAAAGCGGGTTGGACCCAGTCCCTGTCCCACGTGGGGCTCACAGCTTCAATCCCTATTTTCCAGATGAGGTAACTGAGGCCCAGAGAAGTAAAGCGACTTGCCCTAGGTCACACAGCAGACAAGTGGCAGAGGTCGGATCAGAACCCTTGACCTTCTGCTTCCCAGGCCCGGGCTCTAGCCCTGTGCCATGCCGCAATCAATCAGTCAATCGATGGATGGTATTTATTGAGTGCTTATTGCGTGCAGAGCACTGTATTAAGCGCCTGGAGGAGTGACCTACAACAGCATCTACAGGCGGCAGGCAGGGAAATCGTAAGCACCACCACAGACTTCCTTCTTATCCATTTTCCTCCCCCCCGCCAGGACTATGGAACCTTTCTAATTCATTTATTCATTCAGTAGTATTTATTGAGCGCTCACTACGTGCAGAGCACTGGACTAAGCGCTTGGAACGGACAATTGGGCCACAGATAGAGACAGTCCCTGCCCACTGACGGGCTCACAGTCTAATGGCCTCCAAGTCCTCGACAATTCTTCCCAGGCTAGAATTCCCACGGACCCGATGGGAAGTTTGCTATTTGGTCAAGGCATGGCGGGGAACAGCCCGGGCCTGCAGGCGACCATCTTTCCTTACCAACATCTGGTCAATTCGTTCCTTCAAGATTTCCGCCACCTTTTTGGTCTTCCCGGAGGCGTGGTGATACACAAACGTCGTGGCCCCGCGATTCCAGTCGACGACGACGATGTTCATGTCCTCCACGGCCAGCAGCAGCCGCACCAGTTCCGCTAACCAGATCGGCGGGGAACCCGTGGGTCTGTAGCCGTGGATGATGAAGGTGGTTCTCCGGGTCACGTTCAGATAGCGGGAAGCCTTGGAGTCGAGCATTTCCGCGCAGTCTGGGTTTTGCCTCGTGTAGAGTAGCTGTTTCACTTTTAGCCCCGTGCCGACGAAGGCGCTGTATATGCTCAGCCTGGTGATGCTGTCACATCTTTCGGCGGGATCTGGAAATAAACAAGGGAAGAAATAAGAGAAGCAGTGGGATCTGAAAATAAAGAAGGGAATAAATAAGAGAAGCCGCGTGGTCTAGTGGACAGAGCAAGGGCCCGGGAGTCAGAAGGGCCTGGGTTCTGATCCCAGCTCCTCCACGTGTCTGCTGGGTGACTTTGGGCAGGTCACTTCGCTTCTCTGTGCTTCAGTTACGTCACCTGTAAAATGGGGATAAAGATCGTGAGCCTCAAGTGGGACGGCGATTGTGTCCTATCTGATTATCCTGTGTCTACCCCAGTAATAATAATAATAATAATGTTGGTATTTGTTAAGCGCTAACTATGGGCAGAGCACTGTTCTAAGCGCTGGGGGAGATACAGGGTCATCAGGTTGCCCCACGTGAGGCTCACAGTCTTCATCCCCATTTTCCAGATGAGGTAACTGAGGCACAGAGAAGTGAAGTGACTTGCCCACAGTCAGTCACACAGCTGACAAGTGGCAGAGTCGGGATTCGAACCCACGACCTCTGACTCCCAAGCCCATACTCTTTCCACTGAGCCACGCTGCTGCTCCAGTGCTTAGAATAGTGCTTGGCATACAGTAAGCACTTAAATACCACAGTTGACTTCTTTCCACTACGATGCGACTGACTAGAGTACTCACCACCCCAACTGAATTCAGTTTTCCTGCCTGATATAACTGGCTAAGAAGTGAACAAGGCTGTCCTCATATACACATGGAATACAAGGAAACCAGTGTGGCCCAGTATAAAGAGCAGGAGCCTGGGAGTCAGAAGGTCATGGGTTCTATTCTCGGCTCTGCCACTTGTCTGCTGTGTGACCTTTGGCAAGTCAGCAGTGCGGCTCAGTGGAAAGAGCCCGGGCTTGGGAGTCAGAGGTCATGGGTTCGAATCCCCGCTCTGCCCCT
The DNA here is from genome assembly GCF_004115215.2 of Ornithorhynchus anatinus. NCBI lineage: Eukaryota > Metazoa > Chordata > Mammalia > Monotremata > Ornithorhynchidae > Ornithorhynchus > Ornithorhynchus anatinus. The sequence continues at coordinate 133,935,097 of NC_041728.1, forward strand.
TGTCAGCTGTGTGACTTTGGGCAAGTCACTTCGCTTCTCCAGGCCTCAGTGACCTCATCTGTAAAATGGAGATGAAGACTGTGAGCCTCACGTGGGACAACCTGATTACCCTGTATCTACCCCAGTGCTTAGAACAGTGCTCTGCACATAGTAAGCGTTTAACAAATACCAACATTATTACTTCACTTCTCTAGGCTTCAGTTACCTCTTCTGTAGAAGTAGAAGTCAAAGCAGAGAGAGAGAGAGAGAGAGAGAGATGGTGGAACTTTGGAGCAAAATCACCCCCATCCCCTCTCGCCTCCTGGCCTGAGACAGAATGTTGGTGGCTGCTGGTCGGAAGGAGGAGTAAATAATAAAATTGTTTGGAAAGAAACCCCTGGGAAAGGTAGAATAATAATAATAATCATGGCATTTGTTAAGCGCTTACTATGCGCAAAGCACTGTTCTAAGCGCTGGAGGGGATACAAGGTGATCAGGTTGCCCCACGTGGGGCTCACAGTCTTAATGCCCATTTTACAGATGAGGTAACCGAGGCACAAAGAAGTTAAGTGCCTTCTCCAAAGTTCCACAGCTGGCAAGCGGCGGAGCAGGGATTTGAACCCATGACCTCTGACACCCCAGCCCGATAGAATGCATTTGCGAATCGAGGTGTGACGGCAGGGAGCCATGAGGTGTGTACATATCTGTAATTTATTGATTTATATTAATATCCGTCTCCCTCCCTCTAGACTGTAAGCTCGATTTGGACAGCAATTGTATCAGTTTATCATTATACTGCACTCTTCCAAGTGCTTAGTACAGTGCACTGCACACAGTAAATGCTCAATAAATATGATCGAATTCATGAATGAATGAGGGAGGTGGAAGCCAGAAGCGGAAAGAGTAGCTGTTTCTTTAGCTTTTGCTTGTTCCAGCATCTCTCAGGAAGTTCCTCATCATAACAGAGCAAACCTAGTGCCAGGTCAAGGGTCAGCCCTGGGTTGGGGCCCACCGGTGGTGTGAATTAAAATAAAAAAAATAAAGGGTGGTATTTGTTAAGCACTTACTATGTGCAAAGCACTGTTCTAAGCACTGGGGGATACAAGGTGATCACTTCGTCCCACCTGGGGCTCAGATTTTTAATCCCCATTTTACAGATGAGGTCACTGAGGCACAGCGAAGTGAAGTGACTTGCCCAAAGTCACACAGCTGGCAAGCGGCGGAGCCGGGATTAGAACCCACAGCCTCTGACTCCCAAGCCCGGGCTCTTTCCACTGAGCCACGCTGCTTCTCTGGCACAGGAGGCAATCCCGCTGGAGTCTAGGGAGGCTCAAAGGCGCTTCATTTTTTGGAATTGGAGCATTTCCTAGTGTAAGGAGACGTGTTCCCTCTAGACATGGCGTAGTGGAAAGAGCACGGGCCTGGAGTCAGAAGGTCGTAGGTTCCCAGGTCCGCTACATGTCTGGTGTGTGCTCTTGGGCAAATCACTTCACTTTTCAGGGCCTCAGTGATCGCATCTGGAAATTGGGGATTGAGACTGTGAGCCCCATGTGGAACAGAGACTGTGTCCAACCTGATCTGCTTGTATCCATCCCTGCACTTAGTACGGTGCCTGGCACATGGTAAGCGTTTAACAAAAGTCATAATCAATAATAAATAAATAGACTGTAAGCTCACTGGGGGCAAGGGATGTGACTGGCAACTCTGTTGCATTGTACTCTCCCAAGCATTTAGTACAGTGCTCTGCACATAGTATGTACTCAGTAAGTACCACTGACGATGCTGCTGATGGTGCTGACTATTTGTTTTGTTTTGCTGTCTCCCCCTTTTAGACCGTGAGCCCGTCGTTGGGCAGGGATTGTCTCCATCTGTTGCCAAATTGTACATTCCAAGCGGTTAGTACAGTGCTCTGCACACAGTAAGCGCTCAATAAATACATTTGAATGAATGAATGATGATCCCTGAAGTCTGATACACTGGGTTTTTTTTAGGGCATCTGTTAAGCATTTTCTTTATGCCAAGCACCGTACTAAGCTCTGGGGTAATTACAAGCTAACAAGGTTGGACACAGTCTACGTCCCACATGGGGCTCACAGTCTCTTAATCCCCATTTTACAGATGAGGGAACGCAGGCCGAGAAGTGAAGCGACTCGTCCGAGGTCACACAGCGGACAAGGGGCCGAGCGGGGATTAGAACCCAGGCCCTTCTGACTCCCAGGCCCCTGCTCTTTCCACTAGGTCACCCCGGATTCCTCTTCTTCCCAGTGTATAGGAGCCTCGTTCACCTCTCAGCCAGTTGTATCGGGCAGGTAAACTGAGGTCCCTGAACTTAGCTGGACCGATGAGTAATCGAGTCAGGCCCGTCGCCGTGGAACGAAGTCATCTGTCGTTCCGGAGACGCCCTGTTCCGCCGTACCTTCATCCACTCATCCATTTGGGCTGCTATTGGATCTCATCATCCCTAAATCATTGGATAATTCCTGAACCTCCCCAACTCCAAACTACCACCGTCCAACCACAACCTCCTGGCCTGCCAATTTATCCCCCACCCGGCAACACTGTTCCCTCCCCGCCTGGGAGAACGTGGACCGTGTTATTCATTTAATTGATTTAGTAGTATTTCATTCATTCAGTAGTATTTATCGAGCGCTTCCTATGTGCAAAGCACTGTACTAAGCTCTTGGAATGTACAATTCAGCAACAGATAGAGACGATCTCTGTCCAATAATGGGCTCACGGTCTCAACGTATTTATTGAACACTTACTGTGTGCACTGTACTAAACGCTGGGACGATACAACAATAAACAGACACGTTCTCAACCACAATGAGCTTACAGTCTACAGTCTAGTGCCGAACCTGATTATCTTGTTTCTACCCAAGTGCTTAGTAATAATAATAATTAAATTGGTATTTGTTAAGCGCTTACCATGTGCAGAGCACTGTCCTAAGCGCTGGGGGAGATACAGGGTAAGCAGGTTGTCCCACGTGAGGCTCACAGTGAATCCCCATTTTACAGATGAGGTACTGAGGCCCAGAGAAGTGAAGTGACTCGCCCACTGTCACACAGCTGACAAGTGGCAGAGCCGGGAGTCAAACCCATGCCCTCTGACTCGCAAGCCCAGGCTCTTTCCACTGAGCCACGCTGCTGTACAGTGTCTGATACGTAGCTCGCCTCCTCCTACCTCACCTCACTGATCTCCTACTCCAGCCCAGCCCACACTCCTCTAGTGCCAGCTTATTCACTGGGCCCCGATCTTTGTCTATCTTGCCGCCGACCCCTTTCCCACATCCTGCCCCGAGCCTGGGACTCCCTCCCCCTCTATATAAGCCAGACCGTAACTCTCCCTCACCTTCAAAGCATTATTAAGATCACATCTCCTCCAAGAGGCCTTCCCCGTTAAGCCCTCTTTTCCCCGGCTCGCTTTCCCTTCTGCGTCAGCCACGCACTCGGATCTGTGACCTTTGGGCATTTGCCATTTGCCCCACCCCAACCCTACAACACTTATGTACATATCTTTAAGTTAAACATTACAAAGTACTTATTTATTCATATTAATGCCTGTCTCCCCCTGTAGACTGTAAGCTCATTAGGGGCAGGGATTCATTCACTCATTCAATGGTATTTATTGAGCGCTTACTGTGTGCAGAGCACTGTACTAAGCGCTTGGAATGTACAATTCGGTAACGGATAGAGACAATCCTTGCTCACAGTCTAATCGGGGAAGACAGACGGCAGAGCAAAACAGAACGAAACAAAAACAAGACAACATTATCATGATAAATAGAATCAAGGGGATGTACACCTCATTAACAAAATAAAGAGGGTGATAAAAATATATATACAAATGAACATAGTGCTGAGGGGAGGGGAAGGAGGAGGGGGAGGAGCAGAGGGAAAGGGGATCGGTGCCTAATTCTGTTGTACTCCCCCAAGAGCTTAGTAAGGTGCTCTGCACATAGTAAGTGCTCGGTAAATACCACTGTTTGATTGGCACATAGTAAGCGCTTAACAAATACCACAATTAGCATTATTATCATTATCATTTTTCTAAAACATCATTCTGCATACTTCTCCCGACTCTTCAAACCCTCTAATATTTGACCATCTATTTCCAAATCAAACACCGATCACTGGCTTTCAAGCACTTACTAACTCATTTTGGACAGGCAATATGTCTCCCAACTCTGTAATACTGTACTCTCCTTGGAGCTTAGCACAGTACTCTGAACAGAGTAAGCGTCACTGATGGATCGATCAGCTCTATCCCTCTTATTTTTCCACCCTTTTTTCCCACTACACTCCAGCTCTCACTCCCTGTTCCTTTCAAGCTCTCCTTCTCGCTGGATCTCATTTTCAACTCTGCCTCCAATTCCTTGCTTATGCCCTCTCTCCCTCCCTCCCTCTTCAAATCCCACAAGCTACAGCCATCTCCATCTTCAACGTCTTTCTGAAGTCCTTCCTCTTCTGGGTAGCCTTTTCTGATTCATTTTTCTTCTCAAACCATCCCAACTACCCACCTCTGAACTTTTAGACCGACTCTGTTTTATGCATTCACAACTCCGTGGAGCATTTCTGAAATGCAGACTTCCATTTTCTACTATTTAAGCCCTTACCTTTTTTTTTTTTAACCGTATTTGTTAAGCACTTACTATGTGTCAAACACGGTTCTAAGCCCTGGGGCCTCATCTTGTCTTTTGCTGTCGAGTCGTTTCCCACCTTTAGCGACACCATGGACACATCTCTCCCACAACGCCCTGCTCTCCATCTGCAATCGTTCTGGTAGTGGATCCGTAGAATTTTCTTGGTAAAAATACAGAAGTGGTTGACCAGTGTCGCCATCCGCGCAGTCAACTTGAGTCTCCGCCCTCGACTCTCTCCCGTGCCGCTGCTGCCCAGCACAGGGGAGTTTTGACTTGTAGCAGATGGCCTTCCACTGGCTAGCCACTGCCCCAGCTAGGAATGGAATGGACAGGCCTCTGCCTGACTCTCCGTCCCGTAGTCGAGACTGGTAGAGGACTGGAAACACTCCAAGTGTTGTCCCTGAGATGGGACAGGGACTGTGTCCAACCCGATTTGCTTGTATCAGCCCCGGCATTCAGACCATTCATTCAATTGATTCAATCGAATTTATTGAACACTTACTTTGTGCAGAGCACTGTACTAAGTGCTTGGAAAGTACCATTCAGCAACTCACCAGTGCCTGGTACATTCATTCATTCATTCAATCGTATTTATTGAGTGCTTACTCTGTGCAGAGCACTGTACTAGTTAATTGGGCCACGTATGGTCCCTCTCCGACAAGGCGCTTCCAGTCTTAAGTAGGAGGGAGAACAAATAGTGAAGCCTCATTTTATAATTGAGGAAACTGAGACCTTGGAACTTGAAACTGAGTCCATCCTTCCACTTGTCCATCATCTTTCCATTCTCTTTTTCCTCCTTCCTAATTATTTTGTGTCTGTCTTCCTTGCTAGATCATAAGCTCCTAATTGTGTCTCCTAATTTTATTGTATCCTCCCAAGCACTTAGAGAAGCAACAGGGCCTAGTGGAAAGAGCGCAGGACTAGAAGTCTGGAGACCTTGGTAATAATCCCAGTTCCATCACTTGTTTGCTATGTGAGTTTGAGCAAATCATTTAATTTCCCTGTGCTGCAGTTTCCTCATTTGTAAAATGGGAAGGAAATACTTGTTCTCCCTCCACCTTGGACTGTGAGTCCCAGGTGAGATGGGGACTGTGTCAGCCCTGATTACTTTGTATCTACCCCAGTGCTTAATACAGTCCTTGATAAATAGTAGGTATTAAACAAATACTACAAAATACACCACCCTGTACATAGTATGTGCTCAGTAAATATAGTAAATTTTTAAGATTGGTCGATTAGAGAGTCTAGAGAATCGAGGTGGGATCAAGGTCCGTGAAGCAGTTTTCTTTCGATTTTCTTTCATTCATTCATCCAATCGTATTTTTTGAGAGCTTACTGTGTGCAGAACACTGTACAAAGTGCTGGGAAAGTATAATTCGGGCTTGGTTGAAAATTTTGGGTCGCTTAATGGTGATTTTTTTCAAAGTATTTTTTAAAAAGGTTGAATTTTTGTTTGGTCTTCCTCCTTCAGATTGCAACTTCCTTAGAGGCAGGGAAAATAAAACCTTTATAGCTTTTCCAGGGTCTGCTACAATGCTCTGCAGTCTACAAGTCCCTAATTAAAAGGACAGTTCTGACAGAGAGGCAGCGTGGCCTAGTGGAAAGAGCACGGGCCTGGAAGTCAGAGGACCTGGGTTCCAAACCCGGCTCTGCCAAATGCTTGCTTTGTGACCTTGAGCAAGCCACTTAACTTCTCTGTGCCTCATTTCGCCTGTTCTCCTTCTTACTTAGACTGCGAACCCTATGTGGGACAGGGACTGTGTCCTATTTGATTTAACTTGTACCTACCCCAAAACTTAGAACAGTCCTTGACACGTAGTAAGTGTTTAACAAATACCCTCAGCGGCAACATGGTGTAGTGGATAGAGCATGGGTCAGGGAGTCAGAAGGTCATGCATTCTAATCCTGGCTCTCCCCACCTATCTGCTGTGTAGCCTTGGGCAGTCACTTCACTTCTCTGTGCCTCATTTACCTTATCTGTAAAATGGGAATTAAGACTGTGAGCCCCATGCAGGGACTGTGTACAACCCGAATAGATTGTAACAGCCCCGGCATTCAGACCATTCATTCAATTGATTCAATCCATATTTATTGAACACTTACTGTGTGCAGAGCACTGTACTAAGTGCTTGGAAAGTACAACTCAGCAACTCACCAGTGCCTGGTACATTCATTCATTCGATCGTATTTATTGAGTGCTTACTGTGTGCAGAGCACTGTACTAAGCGCTTGGAATGTACAATTTGGCAACAGATAGAGACAGTCCCTGCACAACAAAGGGCTCACAGTCTAAAAGGAGGAGACAGACAGCAAAACAAAACAAGTAGTCAGACATCAGTACCAGCAAAATAGATAAATAGAACCATAGATATATACACATCATTAATAAAATAAATAGAGCAATAAATATGTACAAATATATACAAGTGCTGTGGGGTGGATAGGGAGGGGGGTAGAGCAGAGGGAGGGAGTAGAGGGAATAGGGAGGGGAGGAGGAGCAGAGGGAAAGGGAGGGTTCAGTCTGGGAAGGCCTCCCGGAGGAGGTGAGCTCTCAGTAGGGCTTTGAAGAGGGAAAGAGAGTTAGTTTGGAGGAGGTGAGGACGGAGGGCATTCCAGGTCAGCGGGAGGACGTGGCCCAGGGGTCGACGGCGGGATAGGTGAGAACGGGGGACGGTGAGGAGGTGAATGGCAGGGGAGCGGAGTGTGCGGGCTGGGCTGGAGAATGAGAGAAGGGAGCTGAGGTAGGAGGAGGCAAGGGGATGGAGACCTTTGAAACCAAGAGTGAGGAGTTTCTGATGAACAGAAAAGGAGGCTAAGGATTAACCCTTTTTTGATGGCATTAACTGCTTACTATGTGACAAGCACTGTTCTAAGCACTGGGGTAGCTACAAGTCAGTTAGGCTAAATACAGTCCTTGTGTCACATGAGCCTCACAGAGTAAGCAATGTAATTTGTACTAACACTCCATTTTGCCGTAAAGGAAACCGAGGCCCAGAGATAGATTGTATCTATCTTCATATTGTGAATAACAGTAGAATTAGGGAAGCAGCATGGCCTAGTGGATAAAACGTGGACCTGGGTTCTAATCCTGGCTCTACCACTTGTCTTCTGTGCGACCTCAGGTAAGTCATTTCACTTCTCTGGGCCCCAGTTCCCTAATCTGTAAAATGGAATTAAGACCGTGAGCCCCACGGAGGATGGTGTCCAACCCCATTGGCTTGTATTTACCCCAGCGCTTGGAACATAGCCTGCCACATAGTAAGCCCTTAACGAACACCATAAAAAAATGGCTAAGTCCCTCAGAAAGGATGTCAGCTGCTTAAAAGTTTCGAAGCACAGACTTAAGGAGCTCGGGAGAGATTTGGGGGAGGATATTAGGCGCTGAGAAAGGACAGCTTTTGTGAACATCTTGGTTGCTTGGCTATACAAGCGTGGAGAGCATATGAGCAGACGGCTGTGTTCTTTGTCACCGGCTCCCCCGGGCGTCACCATGGGAGAGCCATTCCACGGGGTGTTCTCTCATGCCCAGCTGAGGGAATCGATAGAAGATGGAAGGTAACTGATAGACGGAAGATTAACACACTCCGGACCAGATTCTCAGCCATTCGCAATTGGTACGAGCAGAGGTTCCTTTTCTGATATGCAGCCTATATCCAATCTGATCATCTCATATCTACTCAGGGCTTAGTATTATTATCATTATTATTATTGTGGTTTTTGTTAAGCGCTTGCTATGTGCCAGGCACTGCACTGGGCCCTGAAGTGCTAATCAGGTTGGATACAGTCCCTGTCCCACGTGGGGTTCGAAATCTGAATCCCCATTTCACATTTGAGTTAACAGGCCCAGAGGAAGAGAAGTGACTTGCTCAAGATCTCACAGCTGACGAGTGGCAGAGCTGGGATTGGAACCCGGGTCCTTCTGACTCCCAGGCCCTTGCTCTATCGACTGGGCCACGTTGCTTCTCTGGTATGGCTCAGTGGAAAGAACCTGGGCTTCGAAGTCAGAGGTCATGGGTTCGACTCCCGGCTCTGCCACTTGTCAGCTGTGGGACTGTGGGCAAGTCACTTCACTTCTCTGTGTCTCAGTTCCCTCATCTGTAAAATGGGGATTAACTGTGAGCCTCACGTGGGACAACCTGATTACCCTGTATCTCCTCCAGCGCTTAGAACAGTGCTCTGCACATAGTAAGCACTTAACAAATACCAACATTATTAGTACAGAGGAGGCACTCAGCAAGTGCTTGTTAATGTCATAGTGCCAACTGAGGCTCCAAGGTCTCAAACCCTGTGTGGCTTTTATGTTTGGGAAGGTCCAAAAGTCAGGGTTCCTATTTTTTCTTCTAAGAAGTCTCGTGTATGTGAACGCTGGGTAAGCAAATGATCTGGGCACTGTACCCTGAAGGCCAAATGATCCTGGCAAACTTGGTAGGGCACATTCTGCTCAAGTTGAAGGGCTGAGATGACAGCTTTCACCAGGATAAATAACTGGAATTTAGAAAGACACAAAGGACACTTTTAAGGATCTGTTTTATTTTCTTTCCAAAAAAAAGTAATAGTCTTGATTTCAGGATTTGAATTTGGCTGGTATGGAAGTAGGGAAGGAAGGAAGAAAAGAGGGAGTGAAGGAGATGGGGGTGTGTTTAGGATTCCTTAATATCGTGGGTCCCAGAAGCCAGAATTGGGCAAGGCAGTGTTAAAAAAAAAAGGCCTTCCATCACGTCCTGTCCTAGCCTAGGGTTTGCTCTCCTGCACCTTCATTGCCTGTTTATTGAGCACCGGCTGAAGGGCAGTTCCCATATGGATAAAAAGGCCAGTTAGTGAACTAAAACAAGTTCTGTGGTCTTGAAATCTGTGGCATTGCAGGATTGGTTTGTGGAACAGAAGCCATGTGACCTAATGGATAGAGCACAGATCTGGGAGTCAGAGAACCCGGGTTTCATTCCTGACTCCGCCACTTATCGGCTGTGTCATCGTGGGCAGGTCACTTCACTACCCTCCTCAAGACTGTGAGCTCGTTGTAGGCAGGGTTTGTCACTGTTTATTGCAGTATTGTACTTTCCCAAGCTCCTCATACAGTGTTCTGCACACAGTAAGCGCTTAAGATACTATTGAGTTGAGTTGAGTACATAGGAAGCACTTAACAAATACCATAATTATTATTATTATAGTATTGTACTTTCCCAAGCTCCTCATACAGTGTTCTGCACACAGTAAGCGCTTAAGATGCTATTGAGTTGAGTTGAGTACATAGGAAGCACTTAACAAATACCATAATTATTATTATTATTACTGATAATAATGATTTTCTTCTGACACTTAACACCGGCCTTAGGTTCCCGAGCTCGGTGGGAGAAGAAGCTAGCTGGCCAACCATTATCTCCCTCTACAGAGATCCAGTTTTTAAGCTCTTCATTCCCTGAAGGAATTTTAAGAGTAGGCAGTGTCAATAAAGCAAAAAACTAGGCCATTTTCCTGTCAGGGAAGAGTTATTTCAGTCTAGTTATCTAGAGCCCCTTTCAGCTTGTGCTTCCTGTAGAAACAGAAGCAGTAAGTGAAACTAATTCACCCTTGCAAACCCTCGTAAGCATCCCCTTCCATTCCCTTGCTGCCCCACAGGACCCTTCGAGGGCCTAGTGGATAGATCCAGGGCCCGAGAGTCAGAAGGACCTGTGTTGTAATCCTGGATCCGCCTCTTATCTGCTGGACAAGTCACTTCACTTCTCTGTCCCTAAATTATCTCATCTGTAAAATGGGGATTAAGACCTGGAGCCCCGTGTGGGACAGGGACTGTGTCCATCTGGATTACCTTGTAACTACCCCAGTGCTTAGAACAGTGCCTGGCACATAGTAAGTGTTTAGCAAATGCTGTTTTTTTTAAAAAAGGTCACTTGCTCTATACCTCTGGCAACAGAAAACGGTTAAGAGCTGTCCCCAATTTACATCTTAGCTGGCATAAACTCTGCTGCTTGGGTCACCTTTAAGGAGCTCTTGAAATTCCTCCACCCCTCCAATGCCTTTCCAGTCCAAGGAAAATAAAGTGGTGAGTTTTCTCCACTTTCTGAGCCCAGCTCACCCATTCCATCTTACATTCCACCCTTCACTCCCTGCCTTGCAAAAAAAACACTCTCTGAAAGGTGTGAACATAACTGAAATACTTTATGTATTTGCTCTATGTTTAGGCAGTATTGCTAGGCAAAAGGCAGTTTCAGGCCCGGAACTTTTCATTCATTCATTCAATCATATTTATTGAGTGCTTACTGTGTACTAAGCACCTGGGGGAGTACGATACAGTAATAAACAGATACATTCCCTGCCCATAATGAATTCTGCCAGTCCGGTCTACTGTCAGACATGGTCTCGCATCTCGGCCTCTACAGGCATCTGAGAATCAGTCAATTATCAGTAGTATTTCTTTTTAATGTTGGTATTTGTTAAGCGCTTACTATGTGCCGAGCACTGTTCTAAGCGCTGGGGTAGACATAGGGGAATCAGGTTGTCCCACGTGGGGCTCACAGTCTTCATCCCCATTTTACAGATGAGGGAACTGAGGCCCAGAGAAGTTAAGTGACTTGCCAACAGTCACACAGCTGCCAAGTGGCAGAGCTGGGATTCGAACTCATGAGCCCTGACTCCAAAGCCCGTGCTCTTTCCACTGAGCCACGCTGCTTCTTTTTACCATATTTGTTAAGCACTTACTGTGTTCCAGTCACTGTATTAAGCACCAGGGTAGATAAAGGACAACCAGGTTGGACACAGTCCCTGTCCAACACGGGGCTCGCAATCTTAGTTCCCATTTTCCAGATGAGGTCACTGAGGTCCAGCAAAGTCAAGTGACTTGTCCTAGGCCACACAGCAGACAAGTGGCAGAGCCGGGATCCGAGCCCAGGTCCTTTTAATTCCCAGGCCCGTGCTCTTTCCGCTATTCTTATCGAGTGCTCTCCTATAGCTGGTGCTCTCTGCTGCTATTGCTTCCTGCTGCAGTTTGAAAAATTGGAAATGGAGATTGATATGTGCACAGGCACATCGATCAATAGAATTACCAGGAGAGCTATGGTGTGCAGATCCCTGAACTAAGCACTTAGGAGAGTACGATAAAGTAGACGCAATCCCTGCCTTCAAGGAGCTTACAGTCTTAGTGAGGGAGACAGGCACTAACATCAACTGCGGATAAGGGAAAGCGACAGAGTGTAAAGATTTAAACCTAAGCTCTATCTGCCGAGGGGAGAGAAGATGAAGTAGTGTGGCCTAGTGAAAAGAGCAAGACCTTAGAGGAGTCAGAGGACCTGGGTTAATGTTGGTATTTATTAAGCGCTTACTAGGTGCAGAGCACTGTTCTAAGTGCTGGGGGAGATACAGGGTAATCAGGTTGTCCTACATGAGGCTCACAGTTAATCCCCATTTTACAGATGAGGTAACTGAGGCACAGAGAAGTTAAGTGACTCGCCCACAGTCACACAGCAGACAAGTGGCAGAGCTGGGAGTCGAACCCATGACCTCTGACTCCGAAGCCCGGGCTCTTTCCACTGAGCCACGCTGGGTTCTAATGTTGGCTCTGCCCCATGTCTGCTCTGTGACCTCGGGCAAGTCACTTAATAATAATAATGGTGGTATTTCTTAAGCGCTTACTATGTGCAAAGCACTGTTCTAAGTATTGGGGGGGATACAAGGTGATCAGGTTGTCCCGCGTGGAGCTCACAGTTTTAATCCCCATTTTACAGGTGAGGTAACTGAGGGACAGAGAATAATAATAATAATGTTGGTATTTGTTAAGCGCTTACTATGTGCCAAACACTGTTCTAAGCGCTGGGGTAGACACAGGGGAATCAGGTTGTCCCACGTGAGGCTCACCGTCTTAATCCCCATTTTACAGATGAGGTAACTGAGGCACCGAGAAGTGAAGTGACTTGCCCAAAGTCACACAGCTGGCAAGCGGCAGAGCCGGCATTAGAACCTCTGACCGCTCCCTCCCAAGCCCAGGCTCTTTTCACTGAGCCACGCAGCTTTGGGCCTCAGTTTCCTCAAGAATGATATGAGGATTAAATACCTGTTCTCGCTCCTACTTAGACCGGGATCTCCAGTGTAAGCACTTAGCTACTGTTGCCTGTTTACTTGTTTTGATGTCTGTCTGCCCCACTTCTAGACTGTGAGCCTGCTGTGGGCAGGAATCGTCTCTATTTGTTGCTGAACTCTACTTCCCAAGAGCTGAATGCAGTGCTCTGCACGCAGTAAGCGCTCAGTAAATACAACTGAATGAAATATCATATAAGGAAAAGTTATGGGACGGAAGCTCATCCGTCATTTTCAATGGGAGACTTTGTGATAATGATAATGGCAATAATGATGGCATGTGTTAAGCGCTTACTGTGTGTCAAGCACTTTTCTAAGCGCTGAGGTAGATACCAGCTACTCAGGTTGGACACAGTCCCTGTCTCACATGGAGTTAATCCCCATTTTACAGATAACTGAGGCCCAGAGAAGTGAAGCGACTTGCCCAAGGTCACACAGCAGACAAGTGGTGAGCCAGGATTAGAACCCAGATCCTTCTGACTGACCGGTGCTCTATTCACTTGGCCACGCTGCTTCTTCATCGTCATCATCATCATAAACTCCTGATTCTATTTATTTGCTATTGTTTTAATGAGATGTTCTTCCCCTCGACTCTATTTATTGCCATTGTTCTTGTCTGTCCGTCTCCCCCGATTAGACCGTAAGCCCGTCAAAGGGCAGGGACTGTCTCTATCTGTTACCGATTTGTACATTCCAAGTGCTTAGTACAGTGCTCTGCATATAGTAAGTGTTCAATAAATACTATTGAATGAATGAATGAATGAATGAATGAATGAATAAACATAAAAACACCAAAGAATCCACAAGAAATGGCTTTCTGGGTCAGAACACTGATCCCTACAGCTCTGAATTCTGCAGGGACCTGGACTCCAAAGGACATTTGGGAAGTAGTAGGAGAAATGATCTCATTGACACCTGCTCTTCACAGCGAAGGTTGAATCACCAGTCAATCAATCAGTCGTATGTATTGAGCACCTACTGTGTGCAGAGCACTATGTTGAGGGCTTGGGAGAGTACAACATAACAATGTAACTCGTTGAGGATGGGGAATGGGTCTGTTTATTGTTGTATTCTCCCAAGCGCTCAGTGCAGCATTCTGCACCCAGTAAATGCTCAATAAATACGATTAAATGAATATAACAGAGTTGGTAGACTAAGTTTCTGTTTACATGCTTCTCCATATCGCTTTTGCAGTGCAGCACAGTAAAAGAAGCAGCATGCATGGCTCAGTGGAAAGAGCCCGGGCTTGGGAGTCAGAGGTCATGGGTTCGAGTCCCGGCTCTGCCACTTGGCAGCTGTGTGACTGTGGGCAAGTCACTTCACTTCTCTGTGCCTCAGTTACCTCATCTGTAAAATGGGAGTCCCACGTGGGACAACCTGATCACCCTGTATCTCCCCCAGAACAGTACTCTGCACATAGTAAGCTCTTAACAAACACCAACATTATTATCCAGCGCTTAGAACAGCGCTCTGCCCATAGTAAGCGCTTAACAAATACCAACATTATTATTAAAAGTGTTTGCAGATACTTCAGACGTCTGGTGAAGGACACCGTGGTCCCACAGACAGAACCGAGGGTCAGGAGAGCTGGGAAGGTTCTATTTTTGGCTTGACTGACCTCTGACTCAATGAACAGCCTTGAGCAAGTTACTAGATTTCTCGGCGACTACCTGCTTATCTGTAAGGAATGCTGTGATGATTAATGAGGCCGTGATTATGAAGTGATGCTTCCTTTAAAAATGAAAGCAGCTTCTGGCTAAAAGCAAAGGGTGTTTGCTGGAGCTGAAACAGTAAGTCGGGGCCAATTTATAAATAGCAGTTCGGATCATATCGTTGTGCAGGATTAAAAAAAAAATTAAAATATGGCCAAAACCTGATTTTTCTTATCTTAGTCCGTGTTGATTTGCAGTTTGATCTTAAAATCTGAAGCACGATAGAAATATTGATATGTGTTTCTTCACCAAATAAGATGGGCTTGTGTAACAGTGGAAAATTATAGTTCTCTAATGTTCCAAAAGTTATATTCCTAATGACATCTACTGCAACTTTAGAATGTGCACCTTGTTTCTGAGACCTAAAGTCAACTAAAGCAGAGGTGGAAGTTGCAACATAGATAATATCAAAAACTTACAAAAACATGCAGAACGGGTTTGCAAAGTCTAGCCTATTCTGTGAGTTTATTTAAATTCTTAGAGACGAGACCCTAATCTATTTCATTCAATCTCTTATACTCCAATTACTCCTAAATGCAAGTCGGTAGTTGCTGACTCTAGGGAAAACATTTCTGAGTTGGGTATGATCTTATATTGAGCTCATCTCTAAACTGTGAGGTTTTTGTGGGCAGGAAATGTGCCTGTTGTTGTACTGTACTCTCCCAAGCGCTTAGTACAGTGTTTGAATGCAGGAAGCGCTCCGTAAATACGATTGAATGAATGAATGTTCAGATAGGAAGAAAACTCAATAAGAGTTCAAGGAGGAACTGATTTCTTTGGAAAACAACAGTTCACATTACGAAGACTAAATGTCATCTCTTAAATTAAAAGTGTTCTCTGCTGGGCAGTTCTTTATTAAAGTCATGTCACTTACCGATTGATCAACTCTATTAAATGTCTCCTTGCTCGTTCATTCATTCATTCAATAGTATTTGGTGGAAGATAATCTCCATGGGCAAGAGACAGTCAAGTAGGATTTTTTTGGTTTTCTGTGCAGTTTTTCTCTTGCCCTTGATGATCTTGCTACATATTTCATCAATAAGAATGAAACAATTAGGTGTGATCTTCCTATTCATTCATTCATTCATTCATTCATTCGGATTTATTGAGCACTTACTGTGTGCAGAACACTGTACTAAGTGCTTGGGAGAGTGCAGTGCAACAATAAACAGTCACATTCCCTGCCCACAGTGAACTTACAGTTTGGATGGGTGGAGACAGACAGCAATACAAATAAATAAAATAAAATTACAAATATGTACATAAGTGCCGTGGGACTGGGGGAGGGGAAGGGCAAAGGGAGCAAGTCAGGGTGACATAGAAGGGAATGGGAGATGGAGAAAATGGGGCTTAGTATGGGAAGGCCTCTTGGAGGAGATGGGCCTTCAGGAGGGTTTTGAAGGGAGGGAGAGTCACTGCCCTAAAATCACCCCTGCTCCTCTCCAGTCTCCCCTTCCTCCAACCTCTTCTTTGACTCTCCCATGCTTCCCGGTAGTATCTCAAGAGTAGGTTTCCCACCTCATTTCAGATTCCACGCCTTCCACCTGCGTTTCCAACCCCATCCCTTTGCACCTTATCAAAACAATTGCCCCCTCCCCACAATTTGGGTTGGACAGTCTTCAACCGCACATTTTCCAGTGGCTTTTTCCCCCACTGCTTTCAAACATGCTCACATCTTCCCAATCCTAAAAAAACCCTCCCTTGACCCCACGGCTCCCTCCAGTTATCCTCCCATCTACCTCCTATCATTCCTCTCCAGACTCCTTGAGCGAGTTGTCTATTCCCGCTGTCTCAAATTCCTTTCTTCCAATGCTCTCCTTGACCCCCTCCAATCTGGCTTCCACTCCTTTCAGTCCACAGAAACCGTCCTCTCTAAGGTAGCCAATGACTTCTTCTTGGCAAATCCAACAGTCTCTACTCCATCCTGATCCTTCTTGACCTCTCGGCTGCCTTCAACATTACGGCCTATCCCTTTCTCCTGGGGCTATTATCTAATCTTAGCTTCACTGATACTCTCCTCTCCCAGTTCTCCTCCCATCTCTCTGGCTGCTCATTCTCACTTTCTTTCTTGGCCTCCTCCTCTGCCTCCCACCCTCTCTAACTGTGGGAATCCCTCAAGGTTAAGTTCTGGGTCCTCTTCTATTCTCCATCTACACCCACTCCCTTAGAGAATTTACCGGCTCCCAAGGCTTCAACTAATATCTCTATGCCGATGATTCCCAAATCTACTTCTCCAGCGCTATCTCTCCTTCTCTGCAGTCTCATCCTGCCTACGGGACATCGCTACTTGGATGCCCCACTGACCCCCTCAAACTTAACACATCCAAAACAGAATTCCTCATCTTCATACCGAAGCCCTATCCTCCCCAAGAATTTCCTTTCACTGTAGACAACACCGCCGTCCTCCTAGTCTCGCAGACCCTTAACCTTGGCATGGTCTTTGAGTCGGCTCTGTCATTCAACCGCATATTCAATCTGTCACCAAATCCAATCGGTTCTACCTTCACAACATCTCTAGAATCCGCTCTTTCCTTTCTATCTAATCTGCTACCAAGCTGATCCTAGCAAGTTTTTCCCACCTTGCAAAGCCTCCGCTGATCTCCCTGCCTTCAGTCTCTCCCCACTCCGGTCCATATTTCAGTTGGCCGCCCGGATCATTTTTCTAAAATAAGTTCCCAGTTCCACGTCTCCCCACTCCTTAAAAACCTCCGGCCGTTGACCATTCACTGCTGGCATCAAACAGAAACTCCTCAGCGTCGGCTTGAAAACTTTCACTCAGCTCTCCCCCTCCTACCTTACTTGGCTAATCTCCTACTACAAACCAACCTTCACACTTCCTTCCCCTAATGCCAACCTATTCTCCTTACTTTGACCTTACCTATCCGGCCACCGACCGCAAGCCCACATCCTCCTTCCCCTAGCCTAGAACTCCTTCCCCCTTCAAATCTGTCAGTTAATCATATTACCTTCATTCAGTCGTATTTATTATGCGCTTACTGTGTATAGAGCATTGTACTAAGCGCTTGGAATGTTTATTGAGAGCTTACTGTGTGCAGAGCACTGAACTCAGCACTTGAGAGAGCACCATACAACAATAAACAGGCACATTCCCTGCCCACAATGAGCGTACAGCCTAGGGTCTTCATATCTGTAAGCCCATCAGAGGGCAGGGACCGTCTCTATCTGTTACCGATTTGTCCATTGCAAGCGCTTAGTACAGTGCTCTGAACATAGTAAGTGCTCAATAAATACTATTGAATGAATGAATATCTGACAGACCACCATTCTCCCCCTCTTCAGAGCCCTCACGTCAATAAGCCCTTCCTAAGACCTAATTTCCTCACACAAACCCTCCTCTTTATGTCCCCTGTGGACTCCAATCTGAACCCCTTAAGCATTTGATATTCACCTCACCCTCAGCCCCACAACCCAGACTGAGCCCCCCTTTTCCTCTGCTCCTCTTCCCCGACTCCCTCCCTCTGCTCTACCCCCTCCCTGCCCCACAGCACCAGTGTATATATGTACACGTTTATTACTCTATTTATTTTATTAATGATGTGTATAGATCTATAATTCTATCAATTTATATCAATAATAATAATAATGGTGGTATTTGTTAAGCACTGACTATGTGCAAAGCACTGTTCTAAGCGCTGGGGGGCTACAAGGTGATCAGGTTGTCCCATGTGGGGCTCACAGTCTTAATCCCCATTTTACAGATGAGTTAACTAAGGCACAGAGAAGCGAAGCGACTGCCCAAAGTCACACAGCTGGCAAGCTGCAGAGCCGGGATTAGAACCCATGACCTCTGATTCCCTAGCCCGGGCTTTTTCCACTGAGCCAAGCCGCTTCTCTATGCTATTGGTGCCTGCCTACTTGTTTTGTTTTGCTTTCTGTCTCCCTCCTCCTGACCGTGAGCCCGTTGTTGGGTAGGGATCGTCTCTATTCGTTGCCAAATGTCCTTTCCAAGCGCTTAGTACAGTGCTCTGCACGCAGTAAGCGTTCATAAATACGATTGAATGAACGAATAATGTCCATGTCCTCACACTTTACTATTGTTCCTATCTGGTAATTTATTTTAATGTCTGTCTCCTCCCGGTAGATTGTAAGTTCTCCGTGGGCAGGGATTGTGTCTCTCAACTCTACAACTCTACTATACTGTACTTTCCCCGGTGTTTAGTACAATGCACTGCACACAGTAAGTGCTCAATAAATACCACTGACTGAGTGCCACTAACCCAGACACAGAGAACACACCAATTATAAACGTTAAAAAAAAGCCCAATCTTACTAATTGAAATCAGATCGGGACCGTTAATCTTAATTACTTTTCTTCTGGCTAATTGCCCCCTCCCCCACTTAGTCCCTATCAAGATTCCTGAGGATGACTTAATGAATTAGCTTAATTTGAACAATTTCGGATAGCACCACTTGGAAAGACTAGAGTGTGCGTCAGTGAGTGATGACAGAATCTTAACTGGCTCTATCGGGTGTCGTTTTCGGAGCGAGTTGGGTCAGGATCGCACTGTTCCCCCGATTATTCATTCGATCGTATTTATTGAGCGCTTACTACGTGCCGAGCACTGTACGAAGCGCTTGGAATGTACAGATCGGTAACAGATAGAGACGGTCCCTGCCCTTTGACGGGCTTACGGTCTACCATGAGCCTGTCAGTGGGCAGGGATGGTCTCTATCTGTTGCCAAAGTGTCCATTCCAAGCACGGAGTACAGCGCTCGGCACATAGTAAGCGCTCCATAAATACGATTGAATGAATTGTTTCGGTTCTCTCTCCTTCCTTGGATTCTACACTAGGTCAAGGCTCTTCTCGGGAAGAAGGGTGAACAAAGTCACCCTCCCGGCCTGCGTGCACGGGTGAGTTTCTGGAGTTGCTTCAGAGCAAAACGAGGCACTCCCTGTCCCCGGGGGCTCTGCCTTCATCGCCGCTCTCGATCACTGCCCGCTTGGCTCAGAGGGCAGGCAAGCTTCTGTCACACATCTGGGCTTCCTGCGTGAGAAAACAAGGTTGGTCCAATCTCGGACTTCTCCATTTTACCCCGACAGTTGTTTTCTCACAAGTTACCAGTCTGGTGAACACAGAGACCAGTCTCTTGGGTCTCTAGAAGGAGCACGGCCTAGTAGCGAGGGCACGGACTCGGCAGTCAGAGGACGTGGGTTCTAATCCCCGCTCCGCCACTCGTCTGCTGTGTGACCTCGAGCTGGTCGCTTCACTTCTCTGGGCCTCAGTGACCTCATCTGTAAAATGGGGATTAAGACTGGGAGCCCCATGTGGGACGGGGACTGTGTCCAACCTGATTAGCTGGTATCTACCCCAGCGCTTAGAAAAGTAAAATGGGGATGAAGACGTGGGACGGGGTCCAAACTGATTACCTTGTATCTATCCCAGTGCTTAGAACAGTGCTTGGCACTTAGTAAGAGCTTAACAGAATGGAGAAGCAGCTTTACAGAATGGAGGAGCAGCGTGGCTTAGTGGGCTTGGGAGTCAGAGGATGTGGGTTCTAATTCTGACTCCGCCACTTGTCTGCTGTGTGACCTTGGGCAAGTCACTTCACTTCTAGGTGCCTCAGTTACCTCATCTGTAAAATGGGGATTAAGACTGTGAGCCCCAGGTGGGACGACCTGATTAGCTGGTCTCTACCCCAGTGTTTAGAACAGTGCTTGGCCCATAGTAAGCGCTTAACAAATACCGCCATCATTATTATTATCATTATTATTAATTTACTGCTAAGGGCAGTGTGCCTGCCTGATGTTAGGCACACCTGGTCGCTCTCAATAAGACATACCTCACACAGTTTGCACACACACACAGACACGGAACGCCTCAAACGTACGTTAAAACTGTTTCTGGTCAGATTTAGAATTTTATTTGGTTTGGACTTTTTGTTTTTATTTTCCTAGGTTATTTGGTAGCCTGCATGGAGAAAGGCGGAAATTTGTGAGATGTGAGAATACTCACTCAACCCATCTAAATGTCCATGAGGAAAATACATTGGTCTTTAATATTAATCAATGATGGCAGAATTTTTTAGATCACTGGAGTGCTCCAAAACCCGACAAATATAGGTATATATAAGTATGACATAGATGTACCTATATCATACCCGTAAGCCCGTCAATGGGCAGGGACCGTCTCTATCTGTTGCCGATTTGTACATTCCAAGCACTTAGTACAGTGCTCTGCACATAGTAAGCGCTCAATAAATACTACTGAATGAATGAATACTTATATCTGTGAGCATATACACACACATATATACGCATACGCCCACAAACATCCCCTCTCAGGGTCGCACCTGGAGGGTTTCTAGTACTCTACCAGTGTCGACTACGGGAGGGAGGGTCAAGCGGAGGCCCGTCCATTCCAGTCCTAGCTCGGCCAGTGGCTAGCGAGCGGCAGGCCATCTGCTACAAGTCAAAACTCCCCCGTGCCGGGCAGCAGCGGCACGGGAGAGAGTCGAGGGTGGAGACTCAAGTTGACTGCATGGAAGGCGGCAACGGTCAACCACTTCCGGATTTTGACCAAGAAAACTCTACGGATCCACTACCGGAACGACTGCAGACGGAGGTGGCCCGTTCTGGGAGAGAGGTGTCCGTGGCGTCGCTATGGGTCGGAGACGACTTGGCGGCATAAGACAAGACAATGTTTATACATATATACGTATATATATGCCCACATATACCTACATGCTGGAAATTGGATGGTTCAATTAAAAACCATGGCAACAAAATAAAAACTCAGAGAAGCTCTACCTTTTCAGCTAATTCATCTTTATTTCTTTGCAGTGCATATACATATATTTATACGCACGAATATGGATACACATACATATATGTGTGTACATGCACGTATATAATTGTCCTTTATATTAGAAGGCAGGACCAACGGTGAAGTTCACTTATGAGTGTGCGGCTGAAAGGTTGACTCATTCATTCATTCATTCAGTCAGTCAGTCAATCGTACTTATTGAGCGCTTACTGCGTGCAGAGCACTTTACTAAGCGCTCGGAAAGCGCAATTCGGCAACAAATAGAGACAATCCCTACCCAACAACGGCCTCACAGTCTAGAAGGGGGGAGACAGACCGCAAAACCAAACCAGTCGACAGGCATCAACTGCATCAATATAAATAAATAATGTTGGTATTTGTTAAGCGCTTACTATGTGCAGAGCACCGTTCTCAGCATTAGAATTAGAGATACATACACATCATTAATAAAATAAATAGAATTATAACTCCATATATACACAAGTGCTGTGGGGCGGGGAGGGGGCTAGAGCGGAGGGGGTACTGTCCACACGTTTAGTACAGTGCTCCGCGCACAGTGAGCGCTCAATAAATACGACGCAGGATCCACAGACCCGGCCAAGCTCGCTGTAGGCAGGGATCGTCGTGTCTACCTACACAGTCGGATTATCCTCTCTCAAGTGCTCAGTACACTGCCCTGCACACAGCGGGTACTCAGTAAATACCTTTTATCGAATGGGTACACAAAAAGGCTGACCTTTTCGTTAGTTTGTCGTATCTGGTGTCTGTAGCACCTGCCACTTTATCTCTTTTTCTGCTCTATAATAAAGCCTTATTGCTATATTTATTCAAACATGATAATTCTGCTTCGATTATTCCAAAACATTATACGAAACTCCTCGAGGTCCCACTAAGGTAGATACTCCTTTGATGGTTTTATAGGTATTTAAGCAATGCAGCAGGATTCAATGAATTTGCTCCTGCAATATCTTTTGAGACCCATTTCAGAGCAGTAACAGTCTTTAGAGCACAATGACTCTATTTCTCTCACAGTTCCGGGAGGTAAAATACAGACATTTTTCCTAGGAAATACTGACCCTGATGAAATGGCTAACAGGAATATTTTGATTTTTTTCCTTGGGACAGCTGGAATCTTAGCAATTTCAGCTGTCGTTAACTCCGCTTAGGTTCCAAAAGATGCCTGGTTAGGGCATCACTTAGTAAAATGCAAGTAACTTTACTTGTAGGATTTGTTGATATTCAAAATAGCTTTTGAGCTTCGGACTAAAAATGGAGATGACAGATACATGTCACGATAATGGATTTAGCTTAGTACAGCGCTCTGCACATAGTAGGCGCTCAGTAAATACGATCGAATGAATTTAGCTGCAGAAAAAAAACGACTACCTACCTGCACGTAAATACATTTGAGCGTGCAAACTCCACAGCCTCCAAAAGCCACACAGCCCTTTACGATTAACGGAGAGCGCGCCCCTTGGATTTCAAGCATCTTAAATTTTTTCCCTAACCTTTACCAAACGAGCACTGCCCCCCAAGTCAGTCCGGCATGAAAATAGCCTCATTCTATCTTCTCCGCTCCTTAAGCAACATCCTTCCTCCCAGCCCCAACTCATCTAACCAGTATCCTTCCCGGCGACAGGATGCGACAGACAACCGCGCTCTGAAATGCGGAGAAAAATATTCCAACGGTACCCATCTCGTGTTTTCGGAAAGAGCGAGGAGCAGTTTGGAGGGAGCGGCGTATCTTACCGGACTTCACCGAGCACATCAAACCGATGAAGCAGCACAGCCTCAGCATGTGGAATCGAGATAACAGGCAAGGACTATTCACATGGGAACGGGGACGGTTTCACGGCAGCCTGAGCTCCCTCCGAGCTGTGTCTTAGCTGCTACAATTAAGCCGAACCCAGACTGCCTGTAGGTGTGGTGACAAACAGGAAGTTTCTGGCCAGTGAATGAGTACTGGTCATAAAGCTCTCAAAATTCATAACTCCTCCTCTTCTCAATAAAGACTGAGGTGTTTTCTGCCCTACCGGGTTCTCAGCCCTGTGCTTTTTCAGGGGCATAATTGATGCTTGCAACATGACGAGGTCCAAATACTTCCAATCCTCTGTGGGTGGTTGACTGGTTTGTTTGGCTTGATGTGTCGAAATGAAGGATGGTTTCTTTTTCCGCCCCCATTTTTCTGAAGGGAATAACAAGAACATTGCATTCATTCATTCAGTAGTAGTTATTGAGCGCCTACTATGTGCAGAGCACTGTACTAAGGAATGGACAATTCGGCAACAGATAGAGACGATCCCTGCCCAACGACGGGCTCGCAGTCTAATGATAATAGTAATCACTATGTGCAGAGCACTGTTCTAAGCGCTGGGGAGATACAGGGTAATCAGGTTGTCCCACGTGAGGCTCACCGTCTTCATCCCCATTTTACAGATGAGGGAACTGAGGCACAGAGAAGTGAAGTGACTTGCCCACAGTCACACAGCTGACAAGTGGCGGAGCCGGGATTCGAACCCAAGACCTCTGACTCCCAAGCCCGGCCTCTTTCCACTAAGCCACGCTGGAGACAGAAGGCAGTTGCTTCTGCAGGGGCGGTTACGGAAACGAAGGTCGTTTTTAAGCTGTAAATGGCCCAAAAGGCCAAGTGGCAAATCATTGAGACTATGGGACAGGGACTGTGTCCAACCCGATTTGCTTGTATCCACCCCAGCGCTTAGCACAGTGCCTAGCACATAGGAAGCGCTTAACAAATACCATAATGATGATGATGACGACGATGACTCGACTTTCAAATTAATTTAGCTCTGCAGTGCCTTTAAGAATGCCGCTATAAGTCGATGCGAAACGACGACGCTCGGTACATTTAGTTAAAACACATTTGAAGCAGTGTGGTCTGGTGGAAAGAGTCCAGCCCCGGGAGTCAGAGGACCCGGGTTCTAATCCCGCTCTGCCACCTCTCCGCTGTGTGACCTCACCACTCCTCTGGGCCTCCGTTCCCTCATCTGGAAAATGGGGATTCGAGAGCTGCTCTCCCCACTTAGTCTGTGTGGGACAGGATGATCTTGCATCTACCCAGCAATTCGGGGCCGTGCTCGGCACAAAGTAAGCGCTTAAAAAATACCGCAGTTATTATTAAATTTCCAAACTGTTTTGTGCATGAAGCTTCATCCCCAGAAGACTCTCCCGCTTTAATAGCTTTTTCTATACGATAACATCACGGCAATAAAGTCCCTCACCTACTTGTACACCAGGGGAGAAGAGGCGCAGGCTTGAGAACTCTAAATAAGGAGTTGGGATGCTTTGGCAGTGAAAAAGAGGAGCTTTTTTCCTCCTTTGACTCTGGCTAGCTCCCACCCTATTCTACTCGAGATAAACTAGTCTGGCTACCTTTTGAGAGTTTTAAAACTATTTGGTATGTGATCCTCACAATCTGAAAGGGAGTCACTGCCTTCGAATGTTTCACTTTGTTCCCAATTTCAGTGAGCACTGCAGATCTCGGAATGCCACCCTGTAAAAATAATAATAATAATGTTGGTTTTTGTTAAGCGCTTACTATGGGCAGAGCACTGTTCTAAGCGCTGGGGTGGATACCGGGTCATCAGGTTGGCCCCCGTGGGGCTCGCAGTTAATCCCCATTTTACAGATGAGGTAACTGAGGCCCAGAGAAGTGAAGTGACTCGCCCAGAGTCACACAGCTAAGTGCCGAGCCGGGATTTGAACCCATGACCTCTGATTCCCAGGCCCGGGCTCTTTCCACTGAGCCACGCTGCAGAGACTGTATAGTTGCCCCCCCTTTCCTTCTCCAAGAAAACCAAATATCCATCGAGGGGAATGGAAATATTTTTCTCTAGAATCCCTAGTAATATTACCGTATCTATCATGAGAGGCAGCGTGGCTCAGTGGAAAGAGCCCGGGCTTGGGAGTCAGAGGTCATGGGTGAGAATTCCTGTTCTGCCACTTGTCAGCTGTGTGACTGTGGGCAAGTCACTTCACTTCTCTGGGCCTCAGTTACCTCATCTGTAAATGGGGATGAAGACTGTGAGCCCCACGTGGGACAACCTGATGACCCTGTATCTACCCCAGTGCTTAGAACAGTGCTCTGCACATAGTAAGTGCTTAACAAATACCAACATTATTATTATTACATTATTACATAGGTAGTGATGAGAAGCAGGGTAGTCTAGTGGAAAGAGCATGGGCCTGGGAGTCAGAGGACCTGGATTCTAATCCCAGCTTCGCCACTTATCTGCTGTGGGGTATTGGGTAAGTCGCTTAACTTCTCTGTGCCTTAGTTCCCTCATCTGCAAAATGGGGATTCATTCATTCAACGGCATTTATTGAGCACTCACACAGCACTGTGTGCAGAGCACTCTACTAGGCACTAGGCACTAGGCACTAGGGAGAGCACAACATAATAATAATGTTGGTATTTGTTAAGCGCTTACTATGTGCCGAGCACTGTTCTAAGCGCTGGGGTAGATACAGCGTAATCAGGTTGTCCCACGTGAGGCTCACAGTCTTAATCCCCATTTTACAGCTGAGGTAACTGAGGCACCGAGAATAATAATAATGTTGGTATTTGTTAAGCGCTTACTATGTGCCGAGCACTGTTCTAAGCGCTGGGGTAGATACAGCGTAATCAGGTTGTCCCACGTGAGGCTCACAGTCTTAATCCCCATTTTACAGCTGAGGTAACTGAGGCACCGAGAAGTCAAGTGACTTGCCCAAAGTCACACAGCTGACGGGGGTGAAGTCGGAATTAGAACCCACGACCTCTGACTCCTAAGCCTGTGCTCTTTCCACTGAGCCACACTGCTTCTCCCTCTTAATGATAATAATAATAATGTTGGTATTTGTTAAGCGCTTACTATGTGCCGAGCACTGTTCTAAGCGCTGGGGTAGACACAGGGGAATCAGGTTGTCCCACGTGGGGCTCCCAGTCTTAATCCCCATTTTACAGATGAGGGAAGTGAGGCACAGAAAAGTTAAGTGACTTGCCCACAGTCACACAGTCGACAAGTGACAAGCGCATCGCAAGCACTTAAAAAATACCCCTATTTGACTATTTTTCCTAAAGAGGGACTAGAACTGGGGTTTCCTAAATGCCTTTATCCAACTGATTACGCTTTACTACTATCTTTTGTAAAGTTGAATAGTTTCTGCCCTCCCAGGTGAGAGGTTTGGGTTTTTTTTTTTTTTAATAAATCAGTGGTCCCCAACTGTTTCAATCCCAGAACATTAGGTAATCACCTCTTCAAGACGTAAAGATGTTCAGGAGGGGTGAGAAAGGGTTCTCCCCATTTTGCAAATTAAAATCGAAAGAGAATTGCCTGGTTTGTGTGCCGACCCGCTGGGAGAGATTGAGGAGGCTCAGCCTGGTGATCCCTCCGTCCCCTGCCCCTTCTCCCCATCTGCGTTGCATCAGTGGCGCACAAGATGTGTGTCTGTCTGCGTCTCCTGGCACGCGTGGGGGTCTCTCTGCCTGCCTCCTTGTGTGCATGGGGGTGTCTTGACTGCCTCCTGTGTGTGCGTGTGTTTGTCTCCCTGCATGCGCGTCTATTGGGAAGCAAGGTGGCTTAGTGTGACTGTGGGCAAGTCACTTCACTTCTCTGGGCCTCAGTTACCTCATCTGTAAAAAGGGGATAAAGACTGGGAGCCCCACGTGGGACAACCTGATTCCCCTATGTCTACCCCAGCGCTTAGAGCAGTGCTCTTCGCATAGTAAGCGCTTAACAAATACCAACTTTATTATTAGTGGAAAGAGCCCGGGCTCGGGAGTCAGAGGTTGTGGGTTCGAATCCCACACGACCCCCCGACCCAGGCTGAGCTCCCCTTCTCCCTCTACTCCCTCTACCCCCTCTACCGCCCCCCCTTCACCTCTCCGCAGCTAAACCCTCTTTTCCCCCCATTTCCCTCTGCTCCTCCCCGTCTTCCTTCCTCTCCCCTCAGCACTGTACTCGCCTGCTCGACTGTATATATTTTTATTACCCTATTTATTTTGTTAATGAGATGTACATCGCCTCCATTCTATTTATTTGCTATTGTTTTAATGAGATGTTCACCCCTCAATTCTATTTATTGCTATTCTTCTTGTCTGTCCGTCTCCCCCGATTAGAATGTAAGCCCGTCAGAGGGCAGGGACCGTCTCTATCTGTTGCCGACTTGTTCATTCCAAGTGCTTAGTACAGTGCTCTGCGCATAGTAAGTGCTCAATAAATACTATTGAATGAATGAATGAATGAATGAATGAATGAATGAATGAATGAATCCCAGCTCCGCCACTTGTCAGCTGTGTGACTTTAGGTAAGTCACTTCGCTTCTCTGTGCCTCAGTTCCCTCATCTGTAAAATGGGGATGAGGATGAAGACTGTGAGCCCCACGTGGGACCACCTGATAAGCCTGTATCTACCCCAGCGCTTAGAACAGTGCTCGGCACAAAATAAGCACTTAACAAATACCATCATTATTATTATTCCCGTTGTTGGGTAGGGATCGTGTCTACGTAGGAGAAGCAGCGTGGCTCGGCGGAAAGAGCACGGGCTTTGGAGTCAGAGGTCATGTGTTTGAATCCCGGCTCGGCCACTTGTCAGCTGTGTGACTTTGGGCAAGTTACTTAACTTCTCGGTGCCTCAGTTACCTCATCTGTAAAATGGGGATGAAGACTGTGAGCCCCACGTGGGACAACCTGATTCCTCTGTGTCTACCCCAGCGCTTAGAACAGTGCTCGGCACATAGTAAGCGCTTAACAAATACCAACATTTATTATTATTATTATTATTAAGTTTCCAAGCGCTTAATAATAATAATAATAATAATAAATGTTGGTATTTGTTAAGCGCTTACAACGCACACGGTAAGCGCTCAATCAATACGATCGAATGAACGAATGAATCTGCCTGCCTTTCTCTGCCTGCCTCTTAGTGTATCTCCTGGCATGGGCGTCCATCTGCTTGCCTCCTAGTGCATGTGTCTCTGTCCCTCTGTCTCCGCCTCACCGATGCCCAGATCCACGGAGGCCGGGGAGATCCCTTCAGGCCGCCGGTTCCCGAGAGGCCTGTGAGGTGGAACTGCTAGGTCTCCTCGTCCCTCGGGGGTCCGGCCAGCTGCCCACCCGCCCGCCCGCCTCCTCCCGGGAAAGGAGGGGCCTGGCCCGGCCCTGTCTGAGCCGCGGGGGACCACCACCCGGCCCTCTTCCTCCTCCTCCTCCTTCCCCGCCGGTCCTCGAGGATCTCACGGCCCAGAGGGGGCCGGGGGCCACGGCCCTGCCCTCTTCCTCCTCCTTTTTCTCCTCCTCTCATTCCTCCTCCTCTGGTTCCCCGAGGGTCTCACAGCCCAGAGGGGGCCGGAGGTCACGGCCCTGCTCTCCTCCTCCTTTTCTTCCTCCTCTTCCTCTGGCCCCTGAGGATCTCACAGCTCAGAAGGTGCGAGCTGCCACGGGCTTGCCCCCTTCCTCCTCCTTTTCCTTCTCCTCTTCCTCCCCCTCTGGTCCCCAAGGATCTCACGGCCCAGATGGGGACCAGGGGTCACGGCCCTTCCCTCTTCCTCCTCCTTTTCCTCCTCTCTTCTTCCTCCTCTGGTCCCCAAGGATCTCAGAGTCCAGAGGGGACCAGGGGCCACGGCCATGCCCTCTCCCTCCACTTTTTCTTCCTCCTCCTTCTTCTCCTCTGGTCCCCGAGGATCTCCCAGCCCAGATGGGGACCAGGGGTCACGGCCCTGCCCTCTTCCTCTACTTTTTCTTCCTCCTCCTCCTCCTCCTCTGGTTCCCCTGAATCTCAGCCCAGAGGGGGCCAGAGGCCACAGCCCTGCCTCTTCCTCCTCCTTTTCCTCCTCGTCTTCTTCCTCCTCTGGTCCCCAAGGATCTCAGAGTCCAGAGGGGACCGGGGGCCACGGCCCTGCCCTCTTCCTCCGCCTCTTCTTCCTCCTCCTCCTCCCGCTCGGGTCCCCCAGAATCTCACAACCCAGAGGGGGCCAGAGGCCACGGTCCTTCCCTCTTCCTCCTCCTTTTCCTCCTCTTCTCCTTCCTCCTCTGGTCCCCAAGGATCTCAGAGTCCAGAAGGGACCAGGGGCCACGGCCCTGCCCTCTTCCTTCACCTCTTCTTCTTCTTCCTCCTCCTCCTCCTCCGGTCCCTGAGGATCTCACAACCCAGATGGGGATCAGGGGTCACGGCCCTGCCCTCTCCCTCCACCTCTTCTTCCTCCTCCTTCTTCTCCTCCAGTCCCTGAGCATCTCACAGCCCAGAGGGGACCAGGGGCCAGGGCCCTGCCTTCTTCCTCGGCCTCTTCTTCCTCCTCCTTCTCCTCCTCTGGTCCTCAAGGATCTCCCAGCCCAGATGGGGACCAGGGGCCACGGCCCTGCCCTCTTCCTCCGCCTCTTCTTCCTCCTCCTCCTCCCGCTCTGGTCCCCGAGGATCTCACAACCCAGAGGGGGCCAGAGGCCAGGGCCCTTCCCTCTTCCTCCTCCTTTTCCTCCTCCTCTTCTTCCTCCTCTGGTCCCCAAGGATCTCGGAGTCCAGAGGGGACCAGGAGCCACGGCCCCGTCTCCTTCCTCCGCCTCTTCTTCCTCCTCCTTCTCCTCCTCTGGTCCCCGAGGGTCTCCCGGCCCAGAAGGTGCCAGCTGCCACGGCCCTGCCCCCTTCTTCCTCCTTTTCCTCCTCCTCTTCCTCCCCCTCTGGTCCCCGAGGATCTCCCAGCTCAGATGGGGACCAAGGGTCACGGCCCTGCCCTCTTCCTCCGCCTCTTCTTCCTCCTCCTTCTCCTCCTCTAGTCCCCCAGGATCTCACAGCCCAGGGGGGCCCGGGACCACGGCCCTGCCGTGGCTCAGTGGAAAGAGCCCGGGCTTGGGAGTCAGAGGTCACGGGTTCGAATGCCGGCTCGGCCACTTGTCAGCTGACTGTGGGCAAGTCACTTCACTTCTCTGGGCCTCAGTTCCCTCATCTGGAAAACGGGGATGAAGACTGTGAGCCTCACGCGGGACACCCTCATTCCCCTGTATCTACCCCAGCGCTTCGAACAGTGCTCTGCACGTAGTAAGCGCTTAACAAATACCAACATTATTCTTCTTCCTCCTTTTCCTCCTCCTCTTCTTCCTCCTCCGGTCCCTAAGGATCTCCCAGCCCAGGGGGTCCGGAGGCGAAGGCCCTGCCCTCTTCCTCCTCCTCCTTCCCCCTCCAGTGTCCGAGGATCTCCCGGCCCAGAGGGGCCCAGGGGCCCTGCCCTCGTCCTCCTCCTCCCCGTGATCCCCGTCCTGTCCCGGGGCAAGCCTGGCAGCGCCCGGAGGCAACTGAGGCTGCCGGGGGGAGGAGAGGGAGTAGAACCCAGAGCCCACTCACCCGGGCCATGGCTACCAGGGTCGGGGGTCAGGGTCGGGGGTCAGGGTCGGGGGTCAGGGTCAGGGCCGGGCAGCGCACCGACCTCCCTCCTCCCAGGCCAGGCCGAGGCAGGTGGCCGTGTTGTCCGGGGCGAAGGGCGGGGCTTGACGTCACGCCCTACCTAATTTAATTATACTAATAAGTATTAGTAATAAGTATCAGAGAAGCAGCGGGGCTCAGTGGAAAGAGCCCGGGCTTGGGAGTCAGAGATCACGAGTTCGAATCCCGGCTGGGCCACTTGTCGGCTGGGTGACTGTGGGCGAGTCGCTTCACTTCTCTGGGCCTCAGTTCCCTCATCTGTAAAATGGGGATGAAGACTGTGAGCCTCATGTGGGACAACCTGATGACCCTGTATCTACCCCAGTGCTTAGAACAGTGCGTTGCACATAGTGAGCGCTGAACAAATACCAACATTATTATCATTATCATTATCATTATTATTACGTCGTCCGGAGCGAGGGGAGGGGTTTGGCGTCACACCCTACCTAATTTAATTATACTAATAAGTATTAGTAATTAGTATCAGAGAAGCAGTGCGGCTCAGTGGAAAGAGCCCGGGCTTGGGAGTCAGAGGTCACGGGTTCGAATTCCGGCTCGGCCACTTGTCAGCTGTGTGACTGTGGGCGAGTCGCTTCACTTCTCTGGGCCTCAGTGACCTCATCTGGAAAATGGGGATGAAGACTGGGAGCCCCAAGTGGGACAACCTGATGAACCTGTATCTCCCCCAGCCCTTAGAACAGCGCTCTGCCCCTAGTAAGCGCTGAACAAATACCAACATTACTATTATTATCAATAATGGTATTTGTTGTCGGTTTTGTTTTTGTTTTTAAATGGCATTCGTTAAGCTCTTATTAGATCATGGGTTCGAACCCCGGCTCTGCCAGTTATCTGCTGTATGACCTTGGTCAAGTCACTTTACCTTTCTGGGCCTCAGTTACCTCATCTGGAAAATGGGGGATAAAGACCGTGAGCCCCACGAGGGACGGGGACTGGGTCCAACCAGATTTGCTTGTATCCCCCTCCTTCTTCCCCTCTCCCTCCGCACAGTGCTTAGTCCAGTGCCTGGCACATTTGTTAAGGACTTAAGAAATACTTCATTCATTCATTCATTCATTCATTCGTATTTATTGAGCGCTTACTCTGGGCAGAGCACTGTACTAAGCGCTTGGAATGAACAAGTCGGCAACAGATAGAGACGGTCCCTGCCGTTCGACGGGCTTACGGTCTGATCGGGGGAGACGGACAGACAAAAATCCCACACTTAGAGGAGCAGCATGGCCTGGTGGCAAGAGCACGGACTTGGGAGTCAGAGGATGTGGATTCTAATCTCACCTCTGCCGCTTGTCTACGTGACCTTGGGCAAAGTCACTTCACTTCTCTGTGCCTCCGTTTCCTCATCTGTACAATGGGGATTGAGACTGTGAGCCCCGTGTGGGACGGGGACTGTGCCTGACCCGATTTGCTCGTGTCCACCCCGGCGCTTAGTACAGTGCCTGGCACATAGTAAACGCTTAACAAATACCATAATTGACTGTGAGCCTGTTGTTGGGCAGGGATCGTCTCTCTGTTGCTGAATTGTGCTTTCCAAGTGCTTAATCCAGTGCTCCAAACACAGTAAGTACTCGATAAATATGATCGAATGAATCATGACTCAGTGGGAAGAGCCTGGGCCTGGGAGTCAGAGGTCGTGGGTTCGAATCCCACTTCCGCCACTTGTCTGCTGTGTGACCTTGGGCAAGCCACTTCATTTCTCTGGGCCTCAGTTCCCTCATCTGTCAAATGGGGATGAAGACTGTGAGCTCCGTGTAGGACACCTGATGACCTTGTATCTACCCCAGCGCTTAGCACCTAGTAAGCACTTGACAAATGCCATCATTATTAGTATTACTTAAGTGCTCTGTGCCTCAACTGTCTCATCTGTCAAATGGGGATGAAAACTGTGAGCCCTACATGGGACCACCTGATGACCTTGTATCCCCTCCAGTGCTTAGAACAGTGCTTGGCCCATAGCAAGTGCTTAACAAATACCCTGATTATTATTATTATTATTATTATTATTATTATCATTAATCTCTGGGCCTCAGTTATCTCATCTGTCAAATGGGGATGAAGTCGGTGAGCTCTACATGGGACCACCTGATGCCCTTCTATCTGCCCCAGTGCTTAGAACAGTGCTCGGCCCATAGTAAGCGCTTAGGAACCACCATCATTCTGACGCATGGCTCAGTGGAAAGAGCCTGGGCTTGAGAGTCAGAGGTCATGGGTTCAAATCTTGGCTCAGCCACTTGTCAGCTGTGTGACTGTGGGCAAGTCACTTCGCTTCTCTGGGCCTCAGTGACCTCACCTGTCAAATGGGGATGAAGACGGTGAGCCCCATGTGGGACAACCTGATTACCCTGTATCTACCCCAGCGCTTAGAGCAGTGCTCTGCACATACTAAGAGCTTAACAAACACCATCATGATCATCATCATGATTGTGATTCTTACTAAAGAGGACTAGAGAAGCAGCGTGGCTCAGTGGCGAGAGCCTGGGCTTAGTAGTCAGAGGTCATGGGTTCGAATCCCAGCTCCGCTGCTTGCCAGCTGTGTGACTTTGGGCAAGTCCCTTCACTTCTCTGGGCCTCAGTGACCTCATCTGGCAAATGGGGATGAAGACGGTGAGCCCCAGGTAGGACAATCTGATTACCCTGCGTGCACCCCAGTGCTTAGAACAGTGCTTTGCACATAGTAAGCGCTTAACAACTGTCATTATTATTGGAGAAGCAGCGTGGCTCAGTGGCAAGAGCCCGGGCTTGGGAGTCAGGGGTCATGGGTTCGAATCCCGCATCTGTCAATTGCCAGCTGTGTGACTTTGGGCCAGTCACTTCACTTCTCTGGGCCTCAGTGACCTCATCTGGCAAATGGGGATGAAGACTGTGAGCCCCCGTGGGGCCACCTGATGCACCTGAATGAACTCCAGTGCTTAGAACAGCGCTTGGCACAGAGTAAGTGCTTAAAAACGACCATCACTGGGGTGCAAACCCGTCAATTCAAGTGTTGGTATTTGTTAAGCGCTTACTATGTGCCGAGCACTGTTCTAAGCGCTGGGGTAGACACAAGGGAATCAGGTTGTCCCCCGTGGGGCTCACAGTCTTAATCCCCATTTTACAGATGAGGGAACTGAGGCACCGAGAAGTGAAGTGACTTGCCCAAAGTCACACAGCTGACAAGTGGCCGAGCCGGGATTTGAACCCATGACCTCTGACTCCAAAGCCCGTGCTCTTTCCACTACGCCACGCTGCTTCCAGTGCTCTGCACAGAGTAAGGGCTCAGTAAATACTATTGAATGAATGATCTGGGCAGGGACTGTCTCTCTCTGTTGCCGAATTGTCCATTCCAAGCGCTTAGTGCAGTGCTCTGCACAGAGTAAGCGCTCAATAAATACTATTGAATGAGTGAATGAATGAATGGGCAGGGACGGTCTCTATCTGTTGCCGAATTGTCCATTCCAAGCGCTTAGCGCAGTGCTGCGCACACAGTAAGCGCTCAATAAATACTATTGAATGAATGGATGAATGAATGAATGAATGAATGGGCAGGAATGGTCTCTCTCTGTTGCCGAATTGTCCATTCCAAGCGCTTAGCACAGTGCTCTGCACAGAGTAAGCACTCAAAAAATATGAATGAATGAATGAATGAATGAATGAATGAATGAATGAATGGTCAGGGATGGTCTCTCTCTGTTGCCGAATTGTTCATTCCAAGCGCTTAGCACAGTGCTCTGCACAGAGTAAGGGCTCAATAAATACTAATGAATGAATGAATGAATGAATGAATGAATGAGCAGGGATGGTCTCTATGTGTTGTCGAATTGACCATTCCAAGCGCTTAGCACAGTGCTCTGCACAGAGTAAGCGCTCAATAAATACTATTGAATGAATGAATGAGTGAATGAATGAATGAGCAGGGACTGTCTCTGTTGCCGAATTGTCCCTTCCAAGCGCTTAGCGCAGTGCTCTGCACAGAGTAAGGGCTCAATAAATACGAATGAATGAATGAATGAATGAATGAATGAATGAATGAGCAGGAATGGTCTCCAACTGTTGTCGAATTGTCCCTTCCAAGCGCTTAGCACAGTGCTCTGCACGGAGTAAGCGCTCAATAAATACGAATGAATGAATGAATGAATGAATGAATGAGCAGGAATGGTCTCCAACTGTTGTCGAATTGTCCCTTCCAAGCGCTTAGCACAGTGCTCTGCACAGAGTAAGCGCTCAATAAATACGAATGAATGAATGAATGGGCAGGGATGGTCTCTCTCTGTTGCCGAATTGTCCAGTCCAAGCGCTTAGCGCCGTACTGCGTACCCAGTAAGCGCTCAATAAGTACGATGGAATGAATGAATGAATGATGGCGGGGCTTAGCACAGAGGGCCGCGGGGGGGGGGGTGGGCGCGGGGAGGCCACGCCCCCGGTGACGTCAGGGCTCCGCCCCCGGGCGGGCGGGAGGGGGGAGGTGTGGCGCAGGCGCACGGGGGAGGGGAGGTGAGGGGAAGTGACGTCAGGGAGCCGCTCCCCGGGCGGGGGGGGGAGGGAGGCGTGGCGCAGGCGCCCGGGGAGGGCGGGCCGAGAGGAAGTGACGTCAGGGAGCCGCTCCCCGGGCGGGGGGGAGGGAGGCGTGGCGCAGGCGCCCGGGGAGGGCGGGCCGAGAGGAAGTGACGTCAGGGAGCCGCTCCCCGGGCGGGGGGGAGGGAGGCGTGGCGCAGGCGCCCGGGGAGGGCGGGCCGAGGGGAAGTGACGTCAGGGCGCGGGCGGGCGGCGCTGCGCAGGCGCCCGAGGGGCCCGAGGGGAAGTGAGGCGAGCGCAGCGTCCGCGGAGGAGCGCGGTGGGGCGGCAGGGGCCGCCGGCCGCCGGCCGCCGCGGGGCCCCCTCGGCCGGCCTGGTATGTACCACTGGCTGCTCCACGCACTCCGAGCCCTCTTCGGAACCCCGCGCCGCCACGCCCGCCTCCCGCCCCGCAAGAGGACCCTGCCCCGGACTGAACGGTCAGTCGTCGCCCCGCCCCGCACCCCGACAGACAAGGGGGGAGAGACGGGCGGAGACAGAGGCACAGAGACACGGGGGAGAGACACACAGAGACGGGGGAGAGATAGGCAGAGACAGACAGGGAGAGAGACAGGTAGGGACAGAGAGAGACAGAGACACAGAGACACAGATGGGGAGAGACAGGCAGGGACAGAGAGACACAGAGAGATGGGGGGAGAGACAGGCAGAGACAGGTAGGGACAGACAGAGACAGAGAGAGAGACGGGGAGAGAGACAGGCAGAGGCAGGGAGACAGGGAGAGAGACAGGCAGAGACACAAAGACAGAGAGATGGGGAGAGACAGGCAGAGACAGGTAGGGACAGACAGAGACAGAGAGAGAGACGGGGAGAGACAGGCAGAGACACAAAGACAGAGAGATGGGGAGAGACAGGCACAGGGAGAGAGACAGGCAGGGACAGAGAGAGACAGAGACACAGAGAGATGGGGAGAGAGACAGGCAGAGACAGGGACAGAGACAGGTAGGGACAGACAGAGACAGAGAGAGACGGGGAGAGACAGGCAGAGACAAGAGAGAGAAGAGACACAAAGACAGAGAGATGGGGAGAGACAGGTAGGGACAGAGAGAGACAGAGAGAGATGGGGAGAGACAGGCAGAGAGACAGGTAGGGAAAGAGACAGAAAGAGAAGAGACACAAAGACACAGAGAGAGACAGAGACATGGAGAGACAGGGAGAGAGACAGGCAGAGACACAGAGCAAGAGACAGACACAGAGAGAGACAGGTAGGGACAGAGACAGAAAGAGAAGAGACACAAAGACACAGAGAGACAGAGACATGGAGAGACAGGGAGAGAGACAGGCAGCGACACAGAGCAAGAGACAGACACAGAGAGAGACAGGGTGAGGGACATGCAGAGACACACAGAGAGAGAGAGAGACAGAGACAGGGTGAGAGACGGGCAGGGGCACACATAGAGACAGGCTGAGAGACAGAGAGATGGGTGAGAGACATGCAGAGATACACAGAGTGCGAGAGGAAAGCGGGGACACAGAGAGAGAGGAGAGAGAGAGAGACACGGACGGTCAGAGACAGGCAGGGAGGCAGAGAGAGACAGAGAGAAAGAGAGAGAAGAGACACAAAGCGAGAGACAGGCAGGGACAAAGACAGAGACACAGAGAGGGAAAGCAGAGAGAGGCAGGGTGAGAGACATGCAGACACACACAGAGAGGGTGAGAGACAGGGACACAGAGAGAGGGAGAGAGATAGGTAGGTGAGAGATGGACAGAGAGAGATGCAGAGAGATGGTGAGAGACAGGCAGAGACAAAGAGAGGGAGAGAGAGACAGACGGGTAGGTGAGAGACCGTGAGAGATGGACAGAAAGAGACGCAGAGAGAGGGTGAGAGGCAGGCAGAGACAGACACAGAGAAAGACAGGATTAGAGACGGACAGAAAGAGATGCGGAGAGAGAGGCAGGCTCAGAGACAGTGACAGAGACAGAAAGGGACACAGACGGGCAGAGAGATGGGGGCGCAGAGAGACAGGGTGAGAGACAGAAAGAGACAGGCAGAGAGAGGGATCCAGAGACGGGTGAGAGACAGAGACAGGCCGAGGGGGAGCACATTGAGAGGGACAGATGAGAGAGGGACACAGAGGGACAGGTAGCTGAGACAGGTGAGAGAGATGCGGGCAGAAAGACAGGGTGAGAGACAGATGCAGAGAAACAGGTGAGACAGGCATGCAGAGAGACAGGGCGAGAGAGAGACCGAGGCACACAGAGACGGGGAGTTGAGAGACGGGATGAGGGACAGGCAGAGAAACAGGGACAGAGACAGCAGGGGGGAGAGAGGTGGTGAGCAAGAGGGAAAGGGTGGTGGAGAGAGATGATGATGTGGGTATTTGTTAAGCGCTTACTCTGTGCAGAGCACCGTTCTGAGCGCTGGGGTAGACACCGGGGAATCAGGTTGTCCCACGTGGGGCTCACAGTCTTCATCCCCATTTTCCAGCCGAGGGAACTGAGGCACAGAGAAGTGAAGTGACTTGCCCACAGTCACACAGATGGAGGGAGAGCACTGTGACAGAGCCAGAGAGAGCACGCGTGCAGTCCGCCCTCTCCCCCTCTAGACTGTAAGCTCGCTGTAGGCAGAGAATGTGTCTGTTATGTTGCTACAGCGTACTCTTCCGAGCGCTTAGTACCGTGCTCTGCACACGGTACACGCTCAATAAATATGATGGGTGAATGAATGAAAGGTAATAATAATACCGTTGGTATTCGTTAAGCGCTTACTATGGGCCGAGCACTGTTCTGAGCGCTGGGGGAGACAGGGGAATCAGGTTGTCCCACATGGGGCTCACGGTCTTCATCCCCATTTTACAGATGAGGGAACTGGGGCACAGAGAAGTGAAGGGACTTGCCCACAGTCCCACAGCTGACAAGGGGCAGAGCTGGGATTCGAACTCATGGCCTCTGACTGCAAAGCCCGGGCTCTCTCCACTGAGCCACGCTGCTTCTCTAAGGGAACCAGTGGAGCTGGGATTACAACCCAGGTCCTCTGCCTTCCAGGCCCGTGTCTGTCAGTTGTGTTTACCGAGCGCTTACTGTGTGCAGAGCACTGTACTGAGCGCTTGGGAGTACAGTATAACAATGTAACAGACGCGTTCCTGCCCACAGCGAGCTCACAGTCTAGAAACCAGCTGACTCTTTCCACCAGGCCACGCGGCCTC
This sequence comes from Ornithorhynchus anatinus, assembly GCF_004115215.2. Lineage (NCBI taxonomy): Eukaryota > Metazoa > Chordata > Mammalia > Monotremata > Ornithorhynchidae > Ornithorhynchus > Ornithorhynchus anatinus. The sequence continues at coordinate 133,973,402 of NC_041728.1, forward strand.
CCCGGGCAGGTATAACGTTACCCTCTTTCCCTGCAGTCAGATAATAATAATGTTGGTATTTGTTAAGCGCTTACTATGTGCCGAGCACTGTTCTGAGCGCTGGGGGAGATACAGGGTAGTCAGGTCGTCCCACGTGAGGCTCACAGTTAATCCCCATTTTCCAGATGAGGTCACTGAGGCCCAGAGAAGTGAAGTGACTTGCCCACAGTCCCACAGCTGACAAGTGGCAGAGCCGGGAGTCGAACCCATGACCTCTGACTCCGAAGCCCAGGCTCTTTCCACTGAGCCACGATCAGAGGGTGGCTTCCTAACCCCCAGGTGACAAAGGCCCAGGTTCATACAGTTTTACATTTTCCATTTCAGTGGCTACCTGCCTTCACACCAACCCAGTCTGGGAGTCAGAGGTCATGGGTTCTAATCCCGGCTCCGCCACTTATCAGCTGTGTGACTTGGGGCAAGTCACTTCATTCAGTAGTATTTATTGAGCGCTTACTATGTGCAGAGCACTGTACTAAGCGCTTGGAATGGACAAGTCGGCAACAGATAGAGACAGTTCCTGCCCTTTGACGGGCTTACGGTTTAATCGGGGGAGACGGGCAGACGAGAACGATGGCGATAAATAGAGTCGAGGGGAAGAACATCTCGTAAAAACAATGGCAAATAAATAGAATCGGTGATGTACATCTCATTAATCAAAATAAACAAAATAAATAGGGTGATGAAGATATATACAGTCGAGCGGACGAGTCCGGTGCTGAGGGGGTGGGACGGGAGAGAGGGAGGAGGAGAGGGAAAGGGGGGAGAAGAGGGTTTAGTTGCGGACTTCTCTCTGTGTCTCGCTTCCCTCATCTGAATAATGGGGATGGAGACAGTGAACCCCACGTGGGACAACCTGATGACCTTGTATCGCCCCCCCCCAGCCCTTGGAACAGTGTTTGGCACATAGTGAGCGCTTAACAAATACCAACATTATTAACTTCTCTGTGCCTCAGCTTCCTCATCTGTAAAATGAAGACCGTGAGCCCCACGTGGGACAACCTGATTACCTTGTATCCACCCCAGCGCCTAGAACAGTGCTTTACACATAGTAAACGCTTAAATGGCGTAATTATTATTATTATTTACTCCTCATCACTGGCCTCTGCACTCTCAAGGCCCCAAGGACAGTTCAGCCATCCCCTCAGGGTATCGCTGGATTAAGCGGTGATTGCCTTTTTGCCTCAGCTGCAGCGCTTCAACTTCAGCGGCCCCACCATGACCCTTCAGTCCCGTCCCCCCCCCAGTCAGAGCCACCCCTCGTCCCCCTCTACCCGGGGTCTGGCCCCCGGCAACTAACTCCCGTCCAGACCGTCCCCACCCCTTGCGCCGTCCCTTCCCCCCCCCCCCGAAACCCCCTCCCACACACAGCCTCAGCCAAGTGCGACCTGTGGAAACCCCCGTTCCATCATGGGGAAGCTTCCCTTCATCCTCGATCCGTTCCTGACCCCATCATTACTCCCCCTCGCCGTCACTGAAACCCGGCTCTCCCCGGACGACCCGACCTGTTGCTCTCTCCGGAGGGGACCTCTCCTCCTCCCACTCCCCCCAGACTCACTGGGAAAGGAGTTTAGGCGTTGGCGTCCGTCTCCTGCTCCAGTGCCGCTTTCGCACCGTTGCACCTCCCTTCCTTCGAAGCCCTTATCGTCCGCCTCTTCCTCCCCCTTCGGATTCTAGTAACGGTCGTCTCCCGCCCCCCCGGGTCCCACCTCCAACCCCCATAACCGTTTGGATCCCTCTCTCGCGTTCCTTCTCTCTCTTTCCGTGCCCACATTGCTCCTTGGGGACTTCAGTATCCACCCAGTTATTCCTGAAGAGCCTTCTGCTGCTCGCCTTCTATCCCTCCTCAACTCCGCCGACCTCCCGCTCCACCCCAGCTTGCCCAACTCCCCAACTTGGACACAGACTCCATGTCATCATCTCTAGCCACTGCACAATCTCTAACCCTCACCAACTCTGAAATCCCTCTCTCTGACCCCAACCTCCTGACTTGCCTCTTCTCCCGCCCACCTCCTCCCCGTAAATCTGTCCCGTTCCCCAACAGACACCTCCGGTTTTTAGACCCCCATCCGATTTTCTCAACTCATCGTGCCCTACTTAGCCTCCGTACCCAAACTGCCTTCCCTCGATGACCAGGTTGATGCTCTTAACACCACCCTCTCTGTTGAACTGACCTCCCTCGCTGCCCTATCCCTTCATCGATCTCGTACCGCTAGCCCACAGCCCTGGATCACCTGCACGGTTCACCTCCCCCCTTGGGCACGAATCACAGGGGGCTCCTGGTGGAATTCTAAATATCGGGCCGACTCTGTCCATTTCCAGTTTATCTTCACGCGCTATAACTCTGCCCTCTTGTCTGCCCGGCAAAATCATTTCTCCGCCCTTCTGGACGCCCATTTAACGGTCGCCCTCACCAGTTGTTCCAGACCTTTAACCTCTCCTCAGGTCTCTTGCCTCCCCCATCCCTTGCCCCCGGTGACCCGGCCACCTACTTTATTAAGAAAATCGACACTCTCAGGCGTGATGTCCCTAAAATCCCCCCTGCCCCTCCTCAGTCCCTCCCTCCTCTCGCCCCCTCTTTAACTCTCTCATCTTTCTCTCGTTCTCTTATCTCTGTGGCCGTTGGTTCTCAGTCTCTTTCACGGGCTCCTGGCTCCCCTCCCCTAACTGGGGGGGGGGGGGGTCCCTCCAGGTTCAGTTCTGGGTCCCCTTCTATCCTCCATCTACCCCCACTCCCTTGGAGAACTCATTTGCTCCCATGGCAGATTTTCATTCGATCAGTCGTACCAAGCGCTGACTGTGTGCAGAGCACTGTAATAAGCGCTTGGGAAAGTACAATACAGCCAAAAGGAGGGACATTCCCCACCCACAGCAAGCTCACAGTCTAGATCGGGGTGGGGAGACAGAGGGCAATACAAATAAACGGTCATCAATATGAATACGGATCTATATGTAAGTGTTGTGAGGCTGAGAGCCGGGGGGGAAGAGCAAAGGGAGCAAGTCAGGGTGACACAGAAGGGAGTGGGAGGTGAGGAAAAGTGGGGATTAGTCTGGGAGGGCCTCTTGGAGGAGATGGGCCTTTCAATAAGGCTTTGAAGGGAGGGAGGGCGGGAATTGGACCAGGGGTCGGCGGCGAGACGGACGGGAGACGGAGGCACAGTGAGAAGGTTAGCGCCAGAGGAATGAAGTGTGTGGGCTGGGTTGTAGAAGGAGGGAAATGAGGTGAGGAAGGAAGGCAAGGTGATGGAGAGCTTTAAATCCAGTGGTGAGAAGTTTTTCTTTGTTATGGAGGTGGATGGGCGTCCACTGGACCTTTTTGAGGGGATGAAATGTCCTGAACGTTTCTGTAGAAAGATGACCTGGGCGGCGGAGCGAAGTATGGACTGCAGTGGGGAGAGGCAGGAGGCCGGGAGGTCAGCGAGGAGGCCGATGTAGTCATCTAGGTGGGATCGGATGAGTGCCTGTACTCACGTGGTAGCGATTTGGATGGAGAGGAAAGGGTGGATCTTAGCCATGGTTGTAAAGGTGGGACTGACAGGATTTGCCGAGGGATCGAATATGCGCGTTGAGTGAGGGAGAGGAGTCGAGGATAACGCCAAGGATGCGGGCTTGGGAGACGGGAAGAATGGTGGTGCCGTCTACGGCGACGGGAAAGTCCGGGAAAGGACAGGGTTTGGGTGGGAAGGTAAGGAGCTCCGTTTCGGACGTGTGAAGTCTGAGGCGAGAGGAGGGCATCCAAGTAGAGATGACGTGAAGGCAGGAGGAGATACGAGCCTGGAGGGAGGGAGAGAGATCAGAGGAGGAGAGGTAGATGGGGGTATCGTCCGCATAAAGATGATAGCCGAAGCCGTGGGAGCGAGTGAGTTCTCCAAGAGAGTGAGTGTAAGTGGAGAGTAGAAGGGGACCCGGAACTGAGCCTTGAGGGAAGGAGGCAGAGGAGGAGCCCGCAAAGGAGAAAGAGAAGGAGCGGCCAGAGAGATAGGAGGAGAACCAGAAGAGGACAGGGTCGGTGAAGCCAAGGCTGGATAATGTTTCCAGGAGAATCCAGCGGTCCAGAGTCAAAGGCAGCTGAGGGGGTCGAGGAGGATAAGGATGGAGTAGAAGCCGTTGGATTTGGCAAGAAGAGATCATCGGTGACCTGGGAGAGGGCGGTTTCAGTTAGGTGAAGTGGACGGAAGCCAGATTGAGGAATCTGAGACAGCGGGTGTAGACGGCTCACTCAAGGAGTCGTGGCGCAGTGGAAAGAGCACGGGCTTTGGAGTCAGGGCTCATGAGTTCGAATCCCAGCTCTGCCACTTGTCGGCTGTGTGACTGTGGGCGAGTCACTTCACTTCTCTGGGCCTCAGTTCCCTCATCTGTAAAATGGGGATTGAGACTGTGAGCCCCATGTGGGACAACCTGATTCCCCTGTGTTTACCCCAACGCTTAGAACAGTGCTCTGCACATAGTAAGCGCTTAACAAATACCAACATTATTATTATTACCCAACTCTCCATCCCCAGCCCTGATCACTCTCCCTTCTCTGTCGTCTCGCATTTCCTCCTGCCTTCACGACATCTCTACTCGAATGCCCTCCCGTCACCTCAGGCTTAACGTCTCCAAAGTAGAACTCCTTATCTTCCGTACCGAACCGTGTCCTCCCCCTGACTTTCCCATCGCTGTAGATGACACCACCACCCTTCCCGTCTCCCGAGCCTCTACCCTTAGAGCAGCAGCGTGGCTGAGTGGAAAGAACCCGGGCTTAGGAGTCAGAGGTCATGGGTTCTAAAATCCCGGCTCCGCCGCTTGTCAGCTGTGTGGCTTTGGGCAAGTCACTCAACTTCTCTGTGCCTCAGTGACCTCATCTGTAAAATGGGGATGAAGACTGTGAGCCCCACGTGGGACAACCTGATCACCTTGTAAACCCCCAGCGCTTAGAACAGTGCTTTGCACATAGGAAGCGCTTAGCAACTACCATCATTATTATTGTTATCCTTGTCTCCTCTCACTCAGCCCACATATTCAGTCCCTCCCCAAGTCTGGTCGGTTTCCCGTTCACAGCGTTGCTCAAATCCACCCTTTCCTCTCCATCCAAACGGTCACCCCGCTACTACGATCACTCCTCCTCTCCCGCCTGGATGACCGCGTCCGCCTCCTCGCTGACCTCGCAGCCTCCCGTCTCTCCCCACTCCGGTCCATACTTCGCTGTGCTGCCCGGGTCATTTTTCGACCAAAACACTGAGGCCGGGTCCCCCGACTCCTCAAGAATCTCCCGCGGTTTCCCCTTCCACATCAAACAGAGACTCCTTGCCGTTGAATTTTAAAGCTGGCCGTCCCCTGTCCCCCTCCTACCTCCCCTCCCTTTCTCTCCTTCTCCATCCCAGCCCGCACACTCCGCTCTTCTAAGGCTGACCTTCTCACCGTACCTCAGTCTCCCCTATCTCATTGCCAACCCCTGGCCTGGAGCTCCCTCCCTCCTCAGATCCAACAGACGTCGACGCTTCCCTCCTTCAAAGCCTCCCTGAAGGCCCATCTCCTCCAAGAGGCCTTCCCTGACTAAGCCCCCCCTTTCCTCTTCTCCCACCCCCTCCTTCCGCATCGCCCCGTCCAGCCCCACAGCATTTATTTACCGAGACGCAGCGTGCCCTAGCAGCAAGAGCACGGGCTTGGAAAGCAGAGGTATTGAAAGCCAGTGGTCTTGAAGCGCTCCCTGTTCATTCCGTAGTATTGACTGAGCGCTTACTCTGTGCAGAGCACTGGACTAAGCGCTTGGAACGGACAATTTGGCAACAGATAGAGACAATCCCCGCCCAGTGACGGGCTCACGGTCTAATCGGGGGAGACAGACGGCAGAACAAAACGAAACCAGACAACACCATCAAGATAAATAGAATCAAGGGGATGTACACCTCATTCACAAAATAATAGGGTAATCCCAGCTCTGCCACTTGTCAGCTGGGCGACTGTGGGCAAGTCCCTTCACTCCTCTGGGCCTCAGCGACCTCATCTGGAAAATGGGGATGAAGACTGGGAGCCCCACGTGTGACAACCCGATTCCCCCGTGTCTACCCCAGCGCTTAGAACAGTGCTCGGCACCTAGTAAGCGCTTAACAAATGCATTATTATAAATAATATGTACAAATGAGCACAGTGCTGAGGGGAGGGGAAGGGGGAAGAGCAGAGGGAAGCGGGGAGGGGGAGCAGAGGTAAGGGGGGTTATTTGTTAAGCGCTCATTCTGTGCAAAGCACTTCGGAGCATAGCCCCTGAATCTACTAAATTTCCCTTATATGTAATTATTTTCATGTCCGTTTCCCCCGTAGACTAGGATCATCTACACCAACTCTTGATATTGTAGAAGCAGCGTGGCTCAGTGGAAAGAACACGGCCTCAGGAGTCAGGGGTCGTGGGTTCTAATCCCGGCTCTGCCCTCTGTCAGCTGTGTGACTTTGGGCAAGTTACTTGACTTCTCGGTGCCTCAGTTACCTCATTTGTAAAATGGGGATGAAGACTATGAGCCCCAAGTGGGACAACCTGAGTTACCCCGTGTCTACCCCAGCGCTTAGAACAGTGCTCGGCACACAGTAAGCGCTTAACAAATACCAACATTATTATTATTATTATTATTATTACTTTCCCAAGTGCTGAATACAGTGCTTTGCACACAGTTGAAGCAGCGTGGCTCAGTGGAAAGAGCCCGGGCCTGGGAGTCAGAGGTCATGGGTTCTAATCCCGGCTCCGCCACTTGTCAGCCGTGTGACTTTGGGCAAGTCACCTAACTTCTCTGTGCCTCAGTTGCCTCATCTGTAAAATGGGGATGAAGACAGTGAGCCCCATGTGGGACAACCTGATCACCTTGTATCCTCCTCAGCGCTTAGAACAGTGCTTGACACACAGTAAGCGCTTAACACGTAGCAACATTACTATTAATCCAGGCTCAGCTACTTGCCTGCTGGGTGACCTAGGGCAAGTCACTTCACTTCCCTGGGCCTCTGTTTACTCATCTGTAAAATGGGACAAATGCCCGTTCTTCTCAGATGTGGAACAGGGACTGTGGCTGACTGATTTTTCTACCCCCGTGATCGGTCCGGTGTTGGGCGTATAGTACAGTGATGGGCACATGGGGAAGTCGTGATCTTGTGGGAAGTGCCTGCGCCTGGGACTCAGAGGTTCTGGGTTCTAATGCCGCTCTGTGACCTTGGGCGGGTGACCCGTAACTTCTCTGTAGTCAGATTCCTCAACTGTAAAATGGGGATTAAGTACACAGTCTCCCTACGTCTTAGGCCGTGACTCTTGGGCGGGACAGGGACTGAGTCTGATCTGATTATGCTGTATCTATTCCGGCCACTTAGAACAGCGCTTGACACATAAGTGCTTAACAGATACCGCAGTTATTATTACTGACCTCCTCTCGATACCTCGTGTATGTTTCTTACGTCACCGCCTCTTGCTCACGCTCTTTCTCCCTCCCGGAACTCCGTTTCCCTTCATACCTGGTAGATCACAGCTCCCCTCATCCTCAAAACCCTTCTGTAAACACATTTCCTCCGATTTAATTTGTCATTTCCCTGAACTGTCACTTCAGCATTTCCGTGCCCCTGGAGCATTTAACTGCTCCTAACCCCGGGTAAAATTTCGGGGGTCTGTCTTTCTACTTTTTTTACTTCCTCCTATCTGTAAATCATTTTAGTCTCCCTGGCTAGATTGTAAAATCCTCCAAGGCAGGAATCGGTGCAAACAACTGTCCTCTCTCAAGCACCTATTTCGGTGTTTTGGATGCAGTAGGCCCCTAGTAAGTACTATTCACCGAAGCCGGCACTTGAATCTTCTTAAAAGGCATTGCTGTTTCAGAGTATTTCTGGTACAAAAGAGGAACCTCGACAATAGCAATAATAGTTCAAAACTGCTATGTGACCTTGGGCAATTCACTTAGCTTCTCTGTGCCTTAGTTTCCTCATCTGTAAAACGGGGATTAAATCCTACTCCCCCCGCTTAGATGGTGAGCCCCACGTGGGACAGAGACTGCCCGACCTGATTTTCTTGTATCTCAGTGCTTCGTTCTGTTTTTGCACACAGTAAATGCTTCAAAGGTACCATTTTAAAAAAAAACCAAACATACAGACACGCAGAAAAACCAAAAAGCCACGGACATAATAGTTAATAGAGTCGTTTCACATTTCCTCCTGCCTTAAGCTCTACGCCGACATCCTGCCGACACCTCAGACTTAAACTGTCCGAAACAGAACCCCTCATCTCCCCACCCAAGCCCCGTCCTCTCCTCGACTTCCTTCTGACTGTAGACAACACCCCCATTCTCCCTTTTTTTTCTTTTTGGCAAGCCATGGCGTTTTTCTCGAATCACCTCTCTCATTCAGCCCACACATTCAATCTGTCATCAAATCCATGTGGGCAGGATTTTATATACCAACTCTAGCGTATGGTATCCTCCCGAGCGTTTAGCGGAGTGTTCTGCACAGTGCTCAGTAAATACCACTGATCGATTTCTCATTCAGTAGTATTTATTGAGCACTGACTATGTGCAGAGCACTGTACTAAGCACTTGGAATGTGCAATCTGGCACCAGATAGAGACAACCCCTGCCCAACGACGGGCTCGCCGTTTAAACGGGAAAACGCCGTTCTAAGCGCTGGGGAGGACACAAGGTGATCAGGTTGTCCCACGTGGGGCTCCCAGTCTTCATCCCCATTTTCCAGATGAGGTCACTGAGGCCCAGAGAAGTGAAGTGACTTGCCCAAAGTCACACAGCTGACAAGCGGCGGAGCCGGGATCCGAACCCATGACCCCTGGCTCCCCAGGCGGTGCTCTTCCCTGCTGTTTCTCAGGGTGTCTCTTGCCCCGCTCTTTTAAATGATAATGATGGTATCTGTTAGGCGCTTACTACGTGCCAAGCGCTGTTCTAAGCATTGGAATAGATACACAGTAAGCAGGCTGCCCCACATGGGGCTCATAGGCTTAATCCCCATTTTACAGACGAAGTAACCGGCACAGAGAAGTGAAGCGGCTTGCCGCAAGTCACACGGCTAACACGTGGCGGCGTGGGGATTAGAACCCATGACCTCCGACTCCCAAGCCCGGGCTCTTTCCACTAAGCCACGCCGCCACCACTCACCTCATTCCCTCTTTGCCCCCTAAAAGCACTTCCCCTCATTCTTTTCCCCTCCCTTCTGCTATCTTCCACCTCTGACTTTGAGAAGTAGCGTGGCTCAGTGGAAAGAGCCCGGGCTGGGGAGTCAGAGGTCATGGGTGCTAATCCCGGCTCCGCCCCCTATCAGCTGTGTGGCTTTGGACAAGTCATTTCACTTCTTTGTGCCTCAGTGACCTCATCTGAAAAATGGGGATTAAGACTGTGAGCCCCAAGTGGGCCAACCTGATTACCCTGCCAGCACTTGGCATAGGAGAAGCAGCGTGCCTCAGTGGAAAGAGCACGCGCTCTGGAGTCAGAGGTCATGGGTTCGAATGCCGGCTCTGCCACTTGTCAGCTCTTTGACTGTGGGCAAGTCACTTCACTTCTCGGGGCCTCAGTTCCCTCATCTGTAAAATGGGGATTTAGACTGTGAGCCCCAGGTGGGGCAACCTGATTCCCCTGTGTCTACCCCAGCGCTTAGAACGGCGCTCGGCCCATAGGAAGCGCTTAACGAATACCGACATTATTACTTGGCACGTAATAAGTGCCTAACAAATACCATCGTTATTATTTTTATTATTCTGACTCCCAGGCCCGTGCTCTATCTCCTACACCGGGCTCCCTTCAGCCGCTTGTCAGCTGTGGGACTTTGGGCAAGTCACTTATCTTCTCGGGGCCTCGGTGACCTCATCTGTGAAATGGGGATTAACCGGGAGCCTCACCAGTTAATCTGGTGAGCCTTCACCGGTGCGCCTGTAAAATGGGGATGAGACCGTGAGCCCCAAGTGGGACGACCTGATTACCTTCTATCTCCCCCAGTGCCTAGAACAGCGCTTGGCACATAGCAAGCGCTTAACAAATGCCATCGTCGTCGTCATTATTATTATTATTATTCCGACTCCCAGGCCCGTGGTCTAGCTCCTGCACCGGGCTCCCTTCATCTCCCGGCTGCCTTCGGAATCGAGCATCCCTCCCTCCTCCCTGAAAGACTTTTTGGCTGCCGGCCCTACCGTGCTTCTCCTCCTCCCTCTCTGACTAATATTTTGCAGTTTTGCGCAGTCTGAGTCCTCTGCTACCTGTCACCCCCGTAACTGTCACGGTTCTGGGCTGTTCTGAGTCGCCTACCCTTCTCTCGCTACTCCCACTGTCTTGGAAAGCTCCTCTCCCCCGCCCCGTGACTTCAGCGACCGCCTCAGCGCGACTGACTCCCAGATCTAGGGAAGCGGCGCGGCTCAGTGGCAAGAGCCCGGGCTTGGGAGTCAGAGGTCATGAGTTCGACTCCCGGCTCTGCCACCTGTCAGCTGTGGGACTGTGGGCGAGTCGCTTCACTTCTCTGGGCCTCAGTTGCCTCCTCTGTCAAATGGGGATTAAGACGGTGAGCCTCACGTAGAGAAGCAGCGTGGTTCAGTGGAAAGAGCACGGGCTTTGGAGTCGGAGGTCATGGGTTCGAATCCCGGCTCGGCCGTTTGTCAGCTGTGTGACTTTGGGCAAGTCACTTAACTTCTCGGTGCCTCAGTCACCTCATCTGTAAAATGGGGATTAAGACTGTGAGCCCCACGGGGGACAACCTGCTTATCTTGTATCTCCCCCCCTCCCCCCACCATACTTAGAACAGTGTTTAGCACATAGTAAGCTCTCTCAGCGTGGCTCAGTGGAAAGAGCCAGGACTTGGGAGTCAGAGGTTGTGGATTCTAATCCCGGATCTGCCACTTATCATCTGTGTGACTTAGAGCTTAGAACGGTGCTTTGCACACAGTAAGCACTTAACAAATGCCATCATTATTAACAAACACCATCGTAGTCCCCATTTTCCAGATGAGGTAGCCGAGGCCCCGAGAAGCGAAGTGACTTGCCCTGGGTCACACAGCAGACACGGGGCGGAGCCGGGATTAGAACCCAGGCCCTTCTGATTCCCGGGCCCGGGCTCCGTCCACGGGGCCGCACCGCCTCTCTAGACTCCCCCTGCTCCCGCTCGTCCCGGCCGCCCGCTCCACAGGGGCCACGGCTCTTTGGGTTTCACCGGCAGGAAGGGCATGAGCGGAACCACCCAGCTCGGCTGCCACGTGGAAGAGAATTCGAGGGGGGAAACCGAGGCCGCGGCTCCACCTCTTGGCCCGGGCCAGTCCTCGGGGCGTAAAGCCGCCTGGTTTGGTTCATTCATCCCATCGTATGGACGGAGCGCTCACTGTGTGCAGAGCACTGGACTAAGCGCTTGGCGAGACAAATTGGGCAACAGAGAGAGACGATCCCTACCCAACAACGGGCTCACGGTCTAGAAGGGCGGGGGAGACAGACAAGGAGACAACTAAGAGCCCGGGAGTCAGAGGACCCGGGTTCGAAATCGATTAGACAGTGAAGCCGGCGTTGGGCAGGGATCGTCTGTATCTGTTGCTGAATTGTCCATCCCAAGCGCTTAGTCCAGTGCTCTGCACATAGCAAGCGCTCAGTAAATACTAATGAATGAATGAGTGAATTCTGATTCTGCCCCTTGTCTGCTCTGGGATGTTGGGCAAGTTGCTCTTCTGGGCCTCAGTTTCCTCATCTGCATCATGGGGATTCAATACCTGTGCTTCCTCCACTTAGACGGTCAGCCCCATGTGGGACTGATTATCTTGTATCTTCCCCCGCGCATAGTACAGTGCTTTGAACATAGTACGCACTTAAATACTACGCTTAATGAATGGGGACTTGGGTCCCCATGACCCCAGTGGGTATTAGCTAAAATCCACACCTCTGCCACTTGTCTGCTGTGTGACCTTGAGTAAGTCATTTCACCTCTCTGGGCTTCAGTTCCCTCATCTTCACAAGGGGGATTGAGACTGGGAGCCCCGTGTGGGACAGGGACCGTGTCCAACCCCGTTCGCTTATATCCACCCCAGTGCTTAGTACAGCCACTGGAACATAGTGCTTAACGAGTAGCGCTATTATTAATAATAATCATTATTGATTGAAGCAAGGGCTTAGTACAGTGCTCTGCACACGGTATGTGCTCGATAAATACAAATAAATGAGTGAATGAAGTTCCGAGCCCTCCTGAAATTCCACTTCTCCCATCAAGTCTTCCCCCGGTTAATCCTCCACATCCTTATTAGTATAAACCCATCAGCACTTATGTTCTTCTACCCTTCCATGGGACTTTTTTTTCCACTCCACATCCAGTTATTTCATTTGAATACTCTGAAAATGTATTTATATCTGTTTTCCTCTTTAATAATAATAATGATGATGGTATTTGTTAAGCGCTTACTCTGTGCCAAGCACTCTTCTAAGCACTGGGGGGGCTTCAAGGTGATCAGGTGGTCCCACGTGGGGCTCACAGTCTCAATCCCCATTTTCCAGAGGAGGTCACCGAGGCCCAGAGAAGTGAAGTGACTTGCCCAAAGTCACCCAGCTGACAAGTGGCGGAGCCGGGATTAGAACTCACGACCTCTGACTCCCAAGCCTGGGCTCTTTCCATTGAGCCACGTCGATTCTAGAGTTCAAGCTCCTTGTGGACAGGGAATGAACGCGTCACTTTTATTCAGTAGTATTTATTGAGCGCTTGCTATGTGCAGAGCACTGTACTAAGCGCTTGGAACGGACAGTTCGGCAACAGATAGAGACAAGCCCTGCCAAGTGGCGGGCTCACAGTCTGAACGGGGGAGACAGGACGGCAGAGCAAAGCAGAACAAAACAAAAACAAGACAACATTATCGCGATAAATAGAATCGAGGGGATGTACACCGCATTTACAAAATAAATAGGGTAATAAATAATATATACAAATGAGCACAGTGCTGAGGGGAAGGGGGAAGAGTAGAAGGTGGAGGGGGAGCAGAGGGAAAAGGGGGGGGCTCAATTTGGGAAGGCGTCTTGGAGGAGGTGAGCTCTCAACTTGTGTCACTTGTGCTTCGTACCCCCCCAGCCTCTTCCTTCGGTGCCTCGCACCCCCTGTGTCCTCGTTAAACGCCATCACTATTATTAATCGATCAATCGTATTTGTAGGACGGGTATTAAGTGGCCTCTGGGTGCAGGACGCTGCAATAAAGGCTGGGAAAAAAAGACATGGGTGGGGTGAAAATGAGAGTTTCTGCCCCCCCCCCCCCGTAGGACTGATCATCTGTATCTGTTCACTATTACTAATCGATCAGTCGTATTCGTAGGACGGGTGTTAAATGGCTTCTGGGTGCAGGACGCCGCAGTAAGGGCTGGGAAAAAAAAGACATGGATGAAAATGAGAGTTTCTGGTTCCCGTAGGACTGATAATAATAATAATAATAATAAGGTTGGTATTTGTTAAGCGCTTACTATGTGCAGAGCTCTGTTCTAAGTGCTGGGGGCGATACAGGGTCATCGGGTCGTCCCACGCGAGGCTCATAGTTAATCCCCATTTTACAAATGAGGGAACTGAGGCACCGCGAAGTGAAGGGACTTGCCCACAGTCCCACAGCTGACGAGTGGCAGAGCCGGGATTTGAACCCATGACCTCTGACTCCCAAGCCCGGGCTCTTTCCACAGAGCCACGCTGCTTCTCTGTCATCTGATCGCTATTACTAATCGATCAGTCGTATTCCTAGGATGGGTATTAAGTGGCTTCTGGGTGCAGGACGCCGCACTAAGGGCTGGGAAAAAAAGGCACGGATAGAAACGAGAGTTTCTGGCTCCCGTAGGACTGATCATCTGAGAATAGAGGAAGAAAGAGAGGGCGGGTGACACACCTAAGGAGGATGAAACCATCAGAAACCCCAAATCGTTAAGACGAGGACAACGAGACGTCCCATGAGAGGGATGGGACACTGTGGTTGGAGGAGGAGAGTTTCAGGCACCAAATGGTCTGAGTCGCAGCCGGGGCGGCCGCCGCAGCCTCTTCCCAACCTTCTCAAAGTTGAGAATGCCTTGCGTTGCTTCAGTTGTATTAGTAGGATGGGTATTAAGTAGTAATAATAATGATGATGGTATTTGTTAAGCGCTATGCGGCAATCACCGTTCTAACCGCCGGGGTAGATACAAGGTCATCCGGTCGTCCCTGGGATTAGAATCCGGGTCCTCTGACCCCCAGGCCCGTGCGCTTTCCACTAGGCTACACTGCTTCTCATCACTACCTATGTAATAATATAATAATATATAATATATATAATTAATAATATAATGTTGGCATTTCTTAAGCGCTTACTTTGTGCAGAGCACTGTTCTAAGCGCTGGGGTAGAGACAGGGTCATTAGGTTGTCCCACATGGGGCTCACACAGAGAAGCGGCGTGGCTTAGGGGAAAGAGCCCGGGCTTGGGAGTCAGAGGTCATGGGTTCGAATCCCAGCTCTGCCACTTGTCAGCCGGGTGACTGTGGGCGAGTCACTTCACTTCTCCGGGCCTCAGCTCCCTCCTCTGGAAAATGGGGATGAAGACTGTGAGCCCCACGTGGGACATCCTGATTCCCCTGTGACTACCCCAGCGCTGAGAACAGTGCTCGGCACATAGTAAGCGCTTAACAAATACCAACATTATTATTATTAATCCCCATTTTACAGATGAGGTAACCGAGGCAGAGAGAAGTGAAGTGACTCGCCCAAAGTCACACAGCCGACAAGTGGCGGAGCCGGGATTAGAACCCACGACCTCTGACTCCCAAGCCCGGGCTCTTCCCACTAAGCCGCCGCTTCTCGTAAGTGCCTTCTGTGGGCAGGATGCTGGAAAAGAGGAGGCCAGTGAGAGTCCCAGCGCAGTGCGGGAAGCCTCTCTCCCCCTTGGCAAGTGCCGCTTTTAAAAAATATATGTATTTTCTTTTTTTGTTTGGTATTCGTTAGGTGTTTGGTAGGTGCGGGGCACCGTAGGAAGTGCCGGAGTAGATACAAGTTAAACGGGTCGGACACAGTCCGCGTCCCACGTAGAGCTCACGGTCTTAATCTCCGTTTTCCAGAGAAGGGAACTGAGGTAGAGAGAAGTGAAGCGGCTCGCCCAAGGTCACCCAGCAGACGAGAGGCAGAGCCGGGATTAGAACTCGGGCCCTTCTGATTCCCGGGCCGTGCCGTACGTCACCCGGCGGCCCAAGTCTTCTAGGCTGTGAGCCCGTGGTCGGGCAGGGATTGTCTCTATCTGTTGCCGAATTGCACTTGTCAAGCGCTTAGTACGCTCAAGACAAGCGGCGTGGCTTAGCGGAAAGAGCCCGGGCTTAGGATTCAGAGGTCGTGGGTTCTAATCCCGGCTCCGCCACTTGTCTGCTGGGTGACTTTGGGCGAGTCACTTCACTTCTCTGGGCCTCGGTGACCTCATCTGGAAAATGGGGACTAAGACTGGGAGCCTCACGCGGGACAACCGGATGACAGGTAGTCGCAAGGGGATTTATCGTGGAGCCCGGAAGCCGCCTTTAGCACGGGAAAGATCGGTGAGCCAAATGCAGAGCTGTTTTGCAGTAGCCGGACTATAAACTCCTACGCTAGACTTGAAGCTCATTCATTCATTCAGTAGTATTTATTGAGCGCTTACTATGCGCAGAGCACTGTACTGAGCGCTTGGGACGAACAAGTCGGCAACAGATAGAGACGGTCCCTGCCGTCTGACGGGCTCACGGTCTAATCGGGGGAGACGGACAGACGAGAACGATGGCGATAAATAGAGTCGAGGGGAAGAACGTCTCGTAAAAACGATGGCGACTGAATAGAATCGAGGCGATGTACGATTCGTTAACAAAATAAATAGGGTAATGGAAATATATACAGTCGAGCGGACCAGTACGGTGCTGTGGGGATGGGAAGGGAGAGGGGGAGGAGCAGAGGGAAAAGGGGAAAAAGAGGGTTTAGCTGCGGAGAGGTGAAGGGGGGGGTGGCAGAGGGAGTAGAGGGAGAAGAGGAGCTCACTCTGGGAAGGCCTCTTGGAGGAGGTGAGTTTTAAGTAGAGTTCAGTGTGGACAGGCACCATGATTAGATTGTAAGCCCCCGATTAGACTGTAAACCTGTCACAGGACAGGGACCGTCTCTGTTACCCATTTGTCCATTCCAAGCGCTTAGTACAGTGCTCTGCACATAGTAAGCGCTCAGTAAATACTATTGAATGAATGAATGATCAACTCAAGTGGATTGTATTCTCTCCAGTGCTTATTATAACAATACCGTTGGTATTTGTAAAGCGCTTACTCTGTGCCGAGCACCGTTCTAAGCGCTGGGGTAGACACAGGGGAATCAGGTTGTCCCACGTGGGGCTCACAGTCTTCATCCCCATTTTACAGATGAGGGAACTTTATAGTGATCTGTGCCGAGTAATTGCTCAGTAGATGCCTCTGATTCATTGATGGTGGCCTCTCCGTGGCCTCTCCGTTTGCAGTCGAAATAGGAGGGAGAAGAGATATCGAATCCCCATTTTACAGATGAGGAAACCGAGGCCCAGAGAACTTAAGTGACTTGCCCAAAGGCATACAGATGGCAAGTGACAGAGTTGAGTTTAGAATTCAGGTCTTCTGACTCCCAGGCCCAAGCTCTTTCCACAAAGCCGCGCTGCTTCCCGTCTTGACTAATAATAATTAGTATTACTGATGCGTTAGTCATAATAATGGTATTTGGTAAGCTTTTACTGTGTGTCAGGCACGGTTCTGGGGTAGACACAAGCTAATTAGGTTGGACACCGTCCCTGTCCCACCTGGGGTTCACAGTCTTCACCCCCATTTTACAGATGAGGTAACCGAGGCCCAGAGAAGTGAAGTGACTTGCCCACAGTCACCCAGCTGACAAGATGTTCGACTGTCGAGCTGTTCAAGATGTTCAAGCTGTTCGGCTGTTGAAGATGTTGAGATGTTCATCCCCTTGAGTCTATTGCTGTCGTTCTTGTCCGTCCGCCTCCCCCGATTAGACCGTAAGCCCGGCAAAGGGCCGGGACCGTCTCTATCTGGTACCGATCCGTTCACTCCAAGCGCTTAGTCCAGTGCTCTGCACATAGTAAGCGCTCAATAAATCCTCTTGGATGAATGGAATGAAAGTGGCGGAGCCGGGATTCGAACCCATGACCTCGAACTCCCAAGCCCGGGCTCTCTGCACTGAGCCACGCCGCTTCCCAACGGCTTCACTAATGGCACTTGCGACAGCCTTTTTATCTTCTTTCGCACGTGTGCCGCAGCCTCCTGAAGGAGGCTGTCGGCAGTGGCCATCACCATCGAGGAGAAGCCGCGCGGCTTAGCGGAAAGAGCACGGGCTTGGGAGTCAGAGGCTGCGGGTTCATTCCTCCGGTCGTATTTATTGAGCGCCGACCGTGTGCAGGGCGCTGTACTAAGCGCTCGGAAAGTGCAGTTCGGCAACAGAGACGATCCCTACCCAACCACGGGCTCACGGTCTAGAAGGGGGGAGCCAGACAGCAAGACGAAACCGAAAGACGGGCATCGGTATAAATGGAATTATAGATAAATGTTCATCGTTATTGAAAGAAATAGAATAATAAATACGTACGTAGACACCCAAGCGCCGTGGGGCGGGGAGCGGGGTAGAGCAGAGGGAGGGAGTCGGGGCGATGGGGAGGGGGAGCGGAGGAAAACGGGGGCTTAGTCTGGGAATAATAATAATAATGTTGGTATTTGTTAAGCGCTTACTATGTGCAGAGCACTGTTCTAAGCGCTGGGGTAGACGCAGGGAAATCAGGTTGTCCCACGTGGGGCTCACAGTCTTCATCCCCATTTTACAGAGGAGGTCACTGAGGCACAGAGAAGTTAAGTGACTCGCCCACAGTCACCCAGCTGACAAGTGGCAGAGCTGGGATTCGAACTCATGACCTCTGACTCCAAAGCCCGTGCTCTTTCCACTGAGCCACGCTGCTTCTCTCTGGGAAGGCCTCCAGGAGGAGGTGAGCCTTCAGTAGGTTCTAATCCCGGCTCCGCCGCTCGTCAGCGGTGTGACTTTGGGCAAGTCACTTCGCTTCTCTCCGCCTCAGTCCCCTCATCTGTCAAATGGGGACGAAGACTGGGAAGCCCCTCGTGGGACAACCTGATTACCTTGTATCTCCCCCAGCGCTTAGAATAATGCTTGGCACATAGTAAACGTTTAACCGATACCTTCATTATTATGATCGTCATTAGCATCACGTTCCTACACCGGGCTCTGTGTGTTTAAAAATGAATGCCAACAGCCTTCCAAGCGCTTAGTCCAGTGCTCTGCGCATAGTAAGCGCTCAATAAATACTACTGAATGAATGAATGGGCGAGAGGTGAAGGTGCCCATAGAGAGGGGGTGTGGGTGTGGAAAGGGTTGGGACAGGGTCAGATAGAGAAGCAGCGTGACTCCGTGGAAAGAGCCCGGGCTTCGGAGTCAGAGGTCATGGGTTCGATTCCCGGCTCTGCCACTTGTCAGCTGCGTGACTGTGGACAAACCACTTCACTTCTCTGTGCCTCAGTTACCTCATCTGTCAAATGGGGATTAACTGTGAGCCTCACGTGGGACGACCTGATTCCCCTGTATCTCCCCCAGCGCTTAGAACAGGGCTCTGCACCCGGTAAGCGCTTAACAAATACTAACATTATCATTATAACCTGATTAGCTTGTATCTACCTCGGTGCTTAGAACAGTGCTTGGCACATAGTAAGCGCTTAACAAATACCATTAGCAGTAGTACTAGTATTTAGTTGGTGGAGTTTGCCTCAGGTGGAAAATGATCTAATTACACTTCTCTTTGAATCTCATTTGGTGGTCGTCGTCATCAGTCAGATTTGTTGAGTGTTTTCTTAGGCGAGACGTTGCATGGCTTCGTGGCGAGAGCCCAGCCTTGGGACTCGGAGGACGTGGGTTCTGATCCCGCCTCCGCCCCTTGTCTGCTGTGTGACCTTAGGCAAGCCACTTCACTTCTCTGGGCCTCAGTTCCCTCATCTGTAAAATGGAGATTAGGATTGTGACCCCATGTGGGACAACCCGATTACCTCGTATCTACTCCAGTGCTTCGAACAGTGCTCCCCACGTAGTAAGCGCTTAACAGATACCACCCTCATCATCATTATTACTATTACTACTTTGTGGTATTTAATAATAATGTTGGTATTTGTTAAGCGTTTACTATGTGCAGAGCACTGTTCTAAGCGCTGGGGGAGATACAGGGAATCAGGTTGTCCCACGTGAGGCTCACAGTCTTCATCCCCATTTTACAGATGAGGGAACTGAGGCACAGAGAAGTGAAGTGACCTGCCCACAGTCACACAGCACTGCGCACTGATCGAAAATTGCTATGGAAGTGATGTTTGATGCATGAATATCAGGTTTGCGCCTCTGAATAATTTTTCTGTTCTTTCCTCAGTATTCGGTCCTCTATAAGTGACTCTGACGAGATTCAAGCCAAAAGACCAAAATTAGGTACTGCATAGACTTTTCAAATTTCATTTCAGGAGAAAGTGAACACTTTATAAATAACCGGAGGCTTTGGTTCAGATGTGCATAAGTATTGAAATGTCTCTAGTAATCTACTGTGCCTTCTTTTTTGGGTTTAATTTTTCCATTTACATGATTATACAACCAGTCAGATAAGCCTTCAGCCCCAACAGTCAATCTGTCATGAAATCCGGTCCGTTTTACATTTACAACACCTCTAGAATCCATCCTTTCCTCTCCATTCGAACTGCTGGCATGCTGATCCAAGCGCTCACAAGAGGCAGCGTGGCTCAGTGGAAAGAGCCCGGGCTGGGGAGTCAGAGGTCATGGGTTCGAATCCCGGCTCGGCCACTTGTCAGCTGTGTGACTCTGGGCAAGTCGCTTCACTTCTCTGGGCCTCAGTTCCCTCATCTGTCAAATGGGGATTAAGACTGTGAGCCTCACATGGGACAACCTGATGACCCTGTATCCACCCCAGCGCTTAACACAGTGCTCGGCACATAGTAAGCGCTTAACAAATACCAACATTAGTATTAATGGCAAGAGTCTGGGCTTGGGAGTCAGAGGACATGGGTTCTAATCCCGCCTCCGCCCCTTGTCTGCTGTGTGACCTTGAGCGAGCCACTTCACTTCCCTGTACCTCAGTGACCTCGTCTGTCAAATGGAGAGGAAGACTGTGTGCCCCACGTGGAACAACCTGATAACCCCGTATCTACCCCAGTGCTTAGAACAGTGTTTGGCACATAGTAAGCGCTTAACAAATGCCATCGTTATTGTTATTACTTCGCGTCTCAACTACTGCATCAGTCTAGATTCAGGCTCCTCTAGACTGTAAATTCATTGTGGGCAGGGAACGTGTCTACCGATTCTGTTGTCGTACTCTCCCAAGCGCTTAGTTCAGTGCTCTGCACTCGGTAAGCGCTCAATAAATACGATTGATCGATTGCTTGATCAGTGTCCTTGCTGCCCACCCGGCCTCCAGCCTCTCTCCTCTCAGCGTGGCTCAGTGGAAAGAGCACGGGCTTTGGAGTCAGAGGTCATGAGTTCGAATCCCGGCTCCGCCCCTTGTCAGCTGTGGGACTGTGGGCAAGTCACTTCACTTCTCTGTGCCTCAGTTACCTCATCTGTAAAATGGGGATTAAGACTGTGAGCCCCACGTGGGACATCCTGATTCCCCTGTGTCTACCCCAGCGCTTAGAACAGTGCTCGGCACATAGGAAGCGCTTAACAAATACCAACATTATTATTATTATTATCCCCTCTAGTCCACACCTCACCCTGCTGCCTAGATCGGTTTTTGGAAAAAAACCTTTGTCCATACCTCCCAACTCCCAGCCACCTCCACGTCAGACAAAAGCTCTTTCTTACCATTGACTTTAAAGCATTGTCAGCTTTTTTTCGATTCATTCAGTAGTGTTTATTGAGCGCTTAGTATGTGCAGAGCACCATACTAAGCTCTTGAAATGTACAATTCGGCAACAGATAGAGACAATCCCTGCCCATTGACGGGCTCACGGTCTAAGGTCTAATCGGGGGGAGACAGACAAAAACAAGCCAACTTAATCAGGATAAATAGAATCAAGGGGATGTACACCTCATTAACAAAATAAATAGGGAAAATCTTTTCCCCCCTCGACCTGATCTCCACTGATCTCGTGCATTCATTCAGTAGTATTTATTGAGCGCTTCCTATGTACAGAGCACTGTCCCACACACTCCACTCCTCTTAGGCCAAACTACTCTACCTGAATTTTGTCCATTTTGCCACCTACTTCCTTGCCCACGTCCTCCCTCTGGAAGCCCCTCTCATTTTGTTCTTGACTGCCCACCTCTCTCCCCACCTTCAAAACCATCTTAAAATCACCTCTCCAAGACCCGGCCTTATTTCCGCTTGCACCCACCCCCGCCTCCGTGTCAACTATGCACTCGGCTGCGTACCCGTAAACACTTTGATACTCACCCCTGCAACGTATGTAAATATCCTCGGAGTCTATTATTTTCCCCTATCTATAATTTATTTCAATGTTCATCTTCCCCTGTAGACTGTAAACTCCATGTGGACAGGGATCCCCGTCTACCGAGCCCGTTGTAGGGGACTTTTCCAAGAGCTTTTTAAGTGCTCTACACTCGATAAACGCTCATTAAATGCCATGGGTTTTATAAGCAACCTGAGGGAGTCTGTTGTAGGCTACTTTTCCAAAAGCTTTTTAAGTGCTCTGCACTCGATAAACACTCAGTAAATGCCGCGGGTTTTATAATTGACCGAGGGCAGGGAGAGTGTCTACTTTATTGTACTCTCCCAAAGCATTTGCCCAGCGCTCTGCACAGAGCACCCAATAGAGAAGCAGCGTGGCTCAGTGGAAAGAGCATGGGCTTTGGAGTCAGAGACCGTGGGTTCGAATCCCGGCTCTGCCACTTGTCAGCTGTGTGACTTTAGACAAGTCACTTCACTTCTCTGTGCCTCAGTTACCTCATCTGTAAAATGGGGATTAAGACTGTGAGCCCCACGTGGGACAACCTGATTCCCTTGTGTCTAGCCCAGCGCTTAGAACAGTGCTCTGCACATAGTAAGCGCTTAACAAATGCCAACATTATTATTATTATTATTATTATAAACTCTCAGTAAATACCCTCGATTGGTTGAACTGGCAATCCCAGCTCAGGGGGTGTGGAAATGGAGTATTTGTTTTTTTGTACCAGCTTCTGAATGTGAAATGGTCTGATTATTGCTGAATGTAACAGATTTGGGGAAGCCTGTCTGAAACTACCTCAGTTTGAAAGATCAGATCGTCTCAGCCCGGATATGGGGGGCAAGAAATCACACATCTTTATTCAAGGCCCTGGATTCTAAAGTCATTCATCCAAAAGGCCCAGAATGGCTACGGCATAGTCATTTTTCATTTACGCAGTCTTCTAGGGAAGAGTAGAGATTTCATTCTCCGTGTGAGGATTGCCAGCAATTGTGCATAATTTCTTTTTCAACAACACTGGAAATGTTCATTCTCCTAGAGTTACTTTCACTGTTATCTAGTAATTATGCTTTGAATTTTTAAAAGTTTTCTAGAGCCACGTAAATTATTGCCGATCGAGATGAAATGAAGTTTTATCCGAGGAATGAGGGCTAGTGTGAACTTCATCTGATTGGATGTCCCATTAAATTTTTTCTCTTTATATTATTTCAATTTTCTAGACTATTTCATTGGCCAAGTGAAGAAGACCGTATGGGATGTTGCCAATTTGATAAGGTCATCACCATCCCAGTCCAAGTGTTTAGCGACTTCAGTCTGTAATGGAACACAAAGTGGGAATTCTGATGAAAAGGTCAGTGGGAATTGAGTTAATATCATTTGTAATATGACAGATTGCCTCTGAGTAGCAGCGTGGCCTGGTGGCAAGAGCGCGGGCTTGGGAGTCGGACGTGGGTTCTAATCCCGGCTCCGCCACTTGTCTGCTGTGTGACTTTGGGCGAGTCACTTCACTTCTCTGGGCCTCAATTACCCCATCTGGAAAATGGGGATTAAGACGGTGAGCCCCACGTGGGACAGGGGCTGTGTCCAACCCGATTTCCTTGTATAGACCTCAGCGCTTAATACAGCACCATTATTATTGTTGTTGTTAGTATTATTATTATTAATATTAATAATAGAAATAGCGGTGGAATTATTGAGCGACCAGTTGGTATATCAGAATATTCAAGTGACACATGCCCTTCCCACAAGGAATTTGCATCCTTCTGATCCCAGTTGTAGTATAAACCTCATTAATTTAGGTCCTGCAAATCAGAATGGGAGATAGTTTGGCCATTCAGTATAGCTCTTGTATCACCCCCAACGCTGAACACAGAGCTTGGCAGGGGCCTATTTATAGCATTTTTTAGTTGCTTATTAAATAACTGCTCCTTTACCTTCTCTCTTGTTGCCCAAAGAAGGCAGCCAAAGTAGGCAAGTTTTGGTCTTCCCTGTGGATCATGAAACCTTGGTTAATGTCTGAGTCCTAGGCCATCAGCGACGTTGAGAGAATCCTGGGAGTCGAGGTAGACGAGAGGCATAGACGCATTTTAATCTAAGAAAAAGTCACTGAGAAAGTAGAGAGGAGCTCACACGCATAAATAGGAATTTTAAATTGATTTAAACTAGATTACTGCAGTTCCTGAGGGTGACGGGCGCTGGAAGGCCCCATAGATTTGTTTTTAATGGTATTTGTTAAGTGCTTGTGTCAAACGCTGTTTTAAGTGCTGGGATAGGTATAAGTTACTGAGGTCGGACACAGTCTCTGCCCTCCATGGGGCTCGCAGCCTAAGTAGGAGGGAGAACGGGTATTTAATCCCCATTTTACAGTGGAGGAAACTGAGGCACAGAGAAGTGAAGTGACCCGCCCAGCGTCTCACGGCAAGCGACATGCAGAGCAGACGAGAGAGACGTAAGTAGAATCCGGGTCTTCAGACTCCCAGGCCCGTGCTCTTTCCACTAGGCCACGCTGCTGTTTTTTTGAGTCGGACTTCCAGATTTGCTCATCTCTGCAGAAAGTAAGTGCTCAATAAATACGATTGAACGAATGAATGAATCCTAGGTCTGCGGCAGACCTTGAAAGTTTCTCCTTGGGGGTTGAAAAGACCCCAAATGCTGATTCTCTGGCCTGTTAGACCCTTAATAATAATGATGATGGTATTTGTTAAGTGCTTACTATGGGCCAAGCCCTATTCTAAGCGCTGGGGGAGATACAAGGTAATCAGATTGTCCCATGTGGGGCTCACAGTCTTTGTGGCTCAGTGGAAAGAACCTGGGCTTGGGAGTCAGAGGTCATGGGTTCAAATCCCGGCTCTGCCACTTGTCAGCTGCGTGACTGTGGGCAAGTCATTTAACTTCTCTGCGCCGCAGTGACCTCATCTGTCGAATGGGGATTAACTTTGAGCCTCACGTGGGACAACCTGATTCCCCTGTATCTACCCCAGTGCTTAGAACAGTGCTCTGCACATAGTAAGCGCTTAACAAATACCAACATTATTATTATTAATCCCCAATTTACAGATGAGGGAACTGAGGCGCAGAGAAATGAAGTGGCTTGCCCAAGGTCACACAGCAGACAAATGGCGGAGCCGGGATTAAAACCCACATCCTCCGACTCCCAAACCCGGGCTCTTTCCACTAAGCCATGCGGCTGCTCTGACCTTGAAACTGTGTCCCTCTCCGGGCCTTATCCTCCCTCCCCTAAAATCCCCGTCCCCTTTTCGTTGCCTCAGTGAAGCTCGGGCCCCTCCGACCCAACCCCGTTATCCCGTGTGGGGTTCTTTGTTGTGGTTCGGTAAAACATCTCGTAACTTGGGCGCGGGCTTTAACCGGGTCTTTCCCCAAATCCTGATACCACGAGAACCGTTCGGGAAACTCAGGGAAATTGGAATTCAGTTTTCCGCCTGATTAGTAATGCAAACCTACGCGGTCACACCCTTAATGACTCAAGGGCCTACTTGGCAACAGGGTTTTTCTCAAGGTGTGTCACTGAGAGACTGAATCGATTTACTCTTTGTTCAAGAGTACCCCAGGCATTTACCTCTAGATACTGGTCTACTAAACAGTCTTCTGCTCCTATCTCTGGGTGTGGTGCTTCGATACTGTAATTAGGGTCAGGTCCTCCCAGTGATTTAGTTTCATGTATATACACACTCCTTTGCCATTGCCATGACATTCCCCCCCCTCATGTATTCCCAGAGTTTCCCGATTTTTTTTATCCATTATCTCAGAGACGTCTTTATCCATTATGTCTCTATCTGTCGCCGAATTGTTCTTCCCAAGCGCTTAGTACAGTGCTCTGCACACAGGAAGCGCTCAATAAATACGATTGAATGAATGATCCGAGACATTTTTGCCAGGCGAGGTTCTTGAGGAGTGGAGCGATGGTGTATGTCCTCTAGACTGTCAGCTCGGCACGGGCAGGGAATGTGACTGTTTATTGTTGTATTCTCCCAAGTGCTCAGGCTTTAGAACAGTGCTTGGCACATAGTAAGCGTTTAACAAACACCGTTGTTATTATTACAGTGCTCTGCACACAGTAAGCACTCAGTAAATATGACTGAACGAGTGAATGTCTTGATACTTCAAAGAGGTGATCCGTTTAACTGTGTAGCGTGGATTTGTTTAGCATGTGTTGCCTTTGTCCGCTCTCTAGTTTCTCTTGACCACCTAATGTCCATCCACGCTCATTCACGATAGTATTTGAGTGACTACTATTCATTCATTCAGTTTTTAATGAGCACCTCTTTTTCATTCACTCAGTCAATAGTATTGAGCACCTACTGTGTGCAAAGCACTGTACTTGGATCCCACTGCACCCTCCGGGCTTTCATCCCCGCCTCACATTCACAGTGAGATGTACATCACCCTGATTCTATTTATTTGCTTTTATTTTAATGAGATATTCTTCCCCTCGATTCTAATTATTGCCATCGTTCTCGTCTGTCCGTCTCCCCCGATTAGACCGTGAGCCCGTCAGAGGGCAGGGACTGTCTCTATCTGTTACCGATTTGTACATTCCAAGCGCTTACTACAGTGCTCTGCACATAGTAAGCGCTCAATAAATACTATTGAATGAGTCCAGACTCCTCAGATAGCTTTGCCTCTCCTCAGAATCCCTTACCTACTCCCTAAAATCTGCTTTCCGCCCCTTCGCCCCGCTGAGACCGCACCCTCTCCGAGGTCACCAAATTCTTCCTCGCCAAATTGAATGCACCCACCCTTCTCTTCCTTAATTCTCCTCAGCCTCACCCGTCTTACCTCTCTGGCTGGGCTTTCTCAGTCTCTTTCTCTGGCTTCTCCTTCAGTCCCCCGGCTCCGTTCTGGACCCCTTCTCTTCTCAGTCGGCATTCCCTCCCGTGGCGATTAGACTGTAAGCCGGTCATTGGTCAGGGATTGTCTCTATCTGTTGCCGAACTGTAAATTCCAAGCACTTAGTACAGTTCTCTGCACATAGTAAGCGCTCAGTAAATACTATTGAGTGAATGAATCTTCTGCCACAGTTTCACATACCGTCTCCCTGTGCATAACACCCTACATCTGTCTCCCTAACTCTGCCGTATTGAATGTCTTCTTTCCTCCACATGGTTGCCCTGCCACCACCTCAATATTATATATTAGTCCATCAGTCGTATTGATTGAGCACTAACTGCGTGCAGAGCACCGTCCTAAGCGCTTGGGAGGGTACGATATGAGTCGCATTCTCTCGGTAAGCGTTTGAGACTTGAGAAAATTTTCAAAGGCAGAGTAACAACGGAACGGAGCAGAGAACGGTAACGCGAGAGACCACATTCGGGTTGTACCTTAAAGGCGGAAAAGCATATCGAGGGGTGAGAAAAATTTCCTATTGGAAAAATAGATTTCGAAGTAGCGGTGGTACTTTCTGAGCACCCACTGAGTGCAGGGTGCCTTACCAAGAGCTCGGGAAAGTGCAGGGGAAGCACAGTATTTGTTTCCTGCCCACGAGGTGTTTACGTTCTAATGGTGGGGACTAGTAAGAGGGTCATTAGAAGGTACTCTCACTCAATAGTATTTATTGAGTGCTTACTCACTGGACTAAGCGCTTGGAATGGACAAATCGGTAACAGATAGAGACAGTCCCCGCCCTTTGCCGGGCTCACGGGCTAATCGGGGGAGACGAACAGACAAGAACAATGGCAATAAATAGAATCAAGGAGAAGAACATCTCATTAAAACAATAGCAAACAAGACAGCACTGTACTAAGCGCTTGGAATGTACAAATCGGTAACAGATAGAGACAGTCCCTACCCTTGACGGGCTTACAGTCTAATCGGGGGAGACGGACAGACAAAAACAATAGCGATAGATAGAATCAGGGGGATGAACATCTCATTAAAACAATAGCGAATAAACAGAATCAAGGGGATGAACATCTCATTAAAAAATAGCGAATAAATAGAATCAAGGGGATGAATATCTCATTAAAACAGTAGCAAATAAACGGAATGAAGGGGATGAATATCTCATTAGAACAGTCCTGTGGAGGTGACCTTCTTCCCTTCCCACCCCGTTCCAGAAACACCAGGCGGTGATGGTGACTTAAATGCCCAGCAAACTTACATTTCCAAGGGTCAACCTAATTGGCCTTTAGAGCCAACATACTCCTCTTCCGCCACCTATCCCAGTCCTCCAACTTTCCCGATAATCTGTCAGTCAGTCAGACCTTCCCTCTCCTCCTTCTCCCTTCTACGTCACCCTGACTTGCTCTCTTTATTCATCCCCTATCCCATCCCCACAGTACTTGTGTTCATATCCGTAATTTATTTATATTAATGTCTGTCTCCACCTCTAGACCGTAAACTCGTCTGTTATACGGTCCTCTCCCAAGTACTTAGTGCAGTGCTCTGCACACAGGAACCGCTCAGTAAGTTCGATCGACTGCATATATTTTTCGAGGATTTGTGTGCAGAGCACTATGCTGAGGGCTTGGGAGAGTAATAATAATAATGGTGGTGGTATTTGTTAAGCGCTTACTATGTGCCGAGCACTGTTCTAAACTCTGGGGTAGGTACAAGGTTATCAGATTGTCCCACCTGGGACTCACAGTTTTAATCCCCATTTTCCAGATGAGGTCACTGAGGCACAGAGAAGTGAAGTGACTTGCCCAGATTCACACAGCTGACAAGTGGCGGAGCCGGAATTAGAACCCACGACCTCTGTCTCCCAAGCCCGGGCTCTTTCCACTAAGTTGCGTTGCTTTTCTGATTCTCTAAGAGTACAATACGACCCAGTTGGTAGGTGTTTTCCCTGTCCACGAGGACCTTTCAGTCTAGAGGACTGTACCGCCATATGATTCATTCAGTCGTATTTATTGAGCGCTTACTGTGTGCAGAGCACTGTACTAAGCGCTTGATGGGGGAGAAGGTCATCTAAAATCCCTGATCCCACCCGTGAGAACCTAGTCTGCAATTCCAGTGTGTTTTGGTGAGGTTTATATTTTTGTGAAGAATGTAACAGTAGTAGTACCTTTCGGGGAATTAGTTGGCTAATTAACAATTTTTGTCTAGGAATAGTGAATTAATGTATGAAATGTGCATTGTTTTCATTTTCAGAGGCTCTTAAGTGGAATCGAAAGAGCGTAGCTGTAAGACGAGAATGATTCTCATTACAGGTGTTCTACCGAAACTGAAATGTTACGATACTTCAAAAATATCTTACGTTTCAGGTGTTCCCCAACTCTTCAAACTCTTCATCGAATGGACCGGGCCGTCAAATGGATCCTCGACCTTGGAGTGACACGCAGAAATTGGGTGAGATGCCTACTGAGCTGATTTATTTAGTTTTCCCTTTCTATCTCTTCTTACCAGCTTAGACCACGGGACGGGTTTGAGTGAAGGTAGAATCAATCGCGGGTATTCATTGAGAGCTTATACTGTGTGCAGAGCAGTGTACTAAGCGGTTAGGAGAGTACAATACTTTAGAGTTGGTAGATATCGACTAAGCCCTCCTTTCCTCTTCGCTCACTTCTTGCCCCGACTTGCTCCCTTTTATTCACCCCCCCTCCCGGCCCCCCAACACTTATGTACTAGCTGTAATTTATTTCTATTAATATCTGTTTCCCCGCTCCAGACTGTAACTCACTTTGGACAGGGAAATGGGCCCGTTTATTGCTGTATTGTACATTCATTCATTCATTCATTCATTCATTCATTCAATAGTATTTATTGAGCGCTTACTATGTGCAGAGCACTGTACTAAGCACTTGGAATGTACAAATCGGTAACAGATAGAGACAATCCCTGCCCTTTGACGGGCTTACAGTCTAATCGGGGGAGACAGAAAGACAAAAACAATAGCAAATAAGTAGAATCAAGGTGATGTACATCTCATTAACTTCTCTGTGCCTCAGTTACCTCATCTGTAAAATGGGGATTAAGACTGTGAGCCCCACGTGGGACCACCCCTTTGTCTACCCCAGCACTTAGAACAGTGCTCTGCACATAGTAAGCGCTTAACAAATACCAACATTATTATTATTAACAAAATAAATAGGGTAATAAAAAATGTATACCATTGAGGGAGGAGTACAGTGCTGAGGGGGTGGGAAGGGAGAAGGGGAGGAGCAAAGGGAAAGGGGAAAAGAGGGCTTAGCTGAGGGGAGGTGAAGGGGGGTAGAGGGGCAGCAGAGGGAGCAGAGGGAAAAGGGGAAGCTCAGTCTGGGAAGGCCTCTTGGAGGAGGCGAGCTTTAAGTAGGGTTTGGAAGAGGGGAAGACAGTTTGGCAGAGGTGAGGAGGGAGGGCGGTCCGGGACCGTGGGAGGACGTGGGCCAGGGGTCGACGGCGGGAGAGGCGAGAACGGGGGACGGTGAGGAGGTGGGCGGCGGAGGAGCGGAGCGTGCGGGGTGGGCGGTGGAAAGAGAGAAGGGAGGAGAGGTAGGAGGGAGCTCTCCCAAGGGCTTAGTTCCCTGCACAGAGTAAGCGTTCAGTGAATATCATCACGTTTGACCATCTCTGTCAGAAAAGAGCCTATAGCCTAGTGGGGGAGACTGACATTTAAAATAAACTGCGGTGGTGCTCGGGGTGGGAGGAATTAGCAAGGGCTTAAAAGGTACAGATCAAAATGCAGAGTCGGTGCAGAAAGGAGAGGGAGTAGGGGAAACGAGGGATTCGTTGGGGGACGGCCCCTTGGAGGAGACGTCATTTTTTAGTGCGGCTTTGAAGGTGGGGAGAGCAGCGTCCCGTCGTATGTGAAAGGAGAGGGGGGACGCGGGCGAGGGCTCGTTAACGGGGTGGACGAAACCCAAGTACGGTGAGTAGGTTGACTTTAGAGGAGCGAAAGCCGTGGGCTGGTTTGGAGTAGGAAATCAGAAAGGGAAGGTAGGAGGGAACGAGCTGACGGAGTGGCTTGAAGCCGACGGTGAGGAGTTCCTGTTTGACGCGGAGGTGACCGGCAACCACTGGAGATCTTGGGGAGTGGGGAGACTTGGACCGGATGGTTTTTTTTTAGAAAAATGATTCAGACAGCAGAGCCAAGTCCAGACTGGAGTGGGGAGAGACGGGATGAGGTGGGGATTTTGAGAAGAGAGGTGAGGGAGTGGAAAAAGGGGGGGGGGCGAATATTAGCGGTAATAATCATAACCGTCGTGACATTTGTTAAGCGTTCACTAAGTGCCAAGTTCTAGACTGTGCGGGAGTAGGTCAATCAGTTAATCATATTTATTGAGCGCTTACTCTGTGAGGAGCACTGTACTAAGAGTACAGTACAATAGAATCAGCGGGCATGATACCTGCCCAAAAGGAGTTTAGAATCTAGATGACCAGGCTGGACCCGGCCCCTCTTCCGCACGGTGCGTTATCTTTTCTTCTACACTTGGGCCCTCGTGCGAAAGAAATATCTACAGGGCATCCCAACCCCCGCTCTTCCCTCTCCAGCTGGCAGTGTCAGTGGTTTCATCTTTCACCAGAAGTATTTTAAACTAATCATTTTCACATCTGAGAGAAGCAAAGCGCCAATAGAACATTCTTAATCTCGGTTTTCTTTCTCATTTTTCTCATGGCATTAGATGTCACCCATTGTGTTCTCTCTGGGTTATTGCTCATTCATAAAATGAGGATTTGACTGCTCCACCACTTGTCAGCTGTGTGACCTTGGGCAAGGCACTTAACTTCTCTGTACCTCAGTTCCCTCATCTGGAAAATGGGGATTAAGACTGTGAGCCCTTTGTGGGACGTGGACTGTATCTGACTTGATTACCTCGTGTATTACCCCAGCACTTACTACAGTGCCTCACGTAAAGTTAAGCGCTTAACAAATACCATAAAATAATAGGTCATATGAGAACTACATTATGGGGTTCGAGACTCTGAGCCCCACGTGGGACAACCTGATCGCCTTGTATCCCCCTCAACGCTTAGAACAGTGCTTTGCACATAGTGAGCGCTTAACAAATGCCATCAGTATTATTATGGTGAAGAAACAAAAGTGTCCAAGCACCGATAATGTTATGTACAGGGCAGATCTACTTATCACCTCACTACTGAGTGGGAAATAACCACCACTGAGCTGGTGAAAGTCTTTTAAGGAGCTTTTTTATGGCATCTCTCTCCAATGCAGATAGATGCAATGAGCTAAATAGTTTGTAGTGTGGGTTAGAACAGTGCTTGGCACATGGAAAGAGCCCGGGCTTGGGAGTCAGAGGTCATGGGTTCGAATCCCGGCTCTGCCACTTGTCAGCTGTGTGACTGTGGGCAAGTCACTTCACTTCTCTGGGCCTCAGTTACCTCATCTGTAAAATGGGGGTGAAGACCGTGAGCCTCACGTGGGACAACCTGATTACCCTGTATCTACCCCAGCGCTTAGAACAGTGCTCTGCACATAGTAAACCCTTAACAAATACCAATATTATTATTAACAAATACTATTATTATTATGTGTTTTTCCGTAGGCTTACATGATATGAATTAAGGAGATGTTCCCAAACCTCTGGAACAGTAATGTTCTGCACCATGATGCTAAATCACTAAATTATTGTTTATTCTTTATTAAAAAAATGCAGAATATAATATAATGCAGAATATGACATCAGTTTATTCGGTAGGTGAAAAGTTGGAGTGTGATTATAAGCTTTTGCAGGAGGGTGCAGAAATAGAAGCATGATCTGCTGAGTGTAGTAGTGGTTTTTCAATGAAGGATTTATCCAATTTGGGTTGGACAGAACGCATCTTCTTAAAGCGCCTCAGAGTAGGCTAATTCCTTGTGAATGCTTGTAGGTTAATTCCGATGAGCACCTTTCCACACACCCTTTGAACCCTTGTCTCCTTGAGGACTCGTGTCTTCAGTCCTATTTATGAGATCCTCCACTTTCTTGAAAATGGACACGAGTCTCCATAAATTCCAATATTTTTAGCCGTAGGTGGGGGAAAACCACAGCCCTCGCCGCTTCGGCGTCTTGCGACGATGTGTTGGATTGTTGAAGTCGGATGAGGTTCTCACCGGAAAACAATTCCTCAGAATTAGGTGCAGTTAACTCACGGCAACCTGCATCATCCCGGTTCTAAATTAAATTGCTTCCCCCGCTTCATCTTTAGTTATCTGTTCGGCACCTCAAAATCTGATAGAAATTGTGGGCAGAGTTTCTCCAAGATGCAATCATTGTTGATGACTTAATTTCAGCCTGGGAGAAGGAGACTTAGAGAGATATTTACTTTGTCGTAAAGTTCGGCTGTAACGTGGGACTGCTAGTGCAGTTCTGTAAAAGGCCCCGAGCGATTCAGCCCGAAGCGTGGGGCGGCGTCAAAAAATACCATTTGAAGGTATCCCCAAAGAGGTTATAATCTGGGACGCGTTCACGTCCAGGAAAGCTGAACTTATTTTGTCTTTAGTGTCTTGTCTTTAACAATATACCGGAATCAAAAACAGGGCCCAGAAGTGGAAGAAAACATACCAAGTGCTGTAAATGCAGCACAAAAAAGAACAGCCTTTTTATGTACATAAAACACTGGTACTTTGGGGTTTTTTTCAGTCATACAGGCTCACGTAGGTTATTGTCATCATCTTAGAATATGAAGGATAATTACATCCATCAGTGGAATTTATTGGTCACTTGGTCTGTGCAGAAAACTGTATCGCTTGGCAAATCACATAAGAGCAAGTAGTCACAATCCCTATCCTCTAGAACACAGGAAGCGGCAGGGCCTGGCGGAAAGAGGATGGACGTGGGTTCTGATCCCGGCTCTGCCATTTATCTGCCGTGTGACGTTGGACAAGTCACTTAGCTTCTCTGGGCCTAAGTGACCTCATCTGGAAATGGGGATTGAGCCTCACTGGGAAGCGGATTGTGTCCAACCCGATGAGTTTACATCTATCCCAGCGCTCAGTTTGGTGACTGGCACATAGTGACCGGCACTGCTTAACAAATACCATTTAAAGGAATAATAAAGCTTAGTTTGCGGTTTAAAAGGTGCAGAATTTTGTTCTGGATCATTGCAGGTTTAGACCTTTAAATAATAACAACAGTAGTAATGGTATTTTTTTAAGAGCTTACTGTGTGCCAGGCACTGTACTCAGCATTGAGGTGGAGCCGAGCAAATCAGGTTGGGCACAGTCCCTGTCCCATGTGGGGTTCAGAGTCTCAAGCCCCATTTTACAGATGAGGTAACTGAGGCACAGAGAAGTTGAAGTGACCTGCCCAAGGTCACGCAGCTGACAAGTGGCAGAGCCGGGATTAGAAACTATGACCTTCTGACTCCCACACCCGGGCTCTGTGCACTCCAGCGTGCTAAAAAGAGACTGATCTCTGGGTAACACTGTAATTCAACCTGGAAAATCTGAATCCTGCTTACTTTCGAGATGCAAACTTGCTGGCAAAGCTATAGTGAAATTTGCTTTCTTTTATAGATAAGAAAACACCTAATGGAGCCAGCAATTGTACAGATAAAATGTTCCAAGATTCAAGATCTGCAAGATTTGTGCCTCTCCTCAGGTATTTGTTGGATAGGGAATATATATATACAAGGATCTGAAAGTGTCTTTCATCCCAAATACGTATTCTTTTAACCTACAGGACCAGAGTATGAAAAAAAATCCTTTAAAGAACCCTATAATTTCCTATTTCCATTTGCCATTTGGGTTTTGTAAAGTCTCTTAAAGATTACAGAGTTAAATTCTAGCTTCTACTAACCCAATCTTTGTAATAATCTCATAATATGAAATAGTAAATTGCCAGGAAATTGAGAAGGTAGGGGAGAGAAGAGGAATAAGGCAAGGCTGATGTTTTAATGGGTGGGAGAAGAGGTCCTTGAACTGTTCATCGCTTTCGCTGTTGAAATTTCCTAACCAGGCCTGATAGGTCAAGAGTCGGCGTGAGTAGCAGCATAGTGGACAGAGCACGGGCCTGGGAGACGGGAGGTCATGGGTTCTAATCCCGGCTCCGTCACTTGCCCGCTGTGTGACCTTGGACAAGTCTCCCTTCACCTCTCTGCGCCTCGGTTACCTCCTCTGTAAAATGGGGATGGAGACTGTGGGCCCCAGGTGGGACAGGGATTATGTCCAACCCGATTTGCTTGTATCCACCCCAGCGCTTAGTAGAGTGCCTGGCAAATAGTGCTGAACAAATGCCATTTTTATTATCATCATCATCTAATTGAGAACCCGAAAAGAGCAGGTTATTAACTGACTGAAACGAGTGTTGGTGCTTTCAAGAGCTCCCCGATAGAACCTGGAACCTAGAACCTCTGTTCTTGGAATTCTTTCTATATCATAAAAACATAATTTCACTAGGCTGCGCTGCTTTGCGAAGCCAAGTGGAACATTAATTGGCAACAAGCGTGTGCGTTTCTTGGGTCGTGTGAACGGTTTGACGTAAGGTAAATGTTTTCGGCTGCTCCGGGCTAATTTTGATACTATTTCAGCTTTCCTCTGAACCAGGGAGCTTGTAACCCAAGTTCAAATGGCAGTCGGCATAACAGATACCTTCCAGCGAGCTTCTTACCGTGGAAACGGCCCATTCGTGAGTGTGGGACATCAGAACCGTATTCTTCTGAAACCGGCAAAACTCTCAGAAGACCACACTACACCGTGGAAGAGGCATGCCCCGTTTTGTCAACTTTGTTTCTCCAGTGTCCTTAAAGCATTTGATGTAAATGTCCTAGTAATGCCGATTGCTTCAGAGGCAGCGGGAAGCAGCGTGGCTTAGTGGAAAGAGCACGGGCTTTGGAGTCAGAGGATGTGGGTTCCAGTCCCACCTCCGCCACTCGCCTGCGGGGTGACCTTGGGCAAGCCGCTTAACTTCTCTGTGCCTCAGTTCCCTCATCTGGAAAATGGGGATTAAGACTGTGAGCCCCACGTGGGACAACCTGATCACCTTGTATCTACCCCAGCACTAAGAACAATACCCGGCACATAGTAAGTGCTTAACACGTACCATGATTATCGTTATTATGAGGTGACTGAGGCCCAGAGAAGTGAAGTGACTTGCCCAAGGTTACACAGCAGAGAAGTGGCGGAGCCGGGATTGAAACCCACGACCTCTGACTCCCAAGTCCAGGCTCTAATTCACTAGACAGAGAAGGGTGGTCTCCGGGGGAGTCGGGATCCACACCCTGTACTCATTAGTTGAGGGATAGTTGGAACACGTAGGCAGCCTCACAGGCAGAGCCATGGAATTCTTGTGGATGCTCAATTTTCAGAAAATGTGTTCTGCCTAAGAATTTGCTTTTATGGGTGGTCTAAGAAATATATTTTTATCATTCATTTGTGTTTTGTGTGGGTGGGTGTGTGTGTTGTAGCTTCACCTGCTCTTTTCAATAAACAGCATGGCGTAGTGGATCGAGCACGGGCCTGGGAGTCGGAAGGTCATAGGTTGTGATCCCGGCTCGGCCACTTGTCCACTTAGGCAAGCCACTCACTTCTCTGGGCCTCGGTTACCTCATCTGTAAAAGAGGGATGTAGAATGTAAGCCCTGCGAGGGGCCCGGACTGTGTCCGGCTGAATTTGCTTGCATCCACCCCGGTGCTTAGTACAGTGCCTGGCACATAGTAAGCCCTTAACAAATATCATTATTATTATAATGAGTTCATTTCCCCATCCCAGACTTTTCCTGACATGGGAAAATGATTAGGTCTAGCACCCCCGCAACTCATCATTAACAACTATCATTCAGGATATTGGTTTAATGGACTAAAGCTAGTTAATTGTTGATAAGTCATAGTCTTACAGGTCACTTCCCATGGATCTCTCCTCGTCTGTAAAATGGGGATGAAGACTGTGAGCCCCACGTGGGACAACCTGATTCCCCTGTGTCTACCCCAGCGCTTAGAACAGTGCTCTGCACATAGTAAGCGCTTAACAAGTACCAACATTATTATTTATCCCTCCCTTAGAGACCTTGTGGCTAAAAAGGATATGTTGTGCTTATTAAGAACAGGACTCCTAACCCCTCAGCAGAACCAGTTGAATTGACCAGGAAAATGTCTACTCAGCTGTACATTGAATTTTCTTTTGTCTGCGTGTGGCTTTTCTTAAGTGCTTACTATGTGCCAGGCGCTGTACTAAGCACTAGGGTATAAACAAGATGATCGGTTTGGACGCAGTCCCTATCCCACAGAGGGCTGACAATCTTACTCCCCAAATTAAAGAGGAGGGAACTGAAGCACAGAGAAGATAAGTGACTTGCCCAAAGTCACACAGCAGACAATTTGGGGAGCCAGGATGAGAACCCAGGTCCTTCTGATTTCCAGGCCCGTGCTGTTTGCGCTAGGCCGTTCTGCTTTTCTGCTGCTGGTTGGATTCTCTTTGGGAAAAGAAGTGAGTACAGATAGAGGAAGACAACTGGGTATTTTATTGAATGGTTTAAAAGCGTTGGGTTTGGGAAGTAGTGAGGCCTAGTAGAAAGAGCAAGATCTTGGGAGTGAGAGAACTCGGGTTCTAATCCCCACTCCACCGCGTACCTGCTGTCTGACCTTTGGCAAGTCATTTCACTTCTCTGTGTCTCAGTTTCCTCATCTGCAAAATGGGGATTCAACGCCCGTTCTCCTTCCTGCTTGTGAGCCCCATGTGGGACCTGATTATCTCGCATCTACCCCACAGTCTAGTACAGTGCTTGGCACAGAGTAAGCATTTAAATGCCACAGTTGTTATTTTTACGTCATATTTTAAGATGAGAAGTTCAGTCACTCATATTCATTCATTCATTCAATGGTATTTATTGAGCGTTACTATGTGCAGAACACTGTACTAAGCACTTGGACAGTACAATTCAGCAGTAAAGAGAGACAGTCCCTGCCCACAGCAGGCTTTTATGCTTATAATCCCTCATTGTTTTGGGTCCTGGGTGACTACTGGTGCCAAAACTACATAAGCTTCCTTTATACATATTTGCCTTGTTTAATCCAAATTAGATTGCCGACATACTCATTTTTGTTTCTTGTCTTTTTTCTTTCCATCATTAGGGTGTTCAGAGAGAGGAACGAGAAAAGTACAGAAAACTTTTACAGCGACTTAAAGAAGGATGCCCGGGAAACCATTCCACTCCTATTACTGGAAAGCATTGCAGGTAAAGAAAAGCAGGGTGGACTCTAATGCCAAATACCGTCTTGATTTTTATCGGTAGGTAAAGAGAAGTCATAGTGGAAGGAGCATGTGTAGAAATTGTGAGTTTGATTAGAACTTCTCTGCGGTTGGTTGGTGTTTTCCGTGCTTAACTTTGGCCAATACTGAGGAATCTGGGGGAAGCCGACCATAAATATTTCTTGGATGGCAGACATGTAAACTGATTTAAAATGTAAGAATGCGGGTCAAGTATCCGACCAATGACTCGTCCCTCTCTGAAAACCCCTTTTGGAATTTTGGCAAGTTTGACTGGACTTCTGTGTAGTTGAAAGAGCAGCGTGGCTCAGTGAGAAGCAGCGTGGCTCAGTGGAAAGAGCCCGGGCTTTGGAGTCAGGGCTCATGAGTTCGAATCCCGGCTCTGCCACTTGTCAGCTGGGTGACTGTGGGCAAGTCACTTCACTTCTCTGGGCCTCAGTTCCCTCATCTGTAAAATGGGGATTAAGACTGTGAGCCCCACGTGGGACAACCTGATTCCCCTGTGTCTACCCCAGCGCTTAGAACAGTGCTCGGCACATAGTAAGCGCTTAACAAATACCAACATTATTATTATTATTAGATATGAAACTTAAATTAATCAGTTTCTTAAAGCTCCTGCCTTGTTTTCCTCTCTGGTTTTTTATGAATAATAATGATGGAATACCTTTCCAGATGAGGTAACTGAGGACCAGAGAAGTTAAGCGACTTGCCCAAAGTCACACAGCTGACGTGCGGCCGAAGCAAGATTAGAACCCCCGACCTCTGGCTCCCAAGCCCGGGCTCTTTCCACTGAGCCACGCTGCTCCGTTTCTGCTTTTCCTATTTTATCGACTCCTTGGAATCAGTAATAAGAATAGTAACGATATTCGTTAAGCGCTTACTATGTGTCAGGCACTGTTCTAAGCGCTGGGGTAGACCCAGGGTAATCAGGTTGTCCCACTTGGAGCTCACGGTCTTAATCAGCCTTCATCCCATTCTCCATCCTCCCCTTAGTGGGAGATGCAGGTGATAGTGGAAACCAGTAAGAAGAAAGCTTCGGTAGACCACTTATAGAGTTGAATAGATTCTCAGCCGGTCAGTAGCATTCACTGAGTGCCTTCTGTGTGTATTCATTCATTCATTCAACAGTATTTATTGAGCGCTTACTATGTGCAGAGCACTGGACTAAGTGCTTGGAATGGACAGCCCGGCAATAAATAGAGTCAATCCCTGCCCATTGACGGGCTTACAGTCTAATCGGGGGAGACGGACAGACAAAAACAATAGCAGTAAATAGAGTCAAGGGGAAGAACAGCTCACTAACAAAATAGGGAAATAAAAATCTGTACAAATGATCAGAAGAGCACAGTGCTGAGGAGAGGGGAAGGGAGAGGGGGAGGAGCGCAGAGGGAAGGGGGGAAAGGGGCTTAGCTGAGGGGAGGTGAAGAGGGGGCAGAGAGGGAGCAGAGGGAGCAGAGGGAAAAGGGTCATGTACTGCGCACATGGAAACGTACAATAGGTTTAGAGGAGCGCTCAAGAGGTTTGGAATCTAACGTGGGAGACGGACATCAAGTAATTTAGAGAAAGGAGGAAAAAGTGCTTCGATAGTGTTCATAAATGAGTATGTACAAAAGCGAAGTGGGAGGTTACGAGTGACTAAGTAGCGTACTTCTTTTGTTCCTATTTCTCTACCCGCTCCCTCGGAGAACTGATTTGCTCCCCCTGCTTCAACCACCATCTCTACGTGGATGATTCCCAAATCTGCCCCTCCAGCTCCTGCCTCTCTCCTCTGCAGTGTCACATTTCCTCCTGCCATCAGGACATCTCTGCCCGGATGTCCCCCTGCCGCCTCAAACAGAGCTCTTCACCTTCCCGCCCAAACCGTGTCTTCCCCCCGACTTTCCTACCGCTTTAGACAGCACCACCACCATCCCCGTCTCACAGACCCGTAACTTTGGCATTATCCTCAACGCTTCTCTCTCGCTCAGCCCACGCAGCCGCGAAATTGTCGGATTTACCTTCCCGGCACCCATTTAATCCACCGTCTCCTCTCCGTCCGTCCGTGCCACGGGGCCGATGGAGCACTCATCGTATCCCAACTACTGCGTCGACCTCTTTTCTGACCTTCCAAAGATCACGTGTCCTCCGAGAGGCCTTCCGTGACTAAGCCTTCATTTCCCCTTACTCTCCCTCCCGTCTCCGTCATTTATGCCCTTTGGGTGCCCTTCAGCCCAAAACGTAAGTAGAGAAGCAGCGTGGCTCCGTGGAAAGAGCCCGGGCTTTGGAGTCAGAGGTCATGAGTTCAAATCCCGGCTCTGCCACTTGCCAGCTGTGTGACTGTGGGCAAGTCGCTTCACTTATCTGTGTTTCAGTTCCCTCATCTGTAAAATGGGGATGAAGACTGTGAGCCCCATGTGGGACAACCTGATTCCCCTGTGTCCACCCCAGCGCTTAGAACAGTGCTCGGCACATAGTAAGCGCTTAACAAATGCCAACATTATTAACATAAATATCCATATCCATAATTTATTTTAACGTCCGTTCCTCTGTCCAGACTGTAAGGTTGTGGTCAGGGAACCTGTCTGCCGACTCTTGCGTCGTACTCACCCGAGGTCTAGTACAGTGCTCTGCACACAGTGAGAACGTAATAAATTCCACCGATGGATTCATTGACCTCTCTGCATCCTGTTTAAAACCTTCTCCAGCAGCTCTGCTCCCTGGATCATTTTTCAGTCATTCGGTCTACGTCTCCCCACTTGTCAGAACCGTCCAGTGGTTGCCTTTAGAGAAGCAGTGTGGCTTAGTGGAAAGAGCCCGGGCTTGGGAGTCAGAGGTCATGGGTTCTAATCCCATCTCCGCCACCTATCAGCTGTGTGACTTGGGGCAAGTCATTTAACTTCTCTTTGCCTCAGTTACCTCATCTGTAAAATGGGGAGGAAGACTGTGAGCCCCACGTGGGACAACCTGATCACCTTGTAATCTCCCCTAGTGCTTAGAACGGTGCTTTGCGCATAGTAAGCGCTTAACAAATACCAGCAGTGTAATTATGATCATCCACCTCCATATCAAATAGAAACTCCCTGCCAATCAGCTTGAAGTCACTCGATCAGCTCTTTCCCGTGTTCTTTCCTCCGACAGCCCACCCCCACTCTGCTCCTCTAACAACAGCCTACTCTCTGTCCCTCTGTCTCATCTATCGTGCTTCCAACCCCATGTCCACAGTGTAGTAGATAGAGCCCGGCAGGGAGTCAGAAGGTCACGCGTTCGAATCCCTGCTCCGCTGCTTGTCTACTGGGTGACCTTGGGCAAGTGGTTTCGCTTCTCTGGGCCTCAGTTCCCTCTTCTGTAAAATGGGGATTGAGACTGTGAGCCCCATGTGGGACAGGGACTGTGTCCAACCTGATTTTCTTGCATCCAGCCCAGCGGAACCCCGGAACCCCGACCCGGAGCACCCCAGCACTGGCGGAAGGACCTCCCAACCCGGACCCGTTGAGGCGGGGCCGGGGCCAGCTTTCGAGGAGGAGGCCAAGCCTCCAGAGCGGATGCCCAGATAATTCTAGCATGTCTTAGTGGATAGAGCCCGGGCTTGGGAGTCAGAGGTCATGGGTTCTAATGCCGGCTCCTCCACTTATCAGCTGTGTGACTTTGGGCAAGTCATTTTACTGTGCTTTGGTAATCTCATCTGTAAAATAGGGATTAAGACCGTGTGCCCCATGTGGGACAACCTGATTACCTTGTATCTACTCCAGCACTTAGAACACTGTTTGGCACATAGAGCTTAACAAATACCATAATTATTATTATTATTACATAGTAAGTGCTTCACAAATACCATAATAATTAACAAATACCGTAATTAATTATCATCCTGCCTCTGGCCCGGAACTTCCCCTTCCTAACTGACGTTCCACCTGTCTTCACACCTTCAAAGCCCTCTTAAAATCACATCTCCTCCAAGAGACTCTCCCCAGCTAGTCCCTTATTTGCCCTACTCTCTCTCCCTTCTGGATTGCCGACACACTTGTCAGTGTTAATAATAGTAATAATAATAATGTTGGTATTTGTTAAGCGCTTACTATGTGCAGAGCACTGTTCTAAGCGCGGGGATAGATACAGGGTAATCAGGTTGTCCCACGTGAGGCTCACAGTTAATCCCCATATTACAGATGGGGTAACTCAGGCACAGAGAAGTGACTTGCCCACAGTCACACAGCTGCCAAGTGGCAGAGCCGCGATTCGAACCCATGACCTCTGACTCCCAAGCCCGGGCTCTTTCCACTGAGCCACTTTGGTACTCACACCAACCCACATCACTTTAAGTAATTATGCTTATACTCTACTATTTCCCCTATCCCAAATTGATTGCAGTGTCCGTCTTCATTCACTTCATTCAATAGTATTTATTGAGCGCTTACTATGTGCAGAGCACTGTACTAAGCGCTTGAAATGTACAAATCGGTAACGGATAGACCGTAAGCTCCATGTGGCAGGAACTGTGTCTACCAACTCTGTCGCATTATACTTTCCCCTACGTTGAATACAGTGAATCGGTGCAGTGACTGTTCAGTAAATACCAATTGATCGATTGCCCAAGGTCACACAGCAGACAAGCGTGACTCCCCGGCCCGTGCCCTATGCGCTACGCCACGCCGCTCCGATCGTTTTGCTTAGCGGTTAGGTCCTCTGTGCATCGTCTGCAATTTTCTATTTCCCGCTTAAGTTCCTTAAGTATTTGACTCCCCCCAAATTGAGGACATTTTAATTGCGTTTTCCTTTGTAGTTATCTTTCTTTCTCCTGTCTGCCACGTCTGCCTCCTTGCTTACCTCCCCGCCTCCTGTCTCTCCCTGCTCCAGTCCATACTTCATTCTCATGCACGGATCATTTTTCTAAAAAAAGGTCAGTCCGTGTCCGCTCACTCCGCAGGAAACCTCTCCAGGCAGCCCGTCCACCTCCACGTGAAACAGAGACTCCTTACCTTCGGCTTTAAAGTCCTCAATTAACCCGTCCCATCGCACCTCGCTCATCTCCTATTATAGCTCAGCCCACCCGCTTTGCTCCTCTAGTGCCAGTTTACTCGCTATGTTCTGATGATGATAATTCTAGTAGCTGTTAGTAATAATGTTGGTATTTGTTAAGCGCTTACTATGTGCAGAGCACTGCTCTAAGCGCCGGGGGAGATACAGGGTAATCGGGTTGCCCCACCTGAGGCTCACAGTTAATCCCCATTTTACAGATGAGGGAACCGAGGCACAGAGAAGTGAAGTGACTCGCCCACAGTCACACAGCTGCCAAGGGGCGGAGCCGACATTCGAACCCGTGACCCGACCCCCGAGCCCGGGCTCTTTCCGCTTAGCCACGCTGCTTCTCCAAGCGCTTACTATGTGCCAGGCACTGTACAAATCGCCGGGGAGGATACGAGCAAATCGGGTTGGACACGGTCCCTGGCCCACGTCGGGCTTCCAGTCGCAATCCCCATTTTACAGATGAGGAAAGTGAGGCCCAGAGAAGTGAAGCGGCTTGCCCCAGGTCACACAGCAGACAAGCGGCGGAGCCGGGATTAGAACCCACGACCTCCTGACTCCCAGGCCCGGGCTCCATCCGCTCCACCCCGTTGCTTCCCTGATCTCCTCTATCTCACCGCTGACCGCTTTCCCACATTGTCCCCCCAACCTCGAATTCCTTCCCCGTCCGCGTACACCAGACCACCACTCTCCCTACCTGCAAAGCGGCGTCGAGTCCACATCTCCTCCATGAGGCCTTCCCTGATTAAGTCCCCCTTTCCCCGGCTCGCTCTCCCTTCTACGGAGCGTACGATAGAACAATCGATAATAATAATGTTGGTATTTGTTAAGCGCTTACTATGTGCAGAGCACTGTTCTAAGCGCTGGGGGAGATGCAGGATGATCAGGTGGTCCCTCGTGGGGCTCACAGTTTCAATCCCCATTTTACCGATGAGGGAACTGAGGCACAGAGAAGTTAAGTGACTCGCCCGCTCAAGCGGCAGAGCCGGGATTCGAACCCATGACCTCTGACTCCGGAGCCCGTGCTCTTTCCACTGAGCCACGCTGCTTACCCGACAAGTTGCCGTAGGATTTACGTACAGAAGAATGAGCAGGGTGGTTGTCCTGGGTCCAGCTTCCCCTG
This sequence comes from Ornithorhynchus anatinus, assembly GCF_004115215.2. Classification (NCBI taxonomy): domain Eukaryota; kingdom Metazoa; phylum Chordata; class Mammalia; order Monotremata; family Ornithorhynchidae; genus Ornithorhynchus; species Ornithorhynchus anatinus. The sequence goes on from NC_041728.1 coordinate 134,017,039, forward strand.
ACCAGAACTAGGAAACGTTCTTCCGACGTCACGTAAATGTCTGGACACAGTGCAGTAGAGGGTCAGGGAAAAGGGTTATATAATAATAATAATAATAATGTTGGTATTTGTTAAGCGCTTACTATGTGCCGAGCACTGTTCTAAGCGCTGGGGGAGACACAGGGGAATCAGGTTGTCCCACGTGGGGCTCACAGTCTTCATCCCCATTTTACAGACGAGGGAACTGAGGCCCAGAGAAGTGAAGTGACTTGCCCACAGTCACACAGCTGACAAGTGGCAGAGCTGGGATTCGAACTCATGAGCCCTGACTCCAAACCCCGTGCTCTTTCCACTGAGCCACGCTGCTTCTCAGCGTGCAGCACAGTGCTGTTCGCCGTCGTCCGCGCCCCACGTTCTTCAGACACAACCGCGTGCGTTCTCTCATCATCATCAGCGTATTTACTGAGCCCTTGCTGGTGCGGAGCGCTGTACTGATCGCTTGGGAGAGGACGGTTCAACGGAGTTGGTAGAAATGTTCCCTGCCCACAGTGAGGTTTGCGGGGAATCGAGGTGTAATGCGTCTAGCCCGTCTTGAGAATCGTACTTGCGAGTTGTTGCCGCGCGGTACTTTCCAAGCGCTCAGCACAGCGCTCTGCCCACAGCGCTCGGTAAATAAGAATGAATGAGAAGCTTTCGGACTCGCCGGCGAATAATCTGGTAAGAGTGTTCTTGGTGTCGGATCGTCTCATTCTGCTCTCCTTTAAGTCCTCGGCAGTATCCCAAGGAAGCATTAAGTAGCAGTGGCTGGGGAGAAGATCGCTACCATGGAATGAGAACAAACCAGTTCCTTCCAAAGCAGTGTGAGTTCACCATTACAACCCCCATCTTGGGTCGATTTCATTTTGCGAGTGTCCCCGGGTCAGTCTTAAATTTGGAAAGGGGAAGTTTTTCTGAAGAGCCCGGCCCCGGGTTCTGAAGTGTTCTCCAACGCCACGGTGTTCACTGAAGCATCTCAGCTGACGGGACGCAGTGACCGACGGGATGGAGCCCGGGCCTGGGAGTCAGAAGGTCTCGGGTTCTAATTCCGCTGCGCCACCGGTCTGCTGTGCGGCCTTGGGTGAGTCACTTCACTTCTCTGGGCCTCAGTTACCTCGTCTGTTTAAATGGGGAAGCGAGACTGTGAGCCCCACGTGGGACGGGGACCGTGTCCAATTTGCTCGTATCCACCCCAGCGCTTACTTAGTACGGTGCCTGGCACGTAGTAAGCACTCAAGTGTCATAATTATTATTATTAGTTATTATTATAGATGAATGATTAGGTTGACAGAATGGACAGATCCCTCACTGAAAATGTTTTATCTTTGGTAAACCTTGAGTAAGGTAGCTTCGGGTCCACTATATCTTACCAAGTGTTAGCTCTGAGCACGTGGGATTGTTCACAGGTCGACGTCTATAAAAGTGAAGGCTGCTGTGGCCTTAGGGAACTTTTTTGGGGGGGATTTTTATGGTATTTGCTAAGTGCTTACTATGTGCCGGGCACTCTACAGAGCACTAGCAGAGATACAGAGTAATCAGGTTGGACAACAGTGCCTGTCCCACGGGAGGTTCACGGTCTTAATCCCCATTTTACAGATGAGGCGTCTGCGGCACGGAGAAGCGAAATGACTTGCCCGAGGTCACGCAGCGGACAAGTGGCGGAGCTGGGAATTAGAACCCGGGTCCTTCTGACCCCCAAGCCCGGGCTCCGTCCATAGGCCATGGCTGCTTCTCATTTTGACCCCCGTCATCCTCGATAAGACTTTCGTCATGGTTTCTCGCCATCTGGAAACCAGCGTGTTTGGCGCTTTGAAAGTGACCGAGTGCCAGCCACATTGTGCATGTGATTTGCTTTGGCCAAAATTAATTCTTTCTCTCCCGTCCTTCCTTCCAGATAGAGGGGCCGAAACACGGGGCCCGGTTCGTGCTGGGAGAAACGAAAAAAGGTACTCAGCTCCCTTTCAGTTTCAAGGATCTCCTCTGGACTGCCTTAAGTGGAGGCTTTTTCAAATGTCCGGGGCTTTGGGTTCCCGGAACGTAAGCGTATATCAAAGAATCTATTGCTCTAGGGAGCAGAGAGGTTATTTTACGCATCTTTTTGCGATGCCGAACTCCCGTGAATCGATGTAATTCTTCGTTTCCTCAGGAGTGTCTGATGGCCTGTACGGGAAGACGTGAAATAGGCGTTGGTGATGTTTTAGCACAGTTGTGCTATTCCAGTGGAGACTGGGGAAGGGGACAGCGTTTGGGCTGGAATGTTGCCCTAGACGTGCCTAATTCCACCCTAATGCCTAATAACACCCTTCAGATACGTGTTGATAATTATTGTTATCGTTACGGTACTTTTGAAGCGCTTACTCTGTGCCAAGCACCGTTCCTAGCCCCGGGGTAGATTCGCTGGTCGCAAGTGCCTGCTGTAAAATAGTTGGGCAGATGAAGAAGTCGACAAATTTAGCACAGGCAACTACAGCCTGTAGGATGCGTATTAGGTCGGAGCTTTCCTTTAAACACAGAACTGTAAAAGAAGCAATTAAATCACGCAGCGGACCTTTGCCCAGTGAGCCCTCCACGTCCAGGGCCAGAGACGGCGGAGGCGGGGGCTAGAGCGAAGACCGCCCCCACCTCTCGCGGACGCCTCGGTTGACCCCCCCCCCCCCAGGCGGGAGGCGGGCGTATCCCCTTGCCGAAAGCCCACCTATCCAGCTGGGGGTCCCGGGAAGTGGGCAGAGCCCGGCTTGGTGTTTGTGGCATTCTCTGCCATCTGGACCCGTGGATGTCACAGGGGGCATTGCAGCTTCCATTCAGTCTCTGTAGCTGAAATAATAAGGAGGGTATCTGTTGAGCGCTTACTATGTGCCAAGCGCTGTTCTGAGCGCTGGGGTAGAGATACAAGGTTGTCAGGTTGTCCCTTGCGGGGCTTGCCGTCTTAATCTCCATTTTACACTTGAGGTAACTGAGGCCCAGAGAAGCGAAGTGACTTGCCCAAAGTCACCCAGCTACGCGGCTCAGTGGAAAGAGCCCGGGCCTGGCAGTCGGAGGTCATGGATTCTAATCCCGGCTCCGCCCCTACTCAGCTGTGTGACCTTGGGCAAGTCACTTCACCTCTCTGGACCTCAGTTACCTCTTCTGTAAAATGGGGATGAAGACTGTGAGCCCCACGGGGGACAACCTGTTGACCTTGTATCCCCCCCAGTGCTTAGAACAGCGCTTGGCCCATAATAAGCGCTTAACAAATGCCATTACTATTATTAACAAGTGGCAGAGCCGGGATTCGAGCACAGAACCTCCGACTCCCAAGGCCCTGCTCTTTCCACTAAGCCACGCCGCTTCTCTGACCCTGCCCGTAGCGGCCACAGCGGAGAAGATGGGTCTCGTGACTGGAAGTGGGTGAAAGGCGGGGTCAGGCAGATTTATTGAGCGTTCACGCTGTGTAGAGCGGTGTACCAAGTTCTTGGGAGAGTACAGTATAACAGACAAATTCCCTCCCCACCATGAGCTTGCAGTCACGGAGGCAGACGTTAGTATAAAAATACAGTGCTCTGCACACAGTAAGCGCTTAATAAATACGATCGAATGGATTAGTATAAATAGTAAAGCGGCACAATAAGCAGCCGGGTCGTTCTGATGGAAAGGGGAGGATCACCTGCTCCGTTCTCCGTCTCGGAAGTCAACCTCGTCATCACTGTGAAGGGAAAGACGTGGCCGTGGCCAGTCACACACTTACAGTAATAATGTTGGTATTTGTTAAGCGCTCACTATGTGCAGAGCACCGTTCTAAGCGCTGGGGTAAATACAGGGTCATCAGGTTGTCCCACGGGAGGCTCACAGTTAATTCCCATTTTACAGATGAGGTAACTGAGGCCCAGAGAAGTGAAGTGACTCGCCCACAGTCGCACAGCTGACAAGTGGCAGAGCCGGGAGTCGAACCCACGACCTCTGACTCCGGAGCCCAGGCTCTTTCCACTGAGCCACGCTGCTTCCCCGAGTCTGGGGAGAGGTGATGGGGGGTAATGCCAGGAGAAGTGAACGTGCCTGTTTATTATCGTGTAATAATAATAATGATAATGTTGGTATTAAGCGCTTACTACGTGCAGAGCACTGTTCTAGGCGCTGGGGTAGATCCAGGGTATTCGAGGTTGTCCCACGTGAGGCTCACGGTTAATCCCCACTTTACAGATGAGGTAACCGAGGCCCAGAGAAGTGACTTGCCCTCAGTCCCACAGCTGCCAAGTGGCAGAGCCGGGAGTCGAACCCATGACCTCTGACTCCCAAGCCCGGGCTCTTTCCACTGAGCCACGCTGCTTCTACGCTCCCAACTGTGTAGTACAGTGGTCTGCCCACAGTAAGTGCTCAATAAATACGACTGAGTTGAATGAATGTAAGTGAGCGAAGGAAAAAAGAAGCAGAAAGATGGCCGTGAAAGCGGGGGGATGGGGGAGTCAGCGGATTCAAAGGAAGAGGGATATAGACGGGAGGAAGCCAGTTTCGAGGGGCGATGGAGAGAAGAGAGGACGTATTTGGACACGAGAGGGATTTTCCTGAGGAAGAAAGCTCTCACCCCTCAGCTAGCTTATAATTATCGTCTCTCTGCTTCAGGTAAACTGCGGTTCCACTTGTGAGTTGCTTTCATAACTGCGAGAATTTCTTCGTGATCTTTTAGCTTATATTTTCTCTACTCCTTGAATTACTGAAAAATCCTAGTCATTAATAAAGAAAACCAAGGAAAATCGTAGTTTTGTGCAGGTGGGTTCTCAAACTAGCAAGATGTAGGAGCCAGAGTTGAGGGCGGTAGCTGGGGGGTTGAGTGGGTGGGGCTTCCGTCGATGGGGGCACGTTGGATTTTTTGGACTCCCTGGACCTTGAAATGTGTTTTTGTAGTGAGGTGAACGGAGACAGGCTCAAAAAAGGTAGAAGTATGGGAAGGAAAGTGAATTGTTTTCTGCAGGATTGCAGCTGCCAATGTAGGTAACGTGCCGCAGTCGAAGCTAAATAAAAAAGAGCTTCCCATAATAAGAATTATAACTGTGGTGTTCATTAAGCACGTACCATGTGCCAAGACTTTACTAAGCACTGGAGGACATTCATAATAATAATAATAATCGTGGTATTTGTTAGGCACTTACTACGTGCCAGGCACTGTACTAAGCGCTGGGTGGATACGAGCACATCGGGTCGGACGCAGTCCCCGTCCCACGGGGGGCTCACGGTCTCAATCCCCATTTTACAGGTGAGGCCCAGAGAAGTGAAGCCCAGGGTCGCCCAGCTGATGTGTGGTGGAGCCGGAATTAGAACCCAGGTCTTTATGACTCCAAAACCCGTGCTCTATCCACTCCGTCAGGCTTTTTCCCGCCATACGCACAATCCATTCAGCTCAGACTCAGTCCCCGGGCCCACAGTCCTCTGTATCACTTCATGCCAAGTGACCCAGAGGAGCGGCGTGGCCTAGTGGAAAGAGAATATGCCCGGGACTCGGGATCTGGGTTCCAGTCCTGGCTCTGTGACTAGTCTGTTGTTACCTTGGGCAAGTCACTTAACTTCCCTGTGCCTCCGTTTCCTCATCTGGAGATTAAATACCCCTTCTCTCTCCCCCTTAGTCTGTGAGCCCTATGTGGGACAGGGACTGTGTCTGATCTGATTATCTTGTGTCTACCCAATGCTTAGTACAGTGCTTCGCCCATAGTACGCAGTTAAAAGAATACCCCAGTGATTCAGATGTGTCAGCGAAACACAGAGTGCGGCCAAATAACGGCAGCCACTCATTTGAGAAGCTGAAGATAAGAAGGGTGTGTTGAGTCAAACCAGGATCATGCTAGAGTACACTCCAGTCTTGTGTTTTCAGAAAAGGGATCTGGCTGTTTAAAACTGGAAATATTGGAGGCTTGATTTGTCTTGGGGAATAGCTCAGGGAAGCGGTTGAAGGATGGGTATTTAATTCTAAGAGAAGATAGTATTGACTCAGACAGCGTTTTTACCTCTCAGAACCCAGTTTAAATTTCTTTCTTTCCCCTTCTTCAGATATCTGAAGGGAAAAATTCCTGAACCTGAAAAATCAATTGGACAGAGATTAGAAAATGAAGGCGTAAGTATTTTTTTTTAATCTGCATCTTTTATCCTTTCATCCCGAAGTAGTTTCTTGTAAAATTATGTTGGTATATACTTTCAGTATTTTTAAAATTAGGATTACAAGTATATGCTCTTAATTTCTTACCGAGCTTTCTGATTAAGAATTCTTTTAAGAATGCCGTTTCCTTCCACGAGAAAAGGCAGACTTTTCCAAAAATCTGGGTAATTGTTCTGTCTTCCACAGAAGCATTGTAGATTTTGAAGCTGCCTTTTCTCTCTCATCTCTTTTATGCCGATCTCGTTTCACTTTTCAAGTGTCGAACCTTTTATGAGTAGTCTACATTATTATCTGCCGCACTGTCTACTGCATCAAGGCAATCAGTGGCATTTATTGAGGACTTACTATGTACTGAGCGCTTGGGAGAGTACAATACAACCGAATTAGCGGGTGTTCTCTTTCCACGACGATCCTACAGTCTAGAGGGGGAGACAGGTATTAATATAAATAATTTATAATATATAAGGCAATCCAAGAAAATGCTAAAATCAGTACTTCAAATAGAGAAGTTATGTTTCTTGCTTCTCCAACCTGACCCTAGGTATTAGGAGGCCTTTTCTGGATGTCACAACTACTTCTGTCCTTTCTGCTTGTTCTTTCCTTAGAGAGTAAATCAGAGGCCTCCAGATTATCTCCAAATGGCACTGTCTAAATCCTGGGGTAGAGACAAGGTAATCGGGTTGGACACAGTCCCTGTCCCACGTAGGGTTCACAGTCTTCATCCCCATTTTACAGATGAGGGAACTGAGGCCCAGAGAAGGGAAGTGACTTGCCCACAGTCACACAGCTGACAAGTGGCAGAGCCGGGATTCGAACCCATGACCTCTGACTCCCAAGCCCGGGCTCTTTCCACGGAGCCACGCTGCTTCTGAAATGCCTTGCCCCGGCTCACACAGCAGCAGACAGGCGGCGGAGCCGGGATTAGAACCCTGGTCCTTCTGGCTCCCGGCCTGTTTGTTACTTCAATAAATACCATCACTTCTACTATTAAAGTGACTTCTAGCTTAAGTAACTTATTGATTTAGACAGTGTGATTGTTTACCATTTATTTAAGAAAAATAATAATAATAGTTGTGGTAACTGTTAAGCGCTAGTAGTATTTAGTAGTTATTGAGCGCTTACTATGTGCAGAGCACTGTACTAAGCGCTTGGAATGGACAAATGGGTAACAGATAGAGACAGTCCCTGCCCTTTGACGGGCTTTCGGTCTAATCGTAAGCCCTTACTATGTGCAGAGCACTGTACTAAGTGCTTGGAACGTACAAATGGGTAACGGATAGAGACAGTCCCTGCCCTTTGACGGGCTTACGGTCTAATCGCAAGGGCTACTATGTGCCGGGCACTGTACTAAGTTTTGGGGGGGGTTTAGCGTCTCTAAGAAAGATGGCCTGGCATTTTAGCTGAAGGACTGCCATCCAGGTGCCTGCTAAACTTTGGAAGCCAAATACCCATTCATTCATTCATTCGGTCGTATTTATTGAGTGCCTACTGTGCAGAGCACTGTACTAAGTGCTCGGGAGAGTACGGTATAACAATAAACGGACACATTCCTGCCCACAGTGAACTTACAGTTTGAGGTCTACAGCCTACAGCTGCTTATTCTAAGCAATGGGAGAGGATGAGTAGCCCAAGCTAAAAATAATCTCTGGTTTATGCGAATTAGGCATTAATTCATGGGTCCATAGGTTTCAGCCACGTTTTTGGTATTGCCGAATATACGAGGCCTTTGAAGCAACGTGGTCTAGCGGATAGAGCCCGGACCTGGGAGTTAGAAGTACCTGGGTTCCGATTGCGTGATTCGCTAACAGTTTGGGGAAGCAGCGTGGCTCGGTGGAAAGAGCCTGGGCTTCGGAGTCCGAGGTCATGGGTTCGAATTCCGCTCTGCCACTTGTCAGCTGTGTGACTGTGGGCAAGTCACTTCGCTTCTCTGGGCCTCAGTTCCCTCATCTGTAAAATGGGGATTAACTGTGAGCCTCACGTAGGACAACCTGATGACCCTGAGGCCCACAGTATTCATCCTCATTTTATAGATGAGGGAACTGAGGCACAGAGAAGCGAAGTGACTTGCCCACAGTCACACAGCTGACAAGTGGCACAGCTGGGATTTGAACCCATGGCTCCCAAGCCCGGCCTCTTTCCACTGAGCCACGCCGCTTAAGCACTTAACAAATACCATTGGAAAAAAAGTGACTTTCCCAAGGTCACACAGCATTCATTCATTCGGTTATGTTTATTGAGCACTTACTGTGGGCAGAGCACCGTACTAAGCTCCTGGGAGAGTATAATACAACAATTAACCGACGCATTCGCTGCCCACAATGAGGTTATGCCGGAGTAGCATCATAGTAAAGGGTTTGCTGGCTGACCCGGGAGGAGAATGCAGATTCTCTGGCTTCCGGGCCCGTTCTCTTTCCGCTAGGCCACACTGCTTCTCAACAGTTACTATCACTTACTACTTCCTACTGGCACTTGTACTTCCAACAGAGGAGGGGACAACCGGCGGAGTCCGACCTTTCGGAGGAGGTTTCGGTCCGGCTGTGCCTAGACAGTGGAAGCTCTTCGCTCTGGAGGAGACCATCTGTAGTGGAGATGAAGGACCAGATTTGCCCAGGCCCCGAAAAGGGAAAGAGCACAGAGGAGCTCCCCAAACTCACCGTGGTACTAAGCCGTATTGTACTTCGGGCCCGCGCGTTTTTCTGAGAGAAGAACTTGAAAGCGAGGTGGTTTTTGTTTAGCCGTCGGTCCGCCAGAGGTAGATGTCGACACTCCGTCTGTCCGGACTTTGCGGCTTTAAAATCTGTTGGGTTTTCTGTTCTGTTTTCTTCCTAATTTTGACATCATCTTAGGGCAGATGAAAATAAGAAAAAAGGCAGATGACAGATACATTGTGTTCTTAACCGACTCTTCTTTCGTTATACTGGGTGGGGTTTAATGAGCTCTACTAAACAGCTTGAAAGTCAGCCAACTGGGCCTCTATCAAAGAAGGGAAATTATCAAGGGGAGGCTCCTTTTCCCGCAATTTTAGAGAGTCTTGAATTGGTAATAAGAGCTACAATAAAAATCCCACTCCGTAACTAGATTTCTAGTTTGTCACCCGTCCTTTTATTTTATACGTGATAATTCTGCAAATATAGTGTAGCCCAAAGCTAAAATTCCCATCCTTATTTACCGACAGTAATAGACTTGCTCTGCATCTCTGTCATCCATTTTTTTTTTAATGGCATTTGCTAAGTGCTTACTGTGTGCTAAGCACCGTACTAAGTACTGGGGTAGGTACAGGTCCGTATCCTTCATGGGGCCCACATTCTTGAACCTCATTTTATACATGAGGAAACTGAGGTACAGAGAAGTTAATGGAATATTCATTCATTCAATATTCAATAGTATTTATTGAGCGCTTACTATGTGCAGAGCACTGTACTAAGCGCTTGGGATGAACAAGTCGGCAACAGATAGAGACGGTCCCTGCCGTTTGACGGGCTTACGGTCTAATCGGGGGAGACGGACAGACGAGAACAGTGGCAATAAATAGAGTCAAGGGCAAGAACATCTCGTAAAAACAATGGCAACTAAATAGAATCAAGGGAATACACATTCTAGTACATTAGTTTGGATGAAATTTTATGTCATAAGTTTTTAAGAAGTCTTTGGCTCCGTGATCAGAATTTGTTCTGACAGAATTCAGTAGCTCCTAAATGTTATCTGAAGAGATCTTTCCTTGATTAAAAATTGGGGTTTAATGTAGTCTGGCAGTGCCTAAATAGCAATGAGAGACAGTCTCTGAATTTTATGTTTTAGGACATGGAAAAAGACATAAGTCGTGCACTAGGTCACGGTCCGAAGGATGAGGTCTTAAGCAGTGCTTTCAAATTGCGAATTACCCGTGAGGATATCCAGACCCTGAAGAATCATCACTGGCTTAATGATGAAGTAAGCTTTTTTTCCCCTTCCTTCAGTATTACAGCATGCTCTTTTCAAATTCAACACATTAAAAATTGGTAAGAAACTCTTGTATTGGTCCTTTTTTTAAAAAAAAAAAAGCCCAAAAGTCTTCCATAAAAATATAAATACTAATTAATCCCCCTTGGTGTTTAAACTTGTGTTTATCTAGAGTATGAACAGGGAAAGTGTCTACCAACTGAATTATATTGAAACAGCGTGGCTTCTAGTTCTACTTCTAGTCACTGTGATTCCAGGAATGTTGAGTCGCTGATATATTCATTAGTAACCAATCCAGCAGTCCTCTGACTAGGAACTTACTGGCATTGGGGAGTAGCGAGATGCCTTGCTCTGAGATGTGGACCTAATTTACTCTTTGGAACCCTAAAAAGATGTGTTGAATGGTTGACATTTATGCTCCCAAGTCACGTGATAAGGCTCCCTGTCTGCTGGAACAGTTATTTCTGTTCTGTTATTACCTGATACTTATTGCCTAAAGAAAGTTTCAGCGCTATTTCCCCAGGTGAATTAGGCGGCAGGCCTCTTCTGCAAAACGGTCTTTGCAGAGCAGATAAGGCCGTACATTTTTGAGGTTTCGTATTCTTGAGTGCTCTGTCATTTTCTGAGTTTTGACTCCAAATACTTAGAATTTAGCCCCTGTTATTAGTCCCGCAGCTTTTGGTATCAAGGGTCCCCAGTGACTTCCTTCTTGCCAAATCCAACGGCTCCTACTCTATCCTAATCCTCCTCGACCTCTCAGCTGCCTTTGAAACCGTCGACCATCCCCTTCTCCTCCACACCTTATCTCACCTCGGCTTCACGGACTCCGTCCTCTCCCGGTTCTCCTCTTATCTCTCTGGCCGTTCATTCTCGGTCTCGATAGCGGGCTCCTCCTCCCGCTCCCATCCCCTAACTGTAGGGGTTCCTCAAGGATCGGTTCTTGGTCCCCTTCTGTTCTCCATCTACACTCACCCCCTTGGTGAACTCATTTGCTCCCATGGCTTCAATTATCATCTCTACGCCGTTGACACCCAAATCTACATCTCCTCCCCTCTTCTTTCTCCCTCCTTCCAGGCTCGTATCTCCTCCTGCCTCCAGTACGTCTCACCTGGATGTCTGCCCGCCACCTAAAACTCAACGTGTCCAAGACCGAGCTCCTTATCTTTCTTCTCAAACCCTGTCCTCTCCCTGACTTTCCCATCACTGTGGACGGCGCTACCATCCTTCCCGTCTCACAGACCCGCAACCTTGGTGTCATCCTTGACTCCGGTCTCTCATTCACCCCACACATCCAATCCGTCACCAAAACCTGCTGGTCTCACCTTCACAACATCGCCAAGATCCGCCCTTTCCACTCCATCCAAAGTGCTACCGTGCTCGTACAAGCTCTCATAATAATAATAATGTTGGTATTTGTTAAGCGCTTAGTATGCGCAGAGCGCTATTCTAACCGCTGGGAGAGATACAGGATAATCAGGTTGTCCCATGTGAGGCTCACAGTCTTCATCCCCATTTTCCAGATGAGGTCACTGAGGCCCAGAGAAGTGAAGTGACTTGCCCACAGTCGCACAGCTGACAAGTGGCAGAGCCGGGATTCGAACCCATAACCTCTGACTCCCAAGCCCCGGGCTCTTTCCACTGAGCCACGCTGCTTCTCGATAATATCCTGATTGGATTATTGCATCAGCCTCCCCCCCCATCTCCCATCCTCCTGTCTCTCCCTGCTTGAGTCTTCACTCCGCTGCCCGGATTATCTTTCTACAGAAACGGTCTGGGCATGTCACTCCCTTCCTCAGAAACCTCCAGTGGTTGCCTATCAACCTTCCCGTGAAGCAAAAACCCCTCACTTGTAGCTTCAAGCTGTCCATCGCCTTGCCCCCTCCTACCTCTCCTCCCTTCTCCTCCTTCTCCAGCCCAGCCCGCACGCTCCGCTCCTCCGCCGCCCACCTCCTCACCGTCCCCCGGTCTCGCCTCTCCCGCCGTCGACCCCTGGCCCACGTCCTCCCGCTGTCCCGGAACGCCCTCCCTCCTCACCTCCGCCAAACTGACTCTCTTCCCCTCTTCAAAGCCCTACTGAGAGCTCACCTCCTCCGGGAGGCCTTCCCAGACTGAGCCCTCCCTTTCCCTCTGCCTCTCCATTGCCCCTACTCCCTCCCTCTGCTCTACCCCCTTCCCCTCCCCACAGTACTTGTATACATATATATATATATATATATAAATGATTACTCTTATTTTATTAATGATGTATATATATCTATGATTCTGTTTATTTTGATGGTCTTGATGCCTGTCTACTTGTTTTGTTTTGTTGTCTGTCTTCCCCTTTTAGACTGTGAGCCCCTTGTTGGGCAGGGATTGTCTCTATCTGTTGCCAAATTGTACATTCCAAGAGCTTAGTACAGTGCTCTGCACACAGTAAACGCTCAATAAATATGATTGAAGGAATGAATGAAGTGAGAAAACTCTGGTTCTTAATGAACACAAACCTTTCTACAGATCGAGTGGCTCATTAAAGGCAACTTTTTCCTCTTTTGGGTAATTTTTAGGTCATTAATTTTTACATGAATCTTCTGATGGAAAGAAATAAGAAGCAAGGTTTTCCAGTGCTGTTCGCCTTCAGTACTTTCTTCTACCCTAAATTTACTTCTGGAGGTTACCAAGCAGTAAAAAGATGGACCAAAGCAGTGGATCTCTTTGAACAAGAACTCATCCTTGTACCCATTCACCTGAGGGTACATTGGAGCTTAGTGGTGAGTTGAAAAAGGCTAATTTGGACACCGACTGTGTTCTTTGAAATCCGTGTGTTTTTCCTAAACTTACGAGAATGCCGTGTTTATTGGAAAACTTCATCTGGTTATGAATGAGATGCAGGATTTCCTCCTTGGTTGAACTGAGCTGGGGACTGTAAACACATCGCCGGAATCACCCCAGCTGCATGTAGCTGTAATAATAATAATACTCCTAGTAATGGTACTTGTAAAGCACTTATTATGTACTAAGCACTGTTCTAAGTGCTGGGGTAGATATGAGTTAATCAGGTTGGACACAGTCCCTGCCCCATATAGCGCTCCACACTCTTAATCCCCATTTTCCAGATGAGGTAACTGAGGCCCAGAGAAGTGAAGTGACTTGCCCAGGGCCACACTGCAGGCACTTGGCAGAGCCGGGATTAGAACCCGTGACCTCCTGACTCCCAGGCCCATGCTCCGTCCACTACGCCGTGCTGCTTATTCATATTAATATCCGTGTCCTCCTCTAGAGTGGAAACTCGTCGTGGGCAGGGAACGAGTCTCCCAACTCTGTTGTAGTCTCCCAAGGGCTACCACAGTGCTCTGTGCACAGTAGGTACTCAGTAAATACCATTGATCGATGGATGACGTTTGTATTGTTGGTTCTTTTGTATCGCAGGTGATTGACCTGAGGAAAAAGACCATCCGATATCTGGATTCTATGGGACAAAAAGGCCATCGGGTGTGTGAGACTTTGTTGTAAGTAGAAACCGATCACTGGCCTATTGACTGTTCGGCCAATTAGGCGATTAGGTAATAAGCAAGGATGCAGAGTGGGTCTGATCTGGGCTTGGTCCACGGGCCGTGCTAGAGGATGCACCAAGAGATTTGGATCCAGGGTCAGAATATGCTTCTGCCCAGCTGGGGATCTCTTCCAATCAAACCCTTTCCCCCCCCCACCCCAGTGGAATGTCAATCAATCAGTGGTATTGAGAGCGTATACTATGTGCAGAGCACTCTTCTAAGCATGTGGGAGATCTTCAGTCAGCACCGCATCTTCAGAGTTAGAGCAACAGAATTAGCAGACGCGTTCCCCGCCTACGGTGAGCTTACGGTGTAGAGGGGGAGACAGATATTAATATAAATGAATCATTTACCGATATATGCAGTTGGAGCTGGGGTGAATGCCTAATACCCACAGGTTGCGGAGCGCACAGACGATGCGGAAGGGGGAGCGAGCCGGGAATTAAAGGCGTCACTGGGAAAGTCCTCTTGAGGCACCGTGAACCTTAATGAGGTCTCCTAGCTTTGAAGTTATGCTTCCTTCCTTCCAATAGTATGTATTGAGCGCTTACTATGTGCAGAGCACTGTACTAAGCGCTTGGAATGAACAAGTCGGCAACAGATAGAGACGGTCCCTGCCGTTTCACCGTGACACATCTGTGCCAGGTGCAGCATTCAGTCATTTTTATTGAGTTCTTGCTGTGTGTGGAGTATTGCACTAAGCGTGTATGAGGAGAATGTACAACAGTCGGTACCCGCATATGTCTTTATAAGGAGAGATGAAGTTGGAAAACCGAAAACAAGAAGGACAGAGGAAAGGCTTTAAGCGTACAGTGAAAAGACAGAGAATTCTTAGTAGTGATAGACTTCTGTCTCGTCGAAGGAAAGATTATTTCCAGAAACGGAAGTATGTCTTTTAAATCCTCTTGGAGCCTTGCGTTGCTTTCCCGAAATTGAAATATATATCTGTTTCTCCCACACTTCTTCCGAAGTCCACGAGACTAGTCATAGAGAAGCAGCGTGGGTCAGTGGAAAGAGCCCGGGCTTTGGAGTCGGAGGTCATGGGTTCGAATCCCAGCTCTGCCACTTGTCAGCTGCGTGACTGTGGGCAAGTCACTTCACTTCTCTGTGCCTCAGTTACCTCATCTGTAAAATGGGGATGAAGACTGTGAGCCCCACGTGGAACAACTTGATTCCCCTGGATCTACCCCGGCGCTTAGAACAGTGCTCTGCACATAGTAAGCGCTTAACAAATAACATTATTATTAATCCCGGCTCTGCTACTTATCAGCTGTGTGATTTGGGGCAAGTCATTTCACTTCTCTGTGCCTAAGTTCCCTCATTTGGAAAATGGGGATGAAGACCGTGAGCCCCACGTGGGACCACCTGATGATCTTGTATCTACCCAGCGCTTAGAACAATGCTTGGCACATAGTAAGCGCTTTACAAATACCAACATTAGTATTATTATTATATTTGGGAAAAGAAATCAGAGGGTGTCTCTGCTGCAGTGCAGAAACTACTCCGGGAGGATGTTTTTGAATTCAGAACGGATGTTCGTTGGCATATTGCCGGTTTTAGACTAGAAGAGAGTTTGTAGTCTGCCTCTTGCACCGTGGCATCTTGAGATTGGCAAAAGTGATCCGAAACCCAATCATTAAGTCACGGTGCGGAGCATTTTATTCCAGGCCTTAATACCTTTGCTTATTCAGCACGCGTTGCCTGGCCCAAAAGGAGGGGTTTTTGTGCTGGCATCTTGAAAGACGTCAAGTAGCATTGAAAAACATTTTATCTTTCTACGTAAGTTATTTTTGAAATGTCTTGTTTGTTATGGGCAGGGAATGTGTCTGCTAATTCGGTTGTATTGTACTCTCCCAAACGCTTAGTATGCTTCCCTGTATGTAGTGAACACTCGATAAATACTATCGATTGATCGATTTGGTTAATGGCAAATGGAGACCTGACTTCAAAAGGTCCAAGTTTAGATTAGTATAGTTGGTGGGGGGCTGGAGGTGTGGCATCCTATGCTTCTCTCTTCCCCTTTCAACTTTTCACTGCTAAAACAAGTTATTTTTGCCTATATCATTTGTATGGTTTACAAGGATATGTGTAACCTTAGGTTGTGTATTGTCTCCTTTAGGGTGAAATGTCGCAACAAATACCAAACCTCAGCTACTGTAAAATCAATCAATCAGTGGTATTTATTGAGCTCTTAATGTATGCAGAGCACTGTACTAAATGCTTGGGAGAACACAATCCAGCAGAGTTGGTAGATGTGCTCCTTGCTCATATGACGGGGGGGCAGCATGACCTAAGAATCATGTTTGTATTTGTTAAGCGCTTACTATGTGCAGAGCACTGTTCTAAGTGCTGGGGTACCAGTACCAGTACCAGCTTAAGTACCAGTGTGGCTCAGTGGAAAGAGCCTGGGCTTGGGAGTCAGAGGTCATGGGTTCGAATCCCAGCTCTGCCACTTGTCGGCTGTGTGACTGTGGGCAAGTCACTTCACTTCTCTGGGCCTCAGTTCCCTCGTCTGTCAAATGGGGATTAACTGTGAGCCTCACGTGGGAGAAGCTGATAACCCTGTATCTCCCCCAGCGCTTAGAACAGTGCTGTGCACCTAGTAAGCGCTTAACAAATACCAACATCATCATTATCATTATTACCACAGTTATTAATTATGATGGTGATTATTATTTATGGGGGTTACGGCCTGGAGAGGGAGACGGGCATTAAAATAAATTAAGGGTATGGATATAAATGCTGAACGTGAGGGGAATATCAAGTGTTTAAAGGGGAGAGAACCAAGTGCAGAAGGGAGAGGGGTAGAGGAAGTGAAGAATCGGTCAGGGAAGACCTCTTAGAGGAAATACGATTTTAATAAGACTTTGAAGGTGGGGAGAGTGGTGGCCTGTTGGCTACGAAGCTGGAGGGAGGATGTGGCCAAGGGAACGTGTGGTTTGGTGCCATGTTTGATTATCTCCCCCTCTTTACTGTAAGTAGCTTATAGACAGGGAACATGTCTGCCAACTCTGTTGTTTTGTACTCTCCCAAATACTTAGAACAGTGCTCTGTACACAGTAAGTGCATGATACATAGCATTGATTGATTGAAAGGTCAGTCGATCAGTCGTAATTATTGAGCTCTTACTGTGTGCAGAGCACTGGACTAAGAGCTTGGGAGAGTACAATATAACAGTAAACAGACACATACCCTGCCCACAACGAGATTACAGTTTAGAGGGGGAGACAGACAGGAATATAAATAAATTACAGATATCAACATGAGTGCCGTGGGGCTGGGAGCGGGGGGTGAATAAAGGGAGCAAGTCAGGGTGACCCAGAAGGGAGTGGGAGGAGAGGAAAGGAGGGCTTAGTCAGGGAAGGCCTCTTGGAGGAGATGGGCCTTCGTTAAGGCTTTGAAGGCGGGGAGAGTCATTGTCAGATTTGAGGAGGGAGGGCGTCGCAGGCCAGAGGCAGGACGTGGGCAATGTGTCGGCTTAGAGTTAGATGAGATTAAGGTACAGTGAGAAGGCTAACAGTAGAGGAACTAAGTGGGCAGGCTGGGTCGTAGTAGGAGAGTAGCGGGGTGAGGTTGGAATGGTCAAGGTGATCCACTGCTATAAAGGTGAGGGTAAGGAGTTTCTGTTTGATGCGGAGATGGATGGGCAACCACTGGAGTATCTTGAGGAGCTGGGAAACATGGCCTAAACGTTTTTTAACATATGGATTTGAGACCACATCTGTGAGCCTCATGTGGGACAGGGACACTGTCCAACTGATTATCTTATTATCTTATTATCTCAGTGCTTTAAGCACTTAACAAATATCACAATTATTATTATTATTACTGTAATTGGAAAAAAGGGGTCAGATAACCACTAAATTGGGTGGCAACCAGTACTTTGGGTGTAGTTATCTGGAAAGGAGGCTTAAACATTCTCTTATGAAAAACCGTGGGTCCTATTTAGTTGAGAAAAATCTTTGTACTGTCTTTTCACCCAAAGTGCTATTCAGTCTCTGACCACAGTTGTTCCGTTCTTTAGTAACTTAATATATACAAGTACTCCTCCCGCCTCTCACCCATACCCCGATTAGGCCGTAAGCCCGTCAAAGGGCAGGGACTGTCTCTATCTGTTACCGATTTGTCCATTCCAAACGCTTAGTACGGTGCTCTGCACAAAGTAATTGCTCAATAAATACTATTGAATGAATGAATAACTACCTCTTCTGCCCTTCCTTGGCAGGGAGGAAAATATAATTCACTTGGGTAAATGGTCTACCCAATTATTAGTCAAATGGCTGTCGAGTTTGGTTTATCTGAAAACCTTGGATTGAATTAATCATCAAGGGAATTTAGGAGGGGAGGTATCAATAACATGCAGAGTTGGGACACTTTACTTTTGCTCTTTTCTCGTATCCACCTTTTCCCCCAGGAATCTGTCGGTTTGTCAGTGTTTGTTCTCTTCTCTGCCCCGCAAAAAGCAGTGGGTGAAACTTGGTGGGGAGGGGAGTGTGGTATTTTGGGGTAAATATTGCAATTTATTTTGGGTTGGAAAAGAGATTCGGGCTTTCCATCTGTCACCAGCAGCTCTGGGCTCAATGGGTGGGCCCATGAATGAATCTCCTCCGAGAGGCCTTCCCTGACTAAGCGCTCTTCTCCCACTCCCTCCTGCATCGTCCTGACTTGTTCCCTTTATTCGTCCACCCTCCCAGCCCCCCGGCACCTCTGTACATATCTGTAATTCATTTATCTATATTAATGTCTCTCTCCCCTTCTAGACTGTAAGCTCTCTGTGGGCAGGGAATGTGTCTATTATTGTGTCGTACTCTCCCAAGCCCTTAGTAGTACTCTGTACATAGTAAGCGCTCAGAAAATATGATTGAGTGAATGAATGCCCTGCCCCCTGCTCCGTGTCAGGAGTGTTGACAGGAGGAAAAGAGTTCCTGGCTCCATTCTTACCCAGGTGGGCGAAGTCCAGGAAACCTCCCAGAATCTCTGTCCGGGATCCAAGATTTAATCTTGAGCATCTCCTGCCTCTCCTCTCAGATGCGTGAGATTCCATCTCAGACATTTGCAGTTGCAGGGGAGTTTTTCTTGATTCTATCATTGCAAAATACGAATTAAAATCTGGGGGCAGGAAGAAGGAAAGATCCATAGTTTTGGTTTAGGTCAAAAGTAGCGGAGGGTTGTGTATCCTATGCTCCCTTTTTCTGTTCCTGTAAACTTAATATTGAGCCTACAGTTCGGTATTGTAAAATCTTTAGCCCTTCCGGTGTATCGTTTATAATGGTCATGCCCTTGATGAAATACCATTTCAGGTGGGTGTTGTGTGAGTGTTGATTAAAACCACAGCGTGCTTAGGGACCACCCAGTTAAGGGTCCAGAGAGATCCATTGATGCCCTTTCTTTATTTTATCTAGCCAATATCTCCAAGAGGAAAGCAAAACCAAAAGAAATATAGCTCTGGATCCATCGGAATGGACTCTCTACAGCATGAAATCACATGTAAGTGAAAATGACCAAGGTTGAAATACTTCACTGAATCTATATTTTGAATGCGTAACCTGGCTCAAGTTTCAAATTGGATTTTGTTCTTCATTGTTTTGGATAGTGGGTGGGCAACAGACAGTCAGCCCTTAGATCACCCAAGAGCTGATGATAATCCACCGTGCGGCTCTCGGACTCCCTTAATTCTTTATCGGTCTCCTACTGCCTGCCTTCCCCCTCGACTTTAAGCTCCTTGTGGGCAGGGAGCATGTCTATCAGCTGTTATATTGTACACTCCCAAGCGCTTAGTACAGTGCTGTGCACACAGTAAGTGCTCAATCAGTGCCACTGATTGATTGATTCCGGTGGCTCTTCTCTGAGAGTTGGAGCTTTTTTTAGTTTCCCTTCACCTTTTACGTTGGAGAACATGCTTTCGGGTTTGCAGCAGTAGTAAAAAGTTCTGGAGGGTGAAAGAGGTTGAAATGGAATAAAAAATCATATATTCATTCAGTCATATTTATCAAGCACTCACTGGGTGGAGAGCACTGTACTAAGCACCTGGGAAAGTACAGTACAACAGTAAAGAGCGACAATCCCTGCCCCAACAAGCCCACAGTCTAGCGGGATGAGCTCAACTTGGTTTAAAGCAGAACCATGCCAAATTCGGGGTGTATTATGTCGGTCCACACGGCCCAAATGAGGGGGAGAATTGAGTCATGATCTGGTTAATTTGCGTTTTGGAGAGTGTCCAAGCCCCAGTGTGGATTTTTTTTTTATTTTTAGCTCGGATAATATAGTTGGGCTCTTCACAAGCAGAAAGTCTTGCAGGTCACGCCTGCCGACGCGACTGTATAGTAGTCTCCCAAGTGCTCTGTCCATAGCGGAGGCTCAGTAGATACCATCGACTGATGGCTGATATTTGCTCAGTACTCTACTTGGGTTGTAGTGATCTTTCTTTTCAGTCCATGAATCAATCAGTGGCTTTTATTGAGCACTCGCTGGCAGAGCAGTACAGTAAGCGCTTGGGAAAGTACAGTTCAGCAGGGTTGGTTGACACGATCCCTGCCCACCAGTTTTCAGGCAGCTACTGAAAAAGTTCACTGAAGCCTTCTTTGGGCACTTCAGTGAGAGGAAGATTCGGAGGAGCCCAAAGAGAGCTTCCTGTTTGGGACAGATCATCTGCTTTCCTTACCCTTCTTCTTGAATTTCAGGAAATTCCTCAGCAGTTGAATGGAAGTGACTGTGGGATGTTTGTCTGTAAATATGCGGATTATTTGTCCAGGGACAAACCTATCACTTTTTCTCAGGTAAGGGAAGTTCCCTGCTCTACCTACTCGCTCGATTAATGCTTCCCCAAGCCCATGCTCTTTCCACGCTGCTTAACTGTGGGCAGAGCACAGTACCAAGTCTCGAGAGAGGAAGCAGCGTGGCCTGGTGGGAAGAGCCACTGGCTCGGGAGTCAGACGTCGTGGGTGCTAATCCCGGCTCTGCCACTTGTCAGCTGGGTGACTTTGGGCAAGTCACTTCACTTCTCTGGGCCTCAGTTACCTCATCTGCAAAATGGGGATTAAGACCGTGAGCCCCACCTGGGACAACCTGATAACCTTGGCACATAGTAAGTGCTTAAACAAATATCATCTTTATTATCATTATTAGTATTACAGTCTGACAATATATTACCCCTAATGGCCCCAGTGGTGACTGAAATCTTCTTCCCGCCCCACTTGCCTGCCCGCTGCCTTCATGCTCTGTGGAGAAGTGCTTAGCCTAAAAGGACTGGGTTGGGTTTGCATTAGACTGCCAGCTCCTGAGGGCAGGGAATGTACCTGTTTATTGTTGTAGCGAGCTCTCCCAACCGCTCAGCACAGTGCTCTGCACACAGTAAGCACTCAGTAAATACGCTCGACTGACTGAGTGACCTCCGAGCTGGGAGAAGACGCTGGGGGAAGACAGGGTGCAGGACTCCAGTTTACTTCCCTACGCTTCCTTCTCCCTTTTCCTCCTTAAGCTCAGGCCCAGGTACACTGCTTCCAGTAAATTGAGTTGGAGAGAAGGGTGGAAACGTGTGGATCAAGAGGTGTGATGTGAAGACACGCCCATTAATAATAATAGTAATGAATAATTGTAGTATTTGTTAAGTGCTTTGTGCCAGGCACTAAGTCCTGGGGGAGATACAAGGTAATCGGGTTGGACATAGTCCCTGTCCCTCATAGGGCTCACAGTCTTAATCTCCATTTTACAGATGAGGTAACTGAGGCCCAGAGAAGTGAAGTGAGTTGCCCAAGGTCACACAGCAGACAAGTGAGCGGTCTGGACTTAGAACCCATGACCTTCCAACTCCCAGGCCCGTGCTCTGTCCAGTAGGCCATGCTGGTTCTGTTAGATTGAACCCTCTGCCCATCTCCCACTGCTCCAGCAAAATGAAAAATGGGGGCAGATTTTGCGGCAATCCAGAAGTGGGAGTTTTGTCTGAATTATTTGGACAGTGGCCCCTGATGTCTGTTTACTCTGGCGGAGGAAACAACTAGTTCTAGCGTGTTCCATTTTCCCACTTGGCGCTCTCGGCCCCCACGTCTGAAGTCCAACGTAGAGGAGGCCTTTCACGGTGGAGTGCTCTTTTACCCGAGTAATCCCAAATTCGGGATTGATAGAATTTTAGGGTGGGTTTACAAAACAGCAGTCCTGAAGGCAGTTGAACGTTCTGCACCTTCTTTGGGGTTCAGTGAAGTCTGATTCAGTTTTGGGTGAATTTCCGTGAGGCAGATGCTTGTATCTCTGCCTAATGAAATGCGGCGCTACAGAAGCGGTGAGGCCTAGTAGATGGAGCACAGGCCTGTGATCAGAAGGACCCGGGTTCTAATCCTGCATCTGCCACTTGGGTGCTGTGCGACCTTGGCCAGGTCACTTCACTTCTGTGGGCCTCAGTTACCCTATCTAGAAAATGGGGATTAAGAGTGCGAGCCCCATGTGGGACGGAGACTGTGGCCGATCCAATTTGCTTGCACCCACCCTGACGCTTAGTATGGCACCTGGCACAGAGGAAGCGTTTAACAAATACCACCGTCATTGTTGTTATTGCTAGAGGACGTGAAGATGGCGAGGGAGGAAAGGGAGACTGGTCCTTGTAGGGGGGGAATCGCAAAAGACTGTGGGGCAGAGAGAACTGCGACGGATAAGACCGGTGACTTGGGTTTGGGAGTCCGAGGTCACGGGTTCTAATCCCGGCTCCGCCACTTGTCAGCTGTGTGACTTTGGGCAAGTCATTTAACTTCTCTGGGCCTCAGTTCCCTCACCTGGAAAATGGGGATTAAGACCGTGAGCCCCACGTGGGACAACCTGATTACCTTGTATTCCCCCTTCCCCCCCCAGTGCTTAGAACAGGGCTTGGCATGTAGTAAGCACTTAGCAAATACCATCCTTATTATTATTACACCTCTTCGATAGTAGAGCATCCCTTTGACTGTTCACGTGCCTCGTGAATGGGAAGGTGTCTGCCAACTCTGTAAGTTTTGTACTCTCCCAAGCGCTTCAGTATCAACCGGCCAGTGGTATTTATTGAGCGCTTGCCGTGGGCAGAGCACCAAACTGAGCAGTTGGGAGAAGCAAATATAACAGCATTAGTGGACACGCACAGCGAGCGCTCGACGGATGCGATCGATTGAACGGTAATGATAGGTGGGACGGCGCGCGTGCAAGCAGACAACCCCGGGTGTCTTTTCTTCCAGCTTCAGATGCCTCATTTCCGGAAGAGGATGGTGTGGGAGATCCTTTATCAGCAATTGCTCTGAGCAAGAGTGCCTGCGTTTTCGCCAGCTCCTCGGAATGCTCCATGGACACGTTCCTATATACCTCATGGGTTAAAGCCCCAGTGTAGTTTCAGTTCTCCTGTAGGTACCGAGCTGTCAGCTGCACGAAGGACTCCAAGTGATTCTTTTCAACTCATTTCGAGCGTGCAGAGGGCCACCGAACGGGCCCGTCGGGATTCCGGACCCGTTTCCGGCGTATTCCTGTGCTTAACACACATTGGAATCGTAATTTATTGAACGTCTCTCCAGAGGTTTATAGTCCCCCTTTGAGAATGCAAGAAATGCAGAGTCTGTAGTGCGGATGAGTGTATGTTTTGAGTCTCGCGTTCGAGGGCCGGGCGATGGAAAACCATCCCTGCCCACGGAAAGAAAGCCCCAACCCAATGCATCCGTTGCAACTATTTATTTCTGAAAGGAATGTAAGCTAGCTGCTCCCTTCTACTAGGTCAGGCAGGTGAACAGTATAGATTTTTGTTCGTTTTTTAATTTATGAAACACTGACCGTTTCCTCGAAGCTACGGCTCCTCCGATCGAGAGGAGCGATCGTTCAGCGAGCGGCGTTCACGAGGTCCGTGATGACGTTCGTCGACCTGCCGGACGCCCGGCTGATTTTTCACTACATTTGTCGGCCACGGGGAGGTGGGGAGGAGGAGGACTGTCAGTGGGCACACCCCGTCGTGTCGACGCCGCACCCCCTAAGTCGACGAGGTAGACGTCACTCCCCGGTTAGCGAGAATCCTCCAGAGAACCGGTTCCCCTGATCTGGAAATGGTACGTTCGGGCTTAACTCCTGTAACTGGATTCGTAGCGACTGTAGGCGTAGGGATTCGCTGCCATTTAACGTCCGCTTCGGTGAGAACCTTTTCGAGTTTAAAGGTCGACAGGAGCGACTTAGGTCGCGGCAGATGATCCGGTGTAAAACTCCTAGTGGTCCGTCTCGATAAAAATGAAATGAGGTTTCGTTATTCACCTGCATTATTATTATTATTATTTTTTAATTATCGCCCCCCTCCCTCGGCCGAAATCGGGGGGACAAAATTTTCATGGGAGTTTGGGATTGCTGGTTCCAAAAATAATATATTTTGTGTATCAAAGTGTGTATTCAACTCATTTTTTAAAATTAAAGAAAAAACCGAAAAGAGCCAAGATGGAGCCCATCCTCAGAGGGGTTTTACAGAGGGGTTCCACCTTCGGGCCGGCGGTTTGGGCTGAGAATAATGAGGCGGAGGGGCGTTAAGCGCTTACTATGTGCCGGGCACCGTTCTAAGTGCCGGGGTAGATACGATAGTCACATGGGGGACAGTCCGTGCCCCACTTGGGGCTCACGGTCTTAATCCCCATTCTGCAGATGCAGTAACCGAGGCCCAGAGAAGCGACCCTACCTAGGGTCACACAGCAGACAAGTAGCAGCACTTAAGAACCCGTGACCTTCCGACTCCCAGGCCCGGGCTGTATCCGCTCCGCCGTGCTGCTTCCCACTGTGTCAAGGCAGAGTCAGCTGTAGACATCACAGCTGCCCGGTGCGGCGACCGCGTTCTTCTCCCTGCCCCCGTTTCCCCCCAAGCCGTCCCGGCAGCGTGGTTTGCGTCGTCTCAGATCCCACTCCCCCTTAGTCCTGATAACCACCGGGATGCAGGGGAAAGAGGGAAGTGGAGCGGCAGAGGAGGGAGTCATAGTCATTTTACGGCACGGCCCGGGCGATAGAACAGGGGCCTGGAAGGCAGGGGACCTGGGTTCTAATCCTGCCTCGGCCACGTGTCCGCCGTGGGCAAGTCACATAACTTCTCTGGGCCTCGGGTACCTCATCTGGGAAAGGGGGATTGAGAGTGTGAGCCCCGTGCGGGACAGGAACTGGGTCCCGCCTGATTAACTTTTTTATCTACCCCAGTGCTTAGAACTAGGCGCTTGACTCATAGTTAAGTGCTTAACAAATACCATTTGAGAAAAGATTTTACCAAGAGCTCTCAAGAGGGAAAGGATGTCGTGAACTAAAGTTAGATCAGCCGTGATTACTAATTTAATTAAACGTTTTGGAGGGATTGCCGTTGTGGAAATAGGGAGTATCCTTTTCCACAGCCTCTGTCTGGATAATCAGTTAATGGTAATTGTTGAGCAGTTAATAATAATAATGTTGGTATTTGTTAAGCGCGTACTACGTGCAGAGCACTGTTCTAAGCGCTGGGGTAGATACAGGGGAATGAGGTTGTCCCACAGTCTTCACCCCCATTTTACAGATGAGGGAACTGAGGCACAGAGAAGTGAAGTGACTTGCCCACAATCACACAGCTGACACGGGACAGAGTCGGGTGTGTGCAGAGCACCGTACTAAGCTCTGGGGGAGAGTGCAGTACACAGAGCTGGTGGATGTGTTCCTTGCTCACAGGGAGCTAACAGAGTAGAGATATAAAATGAGAAATTCTCTATCACTGGCACGGTTATCATTTCGGGGAACTGCCTGGTTTTTTTTGGTGTTTTTAAAATGGTACTTGTTAAGCGCCTACCATGTTCCAGGCACTGTACTGCGGTGGGATTGATAGAAGATAATTGACTTGGACACAGTTCCTGTCCCATGGGGAGCTCATAGTCTTAATCCCCATTTTACAGGTGAGGTCACCGAGGCCCGGAGAAGTTAGGACTTGTTAAAGTCAGGCCGGAGAACAAGGGTTTTGCCCCTCGGCACACTCTATCCCGACCGGGACAACAACAGGTAGACTTTGAGAAGGGGTATGACCTAGTGGAAAGATCACAGAGAAGCAGCGTGGCTCAGTGGAAAGAGCCCGGGCTTGGGAGTCAGAGGTCATGGGTTCGAATCCCGGCTCTGCCACTTGTCAGCTGTGTGACTGTGGGCAAGTCACTTCACTTCTCCGTGCCTCAGTTCCCTCATCTGTAAAATGGGGATTAACTGTGAGCCTCACGTGGGACGACCCGATTACCCTGTATCTACCCCGGCGCTTAGAACAGTGCTCGGCACATAGTAAGCGCTTAACAGATGCCAACATTATTATTATTATTAGGTGTCAGAGAAGCAAAGTGGCTAGCGGATAGAGCTCGGGCCTGGGACTCAGAAGGACCCGGGTTCCAGTTCCAGCTCTGCAACTTGTAGGCTGTGAGACCTTGGGCAAGTTACTTTGCGCCTCAGTTCCCTCATCTGCAAAATGGGGATTAAGACTGTGAGCCCTGTGTGGGCGTGGACTGTGCCCAAGTTGATTAGCTTGTACCTAAACCAAGGCTTAGAATAGTGTCTTGGACATAGTACATGCCTAACAATTACCAAAAAAAAAGGCAGAGGACCTGGGTTCTAATCCCACTTTTTTGCCTGCTGGTTTAGTTTGGGCTTAATTTCTGTGCCTCAGTTTCCTCATATGTAAAATGGAGATTTAATATCTGTTCTCCCTCCTACTTGAACTGGAAGCCCTTTGTGGGGCGGGGACTGTGTCTGACCTGATTATTCTGTATCTACCCTAGAAAGCAGTGTGGTCTAGTGGATGGAACACGGGACTGGGAGTCAGAAGGTCATGGGTTCTAATCCCAGATCTGCCACTTGTCTGCTGTGGGACCTTGAGCAAGTTATTTCACTTCTCTGGGCTTCAGTTTCCTCGTCTATAATATGGGCATTAATAATAATAATTATTATGGCATTTATTAAGCACTTACTATGTGCCAAGCACTGTTTTAAGCATTGGGGTAGATGCAAGGTAAACCGTTTGTCCCACATGGGGCTCACAGTCCTAAGACTACTACCTTTACAGATAAGATTACGATTATTGGGCCCAACCCACCTATCTGCCCAAAGGGCAAGGAAAGATGAGAGGCAGAAGAGGAGGCTCCTTCATTAATCATAATAATGGTATTTGTTAAGTGCTTACTCTGTGCCAGGCACTGTACTAAGCGCTGGGTGGATACAGGCAAATGGGGTTGGGCACAGTCCCTATCCCACACGGGGTTCACAGTCTCAATCCCCATTTTCCAGAGGAGGAAACTGAGGCCCAGAGAAGTGAAGCGACTTGCCCAAGGTCCCGCAGCGGACAAATGGCAGAGCTGGGACTAGAACTCATGATCTTCTGGCTCCCAGGCCTGGGCTCTGTCATGGGTTCTAATCCCGACTCCTCCACGGATCAGTTGTGTCACTTTGGGCAAGTCACTTCACTTCTCTGTGCCTCAGTTATCTCATCTGTCAAATGGGGATGAAGACTGTGAGCCCCGCGTGGGACAATCTGATGACCCTGTATCTGCCCCAGCGCTTAGAACAGTGCTCGGCACATCGTTAAGCGCTTAACAAATACCATTATTTTTTTTAGAGAAGCAGCGTGGCTCAGTGGAAAGAGCACGGACTTCGGAGTCAGAGGTCATGGGTTCGAATCCCAGCTCTGCCACCTGTCAGCTGTGTGACTGTGGGCAAGTCACTTCACTTCTCTGTGCCCCAGTTCCCTCATCTGTCAAATGGGGAATAAGACTCTGAGCCTCACGTGGGACAACCTGATGACCCTGCGTCTACCCCAGCGCTTAGAACAGTGCTCTGCACATAGTAAGCGCTTAACAAATACCAACATAATTAGCCCAGAATGGGAGATGGGACCGCCCGAGGCATCCGTGTGGCGACACCCCAGGGTTGGGAACTTGTGTGTCTCCCCTCACCTGCTCTCGATGCCGTGGCCTGGAATTACGTCCCCCGGGTGAGCCGCCTCTGCCGACCCTGCCCACGCATCTGAAGCGTCCCGTGCCAAGGCCCGCCTGCAGATGATGGCAGGGTGACATGGGTGGGTCCCCACCCAGCCCCGAAGATGCCGTCTACCCCCCACCGACGACTGACGGCTGCTTGGGATGGTTCCCCGACTCATTCAGGTAAAGTACATCTTCTTTCTTAGACGGTAATCTTTTTGATTCGTCGTCTTATAATAATAATGATGATGTTGGTATTTGTTAAGCGCTTACTATGTGCAGAGCGCTGTTCTAAGCGCTAGGGGAGATACAGGGTCATCAGGTTGTCCCACGTGGGGCTCACAGTCTTCGTCCCCATTTTACAGATGAGGGAACCGAGGCACAGAGAAGTCAAGTGACCGGCCCACAGTCACACAGCTGGCGAGTGGCAGAGTCGGGATTCGAACCCATGATCTCTGACTCCCAAGCCCGGGCTCTTGCCACTGAGCCACGCTGCTTCTCTGCCTATGGTATTTGTTAAGCTCTTACTCTGCGCCGGGCACCGTTGTAAGCGCCGGAGTGGATAGAAGCAAATAGGGTTAGACACGGTCCCTGTCCCACCTGGGGCTCCCGGTCTTCATCCCCATTTTACGGATGAGGGAACCGAGGCTCAGAGAAGTGAAGTGATTGCCGGAGGTCACACAGCAGACGAGCGGCGGAGCCGGGATTAGAACCCAGGTCCTTCCGACGCCCGGGCTCCCTCCGCTAGGCCATGCTGTTTATCAACTCTCGTTCGCAGTGGTGGTCAGTGCCCTCACGGACACTGAAAACCGGCTCGGGTCAAGGACTTTCACCTTCCAGGTCAAGCCCAGGTCTGTTGGGGTGGGTAAAAAGGGAGATTCTTGGGTTACTTTTGTAGCTCTTTACCGGGGGGGAATCGAGAGCTCGTTTGGGTGTCCCTGACCTTGTAATTCCCTCACAGGGCCGTATTTGAAACTTGTGCAAAATCAGGCTTATTTGGAGGAAGAAAGGGATTCGAGCGTGAGCCGCTTCCCTTTCTTTTGGCCTCTTCGAGCTGCCGTGGCCGGGACGTAGAACCTCTGCTTCATTGCACCCGAGTTAGGAAGCTGGGCGGCCAACGGCCGAAGGCGGCCGAAGGCGGCCGAAGGCGGCTAGCGGGAAGGCCCCGGCCGGTAGAGGAAGGAATAGCTCAGAAGCTCTGGAGTTCACCTTCCCGGCAGGAAGAAATGAATAAGCAGCGGTAGGAAATGCGGTCCAGGGCTGCCACGGTCGCTCGCCTTCCCAGCACCAGGTGGGAGCTCTTTTCCAGCTCTCCAGGCCTCAACTCCCTCTCCCTGCGCTCCTTTTAAAAACGGAAGCAAATGTCCCCGAGGCAGCCCCCGAAGCGCAGGAAAGCAGCTCGACCCAGTCCCCGTCCGGCGTCTCGACCCGGTTGCCTGAACGCCGTGCCATCGCCCTGCGTCGTGATCCTCTCGGTGAGCAGCGTGGCGTAGCGGATAGAGCACGGGCCAGGGAGTCGGAAGGTCATGGGTTCCGGCTCTGCCACTTTGCTGTGTGGCCTTGGGCGGGTCGCTTCGTTTCTCTGGGCCTCGTCTGTAAAATGGGGGTGAAGACCGGGAACCCCCCGGGAGACGGGGACTGCGTCCGACCCGATTTGCTTGCATCCGCCCCGGTGCTTAGTACGGTGGCTGGCACGGAAGCAGCGTGGCTCAGTGGAGAGAGCACGGGCTTGGGAGTCAGAGGTCATGGGTTCGAATCCCGGCTCCGCCACTTAGCTGTGGGACTGTGGGCAAGTCACTTCTCTGTGCCTCAATTACCTCATCTGTAAAATGGGGATTAAGACTGTGAGCCCCACGGGGGACAACCTGATTCCCCTGTGTCTACCCCAGCGCTTAGAACAGTGCTCTGCACATAGTAAGCGCTTAACAAATACCGACATTATTATTATTAATACCATCATTATTATATGATCAGCCCTTCCTCTCAGAGGACAGATGGGCTCCAGAGAGGCCCGTTGACTCCTAAGCTGGAAGAGCAGGGTGTGTGTGGCCTCAAGAGGGGCCCAGAAGAGGCTTCTCTGTGCCTCAGTTCCCTCCTCTGTAAAATGGGGATCAACCGTGAGCCTCACGTGGGACAACCTGATGACCCTGTATCTCCCCCAGCGTTTAGAACAGTGCTCTGCACATAGTAAGCGCTTAACAAATACCAACATTATGTACAGCTCAGCTGCTCTGTAGTTGTCAATACAGGAACGGTAGAATAGTGCGCACACATTCATCCGTATTTACTGAGCACTTACTGTGTGCAGAGCACTGAACTAAGTGCTTGCAAAGTACAATTCGGCCACACGCGCTCTCCTCCCCCGTGCCCCCACTTCTTCCCCCAACTCAGCAAGAACCCACAGATGGATCTGGAACTAGAGAACGAATGCCCTGGAGCAAGTCGTGACATGTTTGCTGCTCCCCCTCCCTCCCTCCTCACCCCGCAAACATACACACACACACACAGAGTTGAGAAAGGACCTTTTGGACCCGCTTCCCTGGCTAAATCAGTCACCCACAGAGGCAGCACGGCCTAATGGATAGAGCCTGGACCTGGGTTCCAATCCCAACTCTGCCCCTGGTCTGCTCTGTGACCTTGATCAAGGCACTTCTCAGGGCCTCAGTTACCTCATCTGTAAAATGGGGATTAAGGCTTTGAGGGCCCCCCCCCCCCCCGGGTAGGACAGGGGCTGTGACCAACTCAATCAGCTTGTATCCAGCGCAGTACTTCGTACAGTGCCTAGTACATAGTAAGTGCTTAACAAATACCATTATATACCCCAAAAAGGGGATCAAGCTTCTTACCCCGGCTCTGCTGTGTGACCTTGGGCAAGTCACTTCTCGGGGGCCTCGATTACCTCATCTGTAAAATGGGGATGAAGACGGTGAGCCCTATATTATAATAATAATAATGTCGGTATGTGTTAAGCGCTTACTATGTGCAGAGCAGTGTTCTAAGTGCTGGGGTAGACACAGGGGAATCAGGTTGTCCCACGTGGGGCTCACACTCTTAATCCTCATTTTACACATGAGGTACCTGAGGCATAGAGAAGTTGAGTGACTTGCCCACAGTCACACAGCTGACAAGCGGCAGAGCCGGGACAAATACCAACATTATTATCTGTTAAATGGGATGAAGACCATGAGCCCCATGTGGGACATGGACCGTCTCTGACACGATTAGCTTGTATCTACCCCAGTGCTTATTACAGTGCCTGACACCAAGTGCTTAAATACCGTGGTGTTTTTTTTTTAAAAAAAGCCTGGGTCAGCATTAGAAACCCAGTGAGCCATCCCTCCCACTCTCCACTCCAGAAGAAAGCCACACAGCTGACAACCAAGCACTCGCCTTTCCCTTTACCTCACTCTCAACATTAGACCAGCTTTTGTGATGAGCGTCGGCTTTCCGGAGGTTTTTCTGCTCCCGTCCGCCTTCCCCAACGCCACCCTGGGTTGAGTTTTCTGTTCCAACTGCCCCGTGCTCACCCATTTCTTGTTTCTGCGTCTTTAGGTCGGGACTGTTGATCCCCTCCCATCATTTCCCGCCACTCTCCCTGCTCCCCGATGGTTTCCAAGTCTGCACACGAGCTCGTTCTTTCTAGAAACCATCCGACCCGCCCACTTCCCCCCCTGCACTTGACCTGGCGGCTTCTCGCTACCCGTGTTTTCAAATAAGAGATCGTGACGCCAGGCTCTTGTTAGCTGGATATATTTTTTTTTTCACAGAACACTGTTTGCAGTAGAGGAAACTGGCATATTGCAGTCGGTTGGTACAATGGTAATGTTCACATAAATCAGTACATGTTCATCCTTTAGCGTAGAAAACCCTAATGGCGTGTACCCTATCGAAACTCAGGACATCTTCTCCAATCCTTTCTCTCTCTGTTTTTCTTTTTATCCTTTTATATGTGTGCATATATATACACACACACACACACACATATATATATATATACTTTTTTCAAGGTTTATCCGAAAAAGGCCATTGGCTCTCAGCTAGCAGAAGGACAATACGGAATAGCCGTCAAACGTTCGGACCGTCACCTTCTCCCGGCTGCCAGCTGACTTTGTCTATTTTTTTTCCAACTCATTTTTATTAAAAAAATAAAAAAATGCTCCAACTATCAGTTTTACAAGGCATACAAAATCTCTAAAAGGGAAACACAAGAGCAAGGTGCTGAGGTACAAAAACACCTGAGGTAGTTTTTTTGTGTTTTTTTTTTCTTTTTAAAAAATCGCAATTTTCATGCCCTGGCCAACAACCTCATGTAAATTTATTTTCTTTTTTTCCTCTCTCACGAAACAAAGAGGGGGGAAAAAAAAGAAATCACTTCCCCTAATATCGATGGCAGCGCCCTACACACAAAAATGTAAAAAGACAAAATACGTTCTCTCTTTAGGTGGGGTTTGGGTTTTTTGGGAGGGTCGTTTTTTTCCCCCCTCTTCCAAAAGGTTAGGACAAGTACCATTGGAGTTTTTTCACTTTTTTTTTTCCTTTTAAATAACCAAAGTGGCAGTTGTGGCTGGTTTTTTTTGTGTTTTTTTTTTCTTCTCGGTGGTGTATTACTCAGAGCACTGCTTTGCCTGGTGGTGTGGAGAGAGAGAGAGAGAGAGAGAGAGAGTGAGTGAGTGAGTGAAAGAGAGAATTATACGGCAGTGTGCAAAAACCAGTTTGGAACCTGTGAAGCAAGGAGAAATGGATTACGTGAGCTGGACAGAGATGAAGAGAAACAAGATTCCTCTTCTAAAGAGACGGTATCCCTTTGTTGGCACACACAGGCGATCCAAAACTGCACCATGAAGTTAGTATCAACCTGACTAAAGCCCTACCCCCAAATCGCCATGGCCCTCCCGCCCCACCCCACTGAATTTTGTGCTGGTGCTCCTAAATCTTCTTTCTACCACATGTTAGATCTCCCAATGGATGGCTTTGTTCTTTCAAGTCTACAAAAGCCTTCTTTCTCTAGAAAAAAACAAAACGATAAAAAAAATAAAAAATTAATAATAAAAATTACACTTTTTTTTTTAAATTGGAGTTAGTCGAGTTACTGATATATTATTTCTAAAATATATTAACGCCGCAGGCACTCCAAGTATGCCGCAGACCGTACATTTTAAAAAAATCTTTCCCCCCCCACCCCCCTAATATGTACATACATGTACAGAGACTATTTTCCCCAGAGAGTTGTGAATTTTGCTTGGTTTTGAACACGTCCACCTATGTTAGTCCAACTAAAGGGATAGCGTCGAGGGAGTTGAATAGAGTGTCGGAGGGGTGGGATGGGCCGGGGAGATCTGCAGAAGCCCCGACGACAGGTGAGCGAGCCGGCTGACGGCCGACTGGGGTCCGGGTGAGAGACGGGCTTGCCCCAGACCCACCCCCCGCCCCCCGCCCGCCCCTTCCCCCTCCCACCCCCGCCTCGCCGCCCACCGCCCCTTTCCGCCTTGTGCACTTCAAGTCCTCTGCAGGGCCCCAGCCTTGGGCTGAGAGTTCTTATGCCTCAGGATGGTCTTTGGTTTGCTCCCCGATCTGTCTTTTTCTGGTTTTGTCTCGTTCCGTCAGGTGTTGGAAGGGCTACATTCATCGTTGTTGCTCGGCCGACGCCGCCGGAAACCTCACTTGCTGCGCTGGGAGGCGGGGGCTCCCTGAGGAGGGGGCTTCTGCTCCTGCTGTTTCACCTGCTGAACAATTTCCCTGATCTTGCGTTGTGCGGTCTGCGGGCAGAGGGAGACAGGAAGAAGCGGAGCGGTAACGCAGAGGAAGACGGGTGGATTGGACCTGCGGGTTCTTGCCGGGGCGGTTAACGCGCGGCGAGGCAGGTGGTGAAGCCGCGGCGGGGGGGCGGCGTCTGGGCCGGACAAATAACCCGGCCCCGTCTTTCCACGGTGTGGAGGAAGAGACCACGGGAATCCTATGGAAATTCTGAGGAGGAGGCAGTTCTGCAAATGCGCCAGCGTGACCGAGAAGGCGTGAGTAAATGACCAAGATGGGGTTATTCTGCGCTATTAACCGAGTTATTTGACTTAGCCTTAGGTAGGGAAGCCGAGCGGCCTAGGCGATAGGGCATGAATCTGGGAGTCGGGAGGACCTGGGTTCTAATCCCGGCCCCGTCTCATCTGCTGCTTGACCTCGGACAAGTCACTTAACTTTTCCATGCCTCAGTCCTCTCATCTGGAAAAAGGAGATTATTATTAATAATAACTGTGGTATTTGTTAAGCACCCTCTATGTGCCAGACACTGTACTGAGCACTGGGGTGGATACAAGCAAAGCGGATGGGACCCAGTCCCTGTCCTACACGTGGCTCAGTGGAAAGAGCCCGGGCTTGGGAGCCAGAGGTCATGGGTTCGAATGCCCACTCTGTCACCTATCAGCTGTGTGACTGTGGGCAAGTCACTTCACTTCTCTGGGCCTCAGTTACCTCATCTGGAAAATGGGGATGAAGACTGTGAGCCTCCTGTGGGACAACTTGATTACCCCGTATCTATCCCGGCGCTTAGAACAGTGCTCTGCACATAGTAAGCACTTAAACAGCAACATCATTATTATTATTACATGGGGCTCACAGTCTCAATCCCCATTTTACAGATGAGGTAAGGGAGAAGAGAAGTGACTCATGTGGGACGTGGACTGTGCTCAACCTCACTAGTTTTTATCTACCCTAGTCCTTAGTGAAGTGCCTGGCACATAGTAAGCACTTAACAAGAACCATGAAAACTCAAACAAAAACACTGTACTGAAATCGAATAGGTTTAGGTGGTTCAAGCTTGGAAGAGCTAGGGCAGAATGGAATCTGGCTTCTGAAGGAGTGAGTCAGGAAAGGCAAAAGGGACAGAGGTGTCCAAACTGGTTCGTGGTACAGTGGAAAGAACCTGGGCATGGGAGTCAGAGGTCATGGGTTCGAATGCCGGCTCTGCCGCTTGCCAGCTGTGTGACTTTGGGCAAGTCACTTAACTTCTCTGTGCCTCAGTTCCCTCATCTGTCAAATGGGGATTAAAGCTGTGAGCCCCACGTGGGACAACCTGATCAACTTGTATCCCCCAGCGCTTAGAACAGTGCTTTGCACATAGTAAGCGCTTAACAAATACCACCATTTATTTTATTTTAGCTTGGATCTACCCCCCAGTGCTTAGTACTGTGCCTGGCACACAGTAAGTGTTTAATAAATAGAGAAGCAGCGTGGCTTAGTGGAAAGAGCAAGGGCTTGGGAGTCAGAGGTCGTGAGTTCTAATCCCGGCTCCACCACTTATCAGCTGTGTGACTTTGGGCAAGTCACTTAACTTCTCTGAGCCTCAGTTCCCTCATCTGTAAAATGGGGATTTAGACTGTGAGGCCCACGTGGGACAACCTGATTACCTTGTATCTACCCCAGCGTTTAGAACAGTGCTCGGCACATAGTAAGCACTTAACAAATACCCACATTATTATTAATAAATTCCATTAAAAAAATTGACACTTTTTTTTATGGTAATTTGTTAGGCACTTACTATGTGGCAGGCAATATTCTGAGCGCTGGGGTAGATACAAGCTAATCAGGTCGGACCCAATCCACGAATCCCGATTAGACTGTAAGCCCGTCAAAGGGCAGGGACTGTCTCTATCTGTTGCCGATTTGTCCATTCCAAGCGCTTAGTACAGTGCTCTGCACTAGTAAGCGCTCAATAAATACTATTGAATGAATGTCCCCATAAGGGGCTCATGCTCTGAATGCCCATTTAAGAGGGAAGTGAAGTGATTTGCCCAAGGTCACCCAGCAGACAAATGGCGGAGCTGGGATTAGAACCCAGGTCCTTCCGACTCCCAAGCCCGTGCTCTATCGATCCACTAGGCCAGCGCCGTCACTAAACAAAGGAGGAACGAGTGCTTTGGCTAAAGATGCGAAAAACCAAGTAACACTTGAGACCACCTCATGAAAGTCTAATTCACATGTCTTGTTCTCAGGAATGACTTCACCTCAAAGCCTCCGTGGAGCCCCTTAGTTAGGTGAAGAGGGTGTCATATGTTCATACACAGAGGATTTTTACCACATGAATGTGCACACGCTAGGAACACAGGTTTGGGAAGTCCTCAGGTGATGGGAAAAATTACAGACGGTGTAAGAGCGCATCCCTGTCCTGGAAGGTGGATATCACGGCGGAAACTATTATGTTGCCCTCCCACTTGGGGAGTTGGGGAGAAGGGGGCTGAATGACAGACTTAATCAAAGGACTGGCATAATATATCTTGTTTTTAATTTTATCTCTAATTTTATTTATTTATATTGACGCTACTGATGCCTGTGTACTTGTTTTGTTTTGCTGTCTCCCCCTTCTAGACTGTGAGCCTAGAGTTGGCTCCCTGTTGGGCAGGGATTGTCTCTGTTGCTGAATTGTACTTTCTAAGTGCTTAGTACAGTGCTCTGCACACAGGGTTCAATAAATAAGATTGAATGAATGAACGAATAAGTAATAGAGAGGGTTCCGAAGCCCCATTTTACAGATGAGGAAACCGAAGCACAAAGAAGTTGCCCAAGATGACACAGCAGGCAAGTGACGGAGCTGAAATTAGAACCCAGGTCCTCTGACTCCTAGGCCCGGAGAACAGAAGGTGAAGAAGGTAAAATAGTATGAAAAAAACCGGTTCTTTCCCCATCGCTTAGTACAGTGAGTACTCAAATACCACTGATCGATTGATGGGTGGAGCGCTTGAAGCCCATACTTGATGCAGAGGGAAATGGGTAGCCATTGAAAGCTTTTGAGGAGCGGAAAGATGTGGGCTGACTGACGTTTTAAGACGACGACCTGGGGCCCGACGTGAATTAGAAACCGAAGGGGGGAAGAGGTCAGAGGCAGGGAGGCCAGTGAGGAGACGGATTGGGCGATCTACCCGGAAGATGAAGGCAGTCGACGGGGGTGGATCTGAGAAACAGGGAGGAGAAAGCACTGAAGGAGTTAGTGACAGTGAAGTGACGGTTCAAAGACAGTGAGGAGTTCGGTTTAGGGGTGGGGTGGAGCGTGGATGGGTGATAACGATGGTATTTGTTAATTGCTTACTATGTGCCAAGCACTATTCTAAGCGCTGAGGCAGATAACAAGGTAATCAGGTTGTCCCACGTGAGGCTCACAGTCTTAAATAAGCTCCATTTTTACAGATGAGGTAACTGAGGCCCAGAGACGTGAAGTGACTTGCCCGAGGTCACACAGCAGACAAGTGGCGGAGCCGGGATTCTAATCCATGTCCTCTGACTCCCAAGCCCGGGCTCTTTCCACCAAGTCTTCCTGGAGCCAAGAGGAAAGAAATGTTGTCAGCCGTCTGACTTTGGTCAAATCACTTCACTTCTCCGTGCCTCAGTTCCCTCATCTGTAAAATGGGGATGAAGACTGTGAGCCCCACATGGGACAAGCTGATCACCTTGTATCCCCCCCTAGCACTTAGAACAGTGCTTCGCACAAAGTAAGCACTTACCAAATACCATAATAATAATAATAAATGCAAGCTGTGGGAGCAGAAGAGAGGTTGGGGCTGGTGAGATGGAAAGTAGTTGGGTGACTGTGTCCAGCCCACTTTGCTTATATCCATCCCAGCACTCAGTACAGTGCCTGGCACATAGTGAGCGCTTAACAAATACCCGTTATTACTATTAACTGAAACCGGGCAAGATGACGAAGTAACCGAGAGAGGGCAGGAAGAGAAGAGGACCCAGAACAGACGACTTGTGGGGCACCCGCAACGAGGGGATTAAAGGTGACCGACTCAGAGAATGAGACCGAGAAGAGAGAGATGTGGAGGGGGTGGGAGAAAACCCCAAGGGAAGGTAGCGTTTCCAAGAGCGAGGGGTAGATCAAGAGTCAAAGGTAGCCAAGTGATGACGATGGCATTTGTGCAAAGCACTGTTCTAAGCGCTGGGGAGTGATACAAGATGATCAGGTTGTCCCACGTGGGGCTCACAGTCTTAATCCCCATTTTACAGATAACTGAGGCACAGAGAAGTGAAGTGACTTCCCCAAGGTCACACAGCTGACAAGCGGCAGAGCGGGGATTAGAATCCATGATCTCTGACTCCCAAGCCCGGGCTCTTTCCACTGAGCCACGCTGCTTCTACAGTGGTGGTATTTAAGCGCTTACTACATGCCAAGCACTGTTCTAAGTGCTGAGGTAGTTTATCAGGTTGTCCCACATGGGGCTGGCTCACAGTCTTAATCCCCATTTTACAGATGAGGTAACTAAAGCGCAGTGAAGTGACTTGCCCATGGTCACACAGTAGTCCCGGGACAGAGTAGTGTTTATTGGCTCTGGCTCTGAGAAAGTTTTTCGTTTTTCTTTTGTCCTTTCTCCTGCTCTGCCAAAGAGCTGTCTTAAGAGTCCCAAAATTCATTTATCAAACACGACAAATATTCAGAAAGAAAACCTCATCTGCATCAAGTGGGTTCTAATTCAGGGGTCAGTTACCAGTATCTATCGGGCAATGTGAACAGCGGGCCTAGTGGATACAGCCCGGGCCTGGGTGTCAGAAGGACCTGGGTTCTAATTCTGGCTCTGCCACTTGTCTGCTGTGTGACCTTGAGTAAGTCACTTCACTTCTCTATGTCTCCGTTACCTCATCTGTAAAATGGGGGTTAAGACTGTGAGCCCCACATGGGACAGGGACTGTGTCCACCCTGAATAGCTTGTATTTACCCCAGCGCTTAGAACAGCGCTTGCCGCACAGTAAGCGCATTACAGATACCATCGCTGTTATTTTCACGTTCAGCCGGGGGGAGAGGGAAGGCGAGTAAAGACTGAATCAGAACAATGAAACGCTGAGTTACCTGGCTGGCAAAGAAGTGCCCGATAATTTTAACAATCACTTCCTCGTTTTCGTCAGGTGTTTGGTCACGGGGCACGATTACTTCCGCACTAGTTAAGTTTTGCAGTTCGTTCACCTGTAAGGGAAGAAGGCAACCCTTTCAACTTTAGCAGGTTTGGAGGCTGCCGAGGGGTCTGGGAAAGGACCGGAGAAAGGGGTGAGGAATAAAAGGCTACAAAAAATGAGAGGAGGGCCACCCTACTGCTGTCAATTGCTCTCTTTCGTCTGTGACCCCCCCCCCCATCCCGCCCCGGCGCTCTTTGGGCTTCCTTTGAGGTTCACCCCTCGGCACTTTCACCACGCTCCCGCTCCTCGCCGAGGAGCCCCACCTTTCAGAACCTGGAGGAGAGAAGCCCATGGACAGATGAACCACCAAGGAGCTGAAGAACGGCTCCAAACTGCGGCTAATATTTCTATAACGTGTACATGTACGACGTTTGAGTTCAAACCGTATTCCCGTTTCCCTCGGTTTCTTGATTTCGCCGTCCGTGGTGTCACCTTTGAGGATGAAGGACAATTCTAACCCTAACTCTGTCCCCCGCTAGGTTATCGACTGGAGGGCGGGGATCGTGACTACCAATTCTTCAGTGTCGTACTCTCCCAAGTGCTCAGTGCAGTGCTGCGCACATAAACTCTCCGTTACGTGCCACTATATATCTTTCTGCTTTCTATTTCTTGGCCCATGCTTGCTGACCCAAATCCTCCACAACAGAGGAGTGAAAGGGGAGAAAGGGAAATCCGAAGGAAGAGATGATTGAGCATCAAGCCTCCGGGGATCTTCCGCCAAACCCCGATATTAAGAGATGGGCTCGTCTCGCCACCGCCGCCTCCAGAACGCGGCATCGCACCGTTTGTCTTCAACCCGCCTCCTCCCGGTTGTATTTTCGCCCCTGACCTTTCCTTGCTCGGCAGAGCTGGGATGGGGTGGCCCAGGAGAAGTCTGGGGAAACGAACGATGGGTTTGGGAGAGAGGGGACCCCGGGACGGAGCCCGAGGCGAACTTACCGTTTTGCCACCTTTGCCGATGACGCGGCCGGCTGCTGAGGAAGGCACCTTGATGTGGGCTTCAAGCTTCACTTCTTCTTTTGGGTTAAAAAAGTTCTCCTCTTTCAGTTTTCCGAATATCCTCCCTTGGGCCTGGGGAAGCAAGGGCAGACCAATGAGTGCTCTAATCGCTAATGCCAGGAGAGCCGGCTCGTCGACCCGGGTCCCGGGGGACTCGAGGACGACAGCTATTTATATTAACGTCCGTCTCCCCCGCTCGACCGTAAGCTGGCTGTGGGCGGGGAATGCTTCCGCTCTCTCGTACTCTCCCAAGCGGTTAGCACACAGTAAGCGCCCAATAAATACGACTGACTGACTGACACATGACCCAACGTTCCGGAAGGTGTTGGAGACGGAGCCCATCTCAGCCCTTCCCCGGCCCTCGGCATACCGCAGTTTCCCCTGGGAGACTTCAAAGATGTTCCCACCGGTTGGGAGAATAGGCACCGAGTGTCGATCGACCCTCTGTCTCCCGACCCTGATCCTTTCGGCAGTCCTTAACTAAATCCAAATCCTTTGGAAGAGGTCCTATTCATTCATTCAATAGTATTTATTGAGCGCTATGTGCAGAGCACTGTATTAAGCGCTTGGAACGTACAATTTGGCAACAGATAGAGACAATCCTTGCCCAGTGACGGGCTTACAGTCTAATCGGGGGAGACAGACGGCAGAACAAAACAAAAACAAGACAACATTATCACGACAGAGTCAAGGGGATGGACACCTCATTAACAAAATAGGGTAATAAATAATATATACAAATAAGCACAGTGCTGAGGGGAAGGGGACGGAGCAGAGGGTGGGGTCAGGAGGGGAAGGGAGGGGGAGCAGATGGAAAGGGGGATCAGCTGAGGGGAGGGGAAGGGGGAATATGATGGAACGATTTTCTATCTAGCAAGAACTTGAGGTAAGGAGGGAAAAACATAGCAGGAGCTGTTCCTACTGTGTTGACCAACCTATGGAGGCACCAATTCATTACATGTAAAGTGCCCTCCACCACCACCACCGGCCCCCACCTCAGACTGTAAAATTTCTACCACCTCTGTTGCACTGTACTCTCCCAAGCTCTTAATACAGTGCTCTGTAGGCAGTAAGCGCTCAATCAGTACCAATGATTTCCTCAAAATGTCTATTTAAACTAGCAGTTGCATTCATTCATTCATTTCAATTGTATTTATTGAACATTTACTGTGTGCAGAGCACTGTACTAAGCTCTTGGAAAGTACAATTCAGCAACGGAGACAATCCCTGCAAAACACGGTGCTAAGCCCTGGGAAACAAAATTAGACACAGTCTTTAACCCCCAAGGGGTTCAGAATATGAGACTAAAATGGGCGAAGAGTTAGCGACAAACACACAAGATGAAACAACAGACAATCAGTAGGATACTGTGGCAAGAGAGACAGAGGTTCAGATCCCAACCGCCACAGCCAGTCATATTTACTGAGTGCATACTGTGTACAGAGCACTGTACTAAGCGCTCGGGACAGTACACTATAACACATGCATTCACTGCCCACAGCGAGTTAGTCTATAGCCATGACTTATCCAAACTACAATTCTCCTGTACTGTGGGATTACATCTTAAGAACGCTGTATTATAGAAAACTCACACTCTGGTACTCACCCGGTGTCAAACTACAAATGTTTCTTGTGACACCGTGTCACATTCCATCTCGAACTGGGTTGCGGGACGGATATTCTTTAATTGCTCCATTTACGCAGAGTAAAAGCGCACGTTATAGCAACACTGACTGTCCTTGTTAAACTTTTTACATTCCTAATTGGAGACGTTTCCAATCTGGTCAAAGCGTGCCGTGGTTGTACCTAACACGCAGGCAGGGCACAGACCTGCCAACTCCGCTGAACTGTACTCTCCTAAACGCTTAGTACAGTGCTCTGCGCACAGTAAGCGCTCAATAAATACACTGATGATGATAAAGAGCGTTTCCTTGCTTCCAATAGCCCAAGGGAGTGTTATCTTCTTCTACCTCATGCCAACGAGGGAATCGGAGGGCAGAGGGGACGACCCCTCTTCCCTCCAGGATATAAGGGTCTGCTGTATGTGCCTCTATATGTCCTTGCAGCAATTTGGGAGGAGGAGGTTGTGGATTAACATGGCTTGGGTTCCTCTAGAGAAACCCCTCGCTTTCAGAATTTCAACCCTCGATTTTTAACCTTCCACTCTCGATCTGTTGAGGGGAAAGCTTCCGGGCCTTTTCATTCGAATCCTCCGTCTATCCCAAGAAGCTGTTGCTCTGCAGTGCCCCGTCTTAGGCGGGCCAGCCGCCCGGGGCTCTTACCTTAAACTGCGCTTCAGGTGGTCCCGTGATGATGACCATCCTCTCACTGGCGTCTGGACCTTCTGCCGGGGCAATCTGAAATTAACAATTTTTCATTCAGAGAAGAAAAGGTCTCCATCAACACTTCCCACTCCCCTACGGTCTTCTGGAATAAGGGCCGGCCTGTCTGACCCTCTTCCTCGCCACCAAGAAAAGGCCCCAGGCCTAAAAAAGAAAGCTTGAACCTTCCAGACGTGCCGGATGCCATTGCGGACACCAGGAACATCACAATTCTGTATATGAGAAGCAGCGTGGCTCAGTGGAAAGAGCACGGACTTTGGAGTCAGGGCTCATAAGTTCGAATCCCAGCTCTGCCACTTGTCGGCTGTGTGACTGTGGGCAAGTCACTTAACTTCTCTGTGCCTCAGTTCCCTCATCTGTAAAATGGGGATTAAGACTGTGAGCCCCACGTGGGACAACCTGATTCCCCTATGTCTACCCCAGCGCTTAGAACAGTGCTCGGCACATAGTAAGCGCTTAACAAATACCAACATTATTACCAACATTATTATATGGACCATAATTCAGGTTCACAGCGATGGGGGAAATTATTGCTTCATTTTACAGAAGAGAGTGGGGCTCAGGGCTTTGAAACGACATAGTAAAACTAATAATAATAATAGCAATAATTATGGTGTATGTTAAGGGCTTACTATGTCCCAAGCACTGGGGTAGATACAAGGTAATCAGGTTGTCCCACATTGGGCTCGCAGTCTTAATCCCCATCTTTAAGATGAGGTAACTGAGACCCAGAGAAGTAAAGTGACTTGCCCAAGGTCACACAGCAGACACGTGGCAGAGCCTGGATTAGAACCCAGGTCCTTCGGGCTCCCAGGGCCATGCTCTATCCAATAGGCCATACGGCTTCTCTAGCTTCAGCTGGAAACATCTGAGTT
Source organism: Ornithorhynchus anatinus (assembly GCF_004115215.2). Lineage (NCBI taxonomy): Eukaryota > Metazoa > Chordata > Mammalia > Monotremata > Ornithorhynchidae > Ornithorhynchus > Ornithorhynchus anatinus. The sequence goes on from NC_041728.1 coordinate 134,059,729, forward strand.
ACCTTTCTACATCTCTGCGTTGAGTAAGTATTGAAAGCTACCAAAAAAAAAAAAAAACCTCCATTGGCCTCAGCCTGCTTGAACCAATGCCCAGGAGTTGGAAACTATAATCATTTATATCAATGGATCGATGGTATTTATTGACCAATTATTGTGTGCAGAGGACTATATTAAGCACTCGGGAGAGTACAATACAACGGAGTTGGTAGACACATTCGCCGCCTTTAACAAGCTGAGACGTCACATGCCCGACCGTTTTCGGGGGCTTTTGGGCCTAATTCCCTGTAATTCTTCTTAGTTTACATTGCTGTGGGAAACGGCAGCTTTCTGGGGCCGGGTTGGGGGGGCTCACACTTCCCCAGGTCCCCGAGGAGGGCTGTCGGTGGGATCCAATTCTCATGACTTGTACAGGAAGTGGACTGGATAACCTGAAAAATGAGCCTCTTCTAAATGCATTTGGCCGAACCACTTTGCAGTTTTCCCTCTCCTCTGCCCCTCCGGACGCTAAAAGCCACCTTTTAAAGCCCAAGATAATGATGGAGTTTCCGCAGCCAACAAAAGATGGCCCCGGTCCCAAAACAACGTGTGAACCGAGGCCTCGAGGCCGACAGTAAGCAAATGGGGCCTCTTCTGTCACCGGGGTTCTTAGATAGGTTACATCCTGAAGGAGAATGAAATCTGATTCTTCTTCGGCGGGGGAGCGGTGGGGGGAGAAAAGTACCACACACGTAATGACGGCGTTCAATGTTTTCTTGTGCTCTGACATCAGTTATTGCTGTTTAACTGGGGAGAGGATGAAAGGCCAATTCATTATTCAGCCTTACAAATCCGCTTTATGGTCCAAATTCACTTCCTGGGCTGATTCAGGACTGCCTCGTTTAATGACCTGGTGGCAAGCCCAGGAGGGGAGTTGGGGAAAAGGACACTGAACAGCTTGCCAAATCCACAGCTCCCTGACCCAGGCTAGTGTCAGAGAGGAAGGAAGAAACAGGGCTGGGGTTCAGCCTCTTCATTTTACTCTCTTAGAGAAGAGTAAGGTGGTCTAGTGGATAATAATAATTGTGGTATTTGTTAAACGCTTACTTTGGGCCAAGCACTGCTCTAAGCACTGGGGTAGATACAAGGAAATCAAGTTGGACAGAGTCCCTGTCCCACACGGGGCTCACAGTCTCAATCCCCATTTTACGGATGATACCTTATTACCACTGCGGCCCGGAGAAGTGGAGCGACTTGCCCAAGGTCACACAGCAGACGAGCGGCGGAGCCGGGATTAGGACCCTCGGCCTCTGACTCCCAAGCCCGGGCTCTTGCCACTAGGCCATGCTGTTTCAAGCTTAATGCTGCTGGGATACAGCCCGAGGCCGGGAGTCGGGGGGATCTGGGTTCCGATCCCGGTTCTGACTCTTCGTCTGCTGTGGTGACCTTGGGCAAGTGGCTCAATTTCCTCACCCGTAAAATGGAGGATTGAAACTGCGGGCTAGAGAAGCAGTGTGGCTCAGTGGAAAGAGCACGGGCTTTGGAGTCAGAGGTCATGGGTTCGAATCCCGGCTCCACCACTTGTCAGCGGTGGGACTGTGGGCAAGTCACTTCACTTCTCTGTGCCTCAGTTACCTCATCTGTAAAATGGGGATTAAGACCGCGAGCCCCACATGGGACAACCTGATTCCCCTGTGTCTACCCCAGCTCTTAGAACAGTGCTCTGCACATAGTAAGCGCTTAACAAATACTTTTTTATATCCAAAACCTGAGTAGCTTGTATCTACCCCAGCGTTTAATACAGTGCCTGGCAGAGTAAACACTTAACAAATACCGTCAAAGAAAAACTCTCTTGGAACTGAAATAGCTCCCACTAGGCACGGAGGCAGGAGGCTACCTGAAAAATAGACAAGCTACCAGACAGAATGGTGGGAGGCAGGGAGGATTTGGGCGGGGGAGTGTTGGAAGAAGGGAGAGAGGATTGAAGGGAGGGAGGGTCTGCCTGCCTGTTCTCATCATCAGTCACAGCAGACCAACGCTAAATGTTAAGCATGTCATCCCCTTCCTGCCCTCTATAGAAGGAAGGCTGGGAAAGACAGGTTCATTTATCACTAATTATATCGGAGGTCACCTTCACTTCCGTGGAACCAAGATCAAGGAGAATGGAGGCCATCTCCATTCTGAAGGTATGTAGCCCTGTCTTCTTGAAGAGCTCAAAGGACCTCATTGGTTTCAATTTTACAAACTTCAGTATAATCGGCATAATCGGAATGAGCAGCGGTGGGGCCTAGTAGAAAGAGCACAGGCCTGGGAGCCAGAGGACCTGGATTCTAATTCTGGCTCTCTCGCTCGCTGAATGACTTGGGTTTAACTTCTCTGGGCCTCAGTTTCTTCAGCTGTAAAGTAGGGATTCAGTACATGTTCTCCCTCTTACTTAACTGTATTTAGTGAGTGTTTACTGGGTGCAGGGCACTACCCCAGACTTTAGAACAATGCTCAGCACATAGTAAGCGCTTAACAAATACCAACATCATTATTATTATTATTATTAATAACTCTTTTTTCCCTCTGCTCCTCCCCCTCTCCCGTCCCATCCCCTCAGCACTGTACTCGTCCGCTCAACTGTATATATTTTCATTACCCTATTAATTTTGTTAATGAAATGAACATCGCCTTGATTCCATTTATTTGCTATTGTTTTAATGAGAGGTTCATCCCCTTGATTCTATTTATTGCTATTGTTCTTTTCTGTCCGTCTCCCCCGATTAGACTGTAAGTCCGTCAAAGGGCAGGGACTGTCTCTGTTACCTATTTGTACATTCCAAGCACTTAGTACAGTGCTCTGCACATAGTAAGCGCTCAATAAATACTACTGAATGAATGAATGATCATTATTATTACTAAACGCTTGGGAGAGCACAAACAACAATATAACAGACATTCCCTGCCCACAGCGAGTTTATGGTCTAGAGGGGGGGAAGACCATGAGCCCCAGGTAGGTCAGAGACTGTGTTTGAACTAATTAACTTGTACCTATCCCAGAGCTGGGAACATTGCGTGACACATAGTAACTGCTTAACAAATAACATTAAAAAAAAAGCACACTCACTAAATGCCATTAATTGATTGACTGAGAGACTGTAAGCTCTTCTGGACAAGGCACATGTCTACCAACTCTGCTATACTGTCCTCTCCCAAGCACAAAATACAGTTCCTTGCACACAATAAGCACTCAGTAAATACCAATGATTGACAAATAATAATTACGATATTTTTTAAGTGCTTACTATGTGCCAGTCACTGTTCGGGGTGGACACAAGAAAATAGGGTTGGACACAGTCCCTGACCCACATGGGACTCATCCAGGAGGCCTTCCCAGACTGAGCCCCCCTTTCCCTCTGCTCCCCGTTCCCTTCCCTCCCCCGCACCCGCTGCTCTTCCCCCTTCCCTTCCCCTCAGCACTGTGCTCATTTGTATATATTATTTATTACCCTATTTATTCTGTTAATGAGGTGTACATCCCCTTGATTCTATTTATCTTGATGATGTTGTCTTTTTTTTTGTTGTTCTGTTTTGCTTTGCTGTCTGTCTCCCTTGTTTAGACTGTGAGCCCGTCATTGGGCAGGGATTGTCTCTGTTGCCGAATTGTACATTCCAAGCAGCTAGTATGGTGCTTTGCACATAGTAAGCGCTCAATAAATACTATTGAATGAATGGTTTCGACCCCCATTTTCCAGATGAGGTAACTGAGGCCCAGAGAAGTGAAAATAATAATAATAATAATAATGTTGGCATTTGTTAAGCACTTATTATGTACAGAGCACTGTTCTAAGCGCTGGGGGAGATACAGGGTAATCGGGTTGTCCCACATGAGGCTCACAGTCTTAATCCCCATTTTACAGATGAGGAAACTGAGGCACAGAGAAGTTATGTGACTTGCCCACGGTCACACAGCTGACAAGTGGCAGAGTCGGAATTCGAACCCATGACCTCGGACTCCCTAGCCCGTGCTCTTTCCACTAGGCCATGCTGCTTCTTGACTGATTGCCGAGTGAGCAGGTAGTAGTACCGGCTTCCAGCCCCACGGCTCCAGTGTTCCTGCTGCTGAGAGGGGGCACTGGGCAAGAAAGGGTACTAGCGAACATCCCGACTTCCCAGAGCTCCCACGGGGCCACTTCCCGGTGACTTTTCATTCATTCAATCGTATATATTGAGCACTCATGGCTTAGTGGAAAGAGCACGGGCTTGGGAGTCAGAGGTCATGGGTGCTAATCCCGGCTCCACCGCTTGTCAGCTGTGTGACTTTCGGTAAGTCATTTAACTTCTCTGGGGCTCAGCGACCTTAACCGTAAAATGGAAATTAAGACTGTGAGCCCCATGTGGGAAACCTGATGACCTCGTATCTACCCCAGCGCTTAGAACAGTGCTTGGCAAAGAGTAACCACTTAACAAATACTATTATCATTATTATTATTGTTATTATTATTATTACAGAGCACTATACTAAGCATTTGGGAGAGTACAATACAGCAATAAACAGATACATTCCCTACCCTGACTTCTGGCCCCTGACAAAAATGATCCTGTATCCATAATGCCAATGCCAGATGCAATAATAATCAACATGATGGTGCTTACTACATGCCAGGTACTGTACTCCCAAGTGCTTAGGACAGTGCTCTGCAAACAGAAAGCACTTAATAAATACGACAATGAATGAATACTAAATACGACAATGAATGAATACAGCGAAGCGGCATGTCATAATGGATAGAGCAGGGCCTGGAGTCGGAAGGTCAGGGGTTCTAATCCCGGCTCCTCCACTTGTCTCCTGTGTGACCTTGGGCAAGTCACTTCTCTGGGACTCAGTTACCTCATCTATAAAATGGAGATTGCGACGGTGAGTTCTACATGGGACAGGGACTGTGTCCAAACTGCTTTGCTTGCATCCACCGCAGTGTGCCCAGTGAGTCTGTGGCACACAGTAAGTGCTTAATAAATACCATTATTATTATTATTGTTGTTCAAGGTAACCAGGTCAGGCACAGTCAAATACGGGACTCACGACAAACGGGGAGGGAGAACAGGTACTACATTCTAGACTTTGAGCCCGTTGTTGCGTAGGGATTGTCTCTATTTGTTACCGAGTTGTACTTTCCAAGAGCTTAGTACAGTGCTCTTCACACAGTAAGCTCTCAATAAGTATGACTGAATGAACATCCCCAAATTATAGATGTCAGGGAATGTGTATGGTTATTGTTCTATTGTACACTCTCTCCAATGCTTAGTACAGTGCTCTGTACACAGTAATCGCTCAATAAATACTATTTACTGAGGAAACTGAGGCACAGAGATTTGAGTGATTTGTCCATGGTCACCCACCCAACAAGTGGCAGAGCCAAGGTCTTTCAGTTAGTTTAGTTCTGTTCTGGTAGTATAATCACTCATCCTGTCTTGCCTGGATTAATGCATCAGGTTTCTGACCTCCCAACCTCCTGCCTCTCCCCATTTCAGTCCATACTTTACTCGGCTGCCCGGATTATCTTTCCACATAAACGCTCTGGACATGTCACCCCCCGCCCCGCCCCCATAAATCTCCAGTGGTTGCCTATCCACCTCCATATCAAACAAAAACTCCTCACTCTTGGCTTCAAGACTTTCCACTCCACTCTTCAGCCGCCGCTAACCTACTCACTGGGCCTTGTTCCCGCCTGTCCCGCCGTCCTACCTCTGGCCTGGAACACCCTCCTTCCTCAAACCCACCAGAAAATCACTCTTCTCCCCCCTTCAAAGTCCTATTGAAGATTCACCTCCTCCAAGAGGCCTTCCCAGGCTAAGCCCCACTTTTCCTCATCTCCCACTCCCTTCTGCGTCACCCTGACTCACTCCCTTTGCTCTCCCCCCTCGGCCCCATAGCACTTACATATATGCATATTATATTAATAATATTATTATGTATTATACATAAAATTCTATTTATCTATATTGATGCCTGTTTACTTGTATTGATATCTGTCTCGCACACACATACACACACTGTGAGTCCATTTTGGGCAGGGATTGTCTCTCTTCACTGCTGTATTTTCCAAGGACTTAGTACAATGCTCTGCACACAGTAAGCGCTCAATAAATACGATTGAATGTGGACAGGGACTGTCTCTATTATTGTACTTTCCAAGCACTTAGCACAGTGCTCTGCACACGGTAAGTGCTGAATAAATACGATTGAATGAATGAATTCTGATTCCCAGGCCCGAGCTCTTTCCACTAAGCCACTTCATCCCCATTACCTTGAGTCGTGGTGAATTTCTCTGCTACTTAAAAAAAAAATGGCCTGTCGATTTTCTCCATTATCAACTGAATGAATATAGAATATTATTGAGGAGGTGGCAGATTCAGACTAACCTGAGGCTGTAACCTGTAAATTTACCAACCCCCCAAAAAAATGATTTAGAGCCTCCCTGTTACCCAGGGACTAAAGTTTATGTCCTGTACGGAGTCTAAAAGTGCAATTCCCGATTAACAGAATGCTCATTTCGAATCTCCTTACACCTGGAAGGGCCAGTTCTTGGGGGTGGCCAATTCTCTGGGGCTACTTAATGCTTTTTCCCTCTAGTCAAGAGGCTCCCGATTAGCAAGCGAGGAAAATTCAACTAAGTCCATGGCTTAGAATTTAACAAGTTGGTTCAGTGGAAAGAGCACAGGCTTGGGAGTCAGAGGATGTGGGTTCTAATCCCAAGTCTGCCACTTGTCTGCTGGGTGACCTTGGGCAAGCCACTTAATTTCTCTGTGCCTCAGTTACCTCATCTGTAAAATGGGGATTAAAAGTGTGGGCCCCACATGGGACAACCTGAATACCTTGTATCTACCCCAGCGCTTAGAACAGTGCTCAGCACATAGTAAGTGCTTAATAAATACCATCATTATTATTATTATCATTTCCTGTTCTACACGACCCCACCAAGTTTATGCTGAGAAGCCGTGTGCCTAGTGGGTAGATCACGGCCCTGGGAGTCAGAAGGACCTGGGCTCTAATCCCGGCTCCTCCACTTGTGTGCTGTGTGCCCTTGGATGAGTTACTTCTCTTTGCCTCCGCTACTTCATCTGTAAAATGGGGATTAAGACTGTGAGCCCCATGTGGGATAGAGACACAGTCCAACACTCCCCGGTGCTTGGTACAGTACCTGGCACATAATCAACTCTTAACGAATGCCATTTAAAATAAAAAGTTTATCAAGAGGCTCTAGCCCTTAGCCTCAGACCTACAGGCCTGCTGATTGTGACTTTTACTCTGACATCCACGTGCTCCGTGGATTTGCTTTTTGTAGACCTAGAGGCAAGGATCACCTCTCAGGGTGGCACCTGGAGAGTTTCCAGTACTTTACCAGTCTCGACTATGGGAGGGAGAGTCGAGCAGGGGCCTGTCCATTCCATTCCTAGCTTGGGCAATGGCTAGAGTGGCAGGCCATCTGCTACAAGTCAAAACTCCCCCATGCTGGGCAGCGGCGGCACGGGAGAGAGTTAAGGGTGGAGACTCGAGTTCACTGCACGGAAGGCAACAACGGTAAACCACTTCCGGATTTTGACCAAGAAAACTCTATGGATCCACTACCAGAACGACTGCAGATGGAGGTGGGGCGTTCTGGGAGAGATGTCGCTATGGGTCAGAGACGACTCAACAGTATAAGACGAGACAAGAGGCAAGGAGAACTGTCCGTTTTCTTTCCATGTCTGGATAGGGGAAAGGTAGGCCCGGGGTATCCCTGGCTACTACAGGGACCGACGAGGGAGGGGTCTTCCGGACGAGGGACCGGACCTGAACTTCCCAGGTGGGGGAAAGCACTTCTCGTGTTAGAGTTTATTAATGGACGCCTTCCCGATATTTTCAAAATGTCTGTCGGGGTTTTCAGGAATCAATTCGTTAGTAGGATTTGCTGGGGACTTTCTGTGTGGACTGCACAGAAGAGGACGCTACTGTAAATAGAAACAATCCCTGTCCTCTGGAGATGAGTTCAAATGGCTTAGCCCTGTACCTGTTGGATAGTCCCCTAATCCCCTGCCTTGGGCCACTGTGGTGAGGTATGCACCTGACTTTTGGAGAGGGTGGAGCAGTAAGTGCTTAACAAATACCATAAAATAAAACCACTGTTCTAAGTGCTGGGAAAGATACAAGTTAATTAAGAGTTCCACATGGAACTCACAGTCTAAGTACCGAATCCCCATTTTACAGTTGAGGAAACTGAGGCAGAAAAATATTAAATGACTTGCCCAAGGTCACTTAGCAAGCTAGTGACAGAACCAGGATTAGGCCACGCTGCTTCTTTTTTCCTCTTGTCTCTTCTCTGGTGCTTAGCCCATACTAAGGTAAGCGCTTAACAAATACCCCAATTATTATTAAAAACCTTCCTCCATTTTTCCTGGACTTGGTTTCTGCTCTTCGGCAACGCATTGGCGTTCCCTGAGCATACTGAGCTCTTTCCTGGTGTTTGGTTTATTTGGGTGGTGTTAAATCCTAGCTCATTAAACTGTAGTTCTACTCCTGGGGTACGTGGATCACCTTTTGCTTCCAATAAACTGGAGAGAACGATAGTGCCCAGATGGGTGAGAGTCCACCATGCCGGGAGTGGAAAGTGCTTTGATTCTATGGGATTTAGAGCTATAACATTCTTAATAGATGACACATTGACATGCGTCATCTGGTAGTTTCAGAATGAAAGCAAAAAGAGAAGTGACTTGCCCAAGGTTACACCGCGGACAAATGTGACCTTAGGCAAGCCACTTGACTTTTTTGTCCCTCAGTTACCTCACCTGTCAAATGGGGATTGAGACTGTGAGGCCCACATGGGACGGGGACTGTGTCTACCCTGACTGCCTTGTATCTACTCCAGCGCTTAGAAAAGTGCTTGGCACATAGTAAGGGCTTAACAAATACCATTATTATTCTTATTACTATTAGTAATAAGAATAAAAGAATAATACAGATGATAATGAAACATTTCTACTCATCTAGCCATTTTACTCAATTCAGGCATGGACTGAAATACCACGAGAGGACAGGGTGAGGCTGAGGAAGGGAAGGTGAGGAAGATGCTAATTCTGTCGTAATGTCCTCTTCCAAGAGCTTAGTACAGTTCTCTGCACATAGTAAGCGCTCAATAAATACCATTGATTGATTGACTGATGAGAAGTAGTGTGGCCTAGTGGATAGAACATGGGCCTAGGAGTCAGAGGTTCTGGGTTCTAGTCCTGCCTCTGCCTCTTCTCTGCTGTGTAACCTTGAGCAAGTCACTTCACTTCTCTGTGTCTAAGTTACCTCATCTGTAAAATGAAGCTTAAAACTGTGAGCCCCACGTGGGACATGTTGGTATTTAATAATAATGTTGGTATTTGTTAAGCGCTTACTATGTGCCGAGCACTGTTCTAAGCGCTGGGGTAGACATAGGGGAATCAGGTTGTCATCAAGTCGGACACACACATGGACTGTGTCCGACTTGATGACCTTTCATCTTTCTGGCGATTTGAATACTGCCTGGCACATAGTAAGCTCTTAACAAATAACATTTAAAAACAGATGAGGCAGAGACGCTGAAGAATTGGTCGTCCTTACCTTGATGGATGCCCCAGCAAATCTCGCCAGCTGTTTAATGTGTTGGCCCTTCTTTCCAATAATGGCACCTACTGCCTGGGTGGGAATGAAGAGATTCACCACCTCCTGTTCCGGCACCTGAGGAGAGAAAGCGAGAGACACGTGGCATCAGAACCTCGTTTCAGCTGGAATTTACTGGGTGGATCCCGTCCAGGCCCAGGAATAGGTGTATTCCAAATGTGGCCTTCTCCAGCTGAAATGAATATATGTGAATGAAGTATTAGTCAGACTTCTAACTGGGGTGATTTATTATTATTAAAAATAATAATAATTGTATTTGTTAAGTACTTACATTGTGCCAGGCAACGTACTAAGCACTTGGGGGGTGGGGAATAGAAAATCAGGTTGGACACAGTCCCTGTCCCCCATGGAGCTCACCGTCTTAATCCCCATTTTACAGATGAGGGAACTGAAGCACAGAGAAGTGAAGTGACTTGTCCAAGGAGACAGAGCACACAAGCGGCAGAGCTGAGGATAGAACCCATGACCTTCTGACTCCCAGGCACTTACTCTATCCACTAGGCCATGATGAAATTTGTAAAAGGGGGCACCAGGCTCCCCAAATGCAAGTGAGCTCTTTGACAGCTAGACTTGCCAGCACTCCCTGCATTTTACTGGCCAGTGAGGGCTTAGCATTCTGTTAGCGCTTATAACAGTGTTCTGCGCACAATAAGTGCTCAATAAACGCCACTGATGATGATGTTAGGAAACTTGACACTGGGGCCCAATGGTAGCTTTATTTTCAAGCAGAAATGCAGGAAGAGGCTTAGAAGTGTGATCTAGTGGATAGAGCATGGGCCTGGGAGTCAGAAGGCTCTGGGTTCTAATCCTGTCTCCTCCACATGCCTGCTCTGTAACTCTGGGCAAGTCACTTCTCTGTGACTCATTTACCTCATCTGTAAAATGGGGATTGAGAGCATGAACCCCATGTGGGACAGAGACTGTGCCCAACCCAATTTGCTTGTATCCACCCCAGGGCTTAGAAGAGTGCCTGGCACATAATAAGCCCTTAACAAATACAGCAAGCATTATTATTCATAGTAGGTTGTTTCAGAAAGAGTGAGAGCCGAGAGTCCCCAAAGAAGATGTGGAACAAGGGGGTTAAGAAGAAAGGAGGAAGGAGAAAGACTTGGAAGAGTGGAGAAAGTAAGAGGAGTAAGAACGGAGGGATGGATGGGCAGAGAAGGGAGGAAGAAGCCACATTTTAATGAACGCTGCTTGGCAATGGATCTCCATCTGAAAGCGGTGTTGTCGAAAGCCCAGCTGAAATTTAAAAAGTGAGATTTGGTTCCATGTGAATTGGGATTCACTGAAAAGTAGTTTTAAGTAGCAAATTGTATCCCTGCAAAACCCCCAAAAGGACAAATGAGTTATACTAGTTTTTGAGTTCTTGACCCTGAAGAACAACAACAGGTGCCTGGATAATGAAAGGTGACTTTTTCATCAGGTCCAAGGCTGCCGATCCAGAAAAACTGAGCCAATTCCTTGGAAAAAGGTGACTACTCAAACACAGGACGCTTCATGTTTAAGGTGAAACACCACAGTGGCAAACACTGCACCACCTGGCTCCTTCTGCGAAATGAGGTCATTAAACCAATGATTCATTCAGAAGGAAAATCAAGTATGGGCACTTTGTTTCTTATCCCGACCAAGCTAGGCAAGCAAGTCATGCTGGTTCTTCCCAGATTATTCTACCTCTAGGAGAAACCCAACGAACCCAAACGCTACCTGAAAAACCACCCGAAGGTGAAAAGCCGAGCTGTGAAAACAGAAACTTCCCTCAAATGGTGAGGTGAGTAGTCCGGTGACTAAAATCCTGTGACCGCCACACACGGCGTGACATCCTAGCACAGAGCCTTCTAGACCGTAAGCTCGTCACAGGCAGGGAAAGTTTCTGCCAATTCTGTCGTACTATATTCTCCCAATTGCTCAGTACTGTCCTCCGCACCTAGTAAGCACTCAATAAATACCACTTCGATAGTATTTATCTGCAAACGAGCTGACGGAAGTCGCCGACTGCTGGTTGTCCCTATCCACTGCTCTCTGTGAAATAATCTGCTCCGAGAGTCATCTTCGGAATATGCGGCTATTTCCTGGCTGAGGACACAGAACAGCGACCGCCTCCTCGAAATCCTTGGCTACGGTCCGGAAAGCAGGCCCTGGGAAATGCCCGAGTGATGACTCAGGCGTTGGGGAAGTTTGTATGAATACACGGTCGGGTCTCTCTATACCACAGCGTGAGCTGTAGAAGTAGAATAAATAATAATTAGTTCGAGTGGGTGGCTGTATCATGAGTAAGTCATCTGCTCTGGACATTGTGTCCTGGGATGGTGGGGAAGAGGATAAGGTGATTAATACTGTGGAAAATTCACTGAAAGAGTGACTTTCTGGTGGTCTAGGCATGCTTCCTCTTTAGTGGCAGTCCTTGATCTCGCCCTGCAATAGCTGTATTTTTCCTCCTCTTTCTATGTCTTGAGAAGGAGTGTGGCCTAAAGGAAAGAACCCAAGCCTGGGACTTCTGACTCCCAGGCCTGTAGCGTTCCTTGGCGTTACGACTGGTGAACTCTCCCAGACTGAGCCCCACTTTTCCTCATCTCCCACTCCCTTCTGCGTCACCCTGACTTGCTCCCTTTGCTCTTCCCCCCTTCCCAGCCCCACAGCACTTATGTACATAGCTGTCATTTTATTTATTTGAATTCATGTCTGTCTCCCCCTCTCTAGACTGTAAGCTTGTTGTGGGCAGGGAATGTCACTGTTTACAGTTGTACTGTACTTTCCCCAAGCGCCTAGGACATGCAATAAGCACTCAAATGCCACTGAATGAATAAATGAACTCTGGCTGGGAATGGGTCTTGCAGGCCTGACTGCATCAGGCACGTAAAAAGACCATCACTTGTTGTTTTGTTCTGTTTGATGTCTGCAGCACTTGGGGTTGTTTTTGATTTTGTCGTTTCCCCATCTTAAAGCTTCAGTTCTGTCCTACTAGCGTTGCCCTGGTGGGCAGAGCCCAGGGCCTGGGTGTCAGTGGGACCTGGGTTCTAATCCCGGCTCCGCCACTTGTGTGATCTTGGGCAAGTCACTTTGCTTCTCTGAGACTCAGTTATCTCCTCTGAAAAATGGGACTTAAGACTGTGAGTCCCATATGGGACATGGACTGTGTCCAACCTGATTAGCTTGTACCTACCCTAGCGTTTCGTACAGTGCCTGGAAAGTAGTAAGTATTTAACAAATACCATAAAAAGGGGGGGGGGGGGAGAAGAGCCACTCTTTTTTTTTCTTCACTGCAGGCTGTTAAGCCCATTCATCAGCCACGGTCCTCTCCCGGCCATTAGCCGTGACGCTGCATCAGCCGCGGTTTTGGTCTACTCCATCCCCGAGTCGCTTCCTCTAGTTTCCTTGGTTTTGGGTTGCCCCATTCCTATAGCAGCTGGTTGGGGAGATGCCTGGATCCGTTCTTCTCCCAGGTCCCATCCAGGAAAACTGTGGGGAGGCGAGGTTCAGTACTGGTGGACTGGCTTTGTTCCAGGTTTTTGCGGTCTGTCAGCCTTTCTGCACAGGCCTGGGAGTCAGAAGGACCTGGGTTCTAATCTAGGCTCCACCACCTGTCTGCTGGGTGACCTTGGGCAAGTCATTTCACCTCTCTGGGCCTCAGTTACCTCATCTGTAAAGTGGGGATTAACACTGTGAACCTTGTGTGGGAAATGGACTGTGTCCAACCTGATATCTTGTATCTATCCCAGTACTTAGTACAGTGTCTGACACATAATAAGCACTCAACAAATGCATTTAAAACCGTACCACCACCACCAAAAAAAACAGTAGTGTTGTCACAGCACCTCAGCTCTGGGAGCCTTCAGTTCAGTGAGAAATCCAATTCTGTTTCTTTTAAATGGTATTCATTAATAATTATGTTGGTATTGTTAAGCGCTTACTATGTGCAGAGCACTGTTCTAAGCACTGGGGTGGATACAGTGTAATCAGGTTGTCCCCCATGGGGCTCACAGTTAATCCCCATTTTACAGATGAGGTAACTGAGGCACAGAGAAGTTAAGTGACTCGCCCACAGTCACACAGCTGACAAGTGGCCGAGCGGGGATTCAAACCCATGACCTCTGACTCCCAAGCCCGTGCTCTTTCCACTGAGCCACGCTGCTTCTCTATGTGCCGGGCACCGTACTGGTATATTGGCTGATGCCTTATTGCCACCATGCTAATGCCAGTCTCCGGGAAGCTAAGCTGGCCTTATCGATTTTCTTTTCTACTACTTTGTCTGTCAATCGAGTGTACTTATTGATCACCTACCGTATGCAGAGCACAGTACCCACATGCTTGGGAGAGTAAAACAGAATCAACGGACATGATCCCTGCCCACGAAGAGCCTGCAATCTAGCTCGGAACACACAGGCGCTAAAACCATTCACAGAGAGGAAGACATACCAGAGTAAGAAGATACGTAGGTGAGAGTGCTGGTGGGTTGTCAGTACTTAAGGGGTGGAGAAGTGCTAACGGGGCAGTTGGAAGAATGGATGGTGGAAAGTTTAGAGTTAAGAGGGGAAAAACTACTGGACCAGATGAGACTGCAGTTGGGTTTGAAGATGGGGAGAAGTTGGGGTCCACTGGATACGAGGTGGGCGGGAATGAGCGAGACGTTGGCGGGGGCGACGAGGATGATAGTAACGATAACAACTGTGGTATTCATTAAGTACTTAGTGTTGGGCACTGGGGGAGACAGAAGATAATCAGATCCCTCATGGGGCTCACAGTCTAAGTAAGAGGGTGCCCAGGTATTAAATCCCCATTTTCCAGGAGAGGGAACTGAGGCTCATAGAAGTTACGTGACTTGGCCAAGGTCGCGCAGCAGACAAATGATGGAGTCGGGATTAGAAACCAGATCTTCTCACTTCCAGGCCTGTGCTCCTTCCACTGGGTCTCGTTGCTTCTCAAGAACAAGGCGCAGTGAGTAGGCTAGCCACTCCCTGCACGTCTCCTGCAATCGGCACCCAGGTGCACTCTGTGACTGAAATAACTGTGGGATTTGTTGGGCGCTTACTGTGTATGTTTCAAGCACTGTTCACTACTAGGGTAGAAATCAAATCATCCAGTCCCACAGGAGGTTCACCGTCTAAGATGGAGGGAGGACAGGTATTGAACCCCCATTTTGCAGATGAGGGAGCGGTGGCCCTGAGAAGTTAAGTGATTTGCCCAAGGTCATCCAGCAGGCATGCTGTGATTCCAGGAGCCTGCAATCAGCAACATTCATCATTGGCTGGGTCAGAATAATACTAATAACAATAACGGCAATTGTTAAGCGCTTACTATGTGCAAAGCACTGTTCTAAGCGCTGGGGAGGATACAAGGCGATCAGGTTGTCCCACGTGGGACTCACAGTCTTAATTTTCCAGATGAGGTAACTGAGGCACCGAGAAGTGAAGTGATTTGCCCAAAGTCACACAGCTGACAAGTGGCCGAGCGGGGATTAAAACCCATGACCTCTGATTCCCAAGCCCGTGCTCTTTCCACTGAGCCATGCTGCTTCTCAGACTGCGAAGCATGAGAATGAGGCTGGCTAGAGTTCCTGACTAAAGAGGAGAGCTGTGAGAGAGCACAGTGGTTATCGCAGTTTGAGATCTTTCACCTGCCACCTTGAAGATGGCAGTATGGAGCATCTAGGGATCCTGGGGCAACATTTTGGTGCTCCATAAATTGAGGAAAATTTTGTGGCACGGTATAATAATGTTGGTATTTGTTAAGCGCTTACTACGTGCAGAGCACTGTTCTAAGCACTGGGGTAGATACAGGGGAATGAGGTTGTCCCACATGGGGCTCGCAGTCTTAATCCCCATTTTACAGTTGAGGGAACTGAGGCACAGAGAAGTGAAGTGACTCGCCCACAGTCACACAGTTGACAAAGGGCAGAGTCAGGACTCCCTCTGACTCCCAAGCCCGGGCTCTTTCCACTGAGCCACGCTGCTTCTCTATACTCCCAGCATCCTTTTAACTCTCAGCAGTTTTGCCATCAGGCTCAGGTGTTTTGCCACTTTTGTTTTATGGCTCTGACTGCAGCGGTAGCTTCCTCAATATTTGGAACAAGGACATCGGCCCATGTGAGGTTTTCTGGGCTTTCTTGTAGGGCCCTGTCTCAACTGATGCTATTTATTGAGCACTTGCTGTGTGCAGAGCACAATAATAATAATAATAATGGTATTGGTTCAGCTCTATGTGCCAGGCACTGTAGTAAGAGCTGGGGTGGATACTAGCAAATTGGGATGGACAGTCCCTGTCCCATATGGGGCTTACAGTCTTAATCAGTGTGGCTCAGTGGAATTAGCACGGACTTTGGAGTCGGAGGTCATGGGTTCGAATTCCGGCTCTGCCACTTGTCAGCTGTGTGACTGTGGGCAAGTCATTCACTTCTCTGTGCCTCAGTTACCTCATCTGTAAAATGGGGATTAAGACTGTGAGCCCCACGTGGGACAACCTGATTCCCTTGTATCTACCCCAGTGCTTACAACAGTGCTCTGTACATAGTAAGCACTTAACAAATACCAACATTATTATTAATCCCCATTTTACAGATGAGGTAACTGAGGCACAAACAAGTGACTTGCTCAAGGTCATGCAGCAGCTATATGGAGGAGCCAGGATCAGAACCCAGATCCTTCTGACTCCTAGGCCCGTGCTCTATTCACTAGGAAAGAGCACGGACTTGGGAAACAAAGGTCGTGGGTTCTAATCATTCATTCAATAGTATTTATTGAGCGCTTACTATGTGCAGAGCACTGTACTAAGCGCTTGGAATGAACAAGTCGGCAACAGATAGAGACGGTCCCTGCCGTTTGACGGGCTTACGGTCTAATCGGGGGAGACGGACAGACGAGAACAATGGCGATAAATAGGGTCGAGGGGAAGAACATCTCGTAAAAACGATGGCGACTAAATAGAATCGAGGCGATGTACATTTCATTGACAAAATAAATAGGGTAATGAAAATATATACAGTTGAGCAGACGAGTACAGTGCTGAGGGGATGGGAAGGGAGAGGGGGAGGAGCAGAGGGAAATGAGGGGAAAAGAGGGTTAAGCTGCGGAGAGGGGAAGGGGGGGTAGAGGGAGTAGAGGGAGAAGGGGAGCTCAGTCTGGGAAGGCCTCTCGGAGGAGGTGAGTTTTAAGTAGGGTTTTGAAGAGGGGAAGAGAATCAGTTTGGCGGAGGTGAGGAGGGAGGGCGTTCCAGGACCGCGGGAGGACGCGGCCCGGGGGTCGACGGTGGGATAGGCGAGACCGAGGGACGGTGAGGAGGTGGGCGGCAGAGGAGCAGAGAGTGCGGGGTGGGCGGTGGAAAGAGAGAAGGGAGGAGAGGTAGGAAGGGGCAAGGTGATGGAGAGCCTCGAAGCCTAGAGTGAGGAGTTTTTGTTTGGAGCGGAGGTTGATAGGCAACCACTGGAGGTGTTTAAGAGGGGAGTGACATGCCCAGATCGTTTCTGCAGGAAGATGAGCCGGGCAGCGGAGTGAAGAATAGACCGGAGCGGGGCGAGAGAGGAGGAAGGGAGGTCAGAGAGAAGGCCGACACGGTAGTCTAGCCGGGATATAACGAGAGCCCATAACAGTAAGGTAGCGTTTGGGTGGAGAGGAAAGGGCGGATCTTGGCGATATTGTAAAGGTGAAACCGGTACGTCTTGGTAACGGATAGGATGTGTGGGGTGAACAAGAGAGACGAGTCAAGGATGACACCCACTCCACCACTTGTCAGCTGTGTGACTGTGGGCAAGTCACTTCACTTCTCTGGGCTTCAGTTCCCTCATCTGTAAAACGGGGATTAAGACTGTGAGCCCCACGTGGGACAACCTGATAACCTTGTATCCACCCCAGCGTGAGAACCGTGCTTGGCACATAGTAAGCGCTTAACAAATACCATCGTTATTATTACCAAGTGCTTGGGAGAGTACTGTACAACAAAGTTGGTAAGCACAATCCCTGCCACCAAGGAGCCTACAGTCTAAAGGTCTCCAGCCTCTTCCTCTCTCAATCAATCAGTGAATGTTATCTGAGCACATACTGTGTGCAGAACACTGAATTATTTGCTTCAGAGAGTACAATGTTACAATAAACAGACACAATCCCTGCCCACAACAAGCATACAGTCTGGAAGGGGAGGCAAGCATTAATATAGATAAATAAGTTACAGCTCTGTATCTAAGTGCTGTAGGATATTCATTAAGCCCTTACTATGCCCCAAGCACTGTACTAAGTGCTGGGGTAGATACAAGATAATCAAGTCAATATCCAATCTACATTACTTGCTATTGCATGGATAAGCTTCTTAAATTGTCATTTAGCACACCTCTCTCCGCTCCAGGGAAGTAGCGTGGCCTAGAGGATACAGCACGGGCCTGGGAGTCGGAACGACCTGGGTTCTACTCTTGGCTCTGCCACTTGCCTGCTGTGTGGCCCTGGGCAAGTCACTTCCCTTCCCTAGGCCTCAGGTACCCCATCTATAAAATGGGGATTGAGACCGTGAGCCCCTTGTGGGACACGGATTGGGTCCAATCTGATTAGTTTGTATCTTTCCCAGCATTTAGAACAGTGCTTGACACATTGTAAGCACTTAACAAATGCCATCATCACTCCTCAGAAACCTCCTTAGGCTCCTCCAAAGCAAAGACGCTTCACGACTGGCATTAAGACTCTCTTATCGTATTCCACATCAGCTCTTTTCACCTGCTACCCCTTGGTTCACACTCTTTACTCCTCCCAGGTTCACCTACAAGCTATACTTCAGCCTCAACTCCCTCCTCCATCCCCAGGCTCGAGATGTTTTCCTGGTCTGGACCCACTTCTCAAATCTGACTGACCATAGCTCTCCTTATGTTCAAAATCCTTCAACAATGAGCCTTCTACGATTCACTCCTGACATCCCTAATAATAATAACTGGCATGTGTCAGACTTACAAATGCACTGTACATTACACATTTCACGCTAGGCACAGTACTAAGTGATGGGGTGGGGACAAACAAATTGGGTTGGACACAGCCCCTGTCGGGCATAAGTCTCACAGTTTCGATCCCCATTTTACAGACGAGGTCACTGAGGTCCAGATAATAATGATAATAACTATGGTACTTGTTAAGTGCTTATTATGTGCCAAGCACTGTCCTAGGCACTGGGGCTGACACAAGGTAATCAGGTTGTCCCAGGTGAGGCTCACAGTCTTAATCCCCATTTTGCAGATGAGGTAACTGAGGCACAGAGAAGTGAAGTGATTTGACCAAAGTCACACAGCTGGCAAGTGGCGGGGTTGGGAAGTGAAGTGACTTGCTCAAGGCCACACAGCAGACAAGTGGTGGAGCCGGGATTAGAACTACCTTCCCTTGAAAATCCAGTCGACGCCCTCAACTCCACCCTCTCTACCAAACTCAACTCACTCGCTCCTTTGTCCCATTGTTGACGCCCTCAACTCCACCCTCTCTACCAAACTCAACTCACTCGCTCCTTCGTCCCATTGTTCGTTCATTCATTCAGTCAATCGCATTTATTGAATACTTTCTGTGTGCAGAGCACTGTACTCAGTGCTTGGGAGAATACAATACAGAAATAAACAGTCACATTCTCTGCCTACACCGGGCTTACAGTCTAATAATGATGATGGTATTTGCTAAGTGCTTACTATGTGCCAAGCACTGTTCTAAGCGCTGGGATAGATACAAAGTTATCGGACTGTCCCACGTGGGGCTCACAGTCTTAATCCCCATTTCACAAAAGAGGGAACTGAGGCGCAGAGAAGTTAAGTGACTTGCCCAAAGTTACACAGCTGACAAGCGGCAGAGTCAGGATTAAAACCCACGACCTCTGACTCCCAAGCCCGGGCTCTTACCTCTAAGCCACGCTGCTTTTCTAGAGTGGGGGAGGCAGACATCAATTCAAATAAATAAAATAACATATATGGACATAGGTGCTGTGGGGCTGGGACGGGGGAAGAGCAAATGGAGCAAGTCAGGGTGACGCAGAAGGGAGTGGGTTATTAGGAAAAGTGGGGCTTAGTTCGGGAAGGCCTCTTGGAAGAGACGTGCCTTCAGTAAGACTCTGAAGCGGGGGAGAGTCATTGTCGGATTTGAGGAGGGAAGGCGTTCCAGGTTGATCTCGTCCCACCAATCCACAGCCCTGGAACACCTCTACAGTTCACTTCCTTCACTTCTGTGCATGAGCCACAGAGAGCTGCTGGTGGAAATCTAGGTATCAAGTCAATCTCTTCCACCTCAACTTCATCCTTGCATATTTTGACTCTGCCCAGCAAAAGTATTTCTCCATCCTTATAGACATCCATGTCCACTGCCCTCGCCAATTGTTCCAGATGTTTAACTCCCTCCTCAAGCTCCCTGTCTCCCTTTCTCCCCCATCCCGCATCCCCAGTGACCTATCTATTTTATTGAGAAAATTGAAACTATCAGCCATGATCTCCCCCAAATCTCCCCTGCTCTTCTCCAGTCCCTCCCTCCTCCTGCCCCTTCTTCAACTCTCCCATTCTTCCCAGCTGTATCCCTCAAAATCCACCCTCTCCTCCTGTGCATCCAACCCCATCCCTTTGCACCTTATCAAAACACTTGTGCCCTCCCTTCTTCCCTCCCTGAACACCATCTTCAACACTTCACTCTTCAATGGCTTCTTTCCCACTGCTTTCAAATAGGTTCATGTCTCCCCTATCCTAAAAAAAATCCTTCCTTGACCCCACAGCTCCCTCTGGTTATCACCCTAACTCCCTCCTTCCATTCCTCTCCAAACTCCTTGAGCGAGTTGTCTAGACCCACTAGCTCAAGTTCCTCTCCTCCAATTCTCTCCTTCACTCTTTCCAATCTGGTTTCTGCCCCCTTCACTCCACAGAAACCTCCTTCTCAAAGGTCACAAATGATCTCCTTCTGGCCTCTATTCCATCCTAATCCTCTTCTCCCTCTCAGCTGCCTTCAACATGGTTGACCACTACCTTCTCCTGGAAACATTATCCAACCTCGGGTACACTGACACCGTCTTCTCCTGATTCTCTCTGGCCATTTACTCTTAGTCCCTTTCGCAGGCTCCTCATCTGCCTTCCACCCCCTAAAAGCAGGGTGTCCCTCAAGGCTCAGTTCGGGGTTCCCTTCTATTCTCCATCTACACCCCCTCCCTTGGAGAACTCCTTTGCTCTCATGGCTTCAACTACTACCTCTATATGGATGATTCCCAAATCTACCTCTCCAGCCCTGGTCTCTCTCCCTCTCTGCAGCCTCGCTTTTCCTCCTGCATTCAAGACATCACCACTTGGATGTCCTGCCATCACCTCAAATTTAACATGTTCAGAACAGAACTCCTTATCTTCCACCCAAACCCTGTCCTCGCCATGACTTTCTCATAGACAGCACCACCATCCTTCCTGTCCCTCAAGCCTGTAACCTTGGCATTATCCTCGACTCTTCTCTCTCATTCAACCACACAGTCAATCCAACACCAAATCCTGTCGGTCCCACCTTCATAACATCGCTAAAATCCTCTCTTTCCTCTCCATCCAAACCGCTACCACATTAATCCAATCATTTACCTTTCTCGCCTTAATCACTCTATCAGCCTCCTTGCTGACCTCCCTGCCTCGTCTCTCCCCACTCCCGTCCATACTTCACTCTGCTGCCCGGATCATTTATCTATAAATGTTCCCACTCCTCCATCACCTCCGGCGGTTACCCTTCCACCTTCACACCAAATAAAAACTGCCTACCACCGACTTTAAAGGAGTCGATCACCTTGCCCCCTCATACCTCTCCTCACTATCCTACTACAACCCAGCCTACACATTTCACTCCTCTAATGCCAACCCACTCAGTGTACCTCCATCTCGTCTATCTCATCACTCACCTCTTGCTCAAGCCCTGTTTCTGGTCTGAAACATCCTCCCTCTTCATATCTGACAGAGAATTTCTCTCCCGATCTTCCTTCCCTGACTAAACCCTCATTTCCCCTTTTCCTATTCCCTTCTGCATCACTCTAACTTATTCCCTTTATTCCCCACCCCCGCAGCCCCACAGCACTTAGGTATGTATCTATAATTTCTTTATATTAATGACTGTCTCTGGACTGTAAATTCACTGTGGGTGGGGAATGCATTATATTGTTGTGATGTACTCTCCCAAGTGCTTGTTACAGTGCTCTGCACAGAGTAAGCACTCAAGTAAATGATTGATTCATACCCAGCCAACACCTCTCAAGCTTAGCATGACCAAACCCTGTCCTTCCACTGACTTACCCATCACTGTAGACAGAACCACCATCCTCCCTGTCTCACAAGCCCATAACCTTCGCTTTATCCTCGACTCATCTCTCTCTCTCAATCCACATGGTCAAACCCTCACCACATCCTGTCGATTCTAACTTCACAGCATCGCTAAAATCCGCCTTTTCCTCTCCATCCAAACTGCTACCATGCTGATCCAAGCACTTACCCTGACTACTTCATCAGCTTCCCTTGCTTACTGGGTGGAATACAGAGTTTTTCTTTGTGCAAATATGATACTCAGTAATTCAGTCCCCTTCAAGTAACAGTTTCTATTGGGAGAGCATAAAGAAAGCTGATTTCAATTTACTCAGCTCTCAGCAAGACGGGTGAGATGGCCATCATTTGGAAAGGATTTTCGCAAGTTTACAACCGAACCTGTTTTCTTCGATTACCCTACTTATCCTCAAGGTAATTTCTTCACCAATTTTAGCCATTCCAGTGGAAGTTTAAAATCCCAACTCGTAAGGATACACATCCCACTCAGTTTTCTTTTTTGTTGGGTTCATCCTGTAGACTGTAAACTCATTGTGGGCAGGGACTCTGCTGTATTGCCCTCTCCCGAACACTTAGTACAGTGCTCTGCGTACAGTAAGTGATCAGTAAGCACCATAGACTTATTGATTCATCACGAATGCAACTCCCACATCATAAGAGAACCAACCGAATGCATCTAGACATAATTTAAGGGAGGATAATAATAATAGTTATTATTATGGTATTTGTTAAGCACAATTATGGTATTTGTTAAGCACTTATTATGTGTTGCACTGTTCTAAGCATGGGGTAGATACAAAGATATGTATCTTTACACCTCTTTTTCAAAACAGGGATCGGGATCAGGACTATATGGAAGTAAAAGCAGCACCTGGTGAGACTTTCTGTTCTTCATTCAATATAAGCATTGCCATATTTTGACTCGGATGACTGCTTACTTGAAACCTGCATTAAAACAAGCTGTAAGGAAAGTAGGGCTATTTGTCTCGAGCACTCAATAACGCCCTTATTATGAGGATCATCATGCAAGGTTTGCACTTCAGTTATGTTTCATTTTCTCCAGTGGAGGATTGACTCAAATAATGTAAAGCCATCTAGAAAACCAAGCATCCACCATAATCTCCTACTTTCCTTCATCTATAGTTTTAGGAATGGGGGAAAAACAAAGCTCTTAGTACAGTGCTTTATACACAGTAAGCACTCAATAAATACCACTGAATGAATCAAAACAAAACAAAATGACTATTTGGAGTGGTAGCCTAATCTAACTTGCCTGGCATTTTTTTCCTGACCAGATCCTGTATTACAGGAATTCTCACAACGTAACACACCAACCCCAATAGGTACCATTATGCAGTTTGGCGGTAAAGAGACTAAGTTCTCAACCCAGCCCCCAAGCACTAGTAACTTTCCTCCTCTCTTCCAGAGTTTCATGCCGTCTCATTCTGAAAAGTGTCCAGCGGGAGAAAGGACTATATATATACAAAGTCCCTGGAACCGAACGCAGTGTACGTGAAGATCACCACCAGCCTTCTATCTTTGCACGGCCCCACCCTCATCCAATTTCGTTCCAGGGTCAACGATTTTCGCCTCTCACAAGCATCAAAAAGTTGCCCTCCATAATGGCCCCAGGCGAATGCAAACATTAAAGAGGAAGAGTTTACAAAGATAACATAAAATCAGAATAAGGGGACCTTCAGAGATCACTCTGAAAGGAATTCCAGGCAAGTCTCTACAGCCCCTTTTAGCTTCCTGGAAAGATGTGGTCCCGCCGTATTATTACGGATCAACCGATACCCCACCCTTCCTCAACAGGCTGCTTTAGGGCCTAGCAACCTCTCCCACAGCAAATTCTTCCTTACAAGCTACCATAATCCCAGATGTTGCGGTCAGACCTTTATTTTTAGCCTATGCTCAATGGATAAGGAGAACTGGTTTCCCTTCATGCAATGAGGCCTTCTAAGTCCCATTTCCCAGTTTTTCCCTTTCCATGATGGATCTTCTTAGTTTCTTAAGACCTTCTTCTTAGGTCCTTGTTTTAAGCTCTCACTTCATCTCCAGAGGTCTCCTCTAGCTCCTCTCCAAAGTCTCCATACACCTTCTATGTTAAAACCTGACCCTGGGGCCAATGCCCTAATAAGCATCTAATTTAGTAGCGTCCTCTGTCCACAGACAACAGTGCCAACACAGTGCCATTCCAACTTTGGTCTGTCTACCCGTGAGTTAAGAATTCTCACAATTCAGGGCCATTGGCACTCGATTCTTCCCTCAGCTCTCTTGCAATTACTGTTTGCCCTGGGGGCTCTATTTGCTGGAGTTCTGGCATTCTCAAGGCTTGAGTCTAATATCTGGCTAACCCTTCCCAAAGGCCCCCTGAATAAAATTACCTTCGGCTATTTACTCGAGCAGTATCGCTTCACTTCATAAAACAACAGCATGAGCCAGATCTTTTTTTCCCCCTTTGCTTACCCTGAAGGTGTCAATGATTTCCAGTGGCAGATTCAAAAATTAGCCTCAAGACAGCTTCCTTACTGCCCCCGATTCTACAAAACTGAGATCGTGAGCCTCAGCCCCTCCGGCTGGCCGAATGTCAGACAAATTCAAGAGAATCTTCATGTGCAAACACTTCTTCTATCCACCTTAACCCTTTTTCACCGGGCCACATTTGTGGCATCACTCTGGTAGACCGGTAACAGGGTGACGATTCCCTCCACCTCCTGCTACCAGAAGGTGAGGGGCACCAGGAAGATAACCGAAATAAAATGGGGAACGTTCCTTGAGACCAAAGAAAGCCCGTTACCCCGGATACTTCACCGAGTGGGTCAGTGAGGCATCACAGAGTCACTTCTGTGGCCACCCCGCGTCGGGACTTACGATCCGACAACGATGAAGGACGAGCCTCATCCCAAAGGTTCGAGGAACTGGATGGCAAAAGGCAGAAGCGGGATAACTAAGGTGGGAGTTAGATGCTAGGTGTCTCGGGGACACATGAGAGATACACGGAGAGGAGGCTTGGGGGTCCCTCTTGGGCCCGCAAACTACTTTGTTCTCCATCTCCCGCTTCCTCGATTCCTTCCTTCATCTCTCCCTAGTTCCTTCCGTTAGGGAAAGCTTGGTCCAAGATCGCCGCCACTAGCTCTTGGCTGGGGAGCTGCTCCTGGTTGCCCCTGGATGCCCCGTGGCACTCTGGCAATTCTTTTCCCCGAATGCGCGGCGTCTACCGGCAGGTCGAGGCCAGGCGGGCTCGCGGCCCGGCTAACGCCCGGCCGTCACGGACGATATCCCACCGCTGGGGAACGGCGTCCTCACTGAGGAGGGCTGCTGGGAAGGGCCAGCGGGGTACCAGCCGCCTCAGGCGGGGAAAGCAGGGAGCAGGCAGGGCAGAGAAGAGCGTGGCACTTACGGAGTGCTGATGCGGGAATGCGCCAACCCGGGAAGCTCCGTACAGACCCGAGAGGTATGGCGAATGACTCTACAGCAGGAGAGAAAAGAACAGTCAGTGGATGGCACCGGAGGGCACAATGCGTTCACGGAGCAGGCATGAGCACGACGTGGGCTCCTCGACTCGGGAGGCCCGCCTCTCCTCGGTCCAGCTTGCCGGGCTTCATGACTTTTGCCGAATTCTACGCCGTCTCCCCGTGGTTCTCCATGATTTCTCTTGGGTAGGTGCTTTCCTCTGCTGCTGCTGATTTTCAGATTTTTAAAATATTTTTTCCAAAGGATCATTCTCTATTCTGCTCTTTTCAGAATGGAATACGTTCATCCTGAATATTCATTCTCTCTCTTTCTTCCTCTCTTTCTCTATTATTTTCTCTCACACATTCTCTTTTTCTTCCTATTTTCTCTCTCACACTCTCTTTTTCTCTCTATTTTTTCTCACACACACTCTTTTTCTATTTTTTCTGTCACTCTTTTTCTCTATTTTTTCTCTCACACATTCTCTTTTTCTCTCTTTTTTTGCTCACGCTTTTTTCTTTCTTTATTTTCTCTCTCACTCTTTCTCTTTTTTGCTCACACTCTTTTTTCTTTCTCTATTTTTTCTCTCACTCTCTTTTTCTTTCTATTCTTTTCCTCTTACAAACACACTCTTTTTCTCTGTTGGGCACACAATACACACACACACACACACACACACATACACTCTGTCTCTCACTCACTCACTCACAGACACCACCCAATGACAGATTTTGGGTGTGGAATCTATTAGCTGGACAGGCACGATCCTGGCTGGAGAGTCCCAGGAATGACTCGGAAATGATTCAGATGAAAGACGAATTTCAAACTGATTCATAGTGACAAAGCCAGCAGGCAGGCTATTGAGGGGCCACAGATCAGCACTCTCATTAGTCAATTATACAGGATAAAGGGGAAATGCTGTGGTGCTATGGGGTTGACGCTATAAAAAGGGAATTTAGACTAATTTTCACTTTTCTAATAAAAAGAGTAGCGCCGAATGACCCTGGCCCTCTGGGTAATCCCCACTACCCTGAAGGAAGCCCTGCATAGAACTACGGCAGCTTTGACTGACTACCCAGAAGCCAATTAGATTACTGTCTCTGGAGGCCCTGGGTGCTAACCAAATCCCAGCACGTTAACTATTTATTAGAATATAAAATGTTCCTTTTCCAAGTAGGCACTGTTTTCTGGATCGCACATGGTCTATTGGTGAGATGATGACTGGATTGCCTGTAGGAAGGCCCAGCCATGGCAAGTGGATAATCCTGACTTGGCTAGCAGAGAAGGGACTTGAATGAAATTGTGAGCAACTGGAGAGGAAGATCATTCTTTTACACATTTCTTAACACTCCAGAGCTTACGATGCTTTGGACGCCGTGAGAGCTCCCCCTCTAGACTGTAAGCTCGACGTGGGCATGGAATGTGTTACATTGTTCTCTTCCAAGCACTTAATACAGTGCTCCGCACACATTAAGCGCTCAATAAATATGACGGACTGACTGAGACCAAATGATGATATGCAGCATGATCTAGAGAAGCAGCGTGGCTCAGTGGAAAGAGCCTGGGCTTCGGAGTCAGAGGTCATGAGTTTGACTCCCGGCTCTGCCACTTGTCAGCTGTGTGACTGTGGGCAAGTCACTTCACTTCTCTGTGCCTCAGTTACCTCATCTGGAAAATGGGGATTAACTGTGAGCCTCACATGGGATGACCTGATTACCCTGTATCTCCCCCAGCGCTTAGAACAGTGCTCTGCACATAGTAAGCGCTTAACAAATACAAGAGGCCTAGTGAAAATGGCATGGACCTAGAGTCAGAGGATTTGGGTCCCAGTCTTCACTCTGTTCCTTGCCTGCTGTGTGACTTTGGTCAAATCATTAAACTTTTCTATGCCTTAGTTTCCTCATCTGTTAAATGGGGATTCAATTCCAGTTCTCCCTTCCCCTTAGACCGTGAGTCCCATGTGGGACGTGGACTGTGTCCGACCTATCTTGCATCTACCCCAGAGCTTAGTACATTTATTGGCACATAGTAAGTGCTTAACAAATAATAATAATAATAATTTTAGTGGTATTTGTTAAGCACTTACTATGTGCAAAGCACTGTTCTAAGCACCAGGGGGATACAAGGAGTTCAAGTTGTCCCTCGTGGGGCTCACAGTCTTCATCCCCACTTTACAGATGAGGTAACTGAGGCACAAATAAGTTAAGTGACTTGCCCGAAGTCACACAGCTGACAAATGGCGGAACCCGGATTAGAACTCATGACCTCTGACTCCCAAGCCCAGACTCTTTCCACTGAGCCACGCTGCTTCTCTAAATACACAATCGTGATTATTGTTCATTGTTTCTGTTTGACTTGTAACTTTTAAAAAGCCTGTACTGACTTACAGTCTAGGGAGAGCACTGCCAAATGGGTATTCATTACCTGTTCTCCCTCTTACTTACACTGTGAGCCCCATCTTATATCTACTTTCATTCAATAGTATTATTGAGCATTTACTAGGTGCCGAGCACTGTACTAAGTGCTTGGGATGTACAAGATCATTCTTTTACACATTTCTTAACACTCCAGAGCTTACAATGCTTTGGACGCTGTGAGAGCTCCCCAGTGCTCAGTACATTGCTTGGCACACAGTAAGTGCTTACTTAGAAGCAGCAAAGCCTAGCAGATAGAACATAGGCCTGGGGGGCAACAGGACCTGGGTTCTAATTCCAGGTCCGCCACATGTCTGCTGTGTGACTTTGGGCAAGTCAATTCACTTTTCTGTGTCTGTTACCTCACCTGTAAAATGGGGATTAAGAGTTTGAGCCCCATGTGGGACAGGGACTGTGTCCAACCTGATTAGCTTGGATCCACCACAGCACTTAGAACAGTCCTTGGCACAAAGTAAGCACCTAACAAGTACCATTATTATTATTATTACTATTATTATTAACAAATGCCACAATTATTGTAGCCAGCTGGTTCTCCCTTAATATCTCCCAGAAAACTTAGAGCAGGTTTGGCCCGGTTTCGGTTTCAACATGGAGAAAGAAAGGGGAAGGAAGCGCCTCCTTTGATCCACCACTTCTGAGTCTTAAGGAGGACAGAAGGCAGCCCATTGAGAGTCAGTCAGTCAGTGGTATTTATTGAGCGCTTACTGTGTGCAGAACACTGTGCGGAGCACTTGGCAGAGTACAATCTAACACTATAACAGACAGTCCCTGCCCACAGTGAGCCTGCAGTCCAGAGGGCTGCCAGTTTGAGGGTGGTCGGCAGCTCCGGGTAAGCAGCTCCTTGTCATCGGCTGCCACGGGCCGAGTTCATTCAGTCATATTTCTTGAGTGCTTACCGTGTGCACAGCGTTGTACTAAGCATTTGGGAGAGTACAGTATAACAATAAACAGGCACATTCTCTGCCCACAGTGAGCTCACAGTCTAGAGGCAGAGACAAACAGCAATGTAAAAAAATAAATGATAGATATATACATAAGGGCTGTGGGCCTGGCATGGGGGATGAATTCAAGCGATTAGTACAGTGCTCTGCACACAGTAAGAGCTCAATATGATTGAATGAATGAATGAAGGGAGTGAGTGAGTCAGGGCGATGCAGAAGGGAGTACGAGAAGAGCAAAGTGGGGTGGGCCCAATATCGCTAACAGGATCCCAGTCTCCTCCTCTGTGTCACCCTGAGTGCCACAATAATAATAATAATAATTAATAATAACAATTGTGGTATTTATTAGGTACTTTCTACCTGCCAGGCACTGTACTAAGTGCCGGGGTAGATACAAGCTAATGAGATTGGATGCAGTTCCTCTCCTACATAAGGCTCACGGTCTTCATCTCCATTTTATAGATGAGGGAGTCCTCCTGACTCCGAGGCTCGGGCTCTATCCATTAGGCCGCAACATACGTTGGGAAAATCCAGAGGCTCACGGGATTTGCAGTAGTGCTCGGCAACCAGTGAGATTTCAGTGTAGCTCTTCCTGCTGGCCTGGTCCCTGTTATTCCGGGATACTCCAAGGGAGGAGGAGGAGGCCGGGCCCTCCCCCTCGGCCACCCTGTGACCCCGCTGGCCGGCCACTGAACTACTGCCCTGACAGAGCAAGGAAAAGAGCTGCTCCGGTTCCACAGAGGGGTGACCGGCACAACAGAAGCCCACTGCTTCTTCCAAGCCCAACTCCTCAGTCCTTTTGCTTCCTCCTGAATTGAGCAACCTAGTGTTCCCTGAGGAGCGCCCCTCCCCTCCTCCCCCCGGAGCCATTCACATTCGGATCTCATTTGAGCCTCGATTCGACTGAATTGTTATTTAATTTACTTTGAATGCGGTACTGAAGCTCCCCTATTATTTTCCTACATGTTTTCCCTGTTAAATGCTATTTTGGGTTTTAATACATTTCTCAACATAAACCGAAATGAAAACCCATGGCAATAAAAGGAAAGCAAGAAAAGTAGGTGCCCGGTGCAGTATCTCTTTTAAAACCCGTGACAATTTGGAGGAATGGACAAGACTTCGTCCCCTGACCTACACTGGCAGTCCCACGCCGGCCTCTGGAGCTAAATGTAAGGTCACCACTTATTTGTGAGCCCAAGGCAGGTTGAGCATAGGGAATCCAGATGGGTAGGGAGGGAGAGGAAGGGGGTGAAACAGACCCCCTGGGGCACGGGCAGGGCTCTTTCCGCTCCCACTCCTCCCTCCACTTCAATTCATCAGTCACCCAGTAGTAATTCCAACTGTGTGAACGGAACTGTACTAAACAGTTAGGAGAGTGCGACGGCATTAGTGTATACGATCCCTGACCTCGAGGAGCTTGAAAACTAGCCAAAGAGCATCCTAGTGGAAAGATCACGGGCCTGGGAATCAAAGGACCTGGTTTCTAATCCTGGCTCTGCCAACGGCTTTCTGCGTGATCTTGGGCAAGGCACTTCACTTCTCTGTGCCTCAGTTTCCTCAACTGTAAAATGGGGATTAAATCCTGCTCCTTCCCACTTTGTGTGGGTCCCATGTGAGCCCCATGTGGGACAGGGACTGTGTCCAACCTGATAAATTTGTATCTCCCCCAGCTCTTAGAACAGTGCTTGACACATAATAAGGGCTCAACAAACACTGTAAAACAAAAACAAAACACTAAAAAGAAGGAGAGGTAGGGGAACCAAAGAGTATAAAGCTAAGTATATAGGTGCATATATGTACACAGGTGGAGATGGGGGATATATGTACTTAAATGCTGTAAGATGGCTAATATTGCAGTTGAGGGATAAAATGTGGCGAAATTAGAAATTCAATGGAGAAGGACTCTTGCAGGAAATGTGATTTCAAAAGGCCTTTGAAGATGGGGAGAGCTGTGGTCTGCTGAATATGAAGGAGCGTCTTCTAGAGATGTTGTGAAGATAGAACTGATAGGATATGCACGTTGAGAGAGCCAGATGAATTGAGGATAACGCCAAGGTGGGGTTTGTGAGACAGGGAGATTGGTGGCGTCATCAACGGTAATGAAAACGTTAGGAGGAGGAGAGGATGTGGGTGGGAAGATAAGGAGTTCAGTTTGGGACATGTTAAGGTTGAGGTGTCAGTCCATTGATCAATTGCATTTACTGAGCACTTACTGTGTGCAGAGCACTGGGTAATAAGTGCTTGGGGGAGTACAATACAGCAGAGTTGGTGGACACTTTCCCAGCCCATAACAAGCTTACAGTCTAGAGGGGGAGACAGACATTAATATAAAGCAATTACAGATACGGACATCAATGCTGTTGGGCTGAGGGAGGGGTGAATAAAGGGTGCAAATTCAAGTGCAAGGGTGATGCAGAAGGGAGTGGGAGAAGAGGAAATGAGGGCTTAGTCAGGGAAGGCCTTTTGGAGATGGGTTTTAATAAGGTTTTGAACGGGGGAGGGAGTTCCAGGCCACAGGCAGGATGTGGGCGAGAGGTCAGAGCCAAGATAGGTGAGATCAAGGTACAGTGAGTAGATTGGCATTAGAGGGGTGAAGTGTGCGGGCTGGGTTCTAGTAGGAAATCAGGAATGCAAGGTAGGAGGGAGCAAGGTGATTGAGGGCTTTAAAGCCAACAGTAAGGAGTTTCTGGTTGATGGGGAGGAGGATGGGCAACCACTGGAAGTTCTTGAGGAGTGGGGAAACTTTGACTGAGAGGTTCTGTAGAAAAATGATCCAGGCAGCAAAGTGAATATGGAGTGGAGGGATGAGAGAGAGGAGGCAGGAAGGTAAGAAGGAGGGTGATGCAGTAAGCAAGACAGGCTAGGATAAGTGCTTGGATTAAGCCGTGTGGAGGGAGAGAAAGGAGAGGATTTTATCAATGTTGTAAAGGTTGAACTGACAGGATTTGGTGACAGATTGAATACATGGGTTGAAAGAGAGAAGAGTCGAGGAAAACACTAAGGTTGGCTTGCGAGACAGGATAGATGGTGGTGATGTCTACAGTGATGGGAAAGAAACGGGGAGGACAAGGTTTGCGGGGGAAGATAGGGAGTTCTGTTTGGGACATTTTAAGTCTGAGATCCAAGTAGAGATGTGCTGAAGGCAGGAGGAAATGCAAGACTGCACAGAAGGAGAGAGATCGGGCTAGAGATAGAGATTTGGATATCATCCACATAGAGGTGGTAGTTGAAGCCCTTTGAGTGAATAATAATATTAGTAATAATTATGGTATTTGTTAAGCAGTTACTATGTTCCAGGACACTGTTCTAAGCACTGGGGTAGATAAAGGTTATTGGGTTGTACACAGTCCCTGTTCCTCATAGGGCTCACCGTCTTAATCACCATTTTACAGATGAGGGAACTGAGGCCCAGAGAAGTGAAAACTTGCCCAAGGTCACCCTGCAGACAAGCCAGGTAGCTGGGATTAGAACTCATGACCTTCTGACTCCCAGGCCTGGGCTCTATCCACTACGCCATGCTTCTTCTCCAATGGAGAATGAGTTCTCCAAGGAGTGAGCATAATAACAATGATGATAGCATTTGTTAAGCGCTTACTATGTGCCAAGCACTGTTCTAACCGCTGGGGTGGGTACAAGGTAATCATATTGTCCCACATGGGGCTCGCAGTCTTAATCCCCATTTTACAGATGAGGTAACTGAGGCACAGAGAAGTGAAGTGACTTGCCCAAAGTCACACAGCTGACAAGTGGTGGAGCCGGGATTAGAACCCATGACCTCTGACTCCCAAGCCCGGGTTCTTTCCACTGAGCCACGCTGCCAGATTTGAACCTCGAGGGGCTCCCACAGTTAGGGGGTGGGAGGCAGAGGAGGAGCCCGGGAAAGATACTGAGAAGGAGCGGCCAGAGAGATAGGAGGAGAACCAGGAGAGGACAGTGTCAGTGAAGTCAAGGTTGGATCTTTCCAGAAGTTGCTGTTGGTAGGACATCCAAGGAGAGATGTCCTGAAGGCAGGAGGAAATGCAAAAATGCAGAAAAAGGAAGAGGTTGGGGCTGGAAAGATTCATTCATTCATTCACTTGTATTTATTGAGTGCTTACTGTGTGCAGAGCACTGTACTAAGTGCTTGGGAAAGTACAATTCAGCAACAATCCCTGCCCACAATGGGCTCACAGTCTAGGACAGGGAAGACAGACATCAAAACAAGTAAAGAGACATCAGTAGCATCAATATAGAATTATAGATATATATACTTCATTAATAAAAATAAATAGAATTATAAGTATAAATATGAACATATATACACAAGTGTTGTGGGGCAGGGAGTGGGGGTAGAGCAAAGGGAGCGGAGCGAGGCAATGGGGAGGGGAGAGGACGTAGAGAAAAAGGGGAGCTTAGCCTGGGAAAGATAGGTTTGTGAGTTATACAGATAGTGAATGAGTTCTCCCAGACATTGGGACGAAATGGAAAATAGAAGGGCCCTGAGGCAGCCCCACTGATAGGGAATGAAAAGCAGAGGAAAAGCAGGTGAAAGAGACAAGAGACTGAGAAGGGGTGCCCAGAGAATGAGGAGAACCAGCAGAGGACAGCGTCAGTGAAAACATGATTAGATCGTGTCTCCAGGGGAGCGGGGTGGTCCGATGTCTAAATGCAACTGAGAAATAAAATGGAAGAGTCCATTGCATCTGACAAGGAGGCCGTCACTGCAGTTTCAGTGGAGTGGCGGAGATGGAAGCCAGATTGTAGGGGGTTGAACGAAGCGGAGGCAGTGTTTGGAAATGATTTGTTCCAGCGTTTGGAGAGGACTGGTAGGAGGTAAGTAGTACTATACATGGTGCGTGCAGTGAGGTTAAGGGTAGCTTTTTGAGGATAGGGGATTCATGGGCATATTTAAAAGCAGAGGAGAAGGAGTCATTGGAAGGTGAGTGTTTGAAGATGGCGGGCAGGATGATGGCAAGTGTTTTAATAAAGTACGAAGGGATAGGGTTGGAGGTGCAGGTGAAAGGGTAGCTTTTGAAAGGAGGCAGGAGATCTCTTGAGGGACTACCAGGAAAGGTGAGGGAGTCTGAGGTGGAGGAAGGGGGTGGGACTGGAGGGGTGAGGGGGAGGTTTTAAGGAATTCACCCCGATGCTTTCAATTTTGTTGAGCAATCAGATGGCAACATCTTCCTGGGTAAGAAATGGGGCAGGCAAGGGCACAGGGGTTGAATTTAAGAGTTAGGCAAATGGGTATGGGAGACAATAAGGAGAAGTCTCACGGCTGGACTGAGGAGAGGGCGGTGTTAGAGGAGGTGAGGACGTCTGAGATGGATGAGGGTGACCTGAATGCTGCATTTCCGTCAGCAGCGCTCTGGAGCTCAAGCACGAGATCAGTCAATGATATTGATTGAATATTTAATGTATGCAGAGCACTGTACTAAGTGCTTGGGAGAGTACAATATCACAGAGTTGGTAACAATAATAATAATAATAGTAACTGAGAAGCAGCGTGGCTTAGTGGAAAGAACACAGGCTTGGGAGTCAGAAGTCGTGGGTTCTAATCCCGGCTCCGCCTCTGAGCAGCTATGTGACTTTGGGAAAGTCACAATTTCTCTGTGCCTCAGTTGCTTCATCTGTAAAATGAGGATTAAGACTGTGAGCCCCATGTGGTACAACCTGATTACCCTGTATCTCCCCCCCAGTGCACAGAACAGCACTTGGCACACAGTAAGCGCTGGGCAAATACTACCATCATCATTATTATTATGAATTAATAATAATAATAATAATAATTGTAGTATTTTTCATGCGCTTACTACGTGCCAAACACTGTTCTAAGTGCTGGGGTGGATACAAACAAATCGGGTTGGATTCGGTAGACATGTAGATATGGTAGACATGTTCCCTGCTCACACTTAGCTTACAGTCTAGAGGGGGAGACAGATGTTAATTTAAATAAAAAGATTATAGATAGGTACATATGTGCTGTGGGGCTGAGGGAGGGGTGAAAAAAGGGAACAGATCTAAGTACAATTGGAAGAAGTGCACTGTGGAAGTGATCCAGGGCTGAGAGGTTTTGGTGTTAAAGACTGACAGAGGATAGGGGAGTGAGAGAGTGGAGTTCAGTGGAGAAGGCAGAGGTGAGGGCATAGATTTGCCTGTCAGGAGAGGCAAGGTTGGCTGTGGAATCCAAATGAGGCATTAGGGCTTGGGATAATAACTTTTCAAAACCCTTTACTTAGAGCCAGAAAAAATTAGAAGAATCAACCGGGTTTCTGAGAGAACTCACATTTTTTTCCATTTAGGTTTCCTGAAAGTTTCTGATAATTGATACCTTTTTCAAATACTGTTCCTTCTTTTTAATCGATGGTCCAACGGATTAGGGCACATCAGGGCAAAATTACCATTCAGTTCTTTATCATTAAGTTTGGTGACTGAGCTCCCACGGGTGATGGCACTGTGCTGGGGATGGTGCAAAGGAAGTTAAATAGACATAGGTCCTGTTCTCAGGGAGCTTACAATCCAAAAAGAATGGTCTTAAAAACATTCCCCAGTGTACATCAAGAATTTTGTGCTGGAACTGTGAAAAATCTGACAATCTAAATAACTACTTGGAGAGAAATAGTCCAGGCAGACAGGGACCGCTTGTTATGGGCAAGGAACGAACATGTCAGCTAATTCTCTTGTAGTGTACTCTCCCAAAGCACATAGTTAGCACTCAATAAATACCACTGATTGATTGCTTGCTTCATTAGAAGGCCAGGGCCAGGTGTTGGGGAAGCCTTCATTTCTAGGCTAACAGCAGGAGCCATAGCTCTAGTCCCTCTGTGTTACATACCACATTTTGAAATTAGGGAGAGGGAGGGTTGGAGGATTTGGTTTCTCATTCCTGCAGAGAGAATGAGCAGTCTCATGAACCACATGGACTTTTAGCTTCGGAGGAGCAGCTTAGCCTGATGATAAGAGCAGAGATCTGGGATTCAGAGGAGCGGAGTTCTAATTCCAGCTCCACCCCCTGCCTGCTGTGGGACCTTCGGCGAGTCTCTTCACTTCTCTGTGCCTTAGTTTTCTCATCTGAAAAATGGGGATTCGATACCCATTCTCCCCCTCACCGTTAGCCCTATGTGGGAACAGTGTTTGACACAAACTAAGCACTTAACAGACAGCCTAATAAAACTAATCATGGGCTGGTCCCCCCAACCCATGGTCTAAGCCTCAATTTATGGTTGTTATATGTGAGTCTTTGTGTGTGAGAGTATGTGTATGTGTGTGCTTGCATCTTTCTCAAAGATGATTCCATGGCTGCTCAAA
Organism: Ornithorhynchus anatinus; assembly: GCF_004115215.2. Taxonomy (NCBI): domain Eukaryota; kingdom Metazoa; phylum Chordata; class Mammalia; order Monotremata; family Ornithorhynchidae; genus Ornithorhynchus; species Ornithorhynchus anatinus. The sequence continues at coordinate 134,095,756 of NC_041728.1, forward strand.
GTGGAAGTCACCACCCTCCTCACAACTCCCAGCCATCTTTCCCCAATCACTGCAAAATGGACTTTAACCCGGGGGCTCCCCTGAGGTAAACAGGGGACCTTCCCAGGAGCCTTTTAGAATCATCCTCCTCCTCCTCCTCATTGGTATTTACTGAGCACTGTACTAAGCACTTGTCTGCTGTGTGACCTTGGGCAAGTCACTGCACTTCCCAGGGCCTCAGTTAACTCACCTGTAAAATGGGGGTTGAGATTGTGAGCCCCATGTGGGACAGGGGACTGTATCCAACCGCATTTGCTTGTATCGACTCCAGGGCTTAATACAGTGTCAGGTAAGAAACAGGTGATGCATAAAATGGCTTTGACATTAATAAGGTGGAGACTAATAATGGACAATGCTTAATACAGTGCCTGGCGCTTAACAAATACCACAGTTACTATTGTCAATTATCACTGGGAGAGTACAATACAGCAGAATTGGCAGACACGTTCCCTGGCCACATGAGCTTACAGTCTTGGGTGGGACATTGATAGAAATAATTTATAGGGCATAAAGATACGTACATAAGCGCTTTGGGGTTGAGGGTGGGGTGAATATCCCAGTAGTTGCAGTTTCAGCCCCCTGCAGTGAATGCCCCAGTAGCTAGAAAGCCACCCCAAAGGTCATCAAGGAGGTTCAGAAGTCTTCCAGCTGTCACACCTGACTTGGGAGAAATTTCATCCTGGATGCATCCAGAAAAAATTCTTTCTCATAACTGATTCTCTTCCTTGAAATCACGCAACAACTCCTGCGTCATTAAGCATTAGACAAAAAAAAATTCAACTGCTGACCTTATCCAGTGTGAAAAGTATATACGGAAATTGCTTTTGAAGTGAATAAAGCCTATAATTGGTCTCCGAAATGAATTCCATTTTGTTCAGAATTTTAGAAAAGGTATCACCTTTTCAGATGATCGTAAAGGTTGTGGTATGTATGGGATATGTTACTGGGATATAAACAGAAGGGGGTGGAGACATTTACCCTTCCAGAATTACAACTGAGGAGGTGACTCAATGAGCCTCACTAGCACGGCCTGCACACCGTAAGCGCTCAATAAATACAATTGAATGAATGAATGAATGAATAATTGTCCAACTTGGCCCTTAGACCTTGGAGGCCAAAATGGCAGCCCCCTTCTGACTGGCCTCAGGCTGGAAGTGGGGTTTAACTCACCTTGACCAAGACGGGGGCTTCTTGTACCCCTGCCAAATCACCTCCCTGCACTTAACCTCATTTTGGGCAGAGACCATGTCTACCAACTCTGTTGTATTGAACTTTCCCAAGCGCTTAGTACAGCGCTCTGCACACAGTAAGCACTCAATAAAAACCTTTGATTGATTGATTGAATCCTGTGCAAAGTTCACAGCTCTGTTCAAAAGTTGGTACCAATGATGACTGAGCATTTTTGAGTGCTTTATCTAAAGGAGAATTTCACAAATACAATTTCCCATAACTCCTTTCTCTCTCTCTCACACACACACACTTTGAACATTCCCAGTATTTATTCAGACACCAATAACTAAGCTGCCCCAAGAAGTATATGTCCAGAAAAATGAAAACACAAAACAGCATCCAAATCCCAAGACGTTTAAGCGGCTGTCACCACAATTATCCTGACAACACGCACACCACACCATTACTTACAAAAGACATCCTACTTAAGGAGAGACCTTAAGTACACATCTTTTATTCCCTTCAAACTTTCCTATATGCCTTGACCAACTAGGACATTCTACAACTTAACCACAACTCATCAATCTGCTGTCATATTTTCCCCCAAATAAATACAGTAGCCCCTTTCTCAGTTTCTAATAGAGACACTTTGTCAAAGAACAAAAATCAACAAGGCAAGAAGCAAGTGATGCATAAAATGGCTTTGACATTAATAACATTGAGAATGATAATGGACCATGGTCAAGCTTGCTTTCCGGAAACCGTGACCTCCATAGCTAACACTTCTCAATACTTTAACCTTGAGTCGAGTCTACACTTCCCCTCAGTAATGCAAGAAACAAATACTCTCTCAAATGCTTTAGTGCAGTGCTCTGTCCCCAGTATAAGTGCTCAATAAATATTACTAACTGATTGCTCGGGGGTTTATTTACAACCAACCCAGTCATTTCAAATCAAACTTTCCTAAATTGTGTCTGCCAAGCTCATGCCAAAGTTCCATGCTCCTCTGAATCCCCGAAGACCCCCAAAGTCCAAAAGGAACTCCCCAAGAAAGACGCTCAAGAAGGAAGGAAGACCAGAATTTTGCTGCAGGAAATGCCAGGCGGCTTGCACACGTGCAGATTTTTTAGGTGCCCCGAAAACGTCGCTCAACAGCATGGTTACTCTCTCAGGTGAGTTTTGGCCTTCATGCTTCAGAATGGAAAGATAGTTTTGGGAATTAATACCATCACTTATTTGGGAGATGCTGAATACTGAATTCAAAGAAGCCACAAATGAATCAGACAGGAAGGGTTACTGAGGAGAAAACAGAATGCTCAGAAAGTGAGATGTGTCTGGAAAGGCGTAATAGCTCAAAAAGACCCAAACCTGATTTTATTCTGGGTCATGGACAGCTGAAGCAAGCCTGGCAGCGTGCCTAATATTACAGTCCCCCAACTCCATTTTCACTAACTTGTAATTTCTTCCCTTCCCAGAGAATTCCTTCCCCATAACAAGAAGGTGAAACATTCTTGGCTTATTCCTGGGTCGCTCTTGCCTTTAAAATGAAACATCTCTAAATTCTCCAAGTTAGAATTCCCAATGGCCCCAAACCTTGATTTCTTTCTTTTTTTTTCTGGGCATATGAGATTTTCATGAACATATTGGAAGCAGTTCAGTGGAATTTTTTCAACATTTCCTAAAAATTTTGCCACTTTAGGCCAAGGACACAAATGACACTCCGATGTGATTCCTTTTCCTAAACTTTAACACGGTGCAAAACTGATGTCAGAATAAAAGGTGACTGCTCCACTATTACGGTGAAGCTACCTCAATCCCGATGAGCCATTATTAATGGACACACAGATCCACGGACAGGGGAGGCTTCCCGTGACACTACTTACAGCGAAGGGGTTGTAGGGTGAGGCAGCTGTTGCTCCATGGGGACCAGCGGTGGAAGGAAGCATGGACAATCCTGTGGAGAAGATGCCAAGTGCACTGAGGTTCAGCCCTGGGATCAGATTGGCTTGTTGCTGGAAACAGAAAGAAAGAAAGGAGAGAAGAGTAAATGAGGGGAGAGTGGGTGGAGAAAAAGAGAAAGGAAGGAAAGAGACACGTCGACTGAAAAGGACTTGATTTGCCCAATTCAATTCCAAATCGGGATGGAGAGTCTAGGTCTTCCAAAATTGCAGGAGTCCAGATCTTCAAGCGGATTAAATAAATGTGGTAAATTTGTGATTTTTCATGAATTAATCATTCATTTTTCACGTAATTCAGAGCCCCAACTTTGACTTTCTCCTGCTGCCTGACTCCAGTGCATTTCAATAAACATTAGTGCCTCCAAGATTTTTCTCTGCGCACTGAGAAGAGAGTCTTTTCAGCCGCACTCAAATCCACAGGTATCTTTCTCCACTGGTGGCTTCATCTTTGAAGATGAGGAATAGGTGCCGGTGAAGGGGTAGAGAAGCAGGATGGCCTAGCAGAAAAAATACGGGTTTGGGAGTCCGAGGTCGTGGGATCTAATCCCCATTTCACCACTTGTCTGCTGTGTGATCTTGGCAAGTCACTTCACTTCTCTGTGCCTCAGTTACATCATCTATAAAATGGGGATTGAGACTGTGAGCCCCACATGGGACAATCTGATTACCTTGTATCTACCCCTGTGCTTTGAACAGTGCTTGGCACACAGCAAGCGCTTAACGAATACCATCATTGTTATTATTATTAAGGTGGAGGACTGGCACAAATGTAATTTGGGGGATGATGTACGGATTTCGTTTCGCCATGTCGTTATCCTTAGATGTCCGTATTTCTGATAATCAGGAGTTGGCCCTATACCAGGGCGTTTCTTTGCGGCCAGCTTTCTTATCTCATGGGCCGTCGACAACCCCACCTTGAAACCAGGGTGCGGACGGTGGAAATGGTGGAAACTTACATTAACAGCCACTACGTCATTCTCGTAGGCCTCACGCAGTTTCTTCATGATCTCTACTTCAGCATTAGAGCAAGCTTCAATACTGCCCTTCACTGTGATGGTTCTTTCAGGGTTATAAATGGTCAAATCCTGTAATCTGGTTGATATCAAACGGGGAAAGAAAAAGGCACATAAAATTACTGAATCAAAAAACAAAACCCAGGAGGGAAAACACTGCTAATCTTTTCTACTATCCCTTTTGTGCATGTCAAGATACTTCTATTTAGGGATGTTAAAGAACAGATAGCATTGAAAGCAGCATTGAGAAGCAGCGTGGCTCAGGGGAAAGAGCATGGGCTTTGGAGTCAGGGCTCATGAGTTCAAATCCCAGCTCTGCCACTTGTCGGCTGTGTGACTGTGGGCAAGTCACTTAACTTCTCTGTGCCTCAGTTCCCTCATCTGTAAAATGGGGATTAAGACTGTGAGCCCCACGTGGGACAACCTAATTCCCCTATGTCTACCCCAGCGCTTAGAACAGTGCTCGGCACATAGTAAGCGCTTAACAAATACCAACATTAAAGCAGCAGAGCCTAGTGGACAGAGCCCAGGCCTGGAAGTCAGAAGGACCTGGGTTTCAATCCCAGCTCTGCCACTTATCTGCTGTGCGATCTTGGGCAAGTCATTTAACTTCTGTCTGCCCCACCTATGTCATCTGTAAAATGGGGATTAGGACTGTGAACCCTACGGGGGACATGGACTGCGTCCAACCTGATTAGCTTGTATCTATCCCAGTGCTTAGTACAGTTCCTGGCACATAGTAGGCACTTAACAAATAGCATAAAAAAATTCCAGAACTATATTATTCTCTCTTCAATCCTTGTCTGCCATCTATCCAGTGCCAGACTTGGGGAAGCTCTTTATCTTGCTGCTCAACCTCGAGACTGTGAACTTGTGGGCAGGGAATGTGTCTGTCTATTGTTGTATTGTACTCTCCCAAGTGCTTAGTACAGTGCTTTGAACACAGTAAGCGCTCAATAACTACGACTGAATGAGTGGATTGAATGAACCTCTGAAGTTCCCAGTCCTGGAAATTAGGGCAGCAGGAGAGCAGATTCTAGCATTGCTCAGTTCTCTTTAGATAAATTAATGGTATTTGTTGCGTGCTTACTGTGTGCACAGCACTGTACTTAGCCCTTGGGAGAGTACAAGACCACAGAGTTGGTAGACACATTCCCTGACCACAACGAGGGAAGAGCAGGTGGAGAAAAGGAGAAAGGAAGGAAAGAGACGCATCAACTGAAAAGGACTTGATTTGCCCAATTCAATTCTAAATCGGGATGGAGAGTTTAGGTCTTCCAAAAGAGTTGGTAGACACATTCCCTGCCCACAACGAGAGGAAGGTCCAAGAATGCCAGTCTGCAGTTGGCAGACCAAGGTATTTTCCTTTTTTTTTTAAAATATTTTGTTAGGCACTTACTAGGTGCCAGGCACTTTTCTAAGCGTCAGGGTAGATATGAGCTAATCAGATTAGACACAGTTCAATCTGAGTATTGGTTAAGGTTATTTCAATGATCAGTCAGCGACCCTTCAGAACCAGTAACTTACGGTGAGATGGTTATCTTGGTCCCTGTGTCTTGTTCAATTTTCTTCAGGTTCCGTCCCTCTTTTCCAATCAGTCTTCCAACCAAACTATTGTGGGCTAAGATTTTCAGAGGAATTTCTTCAGCGCTGGAAAAAATAACAACACACAGGATGTTAGCTTTGCTACTCTGAAATGGGCAGAGTATCTTGGTGCTAGTTTCAGCTTAAGGAGATTTTTTTAAAACCATGATTTTGAGCTCCTCGGAGCTAAGGACTCCCTTCAAGGGGGCCTCTAAATCACTGTCATCTTCATAGCCCTCATTCTCTATCTGCCCTCCTGTCTTCAACAACTATGAACGTGGATCTGGACCCCTTAAACCCACTGCCTCACATCATCCCCACAGCAGCTATTTAAATATCATTCATTCATTCAGTGGTATTTATCGAGCGCATACTGTGCAGAGCACTGTATTAATCGCTTGGGGGACTACAATCCTACAGTTATCAGACCCATTCCCTGCCCAAAACGAGCTCACAGTCTAGAGGATGAGCTTAAAGTTCTTATCATCTTCTATTTCCCCTAACTGTAACTAACTTTAATGTCTGCCTTCCCCTGTAAGCTCCCGATAGGCGGGTATCGAATCTACCAACTCTAATATGTTGTCCTTGCCCAAGCGCTTAGTATAATGCTCTGCACACAGTAAGCACTCAACAAAATACCACTGATTGAGTTATCATCGATGAGCTGTTGGATTTCCCCATGAACAATATTTATAAAATACAAACTTTGGACCAATAATTTTGTTATTGCTAGTGGAGCAAAACAAAGCCTGAAAGGGAATTCGTAGAGGAATCCTTTCACATCTTATTCAGCTTGGTTTGCTACACTAATATTTTTAGCAAGTTGAATAAAGATGATTAGTGAAACAATAGTGCAGCTGGCCTATCTGGCAGTCTTTTTGAAAGAAATCTTTGGTGAGGCTAAGGGGGTTACAACATTCCTCATTAATCACAGCCAAGACAGAAAGAGGTCGTTCCAGAAGCAGTACGGCATAGTGGATAGAGCACGGGCCTGGGAATCAGAAGGTCACAGGTACTAATCTCGACTCCACCACTTGTCTGCTGTGTGACCTTGGGCAAGTCGCTTTATTTCTCGGTGCCTCAGTGACCTCATCTGGAAAATGGGGATTGAGACTGTGAGACCCACGTGGGACAGGGACCGAGACCAACTCGATTTGCTTGTATCACCCCAGCGCCTGGCACATAGTAAGCACTTAACATATACCATAATTATTATGAAAGGAAAAAGAGGAAAAGAGATAGGGGGTCTAATTCTAATGGATTTGGAGTTGGGGTGGTATGTGAATTCTTATAAGCCCCACATTTGAACAGTCAGTAAAGCAGGGCTTTGAGCTAAGCAGTGTGGCCTAGTGGAAAGAGCAGGGGCCTGAGAGTCAAAGAACCTGGGTTCTAATCCCGGCTCTGCCACATATCTGCTGTGTGACCTAAAGTTAGTCATAATTTCTCTGTGGCTCAGTTTCCCCATTTGTAAAATGGGGATTTAATACCTGTTCCCCCTCCTACATAGACCTTGAACCCCATGTGGGACAGGAACTGTGTCCAACTAAATAGCCTTTATCTGCCCCCGTTTATACTACAGTACTTGGCATGTAATAAGAGCTTCAATACCAAAATTATCATCACTATTATCACTAGACCACTTTGAGAGCTCATCAACCCCTCTAGATTGTAAGCTTGTTGTGGGCAGGGAATATGTCCTACCAACTCTGTTATACTGTACTCTCCCAAGCAACAAATATAAGCTTAGGGTGTGCAGATCACTGTACTAAGTCCTTGGGAGAGTACAATACAATAGACACAAATATAAATATATACAAGATGGTTATGTATGGAAGTGCTGTAGAGCTGGGGGCAGGGGGCATGAATAAAGGGAGCAAGTCAGGGCGACTTATAAGGGAGTGGGAGGGTTTAGTCAGGGAAGATCTCTTGGAGGAGTTGTGCCTTCGATAAGGCTTTGAAGGTGGGAAGAGTACTTGTCTGTCAGATATGAAGAGGGAGGGCGTTCCAGGCCAGATTGATCTAAAACTTTGGACTCAGACTTGGATCATTCATTTATTCATTCATTCAATCATTTAATGAGTGCTTACTGTGTGCACTGTACTAAGTGCTTGGGAGAGGATAATATAACAATAAACAGACTCATTCCCTAATCCCTTGTAATTCATGAAACATTCTTAGCTAAGGGGAGTTCGCTGAAGGCCTGGCTTTCTCACTTGTAGGCTTCAAAGCAAGGAGAACCACCACTGCTTTCTCTGCCCAGGGGAGCGATTCCAAATTCACAGTTACAAAACTTACGACTTGGTCTCATCGGCCTCTTTCTGCATGATTTCGAGAATCAGGCGGCATGCTTCGGAGGACCCCTCGGGGGTGGCGTGGATAGTGATTGGCTTTTCCGCTGCCCCGGCATTTTCCTTTCTGTGAATGTCTACCCTGCACAGAGAGAACACACACAAGACACCAAATCACCCATGACTGTGCTGTGGACCAGAAGAGCATCTTCAAATAATGTCAAGGCAGTACACGCTACATCAACTGTCTTCGTACACGGAAACAAAGAGGAAATAGAATTTCAGAATCATCGATGTTCTCAAAAGGATCATCAGCTGGATTGGAGTCAGGGACTTCAGGAACCCAAAAGAAGTTAAAGGCAAATGTGAGGATTAGTTCTCCCTAGGCTTGCTTGGAATTCCGGTCACACACATGGGGCTCTTGCAAGGATGATGGGGAATGAAAACAGTTCAGGTCCTGGGTAAATGACGGCAATAGCACACCGATTTGACAGATCAGTCCCTTTGAGCTTCCCCAGCTAAGATCTGGAGAGAAGCAACATGGTTTCATGGATAGAGCATGGGTCTGAGACTCAGAAGGTCATGGGTTCTAATCCCGGCTCTGCCACATATCTGTTGTATGACCTTGGGCAAGTCATTTCACTTTTCTGGGCCTCAGTTACCGCATTTGTAGAATGGGGATTAAGAGTGTGAGCCCTATGTGGTACAGCGTGGCTCAGTGGAAAGAGCTCGGGCTTGGGAGTCAGCGGTCATGGGTTCGAATCCCGGATCTGCCACTTGTCAGCTGTGTGACTGTGGGCAAGTTACTTCACTTCTCTGTGCCTCAGTTACCTCATCTGTAAAATGGGGATTAACTGTGAGCCTCACGTGGGACAACCTGATTACCCTGTATCTACCCCAGCACTTGGAACAGTGCTCGGCACATAGTAAGTGCTTAACAAATACCAACATTATTATTATTACAGGGACTGTGTCCAACCTCACTACCTTGAATCTACCCCAGCAATTAGAATAGTGCTTAGCACATAGTAAGCGCTTAACAAGTACCATCATCATTATTAATATTATCTGGAAAGAAACAAATGCCAAGTTCAAGTGAAAACAATATTCATAAATTTGAAAGCAATAAATCTTCCTTCCCCAACACACTCCCTACCAGACACAAATATTATTCTAATATTATTCAATTATTCTAATAATAATAATATTATAAGTTAATAATAGCACTTACTATGCGACAGGCACTGTACTAAGCGCTGGGGTGGATAAAAACAAATCGGATTGGACACAGTCGCTGTCCCTTGTGGGACTCCCTGTCTCAATCCCCATTTTACAAATGAGGGAACTGAGACCCAGAGAATTGAAGTGACTTGTCCAAGGTCACACAGAAGACAAGTGTTAGAGTCAGCATTAGAACCCATGACCTTCTGACTTCCAGGCCTGTGCTCTATCCACTGGGCTGTACTTTCTGGTTTCCTTCTCTTTGCCTTCTCATTTCTACCTAGGGCCAACTCATCCTCTCACTTCCTCCAGAAGGGAAGTTACAAGGGAATTCCATCACTGGAGACTCTGGAAATCTATTGACCATCAGTACTAAGGTTCTAACAGAAGCCTCTGTCAAAACGCAAATGCAAATAATTAACAGTATTTATCAGTGGTAGGGAGGATCTGTGGCATAAGCAGCAGGGTATAGTGGATAAAGCACAGGCCTGGGAGTCAGAAAGTCATGGGTTCTAATCCCGACTCTGCCACTTGTCTGCTGTGTGACCTTGAGCAAGTCACTTCACTTCTCTGGGTCTCACTTACCTCATCTGTAAAATGGGGAATTCAACTGTGAGCGCCACGTGGGACAAGGGACTGCGTTCAACCCTATTTACTTGCATCCATCCCAGCGCTTAATATAGTGCCCGGCACATAGTAAGCGCTTCACAAATACTATCATTGTTATTACGATTATTACGTCTCATATTGAAAAGGGGGCTTATAATCGGGATAGAATGGAGAAAAATGTTGATGACCAAGTTCTTGGCTTCCTGCATACCTGCACGTAGTAAGCGCTTAACAAATACCAACATTATTATTAAGAGGTCAGTGGTGAGAGAGAGAAGAGCGAGGGACAATAAGTAGGATGGCTTGAGAGGAACTATGGGGGTGAGCTGGGGTGGAGTGGGAGGAGAGGGAGGATAAGTTGAGAGAAAGGGAGATAAAGGGAAACGCGGTTGGGCAGGGGGCTTCTGGGAAAAGGTGTCATCCTCATCCTCCTGGATCCCCAGCTCCTTTCCTGGATTTCTCACGTGGACTTGGGCAATGTTCTGTGGATCATTGGTTGAGGAAGGGGAAAGGAGGCAAAAACTTCTTGCTGCACCCACTGATGTTTGTCAACACACCTTCTCAGTTCTGTTTTCGCTGTGCCGAGCTAGGGATTCCAAATCTCGTACTATATATTCCCCCCTCTGTATCATGAACATCTTGAGATTATAGGGTGATTCCTGCCAGGTGAGTCAATTAGACATTTTGGGGGAAGCTGGATTAACTTGTTCTGACTAGTTGAGAGCCTTTCAGTGAGCTACCAGGCCCAGGAAATGGTATACTTAATACCACCTGGCAGTTAAAGACTAAAATTTGCCCATCTACAACTAGGCCGACATCTGCCCAGAATAGGCTTTCCATATGGATGGTAAATTTTTTAAAGATGAATTCAGAATTGCTCATTTCTAGGCCATCATGAATCATTACCCATTCTCGGTGAATGTCTTTATAAGGGTGTGCCTCGGGGACCTGAAGGAACAATGCACCCAAAGTGGCCTATTCACCTGAGGTTTATTTTACTCCCTTGGCAGAATCAGAACCAGGCCTTCAGAAGGGGAGGGAAAAACTGAGAGAAGGAAATCTTGGGCCTCTGAACTATCTGGCTCCACTCTCCACATTGTGTCCTTAGCACTTTTAGGCTTGGACACAAAAGCACACAGTGACATCTACCTGTCCGCTGGATCTTTAGCATCAAGCTAGAAAAAGAACGGTGAAAACGTATGGCCGATCCAACTATGACAAATCCCAGAGTTAGAACGTTAGTCCCCGCAAGCGCCAAGACAGTGATTACAAACTCCAGGGTGCTGAACAGGAAAATCATTTCTTTCAAACAACAACAACGTAAACTATGACAACATTCCAAGCGATCGCTGCCCCCGCCCCACCAATAAGAGTTGGAAACTGCTTCACTAAAGTGTTAGAAAAATCTGACGCAGGTGAGTCCCGAAACGTTAGGGGCAAACTAAACGAGGTACTTACTTGGATTGGGTTTGCTTAGTAAGGTTCTTTATGGTCAAACCTTCCTTTCCTATGATCGCTCCAACAAACTGGGTGGGGACCAGGATCCGAAGCGGGAAATCGAGCGGTTTGGGCTGCGTGGAGCTTCCTGGGTACTGGCCTTGCTCCCTAGAATGTCCCCCGCGACGAGTTCGCTGAGGTGGCTGAGGGGAGCTCGCCTCTTCGTCTGGGATGTAGGAGATCTTGAAGGAATAGTTCTCAAACTGGTGCCCGCTCAGCTTCTCGATGGCTCTGAAATGGAGTCGGGAGGATCAGAGGAGTTGGGAGGACCTGGGTTCTAATCCCGGGCCCGCCACTTGTCTTGTGCTCAGGTCTACCAGTTTACTCATAGATCAATCGTGGTCTTGTGGAAAGAGCACTGGTTGGGAGTCTGAGGACCTGGGTTCTTAACCCGGGACTGCCACTTGCCTGCTTTATGACCGCGGACAAGTCACTTCACTTCTCAGTGTCTCAGCTACCGCAGCAGTAAAATGGGGATTCGATACCTGTTCTCCCTCCTACCCTCCTATGTAAGAGGATGATTCGCATATGGGACATGGAATGTGTCAGACCTGATTAACTTGTATCTACTCCAGTGCTTTATACAGTGTTTGAAATATGGTAAGTGACTAACGCCATTATTACTATTTACTTATAATGGCACTTATTAAGCACTTACAGTGCTCTGCACACAGTAAGTACTCAATAAATACAACTGAATGAATACTATGTGTTGAGAGCCACAGTAGATCTGTGATAATCAGAACAGACATAATGTCTGCCCTGTATGGGGCTCATAATCTGAGATGGATGGATGGATGGATGGATGGATGGATGGATGGATGGATGGACGGACGGACGGACGGACGGACGGACGGACGGACGGACGGACGGACGGACGGATGGGTGGATGGGTGGATGGACAGACAGATGGGGAGAGGGATGGGAGGCATGATGGAGATAGGAGAGAGCACACACTTTTTTCTTATCTCCATCTTATAGGTGAAGGAACTGAAGCACAGAGAGGTTAAGCAACTTTCCCAAGATCCCCTAACAGGTCAGTAGCAGAGAGGGGAGTAGAATGTAGGTCTCCTGATTTCCTAAACAAGTGTTCTTTTCACTAGGCCACTCAAAGGTTTACAGATATCCATATTTTTTAAAAAAATTTTAAGAGATGCCAATTCAGGTCTTACTCTAGTGCTTGGTAATTCCAGTTCCCCCAAAGCTCATGCTAAATGATAGAGTGTTATTTTTCAGTTTCCCATTAATAATGCTTTTTACCCTGGATGCCAAAGAGAAGGGGGAAAGAAGAGAGCTGGGGATTGATGTGTAATCTGTAGTGAATTAGTGGAAACTGCTGTGCTTCTAAGAAATGTCAAAGTCCAATTTGTCCTGAGTGTTTTATAAAAACTATTTTTATAATGCGAAAATAAAAAGCAGATTGAAAAGAGATACTTCAAGTACTGCATGTAGTCTTGTCCCGTCTTATGCCGTGGAGTCGTTTCCGACCCATAGCGACACCACAGACACATCTCTCCCAGAAATCCCCGCTCTCCATCTGCAATCGTTCCAGTATTGGATCCATAGAGTTTTCGCAGTAAAAATCCAGAAGTGGTTGATCATCGTCGCCTTCCGCGCGGTAAACTCAAGTCTCTGCCCTCGACTCTCTCCCGTGCCGTTGCTGGCCAGCGTGGCTGAGTTTTGACTTGTAGCCGATTGCCTGCCACAGCCACTGGCCAAGCTAGGAAAGGGACAGGCCTCTGCTTGACTCCCATAGCCGAGACCGATAGAGGACTGGAAACTCTCCAGGTGCAACCCTGAGAGGGATACCACACGTAATACTTCAAGTAAAATGAGGCGGGGGGTTGGGGAGAGACTTGTTTTAAGGTGGAATAGACCACACAGGCATTGAGAGATCACCCCAACACACAGACGTGACGCACGGCCTGCTTGTCCCAAGGTGGAGGAGGGGGACGGGAGTGACAAGGGGACAGGGAAGTGTGAGAGGCGAACTGACGACGAGCACAAGAAGCTGACTTAGAGAGCAGGAGAGCAGGAGAACATTAAGAAGCAGCGTGGCCTAATGGATAGAACACGGGCCCGGGAGTCAGAAGGACCAGGGTTCTCATCTCGGCCCCTCTACTTGTCTGCTGTGCGACCCTGGACAAGTCACTTCACTTCTCTGTGTCTCAGTTACCTCATCTGCAAATGGGGATGAAGACCGTGAGCCCCACATAGGACAGATCTACCCCAGCGCTTGGATCTACCCCAGTGCTTACTTGGGTGCCAAGCACATAAATACCTATTTAAAAAAAAATTGAAAGGCAGAGCATGGATGGGCTTGGCTGGGTACAATTATTTGTCCATTCCAAGTCAAAGATATTTGGGGTTTGCCCTCAATCCAGGGTCAGTTCAGTATCAGAGTAGTACGTATGGTAGTATGGTAAATGCAGTTCACAGGGGCACCGATCAATCGATGGATCAATCGATCAACAGTATTTATTGGGTACTTACTGTGTGCAGCGCATTGTACTAAGCGCTAGGGAATTGATCGATCAATCGATCAGTGGTATTTCTTGGGCGCTTGTGAAGCATACTGTACTAAGCACTAGGGAGAGTAGGTTGGTAAGCGTGGCTTAGCAGAAAGAGCACAGGCTTGGGAGTCAGAGGTCTTGGGTTCTAATCCCTGCTCTGCTGCTTGTCAGCTGTGTGACTCTGGGCAAGTCACTTAACTTCTCTGTGCCTCAGTTACCTCATCTGTAAAATGGAGATTTAAACTTTGAGCCCTCAGTGGGACAACCTGATTATCTTAGCACTTAGAACAGTGCTTGGCCCATAGTAAGCGCTTAATAAATACCGTAATTATAAATTATTATTATTATTAGACATGGTCCCAGTCTAATAGTCTAACACATCAGGGAGTTTCCTTCCCAGGAGCAACAAAAGTTACCAGAGTACACAATGTCCACAGAGAGAAGCTGGAGGTTGGGGGAGAGAAGGCCAATGGCAGAGCTCAGCGTTTCCAATGACTGGCTGGCCGTCGGCCTTCCTGAGCTGATGGCCAGGAGAAAACGTTGTGGGAAGGGAATGTGTCTGCTTATCGTTATACTGTACTTGCCCAAGCGCTTAGTATAGTGCTAGGCATGCGGTAAGCGCTCAATATATATGACTGAATGACAACTGAGTCCATGAAGGGCCTGGTCCAGTTCACATCTAAGACTGCTACCTGCTGCCTTTGTTGTCCCGGCATGGTTATGGAGATCTGACCTTCTTCTTGCTATAGTAAGTCCTTGGTAAATGCAAATGATTGATTTATTGATTGGCAGAGATGAGAGACCGCCAGTGTTCCCCCGCCCCCAAGATCGTAAGCACACTGTGGGCAAGGAATGCGTCTGTCGTACTGTACTCTCCCAAGCGCTCAATCAATGCCACTGACTGATTGATTATTCTCTGTAGCAAGACAGAAAGTAGACTTGAGTTTCAAGGCTGTGGTGGCAAACTGAGGTCGGCAAAGATGAGCCTAGGGATGAGTTGGGGTTTGGACAATGAAACGGCACCAACCACTCACTTCTTTCCTGCTTTTTCCTCCTTCACCTCTTCTACAAAAGAGGGGAGAGACTTTTGTAGCTTGGTCGAAGTGCTGGTGACATCTGTTCTCCTTCAAATACTATGTTTACTCTAATAACTCCCTCCACCACCACCAGCAGCAGCAGCAGCATCATTAAAAATGGTATTTATTGAGCGCTTACTGTGTTCAGAGCTCTGTACTAAGTGCTTGGGAGAGTAATAATGATAATAATGGTATTTGTTAAGCACTTACTATGTGCCAAGCACTCTTCTAAGCCCTGGGATAGATACAAGGTTAATAGGTTGTCCCAGTTGGGGCTCACAATCTTAATCTCCATTTTACAGATGAGGTAACTGAGGCACAGGGAAGTGAAATGACTTGCCCAAAGTAACACAGTTGACAAGTGGTGGAGCCGGGATTAGAACCCACGACCTGTGACTCCCAAGCCTGTGCTTTCCACTAAGCCATGCTGCTTCTCTACAATACAAGAGAATTGGTAGACATGTTCCTAGCCCAAAATGGACTTAGAGTCAAAAGGAGGAGATGGACATGAATATAAAGAAATAATGTATAACATAAAATTTATATATATATATATATATATATGTATATAAAAATGTGGGTTTTAGGGTGGGGCAAATATCAAATGCCCACAGGTCCAAGTGCATACATGACACATGAGGGAGCTGGGGAAAAGAGGACTTAAATGAGGAAGGCCTCTTGGAGATGTGACCTTAATAAGGCTTTAAAGGGATATAAAGGGAATAAGGGAGAGTGCTGGTCTGGTGCTATATGGAGGGGGAGAATGTTCCAGGTTAGAGGGAACTGCCCACCTCAGAGTTTTGAGGGGAAGTTATTTTTCACTTCACGCAGTTCAAAACAGTGATAGAGGCATATGTCAGTTGTGTTTCTGGGGGATGATAGGGGGGAAAGGAGGAGGAGGAGGCAGAAGAAGAAAAGAAAAAAGGTAAGAATGAGGCAAGGCAGCAGAGATGGATGTTTGCCAGGAAATGGGGAGTTTCTTCATGGAGACAGGCATGATCTGGGGTGGGAAGAGGACAAATGGAGGCAGGAGTTTCGCTGAGGGTCTACTGTATGGAGTCCTTGGGACAGAGCAACAGAAACAAGAGATGCAGTCTCAAGTGCCCTCTTACCTTTCTCCTTCCTCTCCTCCTCCTCTTTTTCTTCTCTCATTTTTGACCCGCATAATTGCCCCACGCATGTTTCAGTGTAATGAAAATTGTGCAAAAAAAGTAGGGTGAGTAAATGCAAATACATACGGCACCTATGAGTGGTAGACGGCATAGTTATCTTCGTAAAGAACATCAAACCAAGCTTGCCCTGGGATGAAAACCAATAAATCTCTGCCGGTGAGCTGAGAAATCACCCACCCGAGGTGAATATCAGGGGGATAGGCAGACTCGTCTAACGGATAAATGCTAAACGCTGCGAACTTCAAAGACCAAACTAAAATAAAAGCACTTACAATTTTGCCTCTTCTTTTGTTGCATATGTTACGTTGACAACTGCAGTTTCGGTATCCGTATTGACTAGGGAAAAAACGACAGGGAACATTATTTTTCAGATGAGAGAGAGGACGAGTCACTGACCACTCTATACTGAATCTTTAAGCATGAATGCTCTGATCAAAGCTGTGAATTTTAATGATTGTCTAAGAGGAAGTTGATAACTCTAGCTAGCTCAATTCAATGAGATAACATTTTTAAAAAATTAAATAGGGGCTCATAATTTTTAGGCTTGCTCACAACCACTTCCTTTCTCTTCTCCATAAATCAGAGAGTAGGTAAGGATTACCTGCCAACTAAAGCACGAAAGAAGGCCTGCCAATCTACTAGAAAATGATGATGATGGTATTTGTTAAGCACTTACTATGTGCCAAGCACTGTTCTAAGCACTGGGGTAGATACAAGGTAATCACGTTGTCCCACGTGGAGCTCACAATCTTCATTCCCATTTTCCAGATGAGGGAACTGAGGCACAGAGAAGTGAAGTGACTTGCCCAAAGTCACACAGCTGATTAGTGGAGGAGCCGGGATTAGAACCCATGACCTCTGACTCCCAAGCCCGGGCTCTTTCCACTAAGCCACGCTGCTTCTAAATTGAATTTCTCCAGGATATTTTGGTTGAAACTTCCAAGAATCTTTACCTAGCAAATCTTTACCCCTAAGATGGAGAGGGACTTTGACAATAGTAGACAAAAAGCAAGACACTCTACTCTTCACTGCCTCAAGACAATAAGCAACAGTGTAATAATCATTCTTACCATTATACATTAAAGTCACATATTCCCAACCTCATTTTATTCTACAACATAGTGAAAGAGGAAGAATATAATCTACAGGGTATTTGGTTCCATGTACTTTGAAAGAATGTCACAAGGGATTTCACATTTCCATCTCCTTTGACACCCACAGAAAGCTGGACTCCAAGCTTATTTTGATATTTAGCCTCTGGAGGATTATTCTGGGGAACCCATTATTATTCTGCCACCCATTCTATCCTGAATTCATTACATCCCAGAAACTCCCTCTGCTCCTCAAAGGTATATGTCTGTGGATACCAGGAAATTCTTTTACTTCCAGAATATCTTAATGCAGTTTTAGTCATTTGGATTTTGAACCCAGAGTCCTGAATAGTAATTGTGACATTTGTTAAGCGCTTGCTATGTGCCTGACACTATTCTAAGCACTTGGGTGGATACAAGCAAATCGGGTTGGACAGAGTCCCTGTCCCACATGGGGCTCACAGTCTTAATCCCCATTTTACAGATGAGGTCACTGAGGCCCAGACGAATGAAGTGATTTGCCCAGTGTTACAAAGAGGACTACTGGCGGACCTGGGATTAGAACCCAGGTCCTTTTGACTACCAGGCCCATGCTCTACTAATTAGGCCACGCTGCTTCTCTAAGGATGCCACGTATTTCACCTTTAAATCTCCCCCTCTGGACTATAAGCTCATTGTGGACAGAGAATGTGTCTGTTATACTGTTGTGTCATACTCTCCCAAGTGCTCAGTACAGTGCTCAGCACTCAGAAAGAGCTCAACAAATACGACTGAGGATTGATTGAGCCTCTTAGCCCCACAGAGGGGAAAAAGAGAGCATCAGATCTGAGGACCGTGAGAGGCTAACAAAGCCAGCATGGGCCTTTCCCACCAGTGTGCTTATGATACAGGGGAAATTCTTGTTCATTGCCTGAGGATTTGCTGTCACCTCTTACGTTTCAGCACATGGCTGGTGTCGCCACGACTGCGTGGAGCATCAATTTCCACAGTGAGCCCGTTGTTGGGTAGGGATTGTCTCTATTCCTTTGCCGAACTGTACTTTCCAAGTGCTTAGTTCAGTGCTCTGCACAGAGTAAGAGCTCAATAAATACCACTGAATGGATAAATGAACAAGTGGGCCCCAACCTTTAAAAGGTTGGGAAGCTTCGCTCTCTTTTTTCAATGATATTTGTGAAGCACTTACTATGTGTGAAGCACTGTTCTAAGGTCTAGGGAAGATACCAGTTAATCAGGTGAGACCCAGTCCCTGTCCCACACGTGGCGCATGGTCAAGTAATACCGATTTGTACATTCCAAGCACTTAGTACAGTGCTCTGCACATAGTAAGCGCTCAATAAATACTATTGAATGAATGAATGAAAAGTAATAATAATGATAATGATGGCATTTTTAAGCGCTTATTATGTGCCAGGCACTGTACTAAGCACTGGGGTGGATACAAGCAAATCAGGCTGGACACGGTCCCTGTCCTACATGGGACTCAGTCTTGGGAAGCAGCGTGGCTCAGTGGGAAGAGCCTGGGCTTGGGAGTCAGAGGTCATGGGGTCTAATCCCGGCTCTGCCACTTATCAGCTGTGTGACTTTGGCAAATCACTTCACTTCTCTGTGCCTCAGTGACCTCATCTGTAAAATGGGGATTATAATGGGATGCCCACATTACCCTGTATCTACCCCAGTGCTTAGAACAGTGCTAAACACATAGTAAGCACTTAACTAATACCAAAATTAATGTTATTAGAGAAGCAGCATGGCTCAGTGGAAAGAACATGGGCTTGGGAACCAGAAGTCATGGGTTTGAATCCCAGCTCTCCCACTTGTCAGCTGTGTGACTGTGGGCAAGACACTTCACTTCTCTGGGCCTCAGTTCCCTCATCTGTAAAATGGGGATTAAGACTGTGAGCCTCATGTGGGACAGCCTGATTACCATGTATCTACCCCAGCGCTTAGAACAGTGCTCTGCACACAGTAAGCGCTTAACAAATACCAACATTATTATTATTATTATCATCCTCATTTTACAGATGAGGTAACTGAGGCCCAGAGAAGTGTAGTGATTTGCCCAAGGTCACGCAGCAGACCTGTGGAAGCGTCAGGATTAGAATCAAATTAGAATTAAGATTACGACCTTCTGAGTCCCAGGCCCATGCTCTATCCACTATGTGAAGCCCTCATTTTATTGTAGAAAAAACCGAGGCACAGAGAAGCAAAGAGACTGGCCCAAGGTGACAAAGCAGGCAAGTGGCAGAGGTGGGACTGGAATCCAGGACCTCTGGCTCCCAGGTCCATGCTTAATCCACTAAACCTTCCCAATCTAGTCTACTGCCCTTCTTCCAGGTTGGACCGTGCTATGACTAGCATTTACTGAGCGCTTTCTGTGTGTAGAGCACTGTACTATGAGTTTTGGAGAGTGCCACAGAAGTAGTCATGATCCTACCCTCAAGGAGCTCAGTGAAACTATTCCATACAGAGGAGAAGCAGGGTGGTTTATTGGATAGAGCCCAAGTCTGCTCTATCATTACCCCATTTATTTTGTTAATGAGATGTACATCACCTTGATTCTATTAATTTGCTATTGTTTTAATGAGATGTTCTTCCCCTTGATTCTATTTATTGCCATTGTTCTTGTCTGTCTGTCTCCCCTGATTAGACTGTAAGCCCGTCAAAGGGCAGGGACTGTCTCTCTCTGTTACCGATTTGTACATTCCAAGTGCTTAGTACAGTGCTCTGCCCATAGTAAGCTCTCAATAAATACTATTGAATGAATGAATGACTGCAAGTCAGAAGGACCTGGGTTCTAATCTCAGCTCTGCCACAAGTCTGCATAGTGGAAAGAGCCCCGGCTAGGGAGTCAGAGGTCATGGGTTCTAATTCTGGCACTGCCACTTGTCTGCTGTGTGACCTTGAACAAGTCACTTCACTTCTCCGTGCCTCAGTCCCTCATCCCTCAAAATGGGAATTAAGACTGTGAGCCCCATGTAGGACAACCTGATTACCTTGTATCTACCTCAGCGCTTAGAACCGTGCTTGGCACCTAGTAAGCACTTAACAAATATTATCATTATTATTAAGTCTGCTGTGTGACGTTGGGCCAGTCATTTCATTTCTCTGGGCCTCGGTGAGTTACCTCATGTGTAAAATGGGGATTAAGAGTGTGAATCCCACGTGGGACATGGACCGTGTCCAACCTGATTAACACCCCAGAGCTCAGAACAGTAGTTGGCATGTAGTAAGCATTTAACAAGTACCATGATCATTATGATTATTATGAGAATTACCTCTTTTATAAAGTCTTCCATCACCATCACCAAAAAGCATTTTACTGCACTGCTACCAAGCCAATTAAAGAGACAAAAGTCCTTGCCCTCTGGGAACTTACAAATGCAACACTGACTGCCCTGAAGAAGACTAACATATAATAATAATGGTGTCTGTTAAACATTTACTATGTGCCAAGCATTCTTCTAAGCGCTGGGGTAAATACAAAGTAAATAAAGGCAAGCTGACAATTGGACACTCAACAAACTCCCTTGGTAAATCCAGCCAAATACAAAGTAAAGATGCAGTAGAGGGAAGGGGAGATGAGAGGGGAAACCAAGACGTCCGACGTTACAGCAGCTTACATTTCATTTTAAACCAAATGAAGAGGACTCTTTTTTTTAATGTTGTTTTGTTTTGCTTATGGTATTTGTTAATAATAATGATAATAATGTTGGTATTTGTTAAGTGCTTACTATGTGCAGAGCACTGTTCTAAGCGCTGGGGTATACAGGGTAATCAGGTTGCCCCACATGAGGCTCACAATCTTAATCCCCATTTTACAGATGAGGTAACTGAGGCCCAGAGAAGTTAGATGACTTGCCCACAGTCACCCAGCTGACAAGTGGCAGAGCCGGGATTCGAACCCATGAGCTCTGACTCCCAAGCCCGGGCTCTTTCCTCTAGGCCATCCTGCTTCCAGACCTTTCAGTCTGGAAAGATGAAGGTGAGTAGGGGGCACGACTGAAGTCTTTGAAACCGTGAAGGATGTGGAAAATCATGATGGGAAAATGCAGAACTTTGACTCTGCATTATCCCGAAACATCAGGATGCTTGGAGGTGACAGGTTCAAACCAAACTATCATCTGGGATGTGTTACTACAGAAAGAAAATATTAGTAGATCCAAAGAGTGTTTGGAGAGATTCATGGATGCGGGATGCCTAATGGACATATTGAAGGGAAAGGTTTGTCGCTGGATGAAACAGTCTGAGAAGATTCACAGGTGACCCCTCAAATTCATAAAATGAAAATCTTGATTTCTCTCCCATCTGTTACCTTGTTCCACATTCTCCACTGTCCCATATTGAGCTAAAAGTCCATCCAGCACCTGAAAGAGAAAGAGGTGAGTTGCAGAGAGTAAAACCACGCAGGGAAACGCCTTTGAAGTGAAGACGGCAAAGCATCAGAAGACCAATTTGCTTCAAACAAGCAAATTTGATGATAAGGATGGAGTCTCTTATCAGGAGTGGTGCTCTGCTCAGTCCTGAGATTTTAAAGCCCTGGAATTTACGCAAAGGAATTGATTCCTCCTCAGCACCAATCAATCGATCGATGGTCCTTATTGATCGAGTAGAACAGTGCCTGGCTCATAATAAGCACTTACATAATAATAATAAATAACTGTGGCATTTGTTAAGCACTGACTATGTACCAAGCACTGTACTAAGTGCTGGGATGGATACAAGCAAATCGGATTGGACTCAGTCCCTGTCCCACTTTAGGTTCACAGTCTCAATCCCCGTTTTGCAGATGAGGTAACTGAGGCCCAGAGAAGTGAAATGACTTGCCAAGGTCACACAGCAGACATGAGGCGGAGCTGGGATTAGGACCCATGACCTTCTGAATCCCAGGCCTGTGCTCCAACCACTATGCCATGCTGTGATATTGTACTCTCCCAAGTTCTTAGTACAGTGCTTTGCACACAGTAAGCGCTTAGTAAATATGAAAGAATGAATGAATGTGAACTGAGTTGGCAGGCATGTTCCCTGCCCACAACGAGCTTAAAGTCTTGGGGGGGAACACTTGTTCCCGCTGGAACACAAAGTGTCATGAATAAGACAAATGTGGGGGGGGGGGGGGGGTGAGGGGGTGCGACACATTGTGTAACACACCTGAAGATGTATTACTTGTACAATCTCTTTATAGCTAAATTGACTGCAGCATAGTGTCAATCATGTGATCATATGGCCATGGCCCAGAAACTGATTGCCTTGGTAGCCACGACAATCTCTGTTGGCCTAATATTTTTGAGGAGCCTTGCTGGGCCTGTCCATTGGACCGAGAGCATTCATTCATTCATTCAATCGTATTTATTGAGCACTTACTGCATGCAGAGCACTGTACTAGGTGCTTGGAAAGTACAATTGGGCAACAAACAGAGACAATCCCAACCCAACAACAGGGTCACGGACAACAAAACAAGTAGACAGGCAGCATTTCTGTGCTCCCCAATCTGTAACATCCGACAGAGGCAGCTGCAGACATAAAATCACTGAAATTGTATTTTCGGACTCCTTCACAGAAATCACGTGGTACTTAGGGGCTGTGTTCCCTCACTATTGGTGGGAATTTGAAGGTCATACTGAAGAATTGAAAAAAAAAAAAGGATTCAGAAGAACTGCCCTAAATAAGGTCTTTGTCCTTGAGACGTCCCCTGTCTTGTCCCTTAAGCATTTTTGATACTCACCCGAGTCCCACAGCCCTTATGTCCATATCTTTACACTTTACTATTTTTCCTATCTGTATTTCATTTTAATAATAGTAATAATAATGGTATTTGTTAAGTACTTACTATGTGCCAAGCACTGTTCTAAGCACTGAGAAAGATACGAGGTTATCAAGTTGAACCACTTGGGGCTCACAGTCTTAATCCCCACTTTACGGATGAGGTAACTGAGGCACAGAGAAGTTAAGTGACTTGCCCAAAGTCACGCAGCAGACGAGTGGTAGAGGTGGGATTAGAACCCACAACCCCTGACTCCCAAGCCCAGGCTCTTTCCACTAAGCCATGCTGCTTCTCTGTCTCCCCCCCCTTTAGATTGTCAGCTCCTTGTGACTGTAAGCCCGTCACTGGGCAGGTATTGTCTCTATCTGTTGCCGAATTGTACATTCCAAGCGCTTAGCACAGTGCTCTGCACATAGTAAGAGCTCAATAAATACGACTGAATGAATGAATATCTTGTTCATTTATTCATTCGTTCATTCAGTCGCATTTAGTGTGTGCTTACTCTGTGCAAAGCACTGTACTAAGTGCTTCAGAGAGTACAATATAACACAAACACCATCCTGCACACAGCAAGCTCATAGTCTAGAGGGGGAGACAGACATTAATACAAATAAATACACAGATAATTGAATAAGGAAATAAATTACAGATATATTCAGGTATATCCCTATGTGCTGTGGGGATGGGAGGAAGGATGAAGGAGCAAGTAAGAGCGGCACAGAAGGGAGTGGGAGAAGAGGAGAGGAGGGCTTAGTCAGGGAAGGCTTCTTGGAGGAGATGTGCCTTCTTGACTACCAACTCCATTGTACTGTAGAAAAAGCAGCATGGCCTAGTGGAAAAAGCATGGTCCTGTGAGTCATAGGACCTGTGTTCTAATCCTGACTCTACCACATTTTTTATGGCATTTTTTAAGCACTTATTATGTGCCAGGCACTGTACTAAGCACTGGGGAAGATATAAGGTTATCGGGTTGGACACAGTCCATGTCCTATATGGGGCTAACAATATTAATCTCCATTTTACAGATGAGGTAACTGAGGCACAGATAGGTCAAGTGACTTGCCCAAGGCCACAGAACAGACATGTGACAGTCAGAATTAGAACCTAGGTCCCCTTGATTCCTAGGCCCATACTCTATCTGCTAGGCCATGTGTCTGCTGTGTCTTTGGACAAGTCACTGAACTTCTCTGTGCCTCAGTTTCTTCATCTGTAAAATGGGGATTCAATCCTACTCCCTCCTACTTAGACTGTGAGCAGGAAAGGGACTGCGTCCAACTACAGTACTTTGCACATGGTAATTATTTAATTCTTTCTGTCCACAGCAAGAACACGGACCTGGAAGTTGATGGATGTGGGTTCTAATCCTGGTTCCACTGCATGTCTGCTGGGTGACCTTGGGCAAGTCATTCACATTTCTGTGCCTCAGTTCCCTCATCTGTAAAATGGGGATTAAGTCTATGAGCCCCATGTGGGACAGAGGCTGTGTCCAACCTGATTACCTGTAGACTGTAAGCTCGTTGTGGGCAGGGAATGTGTCTGTTTATGTCAGCTGTGTGACTGTGGGCCAGTCACTTAACTTCTCTGTGCTTCAGTTACCTCATCTGTAAAATGGGGATTAAGACTGTGAGCCTCACGTGGGACAACCTGATTACTCTGTTATCTACCCCAGGGCTTAGAACAGTGCTCTGCACACAGTAAGCGCTTCACAAATACTAACATTATTATTATTGTTTTATTGTACTCTTCCAAGCCTTAAATACAGTGCTCTGCACACTGTAAGTGCTCAATAAATACAACTGAATGGATTGAATGAATTACCTTGTGTCTACCCCAGAGCTTAGAGCAATGCTGGGCACAAGGTAAGTGCCTAACAAATACTACAATTATTATTATTATCATCAAAGAATACCATTGCTGAATGGCTGACTGACTTGGGGCTATAACAAATACCAAGTAACCACTCCACCTTCACTTCTAGAGCAGTAGGGATGAGGATAGGAGGTCCCATTAATCTGAGAACTGCTACATCCACAAGGGGTAATAATGATAATAACAATAATAATAATAGTACTTGTTAAGCACTTAATATGTGCCAAGCACAATTCTAAGCACTGGAGGAAACACAAGTTTATCAGGTTGAACACAGTCCCTGACCCATGTGGGAATCACACTTTTAATCCCCATTTTACAGATGAGGGAACTAAGGCTCAGAGAAGTGAAGTGACTTGCCCAAGGTCACACAGCAAACATATGGAGGAGCCAGGTTTAGAACCCATGACTTTCTGATTTCCAGGCCGGTGCTTTATCCACCATGCCACGCTGCTTCTTTACTGCTGCTGTGAGCCCTACGTGGGACAACCTGATCACCTTGCATCTCCCCCCCCCTCCCCCCGCGGCACTTAGAACAGTGCTTGGCATATAGTAAGCGTTTAACAAATGCCATCATCATTATTATTCTCACGGATGCTACTGCCCTGGAGCCCCAGGACTACCTAGTGGATAGACCATGAACCTGGAAGTCAGAAGGACCTGGTTTTGAATTCCAGCCCCACCGCTTGTCTGCTGGATGACCAATGAAAAGAGCATGGGCTGGGGACTCAGAGGTCATGGGTTCAAATCCCAGCTCTGCCGCTTGTCAGCTGTGTGACTTTGGGCAAGTCACTTAACTTCTCTGTGCCTCAGTTCCCTAAACTGTAAAATGGGGATTAAGACTGTGAGCCCCACGTGGGACAACCTGATAACCTTGTATCCTCCCCAACGCTTACAAAGGTGCTTTGCACATAGTAAGCGCTTAACAAATGCCATCAGTATTACTATTATTACTTCCCTCCTCTGGGCCTCAGTTCCCCCATCTGTAAAATGGGGATTAAGACTGCGAGCCCCATGGCGGAGAGGGACTGGGCTCAACCCCATTATCGCCTAACTCAGCATTTACTAGGGTGGAAAGAGCCCGGGCTTGGGAGTCAGAGGTCATGGGTTCGCATCCCGGCTCTGCCACTTGCCAGCTGTGTGACTGTGGGCAAGTCACTTCACTTCTCTGTGCCTCAGTTACCTCATCTGTAAAATGGGGATTAACAGTGAACCTAACGTGGGACAACCCGGTTACCCTGTATCTCCCCCTGTGTGACCTTGGGCAAGTCACTTTAGTCACTTAACTTCTCTGTGCCTCAGTTACCTCATCTGTAAAATGGGGATTAACTGTGCGCCTCACGTGGGACAACCTGATCACCCTGTATCTCCCCTAGCGCTTAGAACAGTGCTCTGCATATAGTAAACGCTTAACAAATACCAACATTATTATTCTCTGGGCCTCGGTGACCTCATCTGGAAAACGGGAATGAAGACTGCGAGCTCTGTGTGGGACAACTTGATTAGCTTGTATCTCCTCCAGCGCTTAGAACAGTGCTCTGCACGTAGTTAGCACTAATAATAATAATAATAATAATGTTGGTATTTGTTAAGCGCTTCCTATGTGCCGAGCACTGTTCTAAGCGCTGGGGTAGACATAGGGGAATCAGGTTGTCCCACGTGGGGCTCACAGTCTTAATCCCCATTTTACAGATGAGGGAACTGAGGCACCGAGAAGTTAAGTGACTTGCCCAAAGTCACACAGCTGGCAAGTGGCAGAGCCGGGGTTCGAACCCATGACCTCTGACTCCAAAGCCCGTGCTCTTTCCAGTGAGCCACGCTGCTTCTCAAACAAATACCACTAAACTCTCACTTCTCACTAAACTTTGCTTCTCACTAAACAAATACCAGCATTATTATTAGGGTGCCTGGCACATAGTAAGAGCTTAATAGGGGGAACAAATTTTAAAAAGCCCCCAGATAAATGCGCATTTTCACATTTTAAATAGTTTGGGATGCATTGCTGGCTTTGGCCATTTGGGGGCAGGCCTGCATTAGCATGGAGGGAGGAAGACCCTCATAGGAGGGACAAAGGAAAACAGACCTTTGTCCCTAACAGAAATATAATAATAATAATTGTGGTATTTCTTAAGCCCTTACTATGTGCCAAGCCCCGTTCAAAGCGCCGGGGGAGATACAAGCTAATCAAGTTGTCCCACACGGGGCTCGCAGTCTTCATCCCCATTTTCCAGATGTGGCCACTGAGGCCCACAGAAGTGACTTGCTCAAGGTCATTCATTCATTCAATAGTATTTATTGAGCGCTTACTATGTGCAGAGCACTGTACTAAGCACTTGGAATATACAAATCGGTCCCACAGCAGACAGGTGGCAGAGCCGGGATTAGAACCCACGCCCTCTGACTCCCAAGCCCCGGCTCCTTCCACGCAGCCACGCTGCTTCCATAAGAATAATGATGGTATCTGTTGTGCTCTTCCTATGTGCCAGGCACCGTACGAAGCGGTGGGGTGGATACAGGCCAACGGGGTTGGACACCGTCCCTGTCCCACGTGGGGCTCACGGTCTCAATCCCCATTTTCCAGATGAGGGAACTGAGGCCCAGAGGAATGAAGTGACTCATCCAAGGTCACGCAGCAGGCAAGTGGCGGAGCTGGGATTAGGACCCATGATCCGATGACTCCCAGGCCCGGGGTCTAGCCACTAGGCCATGCTGCTTCCCATCAATAATAATAACAATAATAACAATGCTGGTATTTGTTAAGCGCTTACTATGTGCAGAGCACTGTTCTAAGCGCTGGGGTAGATACAGGGTAATCAGGTTGTCCCACATGAATCAGAAGTGAACAGGGCCAAGTTAGGCTGGAAGCATTTGGAGTGCACAGCAGTCTATGTGCCGATGCCCCACAGCACGCGTGTGTCCATATCCATAATTTATTTTAACATCTGTCTCCTCTAGACTGTAAGCTCCTTGTGGGCAGGAAATGTGGCTGCTGTATTCTCCCACACGATTTAGTACAGTGCTCTGCACACAGTAAGTGCTCAATAAAAACTACTGACTGATTCTCCCACTTCCTTCTATGTCATCCTTGCACTTTCATTCAATCATATTTATTAAGGGCTTACTATGTGCAAAGACTAAACTCTTGGAACAGTACAGAATAACAATAAATACTCCCTGCCCACAGCAAGCTTAGTTGGATTTTCACCCTTTATTCACCCCCTCCTCAATCTCACAGCACTCATGTACATAATACGACTGAATGAATATCCATAATTTATTTATTTATACTAATATCTATCTCTCCTAGACTGTAGCTTACTGTGGGCAGGGAACACATCTACCAACTCTGTTATATTGTGCTTGTCTTATGTTGCCGAGTCACCTCGACCCATAATAATAATGTTGGTATTTGTTAAGTGCTTACTATGTGCAGAGCACTGTTCTACGCGCTGGGGTAGATAGAGGGTAATCAGGTTGTCCCATGTGAGGCTCACAGTTAATCCCCATTTTACAGATGAGGGAACTGAGGCACAGAGAAATTAAGTGACTTGCCCACAGTCACACAGCTGACAAGTGGGCCCATAGCGACTCCTCCATCTGCAATCGTTCTGGTAGTGGATCCAGAGAGTTTTCTTGGTAAAAATACAGAAGTGGTTGACCATTGCCTTCTTCCACGCGGTAAACTGAGTCTCCGCCCTCCACTCTCTCCCGTGCCGCTGCTGCCCAGCAAGGGTGAGTTTTGACTTGTAGTAGATTGCCTGCCACTCATTGGCCATTGCCCGAGCTACGAATGGAATGGGTACGCCTCTAATGAGACTGGTAATAATAATAATAATAATGTTGGTATTTGTTAAGCGCTTACTACGTGCCGAGCACTGTTCTAAGCGCTGGGGTAGACACAGGGGAATCGGGTTGTCCCACATGGGGCTCACAGTCTTAAGCCCCATTTTACAGATGAGGGAACTGAGGCACAGAGAAGTGAAGTGACTCGCCCACAGTCACACAGCCGACAAGTGGCAGAGCTGGGATTCGAACTCATGAGCCCTGACTCCAAAGCCCGTGCTCTTTCCACTGAGCCACGGTAGAATACTGGAAACTCTCCAGGTGTGATCCCGAGAGGGGAATACTGTATTCTACTGAGTGCTTAATTACAGTGCTGTGCACAAAGTACTGAACAAATAACACTGATCGATTGATCTCTGGGCCAGAAGTTCTTGTGTCCTAAAACACCTAATAATAACACTAGTGGCATTCATTAAGTGCTTACCATTTACCAAGGACTGTACTAAGTGTTGGGTTATATATGGGATAATTATGATGGACCAGTCACTGCCCTACATGGGGCTCATAGTCTAAGTAGGAGGGATATGGATATTAAATCCCCATTTTACAGATGGGGAAACTGAGGCCCTGAAAAGTTAAGTGGCTAACCTAAGGGTGCACTACAGGCAATTTAAAGCAGCGCTGCCTAGTGGATAGAGCAGGGGCCTGGGAACTCAGAGGACCTGGGTTCTATTCCCAACTCTGCCGGTTGCTTGCTCTGTGGCCTTGGGCAAGTCACTTCACTTCTCAGAACCTCAGGCCTAGTGGAAAGAACGCAGGCCTTGGGAGTCAGAGGACCTGGATTCTAATCTCAATCTGCTAATTGATTGCTCTGTGACCTTGGGCCAGTCATTTCGCTTTTCTGGGCCTCAGTTTTCTCAACTGTAAAATGGAGATTAAATCCTATCCCTTCCTACTAAAACTATGAGCCCTGGGTGGGACATGGACAGTGTCCAACCTGATAAACATATCTACCCCAGTGTTTAGAAAAGTGCCTGACAGTAAGTGCTTAACAAATACAATTTTATATATATATATATATATATATATATGTGTATATATATACACACACACACACATATATATGTAATATATATATTATACATATACATATATATATACATACATATTACATATATATAGATACACACACACATATATATGTACATATATATATATTACATATACACGCTAGAGATGGGTTTGGAAGGCCAAATTGTCTGCCAGTGAAAACCGTAAGGATTAGTTTTATAGAAGTCACGTAAGAACTTCATAAAACCCAAAATAACATCCAATGTCTAATTCCTCTGAAACTGGAGCAGTGTAAGAATGGCACTGAGAATAATAGCAATGGTATTTATTGAGTGCTTACTTCATCTGTAAAATGGGAATTAATACTCTGAGCCCGATGCTGGGCAGGGCCTACATCCAACCCAATCTGTTTGTGTCCTCCCCAGAGCTTAGTACGGGGCCTGCACATAGTGAACACTTAAACACCACAATTATTATTATCCCTTGGTGTGGTGCATTGTTCCAGACACAGAACAGCAAAGTGACCTGTTCCCTGCCCTCAAAGAACTGGCAGTTTAAGGGGAAAAAAAAACCCAGAAAAATATTTACAACTAGAGAGGTTAAAAATAAAGGGAGAGCATATGCATGACTATTAGAGTGGGGGTAAATAAATTCACAAATGGTACAGTTGGCTGAAGCGCTATGTCTCAGGGTGCAAAGAAATCAACTGGAGAGAGCTTGTTGGAAGAATATGAATGTGGGGAGAACTGTGTCCTGTCTGACATGGGGAAGAAGGGAGTTTCAAGCTGTGAGAACAGGGGGATTGAGGGGAAGGAGGTGGGAAAGTGCTCTGCACATAGTAAGGGCTCAATAAATACTATTGAATGAAAGAAAGGCAAAAGCGAGGTACTACAAGCTGCTGAATTGGCTTGGAAGGAATGAAGACAGGGAGCTGGGGAAACGGGAAATAAGACTGAACCTCATGTGGGGCAGGGGCTGTCCCCAACCTGATAAACTTGTATCTACCTCAGGGCTTAGTACAGTACCTGGCACATAGTGAGCGCTTAACATGTACCAGAGAAGCAGCATGGCTTAGTGGATAGGACATGGGTCTGGGATCAGAGGACCTGGGTTCTAACTCCAGCTCCACCACGTGTCTGCTATGTGACCTTGGGCAAATCACTTCACTTTTCCAGGCCTCAGTTCCCTCATCTGTAAAAATGGGGATCAAGACTGTGAGCCCCACAGGGGACAGGGACTTTGTCCAACCTGACTGACATATCTACTCCAGTGCTTAGAACAGTACTCGGCACATAGTAAGCACTTGACAACTACCATAATAATAAACCATTATTATATCATTTAAAAAAAGGTGGGGCCAGATGGATAAATGCATGAGGCGGCTGAAGGGTTGGTAAGTTCCAGGGTTCTGATCATTAATAGGGGAAGAAGTCTTGTTGAAGGAGGAGGGATTTTAGAAGGGTTTTGACATTACGGGCAGGGAATGTGTCTACCAACTGTGTTTTACTGTACTGTCCCAAGTGCTTAGTACAGTGCTCTGGACCCAGTAAGTGTTCAATAAATACCACTGATTGAAAGGAGAGTAGAGAAAGGGGAGACGGGAATAAGGCAGAGTGAGGTACTCACTGCCATATTGCTGCATCCGCCCAAGCGACAGTGGGTAGGCAGAGGCAGCTCCTACTGTATTCAAACAATCAATGGGATTTACTGAGCAACTACTTTGCGCTAGGGAGTGTACAATTCAATAGAGTTGGTAGACATATTCCTTACCCACCGGGAGCTTACAGTATTAAAAGCCTGAGTAGAGCTGGGGTTGCTGGTTGCTGAGGGTTGGAAGATTGAAGGGGGCAAGAGTTCCAGGCTCCAGAGACAATAACAATTATTATTATCACTATTAAAGAGCTCACCTCCTCCAAGAGGCCCTCCCAGACTGAGCTTCCCCTTTTCTCTCTGCTCCCTCTCTGCCCCTCCCTCCCCTTCCCCCCCCTTCCCTCTGCTCCTTCCCCTCTCCCTTCTCCTCCCCTAAGCACTGTGCTCGTCCACTCATTTGTATGTATTTTTATTACCCTATTTATTTCGTTAATGAGATGTACATCCACTCGATTCTATTTATTGCTATTGTTTTTGCCTGTCTGTCTCCCCCGATTAGACTGTAAACCCGTCAACGGGCAGGGATTGTCTCTATCTGTTGCCGAATTGTACATTCCAAGTGCTTAGTACAGTGCTCTGCACATAGTAAGTGCTCAATAAATACTATTGAATGAATGAATGAATTATGATTATGCGCTTACAGTATCCACAGCATGAGCGAGGGGTCCGAGTCAAGCAAGATGAGAGTAGGGTTACAATGAGGGTGGGCTTACAAGGAGTGACACGAGCCTAAGCAGAGCGGCAGAGGATAAGGAGAGGGAACGAGACATTAACTGGAGACAGCTGGTGGACACACTAAAACCCAATGGGAAGGACTCTTTCTTTGATGGGGAGCATGATGGGGAACCAATGGGGAGTGTTCTGAGGAGAGATGGGGGACAAGGGATTTTGTGGACAGATGACCCAGCCAGCAGCAGAAAGTGGGGAACTGAAGGCAGGGAGAGGCAGAGGCAGAGACACAAGTGAGGGGGCTGATACAAAATAATAATAATTGTGGAATTTTTTAAGCACTTACTCTATGCCAGGCACTGTACTAAGCGCTGGGATAGATACAAGCTAATTGGGTTGAATATGGTCCCTGTCCCACATAGGGCTCACAGTCTTCATCCCCATTTTAGAGATGAGGTAACCGAGGTTCAGAGAAGTGAAGCGAAGTGCCCAAGGTCACCCAGCAGACAAGTGGCGGAGCCGGGATTAGAACCCAGGTCCGTCTGACTCCCCGGATCTAATCACGACACAAAAAAAGGGCTTGAAGCTGGATTGGGGTTGTAAAGGTGGTGAGGGAGGGGCATATTTGGGAAATGCTCTTTGAGGAAAGATGGGAAGGTTTAGGCAGGAGGTTGAATGAGGCTACAGAATGAAAGGGAAGAGTCAAAGGAGAAGCAGAGGTAATTCAATTTCCTTTAAGTGCGCTGCTTTACATCCTTAGGTTTTGGACGTGTGCAAATTGACGCTACTGGGTTAGAGCATGAATATGGAGTTGAGGCCACTGGCATTCTGATTGGATTCAACATTTAATATTCTTAACAGATGAAGCTTCATAGCTAAATGCTTTGAATGTTTTCCCTATGATTAAAAAGAGGTTTTTATCATATCTCACCCAAAACAAGCAAAAGCCCAAGGGAAAGGAGAACCGTTCTATGGTGCAATTTTTGAACTGAAGGGATTTAATCATGGAATCATTGTGTGCCTATAAATAGAACCTACTGCAAACTATAAAATCGGAGACCCTGGATCTCACTTATGTCGCCTTACAAGAGCTTTCTGGGTAAAATGACCAACATTCTGGTCACTTTCGGTGGAACAGGGAAGAACCGGTGGGAAAAAGAGAGGGGAGGAAGGACAAAATGGGAAGGAAAGGAGAGAGTTGGGAGGAAGGCTACAGAAATGTGCAGAAAGAGGGAAAGAGAGAGGAAAGGGGAAAAGAGGAGAGGGCAAGGAACGTGTCTACCAACTGTGTTTTACTGTGCTGTCCCAAGTGCTTAGTACTTTGGACCCAGTAAGCGTTCAATAAATACGACTGACTGAAAGAAGGAGAGGAGAGAAAGGGGAGAAAGGAATAAGGCAGAGAGAGGTATTCACTGCCATATTTGCGGCATCCGCCCAAGGGACTGTGGCTAGGCAGCTCCTACTGTATGCAAACAATCCATGGGATTTATTGAGCTTCTACTTTGTGCAGAGCACTGTATTAAGTGCTAGGAAGTGTATAATTCAATAGAGTCGGTAGACACATTCCTTACCCACCAGAATCTTACAGTCTAACAAGCCTGAGTGGAGCTGGATTTGCTGGTAAGTGGAAATGGCAGAGAATGAGAGTAGTGCTCTCTACCCTGGCCCAGTGGGACCAGGAAATAATAATAATGATAATAATAATAATGGGTATTTGTTAAATGCTTACTACATGTCAAGCACAGTTCTAACCACTGGTGTAGATGCAAGCTAATCAGGTTGGACACGGTCCCTGCCCCACACGGGGTTCACCAGCTTCATCTCCATTTTACAGATGAGATAACTGCGGCACAAAGAAGTAAGTGACTTGCCCAAGGTCTCACAACAGACAAGTGGCAGAGCCGGGATTAGAACCCAGGTCCTGCTGACTCCCAAACCCATGCTCTATCCACTATGCCAAGCTGCTTCTCACACCTAAAAGAGTTATGGGGCAAATCTTCATAGTTCGAGACTCTTCCACTGAAATCAGGACAGTTTGATTCCCCTGCCTTATTCTGAGCTTAAAACCCAAGCAAATATCTAAGAGAAAATGCTAAAGAAGTCTGATGGCTTCAAAAGAAGTGCAAAGAGAAACAAATTCAAATATGAAAAGAGATATCCCAGAATATCGTAGAGGCCAAATGGGAGAACCATTAGGGTGGGCCATTATGACCATAGATGCTCTCTGAACCTTGGGACAAATCAGACAGGAATGGGATCCCCAGAAGGATAAAATCTGCTTGGCTTCTTGGAATTGTCACAAATCTAAAGTCTATAAGAGATTAAAACAAGGTTGGGGTAGGGGGTTGGGGGCAAGGTAGAAGGGGAGAAATGACGCAACAAACCTTCAGGCAAATCTCAATATGATAATTGAAAGAGACTTTGGCTTACCTCCCACTGTAGGTGAGGGGGGATGTTCCGTATCTGAATCTTTCTGCTCCTGTAAACATAAAAACACAGTCTGTAACTCACCGGGACCCCGAATTTGGTCAGTAACAAAGAAATACTGGAGAGCGGATACCCAGACAGGTTCATATTCCCTCTTCCGGACTCGGAGTACAAACGAGATGACCCACAGCGCTCCCAGCGTAAATGGTAGGCACCGGGCTTTAGGACTCTAGCACGTTGTGGAGAAAAAGTAAGAACATTTCGAGAGTAGCCCCTAAAGAATACGAGGAAAAAGTACATCACACTTGCCTCTCTATTTTTTAAAAAGAACGAATCTTGAAGACTACGAGGAAGAATGCTCCATAGACCACTTGTGCATCTCCTTTTTCGAAAAAGAAACTTGAAGAATACGAGCAGGAACGCACCGCACGTGCACCTCTTTTTTCAACAACTGGATTACTGGGGTTGAAATTGCACTGCCCGTAGTCTACACCTCCGCCAACTTTGCCCTTATCTGTACTTCGATCAGATTTACTGAGCGCTTACGGCATGCACAGCACCGTACCAAGCAATTATGGAAGCACAACGTCGACAGAGCTGACAGGCACGATTCCTGCTCTCGAGGAGTTTACGGTCTTCAGGAATACTCTCTCAGTTATTTCACTGCTTACTTTAGGTTTTTACCATTCGTAATTAAACTCTTCCATTTTTTTATCCCCATTGCACACTAGGAAATTTATATCCATCCATCTCCCTGATTTGATAATAATAATAATTATTATTATGGCATTTGTTAAGCACTTACTATGTGCCTAGCACTATTCTAAGCACCGGGGTAAATACAAGGTAATTGGGTCTGTCGTGGGGCCCCCAGTTTTCATTCCCATTTTACAGATGAGGTAGGCACAGAGAAGTGAAGTGACTTGCCCAAAGTCACATAGCTGACAAGTGGTGGAACAGGGATTAGAACCCAAGACTTCTGACTCCCAAGCCCGTGCTCCCTCCAGGAAGCCACACTGATTCGATTGTAAGTCTCACATGGGTAGGGGCCTGATGTTTTTCTCCTCCTACATGTACAACATCTAGTGTTGTGCTATCAATGAATAATATTTAGTGAGGGCGAACCGGTTACTCTTCAGAGAGTATAACAGAATCAGACACAATCTCTGCCCGTTAAGAGAGCATTCTAGGGAGGCAGATAAAGCATGGGCTAATGGAGAGAGCCTGGACCTGGAAGTCAGAAGGACCTGGGTTCTAATCCCAGCTCTTCCACTCGCCTGCTTGGTGACCTTGGGGAAGTCGCTTCATTTCTCTTTGCCCCATCTCTGAAATGGGGATTAAGACGGTGAGTCCCATGTGGGACATGGCCTGTGTCTAACCTGATTAGCTTGTATCTACTCCAGTGCTTAGTACAGTGCTTGACACATAGTAAGCACTTAACAAAGAGCAATTAAAAAAAAACACTGGATTTGTCGAGGAGGAGGTCAACACACAGCAGGAGCTTAAAAATGCTGCTGCTGCTGATGTTGTAATACCCAGAAATTAATGTTGTCCCTTCCTCTACATATTTGCAAACCAATTTTACCAAATCCGTCTTTCCTCAACTCCTCTTCCAAAAAAACAGCAAACCCAGGATTTGTTGGAGTCGAATTACAACCACGGAGCAGTGAGTTTTTGTTCTCTCTCGGTTAACTTGAAAATGACATCATCAATACCGAGAAAATGAAAATGGGATTATGTTTACTTCTTGCTCCTACACAGGAAATCAAATGAATCTGGAAAAGAAGAAAGTTGGTAAAAATATGGTTGCTGGGTTTTTTTTATCTTCAGAGAAAGGACTTGGGTATTGGGCAGAAGAGACGATTAAGCACTCATGTACATATCTATAAATTATATTGTGTAATTTTTTTATATTACTGTCTGTCTCCCCAGCTAGACTGTAAGCTCATTGTGGGTGGAGAACATGTCCGCCAATGTTGTTGTACTGAACTCTCCCAAGAGCTTAGTACAGTGCTCTGCATATAGCAAGCGCTCAATAAATGCCACTGACGATGATGCTGATGATGATTAAGTTTTGGATACGATTTCCTCTAGTAGCAAGTTCTGCCTGCACCCTCCCAAGGAGACTCACTGCTTGGGGTTGTTAAGTTATAGGTCCCCCTTTTCCCATTCCACCAGTCCAAAACACTGAAAATTGCTCTCCCAACTCTTCACTGGTTTCATCTGCCAGTGAGACCCTGCAAGAGATTTCACAACTAATGGAAACTGCTGGGGTCTGGGGGGAAAGAAAGAAAAATGATAGGAGAGAAAGAGATGGAGAAAATGAATTGGAAATAAATGGGGTTTCAAAAATGAATGTACTCTACAGGCAAATAAACCTATTCTATTAGTTTTAGCCAGTTTACAACAGAAGCTCCAATTTCCCTTCAACCTCTTTGGCTGTTTCCAGGGAGAGCCTCTCTTGAGTCCGAGTCGGGGCTTTAAGCTGCAAAGAAGTCTTCCGCTATCATGTACTGTGTCCGGATACGAGGACCGTCCAAGACTTCTTCTCCATCCTCACACTGCACAAATGAAGGGCTTTTATATCACTTCTTGCCCCAGGATTACATCAGCTACGAGAAACCCCAATGAGGCAGGAAACGACAACCAAATATGCTCTCACCCACCCATTACAGAAGCAGTGTGGCTTCACCCACCCTGAATGGATCCAGCTCTGTGCCAACGTGACAGGCTTTGAGCTGGTCTGGGGCTCAACCACCAGGGTTTGCCTGTGCGAGGCTATAAAACTATACGGTATGACCACCAACTCTGTTCTATTTTACTTTTTCAAGCGCTTAGTACAGTGCTTTTACACAGGAAGCACTCAATAATATCATTGATTGCTAATTCCACAAGCAGTATCTCCTTCCCCGAAACACTCAATTCCAGGAAAACCGATGTCCCAATCCTCATCCTGATCTGTTGGTTTATTAGGCGAGGGAAATTGGATACTCTCCCTAGCTAAGTGAAGATGGAAGCTGGAGAGGGAAATCTCTTTCATACATCCACATCTTCCGATGGATATTGAGAAGCAGTGTGACCTACTGGAAAGAGCACTGGCCTGGGAATCAGAAGTCCTGGGTTCTAATCCGGCCCCATCACTTGCCTGCTGTGTGATCTACAGCAAATCACTTCAATTCTTAGTTACCTCATCTGTAAAATGGGGATTCCCTCCTACTTCGACTGTGAGCACCATGTGGGGCAGGGACTGTGTCCGACCTGATAATCTTATATCTACCCCAGTGCTTAGTACAGTGCCTGGCACATAAAAGTGCTTAACAAATACCACGTGTGTGTGTGGGTGTGGATGTGGATGTGTGTGTTTAACACCGCATAGACCAGTGCTTGGCACATAGTAAGTGCTTAACAAATACCATCATTATATATGCATATTAAAAGCCCGGCCTTAGGAGTCAGAGGTCATGGGTTCTAATCCCGGCTCCGCCACCTGTCAGCTGTGTGACTTTGGGGGAAGTCACTTCACTTCTTGGTGCCTCCGTTACCTCATCTGTAAAATGAGGATTATGACTGTGAGCCTCACGTGGGACAACCTGATTACCCTGTATCTCCCCCAGTGCTAAGAACAGTGCTCGGCACATAGTAAGCACTCAATAATTACTAACATCATTGTTATCATTATTATATATAATCTACTGTGTGTAATCTATATAGTCGATTTCGTGTTTGTGTGTGTGTGTATCCAGGCAGTGCTTGACACAGCAAATGCTTAAGAAATACATAGTAGATTATATGTTGTAGATTTATATATATATATATTTATATATATATAGATATATTTATATATATGAAAGGTACTTACTATGTGTGTGCATAGTAGATTATATATTGTAGATTTTATATATATATGTAATATACATATATATGAAAGTTACTTACTCTGTGTGCATGTGTGTTTCCAGGCAGTGATAGCACCAGGGTGCAGCACAACCCAGAATCAATTCTACAAGAATTACAGATAATTTGCTTGGTAAGGTGAATTTATTAGAGGTATTCAAATATCTAGGGTACCTAAAAACCCTCAATCAATCAAGAGGATTTATTGAGCCCTGGGCAGAACACTTTTCTATATGCTTAAAATAGAGATGTTGGACAAGACCTCTGTTCACAAGGAGTTTACAATCTAACAGGGGAGACTGACATAAATAATTTACAAGTAAGAGGAGCAAGGGAATTAGTAGAAAAAGCAAAACACGGACATCCATAGCTAAGAAATTGTGATCAACGACTGTGAATATAAAAAGTTTTGAAATAAATGAAGGTAGGGATAATCTGGTGACAAGAAAAAGTCATGTGGGAAAGTGGGATTTCAGAATGGTTTTGCAGAAGGGGAGAGCAATGGTCTAGTAGATTTGAAGGGAGGAGTATGGAGCCAGGGTTTGGAGGCAGAAAGAGTTAAGAACAGGACATAGTGAAAAGGTGAGTTTGGGAGGAACAGAGAATTCAAGCTGGGATGTAGTAGTAGAATGAGAAGGGAGAGGAAAGAGTGGGAAGGCTGACTGGAATTCCTTAAAGCCAAACATCACCAGATGAATGGACAATGAGGAGAAGATTTTGAGGTGCGGAGGCATGCTTTCAAAAGAACATTTCAGAAAGATGATCCGAGCAAGAGTGAAGTATGGAATAATAATAATAATAATGGTATTTGTTAAGTGCTTACTATGTGCAGAGCACTGTTCTAAGCACCGGGGTAGATACAGGATAATCAGATTGTCCCATGTGGGGCTCACATTTTTTAATCCCCATTTTTACAGATGAGGTAACTGAGGCACAGAGAAGTTAAGTAATTTGTCCAAGGTCACACAGCAGACAAGGGGTGGAGCTGGGATTAGAACCCACGACCTCTGACTCCCAAGTCCGTGCTCTTTCCACGAAGCCACGCTGAATAGCGAGGAAAGAGTGTGGAGAGGCTGGAAGATACCGTAATCAAGTCTAGATGTGGCAAGCACCTGGACTAACAGAGTGGCCACTTGGATGGCAGCCCACTCTGTGTGACTTTGGGCAAGTCATTTTGCTTCTCTGTGCCTCAGTTTCCTCCTCTATAAAACAGGGATGAGATACCTGTTCTCTCTTTCGCTTAGAGTGTGAGCCCCATGTGGGACAAGAATTCTGTCCGATGATCTTGTCACTATCTCAGTGCCTAGTATAGTGCTTGGCACAAAGTAAATGCTTAACAAATATCATTACATAATTATATCGCAAATTATTATTATTATTATGTTGCAGAGGGAGTGAGGGATCTGGGCAATATTGAGTGGGAAAAGACAACACGTTTTAATGAAATTCAATAGGAGAGTTGAAAGAGGCCATGGAATCAAAGGATAACGCAAAAGTTGTGGGCTTCAAAACCAGGAAGGACAGAGGTATTGGCAGATGCAATGCAAAATTGGGTAGAGGTGAGGCTCTGGGATGAGGAGAGGAGTTCGGTTCTTGAAATACTGATCTTGAGTTGCTGGTCATAGATCCGTATGGAGATATCCTGCAGGCGAGAGGAAACGGAAGAATGCAGGTGGGGACAGAAGCCAGGACTGTCGAAATCAATTTGGGATTCACCCGCGCAGAGGCAAGAGCTGAAGTCATAAGGGCAGATGAACTCTCTAAGGGAGTGGGCATAAAGTCAGAAAAGGCGGTGATCCGGAACAGAGCCCTAGGAACACCTGCAGCTAGGAGAAAGGAGCAAGGGTAAGCTCCTCTCAGGCGAAGAGAAAGGGTGGAGAGGAGGAGGAAAAAGGTGGGGAAACAAAGTGCTCAGAATGCTTTCTGTTCATTTCTCATGACACCCAGGATAAGACTGGTAAAAATAATGCTGATATTCCACTCTCCACTCTGTGATTTATTACCTGAGAAATAATCAGTCATTCCGAGTTAGATATTTCAGAAGTTAGATAGGACAATTCGGTGGAAGAATGAAAACCATTCTAGAGGAGAAATACACAGCTGCCTTGGCTTCTCTTCAATCGATCACTCTATGGTATTTATCGAACACTTCCTGCGAGCAGAGCGCTGTACTAAGCACTTGGTAGAGTACGATAGGACAGAATTGTAGACACATTCCCTGCCCACCAGGACCTCAGTCTCGAGGGGGAGTCAGACATTAAATTACATGTCGTGTGGGGCTGAGGGTGAATAGCCAATGCTTAAAAGGTACAGATCTTTGCAGAGCCAAAATGATCTCTCTCTACTACCTCAGGAATTTCCCTTCCTCTTCTTCAAGTCTACCAGTGGCCAGGAGAAGAGAAGGGAGATGCCAAAAGCTGCAGCAGCAAGATGGCACGGTTATGCTCCGGTTGGGCTACCAACCATGGCAGTCACCAAATCATGGGCAAGAAACAAGTCCACCGACTCTGTCAGGATGTCCTCTCCCAAGCGCTTAGTACGGCGCTCTGCCTAGAGGAAGCGCTCGATAAGCACTGATGAGGATGGCCTCAAGCACTCGGTATGGTGCTCTGCACACTTGAAGACTCGAAAAATATGACAGTGATCCATCTGCCACAGCTTTGCTTCTGCCCCCCTCAAATAGAAATCTTTTAAACTCAGAGCCTCCAGATGGGTCCCATTTGCCACACTCGTTTAACTCAAGAAATCTGCAGACCCCCCGTCAAATCCACCCGGAATCTTCCAGAAAGTTAGCACTGTGAAACGCTCTGAGTGGGATTCGATTCCGGCCGCGTTTGTTTCCGAGCGGATCCTTGTCTTACTGATAACAACACGTGGTTCTGATGTCACCGGGGCCAAAGAGAGTTTTCTTTATCGTCTTTTTGTCTGGAAGCGTTTCAATCCTTTCACAAGTCTCCATGCCGAAATCCCCCCCACCAAAAATATCTGGACACAGTGTACAAGGGACGTCCTGTTCTAGAGAAGCCGCAGTCTGCGAAGAGAGGCCGCCCATGGCTGACAGGGAAGCACGTGAATCACTGTTGAGGTCCAAGTCTCCGTCCCTTCCCAATTGTTTCCTCAAGTTCACACAGAGGAGGAGACCAGGGAATGATTAAAAATTTATGTTTCCCTGAGTCTTAATCATCCTCTTTGTCTAATATGATGGAGAACTGGGAATAATAATGTGTCCCTGCTGAAACACAAAACAAATGCATAGCAACGGTTGTTATGAATCTAATGGCTTCAAATAGTAGAAACGGTGGTAAAATTAACAACATTAGGAGGGTCGGCTTGGTGGGTTTGAAAGCTCAGATGATACACAGCACCCTGGCACGTCTGGGGTTCCGCGGGATTTTGGTAGATCTGATTGAGCCTTGCAGAACACCAGCGATTAGCCATGATGCTTCTGCTCGGTTTCGCCCTCCGTAAGGTATTTTCCAAAAAGGCTTCCTGGAATGGATCCTACCATCCGGTATGCTGAACAAGAAATTCACCATTTGAATATTGCGGATAATAAATTAGCAAAATTTTGCCTGGCTTAGTGGATAGAGCACGGGGCTGGGAGTCAGAAGGACCTGGGTTCTAATTCAGCTCTGCCACATCTGCTGTGTGACCTTGGGCAAATCACTTCACTTCTCTGAGCCTCATCTGGAAAACGGGGATTAAGACTGTGAGCCCCATGTGGGACAGGGACTGTGTCCAACCCGCTTAACTTGTATCAAACCCAGTGCTTAGAACAATGCTCACCACATAATAAGCTCTTAATAAGTACCATAATTATTATTATTGTTCATAAATGGGTAGCGGAAAAGTTGCTTAAGGTTAAACAAAGAGCCCCATACTTCATTAGAGATGGCAGGCACTGAGGCACCATCTTAGAGGTTTTCTGAAATCATGGCATTTGTTAAGCGATTGCTGTGTGCTAGACACTGTGTTAAGTGCTGGGCTAGACACAAGATAATCAGGTTGGACACAGTCCATGTTTCACATGGGGCTCACAGTGTTAATCCCCATTTTAAGATGAGGAAACTAAATCCCAGAGAAGTTAAATTCATTCATTCATTCAACCAGATTTATTGAGCGATTGAGTAGTACAGTAGTTAGAGCACTGTACTAAGCGCTTGGGAGAGTACAATACAACAACAAATGACTTGCTCAAGGTGACACAGCAGACAAGTGGCGGAGGCAGGATTAGAACCCAAATCCTCTGACCCCCAGGCCCGTGCTCTATCCACTAGGCCACGCTACTTCTAGTCTTCTGGAAGAGGTCACTGAAACCGCTCCTTCTTTCATGAATTTGAAAGGAGAGAAATTGGAGAAGAAAGTGGGAGAGGGAGAATGGTCCAGGAAGCAGACATTATCAGAGAGGAGAGGAAAGGATGAGAAGCAAAAAAATTAAAATGTTCATGATAAAAGGAGATAGCCTGCTTGCCTAAAGGCCCACTCTAGACTGTAAGTTCATTGTGGGTAGGGAATGTGCCTACCTACTCTGATATAAGGCTCCATTGTACTCTCCCAAGTGCTCTGCAACAGTAAGCGCTCAATAAATTTGATTGATTGATTGTGGTAGACCTCATCTGACAGCTCACCGGTCTTCAACAATGCTCTCAACCTATTTCATTATATAAAAACTCTCTAGACTTGTGTGACTGTGGGCAAGTCACTTCACTTCTCGGTGCCTCAGTTACCTCATCTGTAAAATGGGCATGAAGACTGTGAGTCCCACATGGCACACCCTGATGACCCTGTATCTACCCCAGCACTTAGAACCGTGCTCTGCACCTAGTAAGCGTTTAACAAATACCAACATTATTATTATTAGACTGTAACCTCATTATAGGCAAGGTAATGTGTCTACCACCTCTGCTATAGTGCACTCTCCCAAGTGCTTAGTACAGTGCTTTGCAGGCAATAAATACTATTGATTAACTCTCCTTTATTCCTCATCACCCTTCTCTCCTCTCCCTTCTCCAAAATGGGCCCCAACTGTCTCTCTCTGGGGCAATGTAGTGAGTCTTACAAGCTGGAGGGAGAGAATGTAGAGGGAAGACCCTGGGGAGTAGAGAATGGTTCACTCTGTTCATAAAGTTTGCTGTTCTCACCACCAGGCAGCTGTTCAGAGTTCAGCAACTCCAGACACTGTGATTCCCTCTGAAATCCCCCATA
Organism: Ornithorhynchus anatinus; assembly: GCF_004115215.2. Lineage (NCBI taxonomy): Eukaryota > Metazoa > Chordata > Mammalia > Monotremata > Ornithorhynchidae > Ornithorhynchus > Ornithorhynchus anatinus. Next base: position 134,139,317 of record NC_041728.1, read on the forward strand.
ATTGCACTGGGGTGGGCGGGTGTGTCTTAGCTATTAGTTTGAGAATCCCAGCACTTCTGAAAAACCCTTCGAAGATGCAATACACAATAAATATTTCAAGGAGTAAATTCTGTTGATGCTCTTGCAAAGATTCTGATTCCCCTCTAGACTGTAAGCTCGTTGTGGATGGGGAATGGGCCTGTTATATTGTTATATGGTACTCTCCCAAGAGCTTAGTACAGTGCTCTGCACACAGTAAGTGCTCAATAAATACAATTGATCGATTAATTGATTCCTGGGATTCCCTAGCTACCAACCTATCAGAAACTTAGTTCTGGCAGGAAATAAAAACATTAAGAATTGCTTCTTTTTTCATTCATGCATGGTGTAGTGAAGAGAGCACAGGTTTGGGACTCAGAAGGTCATGGGTTCTAATCCTGCACAGTGCAGTGTCTGGCACATAGTAAGCGCTTAACAAGTACCAAATTATTATTATTATTTTTCCCCTTAAAGATGCCACTTTCACAAATTTCAATGAGGTGTGATGAGTCGACTGCAATGGGGACAAAAGGCAGAACCTAATAATAATAACAATAATGATAATGGTACTTGTTAAGCACTTACTATGTGCAAAGCACTGTCCTAAGCACTAGGGTAGATATAAGTTAATCAGGTTAAACACAGTCTGTATTCCACGTGGGCTCACAGTCCTAAGCAAGGAAAGATGACGTTAAAAATTAACAGGGTAAAGAGGTTGTCTTTTTTCATGGTAGATAGTTCAGCCAACTTGAGAAAATTTATCTACACCCTGGTTTCATTCAAGATTTAAATTCTCATGACTTCTCATCTTTCTTTCTTTCCTTATTTCACAATGAGTCAGTTGCGGTTCTAGCTTGTAGCTCCTGCCAGGGTTTTAAGGATGTGACAGCCTCGCTTTCATCTCCTATAGAGTCTTCCAAAGTGCTGTGAATTCACCGACTGATTTAAGAATAATAATAATAATAATGTTGGTATTTGTTAGCGCTTACTATGTGCAGAGCACTGTTCTAAGCGCTGGGGTAGATAAAGGGTAATCAGGTTGTCCCACGTGAGGCTTACAGTTAATCCCCATTTTACAGATGAGGTAACTGAGACACCGAGAAGTTAAGTGACTTGCTCACAGTCACACAGCTGACAAGTGGCAGAGCCAGGATTCGAACCCATGATCTCTGACTCCAAAGCCCGGGCTCTTTCCACTAAGCCATGCTGCTTCTCTAATAATAATAATTGGGTAATTTAAGCGCTTACTGCATGCCACACACTGTACTAAGTGCTGGGATGGATTCAAGCAAATCAGGTTGGACACAGTCCCTTTCCCACTTGGGGCTCACAGTCTCAATCCCTATTTTACAGACAAGGAAAGTGAGGCACAGAGAAGTTAAGTGACTTGCCCAAGATCACACAGCAGACAAATGGTGGAGTTGGGATTAGAACTCACAACCTTCTGACTCACAGGCCCATGCTCTATCAACGTAGCCATGTTGCTTCTTAAACGACCTCTTGAATTGTTCAAATAAGTGGATTTAATCTTTCCAAGGCTTCTGCTCAACAAGAGTCATTCCACTCTTTTTTCGATCAATCAGTTAAATGGTATTTATTGCGCACTTACTCTGAGCAGAACACTGTTCTAAACCCTTGGGAGAGTACAACAATATAATAATAATGCTGGTATTTGTTAAGCGCTTACTATGTGCAGAGCACTGTTCTAAATGCTGAAGTAGATACAGGGTAATCAAGTTGTCCCACATGAGGCTCACATTTAATTCCCATTTTACAGATGAGAGAACTTAGGCCCAGAGAAGTTAAGTGACTTGCCCACAGTCACACAGCTGACAACAGACACATTCTCTGCCCACAATGAGCTTATGATCTGGGGGGGTAGACATATATTAATATAAATAATAATCCTCTTGAATATTGCATGCTAACCTGTCGCCTACTGCAGTTGCTTCTTAGCAAATCTTATAGCACATTGTTTGATAAGCTCAGTTCTGTATTCACATGTGCTTCCCCTGCATCCTTTGGTAAGAGCATCCTTAATGTGTCTGTTCTAGCATTATACTGGACTCTCCCCCGCACTTAATACAATCCTCTGCACACAGTAAGTGCTCAATAAATACGACTGACTGGCTGACCACTTCTCTGTGCCTCAGTTACTTCATCTGTAAAATGGGGATTAAGACTGTGAGCCCCATGTGGGACAGGGACTCTGTCTTACCTGATTAGCACTTGTCTATGTGACCTTGGGCAAGTCACTTCACTTCTCTGTGCTTCAGTTACCTCATCTGTAAAATGGGGATTGAGACTGTGAGCCCCATGTGGGACACCCTGATTACCTTGTATTTACCCCAGAGCTTAGAAAAGTGCTTGGCACATAGTAAGCACTTAAATATCATAATTATTATTTATTACTATGATTACTGCAGAATGAGGTGAGCAAAGACCCCGGAGTTTACTGTTCAAAGGTTATGCTCTCGATGTGTCTACCAAAGTAGTGTGGCCTAGTGGATAGAGCACAGGCCTGGGAGTCCAAAGGACCTGGGTTCTGATCCCAGCCACGTGCCCATTATGTGTCCTTGGGCAAGTCATTTGACTTCCCTGTGACTCAGTAACCTCAGCTGATAAATGGAGATTTAGACTGTGAGCCCCATGTGGGACAGGGACTGTGTCCAACCTGATTAGCTTGACTCTACCTCACACTTAGAACAGTGCTTGGCACATAGTAAGCACTTAAAAAAATACCATTATTATTATTATTATTATCATTAATTATTTATGTTAATGTAGTAAGCAATTAAAATACCATTATTATTATTATTATTTATATTAATGTCTGTCTCCCACGCTAGACTGTAAACTTGTTTCGGCCAGGGAGTGTGTCCATTGCATTGCTATACTGTACTCTCCCATGTGTCCACTAATTCTGGTGTATTGGGAAGCGAGGCTGGGCTTCGGAGTCATAGGTCATGAGTTCGACTCCCGGATCTGCCACTTGTCAGCTGTGTGACTGTGGGCAAGTCACTTCACTGTGCCTCAGTTACCTCATCTGTAAAATGGGGATTAACTGTGAGCCTCATGTGGGACAACCTGATTACCCTGTATCTACCCCAGTGCTTAGAACAGTGGTCTGCACATAGTAAATGCTAACATTATTATTGTACTCTTCCAAGCGCTTAGCACATGGTACTCTGCACATGGTAAGCACTTAATAAATATCACTGATTGGTTGATTTCTGAGAGAGGGAGATCTGGGTTTCCCCCTCCCTCACAACCTTTTAAATTCTGCCCTGGAATTTATTTTCCTCCAGACTGCACTATCAATCAGTAGTGTTCATTGAGCACGTACTAGGGGACCGTGGCATATTTGGAAGAGAGGTGAAAGGGGTTCCTAACTGGAAAACTCCGGGAAATTTCTTCACTCACTGACCACTTTATAAATTCCCTTTGATGAGAAATCATGACTCACAGTTGTTGTTGTTCTTTGACACAAAGAAGAGAAAAGATTCCCTATGATTCAACAGATTTATTGATTGGGGAATATATGCATGATTAACATAGCAATCCTACTTTGCACACAGTAAATGCTCAATAAATATGATTGAGTGAATGAATATGAATCAGAAGTTGTGACCCAAACTGCTGAAGGAATGGGTGGTAGCAGCATTTTTTTGGTGAAGAATAAAATTGGGCTCCTAGAATTTATCTGACAGTGTATTATATGATCAAAATCTCACACTGAAGTGGCGTGGCTTAGTGGAAAGACCTATAGCTTGGGAGTCAGAAGTCGTGGGTTCTAATCCCGACTCCGGCACTTGTCAGCTGTGGGACTCTGGGCAAGTCACTTAACTTCTCTGTGCTTCAGTTACCGCAGCTGTAAAATGGGGATGAAGAATGGGAGCCCCCCGTGGGGCAACCTGATTACCTTAACTCCCCCAGCGCTTAGAACAGTGCTTGGAACATAGTAAGTGCTCAACAAATACTGTCATTATTATGATTATTATTATCCCACCCTGACTGCTGCATAGCCTCTTCCCTGACCTCCCTGTCTTCTGCCTCTCCCCTCGCCAGTCTGGTACTTCAATCTGGTACCTGGGCCATTTTTCTAGAACATTCAGTCCGCAGCTCCACACTCCTCAAGCACCTCCGGTGGCCGTCCACCCACCTCCATGGCAAACAGAAACACTTGACTGTCTGCTTTAAAGGCAACTCCGTCAGCTCGCCCCCTCCTACCTAACCTGGCTCCTCTCTTCCTACAACCAGCCCTCATGCTTCGCTTTTCTAAAACCAACCTACTCACTGTACCTCAATCTCATCGTCCTCACCACTAACCCTTTGCCTGTGTCCTCCCTCTGGCCTGGAACTCCCTCCCCCTACATATCTGACAGACCCCCACTCTCCCATTTATTCAATCGTATTGATTGTCGTATTTATTGGGCACTTACTGTGTGCAGAGCACTGTACTTATCCTTCAGAACCCTACTAAAATCACATCTCCTCCAAAGAGGTCTTTCCTGACTAAGCCTCATTTCCCATTTTGCCTTTCTTTCCACATCACCTGTGCAGTTGGATTCTTGGTCCCTCTAAGCAATCGATATTCACCCGACTCCAGCTCCATGGCCCTATATCCATATCTTTATACTCTCCCATTTCCTCTATCTGTAATTTATTTTAATGTTTGTCTGCACCTCTAGGCTGCAAGTTCCTCGTGGGCTGTACAATTCTATTGTACTACAGTAGTAATAATTTAAAAAAATGGCATTTGTTGAGGGCTTTCTATGTGTCAAACATTGTCAAACACTGTTCTAAGCACTGGGGTAGATAGCAGCATGGTGTAGTGGACAGAGTACAGGCCTGGGTTTCAGAAGGTCAATGGGCTCAAATTCTGTCTCTGATACTTGTCAGCTTTGTGACCTTGGGCAAATCACTTCACTTCTCTGGGCCTCAGTTACCTCATCTGTAAAATGGGGATCGAGACTGTGAGCCCCACATGGGACAGGGATTGTGTCCAACCCAATTTGCATGTATCCAGCCCAGCACTTAGTACAGTGCCCAGGACATAGTCAGCATTTAACAAATACCATAATTACTATTATTTTATGCAAGTTAATTGAGTTGGACACAATCCCACATGGAGCTCCCATTATTATTGGAATGCATCCCATCCGATTGGGTTATACCCACCCCAGCACTTAGCACAGTGCCTGGCACATAGTAACAGCTTAACAAATATCACAATTATTATTATTGATGTGATTCCCTGTCCCTAAATAATGGGTTTACACTTGGCACAAGCTGACACTGAAGAAAAAAACAAACAAAAACTAAATGGGGCATGGAGCACTTGAATGCTTTAGAAACACCTTGATCAAATTGCTTAAAAAAAATGGTTATTTTTAAGCACTTACTATATGCCAGGCACTGTACAAAGCACTGGGGCAGATACAAGCAAATCAGGCTGGACACAGTCCACGACCCAGATGGGGCTCATGGTCTCAATCTCCATTTTACAGATGAGGGAACTGAGGAACTGAGAAGTGAAGTGTCTTGCCCAAGGTCACACAGCAGACAAATGACAGATCCAGGATTAGAACCCAAGTCCTCTGACCTCCAGGCCCATGCTCTTTCCTCTAGACCATGCTGCTTCATTAAAAGCATAACTGCTTTTATTCAGGAACAGGGTTTCACAGTTGTCTGAGTTTTTACCTCTTAAATTCTAAACCAAGTTCAAAGCATTTCTCAAAAGGAGGCAATCTCATAACTCCAAAACTGACTTAACCTTTCTTATGGCTATTACTAACACTAAAAATTCAATTAAGAGTTGTCTCCCTCTTTCTCAAAGCAACTTGAGAGTCAATAGCAAAGACAAACGAGTGTACCTATATTCAATTTTTCCCTGAAAAGGAGTAGCTCCCAAATCTCTCCTCCCAGCAAAGGGGGAAGGATAGAGCTCTAATTCTTAAGAACATGAATTCGGGACACTCAATTTCTAGGGCCACCAGCTAGGAAACCTGAGCTCCACTTGTGGAGCTCAGCACACCTCGAACACATCTACAATTAGAATTCTGTTGTATTCTCATTCATTCATTCATTCAATCATTTTTATTGAGCACTTATTGGGTGTGAAGCACTGAACTAAGCACTTGGGAGAGAATACAACACTAAAGAGATATGTTCCCTGCACTCTCCCAAGTTCTCTGCACATAGAGCTCAATAAGTTCCATTGATCGATTCTTCTTTCTTTTGACAAGACTTGTTAAGCACTTACTACAAGGCAGGCACTCACGGTCTAAATAGGTGGGAGACCAGGTATTTGACTCCTATTTTACAGTTGAGGAAACTGAGGCTCAGAGAAGCGAAGTGACTTGACCAAGGTCACAGAGCAGGAAAGGCGTAGAACCGGGATTAGAAGCCAGGCCCTTCTGACTCCCATGCCCAGGCTCTTTCCACTAGGTCGTGCTTGATTGATAGACATCCAACTTGAGAAGCACTGCCATATAGCTGAGATTATGTGGAAATTCGCTGATGGCTTTGGGAATTATTATTATGATGATGATATTTGTTAAGTGCTTACTATGCACCAGGCACTGTACTAAACACTTGTCCCTGCCCTGCTGTTGTCTTGTTAAATGTCCTGGGCCCTACATGGCCTCAATCTCCAGCGACAAATTGAGGGTGGAAACTTTCTCCTTTGAAAGTGTTAACATTTTTAAGTCCTTTTTTGTCCTTTGAGTAAGAGGTTTTATTTAAGTGTGATTCATTTTTTTTTCAGTATACATACTACTTTAAATAGCCATCGTATGGGACATTAGTCTATCATAAAAAACTGATGAATAAAATCCGTGTGGAGTGCCGAACTCAATGACGGAGAAAGGGCTTGGGTTAAAATGAGAAAACCCCACTTTTTTCTTTTTTTTTACAAGCATGGGACTTGAAACAAAATGAGACTTCGAGCTTAAATTTAGAAAGTTGCTACAGAAACTTAGGCAGTCAGAGAATGGAAAACACTGACCTCAGCAAAGAACTCGGATCATTTTTAGATTCCAAGACTATTTTCAGCCATTGAAAAAGGATTTCCCTTTGGTTGTTAGCCGGATGCATAAACCGGTACTCACATTTGCCCCAAAAGGAAAAACGCGAATACATCTTGAACTTCCTCCATTCCCCACCCCTGTCTTTTCCTAGATCATCTTTTTCATTTGCATTTGATGCCCAATCCAGCTTTGCTTCCATCCTGCCAAAACAATGAAGGCCAGAGCCCCACTGCCCCCCCAAAAAGGAGGGGTGGGCTTAATTTACTATGGTGGGCGTAGGTGGAAGCCCATTTGGCTCTCAGGGTCTTAATAATAATCATAATCATCATCATCATAATAGTGGTATTTGTTAAGTGCTTACTATGTAACAGGCACTGTACTAAGTACTGGGGTGAATACAAGCAAATCAGATTGGACCCAGTCCCTGTCCCGAATGGGGTTCACAGTCTTAACCCCCATTTTATAGATGAGGGAACTGAGGCCCAGAGAAGTGAAGTAACTTGTCCAAGGTCACAAGGCAGATAAGCGGCGGAACCAGAATTAGAACCCAGGTCCTTCTGACTCCCAGGCCCACACTCCATCCACTAAGTACCATGGTCTTGATAAAGGAGGGAGCTCTAGCGTCCCCAGACACATTTTCTCCTGCTAGAATGGTTCAGGACCTTTGTCAATGGGGAGTCAGTCAGCCAATCCTATTTACTGAAAATTATGGTCACAACAATGCCAAGATCCGCCCTTTCCTCTCTATCCAAACTATCTTCCTGGTACAATCTCTCATCCTATCCCAACTGGATTACTGCATCAGCCTCCTTTTTGATCTCTCAACCTCCTGCCTCCCCTGCTTCAGTCTATACTTCACTCCACTGCCCGGATTATCTTTCTGCAGAAATGCTCTGGGCATGTCACTCTCCTCCTCCAAAACCTCCAGTGGTTGCCCATCAACCTTCGCATAAAGCAAAAACTCCCCACTCTTGCCTTCAAAGGTCTCCAACCCCTTGCCTCCTCCTACCTCACACCTCCCTTCTCTCCTTCTCCAGTCCAGCCGGCACAGTCGGCTCCTCTGCCACCATTCACCTCCTCACTGGGCCTCGTTTTCACCTGTGCCGCCATTGACCCCGGCCCATATCCTACCTCTACCCTGGAATGCCCTCTCTCCTCACATCCACCAAACTAACTTTCTTCCCCTCTTCAAAGCCCTACTGAGAGCTCACCTCCTCCAGGAGGCCTTCCCAGACTGAGCCCTCCCTTTCCCTCTGCTCATTCATTCATTCATTCAATAGTATTTATTGAGCGCTTAATATGTGCAGAGCACTGGACTAAGTGCTTGGAATGTACAATTCAGCAACAGATAGAGACAATCGCTGCCCAATGACTAGCTCATAATCTAAACGGGTGAGACAGATGGCAAAGCACAACAGAACAAAACAAAAACAAGACACCATCATCAAGATAAATAGAATCAAGGGGATGTACAGCTCATTAAGAAAAAAAAATAGGGTAATAAATAATATATACAAATGAGCACAGTGCTGAGGGGAGGGGAAGGGGGAGGAGCAAAGGGCGGGGGGGAGGGGACGGAGAGGAGAGGGAAAGGGGGGGCTCAGCCTGGGAAGGCCTCTTGGAGGAGGTGAGCTCTCCTACCCCCCCCCCATTCCCCCTACTCCCTCCCTCTGCTCTACCCCCTTCCCCTCCCCACAGCACTTGTATATATTTGTACATATTTATTGTGCTGTTTATTTTATTAATGATATGCATTTATCTATGGTTCTATTTATTTTGATGGTAGTAATGCCTGTCTACTCATTTTGTTTTGCTGTCTGTCTCCCCCTTTTAGACTGTGAGCCTGTTGTTGGATTGTCTCTATCTGTTGTCGAATTTTACTTTCCAAGTGCTTAGTATAGTGCTCTGCACGCGGTAAGCGCTCAATAAATACGATTGAATGAATGAATGAACTTACTGTGTGTGGAACATTCATTCATTCGTATTCACTGAGCACTTACCGCGTGCAGAGCACTGTACTAAGCACTTGGGAAGGTACAATACAAAAATGAACAGTGACATTACCTGCCTATAACGACTTTACAGTCTAGAGGTAGAGACAGACATCAATACTAATAAATTAAATGACAGCTAGGTACACAAGTGCTGTGGGGCTTAGTGGGTGGAAGAGCAAAGGGAGCAAGTCAGGGGGATGGAGAAGGAAGTGGGAGATGAGGAAGAGTGGGGCTTAGTCTGGGAAGGCTTCTTGGAGGAGATGAGCCTTCCATAAGGCTTTGAAGTGGGGAAGAGTCATTGTCTGGCAGATGTGAGGAGGGAGGGCGTTCCAGGCCAGAGGCAGGATGTGGGTGAGGGGTCAGTGATGAGATAGGACAGACTATGGCACAGTGAGAAGGTTAGCAATAGATGAGCAAAATGTGCGGGCTGGGATGTAGAAGAAGAGAAGGGAAGTGAGGTAGAATCGGGCAAGTTGATGGAAAGCTTTAAAACCAATGGTGAGGAGTTTTTCTTGATATGTACATGGATGGGCAAGTACTGGAGTCTTCTGAGAAAGGGGGTGACGTGTCCTTAAAGTTTCTGTGGAAAAATGATCTGGGCAACAGAGTGAAGGTAGACTGGAGTGGAGAGAGACAGGAGGCTGGGAGGTCAGCAAGGAGGCTGATGCAGTAATCCTGGAGAGATAGGATGAGTGATTGGATTAAGGTGGTAACAGTTGGGATGGAGAAGAAAGGGCAGGTTTTAGCGATATTGTGAAGGTGGGACTGACAAGATTTGGTGTGCTTGAGACAGTAAGACACATTCCCTGTTCGCAAAGAGGGAGTCTGCTGAGGGTTGTAAACAAAGACTGTGGCTGTGGCTTCTCCCTCCAAGAACTGTGCAGAACAACTGGGTTTTACATTATTATCTTGGATTGTTGATTTTGCAATTTATTGTTCTGCTTTCCACTGCTATTGTTCTATTTGTCTGTTTACCCCCATTTAGATTTTGAGCCTGGTGGCACCCGTTTTAGTATTTACTCCAGCTTTCCACATAGTAAACTTAATAAATGCTGTTTACTGTTCTATTGTACTCTCCCAAGCGCTTAGTACAGTGCTCTGCGCAAGGTAAGCGCTCAATAAATACGATGAAATGAATGAATGAAAGGGTTCTATGTTATGATTCAAGCCGCTCCTCCAATAAACCTTATCCAGCCAATTCCCATCAACATCAAATCAAATCGATGGCCTGTGGTAGCCCTTATGCATTTATTCATCTCCGTCCTCAGCTCCTGGGTACTTGTGAATTTTGAATATACATCTGTATGTTCCATTCGTACATACATTCCATTATTCTCATTCTGCCTCTTCTACAAATACTGATGTTTGTCTCTCCCATTAGAGTGGTCAGCACCTTGTGGATAAAGGACCACTCTTCTGCATCCTTTGTAAGACCAGGGCTAGTGTTTATTAAGTACAGTAGTTATTGAATACCGCACTGTACTAAGCATTGGGAAACAGTATACAAGTTGTACTTTCCCAAGCGTTTAGCTCAACGCATTGCACTCAAGAGGAGGGGAATTAAGGGGCCAATACATACAGACATGCGTACAATGGGGTCAATACATACATACAAGGGAATGTACCAAGGTCAATACAAGGGGTCAATACATCCTTATCATTTCTACAGCTATTACGCTACTTCCCTAAACGACATCTGTGCGATATGGGAAGCACCGTGGTCTAGTGAAACAAGCTCAGGTCTGGGAGTCAGAAGGACCTGGATTCTAATCCCAGCTTGTCTGCTTTGTAACCTTCGGCAAGTCACTTCACTTCTCTGGGCCTCAGTTATCTTATTGCTAAAAGGAGATTAAGACTGTGTGCCCATGTGGGCCAGGGACTGTGTCCAATCTGATGACTTTTTACCTGCTCCAGCACTGAGAACAGTGTTTGACACATAGTGAACACTTAACAAATACTATTATTATTATTAATAATACCAAGTGCCCAGTACAGTGCTCTGCATACAGAAAGAACTCAATAAAAGCCACTGATTAATTGATTGACTGATTGGGTTAAGTGCCTTCTTTCCCACCAAAGTAGCTTTTGACCAGCTTGTCCTCAACCTTCCCACTTTGGTCCAGAACTGCTGGGTTTCCTTTGTCCAACAATGATGACAACGGAAGCAAAAAAGCTTTTGCCCATGTAATGAGTTTAGCTTCTACTGCTCCCTCTAAAAAATTTAAAGCTTTTCTTAAAGAGCTACCTATCAAATGAAAACTGGGCACGAAACCACAGATTTATTTTCTTGCTCAAGACCAAACAACAACAAAAATAAAACCATGTCAAATGGAACCCAAACACTTTGGGTAACCCATATGACCAGTGATGAAAATGGAATTTAACTCAGAGCCAAGGGTGTGCTTTAGCATTGGGACAGGGAAGCTAAAAAGAGAAACTGTTTCTGTTTGGAGCAGCCCAGCCAAGCATTTGAACTTCCGGGCTGCAGGCTCACTCCTTACTGACCTCAGGGCAGAGGATGAACTTCAGAGAGGTGGGAGCAGTGATTTCTCTTTTCACCTACTCTGATTTCTGCTGCTAAGCCTTTTTTGCCGGCCACCTAAAAGTTCTTGTTTTGTCCAGAATCTTAGCAGGAAGCAACGGCAGTTTTGAAAGAGAGAGAAGGACAGAGGGATCAAGGATAATGCCAAGGTTGCAGGATTGAAAAAAGGAGGATGGTGGTGTTCTTGAACAATTTTTCCTTGTACACGGAATAACTGTTATAATACAGGCATTCAGATGATCCAATCTGCAGTGGTCTTTAAGGGAATTTTTTTTTGGGAGGGGGACGTATTTGTTAAACATTTACTATATGCCAGGCAGCGTACTAAGAGCTGGGGTAGATACAAGATAATCAGGTTGGACACAGTCTCTCTCCCACATGGGGCTCACAGTCTCAATCCTCATTTTACAGATGAGGTCGCTGAGGCACATGGAAGTGAAGTGACTTGCCCAAGGTCACACAGCAGACAAGTGGTAGAGCCAGGATCGCAGATGAAGAAACTGAGGTAAGAAGAAGTGAAGTGATTTGCCCAAGGTCACACAGCAGGCAGCTGGAAGTCTCAGTACCAGAATCGTTCATTCAATCATATTTACTAAGCGCTTTCTTTGTGGAAAGCATGCTAATAATAATAATAATAATAATGACATTTGTTAAGCGCTTACTGTGCTCCAGACACTGTTCTAAGCACTAGGGGGGAAACAAGCAAATTGGGTTGGACACAGTCCCTGTCCCACATGGGGCTCACAGTCTTGATCCCCGTTGTAAAGATGAGGTCACTGAGGCCCAGAGAAGTGAAGTGACTTGCCCAACATCACACAGCAGACCAGTGGCAGAGCCAGAATTAGAACCCATGACCTTCTGACTCCTAGTCCCGGGCTCTATCCATTAAGTCATGCTGTTTTGGGAGAGTACAATGTAACAAGAAACAGACACATTCCCTGCCCACAACGAGCTTCAGTCCAAGTCCACTGCCTCTCAGGCCTTGGGGTCTTCCTGCAAGGCTTTGCTGCTTTAGTAAATTGGTCAACTCTAATTGTCTTGTGTTCTCCTTGCCCTCCTCGGGCAGAGGGGTGGGTCCCAGAAGGTCTCTACCACAGACCCCCATGGCTAGAGCCCCTCCTGACAAGGCCGGCATAGTGGCTCCCCTGCCCATTACCGCTCCTTACTGTGTGCAGAGCGCTGAACTAAGCACTGGGGAAAATACACTACAACAATATACTCGACATTTCCTGCCCACAACGAGCTTTCAGTCTAGAGGGGAAGACAGACACTAAAATAATAAATTGCAGATATAATAAATAATTTACAGATATAATAAATTGCTTACAGATATGTTAAGCATTACAATGTACTAAGTAAGCTCCTGGGGGCACCGCCTGGGTTGAGCTCCGTGGAGCGGGGAGGGATTTCAGGCCGCACTGTCACCCCCATGGTCTGAAGTGAGAATGGGGGCGGTCTGACCTGCTGATGCCACCCCTCGCCCCCCCTCCTGTATCCTTTTGTACAGTGCCTCAGCGCTGAGTTCAGTGCCTGGCACATAGTAAGCACTTCACAAATACCATTACCATCATCTTGTCAGCGGCACCCGCTGAGAACCTGAGCCACCATAGCCTCAGGGCATCTTCGCGGGCTTCGGCAGGTATCTCCATGCCCACGCTCACACCTCCCACCCGCTACCAGTCTCAGGGCCCGGCTCCCCTGGCCCAGGACAGTCACCCCCTTTCCCCACCCACCCCTCAATGCTGAGGTGTCACTGCGAGTCCCCAGACTCTGTCCCCGAGTGCAGCCCAATCCCCACTATATCACAGCTTGGGTTTTATCCTAGAGTCCCGCGTTCCCCGACACCTTGGTATTTTGGGGGTGCCCCCTGCCTACCCCTCTCTTCCCCCTGCCATGTGGCTTCAAAATGGTGGGCCACAAGGTGGAGATCATCTGACCGTTGGAGGAAGGACTAAGAGCGATGAGCGGGAACCACTGGAGACCAAGGGATGCCACTTCCTGCTTGACTGCCAATAAGAAGCCACCGAACCTGACTGACTGCCTTGCAGCACGGGGGACTAATAAGATTAACCCCCATGGAAGCATATTTGGGAGGGCCAAAGGGACTGTGGCAGCTGGGGCAGCATTATGGAAATGACAGGATGTGTTAAAACCCATCCCATGGAAGCAGTCGTCGCTCAATACCTGGAATGGTGGTGGTCATATTCTTTCATTCATTCATTCAATCGTATTTATTGAGCACTTACTATGTGCAGAGCACTGGACTAAGCGCTTGGAATGTACAATTCGGCAACAGATAGAGACAATCCCTGCCCAATGATAGGCTCACAGTCTAATCGGGCATATGCTAAGCCCTCCTGGGAAGGAGTAGGATTAATAATAATAATGATAACTGTATTTAGTAAGCACTTACTATGTGCCAGGCACTGTACTAATTCCTGGGGTGGATACAGCATGGCCTAGTTGATAATAATAATAATTATATATTTATTAAGTGCTATGTGCCGAGCACTGTTCTAAGCCCTGGGGTAGATAGAACGTAATCAGGTTGTCCCATGTGGGGCTCACAGTCTTAATCCCCATTTTACAGATGAGGTCACTGAGGCACATAAAGGTTAAGTGACTTGCCCAAAGTCACAGAGCAGACAAGTGGCAGCATACGGACCTAGGAGACAGAAGGATCTGGGTTCTGATCCCGGCTCTGCCACTTGTCTGCTGTGTGACCTTCAGCAAGTGATTTCACGTCTTGGTGCCTCAGTTACCTCATCTGTAAAAAGGGGATTAAGACTGGGTGCTCCATGTGGGACAGGAACTCTGTCCAACCTGATTAACTTGTATTTACCCCAGCACTTAGAACAGTGCCTGGCACAGACTAAGCGCTTAACGAATACCATCATCATCATTATACAAGCAAATCGAGTTGGACACAGTCCCTGTCCCAGGTAAGGTTCACAGTCTCAATCCCCATTTTGCATATGAGGTAACTGAGGCCCTGAGAAGTTACTTGCCCAAGGTCACACAGCTGACAAGTGGTGATTAAGGGACCTGACCTGGAGCAAGCTCTTGCCTCTATGTGTTCTCTCCACTACACCTGGCCAGGAGCGGTAGACATTAGGTGACTCGGCATTGGGCCATCTCTAGGATTAATAAGAAAGGATGATAAATCGTTCAGAAAGGGCAAACCAGGCAGGTTGCCTCCACAAATAGGGCCAATCCCCAAACAATTAAGAAGTCTGCTTGGAGCGTGAATGCCCTGCAATTTAAATATTTGAACTGGCTTAAAAATAGCCTCAAGCCCTAATGAGCACCAAAAGCTCTTTTCTGCTTGTCCTCTTTCCTCCCTCTAATGCAAACTCTCAGACAGAATCTGATCTCTGACCAAATCCTCTCTGAGAAGCAGTGCGGCCTAGTGGAGAGAACCTGGGCCTGGGAGTCAGAAGGACCAGGGTTCTAATCCCGGCTCTGCCACTTACTATGATGTGTACTTACTATAGTATACTATATATATATACATACTATAGTAGTATAGTACACTTACTGCTGTGTGGCCTTGGGCAAGTCACTTCACTGGACCTGTTACCTCACCTGGATAATGGGGATTAAGAGGGTGAGCACCATGTGGGACAGGAACCATGTCCAACCCGATAAGCTTGTATCTACTCTAGTGTTTAGTACAGTGCCTGGCACATAGTAAATGCTTAACAAATACCATAAAAAAGAAAAAAAAACCTAGGGACCTACCATAGTGCTCCCTTTATTAATAATGATGGCAGTTGTTAAGCACTTACTATGTGCACTGTTCTAAGCACTGGAGTGGATACACGGAAATCAAATTGTCCCACATGGGGTTCACAGTCCCCATTTTAATCCCCATTTTACAGATGAAGTAACTGAGGCAAGGAGAAGTGACTTGCCCAAAGACACATAGCTGACAAGAGGCAGAGCCAGGATTTATTGAATTCCTAACATTCCATGAGAGGTAATCAATACATCGGTGGTATTTATTGAGCACTTTCTGTGGACTGACTACTATAGTAAGTGCTTGGGAGAGCACCAAAAGGTTTAAAGATATGATTCCTGCCTTATTATTTTTGTCTGTCTCCCCCCTTTAGACCGTAAGCTCACTGTGGGCAGTCAACCGTATTTATTGTGTGCTTACTTTGTGCAGAGAACTGTGCTAAGTGCTTAGGAGAGTACAATATAACAATTAGATGGACCCATTCCCTGCTCTCAACATGCTTACGGTCTGGAGGAACTGTGTCTGCCAACTGTGTACTATTGTATTCTTCCAAGTACAGTGCTCTAAACACAGGAAATGCTCAATAAATAGCATCAATTGATTCAAGGAGCAGTGGTCAATATTTCTTTTATATAATGGACCAACCAACGAATGATGTATCTTTTTATCTTCAAAGAATTCTTCCACCAACTGCAGTACTGTATTAAACAGTTTTGCCTACATGTTAATACAGCTGAGAGACATTAAAAACTACGTCCCCCTTTTCCTCTGCTTCCCCTTCCCTTCCCCATTTCCCCAACTCGCTTCCTTTGCTCTACCCGCCTCCCCGCCCCATAGCATTTGTGCATATATGTACACATTTATAATTAGAATTATAGTATTAATGATGTGTATATATCTATAACTCTATTTATAATGATGTCACTGGTATCTGTTTACTTGTTTCGATGTCCATCTCCCCCTTCTAGACTGTGAGCCCACTGAGGGCAGGGATTGTTGCTATTTGCCTAATTGTACTTTCCAAGCACTTAGTACAGTGCTCTGCACACAGTAAGCGCTCAATACACACGACGAATGAATGAATGAATGAATGAATAAAAAACTGAGCACTTAATGTTAGTATTATAACAAACAAATAATACTTGTCACAAGTCTGAAACAGCTCCTAAATTATTCAAAAGCACCCGGTTTTGTTAGTCCTAATTAAATGAGATTGAATACCTTGGGGCCGTAAAAACAGAATAAAGTGGTCTTTTACCAGGTCAGCATTCAATAAGGTCTTTCCTTCTTTTTGCGCTGAATGTGGGTTATTTTGTCAAGGATTTATTTTAAGGAACTCACTGCCCTTCTCTGTATGCATTTCCTTTGGTACATCTTTAAAGAGAACAGAGAGGATAAAGTACAGTAGCCTCTTGTTCAATATTGAGGCTAGAAGTTACAAGGTCTGTTCAGGAGTGTTATTATTGTATTTGTTTTGTTAAGCTCTTAACTATGGGTCAAGCATTGTTCTAAATGCAGAGGCAGATATTCCCTGTCTCACATGGGGCTCATTATGGGAAAGGAACAGGTCTACCAACTCTGTTACACTGTACTCTTCCAAGTGTTTAATAATGTTGGTATTTGTTAAGCGCTTATTATGTGCAGAGCACTGTTCTAAGCGCTGGGGGAGATACAGGGTCATCAGGTTGTCCCACGTGGGGCTCACAGTTAATCCCCATTTTCCAGATGAGGTAACTGAGACACAGAGAAGTGAGTCAGTGCACTGCATATGGTGAGGGTTCAATAAATACCACTGATTGATCGATGGGGCTGAAAGTCTAAGTAGGAGGGAGAGCAGGGATTGAGTCCCCATTTTACAGTTGAGGAAACTAAGGACTAGAGAAGAGTCGTGTGACCTGCCCAAGCTCGCAGAGCAGGTCCACTAGACCAATGTAGGAGTACTCCTGGCATTCATTTTTTCATACCACTACTATATCAGCAAACAACATCATATCTTAATATTCTGGGAAGAGTTAATAGAACTGTACTAAACCACTGGGGTGGATACAAGCAAATTGGTTAAAACAGTTCCTGTCCCATATGGGGCTCACAGTTTCAATCCCTATTTTCCAGATGAGGGAACTGAGGTCCAGAGAAGTGAAGTGACTAGCCTAAGGTCACGTAGCAGACCTGTAGCAGAGCTGGGATTCGAACTCACAACCTCCTGACGCCCAAGCCCATGCTCTATCCACTATGCCAATGCTGCTTCCCCATTTTCTCCACCTGCCCTCCCCTTCAAGTCAACTCCACCCTTGGATGTGTACACCTAAAGCACCTTGATACTCCCCACAGGCCCACAGCACTTATGTAAACATCTCGGCTCTTTCGCTAAGTTTGGCTCCCATGACCGTTCTATGATCCTCTACACTCTACAGAGATTGTAATTATCATCCACTGTGACTCACTTAGAATTCACAGGACCCCAGAAACCTTAACTCGATATATATAGTTTTACATCAGCATTTGGGTCAAAATGCTTCCCCAATTGCATTTGAAAGAGTTAAATTTGTTCTCTGTCTCTCTCTGTCTCTCTCACACACACACACATACACACACACACACACACACACACACACACACGAGACACCCTCCCAAATAAACCTTATGCAAATCATTTCGGATGAATAACTTCCCAATAGCATCAGCTTCTATTCTACTCAGTTACCAAGGGGATGCGCTTCTGCAAAACCTTGACTACAGAAATGCAGAAAGCATTTCAGAAAGGGCTTGGGCCTTATTCGGTCCGAGTCCCCCGTGCAGGCCTATCAGTCGGTCGTTAGTATTTAGTGACTGCTTACTGGGTGCAATGCACTGTAATGAGTGCTTGGGAGAGTATGCTATAACAATATAATTATGATATTTGTTAAGCGCTTACTATGTGCTGAGCACTGTTCTAAGCCCTGGGATGGAGACAAGTTAGTTAGTCAGACTGGACACAGTCCCTGTCCCACGTGGGGCTCACACTCTTCATTCCCATTTTCCAGATGAGGTAACTGAGGCCCAGAGAAGTGAAGTGACTTGCCCAAGTTCACACAGCAGGCATGTGGCGGAGGCGGGAATAGAACCCATGACCTTCTGATGCCCAGGCCCATGTTCTATTCCCAACGCCATGCTGCTTCACCAGGCTGTTTCCCCATTTTCTCCACCTGGCCTTCCCTGAACATCAATTACACACTTGGCTGTGTAAATCTTAAGCAACTGGATACTCCCCCCAGCCCCACAGCACATATGTAAACCTTATGTGATCTTTTGACTCCTAGGCCCCGCTAGCCACTAAGCCACACTGCTTTTCATAACACACATATTCATTCATTAATTCAATCGTATTTACTGAACGCTTACTGTGGGCAAAGCACTGTACTAAGTGCTTGGAAAGTACAATTCGGCAATGGATAGAGACAATCCCTACCCAACGACGGGCTACAGTCTAGAAGGGGGAGACAGACAAACAAAACAAGTAGACAGGCATCAATAGCATCAAAATAAATAGAATTATAGAACTATACACATTATTAATAAAATAAATAGAATAATAAATATGTACAACTATACACAAGTGTTGTGAGGTGGGGAAGGGGGTAGAGCAGAGGGAGGGAGTCAGGATGATGGGGAGGGGAGGAGGAGCAGAGGAAAAGGGGCTCATTCCCTACTCACAATGAGTTTATGGTCTAGAGGGGGCTTGGGTTAGCCCCAAGCTCTTGTACCAGGTTGGCCAGGTGGGATGAGGCTCACCAGGTCTTCTGCTGAATTTGGGAGCCAGAGTACTGGAGGCAGAGAGCTTTATCGCTTGAGGACCCAGACGTGACCCTCATAATCAGATCTAGGGCTTAACACTGACCCTAGCGTATAAACCCATGGAGGCCGCTGATAACGCTCCTCTCTCTCTCACACAAAAATTTTGTATTTCCCTTCTTTACATCTCTTTTATGGTATCTTTTAAGAGCTTACTGTGTGCCAGGCACTGTAATAAAGGCCGGGGCAGATACAAGCTAATCAGGTTGGCCACAGGCCCTGTCCCATATGGCCTCACAGCATTAATCTCGGTTTTACGGCTGAAGGAACTGAGGCAAGGAGGAGTAAAGTGACTTGCTCAGGGTCACACCACAGAAAAGTGGTGGAGCCGGGATTGAACCCCAGGTCCTGATGACTCCCGGGCTCCCACTAGGCCAACCTGCTCTTCTGAACTGAATCTATGAAAGAGGCTGTATGGCGAAAAAGAAATAAAAAACACAAAATGAAACGCTCCAAGATAAATCATTGTTCACTAGATGGAGTCCCTCGGGAAAAATGCCAGGGACTTAAACTTCAGTTTAGAAACAAACAATGGAAAGTCACGGTCTTAATTCTCATTTGCTATTCACCAATCCCCTCTCCTCAGCCACTGCCCGAAATGAGCCATTACCCAGGGATTGCAGAATGTGAGATTACTACTCCCCGGTTGACAATTTTCAGAGATCCTCAGCTTATCCCTATCTCTACCGGTTGCGATTACAATTACAGGCCTACTCTGAGCTCCCTGCAGTGACTCTTATCTTGCCTTATGCCGCTGAGTCGTCTCCGACCCATAACGGTGCCATGGACACATCTCTCCCAGAACTCCCCACCTCCATTTGCAATCCTTCTGGTAGTGGATCCATAGAATTTTCTTGGACAAAATATGGAAGTGGTTGACCGTTGCTTCCTCCCGCACAGTCAACTTGAGTCCCCTCTCTGCCGTGCCGCTGCTGTCCAGCACAGATGAGTTTTGACTTGTAGCAGACTGCCTTCCATTCGCTAGCCACTGCCCACGCTAGGAATGGAATGGGTAGGCCTTTGCTTGACTCTTCCTCCTGCAGTCAAGATTGGTAGAGTACTGGAAACTCCCCAGGTGTGACCCTGAGAGGGGAAAACCAGTTTTAGAGCTGCTTTAAGGCTTCATTGCCTTCTTGAAGGCTCATTTCCTCCAAGAGGCCTTCCCTGACTAAATCCCACCCTTTCCTCTTCTGCCACTCCCTTCTGTGTTGCCCTGACTTGTTCCGTTTGTTCTTTCCCCCTCCCAGCCTCACAGAACTTATGTACATATCTGTAACTTTATATTAATGTCTGCCTCTCCCTCTCTAGACTCTAAACTCACTGTGGGCAGGGAATGTGGTGTTTATTATTATATTGTGTTCTCCCAAGTGCTTATTACAGGGCTCTGCACAGAATAAATGCTCAACAGATATGACAATGAATGAATGAATGAATGAAAACATGATGGTACAGAATTCCAGAAGCTCCCTAGCTCACACAACCCTAGAAGGATGAATCCATCAATGGCATTTATTGAGCAATTACTTTTCATTTTATAGCATTTGTTAAGAGCTTACCCTGTACTAAGCACTGGGGTAGGTACAGGTTTTTTTTATGGTATTTGTTAAGTACTTACTATGTACCAGGCACTGTTCTAAGTACTGGGGTAGATACAAGCTAATCAGGCTGGACACAGTCCATGTCCCAAATGGGGCTCCCAGCATTAATCCCCATTTTACAGGTGAGGTAACTGAGGCACAGAGAAGTAATTTACTCAAGGTCACCCAGCAGACAGTGGCAGATCGGGGATTAGAACCCAGCTCCTTCTGACTTCTAACTGCGTCTAACCTCATTATCTTGTATCTACCCCAGTGCTTGGCACATAGTAAGTGTGTCATAAATACCACAATTGTTATCATTATTATTATTATATGAAGAGGGAAGGAGTCCCAGACCAGAGAGAGGCCATGGACAAGGGCTGGACAGTGAGAAAGGTAAGATGGAGATACACTAGAAAGTTAATGTTATAGGATAGGTCACGGGCCTGGGAGTCAGAAGGTCATGAGTTCTAATCCTGACTCTGCCACTTGTCTGCTGTGTGGCCTTGAGCAAATCACTTCACTTCTCTGTGCCTTAGTTATCTCATCTGGAAAATGGGGATGAAGACTGTGAGTCCCATGTGGGACAGGGGACATGACCAACCCCATTACCTTGTATCTACCCCAGTGTTTAGACCAGTGCTTGATGCATAGTAAGCCCTTAACAAATACCATCATCATCATTATTTTAGGAGCGAAGAGTTCAAGCTGGGTTGCAGTAGATCAGTGAGGTAAGAAGAGCCGATTGAGCACCTTAAACCCCAGGGTAAGGAATTTCTGTTTGATGCCGAGGAGGATGGGCAACTATTGGAGGTTTTTTGGGAGAGGGGAGACGTGGACTGCCGTTTTTTTAAAAGGAGATCCGGGCAGCAGAGTGGAGTATGGACAAGAAAGGGGAGAGGCTGGAGGCAGGGAGGTCAACACAGTAGTTGAAGCTGGGATATGTGTTTTGATCAGCATGGTAGCAGTTTGGATGGAGGGTAAGGGGCAGATTTTGGAGATATTGAGATGGTAAAACTGACAGGATTTCATGACAGACTGAATATGTGGGTTGAATGAGAGAGATGAGTTTTCTGAGGCTTCTGAGATGACAAAAATAGCAGTGTAATCTACAGAAATGGGAAAGTCTGGGGGAGGACAGGGTTTGGATGGGAAGATAAGGAGTTTGGTTTTAGACATGTTAAGTTTGAGGGGGTGGTGGGACATCCGAGTTGAGATGTTCTGAAGGCAGGAGGAAATAGGGGACTGCAGAAAAGGAGAAAGATTGGGGCTGGAGATGTAGATTTGGGAATCATTCGTGGAGCGATGGTAGTTGAAGCCATGGGAGCAACTGAGTTCTCCAAGGCAGTAGGTGAAGATATTGAATAAAAGGGGACCCAGAGCCGAGCCTTGAGAGATTCCCACAACTAGAAGGTTGGGGGGTAGAGGAGGAACCCGTGAAAGAGGCTTGAGAAGGAGGGGCCGGAGAGGTAGGAGGGAGGGAGAAGGAAGGAAGAATTTCTACACTGTTTGACAGAGATCAATCAATAGTATTTATTGAGTGCTTCTTGTGTGCATAGCACTGTACTTAGTGCTTGGGAGAGTACAATACAATGCAGTTGTCCCCCTCTAGACTATGAGTTCGTTGTGGGCCGGAATGTGTCTGTTATATTGTATTCTCTCAAGCGCTTAGTAGAGTACTTGGCACACAGTATGCATTCAATAAATACGATTTAATGAATGAATAAATGAAAGTTGGTAGACATAATAATAATAATAATAATGTTGGTATTTGTTAAGCGCTTACTATGTGCCGAGCACTGTTCTAAGTGCTGGGGTAGACATAGGGGAATCAGGTTGTCCCACCTGTTCTCCTTCTACCAGGAGCTAATAGTCGGGGTTATTAAGGAAGTTGGTGGGTTTTTTTCTATAGAGATCTTATAAAACAGGATAGATTTGCATTTGGGAGTCGGGAAAAATGGTGTACAGTATGAAGAAAAAAGGTTTGTGGATATATTGTGCCCTTCATACTCAATGCCACAAATCATACAATTCACATGGATTGGGTGTGTGTGTCACAATCACAAATAAATTTTACACACCTAAAAGACCGTTGGTGTCTAAAATCCATCTAAACAACTATCACTAATATATTTTAACATGAGAGACCATAAAGTAGAGAAAGTTAAGAAATCCAGCTCTTTAGAGACAAACACCAGGGAACAGACATTTTAAAGGCCAAACAACTCAGCAGATTCAGAACTCAGAGAACTCTGAGGACTTGAAATATTCTTGATTCTATGAAATATCACTAAGGGAATAATGACCATGAGGATAAAAGAAGTGGATCTGAATGAGTTGTGGGGGGACGGGGGAAGACCTGACAACCAGGTATAACTGAAGTAAAAGTAATAGTAGTAATGTTATTTAAATTCCTACTCTATGCAGAGCACTGTATAATGCACTGGAAGAGTATACAGGTGGGAATTAGGCATGCACCCTCACCCTTGAGGGGCTCATGGTCTACGCAAATATTGATGTTCATGCACTGTTTAGTCAGAGATCGGAGATCACTCCTCAAAATCCTTCAATGGTAACTCAGAAACTCTTGACCATTGGCTTTAAAGAACTCACTTAGCTTTCTCACTACTTATCCACTCTCTTCTCCCACTCACGCCAATTCACACTCTTCATTCCTTTCTAGCTAATCTACTCACTGGGCCTCATTCTTGTTTCTCCCACTCCCGACCTCTTGTTCATGCCCTTTTCCCTGCCTGGAATTCCTTCTCCCTCCAAGTCTGCCAAACCACAGCTCTCCCCATCTTCAAAGCCCTTCTGAAATCACAATTACACCAGGAGGACTTCCCCGAATCCTTTTTTCTTCCCCTCAGGTCATACCATATTTGCTCACACATTTGCTCCGCTTTTTTGAATCATTTTTATAACATGAAAGCCGAACAGGGGTTATTATGCAGGTCATAGAAATTAAATCTAGCAATGAGGGCAGCGGGAGAAAGAAGAGAAGAAAAAAGGAAGCAAAAAGGGGGATGACGACGACAGGAGAACAATGTAAGAGGATGCTTAACAACACTTCTCTGACTTTTTTGCACTCTCCCAAGTGCTGCATGCAAAAGATTCTATGAATTAGCCCCCTCCCGCTCCTACCCCCTTCTCTTCTTCCTCTCCAGGAGCATATCCTTCTCAAAGAAGCCTCCAGCATGAGGCTGTCTCTGCTACATTCTAATATTCTGATCCTTCCAATACTACCCCACCACAAGCCACTATTACTGGTTTCTATTAAGTGATCCAAAAATAAACTTTGATTTCCCTCCTCAAAATCGGAAAGGGGAAATTTATGCAGTGGAGACAGTTATGGGAGTACCCACAGTATCCCTCCAACTGCCAATTTAGCCCCTATGCACCCAACATCCACTAAGACGTTCACCACCACCCCACAGTACGTTTGACTCCCTCCTTTCTAGCCTACTAGCTCTTCTGTTTTCTTCCAAGTGCTTACTATAGTGCTCTGTACACAGTAGCTGTTCAAAAAATACTATTGATCGCTGGATACACCTGCCCACAGTATCAACCTTCTTCCTCAGTTTCCCAAAGTCCCTACAAGGAAGCAACACTGCCAACAATAGCAGAGACCCACCCTGCTACAAGCCTGGGAAGAGAAGGATGAGAGAGGGTCTTCTGTGCTCCAGAAGCCCCGTGTAAAGAGTGAGCGTGCTGTGGGCAGGGATTGTTTCTGTTCTACTGTACTCTCCCAAGTGCTTACTACAGTGCTCTGCACATAGGAAGCACTCAGTAAATATAACTGATTGATTCAACCACAAACTGCTTCAGCCTCGCTGTCATTGGAGTGGAATCAGAGAGATTTGGGTTCTATTCCGGCACTGCAGGAGGGGCATGTCAATGGAAGTAGCATGACCCAGGGGAGAGAGCCCGGGCTTGGAAGTTAGAAGGACCTGTCCCAGCTCTGCCACTTGTCTGCTGTGTGACTTCGAGCAAGTCACTTCACTTCTCTGGGCCTCAGTTTCCTCAACTGCAAAATGGGGATTAAGAATGTAAGCCACAAGTGGGACAGGGACTGTGTCCATACTGATTAGCTTATATCTACCCCAGCCCTTAAAACAGTGCCAGGAACATATTAAGTGCTGAACAAATACCATCACCATCATCATCACGCCCCCTGGGGCTGTGCCAACCAGGATGAAGAATCAGTCACCCGAGGCATTCGGCCAGACCAAAGCAGCTACCCAGGCAGCCACTTGCAGAGTTACAGGCACTATGGCAAAGCCATAATATTAATAATAATCATTACGGTATTTGTTAAGTGCTTACCGTGTACTAGGCACTGTACTAAGTGCTGGGGTGAATACAAGATAATCGGGTTGGACAGAGTCCCAGTCCCACATGGGGCTCACAGTCTCGATCCCTATTTTACAGATGAGGTAACTGAGGCACAGAGAAGTGAAGTGACTTACCTAAGGTTATACAGCAGACAAGTGGCAGAGTCGGGATTAGAACCCATGACCTTCTGACTCACAGGCCTGTGCTCTATCCATTATGCTACTGTTGCCGTGGCTGTACAGCCCTGGCCTGAAGGTTGACTGTAAGCTACTTATGGGCAGGGAACACGTCTACTTACTCTGTTATAGTGCACTCTCCCAAGCACAGAATGCACTGTTCTGCACACGGTACGCGCTCAATAAATACCACAGTTTGCTTGATAAGTGGGTTGCACTGTGCTGCATCCCCGCCCACTCACTCACCCATTGCACTCCACACCCCATCGGGAACACAAGCAATGATATTTATTGGGCACTTTCTATGTGCACAACACTGTACTAAGCACTTGGGAGAGTACAACACAACAGAATTAGCGGACCCGTTCCCTGCCCTGAATGAGCTTACAATCCAGACAACAGCAGAAAGGGAAAGAAGGTGCAAATGGCATGGCCTGCAGCTCTCTCATTTAGCCCATTTTCTCGGACAAATTCTCAGCCCTGATCTTTTGGGCCTGGGAGTCAGAAGGTCATGGGTTCTAATCCCAGCTCCACCACTTGCCTGCTCTGTGACCGTGGGCATGTGCAGGGAATGTGTCTGTTCACTGTTGTATTGCATTCTCCCAAGCACTTAGAGAAGCAGCATAGATATCTAGTGGGTAGGGCACAGGCTTGGGAGTCAGAGGGTCAGGGTTCTAATCCCGGCTCTGCCACTTGTCGCTGGGTGGCCTCATGCAGGCCTCTGGCTCTGCCTGGCTTATCTGCTGTGTGACCTTGGGCATGTCGCTTCACATCTCTGTGCCTAGGTTCCCTCATCTGTAAAATGGGGATTAAGACTGAGTCCTCTGTGAGATAGGGATTGCTGTCCAACCTGATTTGCTTGTAACCACACATAGTAAGCGCTTAACAAGTACATTATTATTATTACTATTTTCCTAAACAATGATTTTTCCTAAACCGGTAAACAATGACTGTAAGCTCACTGTAGGCAGGGCATATGTCTACTGTTATATTGTACTCTCTCAAGCTCTTAGTACAGTGCTCTACACATAGTAAGTGCTCAATAAATATAATCGACTGACTAAACGTGGGGTTCTGCAAAACCATAACCCCCGCATAAAAGGAGAACTAGCTGACCTTGCAATCACAGTTACAGAAACATACCCAATAACTTCAGACTGACAAGAATCCGTTTCTTCAGGGTTTGATTCGTTACGAAGGGCACTACCAAAAGACGTTTCCATTCTGACTCTCTGTCCAAATTCCTGTCATCAGAAATGATCTCGGAAAGAAAAAAAGGAGTGGAACAGCAGAAGCAAAAGATGAATTTTTTTTTTATTTTGTTTTATTATTTTTTTTGGTTAGCAGCAGTTGAAGCCCCCCAGACTGTGAACCAAAATTTGATGGCATAAGCCTGATCGAGAAGACAGGAAATATGCAACATATGTTGGCTGGCAGAAGATGACAGACAACCAAGGGCCGAGTAGCCTGGGACCCCAGCAAACCTTGTAGGGGGCAGGAAGCATTCCCAATCCTGGTCTTTTTAACGCACTTTATATACAGAGAAAAGCCCCGGGGTATTTGATTGAAAGCAACAACAACAACAACAACTGCACTGTGAACTTGGACAGATTAATGCCATATGGGAAAGGGATCCAATTTTTCCCCTCCTCTCTCCTCGGAGTTTGTTTTAAGAATGCTATTTACAGTTAGAATTCATAATATTGACATCTGCCCATCTCGGCAAGTGATTTGGGTGATTTACTGGAATTAATGCCCGAATTCTGGCTGATTTTTTTTTTCTAATTGCTTCAGTATCCTCCCCTCTTCCAATCCTAGAAAATGCCATTAACACCCGCACTTCCACCTGGAAAATGATCATTTGGTCAGTGGGCTATTTCCTATTCCAAGGTCAAAAGGTACACTGGAGAATAGTTACTGTGAACTTTTCACCCCCTCTCAGGATTGCAACTGGTGAGTTTCCAGTATCTACCAGTCTCTACTATGGGAGGGAGAGTCAAGCAGAGGCCTACTCATTCCATTCCTAGCTTGGCCAGTGGCTATCGAATGGAAGGCCATCTGCTACAAGTCCAAACTCACATGTGCTGGGCAGCAGCGGCCTGGGAGAGAGTCGAGGGTGGAGACTCAAGTTTACTGCGCAGGAGGCGGCAATGGTAAACCACTTCCATATTTTTACCAAGAAAACTTTATGGGTACACTAACGGAATGACCGCATATGGAGGTCGGTATTCTGGGAGAGATGTGTCCAGGGTGTCACAATGGGTCGGAGATGACTCCACAGCATAAAACAAACTTTTCACTCTTCTTGACTGCAAAGAGCACCTCAGCAAAGTGAAACAGGTATATTAGCACACTCCCTCTTTTTTAATTTTAAAAAAATTTTGTGGCATTTGTTGAACACTTACTATGTGTCAAGCACTCTTCTAAGCGCTGAGGTAAATACAAATTTATCATGTTGGACACAGTCCCTATCCCACATGGAGCTCACGGTTTCTGCAGAAAGGAGTAGGATTTAATCCCCATTTTACAATTGAAAAAACTGGAACACAGAGAAGTGAAGTGACTTGCTTAAGGTCATAGCAAACAATTGGCAGAGCCAAAATTAGAACTCAAGTCTAATTCTAAGTCCAAGTCTAAGACTCTCAGACCCGTGCTTTACACTAGGTCATGCTGCTTCTCTGATCTGCACAGACAGGCTTTCTATTTACTGATCTTTCAACTATTAATCAATTTTTTTACTTATCCTAAGAAGCAGGTAGTCAGTCAGGCAGTCCAGCGCTTAGAACAGTGCTCGGCACATAGTAAGCACTTAAATACCAACATTACTATTACTGAGTACTTACTGGGTGCAGAGCACTGTACTTAGCGCTTGGGAGAATGCCATATAACAATTCAACAGACACATTCACTGCCCATAACCGAGCTCACAGTCTATTCATTCAATTGTTCATTCAATGGTATTTATTGAGTGCTTACTGTGTGCTAAATACTGTAATAAGCAGTTAATTCTAGAGGGAGGATTAATTGCCATCTTCCAGCTAGAGAAGCTGAAGCTCAGAGGGGTGTGAGGTTATAGGAAGTTGTTCAAACATACTTGTTTAAATGGAATTAAGTGTTTTTCATGTGCCATGTGCATTGTACTAGATGCTGGGGTAGAAACCAGCTAACCAGGTTGGAAACAATCCAGGTTCCACATGGGGCTCATAGTCTTAATGCCCATTGTACAAATGTGGGAACTGAGGCCCAGAGAAGTTAATGACTCTCCCAAGTTCACCCAGTGGATAAAGAGGTGGAGCCAAGATTATAACCCAGTTCCTTCTGACTCCCAATCAATCAGATTTATCAAGCACTTACTGGGTGCACAGCACCGTAATAAGTGCTTGGGAGAGTCCAGTAGAATTGGTAGACTCGTTCCCTGTCCATAACAAGCTTACCGGGCCTGTGCTCTAACAATAATAATGATAATAAAAATAAATTGGTACTTTAGTGCTTGCTATGTGCCAAGCACTGTTCTAAGCGCTGGGCTAGGACATAGTCCTTATCCCACATAGGGCTCACACTCAAACTCCACTTTACAGATGAGATCATTTTGTGGCCCAGAGAAATGAAGTGACTTGTCCAAGGTCACACAGCAGACATGAGGTAGAGCTGGGATTAGAACCCATGACCTTCTGACTCCCAGGCCCATTATCTATCCACTAAGCCACACTGCTTCACAGCCAGGCTGCTTCTCAAACAATGCTTTTTCAACCAACTTGGATTCTCTGTGGAATTGGGAAAAACCTGTTTTTCAAACTGATCTTCTGAAAAATCTGGGGGATGGTGCCCCCTTGAACAATGGCTGGCATCTCCAAAATGGGCAGGCTGGCCTCTGATTGTTCCACAATGGGGGCCTAGCTGGCCCCTTTGTTTTATTTTAAAGGGTATTTATTAAGCGCTTACTTTGTGCCAGGCACTGTACTAATTGATGGGGCTAGGGTATACAAGCTAATCAGCTTGGACACAATCCATGTCCCATATGAGGCTTAGAGTTTTAATCCTTAATTTTACAAATGAGGTAATTGAGGCACAGAGAAGTGAAGTGCCTTGCCCAAGGTCCCACAGCAGCAAAGTGGCCAAGCCAGAATTAGAACCCAGATCCTTCTGACTCCCAGGCCCGTGCACTAGGCATGCTCCTTCTCTAGATTTAGGTCTAGGCTGTATCTTGCCCACCCATGAATTAAATATTGAATTAGAATTTGGTTAGATACTATTTCCCTAGGGAGTTACATCTCAATCAATCAATCAAATGATGGTATTAATTGAGCACTTCCTATGTGCAGAGCACTATACTCAAAGCTTGGGAGACTACAACACATAGTTCATAAACACCCTGCCCAAAAGGGACTTGCAATTTAGAGGGAGAGAGGGACCTTTAAATTAAATTTCAGGGATATAATGATATTTGTTAAACACTTACTATGTGTCAGGCACTGAACTAAGCGCTGGGGCAGATACAAATTGGGTCAGACACAGTCCCCATCCTACATGGGGCTCACAGTCTTAATCCCCATTTTGCAGATGAGGTAACTGAGGTCCATAGAAGTCAAGTGACTTGCCTAAGGTCACACAGCAGAAAAGCGGCAGAGCAGGAATTAGAACCCACGACCTGACTCCCAGGCCCTTGCTCTATCCACTACACCATCGTGCTGTGGGGTTGAGGGTGGGGTGAATTTCAAGGGTATAGATCCAAGGACCTGTGTAATGAAGGAAGGAGAGAGAGTCGGGGAAAAGAGGATCTAATTGCAGAAGGCCTCTTGGAGGAGGTGTGATTTTAATAAGGCTTTAATGGTGGGGAGAATAGTGGTTTGGTGGATATGAAGAAAGAGGAGGTTCCAGGCCAGAAGGAGGACGTGGATAAGGGGTCGGTGGCAAGATAGAGGAGACTGAGGTTCAGTGATTAGGTTGCCATTAGAGGAGCAAAGGGTGTGGACCGGGTTGTAGTGAAATCAGTGAGACAAGGTAGGAGGGGGCAAGTTGATGGAGTGCTTTAAAGCTGATGGTGAGACCTTTCTGTTGGAGGTGGAAGCAGATAGGCAACATCTGGAGGTTCTTGAGGAGTGGGGAGATGTGAAGTAGAGAAGCAGCATGGCCTAGTGGATAAAGTCCTGGCCTGGAACTCAGAAGGACCTGGGCTCTAATCCCGGCTCTGCTGCTTGTCTGCTGTGAGACCTTGAACTAGTCACTTCACTTCTCTGTACCTCCGTTCCCTCATCTGCACAATGGGGATTAAAACCGTGAACCCCATGGGGGACAAGGGACTGTGTCCAACCCATTTTGCTGGTATCCACCCCAGCGCTTAGTACAGTGCCTGGCACACAGTATGTGCTTAACAAATACCTCAATGATCATTATGTGAACTGAACGTCTCCCAGAAATCCCGAGGCAGAAAGGGAGAAGCTCCCTGCTCTGAAACTACCAACCCCCAAAGGCCAAAAGGCAAAGTTGATTTTCCTGAGCAGGATCCCCAAGCATTTACCAGAGGGAAGAATCATTCAATTGTATTTATTGAGCACTTACTGTGTGCCAAGAACTGTGCTCGGCACACAGTAAGCGCTCAATAAATACAATTGAACAACAACAGACACACTCCTGCCCACAACAAGCTCACAGTCTAAGAGCAGACACTTCCTATTTCTATTCCTGCATAATAAAACTAAGTCTTTTAACTGTCCTGCAGGTCTTTATTTTTTCCAGGATCACAGGGCAGTCCCAGCAAAAGGAAATGTTTCGTAACCATAATTAGCAGTTCTACTGAAAAACGTAGTCAAAATTCCCTGCTCTGCTGACGGTCCCCTTGGCCACAGAAAGCAAAGGGGAGTGGGGCCGTGAGGCAACTTCCCTAGAAGGAACGGAGCGATCAGGAACAGTGCCGGAGCTGGGAGAAACGGGAGAGGAGGTTCGGGGGAGGTGATCATTTCCGGGTGGAGACCCAAGAGAGTCTCTCAAAGCAGAAGACTGGGAACGATCCCACAGCTTCTGCCCATTGGGACTGAAGCTATAGCCTTTTCATGTAGGAAGCAGCGTGGCCTGGTGGATAGAATAAGTCTATCCCGGGATCAGGAGACCTGGTTTCTGCTCCCAGTCTGTCGCTTGTCTGTGGTATGACCTTGAGCAAGTCACTTCTCTGAGCCTCAGTTACCTCATCTGGAAAAGGGGGATTAAGTCCACCCCAACACTGAAGTGTTGAGGGGGAAGTTGGGAAAACATAACCTGGGAGAAGAAAAATTCATCGGGAAAGGTTTCTTTGAAGAGATAGGATTCAGAAGGATCAAGCAGTAGTGTGGACTAATGGAAAGAGGTCTGGGAGTTAGAGGACCTGGATTCTAATCCTGGCTCTGTTATTTGCCTGCTGGGTGACCACTGGCAAATCACTTACCTTACCATGTCTCAGTTTCCTCATCTGTAAAATGGGAATTCAATACCTGTTCTCCCTCCAGCTTAAACTGTGAGCCCCATGCAGGACGGGGACTGTGTCCCACTGGGTTATCTTGTATCTACCTCAATGCTTAGCACAGTAGCAGGCACATGGTAAGCACTTAATACATATTCTAATTATTATTAGAAGGGTCTTGAAGATGGGGTAAACTAGAGACAGAAAAAATATTCTTTCTTGCATCTCTTTATGAAGTGGCCACTCCTCTCTTCCTAAAATTCAAGGCCTTCTGAAATCTCACTTGAGGATTTTCCAGAATCATTCTTCTTCTCCCAACTACTATCTCAAAACTTTTACAACCCTTCAGCACTTGGGCACTCACAACTGCTTCTATCGACTTCCATGTTCTTTCTATAATTTATGTACTAATTTATCTACCCATCCATATTTCCATTCCCTTCTTCTTACTATCTGTAATTTATTTTGTATCTGTATCCTTTGCTGGATTATAAATTCCTTGACAGGAGGGACCATGTCATCTAATTTCCCCATCTCAATTGACGACACCACCACTTTCCACCCTCCCTATCTCAGAAGGCCACAATCTGGTGTCATCCTTGATTTTTTTGCCTATCGTTCGACTCTCACATTCAGTCTCCTGCCAAAATGTGCCAGTTTTTCCTACATAAAACCTCCCTAATCTGTTCCCTCTTCTTCACCCAAACTTCTACAACACCGGTATAATTTTCACAACTTGACTATTTCATTAGCCTCCTTCCTGTTCCCCCAGCCTCTGCCTCATCCAAACGAAACTATCCAGATCTTCTTCCTGAAGCCTCGCTTGACACATAGCTTACCTTTCCTCAAAACCCTCCACCGGCTTCCTGTGTCTCTTCACATCAAGAAAAAATTCCTCACGATCTGGTTCAACTCTTTCCATCATCTGGCTCCACTATGACCTATCTGCTCCTTTCACCCACTCTTCTCCACCTTGCCATCTTCCTTTCTCCCAAGCCAACCTTCTAAGTAAACCTCATTCTCAACTCTCCCGCCTTCACCCCTAGCCCTTACCGCAGTTTGGAACTCCCTCACTCCCTACATGAGACAGACCACAGCTTCCCCCAAATTCCACCTCTCTAATTCATTTCCCATCTCGAACCATATTCCTTCAGCCATCTGTATGATTTAAGAACTAATTTATACCCTCCTCAGCACTCATGCATATACACCTGCTCAACTTATTTTAACCAGTTTTATTATAGATTTTTTTGTTTCTCTTCCTCATTAGAGTGCAAGCACCATTTTTATGGTATGTGTGTTAAGTGCTTACTAAGTGCTAAGCACTGTTCTAAGCGTTGGGGTAGGTATAAACTAATCAGGTTGGACACACAGTCCACATCCCACATGGGGCTCCCAGTCTCAATCCCCAATTTACTGATGAGGTAACCGAGGCACAGAGAAGTGACTTGCCTAAGGTCGCAAACAAGTGGCAAAGCTGGGACTCCCAGGCCCATGCTCTTTCCACTAGACCATACTGCTTCCCTGTGGGCAGGAAGTGTGTCACTTTATTATTCTATATTTCCCAAGCTCCTAGTACAGTGTGCGACACCCAAGTGGGTATTCAATAAATGCTCTAATTACTTTTAATCTAAAGTTTCCTCATATATTCTTAGTCCACACAGTAGGTGCTGCTCAATAACCCTAAAGTAAGTCCAGCTGTCTGATCAAGCATTTCGGAATTTTCTGTTCTACCTCTCCCGAGCAGATCTGCCCCCGCTCCCTCTGGTTTACTAAGTGAACTCAGAAGAATTACATTGAACAGCCAAGATGGTGGCCCTCTTTTAGCAGCACTCCACTGAGGCATTTTGAGGAAATTAATCAATCAATCAGTACTTATTGAGCACTTACTTGTGCACAGCACTGTACTAAGAGCTTGGGAGAGTATGATACGTCAATTAGCAGACATTCCCCTCCCTTCACAGGTCTAGAGGGTAGTAATAATAATAATTGTGGTATTTGTTAAGAACTTACTAAGTGCCAGGCATTGTACTAAGCGTTGGGGTGGATACAAGAAAATCGGGTTGAACACAGTCCCTGTCCCCTATGGGGGTCACAGTCTTAATCCCCATTTTACAGATGAGGTAACTGAGGCCCAGGAAAGTGAAGTGACTTGTTCACGGTCCCACAACAGATAATTGGTGGAGCTGGGATTAGAACTCATGACCTTCTGACTCCCAGGCCCATGCTCTATCCATTACACCATGCTGCTTCCCCTATACACAAGGGTACACACAAGGCACATACAATTAAAAGACTCACACGAGAACACAATCCCATGCCACAACCACCTTATTTCTATGACCCTTCTGTAGTTTTCCAAGCCATCTGTGCTTAATTGTCTTAGAGTATTAGGAGCCAATTACCTTACTATAGCTGCCTAACCAATCAGATTTCATTTTAGCACAGGTAAGACAGGTGGATTTCATGAACCTTTTCCAATCTACCATCAGGTATGCCCTATGGACTGTGTGTTTTGGGGGTTCATTCATTCATTCAATAATACTTATTGAGCGCTTACTATGTGCAGAGCACTGTACTAAGCGCTTGGAATGTACAAATCGGGGATAGGTGGATAATTCACACACTGAAAAATCAATAGTAATCAGCTTCTTGATCAGCAAGCAGGTCTTGGATATGAAAAATTGAAAGAGAAAAATGCATCTACCTCAAAGGAAAGTTGTCAGACTACATTAATTAATGTTTACCCAGCACTGATAAAAAACCGAAGCCCAGAGATTCTAGGAATCGCAGCAATAGAGATTCCAAGAACCACAGCGAAGGTTCTAAACAAGAGACCATAACCAACTCCTTATGGCAGGGAATGTGACTGCCAATTCTGTAGGCTTGTCCTCTCCCAAGCACTCAGTATAGTGTTCTGCACATAGTAAGTGCCCAATCAGTACCATTGATTGATACAGCAGCTCAACCACTTTGGAAACAGCATGGCATAGTGGATAAAGCATAGGTCTGGGAGTCAGAAGGTCATGGGTTCTAATCGCAGCTTCACCACTTGTCCACTGTGGGACCTTGAGTAAGTCACTTCACTTCTCTGGGCCTCAGTTACCTCATCTATAAAATGGGGAATGAGACTGTGAACCCCACGTGGGACATGGGCTGTGTCCAACCCGATTTGCCTGTATCCACCCCACTGCTTAGAATAGTGCTTTGGCAGCCTTTAAAGATCTTAATTTGGGGGAACCAATTCTTTCAAATTCCTAAATTCCCTCTTAGTTCCCCATTATATGGCATTTATTTGACCTATGTTGACCGGTCTACAGGTCTACTGGTCTGGCATCCCCCAAATATATCAACATTTCGGTTTCCACAACTTTTGGGAGGAATAATGTATACAGGGCTTCGTGGTGGTATCATTCCTCAGCCTGGCTACTGCATCAGCCTCCTCACCTCCTTGCTGAGCTTCCTGTCTCTCCCATCTCCAATCCACACTTCAGTCCACTGCCCGGATCATTTTTCTAAAACGTTCTAGGTATAGCTGCTCTCCTCCAAAAACTTTCAGTGGTTCCCCATTCTGCAACAAGCAGAAACTCCTGCCAATAGGTTTTGAAGCACGCAAGCAGTTTTCACCCTCTTGCTTTCTTTTCTGCTCCACTCCAGCTCACCCTCTCAGTTCTTTTCAAGCTAATTTACGTAATGGATAGAGCACGCACCTGGGAGTCACAAGGTTTTGGGTTCTAATCCTGGCTCTGCCACTTGTCTGCTGTATGACCTTGGGCAAATCTCTTCACTTCCCTGGGCTTCAGTTATCTCATCTGTACAATGGGACCTCATCTCTACAATGGGGATTGAGACTGTGAGCCCCTGAGTGGGACAGGGACTGTGTCCAATCTGATTTGCTTGTAACCACTCTAGTACAGTGCCTCGCACATACTAAGTGCTTAACAAGTACTGTAATTATTATTACATCAACTCCAAAAGGCCTTCCCTGATTAAGCCCTCTTTTCCCCAACTCCCTCTCCCATCTGCGTCATCTATGAGTTTGAATCTGTGACCTCTGGGTATTTGATATTCACCCAACCCTCGGCCCCACAGCACTTATGTACAGATTTGTAACTTATTTATTTATATTAAATGCCTGTCTCTTTATATTAAATGTCTGTCTCCCCTTCCAGACTGTAAGATTGCTGTGGGCTGTACTGTATTCTCCCAAGCGCTCAGGACAGTGCTCTGCACACAGTCAGTGCTCACTGAATACCCTTGATAAATTGATTGTTCTCCCAAGCATTTAGTTTAGTGTTCTATATACAGTAAGTATGCACAGTAAATATTATTGATTGCTTGATTAATTATGCACAGCAAGGCCAAATAAGTTCATCTAAAACATGAGAAGTGAATTGATTGATTGATACTTCTGTTGGGAAGCTGATGGCTATTATTATTTTTTTTGGTTTTCTTCCCTCTCTTTTTCCAATCAATTTCTCTCTTCTTCCTTGTCTCAACCTCTTCTTCTTCTGCCCATAATTCCTACTCTGCATTTACTCTGCTTCCCTACTCTAGGGTTACTGTAGCAAAAGTGAGAAAGGTAAAAAGACAGAGGCAGGTGCTTAAATGCCTACAATATGTATTAAGCTGTATTTTATACATTTTAGGCCTAAAGACTAAAATGGTAATAAAGTTACATTTCTTTCCTATTCCTTCCCGTGCCTTCAGTTTATCCAGCTTGAAAAGGAAAAAAGAGGAGAGAGAATGAGACAGCAGCAGAAAGTAGAGGGGGAAGAATGGGAGGAGATAGAACGAAATATTTTCGATACAAAATGAAGAAGATCACAGAGCATCTTCCTCTGTCAAAAGCTCTAAAAATCTGAGGAAGAATAATGAGATCTTGTTGAGGAACAGGAAAAGAAAAGCCCATTAGCTCTAAAAGGCTGAGTATAGAATTTACAGAGCTGAAACTATGGCCTAGTGGAAAGAGCACAAGCCTGGAAGTCAGAGGACATGGGTTCTAATCCCTGCTCTGCCACATGTCTGCTCTGTGACCTTGAGTAAGTCACTTCACTTCTCTGTGCCTCAGTTTCAACTGTAAAATGAGACTGACACCTTCTCTCCCTCCTATTTAGATTATAAGCCTCCTTTGGGGCAGGGACTGTGTCTGACCTGATTAACTTGGATCTATCCCAGTGCTTGGTACAGCGCTTTAAGCGCTTAACAAATGCCATATAAAGGAGGTGGGGAGGCAAATTCTAATCTCCACTCTTTCACTGGCTTACTGCAGGTGAGTCACTTGATTTTCCTAGGCTGCAGTTTCTTCATCTGCAAAATGGGGATAAGATAATAACTGTGGTATTGGTTAAGTGTTTGCTAAGTGCCAAACACTGTTCTAAGCCCTGGGGTAGATACAAAATCAGCAGGTCCCACATGGGGTTCACAGTCTAAGTAGGCAGGAGAATGGGTATTGAATCCCCATTTTGCAGATGAGGGAAGTGATGCCCAGAGAAGTTAAGTGACTAGCCCACAGTCACATAGCAGTGAAGGAAGGAGGAATTCATTCATTCATTCAACCATAGCTATTAGGTGCTTACTGTGTACAGAGTACTGTACTAAGCGCTTGGGAGGATACAGTACAACAATAAATGGACACATTCCTGCCAATAACAAGCTCAAAATCTAGAGTGGGGGAAACAGACATTAATATAAATAAGTAAATGACAGATAGGTCCCTAAGTGCTGTGGGGCTGGGAAGGTGGATGAACAAAGGGAGCAAGTCAGGGAGATGCAGAAGGGAGTGGGAGAAGAGGAAAGGGAGGCTTAGTCAGGGAAGGCCTCTTGGAGGAAAAGTGCCTTCAATGAGTCTTTGAAGGTGAGGGAGGCTTAGTCAGGGAAGGCCTCTTGGAGGAAAAGTGCCTTCAATGAGTCTTTGAAGGTGGGGAAATTAACTGTCAGATTTGAGGAGCGTTCCAGGCCAGAGGTACGTTGGGTGCCAGGGGTCGGCAGCAAGGTAGACGAGATCGAGGCACAGTGAGGTGGTTAGCATTAGAGGAGCGAAGTGTGAAGGCTGGATCATAGTAGGAGAGTAGCGAGGTGAAGTAGGAGGGGGCAAAGGTGTTGAGTGCTTTAAAGCCAATGCTGAGGAGTTTTTGTTTGACACAGAGGTGGATGGGCAATGACTGGAGTTTTTGAAGAGTGGGGAAACATGTCCTGAACATTTCTGCAGAAAGATAATGGAGGCAGAGTGAAGTATGGATTGGAGTGGGGCGAGACAAGAGACTGGGAGGTCAGCCAGGAGGCTGCTGCACGAGAAGCAGTGTGACTCAGTGGAAAGAACCTGGGCTTCGGAGTCAGGGGTCATGGGTTCGACTCCCGGCTCTGCCACTTGTCAGCTGTGTGCCTGTGGGCAAGTCACTTCACTTCTCTGTGCCTCAGTTACCTCATCTGTAAAATGGGGATTAACTGTGAGCCTCACGTGGGACAACCTGATTACCTTATATCTACCCCAGTGCTTAGAACAGTGCTCTGCACATAGTAAGCACCAACATTATTATTATTAATCCAGGTGGGATAGGATGAGTGACTACTATTGTCGTAGCAGTTTGGAGAGGAAAGGGTGGATTTTAGTGATGTTGTGAAGGTGGGCCTGGCAGGATTTGCTGACAGATTGAATATGTGGGTTGAATGAAAGAGAGGAGTCAAGGATAAAGCCAAGGTTACTGGCTAGTGAGACAAGAAGGATAGTGATGCCATCTACAGTGACAGGAAAGTCAGGAGGAGGTCAGGGTTTGGGTGGGAAGATAAGGAGTTCTGTTTTGGATATGTTAAGCTTGACGAGACGGGAGGACATCCAAGTAGAGATGGTTTGAAGGCAGGAGGAAATGCAAGACTGCAGAGAGGGAAAGAGAACAGGGCTGGAGATGTAGATTTGGGTATCATCTGCATTGAGGTGGTAGTTGAAGCCATGGGAGCAAATAATAATAATAATGTTGGTATTTGTTAAGTGCTTACTATGTGCAGAGCACTGTTTTAAGCGCTGGGGTAGATACAGAGTCATCAGGTTGTCCCACTTGAGGCTCACAGTCTTAATCCCCATTTTACAGATGAGGTAACTGAGGCCCAGAGAAGGAAGTGACTTGCCCACAGTCACACAGCTGACAAGTGGCAGAGCTGGGATTTGAACCCATGACCTCTGACTCCCAAGCCCGGGCTCTTTCCACTGAGCCATGCTGCTTCCAAGGGAGTTCTCCAGGAAATAGACCCCAGGTCCTTAAACTCCCAGTCCTGTGCTCTTTCCACTAGGCCACACTGCTTCCCTATTAGGTAGATTGTAATAATAATAATAATAATAATAATAATAATAATGGTATTTGTTAGGCACTTACTATGTGCCTTACTACTTACTACTGCTCTAAGTGCTGCAGTAGATACAAGGTAATCAGGTTGTCCCACGTGGGGCTCACAGTCCTAATCCCCATTTTACAGATGAGGTAATTGAGGCACTGAGAAGTTAAGTGACTTGTTCAAAGTTAAGTGACTGCTGACAAGTGGCAGAGCCAGGATTAGAACCCACAACCCCTGATTCCCAAGCCCGTGCTCTTTGCACTAAGCCAGGGTGCTTGTCATAGCCACATTGCTTCTCATGTGGAGAAGACTCATGTAGGACAAGGTAAAACCTTGATAACCCCAGCACCTAACACATAATACATTCTAAAGGAATGTTGTAATGCTTTTTATAAGAACAGGCGGTGTAAGGCAAATACACAAAAGTATGCATATGAACATTACCAACAGAAATAAGTTTGATCTGGAAGTAGATGATAGTAAATACTAAAAATTGAAGGGCAAATAGAAGAGAAAGCTCACGAGATGGAAAATAATAAAATAGAACGAGTGACCATTATCTTCAGCAGTTTGCTGTCTCTGAAAGCTTCTTCCACTCCGCTTTCAAACACGCCTACCTGTCCCCTATCCTAAAAAAAAAAACACCCAAAAAACAAAAATAGAAACTACCTCTCAACCCCAATGCACCACTGAGCTACCGCCCAAACCCCTTGAACGGGTTATTTACACCCGCTGCCTCCGCTTCCTCTCCTCCCACTCCCTCCTTGACCCTCTACAATCCAACTTCCGCCCCCTCCATTCCACTGAAACTGCTCTCTCTCCAAGGTCATCAGTGACCTCCTCCTTCCAAATCGAATGGACTTTACTGCGTCCTAATCCTCCTTGACTTCTTGGCTGCCTGTGACCCCGTGGGCCACCTGCTTCTTCAGCAAATACGATCTGATCTTGGTTTCTCTGACAGTCTTCTCCCGGCTCTCCTCCTGCCTCTCTGAAGGCTCCTTCTCTGGCTCTTTCTCCAGTTCCTCCTCTGTCTCCCATTCCCTAACTGTGGGTGTCCCTCAAGGCTCAATTCTATTTTCAATTTACACTCACTCCTTCGGGGAGCTCATTCGCTTTCCTGGGTTAAACTATCACCTCTATACCGATGACTCTCAAATCTACTTTGCTGGCCCCGACTTCTCTCATCCTCTGCAATCTTGCACCTCCTCCTGCTGTCCCACGGCCACCTCAAGCCCAACTTACAGAAAACTGAACTCCTCATTTTCTCTACCAAATCCTCTCCTCCTCCATCGAACTTTCCTCTCGCTGTTGACAACACCACCACCCTCCCCTTATCTCAAGTCTGCAACCTTGGCATTATCCAGAGAAGCAGCGTGGCTCAGTGGAAAGAGCACAGGCTTTGGAGTCAGAGGTCATGGGTTCAAATCCCGGCTCGTCCATTTGTCAGCTGTGTGACTTTGGGCAAGTCACTTAACTTCTCGGTGCCTCAGTTACCTCATCTGTAAAATGGGGATTAAGACTGTGAGCCCCACGTGGGACAACCTGATTCCCTTGTGTCTACCCCAGCGCTTAGAACAGTGCTCGGCACATAGTAAGCGCTTAACAAATACCAACATTATTATTATTATTATCCTTGGCTCCCTCCCCATTCAGCCTAACACCAAATCCCTTCTTCACAACATCCCCCAAATCTAACCCCTTTCTCTCCATCCAAACCATCATCGCGCTGATCTAAACCCTTGTCATATCCCGTCTGAACTCCTGAATCAGCCTTCTCCCAAAGCCTGCCTGACTCCTCTCTCCCCCTTCCAGTCCACACTTCACTTTGTCGCTTGGACTGCTTTCCTAAAACACCGCTTTGTCCACATCTCCTCACTCCTCAAAAGCTTCCATTCTTTTTTTCATCAAGCAAAAATTCCTGAACGTCAGTTTTAAGGCATTCAATCGGCTCTCCCCAACCAATCTCACCAAACTCTTTTCCCACTGCACCGTAGTTCTCACGCTTCGTTCCTCTCGAGCCAACCTATTTACCAACTGCCTCATTCTCTTATGCTCCCGCCAACCTCTTGCTCATACCCTTCTTTCAACCTGGAACTCCCTTCCTTCACATGTGGCAGGCCGCTACTTTATCCGTCTTCGAACCCCTTGCAAAATCATACTTCTCCAAGAGACCTTCCCTTTTGAATCCCACCACCTATTTTTCCCTCTCCCAAGCATTTCAACCCTTGGGTTCAACCACAGACCCCCTGCCATACTTATATCCAAATCTTAATCAATTGATCCGTTGTATTTATTGAACACTTACTGTGTGCAGAGCACTGTTATTAAGCACTTGGGAAAGCACAATTCAACAGAATTGGTGGAAGTGATCTCTGCTGTTTTGCTGTCTGCCTCCCCCGTTATTGGTCAGGGACTGTCTCTATCTGTTGCCGAATTGTATGTTCCAAGCACTTAGGACAGTGCTCTGCACATAGTAAGCATGCAATAAATATGACTGAATGAATGAAAGCATAGGGGGATACAAGCATTAAAATAAACTTCTTCCCCTTCCCGGTAATTTGTTTCAGTGCCCGAACCCCACAAAAGATTGTAAGCTCCTTGAGAACAGGAATCATGTCCATATCCTCTACTCTTCCAAGTGCTGAATAAAGTGCCCTGCACCACGTTAATTGCTCAATAAATGCAACTGTTGGGGAAAGAAGAACGGCTTTAATATCTTGTGGGAAAATAAAACCAACATTTTCACCACAAGCAAAATCCGGCCGAATGTTAGCCATTTTATTTACACTGTAATTTACAGATTTATTAAAAAGAGTGTATATGCTACTTATAATTGAGGATTTCTGGTGACAATAAAAAGCCACAATAACTTAATTCAGAGGGTTTGCAGAAGGAACTTGGGATTTTTTTCCATTTAGCCACAAGAGGGCACACGTTTCCCTACTAATATAGCAAAATGTGGCAAACTTGCAGTTTGTGAATACACGCTCGTTTTGATTTTTGAGAAGTGTGGTTCTGTTGGATACACATAATTCTTGGATGGAGGGAAGTACTTTGCTTTAAAACACCCTAAAAGTGGTTGAGGCATTATGCCATCACCCTGGGCTTGCAGCACTGCCCAACAACCAACATTTGCTTTCAAATTTTGAAATTTCAAATTGAAAAAAGAAGCTTTCAGAGACAGCAAACTGCTGAAGACGACGGCCATTCGTTCTATTTTATTTGCCATCTCGTGAGCTTTCTCTTCTATTTGCCCTTCAAATTCCTCCACCCTCCCCCACAAAACACACACACACACACACACACACACACAAACACACACAACAATAATAATAATAATGTTGGCATTTGTTAAGCGCTTACTATGTGCCGAGCACTGTTCTAAGCGCTGGGGTAGACACAGGGTAATCAAGTTGTCCCACGTGGGGCTCACAGTCTTAATCCCCATTTTACAGATGAGGTAACTGAGGCACCGAGAAGTCAAGTGACTTGCCCAAAGTCACACAGCTGACGAGTGGCAGAGCCGGGATTCGAACCCATGACCTCTGACTCCCAAGCTCTTTCTACTGAGCCACGCTGCTTCTCTAATGCATCTGGAGTCTGCAA
Source organism: Ornithorhynchus anatinus (assembly GCF_004115215.2). Taxonomy (NCBI): domain Eukaryota; kingdom Metazoa; phylum Chordata; class Mammalia; order Monotremata; family Ornithorhynchidae; genus Ornithorhynchus; species Ornithorhynchus anatinus. The sequence continues at coordinate 134,181,928 of NC_041728.1, forward strand.
ACTGTTGTCAAGACACCTTATTGATGGACAGTGAGCCCGTCATTGGGCAGGGATTGTCTCTATCTGTTGCCTAATTATACTTTCCAAGCACTTAGTACAGTGCTCTGCATATAGTAAGTGCTCAATAAATACTATTGAATGAATAAATGAATGGATGAATGAATGAATGACAGAGCAGCTGGCTCCTCCCACTGACTCCTCCCTGCAGCAGTGGGGCTTAATGGATAGATCACAGTCCTGAGAAGCAAAAGGATCTGGGATCTAATCCCTACTCTGGCACCTGTCTACGGTGTGACCTTGGGCAAGTTGTTTCACTTCTCTGGGCCTCAGTTACCTCATCTGTAAAACAGGGATTTAAGAGTGTGGGCCCCATGTGGAACTGGGGCTGTATTCATCCCAATTAATTTGCATCTACCCCAGAACCATTACCATTCTAACAGTAGCATTCTAATCACTGAACAAGTACCATCATTATTATTATTATTATCCCTTTTGAAGTCTCATCCCCAGTGGCTTCATGAGCTGCCATGGGTACAAGCAGTGGGTGGCGAGGACACACCAGAGCCAATCCTGAGGGCACATTCGCAAGTGCCCTCTGTCCGTCTCCCCCACCTGACTGTCAGCTCGTGTGGGCAGGGAATGACTCTCTCTATTGCCATACTGTACTTTTGAAGCGCTTAATACAGTGCTCTGCACACAGTAAGCACTCAATAAATATAACTGAATGAATGGATGAAAGTGACCTCAGAGAACGGCTGACCGCTTCTGAGTCCGACTGTGCCGAACGGTAATAAAATGGAGCTCGGGAAGGGCCCAAAGAACAGCCGACCAAAAATCCACCTAAAGCCTAAGTCCGCTCCTTCCCTCGCTTCCAAACCGTCTGAAGCCCCAGCTTGGCAGCGCCCGATGCCAAACTCACGACCCAATAATAGACTGTGGGCTAGTTGTGGGCAGGGAATGTATCTATTTGTTATAATATACTCTCCCAAGCGCCTAGTACAGTGCTTTGCACACAGTAAGCGCTCCGCTCAATAAATACGACAATGAATGAGTGACAGTTCCGGGGCTGCTCCTTTAATAATAACAATAATAATAATAATGGTACTTGTTAAGCACTTACTATGTGCCAAGCACTGTTCTGAGAGCTGGGATAGATCCAAGTTAATCAGGTTAGACATAGTCCCTGTCCCACATGGGGCTCATATTCTTCATCTGTTTTACAGATGAGGGAACTGAGGTGCGGAGAAGTAAAGTGACTTGCCCAAGGTCACCCAGCAGACAAGTGGCAAAGCCGGAATTGGAACTCAGATCCTTCTGACTCCCAGGCCCACATTCTAGCCACTAAGCCACGCTGCTTCCTTTCCTCCTTGCTGGTCCCCACCCCGATTTCTGGCCAAACACCCCCAAATGCCCTAATGGCCACGCTGACATGGGAGGGCACTCCTGCTGCTGATCCTGATCTCGTTTCCTAAGATGGAGCCTGACGCCTTCTTCCCTGCTGGCACAATGCTAATAACTGTAGTATGTGTTAAACGCTTATTATGTTCCAGGCACTGTACTAAGCGCTGGGGTGGATATAAGCAGATTGGGTTGGAACAGTCCTTGTCCCACATGGGGCTCACAATCTCAACCCCCATTTTACAGATGCGGTCACTGAGGCCCAGAGAAGTAAAGTGACTTGCCCAAGGTCACACAGCAGACAAGCGGAGGAGGCGGGATTAGAACCCTTGACCGTCTGACTCCCAGGCCTGTGCTCTATCCACTACGCCATGCCCAGTTCTTTGACTTTGTATTTCTAATAATAATAATAATTATGGTATTTGTTAAGCACTTGCTATGGGCCAAGCACTGCTCTCAGTGCTGGTGTAGATACAAGTTAATCAGATTAACTGATAAAATAATAATAATAATAATAATGATTATGATATTTCTTAAGTGCTTACTATATGCCAAGCACCTTTCTAAGCGCTGGGGTAGATACCAATCAGGTTAACTGATACAACAATAATAATAATAAAAGGTATTTGTTAAGCAGTTACTATGTGCCAGGTACAATACTAAATGTCGGGGTGGATACAAGCAAATCATGTTGGGCACAGTCCCTGCCCCGCACAGGGCTCACATTCTTCATCCCCATTTTACACATGAGGAAACTGAGGAACAGAGAAATGAAGTGGCTTGCCCACAGAGCTAATAAGTGGCAGAGTTGGAATCAGAACCCATGACCTTCTGACTCCCTGGCTCAGGCTCTATCTATTACGCCATGATGCTCCTCGTACAAGTTAATCAAGGTCCACCTCTAGGAATTGGGCACCTCTAAGATCCTCCAAAAACCAGGAACCCATATATTGTTTGGTCCCAGCAGTGCAGACATTAATCTTCTACCGTAAAATCAAATCCAACCTACTGGCTAACAGAATATTACCATTATGATGCATTTGGGTACGATTAATTTTTTAAAAAAACTAAAATTTGTTTCGCTTGGTGTTTTCCAGGTGCTGATATGCAAACAACCCTCGGGAATTTACAATCGTCACAACTGGGCCGATTTCACTGCATGCTGTAAAGAAATTACCTTGACTTTGGCCATCTCATTTCACCCCTAAAAAGCTTCCAAGTTTTCAAGTCATGGCAACGTCTCCTAAACTTATTTGGGTGCTCATTTTAGGAATTCGGTCCTAGATGAGCTTGAAATTAGTAATAAGGATAATGGCATTTGTTACTTGCATTCTAGGTGTCACAAAGTGTTCTAAGCACTGGAATAAACAGAAGTTAATCAGGTTGGACCCGTCTCTGTTCTGCTTAGGGGCTCACAGACTAAGTAGGAAAGAGGACAGGTACTGAATCTCCATTTTACAGATGAGGAAACAGAGGCACAGAGAAGTGAAGTGATTTGCCCAAGGTCTCACAGCAGACAAGTGACGGATCCAGATCTTCTGACTCCCGGGCCCGAGTCTTTCCCCTAGGCCAGGCCGGTGGGCCCAAATCACAGCAATTATGTAAGATTTTTTTTTAACGTGGAAGGGTATAAATTTAAGAATTTACTTCTCACGGTCCAAACCCAGCTCCAATTTATTGACCTTCTGGTAGGGCTCAATGCTTGATCTTCTGATTTGGTCCTTTCAAGAATATCCCTCACTTTCCAATATGTTGTGTGGCCTTGCAAGCAGTCCAAAATATGGTGTTTATCCAGCTCACCTACCGAGCAGAATGAGTTGAACGAATGAAAAAGCACGGAAACAAACAATCCCAGTTTTCTTTCTTTCTCCTTATTCTGCATAAATTGTTATCCAGTGTTGGGTTAGAAGCTATTTAAAGCACTCCAAGTGTTTCCTACTAGTGTTTTAAGGTCATTTATCTTAACTACTTCACAGAGATGTTGTGAAGGATGAAAGTGTGAGCACTCTGATGGGGTATAAGTGGCCAAAAAGATTCTTCTGACTTTAGGGAAGCCAAAGTTTTGATTTTCACTTAACTTCTGAGCTTGTTGTTTTGCGAAATGTCAGGTGTCAAAATGGGAAAGCCTTTCCCCATACTGTGTCTGGAAATGAAAAATATATACACACGGTTTGCAATCCTTTAAAGAATATTTTGTCAGGGATCAAATCTCTGAGAACATATAGGGGAGCTATGATTTAGGTAGCAGACAAATTACTGCTCAGACTGTGCCTGACCTGATTATCTTGTTTCTACCCCCCCCAAGTTTATTACAATGTCTGGCACATAATAAGCACTTGACAAATACCGCCAGTATCATTATTATTATTTTATTATTATGGTATTTGTTAAGCACTTATGTGTCATGCACTGTTCTGAGCTCAGGGGTAGATCCGAGTTTATCAGGTCGGACACAGTTCCTGTCCCACATGTAGTTCACAATCTAAGAAGGAGGGAGTCGGATTTAATCTCCATTTTACAGTTGAGGAAATGGAGGCATAGAGGGGTTAAGTGACTGGCCCAAGATCCCACAGCAAGGAGCTGGAAGAGCCAGGAGAGACTCCCACGCTTGTGCTCTTTCCACTGGGCCACACTGTTTCTCAAGCTGATTCATCACTACTTATTTTACTTCCACAGAATAAAATTTGCTCGTTGGTCCACTAGGACTTTACTGGCTGAAAGGACTTTTCAAAAGAAGAAGACAAGTTCACATGAATTTTTGCATTTCACTTTGTATTTGGTTAAACCTCTCTTCTCCTTTTTAGGCCAATCAGCTTCTCCAGGGTTGTACAATGAGGCAAAGAAGCTCTGGAGTGGTCACGAGGGTGACTGTACCTCTAAATAGCTGAAATTCATAGATTCCTTTGAAGAGTTGGTGGCAGTTTCCTGGAAGCCAGAATTATTATTATTTTTTTTATAGTACTTGTTACACTCTTACCTATGTGCTAAGCACTATTCTTTGCACTGGAGAGGATATAGGGTGATGATGTCGGACACAGTCTGTCTCTCAGTCCAGGAGGCAGTAGGATTTAATCCCCATTTTACACATGGGGGAACTGAGGCACAGAGAAGTGAAGTGACTTGACCAAGGTCACCGAGCAGACAAGTGGCAGAGCTGGAATTAGAACCCAGGTTCTCTGACTAAGCACTATATCCCTAAGCCCTCCTTTCCTCTTCTCCCACTCCCTTCTGTGTCACCCTGACTTATTCCCTTTATTCATCCCCCTCCCAGCCCCACAACACTTAGGTACACATTTGTAATTTATTTATATTAATGTCTGTCTCCCCCCTCTAGACTGTACACTCATTTGGGTCAGGGAATGTGTCTGCTTTGTTGTTGCATTATCCTCTCCCAAGCGCTTAGTCCAGTGGTCTGTACACAGAAAGCGCTCAATCAATATGACTGACTGACTCTGACTTCGGGCCTGAGCTCTTTCCCCTAGGCCACGTTGCTTCCCTCCACCCAGGAAGCCAGGCAAATTCCTGAGCTGTGAGATCACTGGGTGGAGATTCCAGAAGGGAAACTTCTAGGGATGGGTGACATCGTTTAGGGGGTGGAATTTGGGCCCAAACAGCTCCCCTCTTGGCTAGACTGTGAGCCCCGTGTGGGACAGGGACCGTGTCCAACCTGATTGCCTTGTATCGAACCCAGCTCTTAGTAAAGTGCCTGGCACATAGTAAGCACTTAGCAAATACCACGATTATTACTATTGCCATTATCATCATTACTATATAGGGCGGCTCTACCCTCAAGCGACTTGGCAGATTCTTGAATGCCGTCTTGGGGAGTCCTACCCAACTGGAAGACACCTTCTCCAAGAACTTGTGTAATCAGATCGGAAGTCTGTAGCGGAAATATCACTGCATCTCGATCCAAACCTTGAAGAAAAACACATTCTTCAAACCAGCACTCGATACCCGAATGATCATTCCTCGGGCCCAGATAAAAACGCTGAGAGGGTAATGCAAGAAAAAGCCAAAACGGTAGAAAAATAAACCGTAGGGAACAATTTTGCGTTAATAAAAATAAAGGATAGAGGATGGCCTACTAAGTCTTCATCTTCAGGGCTCCAGGGGAGGTTCCTAGCAACATAAATGAATGTGACTCATACATCAATGAAACATTCCCTTTGACTAGCCAAGTCAGTAGAGAATAGGATTTGAAGGCTAAGAAAAGACACAATGCAAATAACATTAGGAGATCTGGATAAAATAGAAAACTGATATACTACAAATCATGACTTCCTGGAAGACAGAAGTAAATCCAACTCCCTGAATCAAACCTTTTGGTTACCATAATAATAATGATAATAATAACAATAATGGCCTTTGTTAAGTGCTTACTATGTGCCAGGCACTGTTCTAAGCGCTGGGGTAGGTACAAGATAATCAGGTTGGACGGAGTCCCTATCTCACAGAGGGCTCACAGTCTTCAGCCCTATTTTCCAGGTGAGGAAACTGAGGCCCAGAGAAAGTCACACAGCAGACAAGTGGCGGAGCAGGGATTAGGAGCCATGAACTGCTGACTCCCGGGCCCAGACTCTAGCCACTGGGCCATGCTGCTTCCCATTTACCATATTTACAAATGTGGTGATGGAGAAGGATTTTGCAAATATCATGGACTGACTGAAAAACAAACAAATGGATTTTGGAGCAAATTAAACCAAAGTGGTCTTTTGGAAGGCCAAAAGAATCGACTTAGATTAGCCTACTTTAGACACATTAGCCGGGGGACTAATTCTCTGGAGAAGACACTAATGCTAGGAAAAGTCCAGGGAAAATGTGGAAGAGGCAGACCGGCCCCTAGATGGTTAGAGACCACAACAATGATAACGGAAGAACCGTTAGAAAGTTTGCGGATTATGGCAGAAGACAGGACGTTCTGGAGAAAGTATATCCACGGAGTCGCTATTTATCAGAAATGACTCAAAGGCATTTTATAATATTAATAAAAGTGCCTCCCCTCCAACTCCCTGCATAATTTCCCACCCCCGGTTTTTGAAGAGGAAATAGGAGATCAACTTGTGAAAGTGGTGATAGCAGTTGGGGACCTAGGTAGGAAGAAAAGCTTCACAATATGTTAATGTAGCAGATACAGTCTGTGGTACCTGTGGTGATACAGGGAGTGTCTACACCGAGATCTGGGAACTCCAGAGCAGGAAAGGGAGAAGGGATTAATTTATTGGTTGCCTAATAATCAATCAATGGTATTTTCTGAGAGCTTACTTTGTGCAGAGCACTGTATTAAGTAAGCACTGCGGACGGCAAGCGCTCAATAAATGTGATTGATACGAAACGCTTGGGAAAGAGCAGTAGAATAGAGTTGGTATGAATCAGTGGTATTTATTGAGTACTTATTATTTTCAGAGCACTGTACTGAGCACTTGGGAGCATACATTACAAGAGAATTAGGAGACACGTTCCCTGCCCATTGTGAGCTGACGGACTGGATGCAGCCCTTGGGGTAGCACAAAAGAGGTAAGAAAAAGTAGATCAGCATCCTCTTACCTTTCTCTCCTTTCTCCTGAGCTTTCCTTTTCTTTTTTCTCCCGCTCCCCCTTATTGAGGAGAACTCTTGGCAAAAAGCACAGGCCCAGGGTGTCAAGAGGACCTGGGCTCTAATCTAAACTCCTCCACTTGCCTGCTGTGTGACTTGGGGCAAGCCACATAATTTCTCTTTGCCTCAGTTGCCTCATCTGTAAATTGGGGGTTCAATACCCATTCATCCTCCTGCCTAGTTTGTGAACCCCACGTGGGACAGGGACCGTGTCCAACCTAACTTGCCTCCACCCCAGCACTTGAACTAGAGTAAGCACTTCAACACTATAATAATAACAATAACAGTGATAAACTCAATTATTATCTGACCCCACATAATAGCCCCTGCTTTGCTTAAGGGTAGTAAAAAAGTACAGCAATTATGCACATAAATGCAGTATTTGCCTTAAGTCTCAAAATTAGGTTGTTGCTTTTTTTAAAGTTACACAACTCCTCTCACATTGTGTTACCCAGCTAAATGGTGGTTTGTAAAGCAACAGGAGGAGTTCATAATTATTCACTGGTTTATATTGAGCACTCACTCTATGCAGAGCACTATACTAAGTGCTTGGAGGAGTACAATACACCAGAGTCAGTAGATATGCTCCTTGGCCACAACAAGCTAATCAGGTTGGACACAGCCCAGCACTTACATCGGGCTCACCGAGAAGTAACAAATACCTAAATGGCTTTTTGCACCCCCTCCCTTATTTACATACTAACTTCTAATAATAATTGTGGTATTTGTTCAGCACTTACTGTGTACCTGGCACAGTACTAAGCCCTACCCACACTCCTTTGCCATGTCTCCCAAGAGCTTACTTTGGTGCTCAGCCCCTAGTAAGGGCTCAATAAATACAATTGATGGGTTGATTGATTAATTCCTGCTGCTCTCTTTCCCACCACCTGCTACTGATTATTCCACACCTGATTGAGAGGTCTTGCCCAACAAGGGTAGGAAAGCAAGATTGGGATCCACAAAAGGAGGACGAGCAGGTGGAATACTAGGGCAAAGATGATATAGTGAAGGAGGAGGAGAGAAAATAGAAGAAAGTGGGGAGAGGTAAAAAGGCAGCATGGCTTAGTGGATAGAGTATGGGCCAGGGATTCAGAAGGAATGGGGGTTCTAATCCCAGCTCTGCCACCTGTCTGTGTGACCTTGGGCAAGTCACTTCATTAGTCTAAGCTTCAGTTACTTCATCTGTAAAATGAGTTTTGAGGTTGTGAGCCCCTCGTGGGACAGGGACTGTGCCCAACCTGATTTGCTTGTACCCACCCCAGTGCTTGCTCATAGTATAAGCTTAACAAATACTACAATTATTATTATTATTGTTGTTGCTATTTATTCATTCATTCAATCATATTTATTGAGCACTTACTGTGTGCACAGCACTGCACTAAGCACTTGGGAAAGTACAATTCAGCATATAGAGAGAGACAATCGCTGCCCACAATGAGCTCACAGTCTAGATGGGGGGGGAGACAGACATCAGTACACTCATCAATATAAGTAAACAAACTGACTTATATATAAACGCTGTGGGGCGGGGAGAAGGGGGAAGAGCAAAGAGAGTGAGTCAGAGTGCCACAAAAGGGAGTAGGAAATGAGGAAAAGTGGGGCTTGGTCTGGGAAGCCCTCTTGAAAGAGATGTGCTTTCAGTAAGGCTTTGGGGTGGGAGGTGGAGGAGTAATTTTCTCTGTCTGTGGATTTGAGGAAGGAGGTCATTCCAGACCGAAGGTAGGAGGTGGACCAGGAGTTGATGGCGAGACAGGAGAGATGGAGGCACAGTGAGAAGGTTAGTACCAGAGTAGCAAAATGTGTGAACTGGGTTGTAGAAGGAGAGAAGCGAGGTGAGGTAGGAGGGGGTAAGGTGATGGACTGATTTAAGGCCAATGGTGAGGAGTTTTTGTTTGATATGGAGTTGGACAGGAAAACATTGGAGATTTTTGAAGAGTGAGGGTGACATGCCCTGAATGTTTCTATAGAAAGATAATCCAGGAGGCAGAGTGAAGTATGGACTGGAATGGGGAGAGGCAGGAGGTTGGGAGGTCAGAAAGGAGACTGATGTAGTCATCTAGGCAGGAGAGGATGAGTGATTGTACTAACTTGGTAGCGGTTTGGATGAAAAGGAAAGGGCAGATTTTAGCTATGTCGCGAAGGTGAGACCGACAGGATTTGGAGATGGATTGGATGTGTGGGTTGAATGAGAGAGCAGAGTCAAGGATCATGCCAAGGTTAGGGGCTTGTGAGACGGGAAGGATGGTGGTGCCGTCTACAGTGATGGAAAGTTCGGGAGAGGACACGGTTTGGGAGGGAAGATAAGGAGCTCTGTTTTGGATGTTAATATTAACCAGCTTGTATCTATCCAGCACTTAGTACGGTTCCTAGCACATAGTAAAGTGCTTAACAAATACCATAAATAAAAGCAAGGTGGTATACAAGGGCAAACAGGATATAGTGAAGGAGGAGGAGAGATAGAAGGAAGAAGGTATCTCTTGTCCTCCTTCACTATATCCTCTTTGTCTTTGTAGGAAGAAGGAGGGAAAAGGTATGTAATTTATTCATTTATATTAATGTCTGTCTCCCTCTCTAGACTGCAAGCTCGTTGTGGGCAGGTAATGTGTCTGTTCTATTATTATAATGTATTCTCCCAAGTGCTTAGACAGTGCTGCACAACCAATAAGCACTTAATAAATGTGACTGACTGATTGGAAGGAGGAAGGGACAAAAAGGAATGAGGGGAGAAAGGAGGAAAGATGTAATAATTTTAGGATGATTTTAAATAAAAATAAAAAAAATTGTGGTATTTGTTAAGCACTTACTATGTGCAAAGCACTGTTCTAAGCGCTGGGGGATACAAAGTGATCAGGTTGTCCCACGTGGGTCTCACAGCTTTAATCCCCATTTGACAGATGAGGTAACTGAGGCACAGAGAAGTTAAGTGACTCCCAAGGTCACACATCTGACTAGCAGCGCAGCCGGGATTAGAACCTGTGACCTCTGACTTCCAAGCCCGCGCTCTTTCCACTGAGCCACGCTGCTTCTGCTTTAAAGGTGGGGAGAGTGGTGGTCTATTGGATATTTAGTTGGAGGGAGTTCCAGGCCGTAGAGAGAACGTGAGCAAGGCATCGGTGGTGGGATAGACAAGTTGGAGGCACAGAGAATAAGTTGGTGCTAGAATGTGCAGGCTGGGTGGCAATAGGAGATAAGTGAGGTAATATAGAAAGAAGCAGGCCGACTGATTTCTTTAGAGCCGATGGAGAGGGTTCTCTGTTTGATGCCGAGGTGGATGAGCAACCACTGGAGGTTTCTGAGGACTGGGAAGAGGTGGAATAACACTTTTTAGAAAAATGATCCAGGCAACAGAATGAAGTATGGACTGGAGAGAAGAGAGACAGGATGCAAAAAGGTCAGCAAGGAGGCTGATGCCGTTATGGCGGGAAATGATGAGTACTTGGATCAGCATGTTAGCAGTTTAGATGGAGAGGAAAGGGGGTAGTCTAGAGATGCTGTTGAGGTAGAACTGACACTATTTGGTGATAGACTGAATGTATGGGTTGAATGAGTAAGATGAGTTGAGGTTAATGCCATGGTTAAAGGCTACTGAGACAGGGAGGATGGTGGTGCTGTCTACAATGGTGGGAAAATTAGAGGGATGATACGGTTTGGGTGGGAAGATGGGTCGTTCTGTTTCAGACATGTTAAGTTTGAGGTGTCAGCAAGACATCCAAATACAGACGGCCTGGAGGTAAGAGGAAATGTGAAGTTGCATAAAAGGAGAGAGGTCAGGGCTGGAGAGGGAGTCATCCACCTAGAGATGGTAGTTGAGGTGTGGGAGTGAATGAGTTCTCCAAGGGAGTGGGTATAGATAGAAAATAGAAGGGGACTCAGAAATGAGCCTTGAAGAATTCCTCAGGTTAGAGGGTGGGAGGCAGAGGAGAAGCAGCATGGCGAGGTGGACAGAGCACGGGCCTAGGAGTCAGAAGGTTATGGGTTCTAATCCCAGCTCCACCACTTGACTACTGAGTGACCTTAGGTGTTACTTCAATTTTCTGTGCCTCAGTTACTTCATCTGGAAAATGAGGATCGAAACTGTATGTCCCACTTAGGACAGGAACTGCGTCCAACACGATTTGCTAGTATCCATCCCAATGCTTAGTATGGTGCCCGGCACCTACTAAACATTTAACAAATACCATAATTATTACATAATATTATTATTATTATAGGAGCCCACCAAGGAGTCTTAGAGATAGGAGGAGAACCAGGAGAGTCCAGTTTCATTGAAACCATGGTTAGATGATATTTCCAGGACAAGGGGGGCAATTAATAGTGTCAAAGGCAACAGAAGGGTCGAGGAGGTTGGATAGAGGCCATTGTATATGGCAAGGGGGAGGTCACTGGCGATCTTAAAAAGGGTCATTTCTGAGGAGGAAGGGAAAACCAGATTGCAGCAGGTCAAGGAGAGGATTGGAGGAAAGGAAGTGGAGGGGGCAGGTGTAGACAACTCACTCAAGGAGTTAGGAGAGGAATGGGGTGATAACTGGAGAGTGATGGGTGCCTTTTTTTTTAGGATGGGGGATACAAGGACATGCTTGGAAGCAGTGGAGGAGGAGCCATTAGAAAGTGAGCAGTTGAAGATGGTAATCAGGGAGGGAAGAAGCGTTGGGGCAATTGCTTTGATAAGGCAATAAAGGATGGGGTCAGAAGAACGTTTGAAGGGAGTAGAATTTGAGAGGTGGTGGGAGACCTCCTCTTGATATACTGCTGGGAAGGATGGGAGAGTCGAAAAGGAGCATGGAGGAGGAAGGGACTGTACAGTAGCAGGAAAGATTTGGAGAGAGAGCACACCTAATCTTTTCTATCTGAGTAATAAAGTTGTGGCTTGGTCACTAGGGGCAAGAGATGGGGGGAAGGGGAGTTTTGAGGAGGGAGTTTCCAAAAAGGCGTCGGGGGCAACGAGCTTGGGCATTGATAAAGATGGAGAAGTACTGTTGTCAGGTGATGAGGGGGCAAAATTATAGCAGGTGAAGGATAAATTTGAGATGGAGGAGGTGGGACCTGGATCTGGAACTGTAAGAGTGGAGAAAACATACCATGGAAGTGATCTGTGGTCGCCGATTGGGGTTATGAGATAGCATGTAGGGACGGAGGAGCAAGGGAATGGAGTTATAATAATTCTGGCATTTGTTAAGCCTTAGGTAAGCCTGTACAGGGCCAGGCAAACAGGGACAGACACAGTTCAGTTGAGAGGATGGTGTTGAGAATGTGGGTTTCTGTGTTCCAGAGAAGGTGAACAGTGTGGCTTAGTGGAAAGAGCACAGGCTTGGGAGTCAGAGGTCATGGGTTCTAATTACTGTTCCACCACTTAGCTGGGTGACTTTGCGCAAGTCACTAAACTTCTCTGTGCCTCAGTTATCTTATCTGTACAATGAGGATTAAGACTGTGAGGCCTACGTGGGACAACCTGATTACCTTGTATCTACCCCAGTGCTTAGAACAGTGCTTGGCACATAGTAAGTGCTTAACAAATACCAAAAAAAAAAAAGTTGGATACTGAGATGAGACAGGACATGACGACTTTAGAAAATCAGATGGGTCAAAAGATGGGAGATCTCGTTGAAGTAACAGGACAGTTTGATGGCACCGGGGAGTGGGGGAGAGAAGGCATATCAGGAGGTTGCGGTATGAGAGTGGAATTGAAGACTTTGGCAAGGTTAGAGACTGTGCAGTCATTCGAAATGATGGGATTGAGCGGAAAGGCTGTCGGGGACATCTACTTGGATGTTGATGTCTCTGACGATCTGGATAGGGATGGAGAAAGAGAAGGAAAGTGAGAAAGTCATTGAAATGGTTGGGAAAATTAGAGGTGGGGCCTGAGGAGTGGCAAAAACATTGATGAACGGATGGTAGAGGTAGACGGTGTGGGTTTCGCAGGAAGGGTAAAAGAGGGATGGAAAAGTGGAATTGCACGAAAGTGGAATTGGGGGGCGGCAAGACTAACTCCTCCTCCTTTCCCACTGAGTATTGTGTGCAGAGCACTGTACTTATGGCCTGGGAGTATAGTATAATTTGTAGACATGATCCCTACCCTCAAGGGGCTTACAATCTAGCTGAGGAGAAAACACAAGGTAAATGGATAGGACGAAATCATGCAAAATTTAAGAGAATGTAAGATTTGGGTATTTCTTACGTAGGGTGGGTGCAGATTTATGTGCTTAGTTGGTCAGAAACTGTGGTGTTGGTCAGTTGGGAGCTATAAAATGTGGAGATGAGAAATTAAGCAGGGAAGACCCTCTGAAGGAGATGGGCATTTTCCAACATCACCATCTTCCTTATCTCTCAAAAATCAATCAACCAACCCTAATCACAGCAATTATGGTGGTGGTATTTGTTAAGCGCTTACTATGTGCTGGGGGATACAAGGTGATCAGGTTGTCCCATGTGGGGCTCACAGTCTTAATCTGTAAAATGGGGATTAAGACTGTGAGCCCCACGTGGGACAACCTGATTCCCCTGTGTCTACCCCAGCGCTTAGAACAGTGCTCTGCACATAGTAAGCGCTTAACAAATACTAACATTATTATTATTATTATTAATCCCCATTTTACAGATGAGATAACTGAGGCACTGAGAAGTAAAGTGACTTGCCCAAAGTCACACAGCTGGCAAGCAGCAGAGCCGGGATTTGAACCCATGGCCTCTGACTCCCAAGCCCGGCTCTTTCCACTGAGCCACGCTGCTTCTCAATTATGGTATTTTCTAAGCACTTAGTGCTGAAGTAGGCACCAAGTAATCGGATTGGACACAGTTCCTGTCCCACATGGCGCTCACAGTCTTAATCCCCATTTTACAGACGTGGTATCTGAGGCACAGAGAAGTTAAGTGAATTGCCCAGATGGCAGAGCTGGGATTAGAACCCAATTTCCAGAGGGTCTATTCTTCTGCGGGGCACTGTACACTGCAGTTGGGAGAGTAAAACAGAGTTAGTAGACACAGTTTCTGCCCTCAAGGAGACACGGCATGGTGGAAGAATTTAGAGTCTAATGGAGGAGCTTATAGTCTAGTCTCTGTCTCCCAGCCTCATTCCTCCCCCTCCTTCCCTGGGAAGGTTTCACTGTTGGAATGAGGGCTGGGACGATGCCCGTCTTTCTGTCTCCTGGAGAGTCTTATCCTTGACTCATGCCTTCACTTATTTCTCCTCTCCCTCTTTGGCTCTTGACACATCCTCCCATGTCTCCCCTCACTTGTCTTCCCACTCCTAGCTTTTGCTTTCATTCACTCATTCATTCATTCATTTAATCTCATCTGTTGAGCACTGTATTAAGTGCTTGGGTGAGTACAATACAACAATCAACAGACACATTCCCTGCCCACAACGAGCTTAAGTTATTAGATTATGAGAAGCAGCATGGCATAGTGGACAGAACACGGGCCTGGGAGTCAGAAGGTCATGGGTTCTAATCCCGGCTCCACCGCTTGTCTGCTGTGTGACCTTGGTTAAGACACTTAGCTTCTCTGTGTCTCAGTGACCTCATCTGTAAAATGGGGATTGAGACTGAGAGCGCTGCATAGGACAGGGACTGTGTCCAACCTGATTTGCTTGTATGCATTTCAGTGCTAAGTACAGTGCCTGGCACATAGTAAGCGCTTAACAAATACCATTATTATTTGCTCCCAATGGGGCCCAGTTGGAAGAGACTTTTAGGGAGCTGGGGGCAGTCAGGGAAGGGAGATTTCTCTGAGAGAAGCCTAAAAAAGTTTCAGGAAACATTGTTCCAGGTTACGGTTTCTACCTCTGAAATCACATCAAGACTTTGCCCTCAAAACTTGCTTCAGTGCAATAAAAAGGCTTTTAGCTATTTTCAGACTTGCTTGCCATTCTGTATAATTATAATAATAATAATAATGATGTTGGTATTTGTTAAGCGCTTACTATGTGCAGAGCACTGTTCTAAGCGCTGGGGTAAACACAGGGGAATCAGGTTGTCCCACGTGGGGCTCACAGTCTTAATCCCCATTTTACAGATGAGGGAACTGAGGCACAGAGAAGTTAAGTGACTTGCCCACAGTCACACAGCTGATAAGTGGCAGAGCCGGGGTTCGAACCCATGACCTCTGACTCCAAAGCCCGTGCTCTCTCCACTGAGCCACGCTGCTTCTCTAATTGAAAGTAAACCCGGGTGGGCAACATCAAGCTCCTTCCATTTCTTCTCTAATTCACATTTGCTAGTTGGCTGATTGCTCAAGAGGCTCTCCTAACAATAATAATAATAGTTATGGTACTTGTAAACACTTACTATGTGCCAAGCACTGTACTAAGCACTAGGATAGATACGTTAATCAGGTTGGACACAGTCCCTGTCCCAAACTGGGCTCATGCTCTTAATCCCCATTTTTTACAGTGAGGTCACTGAGACCCAGAGAAGTGAAGTGACTCTCCCAAGGCCATACAGCAGACACGTGGCAGAGCTGGGATTAGAACCCTGGCCCTTCGGACACCCAGGCCCCTGCTCTATCCATTAAGCCACACTGCTACGCTGTCCCCTCTTTAAAGTTTCTGCATCCATCAATCAATGGTATCTACTGAGTGCTTATCGTGTGCAAACTGCTATACTAAGCGCTGAGGTGCGTACACTATAACAGTATTGGCAGACCCGTATCCTGTTCACAACACGTTTATCATTCTCAAAATGAGCAATGACCGATTCTTTCTGCATTCCAAAAGAACTAGCCTGCATTCTGCCAGAGCCTGCAGTCAGAAGTCCAGAATGGTCACGATTAATTGTAGCAAAAAGACACCGTTACTCTGCCTCTTGCTTTCATACTGAGATTCTCATTTTGGGTTCTATAAGCTGGAGATTGGTTTCAGTCGTCCCGTGTTGTTTATTTGCAATGGAAACTGAACTGTTGGTGCCAGTGATTTAGACTTAATGGACAAATCTTACACGATGTTTGATTGTTTGGGGATATTCCTAAACCTGGTCTTCAAAGCACCATATAATTAGACTCTTTCCTGATTGCAATCAGCCCTGTGCTAGAGAGTTTGTGTGTGCTAGTATGAGCATGATCTCAGTCGTCCAAATTAGACCCGGAAAAGCCCTCGTGGATAAGTCAGTCCCTGTCCCAGACAGAACTTCATCTCCTCCAGTATTACATGATTTATTTAATGTCTTTTTTTTTATTTGCGACAATATTTGTTTAAACCTTTACTATGTGTCAAACACTGTTGTAAATGCAAGAGTAGATACAAAGTTATAAGTTGAACACAGTCCCTGTCCCACATGGGACTCACAGACTAAGTAGGCGGAAAATAGTTTTCAATTTTGGTCTGGCATTCCCTGTTTTTAAAGTCCTTGGGATTTCTGCTGGGTGACTTTGGGAAAGTCACTTCACTTCTCTGTGCCTCAGTTCCCTCATCTATAAAATGGGGATCGAGATTGTGAGCCCCTCATGGGACAAGGACTGTATTCCACCTGATTTGCTTGTATCCACCCCAGTGCTTAGGACAGTGCCTGGCACATAGGAAGCACTTACCAAACATCATATTTATTATTATTATCATTATTATTATAACAGGTATTTAATCCCCATTTTACAGTTGAGGAAACTGAGACCCAGAGAAATGAAGTGACTTCCCCAAGGTCATGTAACAGAGAGAAGGCAGAGCCAGGATTAGAACCCATTCCTCTGACTCCCGAGCCCTTACTCTTTCCACTAGCCCACGCTTCTGCCTAGCCTCCAAGAAATTCTGCCTTGTGGCCAGCGTAACTTAGTTCCCATTTCTTTTTCACTTCAGCCCCTCAAGGCATCCTAAGCAAGTCATCTCCGTCCTTGATGTTTACATCCTTCAAATACTTGGGGACTGCTATCATATCTCCTTTAGTCATCGCTTGGCCAGGCTAAACATATTTAGATCCTTTAATCCATCCTCATATGTCACTTGCTCCAATCATTTGGATCGTAGCTGAATTTCTTCTAATTGGTCAGCATCCTTCTCTGAACTGTGTGGGACATTTTAGGGGTGCAGCTTACCCCAAAGTTTACCCTCAGAGGGGGACACTGCATTAGCAGAAAGTGTGATGCTTCTACACAGTCATCATTGTGGGCAAGGAACGTTTCTACCGGCTCTGTTATGTTGTACTCTCCCAAGGGCTTAATACAATGCTCTGCTCATAGTAAGCGTTCAAGAAATACCACTGATAGATAATATCGATAGTGTTTATGGTGTGCTTCCTATGGGTGGCACACTCTGTTGTTGTCTTATGCCGTCGTGTCCAACCCATAGCTACGCCATGGACACAACTCTCCCAGAACGCCTCGCCTCTACCTGCAATTGTTCTGGTGGTGGATCCATAGAGTTTTCTTGGTCTAAATCCAGAAGTAGTTGACCATTGCCTCCTTCCGTGCAGTAAACCTGAGTCTCCGCCCTCAACTCTCTCCCATGCCGCTGCTGCCCAGCATGGGGGAGTTTTGACTTGTATCAGATTGCCTGCCCCTCGCTAGCCAGTGCCCAAGCTAGGAATGGAATGGACAGGCCTCTGCTTGACTCTCATTCATTCATTCATTCAATAGCATTTATTGAGCGCTTACTATGTGCAGAGCACTGTACTAAGCGCTTGGAATGTACAAATCGGCAACAGATAGAGACAGTCTCTGCCCATTGACGGGCTTACAGTCTAATCGGGGGAGACAGACAAACAGAAACAAAAAACAAACAAAAAAAACTCCCTCCTGTAGTCGAGACTGGGAGAGTACTGGAAACTCTCCAAGTGTGACTCTGAGAGGTGCACACTCTACTAGGTACATAATAATAATAATGATCATAATAATAACACTTGTTACATGCATACCCACATGGGGCTCCCAATCAAAGAGGAAGGGAAACAGGTCTTGAATCACCATGCTGTAGGCGAAGAAACCAAGGCACAGAAAAGTGAAGTGACTTGCCCAAGGTCACAAACAGGAAGATGGCAGACCAGGATTAGAACCCAGACCCCCTGACTCACAGGCCTGTGGGCTTCCCGCTACATCATGCTGCTTCTCACTTGGAAGCCTAAACTAGAATTCCAAGACCCCGACCCTGAGAAACTGGCAATCTAACTGTCCATTTTTCCAGAATTCCAGCTTGAGGTTGGATTATATGCAACTGGATATTTTGCCATAGGCCATTTTGGCGAAATATACCCCATTTAGTGTCAATCTCAGATGGAAAGGAGCAAAGGTTCTCCGTTCCTGTTTGCCTAATCCTCTGTCCAATCTCACTCCCCCTACCACGGCAGGGTGAATGACAAACCTGGAACATCACTTTACACTAGTTTTGTTAGGATTCCAAATATATTTACATTAAACCCAAAGTAAAAGTGGGAAAATGTAAACTAAAATGGAGTACATTCACCCAAGGTATTCCTACTTGCTGCCATTTTTGCCTACAAATTCATTTTGGGATTGACTCTAAATAGTAGTGGTGAAAACAATAAGGAGTCCTACTGTTTTCTCTGTGTCATGTCAGAATGTGAACACAATCTTCCAAACTCTCTTTTCTAGAACTCCTAAAAATGATCTTATTAGCATGGCCTAGTGGAGAGAGTCTGGGCCTGAGATTCAGAAAGACCCGAGTTTTAATCCCAGCTCTGCCACTTGCCTGCTATGTGACCTCGGGCAAGTCACTTCACTTCTCTGGGCCTCGGTTCCCTCATCTATACAATGGGGATTAAGACTGAGAGCCCCACGTGGGACAGGGACTGTATCCAACCTGATTAGCTAGTATCCACCCCAGCGCTTAGAAAAGTGCTTGACATAAAGTAAGCGCTTCCTATAATAGTAATGATAATAATCGTGGCATTGAAGCACTTACCTTGTGCCAAGCACTGTGCTAAACACTGGGCAGATAGTGGATAGTCAGATTGGCAACAGTCCCTGTCCCTGCAGAGCGTTTACTTACTTCTCACTGTCTAAATCAGCCCCCCACTATTAAATTGTAAAGACTTTGATGACAGGGACCACGTCTCTGCTTCTGATCTACTCTCTTGGGTGTTTAGAACAGGGCTCCACTCAGAGTTGGCGCTCCACGAATGACGCTGATTGATCTCCAGATCGACCAGGGGCCTGGGAGTCGGTGGCCCTGGGTTCAGATTCCAGCTCAACCACTTGTCCGCCGCGATTGTGAACCTCACTTCTCTGTGCCTCGTCAGTTTCTTCATCTGCAAAAAGGGGATTCGATTCCTGGTCTTGCACTCTTACTTAGTCTGTGAAACTCAAGTGGGACCGGGACTGTGTCCCACCTGATTATTTTATATCTGCCTCAGCCCTTAGTACAGTGCTTAGCACATAGTGAATGCCGAACAAATACCACAGTCATTACTATCACTATTATTGTTGCTTCCGTGTCTAGAAGATTACTATGAGATAGCAGTCTATGTGCGGCATGGGGCTAACAGTCTTAATCTCCATTTTCAGATGAGGTAACGGAGGCCCAGAGAAATAACTTGGCCATGTTCACAGAGCAGGCAAGTGGCAGAGCCGGAATTAGAACCCAGGACTTTCTGACTCCCAGGCCCAAGTTCTATCCACTAGGCCATGCTGCTTCCCTCAAGATGTCGATGTTTTAGAGAATCGACACCTTGTGGAATATGAAATGTGAAGATAAGATGAAGTGAAAAATGCCTCCATGCACCAGATTTAAAAAAAGCTCTAGCCCATTTCAAAATTTGCGAACTATGAACAACTTTCCTTCTTATTAATACTAAGTATGTTGCAGGGTGTTTAACCGGAATTGGCATAGAAATATGTACAAAAGCGCTGCTTATCCTCTACAGGGGCATGAACATTATACAATAGTCTCGCAATCCATGTGCCAATTTTTTCTTCTAAATTGCAAACCATGCGAATTATGTCTTCCTGCCCTTTGTTTTCAGCGAGTAAACAGAAATTCCCCTGAAAGCGAAAGTCAGTCAGGAGAATCAACAGCCCCTACTTTCGCCACATGCTCCCTACGAAACATCACCACCTGTTTCAGCACAACTATGAAGCAGCGTGGTCTAGTGGACAGAGCACGGGCCTGGGAGTCAGAGGACCTGGGTTCTAATCCCAGCTCCACTGCATTACCTCGGGCAAGTCGCTTCGCTTCTCTGTGCCTCAGTTATCTTCTTTGCAAAATGGGAATTTAGGACCGTGCGCCTCATGTGGGACATGGACTGTGTCCAACACTGTTAGTCAGTCGGTTAGCCAGCCAGCCAGTCGTATTTATTGAGCACTTACCGTGTGCAGAGTACTATACTGAGTGCTTGGGAGAGGGCAATACAACAATAAATGGACATATTCCCTGCCCACAACAAGCTTACAGTCTGGGGAGAGGAGACAGACATATATATGTAAATAAATTACAGACATGTACATAAGTACTGTGGGGCCAGAGAGGCTTGTATGTACCCCAGTACTTTGTACAAGGCCTGGCACATAGTAAGTGCTGAATAAATGCCATTTAAAAAAAAAACACTAAACATAAGCCCAGCCAAATCCACACACTTACCATCTCTTATTTGTTTTCCGTGACAAGCTTGGCCCGGGGAATAGGCAAGCAAGCTATCTCATAGATACCTATTTCTCTTCTGACCCCAGCCTAGGCACCCCCATGCCCAGTTGCAGCTTGCAATCAATCAAACGTATTTACCTAGCGCTTACTGTGTACAGGGCACTGTACAAAGCACTTGGGAGAGTACAATACAAAGAGTTGGAAGACATGGGTCCCGCTCACAATGAGCTTACAGTCTAGAGGGAGAGGTACTCATTAATATAAATAAATTACGGATATTTACAAAAGTGATGTAGGGTTGAGGGAGGGGTGAAGAAAGGCTGCAAATTGAAGTGCAAAGGTGAGGCAGAAAGGAGTGGGAGAAGAGGAAAGGAGGGCTTAGTCTGGGAAGACCTCCTTGGAGGAGACGGGCCTTAGATAAGGCTTTGAAGATCCGGGAGAGTCATTGTTGGTCAGATTTGAGGAGGGAGGGTGATCCATGCCAGAGGTAGAATGTGGGCAAGAGGTCGGTGGCAAGATAGATGACATGGAGGTTGGCAGTGAGAAGGTTGGCATTAGAGGAGCAAAGTGTTAAGTCTGTCTACCACTTCTCCTGGGACCCTGAGAGTGGTTGTGTTCGTTTGGGAAATCATCATTTAATTACCTTTTTGGGCACCGAGTGCATGGTTTTGGATGGGTGAGAATGATTTCCACTTTCACTGTGAAAGACAAACCAACACCCACCAGGTGTATCCCAACTAGAGTACTATCCCAGCCTCTGGCCTCTCACTCCACTGGTCTTTGCCCTCTCCAGCTCATTTGTCAGTTGGCTGTCTGGGTCCTTTTTCTACAATGTAAGCTTCTTGTGGGCAGGGATTGTGCCTGTTTATTGTTATATGGTCCTCTCCCAAGCACTTAGTACAGTCCTATGCACCCAATAAACGCTCAATAAATATGATTGAATAAATGAATGAAATGTAAGCTCATGTGGGCATGGACTATGTCAGTTTATTGTTACACTGTATTCTCCCAAGTGCTTACTACAGTGCTGTGCACACAGTAAGCACTCAATAAATATGAATGAATGAAATGTAAGCTTTCCTCTGCACTCAATAAATATGATTGAATGAATGAATGAATGAAATGTAAGCTCGCTGTGGGCAGGGACTGTGTCAATTTACTGTTACACTGTATTCTCCCAAGCGCTTACTTCAGTACTCTACACATAGTAAGCGCTCAATAAATATGAATGAATGAAATGTAAGCTTCATGTGGGCAGGGACTGTGTTTGTTTATTGTTATATTGTACTCACCCAAGCACTTAGTACAGTGCTCTGCACAGAGTAAGTGGTCAATAAATACGATTGAATGAATAAATAAATGAATCGTTGTGGACAGGGACCATGTCTGCTTATTGTTACATTGTATCTTCCCAAACACTTACTACAGTGCTCTGCACACAGTCAGTGCTCGATAAATGCCACTGAATGAATGAATGAGTAGAACGTTATTCTTCACACATCTCCCCACTCCTCAAAAGCTTCTGATGGCGACCTTTTCCTCTCAGCACCAACCCCTGGATCTTAAGGCCCTCCTCCAGCCCTCCCCCTCTGACTTCCCACTCTCTTCTCCCACTGCACCCCAGTTCCCTCTCTTCATTCCTTGCAAGCTAACCTAATAATAATGATGGTATTTATAAAGTACTTAGTATGTGCCAAGCACTGTTCTAAGCACTGGGGTAGATACAAGGTAAGCAGGTTATCCCACGTGGGGCTCACAGTCTTAATCCTCATTTTACAGATGAGGTAACTGAGGCCCAGAGAAGTTAAGCGGCTTGCCCGAGGTCATCCAGCAGACAAGTGGTGGAGGTGGGATTAGAACCCACGTCCTCTGACTCCCAAGCCTGTGCTCTATCTACTAAGCTGCTTCTCACTGGATCGCTTTCTGGTTTTCCCTGCTTCTTAAACCCTTTGATCAGGCCTTTCCTCCTGTTCAGAACTCCCTCTCCCTTCAAGTCAATCGATCGTGACTGATTAATATTTTTTGCACTAGACTGAGATAGGGTTAGTCTGTAAACTCTTAGGGCAGAGACCATGTACACTTACTCTAATGTTCTCTACACCGTAAGCTCACTGTGGTCAGGGAACATGTCTCTCTGCTATACTGTACTCTCCCAAGCGCTTAATACAGTGCTCTGCACCCAGTAAACGTTCAGTGCATATAAGACTGATTGATTGATACTCTCCTAAGTGCATAGCACAATGGTCTGCACAGAGTAAATGGTCAATAAATATGACTGATTGACTGAATGCTTGCCTCATGCAGAACACTGTTCTAAGTCCTGGGAACAGTAAATCAGAGTTAATAGACACGACCCCTGCCTTTAGGGATTTAAAATCCAGTAGGGGAGAGGGAAACGCTAATAAATTACAGGTCGGCCCTGGAACACGGCTCCCTCCATCTTAGAAGGGTTTTTTTTTTAAATACGGTATTTATTAAGCGCTTACTATGTGCCAGGACTGTTCTAAGCACTGTGGTAGATACAAGATAATCAAGTCAGCCACAGTCCTTGTCTCATACGAGGCTCACAATCTTAATCCCCATTTTCCAGATGAGGCAACTGAGGCCCAGAAAAGTGAAGTGACTTGACCAAAGTCCCACAGTAACAAGTGCTGGAGCCAGGATTAGAACCCAGGTCCTTCTGACTCCCGGGTCTGTAGTCTATCCATGAGGCCACACTGCTTCTCCTAGTTCTTTTGAAACAACTGCCTTTTTCAGGAGGCCTTCTCCAGTTCGTTTTTTTTTTTCCCTCTAGGACATATCCTGCTACCACCTCGGTACTTTTGTGTTATCTCCACACTTGTGTGCTCACAACCACCCATTTTGTGTTGCCCTTGCACTTGTGCTATTTCACTTCTGAATACATCATCTTCTATACTTTATGAAACCCCAAGTTCATCCACACATCCATCTTTCCACTCTTCTCTTCCTCTGATCTGTAATGTATTTTGTGTCGGTCTCCCAGACTAGACTGTAAGCTTCCTGAGGGCAGGGAGTACACCCTCTGATTCGACAGTGTCCTCCCAATCCATCAATAGTTCTTATTGGACATCTACTAGGTGCAAAGCCCGATACTAAGTGTTTGGGAGTTGTACAGTAAAATTAATAGGCATGATTTCTGCCTTCAAGGAGTTTCCAATCTAGTGGCAGGGACAGACACTAAAATAAATTTGTTTTTTTCATGTCAAGCACTGTTCTACGTACTGGGATAGATACAAGGAAATCAGGTTGGACACAGTCCCTGTACCATTTAGGGCTCACAGCCCAAGTCAAGATAAGAGTAACCTTGGGCAAGTCACTCAACTTCTCTGGGCCTCAGTTACCTCACCTGTAAAATGGGGATTAAGACTGTGAGCTGCACGCAGGACAGGGATTGTATCCAATCTGATTACCTTGTATCTACCCCAGTGCTTAGTTCAGTGCCTGGCACATAATAAGCACTTAATAAATACCACTATTATTATTATTATTACAGAGATAAGAACATAAGTATATGACAGGACCCTGTAGCACATAAATGCTTAGATGGCAGGATTTCCCCAATCTGTAATTGATTTTGATGTCTGCCTCCCCTCTAGACTGTAAGCTCCTTGTGAGCATTAACTATGTCTACCCACTCTATTGCACTGTACTCTCCCCAACATTTAGTACAATGACCAAAGTGATGATGTGGCAGTTGGAGGAAACAAGGTAGGACATGAGAAATTAATTGGGGAAGACCTCAATCAGTCGATAGTATTTATTGAGCCCTTACTCTGTGCAGAGCACTCTACTAAGTGCTTAGGATTGAATCAATTTACAGCTGAGGAAACTGAGTCACAGAGAAGTTGGATAACTTTCCCAGTCTCCATCCAGACATGAGATGGAGTGGGGATTAGAACCCAGATCCCCTGGGTTACAGATCCATAGTCTTTCCACTAGGCCACGCTGCCATGGCTTTTAAAGACGGGGATAGTTGTGATCTGTTAGATATGAATGGGAAGGGGGGAATTCCGAGAAGAGAGGAATTCCAGGCAGGTGGGAAGGATTTTTTTTTTAATGGCATTTATTAAGCACATACCATTAGCCAGGCACTGTACTAAGTGCTGGGGGTAGATATAAGATAATCAGGTTAGACACAGTCCCTATTTCACCTGGGACTCTCAATTTTAATCCCCACTTTACAGATGAGGCAATAAGGCCCGGAAAAGTGAAGTGGCTTGCCCAAGGTCACACTGCAGATGAGTGGCAGAGGCGGGATTAGAACCCTACTGAAAGCTCACCTCCTCCAGGAGGTCTTCCCAGACTGAGCCCCCCTTTTCCTTTGCTCCTCCTCCCCTCCCCATCGCCCCAACTACCACCCTCTGTTCTACCCCACCCCCCACCCCACAGCACTTGGGTATATATATATATACATATTTATTACTCTATTTATTTTATTAATGATGTGTATAGATCTATAATTCTATATATTTATAATGATGCTATTGATGCCCATTTACTTATACTTGTTTTGTTTTGTTGTCTGTCTCCCCGCTTCTAGGCTGTGAGCCCATTGTGGGGTGGGGATTGTCTCTATCAGTTGCCAAATTGTACTTTCCAAGCGCTTACTACAGTGCTCTGCACACAGTAAGCGCTCAATAAATATGAATGAATGAATGATGCAGCAGTCTAGCCAGGACACCACAAGTACCTGGGTAAGCTTGGAAGCCATTCGGATGGAGAAAACGGGTCAGGTCCTGGAAAGGTTGTGGAGAAAAAATGAGGCAGATCCAGATTCTAGCCCCCCTACTCCACTGACCCACTTGCTGACCTTAGGTCCCTACTCTACTGACCCACTTGCTGATCTTAGGTGACCTCTCTGTAAAGTACAATCCTGGCTCCACCACTTGCCTGCTGTGTGACTGTGGGCAAGTCACTTCACCTCTCTGTGCCTCAGTTACCTCATTTGTAAAATGGAGTTTGAGACTGTTAGCCCCAAGTGGGACAGTTACTGTATACAACTCCATTTGCAGTATCCACTCCAGCGTTTAGTATAGTGCCTGGCACAAAATAAGGCTTAACAAATAATAATGACAATCATGGTATTTGCTAAGCACTATGTGCCGAGCACTGTTGTAAGCACTGAGGTAGATACAAGGTCATCAAGTTGTCCCACTTGGGGCTCACAATCTTCATCCCCATTTTACGGATGAGGTAACTGAGGCACAGAGAAGTTAAGTGGCTCCCCGAGGTCACAGAGCAGACAAGTGGCGGCGCTGGGATTAAAACGCATGTCCTCTGACTCTCAAGCCCATGCCTTTGCCACTAAGCCACACATCATCATTACCATCATTATTATTATTACAATACTTTACTTTCCTTAGAGCACAGTACAGTGCTCTGCATAGAAGAGCTCCTCAGTAAATACTCCCAATAGGTCGAATCCCTGTCCTTTGCTAATCGACAGATTTTGGAAGGAAAAATTAATAATAAAATTATGATAGCTGAAAAAATGCTTTGGGCTCCTGGGGACCCCAGACATACCATTTTAGCCTAATCTAGATATTTCTTAAACCATTTTATCTTGTTTTTTTGTTGCTCTCTTTGAATCCCTACTATGGGTTCTGAATTCCAGTCCTCACTAGGCCAGGAAATTTAGACTTATCCTACTTTAAGGAAGTGGAGAAAATTCCCAAAATGACTTACTGGAACTATGTGATAGGGTTTCATTTTGCAATTATCCAAGTATCCCCTCTCTAAAGGGCAACCAAGGGGAAAAAAAAAACCCAAAAACAAGTCGTGGTCCACATTTTAGGAGGAAATTTTTTTAGAGAATTTCCTTTCACAGAAGTATCGCAGAAAACAATCCATATGAAATTTCAAAAGACCTAAGAAACAACCCTAGAGAAAGGATCCACTTTTTCTTCCTCCTCTTCAGAGTTTCATCTATCTTACTAATGACGCTAGACTGTGATCTTATTGTGGGCAGGAAATATGACAGTAAGTGCTCAATAAATACGATTGAATGATGAATGAATGACTCTTTACCCATGTCTTGGTTCTGGCCTGGAGCTCGCCCCCCCGCTTCATGTATGACAGACCAGCACTCTCCCCTTCTTCGAAGCCTTATAAAATCCCATCTCCTCCAAGAGGCCTTCCCGGACTCGCCCTCGTTTTCCCTCCTCCCTCTCCCTTCTGTGTCGCCTATGACCTTGATATTCACCCTACCCTCAGCCCCATAACACATATATATGTTCTAATCCCGGGTCTGCCATTTATCGGCTGTGTGATTTATCGGCTGTGTGACTTATCAGCTGTGTGACTTTGGCCAAGTCACTTTACTTCTCTAAGCCTCGGTTACCTTATCTGTAAAATGGGGATTAAGACTGTGAGCCCTATGTGGGACAACCTGATTACCTTGTATCCCTCCCAGAGTTTAGAACAGTGCTTGGCTCATAGTAAGCACTTAACAAATGCCATCATTATTATTACTATAAACTGAGGCCAGAAGCTGGAACGGCCTGGGAACACAGGCAATAAATACCTGCGGCTTCTGAACTTCTGGGTAATAATAATAATAGTAATAATATTATTTATGGTGCTTGTTAAGCGCTTACTATGTGCCAAGAAAGCACATCTTCCCTCCCAAACCCTGTCCTCTTCCTGACTTCCCTATCACTGTGGATGGTACGACCATGCTTCCCATCTCTCAAGCCCGTAACCTTGGTGTCATCCTTGACTCAGCTCTCTCATTCACCCCACACATCCAATTCCTCACCAATGCCTGCCGGTCTCACCTTTACAATATCGCCAAGATCCATCCTTTCCTCTCCACCCAAATGGCTATCGTACTGGTACAAGCTCTCATAATATCCCGGCTGGATTATTGTGTCAACCTTCTCTCTGATCTCCCTTCCTCCTGTCTCTCCCCGCTCCAGTCTAGTCTTCATTCTGCTGCACAGCTCATCTTCCTGCAGAAACGCTCTGGACATGTCACTCCCCTCCTTAAAAACCTCCAGTGGTTGCCTATCAACCTCCGCACAAAACAATAACTTCTCATTCTAGGCTTCAAGGCTCTCCATCAGCTTGCCCTTCCTACCTCTCCTCCCTTCTCTCTTTCTACTGCCCAGCCCACACACTCTGCTCCTCTGCCGCCCACCTCCTCACCGTCCCCCGTTCTCGCCTATCCCGGCGTCGACCCCGGCCCACCTCCTCCCGCTGTTCTGGAATGCCCTCCCTCCTCACTTCCGCCAAACTAACTCTCTTCTCCTCCTCAAAGCCCTACTGAGAGTTCGCCTCCTCCAAGAGACCTTCCCAGATTGAGCAACCCCCTTTTCCCTCGGTTCCCTCTGGTGCCTCTCTGCCACCCCCTTCACCTCCCCTCCGCTAAGCCTCCTTTCTCCCCTTTCCCTCTGCTCCTCTCCCTCTCCCTTCCCCTCCCCTCAACACTGTGCTCATTTGCTCATTTGTATATATTTTTATTACCCTACATATTTTGTTAATGAGAGGTACATCCCCTTGATTCTATTTATTGCTATTGTTTTTGTCTGTCACCCCTGACTAGACTGTAAGCCCGTCAATGGGCAGGGATTGTCTCTATCTGTTGCCAAATTGTACATTCCAAGCGCTTAGTACAGTGCTCTGCACAGAGTAAGCGCTCAATAAATACTATTGAATGAATGAAGCACTGTTCTAAGCGCTGGGGTAGATGCAAGTTAATTAGGTTGGACACGGTCTCTGTCTCATATGGGACTCACACTCATCCCCATTTTTTACAGATGAGGTAACTGAGGCCCAGGGAAGTTAAGTGACTTGTCCAAGACCACACAGTAGACAGGTGGAGGAGCCGGAGACTGAGACCGCAGCAGTCGGCTGCGGGTCAACTCTGCCCAGAGTGAGAGATGCCCACTCTGTCTGCACCAAGTGAGGAGGCATGGGATGGTTAAGAGTCATGCCGTACTCTCGATCGGGCTGGAAACTAGGCCACTTCGCCATGGTTGGGTAACACAGAAATAGATTCCTCCCAATTAAGAGGCATTTGTGTTTGGTAGCTCGATGCTTCGCCATAGGCGAACAAAGCCAAATTGTACTTTCCAAGTGCTTAGTACAGTGCTCGGCACACAGTAACTCTAGGCTTCAAGGCTCTCCATCACCTTGCCCCTTCCTACCTCTCCTCCCTTCTCTCTTTCTACCGCCCACCCCGCACGCTCCGCTCCTCCGCCGCCCACCTCCTCACCGTCCCTCGGTCTCGCCTATCCCGCCGTCGACCCCCGGGGTCACGTCCTCCCGCGGTCCTGGAACGCCCTCCCTCCTCACCTCCGCCAAACTGATTCTCTTTCCCTCTTCAAAACCCTACTTAAAAATCACCTCCTCCAAGAGGCGTTCCCAGACTGAGCTCCTCTTCCCCCTCTACTCCCTCTGCCATCCCCCCTTTACCTCTCCGCAGCTAAAGCCTCATTTTCCCCTTTTCCCTCTGCTCCTCCACCTCTCCCTTCCCATCCCCTCAGCACTGTACTCGTCCGCTCAACTGTATATATTTTCGTTACCCTATTTATTTTGTTAATGAATTGTACATCGCCTCGATTCTATTTAGTCGCCATCGGTTTTTACGAGATGTTCTTCCCCTTGACGCTGTTTATTGCCATTGTTCTCGTCCGTCCGTCTCCCCCGATTAGACTGTAAGCCCGTCAAACGGCAGGGACCGTCTCTTTCTGTTGCCGACTTGTTCATCCCAAGCGCTTAGTACAGTGCTCTGCACATAGTAAGCGCTCAATAAATACTATTGAATGAATGAATAAATATGACTGAATGAATAAGTGAATTCCTCCCAGGTGGAAAGCATTCGTGGGCAGGACCTAGGTGTTTGGCGACATGCTAGTTATACATAAGTGTATTCTTTTCAATAGGGAAGCTCCGATATCATTCAATAATCACATTCCTTCCAAAAGGGACCTCCTGAAAGGGAAGTTCAATTTGCCGCATCCAAAATAATCAAATAATTCAATTCTCCTCGGCTAAAAAATTTTGCATAAAACTCTGCCTTTCAGTTCCCAGTCTCTCACTCTCGCTGCGCCAATTCCCGAACGGAGCCATCCCAGGGTGAAGGGTGTCAGCAAGGAACGTGGCTACAACTCTGTTGTATTGTGAGCCCGTTATTGGGCAGGGATTGTCTCTATCCATTGCCGAATTGTACATTCCAAGTGCTTAGTATAGTGCTCTGCACATAGTAAGCGCTCAATAAATACTATTGTATACTTTGCTCTCCCAAGCTTTTAGGTACAAGGTTCTGAAAACCACGGGCCCAAGGAAATACCAAGAACCATTCCACCTAACCTGCAATCCACTGTGATTTTTACTGTCATCCTCACCAATTTACTGATTTTAGAGCGATAGGATTTAGGAATGGCTTGTGACTCCTTGAGGGCAGGCTGTACGTCTCTTATTCAACTGCACTCTAGATATACAGTTATCCTAATACCCAAGTTCATTAGTGAGGAGATCATTTGAACTTGTGAACATATGAATATATGAACATATGTGAACGTATGAGTTTGTACATATTATTCTATTTAGTTTATTAATGATGTATATATATCTATAATTCTATTTATCTATTTTGATGCTATTGATGCCTGTCTACTTGTTTTGTTTTGTTGTCTGTCTCCCCCTTCTAGACTGTAAGTCCGTTGTTAGATAGGGGATTGTCTCCATCTGTTGCTGAATTGTACTTTCCAAGGGCTTAGTACAGTGCTCTGCATACAGTAAGTGCTCAATAATACAACTGACTGACTGACTGACTGAATTAATTAATTAATTAATGAACGAATTTCCCTAATGGGAAAATTCTTCTTCCTTCAGGAAGGGGTATCTGCTCTAGGCCTTTACCAAAATCATCTATACCTCGGTCTCCTCTGTCTTGTTCCCGACCTCTTGCCCAGGTCCTGCCTCTGGCCTGTTACCCCCTCCCTCCTCACATCCAACAGATGATCACTCTCCCCACCTTAAAAGCCTAAATGAAGGCACATCTCCTCCGAGAGGCCCTCCCCGAATAAGCTCTACTTTTCCTCATCTTCTGCTCCCTTCTACATCACCCTGACTTGCTCCCTTTGCTCTTCTCCCACCTCCCAACCCACAGCACTTATGTACCTATGTGTAATTTAATCATTTATATTAATGTCTGTCTCCCCCTCTAGACTGTAAGCTCGTTGTGGGCAGGGAATGGGTCAGTTTATCGATGTAGTGTACTCTCCCATGCGTTCAGAATAGTGTTCTCCACACCGTAAGCGCTTAATAAATATGACTAAATGAATGAATAATGAATACACCACTAACTCGTCTTCTCGGAAAGATCATTTCTGGCCGATCCTCCATCTGAAACTCTCGCAATATACTGGCCCAAAGTCAATATAGCAGCAACTTCTCCAAAGACCCTCTGTTTCCTGTCTAGGGGACAAAGATGCAGAGTGGCTTAAATTAAAAAGTCCTCCCTGGGGTGTCCGCAACCCGGGAGGGGTGACGGATGATTCTCTCCCCAGTGTTCCTTTCATTGCTTTACTTGGCTGAGAAGAAAAAAGACAGACAGAGGTTTGCTATAATAATATTTGTGGTATTTGTTTAGTGCTTGATAATAATAATAATTATTATGCTATTTCTTAAGCACTTACTATATGCCGGGCACTGTACTAAGTCGTGGGGTGGATACAAGTAAATCGGATTGGACTTAGTCCCTGTCCAACGTGGGGCTCCCATTCTCAATCCTCATTTTACAGATGAGGAAACTGAGGCACCCAGAAGTGAAGTGACTTTCACAAAGCAGACAAGTGGAGGAGCTGGGATTAGAACCCATGACTTTTTGACTCCCAGGCCTGTGCGCTATCCACTATGCTGTCCCAGGCGCTGTGCTAAGCGGTGGGGTAGATACAAATAAATTGGATTAGACACAGTCCTTGTTCCATGTGGGGCTCACAGTCTTAATCCCTGTTTTACAGATGAGGCAACTGAGGCCCAGAGAAGTGATGTGATTTGTCCAAGGTCACACAGCCGACGAGCGGTGGAGCCGGGATTAGAGCCCCCATCCTTCTGACACCCAGGCCCGTGCTCTATCCAGTAGGCCATGCTGCTTCTCTATCAAGCATCTTTTAAATATCAATCTACGCCCTGGGAAACAGAGACGGGAGAGCACAGAACCGCCAAGCACCTCTCTCAGACTGAGAGCCTGGTGTCGATTTACAGCTCAGAGACTGCCTGTCCTTAGGGTCAGAGAAGTGGCACCGTTAAACTTTTTTTGTGTTTTTTTTTAAAAAAAGAATCCACAGAACCTTTTCCCATGAACTACCTCTCACCCCTGAAGAGGGGTCGAGGTCATCGGTGGAGCATTATTAAAAGGAACATCACGTTGCAGCTGTTCAAATGTACCTGGGCAAGGGTTCGAGAAACGGCTTCTCTCTCCGCTGCTGTCAGTCTTATGGGTACAAATATTTATTTGAGAGGATCGGGGGGGTGTGAGCATGTGCATGCATACGCGTGGACAGCATCTGAAGGTGAAGGTTAGCCAGTAGGATCCACAAACAACCCCCACCCTGCTCTCTTTCCCTCCCTGAGTCCGAGAAAGGAGACGGACAGACTAGTGGACGCCACCGACATTCGGCAAGAGAGCCGAACACTGATTCAGGAAGTGACTCAACCAACCTTCTTCTTCTCCCCCTCCAGTGAAGCAGGAAACCAAAGAAGGGAAGACACTCACAACACAAGAAAAAAAAAGAAAGAAAACCAAAAAAACAAACCAACAAAAAACGGTCACAAAAAAGAGAAGCCCGGAGCAGCTGATCAAATAAACATCTCTATCGGTTCATTGTAGAACTATTTCTCAACCGGTTAAATTGCTGTGAGTGTACGATTAACCCTTTTATGATAAATCAATCAGGATAGAGGGTGGGCGATGTATTTCAGAGCTCCAAAACTTCAGTCGGGGGAGTGTACTTAACAATTGATTTAGCTTAATGACTTTACCCCCGACTTTCTTACATCCCCTGTTATTGCCATTCTTCTTTTATATCTCGAAAAGCCTAGACTTCTAAAACTGGAAAGGACCTTGAGAGATTATCCAGTCTGGGGCTTTGCCTTCAATTTAGAGCTTAAACATTCCTAACAGATAGGAATCCATTCCCGTTATAAAAATCAGCTGAGGAAGGGCTACAACTGTGAAATATTCAAATATTCTGATCTATCAGGAAAATTATTTGTGCACCAGGGACTGTGTCTAAATCTTACCCATGTAATCTCTCCCGGCACTTAGTACAGTGTTCTACACAAAGTAAGCACTTAATACTACCACTAGTATTGCTATATTACAGCGATTATTCCTCCTCCTCCTCCTCCTCAACCTCCTCTTCCTTTTATTCAGGTACCTAGATTTAAGAAAACTCACCCAGAAAGGTTCCAGTGATTAGATAATCATGACTGTGAACATAGAAAGCTTCTATTACTGTAACCTTCAGCAGCATAGCATAGCGGATACAGCACTGGCCCAGGAGTCAGAAGGTCATGGGTTCTAATTCCCCCCTTCACCATTTGTCTGCTGTGTGACCTTAGGCATGTCACTTCACTTCTCTGGGACTCAGTTGCCTCATCTGTAAAATGGGGTTTGAGTCTGTGAGTCCCAGATGGGACAGGGACTAGGTCCAGCCCGATTTGCTTGTATCCACCCCGGGCTTAGTACAGTGCCTGGCATTCATTCAGTAGTATTTACTGAGTGCTTACTATGTGCAGAGCACTGTACTAAGAGCTTGGAATGTACAATTCGGCAACAGATAGAGACAATTCCTGCCCAATGATGGGCTCACAGTCTACAGAGTAAGCATTTAAGAAATACCATTATCATTATTATTATTATTACTTTCTAACAGGACATCATCCTCACATCTCCCCCTCCCTCCCCTAGTCCAGGCTGTTCCCTTAGCCTGGAAGCCCCTCCCTCCACAAATCCAACCGTTTTGAAGATTCCCATGTTGGATGTTCTCCTAAAATCCCACTTCCTCCAAACTAGCCTTTCCCAAATAGTTTCCAACCAAGTCGTATAAATGCCCCAGACAACTCCAGCACTTAATTATACCCATCCTGAAAACTTGAGTACGTATGTGAGACGACTGTACATTCAATTACTTACTTTGATTTACTCTAACTGTAAATATTTTAGAATGGAAGCTCCTTGTGGGCACGGAACATGTTTCTCCTCTTTTATAATTCCCAAGTGCTTAGTACAGTGCACTACACCCAGTAGGAACTTCAGTTGTATTAATTGAGTGCTTACTGTGTGCAGAGCACTGTACTAAGCACTTAAAAGTACAATTCGGCAACAGATAGAGACAATCCCTACCCAACAATGGGCTCACAGTCTAGAATGGGGAGACAGACAACAAAATAAGTAGTCAGACATCAATAGCATCAAAATAGATCAACAGAATTATATGCACATACATAACTTAACAATTTAACAACTAGTACTAATAATAATAATAATGTCATTTGTTAAGTGCTTACTATAAGCCAGACACTGTACTAAGCACTGGGATGGAATCAAATAAATCGGGTTGAACACAGTTTCTTGTCTCACATGGGACTCACAGTCTCAATCCCTATTTTACAGATGAGGGAACTGAGGCACAGGGAAGTGAAGTGACTTGCCAAGGTCAAACAGTAGACAAGTGGCGGAGCCAGGATTAGATCCCAGAACTTGGTGACTCCCAGGCCCATACTCTGTCCACTATGCCATGCTGCTTCTCTTCTACTCCTCCTCCTGTTACAAAATTCAGCCTATTCTAGATTTTGCAAGATAATAGAGATAGACCATCTTATGGGTTACTCCAAACCACAAATACTTAGAAAGGAAGCAAGTTATGGTATCGATTCATAACATTTTTCAAATTTCCATTTAATCAGTCAGTGGTATTTATTAAGCACTTTCTGTATGCAAAGCTAAGAACTTCAGGGAGTACAATAGCCTAAGCAACCTCTACTATATTGTACTCTTCCATTCGCTTAGTACACTGATCTGCATACAGTAAGAGCTCAATAAATACCACTGATTGACTAAATAGAAATGAATTTTCTGAGAGAAGAGCTCTCACTTGTAAAAATAACTGAAATACTAATTATCCAACAGAAATCATTGCAGCTTTAGTACAGAGGAAACACAACTGACAGCATGGTCTTTTTTTTTTTTTTGCTTTTGCTCAAAGTAGTTGTTCTTCTGCTATGAATATGCAAGGCAAGGATACCAAAATATGGCTGTCTGAATTTGAGTTTCATCTTTTTCCTTTTCCTGACTGATTTCTAGCAGACATGTATGCTCCTTCGGGACAGGGATCCCATCAATCCACTTTTCTGTATTCTCTCAAAGGCTCAGGAGAGTGCTCTGAACACAGTAACCCCTCGATAAATATCATTGTTCAGTGAGCAAAAGGAAGAGTGAAGGAGAGGTGTGCCCTGTTTCTCACATAATTGCCCCACTCTAGTAATAATTTTTGCAACCGCAAAACAGAGGAGATGCTATATGGTGCACCGAATTGAGCCTACTAAGTACCTCTCTACAAGGGTGAGGAGGAAAAAAAAAGGTGGAAAGGAGGGAAGAAGGAAGAGGAGGTAAGAGGGCACTGGAGACGGTTCGTCTTACATCTGTTGCCCTCTCCCAAGCGCTGCATATCCGATGAGTTAACTTCCCTGAACTTCCCTGAACTTCTGTTGCTTTTAATGAATTAACTACTGCCACCTCCTCTATCCCTTATGCTTCCCACGTGCCAGGGTCCTCTTGGCTAAAATGATCTTTTATTTCTTCCTCAAAAAACAAGGTGGGGCAATTATGTGGTGGAGACAGTTAAAGTAAATACAATAACTCTGGCTAGGGTCTAGGCACTGAGCTCTAACCCCAGGTTTAAAATTGACCTGTTTCAAGACCAAGGGAAGTTAAATAGCTTCTCTGTGCTTTGATCTCCTCATCTGTAAGATACAGTACTAACTGCCTCTCCCTATCTCACAGGTGTATTGTGAGGATAAAATGAGGTAACAGATGTATATGCTCTGGAAAAATGAAATGCTCGACAAAGTCAATTTATTTATTTATTTATTCATTCATAGTAATGTCTGTCTCCCCCTCTAGCTTGTAAGCTCTTTGTGGGCAGGGAATGTGTATGTTTATTGTTATACTGTACTCTCTCTAGAGCTTTGTAGAGTGCTTTGCATACGGTAAGTACGTAATATATATTATTGAATTAATCAATTAATTCAATATAATAGCAGTAGTAATGATACATTTTGAATGACTTCTGAGAACAACAGAAGCTAAGCACATTTTCCCTGCCTACAAGGAGCTTACACAGTAAAGGGAAAAACAGACATACAAAATAATTATAATAATTGTAGTATTTGTTAAGTGCTTACTATATGTCAGGCACAGTACTAAGCACTGGGTTGGATACAAGAAAATTGGGTTGGGCACAGTCCCTCTCCCATGTGGGGCTCACAGTCTCAATCCCCATTTTACAGATGAGGTCACTGAGGCACAGAGAAGTGAAGTGATTTGCCCAAGGCCACACAGCAGACAAGTGACGGAACCGAAATTGGAACCCATGACCTTCTGACTCTCAGGCCCGTGCTCTGTCCACTATGCCAAATGGGGGGACACTAGGAATAACAAGGATCAGATAGAGCGTTGAATAGGCATATGGGGATATTTATTCAATAAATAATTGAATATACATATATACATATATACTAGTATTGTGTAGTTATGCCTATCCTTGGCATTTATACATAAATGCCAAGGATAGGCATAACTACACAATACTAGTAGCAATAATGATAATAAGAATAATGGTATTTGTCAAGCACTGTTCTAAGCTCTGGTGAAGATACAAGTTAATCAGGTCAGACACAGTCCTTGTCCCACACTGAGATCCACTAAAGTAGGAGGCAGAAAATCCCCATTTTACGGATGATGAAACTGAAGCCCAGAGAAGTCAAGTGACTTGACCAAGGTCACAGAGCTGTCAATTGGCAGAGCCAGATTTAGAACCCAGGTTCTCAGACTCCAAGACCCTAGCTCTTTCCAGTAGACCACTCTGCTTCATAGCATGTGGGGGGCTGCTGCATTGATTTGAAGGCTTCCCAAAGGAAATTAAATTCAAAATACCCTGAGTAATCAAGCGTTGACTAATTCTTAGTCTTGTAAATCAAATTACGTAGGTTCTTTATGTCCTTTTATGGGGAAATTCCTACTCCCTCGGCCTGTTAACTTATTGGTAATCTATTACCAACTGAATCCATCGTGATTTCTCCAAGTTAGGTCTGGAAGACAGCCCGTTTTTCAAAAAGAGGTGAGGTCTACTTAAATATCTGCAGAGCTGGTACTACTCAAGTTCATTCATTCAATCAATCATATTTATTGAGTGCTTAGTGCGTGCAAAGCACTGTACAAAGCACTTGGGAGAGTACAATATAACAACAAACATACACATTCCCTGCCCTCAACGAGCTCACAGTCTAGGGGGGAGGCAGACATTAATATAAATACATACATAAATTACAGATATATATAAATATATACAGATATGTACATATGTGCTGTGGGGATGGGATGGAAGATGAATGAAGGAGCAAGTAACAGTGGTGCAGAAGGGAGTAGGAGAAGAGGAGAGGAGGCTTCTTGGAGGAGATGTCAGGGAAGGCTTCTTGGAGGAGATTTGCTTTCAAAAAGGTTTTGGAGTGGAGGGAGAGCAATTATCTGTCTGATAGGAGGAGGGAGGGCATTCCAGGCCAGAGAAAGGACATCGGTGACCGAGATCAGTGGTGAGATAGACAAGATGGAGGTACAGTGAGAAGGTCAGCATTAGAGGAGTGAAGTGTGAGGGTGGGTTGAAGTAGGAGAGTAGGGGGGTTAGGTAGGAGGGGGCAAGTGATTAAGTGCTTTAAAGCCAATGGTGAGGAGGATTTTTTTTTTGGATGCAGAGGTGGATGGGCAACCACCGGAATAGGCAACCATTCCATTCCTATACACGTGTACTCAATTATTTATTTATTTTTCTGTTGTCTTACTTGTTACAGTATTAGCTCCTTTGGGCAGGGAATGTGTCATTTCTTTGTTCTGTTCTTTCCAAGTATCTGGTAATAACAATAATAATGATGATGATATCTGTTAAGTGCTTACTAAGTGCTGGAGTAGATACAAGATAAACAGGTCAGACCCAGTTCCTGTTTCACATGGGACTCGCAGTAAGAGGAAATCTCCTTTTTACAGGTGAGAAAACGAGGCATGGAAGAGTGAAGAGACTTGCCCAGGGTCACACAGTAGCCAAACGGCAGCACAGGATTAGAATCCAGGTCCTCTGACTCCCACACCCAGGCTCTTTCCACTAGGTCATGCTGCAAGTGCAGGGCACCACATTCATTCATTCATTCAATCAATCAATCGTATTTCCTGTGTGCAGAGCACTGTACTAAGCGCTTGGAATGTACAATTCAGCAACGGATAGAGACAATCGCTGCCCAACAACGGGCATGAAGTGGGTACTCAATAAATGCTAATAAAGATTGCTGCTACTCCAAATTCTACCACATATTAATGCCTCTCTCTCCCTCTAAGACTGTAAGCTCGTTACAGGCAGGGAATGTATCCACTAATTCTGTTTCACTGTACTCTCCCAAGCGCTTAGGATAGTGTTCTGCACATAGTAAGTACTCAACAAATACCACTGATGGATTGACAAAGCACGGCCTAATCAATTTCTTTGTCAGTCCTTGGAATCTTTCAGGGTCCTGATATCTTTCCGATACTTACTGTCTCCTACCAAAAATAGTTACAAAAGAGCATTTCCCTTTTCTATTCGATTTTCAACAGTAAACACACACTCCTTTCCTTTCAATCAATTGAATCTTTATGAAAAGGCAGTATAGGCCCGATTAGAGGGCTACTTAGTGACTTCAAGATGTCTATACACCTTGATTCTATTATACACTGTATTCTATTTATTAGCTAGTGTTTTAATGAGATGTTCTTCCCCTTGATTCTATTTATTGCCATTGTTCTTGTCTGTCTGTCTCCCCTGATTAGACTGTAAGCCCGTCAAAGGGCAGGGACTGTCTCTGTTACCTATTTGTACATTCCAAGTGCTTAGTACAGTGCTCTTCACATAGTGCATGCTCAATAACTACTACTGAATGAATATACACTCATATTTACAACTGACAATGAAGGAATCCACATCTTCTCACCAAATCGTTATGATAAACTGCTACCGTTATTAATTCTCCAGAGTACCTGGTGCCTTCATACCCACAGATGTATTCCACTACCTCCTACAACCAAGAAGAAGCGTGGCTTAGTAGAAAGAGCTTGGATCCGCGAGCCAGAGGACCTGGGTTCTAATCCTAGTTCTGTCCCTTACAAACTTGTTGTCCCACATGGGTCTCACATCCTAATTAGGAGAGAGAATGAGTATTGAATCCCCATTTTATAAATGGGGAATCTAAGGCTCAGAGAAGTGAAGTGATTTGCCCAAGGTCACAGATAATAATAACTAATAATTAAGGCATTTTGAAGTGCTTACTATGTGCCAGGCACTGTACGAAGTGCTAGGGAAGCAGCGTGGCTCAGTGGAAAGAGTCCGGGCTTGGGTGTCATTCATTCATTCATTCAATAGTATTCATTGAGCGCTTACTATGTGCAGAGCACTGTACTAAGCACTTGGAATGTACAAATCGGTAACAGATAGAGACGGTCCCTGCCCTTTGACGGGCTTACAGTCTAATTGGGGGAGACGGACAGACAAGAACAATGACAATAAATAGAATCGAGGGGAAGAACATCTCATTAAAACAATAGCAAATAAATAGAATCAAGGTGATGTACATCTCATTAACAAAATAAATAGGGTAATGAAGATATATAAAGTTGAGCAGACGAGTACAGTGCTGAGGGGATGGGACAGGAGGGGGGAGGAGCAGAGGGAAAGTGTCAGAGATCATGGGTTCGAATCCTGGCTCTGCCACTTGTCAGATGTGTGACTGTTGGGCAAGTCACTTCACTTCTCTGGGCCTCAGTTACCTCATCTGTAAAATGGGGATTAAGACTGTGAGCCTCATGTGGGACAATCTGATTACCCTGTATCTACCCCAGTGCTTAGAACAGTGCTCTGTACATAGTAAGCGCTTAACAAATACCAACATTATTATTATTGCTATTATTATTATTAGGGTGGACACAAACAGATCAGGTTGGACACAATTCAGTGTCCCATGTGGGGCTCACAGTCTCAATCCCCATTTTACAAATGAGGTAACTGAGGCACAGAGAAACAAAGTGACTTGCCCAAGGTAGACAGCTAGGATTAGAACCCATAACCATCTGATTCCCAGGCCCATATTAAGTGCTTGGGAGAGTACAAGTAACAGAGTTGGTAGACATATTCCCTGCCCTCAAGAAGATTACAGTCTTCTGAGACCTACCATTTACCATATTCATGGCTCTCAGGCAGAGGGAAGAACACCTTCCTTTTAACATTCTTAACCAACCATGGGTTCCTTCAACAGACAAGAGGAATCACTTGGAAGAGTACTATACAAAAGAGTTGCCTACAGGGAGCTCACAGTCTACAGGAAGAGCTCACAATCTAAAACATTATGAGTTGAAACTTCTGCAGTGACTAGAATGGTAATGCCGAGCATTAGTCAGGTAACCCGATCAACTCTTTTTTTTTTTTGGTGATAGTATTTGTTAAGCTCTTACTATGGGCCCAGCACTGTACTAAACATTGAGATATATACAAACAAATCAGGTTGAACACAGTCCCTACCCTAGATGGGGCTTACAATCTTAATCCCCTTTTCACAGATAAAAATAAAAATAAACAGTGGCATTTGTTAAGCTCTTACAGGGTGCCAGGCTCTATATTAAGCCCTGAGGTAGTTACAAGATAATCACGTTGGACACAGTCCATGTCCCAACTAGGGCTCACAGTCTTCATTCCCATTTTACAGATGAGAGGCCTGAGGCCCAGAGAAATGAAGTGACTTGCTCAAGCTCACACAGTAGGCAATTGGCAGAGCTGGGACTCCCTTGCCTGCACTCTATCCTCTAGGTCACACTGCTTCTGAAGAAACTGGTGGAGAATTAGAACCCAGGTCCTTCTGACTCCTACACTATGCTTTATCCACTGGGCCATGTTGCTTCTCCCCCGAGCCTCCGGCACTGGGGTCCATACGCCTCTTCACCAAGCACCACAGGAATGTGCCCCGCAGACCCTATTCTTGCCAGGGAATTCTGGTGGAAGAATACATCACAAACATCTCACAAAGAAAAGGCAGGACTCTTCCTTTAAGGTGGGGTGGCTGGCAGGGGAGACAGAGTTCAGAAACACTGGTCAAAAAACATGGAGGCAGCGTGCCTCAGTGGAAAGTGCCCAGGCTTGGGAGTCAGAGGTCACGGGTTCTAATCCTGGATCCATCACTTGTTAGCTGTGTGACTTTGGGCAAGTCACTTAACCTCCCCGTGCCTCAGTTATCTCATCTGTAAAATGGGGATTAAGACTGTGAGCCCCACGTGGGACAACCTGATCACCTTTTATCTTCCCCAGCGCTTAGAACAGTGTTTGGTACATACTAAGCGCTTAAATGCCATTAATATTATTATTATTATTATCTAGGAATTAGGCTCAAAGATCACAGCGACCAAAAACACAGAAGTGCTCAGTCATTCAGCTACTACAGAGAGCGCTATGAGTAAAGGAACGATTATGTCACTATATAGACTATAAGCTTTCTCAACTCAATTAAAAAAACACATTGTCCTTAACATTTCTAGTGTAACATTTGCTTATAACCAAGGGCCAAACCCTGATGCCACTATACTTTATAACAATACTAATGATGATGGTTTTTATTACTTGCTGACATTGTCCTAAACACTACACTAAACACTGCATGACACAAAATAGTACTTTCCCAAGCACTCAGTACAATGTTTCGCGCACAGTAAGCTCCCTCAAAGCAGCACTGACTGATAATCAGACCAAACAGTCCCGGCCCCATGTGAGATTCCGCCTTAGACTGTGAACTCGTTGTGGGCAGGGAATGACACTGTCTATTGTATTGTACTTTACCAAGTGCTTAGTACAGTGTCTGCACACAGTAAGCGCTCAAT
The DNA here is from genome assembly GCF_004115215.2 of Ornithorhynchus anatinus. NCBI lineage: Eukaryota > Metazoa > Chordata > Mammalia > Monotremata > Ornithorhynchidae > Ornithorhynchus > Ornithorhynchus anatinus. The sequence continues at coordinate 134,223,628 of NC_041728.1, forward strand.
AAATATGATTGAATGAATGAATGAAGGGAAGGAAACTGGGTATTTTAACCCCATTTTACAGATGAGGAAACCAAGGCATAGAGAAATGAAGTAACTTGACCAAGGGCACCCAGTCAGCAAGTGCCAGAGGTGGGATTAAAGCCTGGGTCTCCTGAGTCCCAAGCTCTTCCCACTAGGTCACACTACCTCCAGTTTGCTGTGACCTAAAATCCAAGCCCAGGTGTGGTTAAATGAGTGTCATGCCGACACCAGCGTTTTATATATGTGAATTAATGATGCTAATGAGAAGTCCTATTCCTATTCATCTAGTCAGCAACAGGAGCAGCTCATCTTTAATCCTTTTCCTAACCTTTTCTGCTCTATTTTCCATCACCGTGGTAAGGTATGTGCTTCTGTAAATCTCTCTTTGCAAGGTAACTTTCACTGTTGTTTCCCACCCACCTGGGAGAAGGGCCCAAGCACTTAAAACAGTGCTCTGCATGCAGTAAGTACTCAATAAATACAATTGAGTGAATAAATATGATTTAATAAATGAATGAAGAGCCCAAAGAGAGAAACAATCAATCAATCACATTTACTGAGCACTTACTGTGTGCAGAGCACTGTACTAAGCACTTGGGAGAGTACAATATAACAGAGTTGGTAGACATGTTCCCTGCCCAGAATGAACTTACAGTCTAGAGGGGGAGACAGACATGAATAATAATTATAATAGTAATAATAATGTTGGTATTTGTTGAGCGCTTACTATGTGCCTAGCACTGTTCTAAGCGCTGGGATAGATACAGGGTAATCAGGTTGTCCCATGTGAAGCTCACAGTCTTAATCCCCATTTTACAGATGAGGTAACTGAGGCATTGAGAAGTTAAGTGACTTGCCCAAGGTCACACAGCTGACAGGTGGCGGAGCCGGGATTAGAATCCATGACCTCTGACTCCTAAACCTTTGACTGAGCCACGCTGCTTCCATAGAAATAGAAATAGAAATAAATACTTCTATTTATAGAATAGAAATAAATACATTGAGGATCTGGACATAAGTGTCGAGGGGCTTAGGGAGGGGATTGTCTCTATCTGTTGCCAAATTGTACATTCCAAGTGCTTAGTACAGTGCTCTGCACATAGTAAGCGCTCAATAAATACTATTGCATGAATGAATGAATGAATGAATGAATGAGTGAAGAAAGGGAGCAAATTAGGGTGGTGCTGAATGGATTGCAAGAAGAGGAAATGAGGGGTTGGTTAGGGAAGGCCTCTTGGAGGAGATGTGCCTTCAACTAGGAACACCTTTCGCGAAGTGCGGAGGGGGCAATTGGGAGACAGATTAATGTATAAAAATAGAAGGGGGGACCTTATCTATTTTCTCAGATAATGGTAAAAAGCTGAAAGCTCCATAACTGAACCAAATAAAAAATGGTTTCAGGCTCACCAAACAGAGATGCTCAGCTTTTCTCAACCACCAAATGCCCCTCTGAAACTCACAGAGAATGATCCTCAAAGATAGCAACGCCTACACAAACATATCCAGACTTCAACTGAGATAATTTTCTCAGGGAAGCAACATTCAATCTAAATTTTTGGGAGAGCCACCCCACCCCCCGGCATTCCACCACTTCAAATCACTGGTATCAGACACGAAAATTAAAAACATGCTGCCAATTCTACGTGCAATAATAGAATACGAAAGGATACTTATGAATTTTTAAAAAATAAACGATGGTACTTGTTAAGCACCTACTAGATGTCATGCACTGTTTTAAGCACTGGGGTAATAATAATAATAATAATGTTGGTATTTGTTAAGCGCTTACTACGTGCAAAGCACTGTTCTAAGCACTGGGGTAGTACAATGAAATTAGGGTGCTCCACGTAGGGCTCACGGACTTCATCCCCATTTTACAGATGAGGGAACTGAGGTCTAGAGAAGTTAAGTGACTTGCCCAAAGTCACTGAGATGACAAGTGGCGGAGCCAGGATTAGAACCCATGACCTCTGACTCCCAAGCCCGTGCTCTTTCCACTGAGCCATGCTGCTTCTCTATACAAGTTAATCAGGTTGGACACATGGGGTTCACAGTCTTAATCCCCAATTTACAGGTGAGGTCACTGAAGTTCAGAGAAGTGAAGTGACTTGCCCAAGGTTACATAGCAGACAAGTGGCGGAGCAAGGATTAGAGCCCAAGTACTTCTGACTCCCAGGGCAGTGCTCTATCCACTAGGCCATGCTACTTCTCAATGTCATGATTCTGGGAAGAGACTAATTTACTCATGGGCCTCAGAAATTTAGGGAATACGACAGGAAAGCATGTGCTCAGTCAACCAATGAATGGTATTTACTGAATGCTTATTTTTTAAATTGTATTTATATCGATCCTAGTGCTTAGTACAGTGTTTGGCACAGAGTAAGTGCTGAACAAACACCAATTTAAAAAAGTTGGAGGCCAGAGGGAGGATGTGAGGGAGGGATAGGCGGCAAGGAAGATGAAATGGAGGTTCAATAGGTAGGTTGGCATTAGAGGAGTGAAGTGTACGGGCTGGGTTGAAGTAGGAGATTAGCGAGGTGAGGTAGAAGGTGACAGGAAATACTAGAGAATGGCCAGGCTCCATATTGCATCCTGATACAATAATGTCCAGGCTGGAACCTTGGGAATTCTGAAGCTCAAAGGGCAGCCCTTCATTCTTGCTCTCAAAGTCATCCTCACACCCCTCCAGCGTATCTAGTGTATCTAGCACTGGGTTAGATACAAGTTAATCACATCAGACACAGTCCCTGTCCCACATAGCAGTCACAGTCTCAATAGGAGGGAGTAAAATTTAATACCCATTATATAGATGATCTAATTGGAGCAACTCCCTTCTTGCTCTGCATCACCTGAGCACTTAGATCTGTACCCTCTTCACCCCCTTTTTCAGTTTGATGCTGAGGTGAATGAACAACCATTGGAAGTTTCAGAGGAGTGGGGAGAAACCCTCTTCACCCCCTCTTTCAGTTCAATGCAGAGGTGAATGGACAACCACTGGAAGTTTCGGAGGAGTGGGGAGATATACACTCAACAGTTTTGTAGTAAAATGATCTGGGCAGCAAAGTGAAGTAATAATAATAATGTTGGTATTTGTTAAGCGCTTACTATGTGCAGAGCACTGTTCTAAGCGCTGGGGTAAACACAGGGGAATCAGGTTGTCCCACGTGGGGCTCACAGTCTTAATCCCCATTTTACAGATGAGGGAACTGAGGCACAGAGAAGTTAAGTGACTTGCCCACAGTCACACAGCTGACAAGAGGCAGAGCTGGGATTCGAACTCATGAGCCCTGACTCCAAAGCCCGTGCTCTTTCCACTGCGCCATGCTGCTCCTTATAGACTGGAGTGGGGAGAGACAGGAGGCAGGGAGGTCAGCGAGGATGCTGATGCAGAGGTCAAGGAGGGAAATGATGAGTGCTTGGATCAGGGTGGTAGCTGTCTGGATGGATAAGAAAGGGTGGAGTCTAGGGATGTCCTAGAACTGACAGGATTTGGTGACAGATTAAATATATGGGCTGAATGAGTGAGGTGAGTCAAGGAAAATGCCAAGCAGCTACTCATGTTTCAGTGCATTATTGGTGTGGGTCCTGTCTCCCCCATTTGATTACAAACTCGTTCAAAGCCTGTCTTAACGTGTGACCCTGGGCAATCACTGCGCTTCTCTGGGCCCCAGTAGCCTCATCTGTAAAATGGGAATTAAGACTGGGACGGGGGCTGAGTCCGACCTGATTAACTTGTATCTAGATCAGAACTTAGAACAGTACTTGGCACTTAGTAAGTGCTTAGGAAGTATCATCCTCATTATTATGTTATTATTATTATCTCCCTAGGGGCTCCAGGCCAGGGCTCTGTTGTTGACTGAGTGATTTGTTCACAGAAACAAGTTCCCATTGACCTTATGCTGCCCTCCCTGAAGGAGAGGTCAAAAGACATCCATCATGATCATCTCCTCCATACCAATCGGTGACTGGCAGAGAGTTCGGGGGGTGGGGGGGGATGAGAAGCCAAACCTGCTGAGGTAACTTGCCTCTTGGCAGCTTTTCCTCAGAGGCCTGCACTAGAAGCAGCGTGGCCTAGTGGATAGAGCATGGGACTGGGAGTCAGAAGAACCTGGGTTCATTCATTCAATTGTAATTATTGAGTGCTTACTATGTGCAGAGGACTGCACTAAGCTCTTGGAAAGTACAACTCAGCAATAAAGGACAATCCCTACCCACAGCAGGTTTACAGTCTAGAAGGGGGGTTCTAGAAGGGAGAGAAGGGTTCTAGTCCTGGCTCTGCCACTTTTCTGCTATGTGACCTTGGGAAAGTCACTTCACTTCTCCAGGCCTCAGTTACTGTATCTGAAAAATGGGGATTAAGATCGTGAGCCCTATGTGGGACAGGGATTGGGTCCAACCCGATTTGCTCTCATCCACCCCAGTGCTTAGAACAGTGGCTGGAACATAGCAAACACTTAACAAATATCACATTTCTTTCTTTTTTTTTTTTGGCAGAACAAGCGTCCACGGGCAGAGCGAGGGAGTTTCAATCAGTGATATTTATCGAGCGTTGACTGTGTGCAGAGCACTGAACTAAGCACTTGGGAGAGCACAACACAAAATAACCAGTATAGACAATCCCTGACCAGCAGGAGCGTTGTGACTAGAAATCACCTACACAGCCCACCTGCGCAATGTGGGGATGAGAAGAGTCGAACCTTGCCCTTTCCCCTGTGAAATTTCCCAAGATAGACTGGTAATGCACCTGGTATGTAACATGACACTCAAATTTCGAGTATTACTGCTACTACTGACCATGGGACCGCCTTCGGATAGGATTTCTAAAGAACACAGTCTGCTTAAAGTTCGCGTAACTTAACCACTAACTGCCAAACGGCCGAGTCGAACCTGCTTAGCACTTTGAGGCTCTATGCCCTCGTCTCCGTTGATGCAGCTAACGGGTGAAAGAGACAGAGGTTAAGCAGTGGGGCTTAGCGGACAGGGCACAGGCCTGGGAGTCGGAAGATGCGGGGTTCTAATTCCGCCACATGACTGCTGTGTGAACTTGGGACAGTCACTTCCCTTCTCTGGGCCTCAGTGACCTCATCTGGAAAATGGGGATTAAGAGTGTGAGCCCTCTATGGCACTGGGAGTGGGTTCAACCTGACTACCTTCTATCTACCCCAGGGCTTAAAACAGGGCTTGGCATGCAGTAAGTGCTTAACAAGTATTATTATTATAATAGGTCTGCACAGAGGCAATCTGGCTTCCACAAGGGGTTGACCGTTTGGCCCCAATGTTTTACTCCTCCTCTCCTCTCGCTGCAATTTCCAAATACTACTCCGCTCAAGTTGAACTTCACTTCTGGCTCCTCCCACTGCCTTTTATGGCACAAAGCATCTTGTGATAGTCTCTCAAAATAGAAGAAAGCAAGTTTTTAAAGTTTCCCTTTTTTGCTCCACTGCTGCCAAAGCTTTTCGGTGGCGAAATTTCTTCTCCCTGCTTTGCTTTCTCACCCAGGTTTCCATAAATTGTTCTACACTATATTTACAAAAAAAAGCCCCCGAATTTAAAAATATCCATGCAAAGGAAATTTCAAGACGACTGGATTCAGTAAGCAATAAAGAGTGGATCAGTTGTCATGTCAGGGAAAGACAATGAAAGTTCATATAGCTATATGTCAACACCCAAACAAAAAAAAACGGTCTTCTGCACACAAAGACATGCTCAGTAAACACCCCCTCGAATTTCACTAAGCAGCAGGTGTTACTGGCTAGATGACGCTCCTTTTTTTTTTTTTTTTGGTGGGGAAGGGGCAACGTTCTCTCTCTGCAGCTGGACTAACCCTAAAGGAAAGAAGCAAAACACAGAGGAGGAGGAGAGAGACATACAAAGACAAGGCCAAGAGAGGAAGAAAGACTAAGTCAATGAACACGATTGAAGGAATGCTAAACAGAGCTGGCCTCTACTCACGAATGTACAAAGCTCATTTGTAACTGATGCGCTCTGAGCATCTTACCTAAACAAATTCATTTTCAGCTGCTTTGATGCTTTTAGAAGCAGCATGGCTCAGTGGAAAGTGCCCGGGCTTGGGAGTCAGAGGTCATGGGTTCGAATCCCAGCTCTGCCACTTGTCAGCTGTGTGACTGTGGGCAAGTCACTTCACTTCTCTGTGCCTCAGTTACCTCATCTGTAAAATGGGGATTAACTGGGAGCCTCACGTGGGACAACCTGATTACCCTGTTTCTACCCCAGCGCTTAGAACAGTGCTCTGCACATAGTAAGCACTTAACAAATACCAACATTATTATTATTATTATTATTAATCCTGGCTCCATCACTTGTCAGCTGTGTGACTTTGGGCAAGTCACTTCACTTCTCTGGGCCTCAGTTACCTCATCTGGAAAATGGGGACTAAGACAGTGAGCCCCAAGTGAGACAACCTGATTACCTTGTATCTACCCCAGCGCTTAGAACGGTGCTTGGCACATAGTAAGTGCTTAACGAATATTATTATTGTTATTATTTTAGTATTATTTTTTGGAGTGGGGGGAGTGGGAAGAAGAGAAGCAGCGTGCTTTAGTGGGTAGTGCACAGGCCCAGAAGTCAGAAGGATCTGAGTTCTGATCCCGGCTCTTTCATTTGTCTGCCGCCTGACCTCGGGCAAATCACTTCACTTCTCTGTGCCTCATTTACCTCATCTCTAAAATGGGGATTAAGAATATGAACCCCACATGGGGGCATGGACTGTGCCCAACCTGATTGCTTTGGATCTACCAACGTGCCTAGTACAGGGTCTGGCACATGGTAAGCATTTAAAACAAATATCATTTAAAAAAAAAAGTTGGGGGAAAAGAGAAGGAAGAACACACCTTAATGAATTTTTGTTGTTTAAACAGCTCTATTTTACCTTCTCCAAGGATAGTGTTTTCCATAATCTGATGATAATATTGTCGACACAACACAGGTAAACATCTAAGTACTTTGAAGAAGAAAATGACTGTTTAGATCGAAGGAACTTGATACTCTAGGTGCTGGTCTGATAGATCTACAAAAGAGATTAAGGAAACCTTTGTTTCTGCTTTAATCCTCCCCGTTCTGATCATCAGAACTGTAAATTTGGGATGGGAAGAGGGGACCTGAAAGCTGTTTAGACTGCAACTGTGAGGAGGGCTCAGCAGCTAAAAAACATTAATAATAAATAGAAGAATAGTAGTATTTGATGCTGATGATATAAGCCTACTAGCAGAAAGTGAAGAAGATTTGAAGGGCTTATTAGTAAAAGTTAAGGAACAGAGCAAAAGGATGGGCCTAGATTTGAATGTAAAGAAAACAAAGATCATGACAACTGGAAGTTTTAACACACTTATAGTTGACAGAGAGAAAACTGAAATAGTTGGCAATTTTTCTCTCCTGGGATCGATAATCAACAATTAAGGAACTAGTAGCCAAGAAATTCGCTGAAGATTAATGTTAGGAAGACTTACAATGAAGAGCCTGGAAGAAGTCATGAAATGTGCTGATGTAAACCAGTGCCACAAAAATACAAATTGTCAACTCTATGGTGTTTCCAGTGACGATGTATGGATCCGAAAGCTGGACAGTGAAAAAACAGGACAGAAAGAGCATCGATTCTTTCTAAATGTGATGGTGGAGAAGGCTTCTGCGAATACCACGGATTGCCCGAAAAACAAACAAATGGATTTTGGAGCAAATTACACCAAAGTGGTCTTTGGAAGGCCAAATGACTCGATTTAGATTAGCATATTTTGGAGACATAATCAGGAGGACTGATTCTCTGGAGAAGATGCTAATTCTAGGAGAAGCCATGGAAAATGTGGAAGAGGCAGCTACAAGGATAGAGACCACAGCAATGATAACGGGAGAACCATTAGAAAGGTTGCGGATTATGGCACAGGACAGGAAGTTCTGGAGAAAGTATATCCGTGGACTCACTATAAATCGGAAATGACTCGACAGCACTTATTAATAATGATAATAATAAGAATACTATGTGACAAGCACTGTACTAAGAGTGCTGGGGTGACTGTAAAGAAATCAGGTTGGACACCATTCCTGTCCCACGTGGGGCTCAAAGTCTCAATCCCCATTTTTAATAATAATAATAATAATGTTGGTATTTGTTAAGCGCTTACTATGTGCAGAGCACTGTTCTAAGCGCTGGGGTAGATACAGGGTAATCAGGTTGTCCCATGTGAGGCTCACAGTTAATCCCCATTTTACAGATGAGGTAACTGAGGCACAGAGAAGTTAAGTGACTTGCCCACAGTCACACAGCTGACAAGCGGCAGAGCCGGGAGTCAAACTCATGACCTCTGACTCCGAAGCCCAGGCTCTTTCCTCTGAGCCACGCTGCTTCCCTCATCTGCTTTTACAGATGAGGTAACTGAGACCCAGAGAAGTGAGGAGATTTGCCCAAGGTCATTCAGTAGACAAGTGGCAGAGCCAGGTTTGGAACCCAGGACTTACCTAGACCAGATAGAAGTACAGAGAATAGGTCGCCGGTCTCACCTTTATAATATCGCCAAGATCTGCCCTTTCCTCTCCATGCAAACAGCTATTTTACCAGTAAAGGCTCTCATAATATCCCGGCTGGATTATTGTGTCAGCCTTCTCTCTGATCTCCCTTTCTCCCGTCTCTCCCCGCTCCAGTCTATTCTTCACTCCGCTGCCCGGCTCATTTTCCTGCAGAAACGCTCTGGGCATGTCACTCCCCTTCTTAAAAACCTCCAGTGGTTGCCTATCAACCAGCACACGAAACAAAAACCTCTCACTCTAGGCTTCAAGGCTCTCCATCACCTTGCCCACTCCTACCACTCCTCCCTTCTCTCTTTTACTGCTCACTCCGTAGTCTCCGCTCCTCTGCCGCCCACCTCCTCACTGTTCCCCGTTCTCTCCTATCCCACCATCGACCCCTGGGCCACGCCCTCCCACTGTCCTGGAATGCCGTCCCTCCTCACCTCCACCAAACTAATTCTCTTCCCCTCTTCAAAGCCCTATTGAGAGCTCACCTCCTCCAAGAGGTCTTCTCACACTGAGCTTCCCCTTTTCCCTCTGCTCCCTCTGCTGCCCCTCTACTCCCACTTCTCCTCCCCTCAGTTAAGCCCCCTTTTCCCCCCTTTCCCTCTGCTCCTCCCCCCTCCCTTCCCCTCCTCTCAGCACTGTGCTCCTCCGCTCATTTATATATATTTTTATTACCCTATTTCTTTTGTTAATGAGATGTACATCCCCTAGATTCTATTTATTGCTATTGTTTTAATGAAATGTACATCCCCTTGATTCTATTTATTGCTATTGTTTTTGTCTGTCTCCCCCGATTAGACTGTAAGCCCGTCAATGGGCAGGGACTGTATCTGTTGCCGATTTGTACATTCCAAGCACTTAGTATAGTGCTCTGCACATAGTAAGTGCTCAATAAATACTATTGAATGAATGAATGAATGAAGTGTGCAGGCTGACTCGTAATAGATCGGTGAGGTGAGGTAGGATGGGGAGAGCCAATTTGAGTGCCACGAGAAGCAGCGTGGCCTGGCGGAAAGAGCACAGGCCTGGGAGTCAGAGGACCTGTGTTTTAATCCTGGCTCTGCCACTAGCCGGCTGTGTGACCCTGGGCGAGTCACTTCACTTCTCTGTGCTACAATTCTGTAAAAAGGGGATTAAATCCTACTCCCTCATCCTTAGAATGTGAGCCCCATGTGGGGCAAGGACTGTGTCCAATCTCATTCTCTTGTACCCACCCCAGCACTTAGGACAGGGCTTGACACATTAAATAAATACTTCACAAGTACCAAAACTGATCATTATTATTATTACCTATCAACATGCTCACTATTCTCAGAATTAACTGCTTACTGTGTGCAGGGCACTCTATCCTTGGAGGCATGGCATACAATCAAAGTAGAATCCACAGTTCCTGCCCTATAGGAGCTTGTAATTTTATTGACAAACCCACGAGCATCAGATCAAGTTGATGCACTGATCAAACAAATGCTCTGTCAACATTTTCACTATAAATTCCATTTTTAAAAACCTCTTATTCCCATCACAACCTACAGCCTACAGTAGGACCCAAGAAATGCTTTAATGCATGTCCCTCATTCCGTGATATCTGAACATTCCTGAAATGTCATTTTTACGTATACCAGGAAGATCAATAGGGTCTAATGATTCACCATTCTTTGGCTCACATTTAGTGGAAACTGGAGATTCTCCACCGATGATCAAAACTCCCACCCCATAATTTTCGAAAGAACTTATGCTAGCTACTTCCAGCTATTCCGGAAAATCATGCTTCCAGAAAATTAGCTCCCTTTACTCACCACCATTCCCCCCACAGAGCCCCACAGCACTTATGTACATATCCATAATTTATTTATTTATATTAATGTGTCTCCCCTTCTAGACTGTAAGCTCACTGTGGGCGGGAAATGTATCTAGCAACTCTGCTATATTGTATTCTCCCAAGTAGTTAGTACAGTGCTCCTTCTATATCATTTAGGTGCCTAGGTAATTCAATCAAGTGGGTTGGAAAATAATAATACTTATTATTATTACTATTGCATTTGTTAAGCATTTACTATGTGCCTGGCATTGTACTGAGTGCTGGGTGGATTCAAGCAAATTGGGTTGTACACAGTCCCTGTCCCACATGGGGTTCACAGTCTCAATCCCCATTTTTCAGATGAGGTAAGTGAGGCACAGAGAAATGAAGTGACTTGTCAATGGCCACACGGCAGACAAGTAAGGAAGCCGGGATTAGAAACCTGGTCCTTTGGACTCCCAGGCATGTGCATTCCACTATGCCATTAAAAAAGTTAGACCTTCCTTCCACATTGCCCTGAAAGTCAACAGATGCTGGTTACTAGCTATTCCACTAGTAGAGACAGGTTAGCAGAGTAGGGCAACCAACCCAATTAAATCGAGTCCCTCTAAATTCTCCTTTTGGCACTTTTATTTACTCAGTCAACTCTGCCTTCTAACTAAACTTGCTGATTTTCTATTACAACTCAACCCGCACACTCCACTCCTCTACCTACTCTCTGTACCCAGCTCTATCCCACCCCAACCCATCTTATTGAAGGTACATCTCCTCTGAGGCCTTTCCTGACTAAGCCCTCATTTTCTCTGCTCTCATTCCCTTCTGTGCCACCCCACTTTCCTCCTTTTATTCACCACCACCCACCCTCAGCCCCATGACAATTATGTACATATCTGTAACATTTATTTTTATTACTGTGTCTCCCCTTCTAGACTCTCCCCTCATTGTGGGCAGGGAACGTGTCTACCAGCTCTGTTACACTGCACTCTCCCAAGTGCTCTGTGCACAGTAAATGCTCAATAAATGCAAGTGATTGAACGATTGATTGATTGACCCCTTCCCTACATTCTCCCTTGGGCCTAGAACTCCTTCCCCCTTCATATCTGACAAATCATCACTCTCCCTACCTTCAAAACCCACCTAAAATCACATTTCCTCCAAGAGACCTTGTCAGACTGAGCCTTTTCTTTATTTCCCTTATCCACCGTCCCCTCTGCATCAACTATGCACTTGGTTGTGCACTTCATAAGCACTCTGATACTCACCCCAAACCTACAATATTTGAGCAGATATTCTTAAACTATTAATAATGTTGGTATTTGTTAAGCGCTTACTATGTGCCGAGCACTGTTCTAAGCGCTGGGGGAGATACAAGGTAATCAGGTTGTTCCTCATGAGGCTCACAGTCTTCATCCCCATTTTTCAGATGAGGTAACTGAGGCACAGAGAAGTTAAGTGACTTGCCCACCGTCACACAGCTGACAAGTGGCAGAGCTGGGATTCGAACCCATGACCTCTGACTCCCAAACCCGGGCTCTTTCCACTGAGCCACGCTGCTTCTCATAATAATAATGTTGGTATTTGTTAAGTGCTTACTGGGCTTAACAATTAAATACAAGGTAATCAGGTTGTCCCACAAGGGGCTCACAGTCTTCATCTCATTTTCCAGATGAGGTAACTGAGGCACAGAGAAGTTAAGTGACTTGCCCAAGGTCACACAGCTGACAAGGGGCAGAGCCGGGATTAGAACCCACGACCTCTGACTCTCAAGCCCGGGATCTTTCCACTGAGCCACGCTGCTTCTCCCCCTTATCCCTAATCGATTTCAATGCCTCTCTCCCCCTGTAGCCTGTAAACTACAGGTAGGAATCCCACTACCGATTGTGTTGTGTTTGTACTTTCCCAAGTATTTAATACAGCGTTCTGTACCACCAGCACTAAATAAATCCTGTTGATTGATTTGCTGATCTGGAGAACATTTTCTTTACTCTTCTTTTTTTTATGGTATTTGTTAAGTGCTTACTACGTGCCAGACATTGGGGTAGAAACAAACTAATCAGGTTGGACACAGTCTTAATCCCCATTTTACAAATGAGGTGACAGGCACAGGGAAGTTAAGTGACTTCCCCAAGGTCACACAGGACAAGTGGTGGAGCAGCTATTAGAACCTAAGTCCTTCTGATTCCCAGGCCCGTTCATTCACTATTTACTAGGCCACGCTGATTCTCATACGAGATGTTGGGCTGAGATGAGGGGGCGGTGAATTCAGTTTCCCCTTCTAGACTGTAAGTTCCTCATTGGCAGGGAACATATCTACCAATTCTGTAACCTTGGCATTATCCTTGACTCCTCTTTCTCATTTAACCCACATATTCAATCTATCACTAATCACATGTGTTTAACCTCATTACATGACTAAAATCCATTATTTCCTCTCCATCCAAACTGCTACCATGTTAACCCAATCATTTATTCTAGCCTGCCTTGATTACTGTGTCAGCCTCCTTCTGACCTCCCTGCCTCCTGTCTCTCCCCACTCCAGTCCATGCTTCACTCTGCTGACCGGATCATTTTGCTACAGAAACATTCAGTCCATGTTTCTCCACTCCTCAATCATCTCCAGTAGTTGACCTACTATAACCGAGCCTGCATATTTCACTCCTCAAATGCCCACCTACTCACTGTACCTGGATCTCATCTATCACGCCGCCAATCTCTCTCCCACTTCCTGCCTCTGGCCTGGAACTCCCTCCCTCCTCACGTCAGACAGATAATTACTCTCCCCCACTTCAAAATCTTACCGACAGCACATGTCCTCCAAGAGGCTTTTCCTAAGCCCTCATTTCCTCTTTTCCCACTCCCTTCTGCATCGCCCTGACTCGCTCCCTTTACTCATCCCCACCACAACTCAGCCCCACAGTACTTCTGTGTCTATCCCTAATCTCTTTATTTAATAATAATAGTAATAATAATGTTGGTATTTGTTAAGCGCTTACTATTTGCAAAGCACTGTTCTAAGTGCTGGGGTAGACACAGGGTAATCAGGTTGTCCCACATGAGGTTCACAGTCTTAATCCCCATTTTACAGATGAGGTCACTGAGGCACAGAGAAGTTAAGTGACGCAAGTCACACAGCTAAGTGGCAGAGCCAGGATTCGAACCCATGATCTTTGACTTCCAAGCCCGTGCTCTTTCCACTGAGCCACGCTGCTTCCCATTATTTATATTAAAGTCTGTCTCCCACTCTAGACTGTAAGTTCCTTGTGGGTAGGGATTGTGTCTGTTATATTGTGTTGCGTACTCCCAAGGGCTTAGTCTAGTGCTCCGCATGCAGTAAGTGCAAGCCCATTGTGGACAGGGATTGTCCCTCTTTATTGCTGAACTGTACTTTCCAAGCTCTTAGTTCAGTGCTCTGCACACAGTAAGCGTTCCGTAGATACGATTGAATGAATGAATGACCGAAAAAATATGACATTGTTTTACTGTACTCTCCTAAGCGCTTAGCCCAATGCATTTCACAGTAAGCACTCAATAAACACAATTAATTGATTGATTGTGATATTGTACTCTCCTAAGCGCTTAGTCTAGTGCTCTGTACAGTGAGCACTCAGTGGACATGAATGACTGAAGATTAAAATCCAAGTAGGAGGGCAACTGGGAAGAAGAGGCAGTAGTGGAAATCAGCACTGAGTTGGGGAAGGCCTCTTGGAGGAGATGTGATTTTAATAAGACTTCGAAGGTGGGGAGGGTTACGGTCTGTCAGATATGAAGCGGGAGGGAGTTCCAGGCCAGAGGCTGGACACAAGCGAGAGGTCGGTGGCGAGATATATGAGATCAAGGTACAGCACATAGGCTGACATTAGAGGACCAAAATGAGTAGTAAGAAATAAAGATAGGCGAGTCCCTCCGCCTAGACTGTGAGCCTGTAGTGGGCAGGGATTGTTTCTCTTTATTGCTGTATTGTACTTTCCAAGCGCCTAGTTCAGTGCTCTGCACATAGCAAGAGCTCAATAAATACATCTGAATGAATGAATGAATGAGGGAGGGTGATTGAGTGCTTTAAAGCCCAAGGGAAGGAGTTTCTGTTTGGTGTGGAGGTGGATGGGCAACCACTGGAGGTTCATGAGGAGTGGGGAAATGTGAGTTTTTTAGAATATGATCTTGACAGCAGAGTGAAGTATGGACTGGATTGAGGAGAGAGGGGAAGCAGAAAGGTCAGTAAGAAAGCTGATGAAGTAGCAGCAAGAGATAAGGTAAGTGCTTGGATCAGCATAGTAGCAGTTCGGATGGAAAGGAAAGGGTAGATTTTATCGATGATGCGGAAGTAGAATCTTCTGGATTTGGTGACAGATTGAATGAGAGCAATAAGCCACGGACAATGTCAAGGCTGTGCACTCGTGAAATGCAGAGGATTAGGTGGCATTGTGTACAGTGATGGGAAAGCCATGGGGACGCCTGGGTTTGGGTGGGAAGATGAGTAGTTCTGTTTTGGACATGTTGACTTTGAAGTATCAGTGGGACAACCAACTGGAGATGTCCTGAGGAAATACGAGACAGAGGAGGAGGAGAAAGGACTGGGCTGGAGATGTAGATCTGAGAATCATCCTCACAGAGATGATACTCCTGTTTTCCTTTGTGTTCTCCACCCCAATCCCTCTCAACACAGGTCCCGGGTCCAAGGCACGGCACTCGGCAGCTGAAGCCGAGGGAGAGGGAAGCTTGGTCCTGAAAATGAAAATACCAGGTCCATGCGCAAGAAGCCGAGCAGGTGGAAGATGAACTATCCATAGAGACGAATGGCCACTCTTAATTCCCCGCCTTCCTTCCCTGGTTCCAACAGTTTTTCTGTTGTCTGTGCTTGTCCTTATTCCACCACACTCTTCCCTCTATTCTACTTCAATTTTTCTAACCGATTTATTTTTTTAACAGCTCCAACTTTGCTGGGTCCCATCGGGTACAATGCGGCTCCTGAAGTTTCCCTGGCCACTTCTGCCAAGTGTAGTCTCTACCTCCTGTTTCGGCAAAGTTGGGAAGGGAGAGGGAGGCTAAGACGGTGCATTTGGGAGGGAGAAGCCTTTATTAATAATTGTGGCATTTGTTAAGCACTTACTATGTGCCAAACACCTTTCTAAACACTTGGTAGATACAAGATAATTGGGTATCCCTCATAGGGCTCACAGTCTTAATCCCCATTTTATGGTCGAGGGAACCGAGGGCCCAGAGAAGAAAAGTGACTTGCCCAAGGTAACACAGCGCACAACTGGTGGAGCCGGGATTAGAACCCAGGTTCTTTTGACTCCCAGGCCCTTGCTCTTTCCACTAGGTCACATGCTTCTCCTTGCTGACAATGTTATTAATAATAATAATAATAAGATGGCATTTGTTAAGCACTTATTATGTGCCAAGCACTTTTCTATGCACTGGGGTAGATACAAGGTAAGCAGGTTGTCCCACAAAGGACTCACAGTCTCAAATCTCCAATTTTCAGATGAGGTCACTGAGACACAGAGAAATAAAGTGACTTGCCCAAGATCACACAGCAGGCAAGCGGCGGAGCCGGGATTAGAACCCACAACCTCTGATTCCCAAGCCCAGGCTCTTGCCACTAGGCCATGTTGCTTCTCTATTCAGAACCAGTGTTGGCTGCAAAGCCAGCCAACACTTTGCTGATGCTGTAAACAATAGCCTGGAACTTGCTATGGCCGCATAGGGAATTTCACACCACGTGGCAGTGGCCAGACAGAAGATGCCCTCACTTTTCCTGGTACTGAAAACAAGGTTCAGTGTATCCAGCCCAGCCCTGTGGCTGGAGAATAATTGACTTACTGAAGGACTCTGGGATGGCGATAAATCGGGACAAGAATCTCTGTAACATAATAAGAGCGGATACTTTTATTCTCAAAGAGAAGAGTATTTTACTAAAATAGAGTTGAAGATGTGAATAAAAGAACAACTGCTAAGCATTTAATAAGTACAGACCTGACAATTCTGCTCTACAGTAAGCGCTCAAATGCCACTTACCAGATGTGTGACTTTGGGCAAGTCACTTCACTTCTCTGTGCCTCAGTTACCTCATCTGGAAAATGGGGATTAAGACTGTGAGCCCCAAGTGGAACAACCCGATTACTTTATATCTACCCTAGCGCTTAGAACACTGCTTGGCACATAGTAAGCTCTTAACAAATACCATCGTTATCATTATTGTTAATAAATACGACTGAATGAATTCTAAACCTCATCAACTGAGAAGCAACGTGGCTTGGTGGTTAGAGCATGGGCCTGGGAGTCAGAAGGACATCGGTTCTAATCCAAGCTCTGCCAGTTGTCTGCTGTGTGACCTTGGGCAAATCCCTTGGGTTCTCTGTGCCAGTTACCTCATCTGTAAAATGGGGATTAAGGCTGTGAGCCCCATGCTCGGCACATAGTAAGCGCTTAACAAATACCAACATTATTATTATTATTAGGTGGGACATGGGCTGCACCCAATCTGATTAGCATATATGAGAATCAGCATGGTGTAGTGGTTAGAGCACAGGACTGGGAGTCAGAAAGAGCTGGGTTCTAATCCCAGTTCCTCCAGTTGTCTGCTGTGAGACCCTGGGCAAATCACTTACTTCTTTGTGCCTCAGTTACTTCATCTGTAAAATGAAGATGAAAACTGTGAGCCCCATGACGGACAGGGACTGTGTCCAATCTGATTAGCTTGTATCTACCCTAGTGTTTAGAATAGTGCTTGGCACCTAGTAAGAGCTTAACAAATACCACAACTATTATTATTATCTGACCCAGTGCTTAGTACAGTGTTTGGCACACAGCACTTAACAAGTACTATTATTATTATTATTACAAGAGGTAAAGAGCATTAAAAAGTAATCTAGTTGTCAACTGTGATTTTTCCCCTCCTTAGATTTATCCTCAAGTTCTGTAGTCTTGGGATTCTACAAGGGTTTCCTCAGCGCCTTTCCATTTCACTGAAGACTCCCCTTTCAGTCACATATGCTTCTTGGTCCTTGTGGCTTCTCTAAGTTTTCCCTGCTTGGAATATGTGTTAACTCGGCAAGTCTTTTCTAACAAAAGACCTTGAGCTTCCTGCCAACTTTCTATTTACCCCCATTCTCTAATGCCAGCCCCAAACTCCACTCCTGAACCAATATTGGTTCGTCCATGTTGTTCTAAGTACTCACAGAGGTTGTCCCGCTAGCTTTGCCTTTTGGAAGTATCAATAGTTTGGAGCGCTGATCAAACTGCAGGTCATTCTCCCAGCAAGACATTGAAATTAGTATATATTTTGTAGGGAAAAGCTCCAGTTCCCAGAATAACTTTTTAAATTTAGGAAATAAAACCCACACCTTACCAATCCAGAGACATTTTACGAAACACATTCTACTGGAAGTGCTTCTGTTTTACAGAGTTTTAAAATAAGAGTCTGGCACACCTATAACAAGGTGAACCATGATATTACAACTCTCTGAATTGAGCTGTGAAAAATTATTGACCTCAGAGATGTGACCTAAACATTTGTATGGGAAAACTTTACAGGAAGAAAATCTTAGGAGATTTATCCTATATTTCCTACACTCACAATGCCCCATTTCTATTTGCTTGGTTTATCATCATTCTCCCTTTATATTTTTGCTTTCTACTTCATACAAGTCAGAGTCCAGCATTCCAATTTTTTCAGCAACATAATTTCAATTACTAGGGAAATAAAATTTGAATTATTCGATCTATTCTTTCCAGCACACTAACCTGGGCTCTTCGGACTTCTCATTTCTCCTCTCTCCTTCTGCCACATTTATGATTTTTTTTTTTTGGATAACTGCTTTGGTGAGTGACATTTGCTCTTAAATGAATTGTTCTACCTATAAAGTTACTGACACGTTTTTCAATCTCTAAATATCTACTCTTAATGGTCCTTTCTTAAGAACTGAAATCTATATATTCCCTCCCTTTTGTCAAACAAGGGTTTTTTTTTGGGGGGGTACAGTTGCTATACTTGGAAAAGCAAAAGATACTAGGAAATTACCTGTATTGTTTTGTGAGTAGCAAATTTCAACCTACACTTCTATTGTGTGGCTACACAGACAAAGAGAAAGCAAGAGAGATAAAATATCTTGATGTCATTTACACTTTTACTCCTAACACACATTTTATTTATGGTATATGTTAAGTGCTTACTATGTGCCCTGAGCTGTACTTAGTGCTGGGGTAGATTCAGGACGATCAAGTTGGATACATTCCCTGTCCAGACTCAGTCCCCATTTTACAGATGAGGTAACTGAGGCCTGAAAAGTGAAGTGACTTACCCAAGGTCACGTAGCAGACAGGTGGCCAAGCCGAAATTAGAACCCAGGTCCTCTAACTCCCAGGAACTTGCTCTTTCCAGTAGGCCACCCTGCTTTCCCTGGCATGCTCAGCAACAAATTATCTTGTCAACCATCCTTGGGAGAGTTGTCCTTTGGATCAAAGATGTCACTGCCCGTGATGTACTACACCCATGAATGTGAGTGAGGATCTTTTAGAGAAAATTTTGGGCACACTTGCGCACTTTTTTAGCCCCGTGACCGTATGATGATTATATGAGCTATAATTGCGTTATTGGTTAAGCGCTTACTGTGTGCCAAACACTGTACTAAACACTGGAGTAGATACAAGGTAATCTCGTGGAACAAAGTTCCTGTCCCACACAGAACTCCCAGTGGAAAAAGGAGAGTTTGCAGTCCTCTAGACTGTAAGCTCGTTGTGGGCAGGAAACATGTCCACCAACTCTGTTGGACTATAATAGTAATAATAATTGTGGTATTTGTTATGTGCTTACTATGTGCCAGGTACTGTACTAAGCGCTACAATAGATACAAGGAAATCAGGTTGGACACAGTCCCTTTCCCACTTGGGCTCACAGTTTTAATCCCCATTTTACAGATGAGACAATTAAGGCCCAGAGATGGGAAATGATGTGCCCAACTTCACACAGCAGACAAGTGGCAGAGTTAGGATTAGAATCCAGGTCCTTATGACTCCCCGCCCTATGCTCTATCCTCTAGGCCTTGCTGCTTCCCTTGTAGTCTCCCAAGCGCTAAGTACAGTGCTTGATACCCAATAAACTCTCAATAAACACCACTGGCTGACTGAGGGAGAAAAGGTAGTGAGTCCCCATTTAACGGATGAGAAAACTGAGGCACAGAGTGCTTAGTGACTGGCCCAAAGCTACACAGCAATCAAGGGACAGAGCAGGGACTAGAGCATTGTATAATGGATAGAGCACGGACCTGAGAGTCATAAGCTCATGGGTTCTAATTCCGGCTCCGCCACTTGTCTGCTGTGTGGCCCTGGGCAAGTCACTTCATTTCTCTGGGCCTCAGTTACCTCATCTGGAAGATGGGAATTGAGACTGAGAGCCCCACATGGGACGGGGTCTGTGTCCAACTCAATTTGATTGTATCTACCCCAGCACTTAGTATGGTGCCTGTCACACAGTAAGCACTTAACAAATACCATCATCATTACTATTATCTTTATTATTATTATTAACCCAGGTCCTCTGACTCAAATCGACCCTCAAACTAGGAATGTATCCACCAAAGCATGGAATGGTTAACAATGCACATTTGGGCAAAAATGAGTCTCTTACGATCCCTACTTTCCAGATGAGGAGACTAAAATCAAGAGCGGGTAGGTCTACCCTCTTGAAGGGACATCTCCTCCAAGGCGCCTGATCTCCTTTCCTCTTCTCCCACTCCCTTCTGGGTGACCCTGATTTGTTCCCTTTATTCACCCCTCCCTAAGCCCTCAATACTTATGTACAGATCTGTAATTTATTTATTGATATTAATGTCTGTCTCCTCCTCTAGCTTGTAAGCTCACTGGGGGCAGGGAATGTGTTATATTGTACTCTCCCAAGTGCTTAGCACAAAGCTGTGCACATTACACTCAATAATAATAATAATGGTATTTGTTAAGTGCTATGTGCCAAGCAATGTTTAGAGCGCAAAGGCAGAAGGAGCATGGCTTAGGGGAGAGAGCACGGGCCTGGGAGTCAGAAGGTCATGGGTTCTAATCCCGGTTCTGCCACTTGTCTACTGTGTGACTTTGGGCAAGTCACTTCACTTCTCTAGGTCTCAGTTCCTCATCTGTAAAGTGGGGATTGAGACTTTGAGTCCCACGTGGGCGAAGGACTGTGTCCAACCTGATTTGCTTGTATCCACCCCAGCACTTAATCAGTGCCTGGCACACAGTAAGTGCTTAACAAATACCAATATTATTATTATTATTATCATTGTTAATAATAATAATAATAATAAATACCAACGATTAACTGATTGCTTGACCCACAGTAAGCACTTAAAAATACCATAAAAAAATTGAAAGCGGGCAGGAGATTTGAATTAATCAATCATATTTTTGAGTGTTTACTTGGTGCCGAACACCGTACTAAGCACCTGGGCGAGTACAATGTAACAGAGTTGGTAGTCATGTCTCCTGCCCACAAGGCGCTTACCGTCTAGAGTGGGAGACAGACATCAGTGGGCTCGTCTATAGTATGGGGATTAAGTCTGGGAGCCTCACATGGGGACAATCTGCTGACCATGTATCTACCCCAGTGCTTAGAACAGTGCTTGGCACTTAGTAAGCGCTTAACAAATACAAACATTATTATTATTATTATTATATTATTACAGATAAGTGCATAAGTGCTGGGGGGCCAAGGGGGGTGAATAAAGGGAGCAAGTCCAAGAGTGATGCGGATGGGAGAAGGAATAGAGAAAATGAGGGCTTAGAGGTTTCTTGGAGGAGATGAGCGACAGACTAGAAGGATGACAAAGTGGATGGAGGGTTAGGGGGAAGCCAGGAGGAGGAGGAGGAGATTTGGGAGAGTTTGCATTTCATTTAGATTTTTGTCAATAAAGTAGTAATAATAATAATTGTGGTACTTGCTAAATGCTTATTATGATCCAGGTACTGTCCTGAGCGCTGGGATGGATACAAGCAATTCGGGTTGGACACAGTCCCTGCCCCACGTGGGCTCACAATCTCAATGCCCATTTTCTAGATGAGGTAACTAAGGCCCAGAGAAGTGAAGTGATTTGCCCAGGGTCACACAGTAGTTGGCAAGGCTAAAGGGGTATGGGGGGCTTGGTGTAGATGCAGGAGGGGTGAGGAGGAAGTGAAAAATCTGTAATAGTTGATACAGACAATGAGCGTGGGAGTCAATGAGAGAGCATTCATTGAGCGCTTATCGTGTGCAGAGCACGGTACCAAACGCTTGGGGGGGTACGATATGACAATAAACAGACACATTCCTGTCCACAATGGGCTGATAGTCTACAAGAGAAGAGAGGACAGAGTTACAGCAGGTAGGGATGAATGTGACACAGATGAGCCGAGGTCTGCATCTTAGATTTCCACCAACAGTGGTTCCCGTCACGAGTCCCTGCCAGGAAAAAGCATGCCGTGGAGGCGACTTGGGCTAAGTGGACCTCTTTGACCTCCCCTTCTTCACACATTTCACCTAAACGCCCCCCACTTTTCTCGTATCCTTGAAATTACTTAATTTTCAATGTTTCTTACATATTTGACCCTTCCTTTTTCATGCTGTCCTCCTTCTTAGTTTGATTTTTTTTTCTTTTTAGCCAAGTTTACAGAAGAGGCCAATAATACTCAGAGGTACTTGAAATATACTTGTAAAACACTTTTAAGTAGTCCTTAACACCTAGAAGTGTACACAAGGAGTCTATTAGAATTTCCCAGACCCACCTGTGATAACATTCTTGAAGAGAAGGGAATGTATCCTGGTACTCTATTTACCAATTGCCTCGGGCACACTTGTGTAAGCAATCGGATAAATCGGTGGCCAAGTCCATTTGAAAATAAAGTTTGCGAAAAAATTGAAATTCTGAATTCACACATTTGTTAGCACAACTTTTTCCAGTTCTTTCCGTACAACCTGAAGGGCATTTGCAAACAGTAAATTCTGTCGTGTTATTTCAGGATCGGCTAAAAGCGTTTCCATTCAAAACTCTCCTATGAACCTTGGAACTAGCTTCCGGTTGTCTCATCTTTCCGGTTTTACAGTGTCACAGCCCTGGGAGTTTTCCAAAAGGATGCGGTGTGGCAACTACCATCAGAAATAGTAGTGGGAATAGCACTGGTGGTAGCAAGGAAGCAGTGTGGCCTAATGGATAGAGCCCAGGACTGGGAGGCAGAAGGACCTAGGTTCTAATCCCAGCTCTGTCACTTGTCTGCTGTGTGACCTTGAGCAAATCACTTCCCTTCTCTGTTAAATGGGGATTAAGACGGTGAAACCCCATGTGGTGCAAGGGACTGTGTCCAAAGTAATTTACTTGTCTATCCGACATAATTTACTTGTCTACCCCAGCGATGAGAACAGTGCTTGGCACATAGGAAGTGCTTAACAAATACCACAAATTATTGTTATTAACTAATAATTAATCATAATTATATTTGTTAAATAATAATAATGATAATAGCAGCGGCAGTCTACTAATAGTAATAGTATTTATTTAGGTGGTTACCATCCCTTTAGCCTCTAAGCTTGTCTTCAAGACTGTAAGCTCCTGGTGGCTAGAGAACATGTCTGTTAATTCTGTTGTATTGTACTCTCCCAAGTGCTCAGTACAGTGCTCTGCACACAGTAAGTGCTCAGTAAATACCACTGACTCACTGATTGTTGTCAAAGCACTTTACTAAGCACTGGAAAGAGGTGGGAATTAGACCCGGGCCCTGGCCTTCAAGGGGTTCACAATCTAAGAAGTAGCATGGCGTAGTGGATAGAGCATAGGCCTGCAAGTCAGAAGATTGCAGTTTGTAATTCTAGCTCTGCCACTCATCTGCTGCATGACCCTGGGCAAGTCACTTCACTTCTCTGGGCCTCAGTTACCTCATCTGTAAAGTGGGAATTAAGCCCGCGAGCCCCACATGGGACAGGGACTGTGTCCAACCCGATTTGCTTGTACCCACTCCAGCGTTTACTAATGTACTGGGCACATAGTAAGTGCTTAATAAATATTATTATTATTATTACAAAGGCAGAGGGAGAGTGGGTGTCTAAAGCAAAAATACCAACCAGAAAAGCATCTGGTACCTTATCAGTACCAGAGAAGGGGAAAAGCAGCTGAAAATCAGAATATCCAGTATGAAACCAGATGTGCAGCCAAATCTCGGGACAATGTTTTAACTGTGCTGGCGGGCTAGAGCACACTGTGGTCTATGCGTTTCCTTTTGCTTATTGTTCATTTGTACTCTCCCAAATGCTTAATGCAGTGCTCTGCACACAGTAAGCAGTCAATAAATACGACTGAATAACTGAATGAATATCTGTAATTTATTTATTTTATATTAATGCTTTTCTCCCCCTTTCTAGACCACTGTAGGCATTGTTCTTTGTACTCAACCAAGCACTTAGTACAGAGCTCTGCATATAATAGGTGCTCAATAAATACAACCGACTGACTTCTGAGGCAGGATGGGGAAGGGCAGGTGGCAGCCAAGGAGGTATGAGAAGGGACACCCCCCCAACTCACCCAAGACTTTGTCCAGGGATGATGGGGCAACGGTCTGCAAATTGTGGTAGCCGTAACCACAAACTTAAAAATATCTTTTTCAAACAAAAACAAAAAAACCAAAAGGCCAGGTGGGGTTCCAGTGCAAGTCCTGGTGGGGATGGCCTGCCTGGGATTGAGAAGGAAGGAAGGGCACGGGGGAGAGCATGAGTAGGGGGGAGAAGGGGTAGAAACAGATAAGCTGCCCTGGCCAACATCCAGGTTTCATAATAATAATTTTGGTACTTGTTAAGCACTTACTATGTGCCGAGCATTGGTCTATGCACCGGGGTTGATACAAGTTCATTAGATTGGACCTGGTCTCTGTCCCATTTGGGGCTCACACTCTTATCCCGATTTTCCAGATGAGGAAACTGAGGTCCAGAAAAGTGAAGTGCCTGTTTACTCGTTTTGATGCCTACCTCCCTGCTTCTAGACCGTGAGTCCACTTTTGGGTAGGGAGTGTCTCTATTTGTTGCTGAACTGTACTTTCCAAGCGCTTAGCACTGTGCTCTGCACACAGTAAGCACTCTATAAATACCACTGAATTGAATGCATGAAGTGACTTGCCCAAGGTCACACAGCAGACATGTGACGGAGCCGGGATTAGAACCTAGGTCCTTCTGACTCCCAGGCCCGAGCTCTATCTACTAAGCCATGTGGTGAAGACTGACTTGCCTGCTCTTTGAGGGCAGGGATCAAATCTACCAACTTTTTATTACATTGTACTCTCTCAAGCACTTACTACAGTGCTCTGTCCCCCCTTTTAGACTGTGAGCCTCGTGTGGGCAGGGATTTTCTCTCTTTATTGCTGAATTGTATTTTCCAAGTGCTTAGTACAGTGCTCTGCACACAATAAGCGCTCAATAAATGCAAACTGAATGAGTGAATGATTGAATCCAGTGCTCCATACATACCACTAACTGACTGAATGGCAGATGACTCCACAAAGAAAGCGAAGTGCAAATCACTTCATCAAGATGCCACTGCCACCAAACTGCAAGTCACTTCATCATGATGTGATTTCCCCTTCTACACTGTGAGCTCACTACAGACAGAAAGTGTGTCTGCTAATTCTGTTGCACTCTACTCCCTCAAACACTCGGTACAGTGTTTTGCACATAGTAATAAGGCTCAATAAATACCACTGATGATTGACTGATTGACCAAACTTTGATGAACCCTCCTAAATTAATATTAAGTGACCCCAAAATATTGGTTTTGTCTATGTGGCAAAACCTTGCCTAACACTAAAGTTGGGACTAACATTAGAGTTGCCCCATAAAGGTTTAGCCTCAACATTTTTCTTTCTACAGAAAAATTATTTCCCAAAACTACAGCTCGCCCAAGCAGAGACAGCTTTAGTTTTTCATCCAATTGAAGAGAGAAATGTTTTGTAAAAATTGCCAATGGATGTTTACCATTTCAAATACCCCTTTAATCAATCGATCAAAGGTAATTATTGAGCACTGTAATAATAATAATAATAATAATAATAATGGTATTTGTTAAGCGCTTACTATGTGCCAGGCACTAAGTGCTGGGGTGGATGGATACAAGCAAATCAAGTTGGACATAGTGCCTGTCGTGGAGCTCACAGTCTCAATCTCCATATTCCAGATGAGGTAACTGAGGCCCAGAGAAGTGAAGTGACTTGCCCAAGGTCACTGAGCAAACAAGTGGCGGAGCCGGGATTAGAATCCATGACCTTCTGACTCCCAGGACCATCCTCCATCCATTATGCCATGTGCAGGGCACTGTACCAAACATAAATTGTATATGTATATACAGAAGGGAGAGTACAATATAACAAAGCTCACAGACACATTCCCTGCCCTCAGGAGCTTACAGTCCAGAGGGGGAGATGGGTATTAAAAAAAAATTACAGCTACATACCTAAGTGCTGTGGGGTTGAAAGTGGGGTGAATATCAAGTTCTTAAAGAGTACAGCTCTGCATAGGTGATGCAGAAGGGAGAGAGAGTGGGGGAGAAGAGGGCTTAATCAGGGAAGGCCTCTTGGAGGAGGTGTGATTTTACTACGGCTTTGAAGTTGTAGGGATATGAAAGGGGAGGGAGTTCTGAGCCAGAGGGCAAACTTGGGCCGGGGATTGGCTGCAGGACAGACAAGCTTGAGGTACAGTGAGTAGCTTGGCATCGGAGGAATGAAGTGTGTGGTCTGAGGTGTAGCAGGAGAGTAGCTAGGTGAGGTAGGAGGAGGGGGCGAGGTGATAGACTGCTTTGAAGCCAACGGTGAGGAGTTTCTGTTTGTTGCAGAGGTGAATAGGCACCCACTGGAGATTCTCGAGAGGTGGAGAGACATGAGCTGAACGGTTTTGTGGAAAAATGATCCCGTGAGGAGTTTCTGTTTGTTGCAGAGGTGAATAGGCACCCACTGGAGATTCTCGAGAGGTGGAGAGACATGAGCTGAACGGTTTTGTGGAAAAATGATCCCGACCGCAGAGTGAAGTGGGGAGAGACAGGAGGTGGGGAGGTCAAGAAGGAGGCTGAGACAGTAATCAAGGTGGGAGAGAAAAGGGCTTGTAGCGACGTGATAGTAGTTTGGATGGAGAGAAAAGGGAGGATTTTAGAGATGTCGTGAGGCAGAACATTATTAAATTAAATCTCTGGACAGAAAAAAAATCACTTCCCCCAAAAAGGGGTCAGAAATTACTTGTTGAGAAACACCCAATGACTGTAGCGTAGAACGGTATTCAAAATTGTCACGGGTTCCTTCCCTTTTCTGCAGACTTTATTTTTCTAACCCCTCCACCCTACTGAATCTCACATCATTCTTACTGTAAGAATGTATCTCCAGTATCTTGAGAGATTCCTTAACTGTAATTTCCTCAAGAATTTGCCAGTTTCAGTTCCTCATTATTTAATCCTATAATCATAATCTACATCTTTTTTTAACAAATTAAGATTTTTCTGTTGTCTTTTTCCCGTAACTAATAGAGAACTATCACCGGCACATCCATTTACGCGTGTATTGATTTACACAGCCTCCCTAAACCCTAATTTATTCATTTGCCAATCTCTCCATTCTCTTATTACATCCAGTTGTATATCTTGAATTTCTGCCTCCTGCAAAATCAATCAGTGGGGTCTATTAGCACTTCCTGTGTGCAGAGCACTGTACTAAGTGCTTGGGAGTGTATAATGCAACAGAGTAGGTAGACACATTTCCTGCCCACAAGCAGCTCACAGACTAGGGGGGGATACAGACATGAATATAAGTAAATTCAGTGCACAGAGGTAAATAAGTGCTGTGGGGCTGAGGGTGGGTGAATTTGAAGTGCTTAAAAGGGTAAAGATCCAAGAGCGTAGGCGAAGCAGAAGGGAGAAGGAGAAGCAGAAGTGAGGGTTTACTCAAGGAAGGCCTTTTGGAAGAGATGTGACTTTAGTAAGGTCACGGAGGTGGGGAGGGTGGCAGTCTGGTGTATAATGAGAAGCCGAATGACGTAGTGGATAGAGCACAAGCCTGGGAGTCAGAAAGTCGTGGATTCTAATCCCGGATCCGCCACTTGTCTGCCGTGTGACCTTAGGCAAGTCACTTCATTTCTCTGGTCCTCAGTTACCTCATCTGTAAAATGGGTATTAAGACTGTGAGCCCCATGTGGGACAAGCTGATCACTTTGTATCCTCCCCAGCGCTTAGAAGAGTGCTTTGCACATAGTAAGCGCTTAACAAATGCCATCATTATTACTATTATTATTATTATCGAGACTGTGAGGCCCCTCATGGGACAGGGACTGTGTCCAGCTCCATCTGCTTGTATCCATCCCAGGGCTTAGTACAGTGCCTGGCACACAGTGTGCGCTTAACAAATGCCACAGTAATTATTATTTTTGTTATTATTATTACTACGGAGGGGGAGGGACTTTCGGACCAAAGGGAGGATGTGGGCAAGGGGGCGGCGGTGACACAGACAACATCGAAGTATGAGTACATTGATGCTAGGGGAGCCAAGTGTGCGGGCTAGGTTGTAGTAGGAGATTAGTGAGGTGATGTAGGAGGGAGAGAGCTGCTTGAGTGGTTTAAAGCTGATGATGAGGAGTTTCTGCTTGAGGCCAAGGTGGCTGGGCAACCACGAAAGGTTCTTGAGGAGTGGAGAAATGTGGTTTGATAATAATTTTGTGTATGTCTCTTCCATTACAGTGTAAGGGCAGAAACTGTGCCTTTTATCATCACTGTAGTCTTTCAAATCACAGTTTTCTGCCCTCAGCAGGTGCTCAATAAATAAGTTTGGCTTAGTGGAAGGATCTTGGGTTTGGGAGGCAGATATCATGGGTTCTAATCCCAGCTCTGCCACTTGTCTGCAGTATGCCCTTGAGCAAGTAGTTTAACTTCTCTCTGCCTCAGTTACCTCATCTGTAAAATGGGGATTAAGACTGTGAGCCCCACATGGGACAACCTGATTACCTTATATCTACCCCAGTGCTTAGAACAGTGCTTGGCACATAGTAAGCGCTTAACAAATACTATTATTATTATTACCGCTGGGCTGAATGCAGGGATTTCATACTAGATTGTAATCTCCTTGCAGGGAGGGAATTACATCTAGTTCTACTGTACTCCCCCAAGCAAATGATAATAATAAAAATAATGATAATAATCATGTGATGGTATTTGTTAAGCACTTACCATGTATAAAGCACTGTTCTAATCGCTGGGGTAGATACAAGCTAATCAGGTGGGACACAGTCGCTATCTCACACTGGGCTTGCAGTCTTAATCCCCATTTTAGAGATGAGACAACTGAAACAAAGAGATGTGAAGTGACTTGCTCCAGGACACACAGCAGACAAGTGGTGAAGCCAGAATTAGAACCCAGGTCCTTCTGACTCCCAAGTCCCGGCTCCATCCACTAGGCCATGCTGCTTCCCACTAGGCCACATCAGCTCATTGTGGGTGGGGAATGTGTCTCTTTATTGTTGTATTGTACTGTCCCAAGAACCTAGTACAATGCTCTATATACAGTAAGCGCTCAATAAATATGAGGTCCAAAGACCACTGCCTGAGCACGGAGCCCAAGTTCAAATGGAACCCGGCAAGAATGTGATGGCTCTGGAGCTAGCCGGGGGTTCTGGATAATCCCAGCGGAATGCTCTAGATTCAGGCCAATTCCACTGGAATAGGGTAATAATAATAATAACTATGGTATTTGTTAGGCACTTACTATGTGCCAGGCACTGTGCTGAGCACTGGGGTGGATACAAGCAAATTGGGTTGGACGCAGTCTCTTGTCCCAAATGGGGCTCACAGTCTCAATCACCATTTTCCAAATGAGGTAACTGAGGCCCAGAGAAGTGAAGTGACTTGCCCAAATTCACACAGCAGACAAGTGGTGGAGCCAGGATGGGCCCCTACCAAGACGGTGCCCTTACCTCATCACCACATGATGCTCCGTGCTGGCTTATAGAGGATGATCATGTGGAGGATGACAATAAAAATAATAATAATAATTGTGGTATTTGTTAAGCATTTTCTGTGTGCCAGGCACTATACTAAGCACTGAAGTTGATACAAGCAAATGGGATTAGACACAGTCCCTGTCCCACGTGGGGCTTACAGTCTCAATCCCCATTTTATAGATGAACTAAAGCTGAGAGAAGTGAAGTGACCTGCCCCAGGTCACATAACAGACTAGTGGCAGAGCCAGGATTAGAACCCATGACCTGACTCCAAGGGCCAGGCTCTATTGGCTACACCAAGCTGCTTCACATGCAGCATCCCTAAGTGTCCTTAGCGCAACCCTAAGTACTCATCCGTTCCCGTGCTGTGCATATCTGACAGTCGTTTCCTCAACCAATCAATTAATCAATGGTATTTACTGAACACTTACTGTGTGCAGAGCATTATTCTAAGCGCTTGGGAGAGTAAAGTACAAGAGAATTAACAGACACGTTTCCCTGCCCTTAATGAGCTTAAAGTTTACAGGAACTGCCAGCCAATCAATTAATCTGTCAATCGATCATATTACCAGAGATCTTACTGTGTGCACAGAACAATTTGGTTTCTTTTGTTGTTTCTAATGGTGTTTGTTGAGCGGTTACTATACTCCAGGCACTGAGCTGGAGTAAATAAAGCTAACTGGGTTGGACGCAATCCTTGTCCCACATGGGGCTCACATTCTTACCATTTTACAGATGAGGTCCCTGAGGCCCAGAGAAGTGAAGTAAGTGACTTGCCCAAGGTCATGTAGCAGACAAGTGGCAGAGCCGGGATTAGAACACAGGTCCTTCTGACTCCCAGGCCTATATTCCATCCACTAGGCCACGCTGCTTCTTCCTGGTAGACACATTCCCTGCCCTCATTGATCTTACAGTCTGTGGGGGAGACAGAGATTAATATTCATTTATTCAATAGTATTTATTGAGCGCTTACTATGTGCAGAGCACTGTACTAAGCACTTGGAATGTACAAATCGGTAACAGATAGAGACAGCCCCTGTCCTTTGACAGGCTTACAGTCTAATCGGGGGAGACAGACAGACAAGAACAATGGCAATAAGTAGAATCGAGGTGATGAACATCTCATTAAAACAATAGCAAATAAATAGAATCAAGGTGATGTACATCTCATTAATATGGACATAAGTGCTGTGGGGCTGAGGGAGGGGTGAATAAAGAGAGCAAATCCAAATGTAAGGATGATGCAGAAGGGAGTGGGAGAAGTAGAAATGAGGACTTAGTTGGGAAGGCCTCTTGGAGGAGATGTGCTTTACCAAAATTATAGTACACTGGAAACCAAACAACCTTGATCTGTTGGTTGACCATTCCCAATTTCCTACCAATGGTCTATCCATCAATTGAACTTAATGAGTGCTTACTGTGAGCAGAGCACTGTACTGTTTGGGACAGTGAAATATATCAGAGGTGACAGACACGTTCCCTGCCCAAAACGAGCTTACAATCTAAAAGGGGAGACAGACACTAATATAAATGAATAAATTACAGATATGTACATAAGTGCTGTGAGGCTGAGAGAGGTTTGAATAAAGGGAGCAAATCCAAGTGCAAGGGGCATGCAGAAGGGAGTAGAAATAGAGAAAATGGAGGTTTAGTCAGGGAAAGCCTCTTGGAGGAGATGTGCCTTCAATAAGGCTTTGAAGTGGAGGGGGGAGAGTCACTGTCTGTCGAATTGTCTGATTTGTCTTTCTAAGCCAAAACACACATCAATAATAATAATAATTGTGGTATTTGTTAAGTGCTTACTATGTGCCAGGCACTGTACTAAGCACTGGGGTGGATACAAGATAATTGGTTTGGACACAGTCCCTATCCCATATGGAGCTTCCAGTCTTAATCCCCATTTTACAGATGAGGGAACTGAAGCCCAGAGAAGTGAAGTGATTTGTCCAGATCACACAGCAGACAAGTGGCAGAGTCAGAATTAGAACCCACGACCTTCTGACTCCCAGGCCTGGGCTTTATCCACTGCGCCATGTTCCTTCCCAAAAACATGTGCTGCGGTAGATCTGGGTGGACAGGACTGATTCCATCACCAGGTTATTACCTCAGCACTCTTTCCTATGTGGGAATATTGACCACCATGCCTGCTATTGGCCACTCACTCGTTTTAACTTGAGAAATACTTTGTTAGATTACTATTAAAGGAATCAAACATGAAAAATATACTTTAACATGAAAAACCCCCTTAAAATTTTACTAGGGGAGATTCAGGGGAGATAAAATAGATATTTGGCTAATTTTAGAACCGAGACCTCACAGAGATCTGAGTCTAACTTTAAAATTCAACCATCTTGATTTGGAGTTCCAAGTATTACTGGCAAAACATAGCTTCCTGTTTAAACATATACATCACCCCCCCCCCCAAAAAAAAAGCAGTTACTTCTAGGCAATTCCAAAAATAAAACTGAGGGAGGATTTTTGAGCTTTTGTCCAGTGTAAATCTACAGCTGTGAAGTTCAGTTTAACATAGAGCAAAGAATCCAGATAGGAAATAGGTTGATAAAAATCAGGGATGGGGGGTGGCACTCCATGAAAACTCCAACTGAAATGAGGGATGAACCTAAATTGCCTTTTTAGTTTAAATGAGGGATGAACCTAAATTGCCTTTTTAGTTTATACACATCATACTTAGATTACCCCAGAAAATATTCAGTGCCAGGCTAGACTGTAATCTCATTATAGGCAGGGAATATCTAAGCCCTCCCTTTCCCTCTGCCCCTCCTCCCCTCCCCATTGCTCCGACTCCCTCCCTCTGCTCTACCCCCTTCCCCTCCCCACAGCACTTATGTATATTTGTACATATTTACTATTCTATTTATTTTATTAATGATGTGGATTTATCTATGATTCTATTGATCTATTTTGATGGTATTGATGCCTGACTGCTTGTTTTGTTTTGTTGTCTGTTTCCCCCTTCTAGATTGTGAACCCGCCGTTGGGCTGGGATTGTCTCTATCTGTTGCCGAATTGTACATTCCAAGCGCTTAGGACAGTGCTCTGCACACAGTAAGGGCTCAATAAATACGATTGAATGAATGAATGTTCATTGTCATAGTGTAGTCTTCCAAGCACTTAGCACTGTGTTTTACAAACAGTAACTCCTCAATAAATACAAGTGAATGAATGAACGAATGAAGTTAGTATGATAAATGTTGAAACGTACTTTTGAGGTTAGGACAAGGCATAGCCCCTTCCCTTCTGCTT
The DNA here is from genome assembly GCF_004115215.2 of Ornithorhynchus anatinus. NCBI lineage: Eukaryota > Metazoa > Chordata > Mammalia > Monotremata > Ornithorhynchidae > Ornithorhynchus > Ornithorhynchus anatinus. Next base: position 134,256,204 of record NC_041728.1, read on the forward strand.
TGGAAACCCTACAGTTTTGGAAAATGACTATTATGAAACAGAAAACGACTAGATTTACCTTCCAAAAGATTGTTTCTTCCCCTCTCTTCCTTACTCTAGTGTAGGGAAAAATTATTTTTGCCTCAGTGGCAAAACCTCAGTGAGGCGGAAATACGACTAAAGATCCCAATTTTGAATTTGAAACACCGTGAAGAAAAACCATCAGTCATAGTAGTGATGGTAACGGTGTTTATTGAGCTTCCGAGTATAGGGCAATGTACTAAGCAGCAGAGAAGCAGCGTGGCTTAGTGGAAAGAGCCCGGGCTTGGGAGTCAGAGGTCATGGGTTCTAAACCTGGCTCCACCACTTGTCCCCTGTGTGACTTTGGGCAAGTCACTTAGCCTCCCTGTGCCTCAGTTACCTCATCTGTAAAATGGGGATTAAGGCTGTGAGCCCCACGTGGGACAACCTGACTACCTCGTATCTCCCCCAGCTCTTAGAACAGTGTTTAGCACCTAAGGGCTTATTATTATATTATCATTATATTTTATTATATTATATAATAATAATGTTGATGGTATTTGTTAAGGGCTTAACAAATACCATTATTATTATTATTATTGTTATTATTAAGCACTTGGGAGATACAGGAGAAGAAGCACAAGGCATGATCCCTCCCAAAGAGCGGCTTGCACATTAATTAGGGGAGACAGGCATAGAAGCAGTGTGGCTCAGTGGAAAGAGCCCGGGCTTGGGAGTCAGAGGTCACAAGTGTGAATCCCAGCTCTGCCACTTGTCAGCTTTGTGACTATGGGCAAGTCACTTAACTTCTCTGGGCCTCAGTTACCTCATCTGTAAAATGGGGATGAAGACTGTGAGCCCCACGTGGGACAACCTGATTACCCTGTATCTACCCAGCACTTAGAACAGTGCTCTACACATAGTAAGCGCTTAACAAATACCAACATTATTAAATATTCCCTAAATATTCATTTTTATGTGTACGCAACAGTGCTCTGCACATTGTAAGCAATCAATAAATGCTACTGAATTAAATAAACATGTATAAACAAGCACACACTGAGCATGGACCTGAACGCATAAATGAGTTTAACAACGGGGTCACAATCTAGAAGGGGGAAACAGACAACAAAACAAAACAAGCAGTCAGGCATCAATACCATCAAAATAGATCAATAGAATCATAGATAAATCCACATCATTAATAAAATAAATAGAATAATAAATATGCACAAATATACACAAGTGCCGTGGGGAGAGGAAGGGGGTAGAGCAGAGGGAGGAGTAGGGGTGATGGGAAGGAGAGGAAGGGCATAAATCCCTGGCTCAGGGTAATTCTAGTTAGGGAAAGATGGTTGAAGGAGATGGAGGTTCAGAATGGCTTTGAAGGAGGGAAGGGAAAAGCCATTCTTCTCCCTTTGTCTTTCCAAATTTATTTCCCTGATAGCTAAGCTTAAGGAGGAAAGACTAGGAAAAAAAAAGCACCCTTAACATTAAATAGGAGGAGATCAGAAAATACTACTTTTGATATCATTAAAGTCAATCAATCAACAGTATTTATTTTTTAAAACAGTGCCAGGCACTGTTCTAAGCACTGGGGTAGATATAAGATAATTGGGTTGGACACAGTCCCTGTTCCACACAGGTCTCAAAGCCTTAATCCCCACTTTAGAGATGAGGGAACTGAGGTGCAGAGAAATAAAGTGACTTGCCCAAGGTCACACAGCAGATAGGTGGCAGAGCCGGGATTAAAACCCATGACCTTCTAACTCCCAGGACCATGTGGAGAGCACTGTAGTAAGCTGTTGGGAGAAGGCAATGTAACTTGAGCTAGTAGATACGTTCCCTGCCCACAAGGAGCTTACAGTGTACAGTGGGGCAGGGAGACAGACATTAATATAAACTGATAAATTATGGATTTAATAATAATAATAATAATAATAATGGTATTTGCTAAGTGCTTACTATGCGCCAAGCACAGTTCTAAGTGCTGGGGTAGATACAAGGTCAGCAGGTTGTCCCACGTGGGGCTCACAGGCTTCAACCCCATTTTACAGAAGAGGTAACTGAGGCACAGAGAAGCTAAGTGATTTGCCCAAAGTCACCCAGCTGACAAGTGGCGGAGGTGGGATCAGAACCCACGACCTCTGACCCCCAATCCTGGGGTCTTTCCACTAAGCCACACTGCTTCTCATAAGAACATAAGAGTTGTGGGGCTGAGGGAGGGGTGAACAAGGGGTGCAAATCCAAGTGCAAGGGTGACGCAGAAGGGAGTGGGAGAAGAGGAAATTCTTTTGGACAATCACCACCTCAGGGATTGTCCAACAGCATCCCAACTAGTATTCGTCATTTGTAGTAACTCAACCATTCCTCACTGATGGCAAAGCGGTGTCATTCCCTGTTGAATTTTCAATATAAGGCAGACGATCTACACTCAAAACTCCGAATTCTAATTGCAACACCTCTCACCATCTTTACACAACAGTACTTTGAGACTGTGTCTGCGAAACTGCCGACACTAATTCGAGGGGGTGGAGTCGATGATGGAAGGAGAGAGCTCTTCGCAAAACCAGCTTCTACTCTTCAATCTTCTGGTGATAAAAAAAATGTTTAAAAATGTAAAACACTGTCAACCACTTCACAAAACCTGGGCAGTTTTACCATCTCCACTATTACAAAAATCAAGACCGTGAGGAAGCATTCTAGAGTCCTTGGCAAAAAGCCTCGTAAAGACCAGGAAGATGCGGCAGATCATTTCCTTTCCAGTCTAAATCGCATCTCCTCCACTCATTCATTCATTCAATCGCATTTATTGAACACTTACTGTGTGCAGAGCACTGTACTAAGCGCTTGGAAAGGAAACAGAGACAATCCCTACCCAACGACGGGTTCACGGTCTAAAAGGGGGGAGACAGACAACAAAATAAAACAAGTAGGCAGGCATCAATAACATCAATATAAATATATAGAATTATAGATACATATGCATTGTTAATAAAATAAATAGAATAATAAATATGTACATAAATACACAAGTGCTGTGGGGCGGGGAGGGCGTAGAGCTGAGGGAGGGAGTCAGGGAGATGGTGAGCAGAGGAAGAGCAGAGGAAAAGGAGGGGTCAGTCTGGGAAGGCCTCCTGGAGGAGGTGAGCATCCAGAAAGCCTTCCCTGATTAATCTCTCACCTAATGTCCCTTCCTACTGCATCATTTAAGCACCTGAGTCCTCACCTACTAAGCACTCCCCACTCCCCACCCCTATGGCACTCCTCAGCCTTTGGAGTCTAGGGAAGCAGAATGGACCAGTGGAAAGAACCCGGGCCTTGGAGTTAGAGGACTTGGATTCTAATCCTGGCTCCGCCACTTACCTGTTCTGTGACCTTGCGCAAATCACTTCACTTCTCTGTGCCTCTGTTCCCTGATCTCCACAATGGGGGCTCAGTACCCATTCTCCCTTCTATTTAGACTGAGAGACCCATGTGGGACTTGATTATCTTAGTGCTTAGTACAGTACGTGGCACATAGTAAGTGCCCAACAAATACCTCAATAATTATCAATTTTATTATTATTATCACTTCCCTGACCTGTAATATTTTTTGATGCCTGTTTCCCCTGGCATATTGTAAGACCGCTGAGGCCAAGGATCACATTTACTAACTCTCTTGTCTTCTCCAAGCACTTAGTACAGGGCTCTGCACAAAGGAAACACTCAAAAAATACTACTAATTGAGGGAGCCTACAGTTGAGGAGAAAGGCAAGGACAGTGGGACAGATAAGAATCAACAGCTCACAGGAAGCACACTGTTGGTTCTGCAATTCAATTTAATTCAATCAAATCTATTGGGCAATTACTGTGTGCAGAACACTGCACTAAGCACTTGGGAGAGTACACTACAACAATAATCGATAGCTTCACTGATAGAGAAGCAGCGTGGCTCAGTGGAAAGAGCACGGGCTTGGGAGTCAGAGGTCATGGGTTCTAATCCCGCTTCTGCCACTTGTCAGCTGTGTGACTTCAGGCAAGTCACTTAACTTCTCTGGGCCTCAGTTACCTCATCTGTAAAATGAGGATGAAGACTGTGAGCCCCACATGGGACAACCTGATCACCTTGTATCCCCCCAGCGCTTAGAACAGTGTTTTGCACATAGTAAGCGCTTAACAAATACCAACATTCATTCATTCATAGCTTCGCTTTTCACATTCTTTGGTGAAGTGATTGATGGTGGTTCCCAGCTGGAAAAGGAGATGGATTGGTCCAAGACTGCAATTTTCAGACAGTCTCATCATGACTTCCAACTAGGGAGTGTATGGTTTTGTACACGAAAAGCCACATGGCCAAGTGGATAGAACACAGGCCTGGGAGTCAGGACCCAGGTTCTAATCACGGTTCTGCCACTTGTCTGCTTGGGCCAGTCATTTAACTTCTTTAGGCCCCGGTTCCCTCATCTATAAAAGGGGGGATTAAGACTGTGAGCCCTATGTGGGACAGGGATTGTGTCCAACCTGATTTGCTTGCCTTTCCCCTAGTGCTTAGTACAGTGCCTGCCACATAGGGAACACTTAACAAATACCGTTGAAAAAAAAAAATACAAGGGTTGAGGCAAACGAAAGGTGATTTTTCACGCCACAGTTTAGGGGAAATCCCTGGCTCTTGTCAGTAATACCCACTGGGGGAGAAGAAATTAACTTTTTAAGGGATAGTAATCATAGAAACCAAATAACAAAAGCCGAACATTTTACAAGACGAGATTTGCCACAGAGGTTGCTCTCGATCACATGCACTTAATTTGCTCAGTTAGCTTTTTTAAATTAGTTGTAGATTTAACAAATTTAAAACACTTCATCGTATCCCACTGTGCCTGAACAGCAAGATAATGCTACCAATTTGAGTGCATGCCCTTATGCTTTATGATTAAATGTGTGCCCACATTTTATACATCTCTAGAAACATGTCCTTCCCTGTATCTGTAGTAGGAAGTGTCATGCTTTATGAAATGGCATGTATAACTTATCTATTTTCACCTTTCAGCTTTCTAAAAAAAAAAGAGGGTCTGTGTGGATATTCTATTTTGTTTGTCTAGGAAAACTGATTTAGCTGCTTTTGAGTTTTTCAAAGGTTGAGGAAGAAAAGAATCACACCCTTCTAAAAAGTACTTTGACCTCTTTTGTGCTTATGGAACTCCAAGAGCTTCAGCTGCACGCTTTAAACCTGACAAGATTCTAGTCTTCATCAAAAGAAAATATGATGCCAAATTCAAAGGGAAAACCGATTTAGAAAGTTTGAAAATCTCATGGTTAAGTAAAATGCTTCAATCCCAACTTTAATTGCCTTTAAAAGACGCGGGATATGAATAATATTAATCTTCCGCCACCTCCCCCTCTCTAAGCTAGCTGAGAGAGTGACTTCCCTAGGCTTTCTGGCCCAGATCCATCAAAGCTGCCCATACCTCGCCAAGCAGTTTCTATTTTTGATTTTTGTGCCATAATAGACTTGCTTAGAAAGTCTGTCACTGGCACAGTATTAATACCCCACGGCTTAATTCCACACACGGTGGAATTCCCAGCCCAGTTCACTCAAACTAGGAGCTAGATATCTGCCACTGCTCTACTCCAGTGTCGATCGACTGCGCTGGGAGTCACCCGGTGGGGAATCTGAGTTCGGGGTAACTAGGGGAGGTGGTTCAGAAAATACCCCAGGAGCCTGTAGGGAATGTCACTCATTCATTCTTTCAAACTAATTTATTAAGTGCTTACTGTGTGCAGAGCACTGTACTAAGCACTTGGGAAAGTATAATACAACATTACACAGTGACAATCCCTGCCCAAAATGAGCTCACAGTCTAGAGTGGGGGAGATGGACATCGATACAAATAAACAGACATCAATACAAATAAATAAAATTACAGATGTATATGTAAGTGCTGTGGTGCTGGGGGCGGGGGGAGAGCAAAGGGAGCAAGTCGGGGTGACACTGAAGGGAGTGGGAGATGAGGAAAAATGTGGCTTAGTCTGGGAAGGCCTCTTGGACGAGATGGGCCTTCAATAATGCTCTGAAGGTGGGGAATTGCAATTGTCTGGAGGATTTGATGAAGAAGAGTATGCCAGGCCAGAGGCAGGACATGGGCCAAGGGTCGGCGGCGAGACAGGCGAGAACAAGGCCCAGTGAGAAGGTCAGCAACAGGGGAGCGAAGTGTCCAGGCTGGGTTGTAGAAGGAGAGAAGCGAGGTGAGGCAGGAGGGGGCAAGGGGATGGAGTTGCTTTAAAACCAATGGTGAAGAAATCTGTTACCGATTTGTACATTCCAAGCGCTTAGTACAGTGCTCTGCACATAGTAAGCGCTCAATAAATACTATTGAATGAATAATTTTTTCTCCATCTCCTCTTCCTCAGTTTGGAAAATATAAAACTGAGGAGGCACTTTGATTTAGGGTCACCAGAACCTAATTGTCTGACGTCCTCAAAGACGACAGCACTGACAGTGCGATTCACCTGTAAGTGAGAGGGAGGCTGAAAAGGTCAAAGTGAAGCAGAGTTCTGGCCATACTGTGCACACAAAAAGGCTGTCGCTTGCATTGCGTTGTCATGCTTCAACGCTTGCAGCGCCTGGCTCTTTGTCCTCATCGTTCATTCTTTTTTACTCAGAGAGGGCTGCTCCTTTCTCCCTTGCCATATGCCAGGCTGGTTTATTCTCAGCCACCGACGGCCAGTTTGCTTGCAGTACACATGATTACTAATAAATATTAGTCAGATTGTTAATTAGGGCAACCACTGATAATAATAATAATGATAATAATGTTGGTATTTATTAAGCACTTACTATGTGCTGAGCACTGTCCTAAACGCTGGGATACATACAGGGTAATCAGGTTGTCCCACATGAGACTCACAGTCTTCATCCCCATTTTACAGATGAGGGAACTGAGGCACAGAGAAGTTAAGTAACTTGCCCAAAGTCACACAGCTGACAAGTGGCGGAACTGGATTCGAACCCATGACCTCTGACTCCTAAGCCCATGCTCTTTCCTCTGAGCAACCCAAGGGCAAATACCAGACCCAGTTGAAGCCCATAGATTCCCCTTCCAGATTCACCAGAACCCAGGCGACCACTTTCAAGTAATGGAACTCACAACCCAGGAAGGTCAGATGATAATAATAATAATTATTATGGTATTTGTTAAGTGCTTACTATGTGCCAAGCACTGTTCTAAATGCTGGGGTGGATACGACGTAATCAGGTTGGTGACAGTCCCTGTCCCAAGGTGGGCTCACAGTCTTAATAACCATTATACAAATGAGGGACCTGAGGCATGGAAAAGTAAAGTGACTCATCCAAGGTCACACAGCAGATAATAATAATAATAATAATAATAACGGTATTTATTAAGCGCTTACTATGTGCCAAGCACTGTTCTAAGAGCTCGGGAGATACAAGGTAATCAGGTCGTCCTACATGGAGCTCACAGTCTTAATCCCCATTTTACAGATGTGGTAACTGAGGGCCGGAGAAGTGAAGTGACTTGCTCAAAGTCACACAGAAGACAAGTGGCAGAGCAGGGATTAGAACCCATGTCCTCTGATGGCCAAGCCCGGGCTTTTGTCACTAGGCCACACTGATCCACACCAGACAGGGGACAGGCAGCTAGCAACCAGACTACCTGATAGTAAAACTGGACAAATGGCAACCCTAGCTCACACATCGACTAGCCACAGTCTTGGGGCTCCACACCGCCTCCAAGTACATGGACTATGTCCATATGGCCTGTGGAACAGGGACTGTATCCAACCTGTAATTTATTTATCTGTAATGTACTTATTTACATTTATTTATATTAATGTCTCCCCCTCTTGAATGTAAGCTGGTTGTGGGCAGGGAATGTGTTTGTTGTACTGTACCCTCCCAAGCACTTAGTACAGTACTCCGTACATAATAAGCACTCAATAAATATGAATGAACAAATGAACCTGATTAACTTCTATCTACCCCAGCGCTTGGTACCGTAACTGGCACATAGCAAGCGCTTAATACCATTTTGCTTTTTCATTGAGTGGGTGGGAAATTAGGTGAAAAATGATGGTCATCATCAAGAATTATCTTTTAAAAAAAATGGGTTTTCACACAGGAGCAAGTTGCCCACAACACAAAGGGGTTTTTTTTTGTTTGTTTGTGGTTGTTTTCATGGCATATGTTAAATGCTTACTATGAGCCAGGCACTATTAAGCTCTGGTTCAGATACAAGATAATCAGGTTGGACACAGTCTCTGTCCCACATACTATTCACATTCTTAAGATCCTAAGTCTTAAGTCTTTTAAGTCTTAAAATCTCTGTTCTACAGAAGAGATAACTGAGGTCCAGAGAAGTTGTGACTTGCCCAAGTTCACAGAGCAGACCAAATTTATTTTAGGAATATTTTTATAAAATCCCTGGACAGTGAAATACTATCTAATAAACCATATTTACGGTTTTTAATGTGGAAGAATTAATTATAATGAAGTACCAGATAATGAATTACTTACTGAGCTTCTTTACAATTGCGTTCTTACTACGTATCAAGCACAGTTTTAAGCACTGGGATAGATACAAGTTAATCAGGCTAGACACGGTCCCTTGTCCCACATAGGTCTCACAGTCTAAGTAGGAGGGAGTAGGATTTAATCCCCATTTTACAGATGAGGCAACTGAGGCAGAGAGAAGTGAAGTGACTTGCCCAAAGTCAAAGCAAGCAACTGGCGGAACCATGAATAGAACCCAGATCCTGGGTCCACACTCTTTCCACTAAGCCATGCTGCTTCTCATGGGGGCAAGGAACGTATCTACCAAGTCTGTTCTGCGCTTAGTAGAGTGATCCGCACACAGTAAGTGCTCAATCAATTCATTTGATTGCTTCAAATGATTAAATACCAAATATCAAACACAATAAGTCACCTGAAGACCTTTAAATGAGTTTGGCAAAATCTTACATCTCTGCCTTTGCTCCAATGGAGAACATATCCTCCCCACCACACACCCAAACAAATATACACACACATTTTTCCATTGCTGGCCATTCTTAGAAAGAGTACACTGATTGTAATCAGCTAAACAGTCTGGTTAAAGTCAGGACGGAGGCAATTTATTCCTTGCTTCATCTTAGCCTGGAAAACTGGCACAAATCTCTCGGCCTCAGTTTCCCGATCTTTAAAGCTTTGAAATCCTCAAATAAAAGGTTCAAAGACATTCTGATTTGAAACACTTTTCAGACCTGACATACTGCATCCCACAAGCCAGTGTATTTTAACACATGGCTAAGCCAAAAGCACAACTATCTTTTCCCCAGTAGAATCATTTCGGCCTCAAAGTCCCTTTAAGGCTTGATAGAGCATGCAATTCACAAGAACAAATGTAAGGAAAAAAATGAAGTGCTATAGTGCAGATAAATAACCAAAAGCTTTTAAATACTGGTTAAGAATGAAATCTTTTCAAGTGCCTTACATAAATTACACTAATCTATGAAAAGAAGTCGCACCCAAGAAGAAGCATTTAAAAGAGTAAAAAAAAGGTTTCTGCCTTTCGACCAGGTCCCGGCCATATGCATATATTGATTTTTACTTCTAACTGATTTGAGTTTTCTTTTTCTGTGAAATCAGATGACGCTATTATCTTACCTATGATCCTTTTCATCTTACCGAGGCTGACTTGGTCCCTCAGACCTGAGAATGGAAAGTCTGTTGCCACAGAGAATACTTAGATCCCATTAAATTATTTGCAAATAACAAGAAAGCCCCTGAAAATGTTCAGAAAACACTAACACTTGAACAGGACAGTATTCTGGAAAGGGGTGAATCTTTTTCTGAGATTGGGAATACTGGATTTTAAACTATGGAAATATGCTGAAAATAACTCCCATGACTAACAGTAATAATAATAATAATTTGGTATTTGCTAAGCACTTACAATGTGCCAAGTACTGTTCTAAGCGCTGGTAAACAGATTGCCCACATGGGGCTCACAGTTTTAATTCCCATTTTCCAGATGAGGCAACTGAGGCACAGAGAAGTGAAATAACTTGCCCAAAGTCACACAGCAGACAAGTGGCAAAGCTGGGATTAGAAACCATGACCTCTGATTCCCAAGCCCGGGCTCTTTCCACTGAGCCACGCTGCTTCTCTACCAACATGTCTACCACTCTGTTACATTACACTCTCCCAAGCGCTTAGTACACTGCTCTTCACAGAGTAAGTGCTCAATAAATACGACTGATCAATTGATCACCTTTGTTTTTCCCATCATTCATTTTTTCTGCCAAATCTACAAGCTCAGATTCCATCATTAGTTTGGTTTCATTCATTCATTCATTCAATAGTATTTATTGAGCGCTTACTATGTGCAGAGCACTGTACTAAGTTTCATTAATGATCCTCTTCTCAGAAGCATCTCCCTTTCTGGAGGGGGCTCTACAACTCCCTACGTGCCCATTATCTGGCAGTACTCCATTTAAAGCCAGGTGACACAATACAATTTCATTCATTTGAATTTATTAAGCCCTTACTTTGTGCAAAGCTCTGTACTAAGTGCTTGGGCATGTACAATTTAACAATAAACACATTCCCTGCCTACAACGAGCTGACAGTCCAGAGGGCAAGCTTTTGTATTCATAGCCTAGATGAAATTGATGTAAGAATTACAGTCCTCCTTTCTAAGAGTTGGTGTATGTGGAATTAACTTTAAAATTATCCGCTCTACTCTACAATACACAGAGGAAAAGAGGGAATGTGGACAGCTTGGAGTAGAAGTAGCGTGGTCTAGTAGCAAAAGCACGGGGCTGGAAGTCAGAAGGACCTGGGTTCTGATCCCGGCTCCGCTCCTCGTCTGCTGTGTGACTCCAGGCAAGTCGATTCACTTCTTTATACCTCAGTTCCCTCAACTGCAAAATGGGGATTCAAGACACATTCTCCTAACTACTTAGACTGTGAGCCTCATGTGGAACCTGATTATCTTATATCACTGCTTGAAAAACAGCATGGCTTAGTGGAAAGAATACAGGCTTGAGAGTCAAAGGACAAGGGTTCTAATCCTGGCTCTGCCACTTGTCTGCTATGTGACCTTGGGCAAGTCACTTCACTTCTCTGGACCTCAGTTACCTCATCTGGAAAATGGGGATTAAGACTGTGAGCCCCACAAGGGACAACCCGATTACCCAGTATCTATCCCAGCACTTAGAATAGTGCTCTGCACATAGTAAAATGGGGATTAAGACTGTGAGCCCCACGTGGGACAACCTGATTCCCCTGTGTCTACCCCAGCGCTTAGAACAGTGCTCTGCACATAGTAACTGTTTAATAAATACCAACATTATTATTAGCAGTAGTAGTAGTAAGCGCTTAACAAATACCAACATTATTATTATTATTACCCCAGTGCTTAGAGCAGTGCTCTGCACCTAGGAAGCGCTTAACAAATACCATAATTATTATTATTACCCCAGGACTTAGTACAGTGCTTGGCACATAGTAAGTGCTTAACAAGTACTATTATCATTAATAATAACAATACTATTATTAGTAGTATTATTAGAAGCCTCCAAAATGCTTACTAATAGAGAGGGTGTGTGGATGAAAGGGAGTACAGAGAAGGCATACTACAGGTTAAAGGTTGAGTGTTTAGAAAACCTCTATAGTAAACTTGGTAAAGATGGGTAAACCAAAAAATATGTTCTGTCCTCAATCTCTTGAATGTTCATTTTTGAACTTAGATTTCTGTGAAGAGCCTAATTTATGCATTTAAAATAAATGTAAAAACTTGATTTCATAAGAATATTGATGACATGAGAGACATAAACATATTTTCATTTGTGGTATTTGTTAAGCGCTTACTGTGTGCCAGGACTGTACTAAGCACTGGGGTGAAAACAGGAAAATCGGGTTGGGCACAGTCCCTGTCCCACATGGGGTTTGCACTCTTAATCCCCATTTTACAGATGAGGTACCTGAGAAGTGAAGTGACTTGCCCAAGGTCACACAGCAGATACGTGGCAGAGCTGGGATTAGAACCCAGCTCCTTCTGATTTCCAGGACTGCACTCTATCCACTAGGCCAGGCTGCTTCAGTTTTCAGAGATGATTAAAGTCTGCTTTATCCCTAAATATTGATCCAGGTAAAGCACAGTTTGTGTAGTCCTCAACCGTGGTGTAAGGGTGACTTTAAAGTTCACTCAGTTCAGCTGTAACATGTTTTCACTCTGCAAGTTAGCTAAAAAGTTGTCAGGGAATTACGTAACATTTTCCCAACAACATTAAGCTGTTTGGCTACAGCATGCCCCAGTGGTGGAAGAAATGGTTCACTGCATGTGTACGGCATCGAACAGGTAACTACAATGCAAGTTTTCCTTAACACGGGTTTTGCTGGCACAGAACACCCTGAGTTATAGAAGAGATAGGAAACCTTCAATATTGAAGATGAGGCTTTTCCAAAAAAAAAGACAATAATCAAACTTGACAAAACACTTTTTCTACAGTTGTTTTTGCCTCAAAACAGTGAGGCCTTTTGAGTTTCTCGGCCACACCATCTTCATTAAATTCCTAAAAATACAAGTGAGCAACAACCAAAATGTGAGCTTTGCTTATGGAAACTTAAAACACTAATAAAAAAAAACACAAAAGCCATCCACCTGTTTGGTCATCTACTTGGCCTTTCTTCCCCCAAGGACTTCAATAAGGGTATGGAGAATTACTTCTCTAATACACATCCCTATATTTTCCCTCTCACAGTGGCTTATTTCTCCCCTCCCTTTAATGTTCAATTTAATAACATGAAGATGAATTTATTTGCCTGTTCATTTTCAGCCCTAAGATTTCCATGCATCTTAGTGACAAAGATCTAGTCTCCGGCGAGGTGAAAATAACAGACACTTCCTTCATAGCAAACCACTCGGCCAGCTCACAGAGCTTAAATCTGACAATGAATTCGCTGATTCATTCATTCAACTGTATTTATTGAGCGCTTACTGTGTGTGGAGCACTGTACTAAGTGCTTGGAAGAGAGTACAATACAACAATAAACACACATACTCCCTGTCCACAGTGAGTTCATGCCGGAGTGGCATCAGAGTAAAGGGTTTGCTCAAGATGAGAACACCCACAAACATTTCATGTTTTCCTTGGTTCGAAGAACTGAACTAAATCTGGAAGTGAAGTGCTGAAAGTAGAGTTTGGTTAGCTAATTTAGAAAATTCTACCAGGCAGCAAGCAGGAAGCGAGCCTTGAGGCACTTGAGAATGATTCATGGGCAGTCTTCCCAACTTGACAACATGATTTTAAAAAAGATGATTAGAGGTCATCTTCCGATTTCTGGTTAATTTAGTTGCACTGCTTAATCTTAACTTTTATTAACAATATTTTTCTTACCAAGTTAAAATATATTTTAAAAGGATCTTGAATGGTTACATGTGATAAGCAGTGTGGTTTAGGTGATACTGCACAGGCCTGAGAGTCAGAAAGGCACGGATTCTAATCCCTGCTCTGCCACGTCTGCTCCGTGACCTTGGACAAATCACTTCATTTCTCTAGGCCTCAATTACCAAATCTGTAAAATGGGGATTAAGAGAGGGAGCCCTATATGACACAGGGACTGTGTCCAACCTGACTACCTTGTATCTACCCCAGTGCTTAGAACAGTGCTTGGCACATAGTAAGCACTTAACAAGTACCATTATTATAAGTATAATAAGGATCATTATTATTATTATTATGTAAAAATGAATGATCAAAAGACAGACCTGAGTATGTGAGATGTCCTTCCTCCTCAATCAATCAATGGTATTTATTGAGCACTTACTGCATGCAGAGCACTGTACCAAGCGGTTGGGAGAGCACAATATAACAGTCAGCAGACACGTTCTCTGCCCATAGTGAGCTCCTGCCTGGAATGCTCCCTTTCAAATTCACCAGACCACGGTATTTTTTTTAATGGTATTTGTTAAGGATTTAGCATGTGTCCAACACTGTTCTCAATGCTGGGCTAGGCACAAGTTAATTAAGTCAGACACAGTCCCTGTTTTACCCACAGTCTAAGAAGGAGGGAGAACAGCTATTCCCATTTTACAGTTGAGGAAACTGAGGCACAGAGACATTAAGTGACTTGCCCAAGGTCACCCAGCAAGCAAGGGGTGGAGCCCGGATTAGAACCAGGTTCCTCTGACTCCCAGGCCCGTGCTCTACCTACTAGGCCGAGCTGTTTCTCCAGTGCTCCCCAAAATCAAAGCTCGTCTGAAACCTCATCTCCTCCAAGATGCCTTTCCCAATTAACTTTCTCTTCTTGTCAGGTTACAACACTTTACCACCTTATCACCTTTTTTTTTTTTTTTAACTCCCCACTACCTGTAACACTTTTGTACACATCAATTTATATACCCTGCTATTTCATTACTCACTGACCTATAGATCCACTGTTCCCTCTTCCTCCTACCTGTTCTAACAAACTCTGGGCAGGGTACCGTTCTACAATCTTGGAAGAATTCCAAAGGAGTAAGTAGACACGATCCACTCATTCATTCCACTGTATTTATTGAGTGCTTAATGTGTGCAGAGCTCTGTACTAAGTGCTGGGGAGAGTATAATACGACAAGCAGACACATCCCCTACCCATAACACGCTTACAGTCTAGAGGGGGTGACAGATATTAATATAGTACATACTATATTATCATATAATATATTGCATATACTTCCATAATAATATAATATAAATAATATAGCAATATAATATATTCCAGCTTTCAAGTATCTTGCAATCTGGCCTCTTGCAGTCAACCATCATTTATTGCTCATCCTCAGCACTTTATAAGTAGATGTATATTCTATTGATCATTTTCTGTATTCTGACTTCACTGATAATGAATATTTCTATGCTGTCTCTCTGAAAGCAACTATCCCTGAAAACAGAAACTTGAACGAAACTGTTCATCCTATTGGCCGCCTTGCAATGTATTGTTGCAGGACGTAAAGGGAGTGAGTACAGTGCTCTGCACACAGTAAGTGCTCAATAAATATCTCTGATTGATTGATAGGGTGGGATGGCTCGGCGGAAACCCTAACTGCTACAGTAAAAACAACTCACATCTCTCTCTAATGCTGGCAGTGGGATATCCCTTTCCCATGTTAATCATTAATGTCTCAGCGGTGCTCATAATAATAATAATAATGTGGCATTTTTAAGCACTTGCTATGTGCCAAGCACTGTGCTAAACACTGGGATTGACACAAGAAAACTGGATTCCACATGAGGCTCCCGGTCTAAATAGGAGGGAGAACAAGTACTGAATCACCATTATGCAGATGAGGGGATGGGGGTACAGAGAAAGGGAATGACTTGCCCAAGATCACACAGCAGACAAGTGGCAGAGCCAGGATTTGAACGCTGGTCCTCTAAATCCCAGGCCCCGGCTCTTGTCATTAGGCCTTACTGCTTCCCAGAATGGCTCTTCCAAAATGCCCAAGGAGCTAGAAGAGGTCTTTTACTCTGTTTTCATGGGCACAGTGTACTGGTGTGCATGAGGTTTTTGGTTTGACACACATCCATGGACACAATCTCATTATCAGCAACACTATCTTTGTACTATATTTCATTTCATAATATTCCATTCATCCCTCCTACTGAGACCGTGAGCCCCACGTGGGAAAGGGACTGTGTCCACCCAATTAATTTATATCTACCCCAGCGCTTAGACCAGTACTTGATACACAGTAAGCACTTAACAAATACAGTGATGATGATAATGATAATAGTAATAATAATAATCCACCCAAGAGGCTGCTAAAAATTAAAAAAACTCTCACCCTCAGCCTCCCCAAAGACAGAAGCATAAAACTGAAATCTATTTTACAAACTCAAGGATTACTAAATTGATGTACAAGGAGATTAAAATATTATTCACGAAGGACTTTTTTTTAAAAAGCTGTGAAACTGCTGTAGTGAACCCGATATTGGGAATTCCTGAGGGAATATAAATGAGGGCAGCTCTTATAATCCAGACTCTCCTGTAAACCTTCCCAACACATTCGGATGGAAGCTAAGCAAAATAACTTCTCATTTTCTATGCTAGTTTCTTGTTAAGAGCCCTGCACGAAATGAGGTCTCAACAGCCATAATAGTATAGTACCTAATGCATAATAAATATAAAGCAAGGCACTGGCGATTCAACATGATTTGGTTGTAAAGTCACTGTAGTTAAAATACACCGTACTCGATTTGCCTGAGGTCACGAAACTTTGTTTAAGTCTTTAGAACAGCCTTCTCTCCCTTCATATTCTCCCAATGATTAGGTTGACAGGTTTGCGAGAACTTGACAAAATTGCTTGTTTAAGGTGAATGATTCAACACCGAGGAGGGAGGAGACTAGCATTTGAAAAACTGGGGAAAAAAAAAAGAAATCACTCCCTGTCAAATTTCTTCCGGCGCTGATCTTTTCAAGAATTGTTTAGTAGGTTGTTGGCGATTATAAGAAGAAACGATGGGGACCAAGAATTAAGAGAAGCTGAAGCTTAATAGAAAAGAGCAGAGTTGGGAAAGGAGTAATTGGATAAGTCAGATGGCAGCTTCTTTATTGCATTTTGTCTGGAGAGGAATTTGCTCAAAGATTTAGTATAGTAAATGGCATATTTCTTGGAAATCCAGTGATTTTTTTTTTCAAAAAGGGTGAATACATTTTCCACTCATAGGCCATGGCTAACCACAGCATGGCATAATTCTGGAGAAAGAGAACCTCACCCAGTTAGAGAAACAGCAAAAACAACTGCTTCTGGCAGGGAAATGGCAGAAAATGTTTGTACTAGAGGAATGGGGTCTTTAGCTTATCAAGTGAGGGTGCGAAAATTAACTGATATCCAAAGAACAATAGTTAGCTCCAATTCTATGAAGAGTAAAGTAGTTATAATGCTATATTTTTAAAAATATATATTTTCCCAAACTAACCTGTCACCAATAAGTTGCACTGATGGACAGAAGCAACATTTCTCTTTAAATAAAGACTGTTTAAGACAAGGTCAAACTAACCATAAATTGGTTAAAAGAACAGTGAGGTAACCTATACCGCTACTGTTTTGGAAAAGTTTCTTTTTTTCAAAATAATGGCGAGGGAGACAAAATTTTTAGGTGAATATTCCAAAATGTATTTCCTACCAACTATATTAAATTTGTAATGAATAAAGTTTCTAAGCCTCTCTGTGTTTATAGAGACATTTTATCACACTGTCACCCATCGGGCAAGGGAGCAAAAATCTTTACCTGAGTAGAGAAAAGCTAAAATTTTTCCAAATACTTCTGCAACCTGAAAATAACAATCTTTTCATTACAATTAAATATCGAAAGTATTTTCTATAAATTTCAAATATTTTTTTCCTAAGCAAAATTTTGAAAAATGATTAAAGCAAAATAAAGGCTACCTCCATACAGATTTATAGAAATGGTCATGTTATTATACATTTTTGAAACTGTATATGTTATTTCACTTTTTCATTGTAATGCACTTGAGCTAACATAGAAGGCATTTCTTTTTACATTCCGTCCACACCACACATTAAGAATTTCATACTTCTGACTCACCATCTTGAAGAAATTTACAAACTTATTGCTAGTGTTAGAAACGTTAAATTTTAAGAGAGCCAGAAATGTATGTCTTGATTTTTCAAAACACACAAACCAACCCAAAATAAGGAAAGCCATTTTACACAATAAATCGAAAACCTAGCCTAGAAAGAAATTAGTTCCGCACGAGATATCTAATAACTAAATGTCTATTTAGCCACTTCGGTTTCTCCATGCCCTCTACCTATAGAATCACTAGGCACTGACCATATCAATTTATGTACCCTACTATTAAGTGCTTACTCTCTCTCTTTTCTGTCAATCATTTTGTTTCTCTCTCTCCTACTGGGCTGTAAACTCCTTGAGGATAGGGATCGTATTTTCTAATTCTTTGGTACTCTTCCAACCTCTTATTAGTCCAGTGTCCTGCCCACGTGAGGTGCTCAATAAATCACTAAATTCTACTGCTTGGCTGTGAGATCTATTTCAGAAATTAGTCTACCACAGATTTTTAATAGGAATTTAACATGGTCACTGTCTACTACAGAGGGGTTTAGTCTTCTGGGAGCTCTTCAAAGTATGGAAGGGGTTTGTACAGCATTTGTAGCAATTACATCAAGTGCTTAGTACAGTGCTCTGCACATTGTAAGCGCTCAATAAATACTATTGAATGAATGAAGAGAGATAAACTAGAGGAACTGGGGGGAATAAAGGGGAGGTGGAGGAAGATCTAGAAAGAAAAAGTAGCAACAGAGCCCGAGATAGTAATAAGATAGTGCCTCAGTGTAGTGCTTTAAGACATTACTGGAGCTGTTTCTGTCACCTGCTCTAACTTCTGCTCCTGCTCTTATGCACTCCAGTGACTATTCTTTGTCTAAGTGTGTGCACTTTTGAAAGGCTGAGAAAGGGATGAGGAGAGAAGGGAGAGGTAAGGGGTAGAAGAGAGCCATAACTAAGAGCCCCTATGGTCAGCTTCAGGAGAAGCAGCATGGCATAGTGGATAGAGCCCGGGCCGGGGAGTCAGAATGTCATGGGTTCTGATCCCACCTCTGCTACCTGTCTGCTGTGTGACTGTGGGCAAGCCACTTCACTTCTCTGGGCCTCAGTTACTTCCTGTGGAAAATGGGGATTGAGACTGTGAGTCCCATGTGGGACAGGGATTGTGTCCAACCGGATTTGCTTGTATCCACCCCGCTGCTTCGTACAGTGCCTGGCACATAGTAAGTGCTTAACAAATGCCTTCATAATAATTATTATTAAGGTAAGATGAGCAGGCAGCCTAAAACGTGAGGTCCCATCATTACCCTCCTCCTATTCTCCCGGAGCTTAAGACAGCAGTAACACTGCATCTAAAAATTATTGAAAAGTTTCTGCTTTAACACATACCTTTGGCTCACATTATGCCATTCACTGGCAATCCTCATACTGGTCTAAGATGAGTTTTCAACAGAAGTGTTTTAAACTGTATTATTATTACTGTTATTAGTATGATTATTACTGTTATCATTAAGCCAAACAGAAAAGGGTGAAGTTAAACAAATGCTTCCATGGAGAAAGAAGAAATGTCTCATTATGCTGTTGAATAATTATGTATGCTTAGAATTCCAGCTGTATTTTCAAAGTACCATGGGTTTGAAAACGTTAAATTTCATATATAAAAAATTATTGTCAAAAATGTGACTTAAAATATGCAGGTGCACAAAATACATTTTAAATGTATTTTATTTGGTTTTTCCTCCCCAGAGTGCTTCATTTTTAATTTTACAGAGAGTTAAAAACAGAACAACCTATTGTTTTATATTTTTTAACATATACACCACATAAGATGTGGCTCTGAAATTCCAGGTCACTCAAGAAATTAGAATTTGCTTAACTGAACAATTAAGAACAGAAAATACCAATAATAATAATAATTGCTGAGTACCTACTATTCATTCATTCATTCATTCAATAGTATTTATTGAGCGCTTACTATGTGCCTTGTGCCAAGCACCGTACTAAGCACTGGGAAAGACACAAAATAATTAGGTAGGGTGCAGGCTCTATCCCATATGAAGTTCACAGTCTAAGTAGGAGAGAGAAAAGATACAGGTAAAGAAACTAAGGCACAGAGAAGATAAATGACTTGCCCAAGAACACATACGGAGCAACTGGCAGAGTCTGGATTAGAACCCAGGTCTTCTAGCTCCCAGGCCTGAGCTCTTTCCATTCGTTCACGCTGCTTCTCATACAACTCAATTCTCAGCCTTCTGTTTTCCACTATACTATATAGGCTCAAAAATGATTCGGTAAATTAAGTTTTCCAAATAACATGCTTTAACTCACAATTTTTAGCTATTAATGAGCAATTTTTATTGTGCATTATTTCTTGTAGGATAAGGTAAATTTTAAACAATGTTAGAGTGACCAGGATAGGAAAAACACTCTCTAAGACCGCAAGATGTTTTCATTTAGTTTGGCCCAAATGAGTATTTACAGTGTCCAGGACCCAGGAGTAGGATCCAAATCCCAACATATGCGTTTCGATTCCTGCAACTTAAACAGAAGGAAATACAACTGCTTCTAAGATGCTTGTTTCCCAAGCATCATAATAAAAAAGCACAGCTCTTTCTTCACTGTATTTTTCTATCTGGTGAAAACTCTTTTAGCAAGCTGATTAATAGTGGAAAATTTGGCAGGCAGAAGCCCTTGGATTTCTTTTTTGAAAATCTATTTCAACCATTAAACTTCTTGCTGTTTAAATAATTATTCAAAGGCAGTAGAGTTACTTGGTCCGAGAGTCAATCAAGGGAATCAGGAAAGTATATTGCTGCAAGCGTGAGGTTCTACGTTCTCTAAATCCAGAAAAATGAAAAAGATGGTTGACTTAATTTATGTACATTTCATGAAATACAATGTACACGGTTTTGAAAAAGTACGATTTGGAATACTTGGAAATGTAAAAAAAAAAAAAAAAAGAGTGCATCGCACAGGAAGGAAAATGCCTTACATTCTTATTTGTGAAAATCAAAAGTGTTGCTTTGATGGCAAGGATGCATCTAATCAATAAGGAATGTCATTAAGTCCAAATTAGTTAATGAAGGCACCAATAAGTCTGCACTGATATCACTATGAGACCTACTTCTTAAATATAAAGCACTATAAGAAAGCAAGCCACACCCCACAGACTCTTCCGGCTCTAAATAACTCCCCTTTTTTAAAAGTAAACTTCTAATTCCCCAGATCAAATCTCAGTCCCCAGCAGATGAGATTGCAGCCAATCAAAACCCTTGGGGTTATTATCCTGCACACCCCCCACCCAGCACCAATACCCACACCCCCAAAACCAACAAAGTTTTGCTTTTAATTCCCTTAAAGGGGAAGAACTAGTCTTTTGCTTTTAAATTCCTAATAAATTTAAATCCATGAGGTTTCTCTGAAGACACTTGGTAGTATCACCTTCAGCCAAAAGCTACGGCTTGGAGAACATTAAAAATTAAGTTCGGGAACACATTGTCATTTATTGGGGGAAACCCAAGGATCAGTTATAAAAGAGGAAAGGAAAAGAGGGTCACGCAGGAGGAAAAATGAAACACCAGCTGCATCCATATAAAATGAGAAAATCAATCATATTTACTGAGTGCTTACTGGGTGAAGAACACTGAACAAAGCGCTGAAGAGGACAGGATATAACAGAGTTGGTAGACACATTCCCCATCCACAACAAGTTTACAGTCTAGAGGGGGAGACAGACATAGTACAACTAAATAAATTACGGGCTTTGGGCTGAAGGAGGGGTGAATAAAGTGAGCAAATTAGGGTGACACAGAAGGGAGTGGGAAAAAAGGAAATGAGAGCTTAGTCAGGGAAGGCCTCTTGGAGATGTGCCTTCAAAAAAAGCTTTGAAGGTGGGTAGAGTAAATGACCCAAACATCTACAAAATTTGTCCTTCAAATAGCCTATTTCAAAGGATTCTCATGGGCCACTGTACATAAACAAGGAGATCATTCTAAGATACTTAGAAATAGGTAGTCCTTTAAAGGTAACTTTTGTCCCTGACCACTTTGTTCTAAATTTTTCAATACTGGGCAAGTCAATCGCTTTTGACTCCTATGCCTATGGAGAAATTCAGATTCAGATTCCAAAAGAGTATATTTCCCAAGCATCATTCATTCATTCATTCAATCATATTTACTGAGCACTTACTATGTGCAGAGCACTTGGAAGAGTACTAAGCCCTTGGAAGAGTACAACCCAACAATAAACAGAAACATTCCCTACCCACAGTGAGCTTACAGTCTAAAAGAATACATTCTAGTCAGTTTGTATTTATTGAGCGCTTACTGTTTGCAGAGCACCACACTAAGTGCTTGAGAGAATACACTAGAACAGAGTTAGTAGACATGTTCCCTGCCCACAAGGAGCTTACTCCTCCAAAGAATTCTCCTTCACATGATAAATGAAAAGTTGGCACCTAGGTGGGAAATCCAGGAGGAAAAGGGAGTTCGCTTCCATGACAACTGCACATAATCAGTCAGTCAGCCAATCGCATTTATTGATCACTTACTGTGTACAGAGCACTGTACTAAGCACTGGAGAGAGCACATTATAAGAGACACTTCCCCTGCCCACAAGTTTACAGTCTAGAGGGGGAGACAGACATTAATATACATAAATAAATAAATTAGACATAAGTGCTTTGGGGCTGGGAAGGGGGATGAATAAAGGAAGCAAGTCAGGGTGATGCAGGATGACTGGGAAAAGAGGAAAGGAGGGCTTAGTCAGGGAAGGCCTCTTGGAGGAGATGGGCCTCCAATAAGGCTTTGAAGGGGGGAGAGTAATTGACTGCTCGATAAGAATGTGGAGCTTTTCGAGAAAGGCCTTGCCAGCCACAAACTCATCAATCAGTTGTATTTATTGAATGCTTACTATGTGCAGAGCACTGTATTAAGTGCTTGGAAGAGTACAACATAGCAATATAACAGACACATTCCTAGTTGGAAAATCAATGAAAAGTAAATGCTGTGGTATTTACTGCAGTCCTAATATCAGTGCAATCAGCTAATTTTACAATGCTCTACCTGTGACTATCCTTTTTTTTCCCCCATGGCATTTGTTAAGCACTTCCTATGTGCCAAGCACTGTTCTAAGTGCTGGGGTAGACAAAGCTAATCAGGTTGGACACAGTCCATGTTCCATACAGGGCTCACAGTCTTAGTCCCTATTTTACAGCTGAGGTCCCTGAGGCCCAGAGAAGTGAAGTGACTTGCCCAAGATCACACAGCAGACAAGTGGCAGAGGCAGGATTAGAACCCAGGTCCTTCTGACTCCCAGGACTGTTTTCTATCCACTAGGCCATGCTCCTTTCCATGGTACATGACAACCAGAAGATGAATAGCTGACTACTGCACCACATTAAAGCCAATCTTCACTTTCCCTCCAGCTTCTTTTCTATAACTGAAGTCTCTAAATTCTGAACTTCTCTTTCAACATTAAACTGCTGTGGCTTGCCTGCATCACTGCCTCTTTTGAGCCTGGATGCCCAAATAAGTTTTATTCTACAATCTTGTATATATTAATAGCCAGAGACATTTTTATTTTCAAAGGATGCATTTTTCAAAGTACTCGAACAGTTCAGCTGGTATACTGGTTAAATACCATCCAGGAACTTTTATTGGCTATTCTCTGCTCACCTAAGTAGCCAGAAGAAACTTCTAAACTTCAAAAATCAGCAGCACAAGGTTGAATTCACTCTAAATTTCGGTGTATTTAATACTTTATAATTTTTTGGTTTGCTTTTAAAGGGAAAGGGAGAGCAAAGAAAAATGCCACTCATCTACATGTATTTTAATTGTGCCCATTTTTAAATTTTAGTTTGAACTTTCATCATCTCAGAAGGCAGCCTTGCCATCAGAAGATCATGTTTTAGACCGGCCAAATGATAAAAAAGACATTTTCCTCTTTCTAGAAGGAATTAACACCATCTTCTTATGAAAAGACAATAATTATTATGTCTCTAAGCTTACTCTCATGCCAAAACAGCAAGAAAGTCCTTGAATCAGTGATACAAGAACTGATGACTGTGCTCTAGAAGCATGCACGCAAGCACAAGCGCACACACACGCGTGCGTGCACACACACACACATACACACACACGGAAATGATTATGCGCTGCTCTGCAGAGTGAACAAAGCAGCGTGGATCAACAATGTGCCTAAAAAAAATGACTTAGATTAATGTCCCAGCTTGCACCTGGGGATCTGTACGCACAATCCCAAGTGTTCCTCTATGACACAGGACAGAAACCGTGTCACGTTCTGCTTTCTAGGCTGCACACTTCCCAGAGATGAAAAAATGAAGGCACAGAAATGGAATCAAGACCGATAAGTCGAGGAAGACGTCAACATGGCTTTAAATTTCAGACCACACCGTAGATCCAGAGAACATGTGTAGTAACCGACTTTTTCTCTGACTGTGAGACTTAACCCAACCTCACTTAGACATCATTTCCAACTTCTTAGGCACAGATACATGATTCCTTAGCATCACCTCCATGCTCACGGAACACTGAATGGTGTGACAAAACGGGGACACTCTAAGCCTCTGGTGGGATCTGGGCAAAGGATGCCCAGTGGAACCTCTCCAAGGCAAAGTTCTCTCCCTCTCTCCCCTCCTCACCCTCAAATCACTGCTTGCAAAGTCAGGATCCTCATCCCAACATGGCCACGGTTGATTTCAGTCTGCAGTCATGGTGAGAGAAGTGAGACTAGCCAGTGGGGAATTAAAAGGGATTAATGGGATGCAACCAGGTATTACAGTGGGGCTTCCACTCCCAAACAGTGATGAGGGAAGCCCTCTGTTGGGTCCAGGGTTAAAGTGACCCTTTGGCTGGATTATAAACAATGAAACAGCATGGCCTAATGGACAGACCACAGGCCTGGGAGTCAGATGGACTCTGGTTCTAATCCTGACCCCGCCACTTGTCTGCTCTGTGACCTTGGGTGAGTCACTTCACTTCTCCATGTCTCAGTTCCCTCATCTGAAAAATGGGGATTAAGACTGTGAGCCCAAGTGGGACAGGGACTGTATCCAAACTGATTAGCTTGTAACTACCCAGACGTCAGCACAGTGTCTGGCACACAGTAAGCGCTTAACAAATACCATAAAAAATAAAAAGTGACCTGGTACAATTGGTCTATTAGCGTCCATGCAACAGTTGTTCAATTAATCAATCAACGGTCTTTACTGAGGGCTTATGGGGGGCAGAGCACTTTAAGTAACACAACTTTGCCAGGCAGGACATACGAGTAGATGAGATGACAACAAAGTACCCAAGTAGCTTCTGGATGGTAAACTGAAGAGGCAGGGAATTACGTACAAAGAGGGTGGCAATGTTTTAAAGCTAGAGGGAAGAGTGATTTCCAGCTACATGGCATAATTATGGACTACTAGGCAGCAAACGGTGCAAGAAAGATCAGCCTGTCAAGCAGCAATCAGAAATGAAAGAGTTCTTCTAGAACAGAGCCTTCAGGTAGATTGTTATACCAAAAGCAGAATTAAAAACAGTGCTCGTCATATAAATAGGGAATGTATTCACTTTAGCAAAAAAGGATTTCTGTGCAAGTAGTTTAGAAAGGTCCGTTCATCTTTTCAATTACACCTGCACCCAAATTTCACCATCAGTAGCTCCATCTTTAAACCCACAGAGGAGAATTATACCCCACTCAAGCACAAGTAAAAATATTATTCTTTCAGGAGAAATGCAAAACCCCTTTGCCTACCTTCTCTTTCACTGCAATACAGGTTTTTACCTTTCTAATGATAATAAATGATCCACTCTTTGGAATAAATAATGTCCTAGATGCAGCTCCTCCGTTTAACTGAATCATTAAAAGAGCACATGAAAATTCAAGTATGTCGACTCCAGGCTTTAGTGTAAGAAATGTAAAATAAAGCCTAAACTTTATATTGAGTTTAAAGTTTAGTAACTCAGGTGCTTCATATGTGCAAATTTCATGTGTTTTTTTTTATTAAAAAACAACTTACAAAAAACAACTCCTTTTCAAAATGGCTTATCTGTGTAAATCTGCCGTTGTAAATATATCGACATAAACCTCTTCCTCACACACTAACCTGCAATAATTGAGCACTTTTAAAGTTTTAAAGTCTAATCTGTGGGGAAAAAAAACCTCCTACACAAGCACTTCTTCATTCTGATTCCAATGTCTGGTGAAATGGGACCTTGCAATCCGTAGCTTTGTCGGAGCCTGTGGAGAAAATCACTAGCTCCTGCAACTCACTGCCGATGCTGTCGGGCTGTGGGGCTCCTGAACCCTGAATCCTGACCCAGTTGGAGGGTTTTCAGGGGTCCTGAGTCCACGGGAGAATTTGGGCATTTCCCTGTGGCCAACTTGGGAGGTCCGGTCCAGGCTGTGCTGACCTATAGTTGGGAGGACCCTTGGGGGAAAGGAGTTTTGGTCCGACCTCGTGAAACCTGACAGAAAACTAACTCCGGGAAGGTCCTGGATCTCCCAGGGTCCTTCGAAAGGGGCCGGCAGGGCCTTGAGTAAGACCCCCCAACACCATCAGGGGAGTCTAATGGTCCTACCTGGCCCGTAGACCTTCTCTAAAGTTGTCCGTTTGGATCAGGTTATCCTAGAGCCAAATTTCAGGGCAACCAACCAACTGGAGGTAACCTGATGTCGACTAGCCAGAGGGCTGTAAGAGGCTTCTGGCAACTATTGGGAAGTACTGTATAGACAGTCCCCCCATCCCCCAGTAATAGTGCAGTAAACTTTTTCCTTTGCTCAATACAAATACCTGTGAGGGTTTTCCCCCATTCTGTGTGAGGATCAATACATATATTTACTACAAAGTCTGTGCTATAGTTCTCCCTACGTTACATAAAGAAGGCAGATAGTGTATAAATTAATTTTCCAGCCACATCTTTCCTTCTTCAGGGGGCTCAGAATTTGCCATGGTCATTTTCAGCTAAACCAGTTAAAACAGTTTTTTAAAACTCTCCACTCAGCTATTCCTTCTTGACAACATAGGAATGCGTAGATTCCATTTTTTACCAACTTTTTTTTTCCAAGAAGTTAACAGAAACAAGTTAAACTGCTTACAGTCTTGATTTTTTAGTCACCAGATCAGTTGCAATGAGGGGAAGAGAATTAGAGAATGGGAAGAGGATTCTGCAAGACAAAAACAACAGCACCCTCCATTTTGTTCAGGTAGAAAACCTCCACCTGTGCTCTGAACATGCAACAGATTTTATCCAATCATCACACTGTCACCTGTGAGGGAGAAAAAAGGGCGATCTAGACCGGAGAAAATGAAGCAGGGAGAGAATGCTACTTGCAGGAAGTCTGAGTGAATAATGCTAAAGAGAAAATTCACTTCTCCTAACTGCCAGGTAAACTCTGCCACACACCACATTGCCTTTCTAAATAAATAGGCTGGCTGAGAAGGATCGTGATAACCAACAGAGAGTGCAATGCCAGTTTTTATCCAGGGTGAGACTGAGGCCCCCAGCAACCTACTGAAGAAATGTTTTAGTGTCTTTTACATTTCTCATTTTAATTCTAAATCTATCCATCAATGACAGAAGCAACTCAATGGAGAGTCAACAAAATAAGACCACTTCTGTCATTCTTGGGGGCAAGAAAGGGAATACACACTCACTTTTCAAATAATTTATGGGACCCGTTAGTGGTAAACCTGGGAGGGACAGGGAGGTGGGGGGGTGGGGGAGCATGGGAGACGGATACACTTGAAAGGCTAAAGCACAGATTGTGTGTGAATACAATTCATATACAAATTTTACCAGTTGTGTTGCAATAAAACTATGGGGCACCCTTTGAGACTTAGAAATATTGGAATTTTCCAAAGGACTAATAAATGTGCCATTAGAAAGAATTATACACTTGTCTGCTCTCCCCGGGACACTTCCATTAGTATTAGTTACACATGTGTACGACATGTGTCATAAGGAGAAATTAGATTCCCATAGCGTGGAACTAGGTTTGAAAAGTATTTCACACCATAATGCTTAAAATACTTTTTTTTTTCCCAAACAAATTAGCCCAGGCCACAAGGCTCAAGGGTTTAAAAGAAATTGAGCTACACCTAAAATGGGCTTAGACTAAGGCTACAAAATAGTTTTAATAAAATGACTCACAATCTAAGTATCACGCGTCTTCAAGCTTCTGACATTCTCTTACATGAGATGCATCATCTCTCTGACACTGACAAATGTGGGAAAGGAGAGAAAAATTTGGTGGGCTGTTCATTTTTGTGGCTTGATTGATTTCTTAAAACTATCACAGGGGTGCTTCAATCCTACGTTAAATGAGGGGAGAAGCCTTCCTTACTGGGTAGGGATTTGTAAAAATAAAACAGTAACGCAAAACCCGAGTACTTCAGGCATTCAAACGGATTGTTTTTAGATTAAAAAAAAACCAAAAAAAAATAACAACCCCACTACCGAGTAATACTCGGAATTGGAAATTATTTCATTTGAGAATCCTGGTTGTAAATGACGCTCCAGTGAGTGGAGTTGGGAGATTCTGAAACTGTTTTCCTTCACATCATCAAACATCAAGCATCCTAGTATCCTGCTGCTAGTCTTCTAACTAGTGAAACATCACTGACTAGTGGATAAAGAATACCACAAAGAAGCAATATTGAAGCTTTCCATCCACTTCAGAATTCCGTGCAGAAGGAAAGAAATATATTATGGAGCAAACAGGCACCCTTGCACATGCACAAGCATACACACACACACACACACTCACACACAAACACAGAGCTCCCCATATGAAAAGTACATATTCACAAATACCTTATTTCATAGTTTGATGGAGAGACTAAACTAAAGGTCATTATGAAAGCAGGCAAAGTAATACCTTAAAAATTATTCTTAGTACATTGTAATTTTGTTAGCCAAAATAGAACACATAGGGTACATGCCACCAAATGAAAATTACCAGTTTGTAAAGCATGATGTGAAATTAAAGTGAAACATTTGTCCCCCAAAGTTAATGATGATAAATATTGTGGGTAGACTGTAAAACGCCTCTTCTTTGATAGGTACAGACTCTGTTTCAATTTGGTTCCATTGCATCGTTCCTGATGGCTACGTTGAACGATTAAGATTAAGGAAAGGTTTTGAAGAATTTTAATGTAGAAACATTAGGGTCTAAATTCATTTTGGAAAAATAACTACTGATTTTTAGAGCTAAGATAATCATGACCTCTGAGATTCAGCACTTCTGTCTACAGAGTTCTTTCATTTGAATTTCTGTTAAAAGGGGGGTAAACTAAATGCCACTATTCTTCGAAAAGTTCACTTTCCTCATATCTTGAACCTCGCCTATGCAGTGGCATAATCATTATTTGATAATGAGGATTTAATGATTGTTGGCAGTCCACATGGTCTTTCTTTGTCAAACTGAATATGCCAATACTCCTGCCTTTGATATTTGGAAACCTCACATGAGAAGTCCAAAAGAATGCCATTTCAGGATTAGTCTCTGGAGTGATTCCTTTATTCAAAAGTCCAGATTACCTATAAAATTTCAGAACAGGCACCGACTCTCAAATCTCCAAATAAATTTCAAAAAAATGCTGTCTGAAAAAAAATCTCCAATAACCCAGAGCATATTCCTATATCTCTTAAATATGCCTCTTCATAGACAATTACAGAGAGGAGGAAGACAAAATATGTTTAAAGGGAAAAGGAAAGCTGGGGGAAAATCAGCCCTTATCATTGGTTAGGATTCCTCTTCTTTTTCTGGACCAGTCGATGAGGTAATTTATCTACATGACTAACTGTTCATGAGTAACCCAACATACAGCACACTTTACAAAAATCGAGACTTTACCAGCTTGGCTAGTCAAGGACAGTGCTGTACATCTGGCTGGTGGTTGTATTAACCCACATGGCCTAGTCACCTCACGATTTGCCATTTGCTATGCCAGCAATTAGGGGACAAGACAGTCCTTGCTACCTAAGGTCCTCAGGCTTCCTCCTCAATGCCTCAAGCTGTCCTTTTCTCTCTGTCTTTTTTTTTTTTAAGTCTGAAAGGAAACAAACCCCATGGAAGTGAATCACAGAAATGACACACACCGCTCAAAACAATATTCTCTAACAGTATGGCCAACTGCTCATCTCCCACTGAAGATTTCATTTGCAGAGTTGGAGCAATGATTCAGCCTTACCCAGCAAATATTCAGCAGCAAATATTTAGAAGTTTAAAAAACAAAATCTACCAAAAATGTGTAAATAGTTCCTTCAAAAAATCCTGTGTTTTGATTGCTTGTTTGGTTTTTAATAACTTGACCAAAGTTTCTCTCCTTTAGGGTTTGAGTCAACACACTCACATTTTTTCTGATTTCAAAATGTACTTGCAAAACTTATATAGCATACTGATAGCGTTTGCTGATCAAAAACAAGAAGACAATTGTCATGTAGAGACTCAGATCAGTAGTTCTGAATCTTCTGATTTCATATTTTAAAAATAAGGAATTGAAAAGAAATACTTCTGGAAATCTGCGGGTGGCTTTGCTTTGTCAGTCAAATTGGGCTTGAACCTACAAATTCAACCAACAATAACCAGTCTCTTCCCCCACCCCCCAACACCCCTCAACTCACGTTTCCACCTCACTAACGATTATCAGAGTTTCACATAAAGCAGAGTTAGAGGCATTTGATAAAAACCCTATTCTCTACCCATCCAAAAACTGCCTGGACATACTCTCAGTTTTTAAATTAAAATGATTTCCAACTTCTCAGAATGACTAAAGCCTCTATTTATTATTTTAAATAGATAGCAAAAAAGTTCATTTGTTGGATTATGGGATAAAATTGCTAGGGGTACATATTAAACTGAAAGAGGAAAATGACTGAAAAATCATTTGGATTTTGAGATTTCTCTGTTGAAGATTTTTAATTTGGGTTATTAACATCATTGGTTTTCCTTTATAAAAAAGATACTATGACCAGGTTTTTCAAAGAGGAACTGGAATTTAAAACCTGCACCATGCATCTTCAGAGGAGGGTGTTTCTTTATTAGCCTATGTTCATTTGAATGGAGGAGTTGGGCTGAAAAGGCATTTCCATCTTTGTAATTTTCAAGTCTCAACATTACTTAAAATCATACAGAAATATGTATGTCTTTCCTCTTAAAACACATGGCACGCTAGACTAAATTTCCAATTCTGAAACCGAATCAAAATATTTGTTATAGTACAATGGGACTGTATTAAATATACAATTAAACTTTCTTAGACATTAACAGTTTCTAATTCAGCAAATTCTTGAAATAGAAGGCTAACATACTATTTTAACCAAATAAAGTCTTCTCTGTTTCTTGTGAATTTAGAATTGATACTACAAAAAAGGGAGGGTTTTTTTTTTTAATTTGACTATACACAATGTAGTACATACAAGCAAAACACAATTGAGATACTGTTTTCTTTAACATTCCTATAGGAGACCGAATCCATTTGCATTGGAGAGAATACAATTACTGATTTTTTAACTCATGAAAGACAAATTCATCGCTTTTTTTTTTCTTTGGTACCTCATGGTATTCACACTACCACAGTTGAGTCACCTCTAAGACTGCTGAATTAGTTTATGGAGGTGTAGAATGCCTGCACTTCTGTTGTTTTGTGGGCTACAGAATCACTCTAGGCTATAAAAGCACTTTTGGACTAAATTTCTTCATTTTTTGGTATGAGTTTTTTGTAGAAAAAACAAAACCTGGGTCTATCAGTTCATACACATGAACAAAAGTCTGAATGATACCTGAAATGGAAAAAGGTTCATCCAGAGATAGGTTCAGGCAAACATATGCATGAAACCTTTTCCTTTCTTTAACCCTCCCTTAAGATATCTTTGGCCATTTGACTCCAACCAAACAATAAATTTTGGAAAGTAAAGAAAACCCAAAAATGTTTCATTCAAATCCAACAGAAAGACAGAGAAGCATAAAACCTACTTTTCCCACTAGTCCACCTATGTGTCTGTTAGGGGATCAAAGATCACCATTTTTTTGTCCGTTACTCTACCGGAAAAACTAACTTTAGCACCAGATACAGAGGAAAATATTCTATTGAAATCCAGAGATTACATTACAGTAATACTACAGCGATATCTGAAATAAAGCAACTATTTCCACTGGAAAAAAAAAAGTCTGATTTTCAAAGCAGCATGAAAAGATCGGAGAATGAAAATAAAATTCTGTGAGCAGCTGAAAGGGGATGGTCAAGTCAATGAAATGTCAACCCCCTGGGCTGTTTGATTTTTAGTAAAAGCAGCATATGAAAAACCAAGTTTTCACTCAAGTTGCAGTAAGAAGGAATTCAGGTTCTCACCATCTTTCCACTTCAGCCACGCTAAGAAGCTGATATAAAGGTCCAGAACATATAAAGCACTGAGAAATTGAGTTTCATTTGTAAATTTTCAGAGAAATCCCAGAGTGAAGAACACTGGAAAAAAGCTAACTAAACAATTTGCTATTCTTTCCAGGAAAAAAAAAAGGAAAAAGTCCAACTACACAATCCTACTGGAGCTACCACATCCTAACAGTCTGACCTCAGCACCCACTGCCAACCATTGGCCAACTCTGCCCGAACTTGAAGTACACAAGCAACTAATTTCTGCGTTTTGTACAAGTCAAAGCAGAGAAAAGCAAATCCATCTAATAAACTGGTAAAATAGCCACCCGCTAGATTCAAGAGCTTGTAGATTCAGTCTATTTTCCAGTGTCTTGTGGCAGGGTTTTTTTACCACTCTCTGTTAGGGTGTCGGTTGTACACTTTGCTCTAAATTCTCTTCATTTTACTAATGCTAAGAACCTTGCATTAAATAAGGATCCTGAACATTACACTCTTTGATGAAAACAGGATCTCACTTTAGTGATGCTTCATTCCACAGCAAAAATGCATGTGTAATTCACGAGTAGGAAATGCATGTGATAAGAAAACTTAAGGAAAAAAATGATGGGCGCTCCATAAATGTTTACTTAGGTTTTAAATGGACATATCACCCGCACTGTAAGACCTTGACAATATTTACCGATTATTGTAAATTCAAGGTAAAATGAGTCCTTTTTGTATATTCCAAGGGAAAATAAAACACTGAAATGACACACAATGAGCTGTTCTTTCAAATTTGGAAACTCACTACATCCTATGAAATCTTCAGTTGCTGTGAACTAGATACTAGGGGTTTTGTCAAGTTTTGTTGTTTGTTATTTTTTAATCCAATATTTGAGCAAACTTTACTTGTAGAGACAGTTGATCAAGAATATCTAAGAGATAGGACTGATTTCTAAAAACACCATTTTCCACTAGATTACCATGTATTTTGGGAAAACTACTTGGCTAGGACTAACTTTACCTTTCTATGATCAGGTCAACCCCAGAGCATGACTTGATCGGTCCTAAGTAAAAGAAGACTTACCCCCTTATAATTACCAATAATTACCTACAGAACTCAGCTGTATTACTTGCAATGACTTGTATCCTGCAGACGTTTTGGGAAGACGTGGTAGCATTTCTATCAAGTCTCGTTCAAATACAGATAGCTCGTGTGTGTGTCAAAGTCTGATGGCTTTCCCCAGTTCACGATGCTGATCACAAACTCCACAGAGAGCTTCAACCGACTGAATCGAGGACACGACTTCAAATTAACCCACCTGGTCATGGCTCTGTGATTGGGACGCTCACTTCAGCCACAATAAAAAGAAAGAAATGCCTCAACAAGTCAATGGAGAAATGTTTTAAAACTCTCACAAAGGCTTTTAATAGAAGATCCACCTGATGTGAATGGAGAGCGCTGATAAGACACCAGGGTGTTGGGTTAGAGAAATGCAACACACACACACACACACACACACACACACCCCCGATTAGGAAGTTGTTGTTTACACCTAACCATAGGTCCCACAACAGTGTATTTTGCTCAGAGCCACTGCCCAACTCTCTCTGAAAAATATCTGTGCGAAAGCAATATTCCCGAAGATCCTGCCACTTGGAAATTGCGCCTGAACTCCGGCACATTCAAAACAAGCCCCTGCTCTAAATGCTCTGCAAAATACTGACCATTTACTCAAATACTGTTATTTTGCACAAAGGGTTCTTTAGATAAAGAAAAAAGGAAAACTGCCCAACTGCAATGTTTAGTTAAGAAATTTTAGCTGACATGGTAAATATTTACTCCTTACATGTCACAGGAAGTCTTTTACAAAGCGTTTGTTTCCATTGTGATATTTAAAGGGGAAAAGGGGCTCTCAACATATAACCGGTTAAAACATTTGAAAGCAGTGTTCTTTTTATCCAGTGGCAGGACTACCTCAAAACTTAACAACTGACCCCCCATCACACGCTTTGAAATAAAACAAACATCATATATAATGAAAGTAAAAATACAACAATCGAAACTAAAGTTATCTTCACCACCAGAGCAAACAAAAGCCCTTGCTAAATACCAACAACAACAACAACCACCACCAAAAAAGAAAAATACACATATATATATTCTGGAGAATTTGGGGGTAACCTTTACAAGTACCCCCAAAACCCAATGGTAAAATTCCAGGCAAATAAACTGAGCAGATTTTATTTACCTTAGTTTTTTAGGGACTGAGTAATCAACCTCCATGACTTTGCCATGCAATTCCACTTTACCTTGAAAAGAAAAAAAAAAAAGAAAAACCACTCAGAAACTTGGGAAGATCTGAACTCCTGGAGGCTGACTGAGGCCAGGGTGGGGTGGGGGGGTGTAGGGGGGTGTGGATCTCCCCAAAAGGTGAAGAGATCTGGACTGGGGCAACCCAAAGGCGCTGAAATAGGGTTGAAGACCATGAAAAGTGAACAAAGGGTGGGGGGCCTAGGGCCCTGGGAAGGTGGTGGGGGGGCTGGGGGAGGATGAGGGGGGGATAAGGGACAGAATTCTATCCCAGGTAGAAGTCTGGGGAGGGCCACTTGGAGAAATCAAATGAATAAAGAGCGGCGCCAAATTGGAAGGATGAGCTCATTTGCAAAACTCAAAATGAAGGACTTAGGGCAGCAGCCATGCTTCCACTCCCCGGGCTCCCACCTCCCACGCTGCTTTAGGAGGGCTCTCCTTGGCTTAGGGATCCTTTTCTCCCTCTCCCCCCACTTTCGATGCCCCTGGGGATCAAAAAGAAAAAAAAGCCCCCGAGAGCCCCCCACCTCTCAGCTCCCCTCCTGCAGGTTCTCCACCCCTACCCTGTCCTGCGTGTCGCCTTGGCCTTTACTGTCCCCCACCTCCCAAGTTTGGCAGAGGAGGGGAGGGGGGTCCCCCTTGTCCGGGTGGCACTGGCCTGGGGCAGGCCTATGAAGGCCTGTGCATGGGTGTGCATGTGGGTACATGTGTGTCTGGGCCTTGGGGGGCGGAGGGGGGGACATACACACGACTGTGTGCGTGTGCGAGTGTGTGCCTATATGCGTGTGCGCCTTCGTCTCCCTGGTTGGGCTGCAATTCGCTCCAGGGCCCCCCAGCTGCCCCTTTGCCCGTTCTTTGCTCCGGACCCCCACCGAGTTGAGACCGGGCACCTCGTAAAAAGGTGGTCGGGGTCGAGCAGGAGGCGGGGGTCCCGGCGGCGGGGAGCCCCCGGCCCGGACCTCCTCTCAATAAAATCGGAGAAAAAAATCAAAGAAAAATAGGAGCGCTCGGACGAGGAGGAGGAGGGGTGGGGGGGTGGTTGGGGGTTGGGGGGTGGCTGCTGTTGGGACGGAGATGTGGGTGGGTGGGACAATCCCCTCTTAGGAGGGGGATCCCGGGGATGAGCAAAGGGGGGTTGCGGGATCTTGGGGTGGTCCTGGGGGGGGGGGAGGTGGGGGATGGGGGGAGCTGAGGCTCTCCGGGGAGGAGGA
Organism: Ornithorhynchus anatinus; assembly: GCF_004115215.2. Taxonomy (NCBI): domain Eukaryota; kingdom Metazoa; phylum Chordata; class Mammalia; order Monotremata; family Ornithorhynchidae; genus Ornithorhynchus; species Ornithorhynchus anatinus. The sequence goes on from NC_041728.1 coordinate 134,291,650, forward strand.
GGGCGGAGGATGTCCAGAGTTGGTAAGGGGCATTTGGGGGGGGATCCGGGGTGGGGGGCAAAGGGGTTGGTCGTGGGGGGGTGGATTTGGGGGGAGGGGGAGTTGAGGCTCTCCGGGGGCGGGGGGACGTCCAGAGTTGGTAAGGGGCTTTTGGGGGGGAATCTGGGGTGGAGGGCAAGGGGGTTGGTCCTGGGGGGGGCGAGGAGGAATTTGGGGGGAGGGGGAGTTGAGGATCTCCGGGGAGGGGGGGGTGTCCAGAGTTGGTAAGGGGCATGGGGGGGCGGAATCTGGGGTGGGGGGCAAGGGGTTGGTCCTGGGGAGGGAGGAGAAGGGATTTTGAAGGGGGGGGGGGACGTCCAGAGTTGGTAAAGGGAATTGGGGGGGGGGTCTGGGGGGGGGTCAAGGGGGTGGCCAAAGTGGGGGGGTCGTGGCGGGGGGGAGGGGAGGGGAGGAGCCCGGGAAAGGGGTCTGGAGGCGGGGTGTCCAGGTAGCGGGAGCCGCCGGGGACCGTCCCGGGCGGTCCGGGAGCGTTCCGGACGGTCCGGGAGCGTTCCGGGCGCAGAGAGCGGACCAGGCCGGGCCGGGCGGGCCAGGCGGGCAAGGGGTGAAGGGTGGAGGGGGTGGGGGGTTTCCTCGGCTCACCCGACAGGGTGTCGATGGCTCGGATGGCCCAGTTCTGGTCCGGGTAGTCCACGAAGGCGTAGCCGGCCTTGAGAAGGACCGGTCCGGCCAGGGGCAGCTTCCTGTCGCCGAAGAGCTGCTTGAGGTCGTCGGCGGTGACGGCGGGGCTGAGGTTCCCGATGTACAGCTTGTTCATCATCCGCTTCTTCATGGGGGAGCCCTCGGCTCCGGACCCCGGACCCCGGACCCCTCCCCTCCCCCCCCCAGGCTCAAGGACCCCCCCCCCTCCCCGGCCCCCCCAGACCCCCTCCGGCCCCCTGCCCGGACACCGGGGGCCCGCGGACAAAGCGCTGCGCTCGACGGGGAGGGAGGAGGACGAGGACCAGGAGGAGGAGAAGGTAGCAGCGCGTCCTGGATGTGGAGGGGAGAGAGGAGAGACAGAGGAAAGGCGGAGAGCGGACCCCCGCCCACCCCCAGGGCCCTGCCCCCCCCCCGGGCCCCGCCCCCCGCCCCGCCCCCCTCGGGCTCCTGGGTCCCTCCCCTCGGTGCCCCGGGTGTCCTGGACGACCCGGGTGCCCCCCGGACAGGGGCTTTGCAGACCCGACAGGCCACGGAAGGACGAGGAGATGAGGACCGGGTGAGGGACCGGGGCACCGAAAGGGGGCACGGAACGGGGCAAGGAGAGGGGCACGGATGAGGGCAAGGACCGGGGCTTGGAGCAGGGCAGGGAGAGGGGCAAAGACCGGGGTAAGGACCGGGGCAGGGACCAGGGCACCGATTGGGGCAAGGACCGGGGCCCTGACCGGGGCACGGGCCAGGGCATGGACCGGGGCACGGACCGGAGCAAGGACCAGGGCACTGATCGGGGCATGGGCCAGGGCATGGACCGGGGCACGGATCGGGGCAAGGACCGGGGCACGGACTAGGACAAGGAGCAGGGCACTGACCGGGGCATGGGCCGGGGCATAGACCATGGCACGGACCGGAGCAAGGACCAGGACACGGACCGGGGTATGGGCCAGGGCATGGACCATGGCACGGACCGGGGCAAGGACCAGGGCACGGACTAGGGCAAGGAGCAGGGCACGGAGCAGGACCGGCCACGGGGCAGGGCAGGGATCAGGGGCAGGACCGGGGCACGGATTAGGGCAAGGACTAGGGCACGGAGCAGGGCAGGGCACGGGTCGGGGCAGGGACTAGGGCAAGGACCGGGGCATGGAGCAGGGCAGAGCACGGGCCGGACCGGGGCACGGATCGGGGCAAGGACCAGGGCACGGACCAAGGCAGGGATCAGGGGCCGGACTAGCACGGACTAGGGCACGGATCGGGGCAAGGACCAGGGCACTGAGCAGGGCACGGAGCCGGGCCGGCCACGGACCAGAGCAGGGCACGGATTAGGGGCCGGACCGGGGCACGGACCAGGACCCGGACTAGGGTTAGGACCAGGGCGCGGACTAGGGCACGGAACAGGTCAGGGCACAGATCTGGGCACGGACTAAGGCAAGGACCGGGACATGGAGCAGGGCAGAGCACAGAGCAGGGCCGGCCACGGATCAGGGGCCGGGCCGGGGCACGGACCATGACTCGGACTTGAGCACGGATCAGGGCAAGGACCATGGCAAGGACCGGGGCACGGACCAGAACCGGCCAGGGAGCAGGGCAGGGCCGGGCCCGGAGGAGGGTAAGGAGCGGAGCGGGGCCCGGAGCAGGGCAGGGCCGGGCACGGACTGACGAGGGGAGCGGTGCTGCTTCTGGGGTCCCTGGGCACGGACAACCTCGCCGCCGCCGCCGCCGTCCTGCCTCGCTTCGATCCTGCCCAGCCCCATCCACCTCCTGCCCCTGCCCCTGCCCAGCCAGACCCTGCCCAGGCCCTGCCCAGCCCCTGCCCCATCTCACTCTACCAATACCCCTGCCCCTGCCCATCCTCTACCCAGCCCTTGCCCAGCTTCTACCCAGCCCCTGTCCAACCCCTCCCCAGCCCCTGCCCTTGCTCAGCCCCTACCCCATCTCACCCTACCTCTCCCCAGCCTCTTCCCCATCTGACCCTGAGCCCCTGGGCTGCCCCTGCCCAGCCCCTGCCTCTACTCTGCCCCTGCCCAGACCCTACCTCTACCCTGCGCCTGCCCAGCCCCTGCCATCCCACCATACCTCTCCCTAACCCCTTCTCCATCTGACCCTGAGCCCCTGGGCTGCCCCTGCCCAACCCCTGAAGCTGCCCAGCCCCTGCCCAGCCTCTACCCTGCCCCTGCCCCTGCCCAGCCCCTGCCCCATCCGACCCTACCTCTCCCCCCTCCCTTCCCCTTCTGACCCTGAGCCCCTGGGCTGCCCTTGCCCAGCCCCAGCCCAGCCCCTGACACTGCCTGCCCCTGCCCAGACTCTATCCTACCCCTGCCCAGCCCCTGCCCAGACTCTACCCTACCCCTGCCCTGCCCCTGCTCTCCCCCTGCCCCATCCGACCCTACCTCTCCCCCAGCCCCTTCCCCATCTGACCCTACCTTAATGGAAAGAGCACGGGGCGTGGGTTTTAATCCGGTCTCCGCCGCTTGTCAGCTGTGTGACTTTGGACAAGTCACTTAACTTCTCTGGGCTCATCTGTAAAATGGGCATTAAGACCGTGAGCCTCACGTGGGACAACCTGATCACCTTGTATCCTCCCCAGCGCTTAGAACAGTGCTTTGCAAACAGCGCTTAACAAATGTCATGATGATGATGATGATGATGATGATGATGATGATGATGATGATGATGATTACTTCTCCCCAGCTCTTTCCCCATCTGACCCTGAGCCCCTGGGCTGCCCCTGCCCAGCCCCTGCCTCTACCCAGCCCCTGCCCAGTCCCTGCCCCATTCCACCTTACCTCTCCCTAACCCCTTTCTCCATCTGACCCCGAGCCCCTGGGCTGCCCCTACCCAGCCCTTGACGCTGCCCAGCCCCTGCCCAGACTCTACCCTGTCCCAGCCCCTGCCCATCCTCTACCCAGCCCCTGCCCAGTCCCTGCCCCATTCCACCTTACCTCTCCCTAACCCCTTTCTCCATCTGACCCCGAGCCCCTGGGCTGCCCCTACCCAGCCCTTGACGCTGCCCAGCCCCTGCCCATCCTCTACCAAGCCCTTGCCCAGCTCCTACCCAGCCCCTGCCCAACCCCTTCCCAGCCCCTGCCCTTGCTCAGCCCCTGCCCCATCCGACCCTACCTCTCCCTAGCCCCTTCACCATCTGACCCTGAGCCCCCGGGCTGCCCCTGCCCAGCCCCTGCTCCATCCCACCTTACCAATGCCCCTGCCCTGCCCCTGCCCAACCTCTGCCAGCCCTTTCCGGCTCTGCCTCGTAGCGTCCTCCCCCAGCGCGCTTGGCCAAGTGCTCTGCGCACTTTCAGCGCTCAATAAAGACCTTTGATTGATTGACTGATTGTTTGATTCATTGATCGGTCCCGCTGTGCAGTTACTAATGCGCCCGGTCCCTGGCCAGCCCCTGCCCGGTCTGCCCCTGCCCTGTGCGGTCCGACCTAGCCCGGTTCTGCCCAGAGTCGTACTGTCCCAATGCACTTAGTACAGTGCTCCGCACACGATCAGCGCTCCATGAATACCTTCGACTGACTAATTGATCGGTCCCACCGCGTTGATACTAGACCCAGCCCAGCCCCAGCTCCTGCCCAGTCCCTGCTCAGCCCCTGCTCAGCCCATAGCCCAACCCCTGCCAAGTTCCTACCCCAGCCCCTGCCCATCCTCTACCCAGCCTCTGCCTAGCCCCAGCTCCTGACCATCCCTTGCCCAGCCCCTAGCCCAAGCTCCTGCCCAGCCCCTGCCCAGCTCCTGCTCAGTCCCTGCTCCTGCCCAGCCCCAGCCGCTGCCCAGCTCCTAGCCCAGCTTCTGCCCAGCCCCTGCTCAGCCCCAGTTCCTGCCCAGCCTCTGCCCAGCCCTTCGCCCAGCCCCTGCTCCTGCCCAGCTCCTGCCCAGCCCCTGCCCCTGCCCAGCTCCTGCCCAGCCCCTGCCCAGCCCCAGCTCCTGCCCAGCCCCTAGCCAGCCCCTAGCTCAGCCCTTAGCCCAGGCCCAGCCCCTGCCCAGCCCCTGTCCTGTGGGCGCTGCAGGACTTGTGGGCGACGATACCTGAGTTGGGGAGGAGTTGAAGGAGTTGTGTCGGGGGGAGGGGGGTTGGCAAGGCCAAGGCGGGGAGGGGAGCCTTTGAAAACCGAGGTGCGGGACGAGGGGCTGGAACATTGTGCAAACGGGCTGTACCGCGCGGTGGTGGGGGGCGGAGGGGAGAGGGAGGGCGTAGATCCGCGAAGGGGACGGGCGTGTCCGCAAACTGCAACGGGAGGTGGAACCGGGAGCGGTTTTAACTTTGTGCAAAACGGAAAGACCGTGGATGGATCCCGGAGGTGCACTCCTGGAGAAGGAGGCCGCCTTTTCATTCATTCAATCGCGTGCATTGAGAGCTTACTGTGCGCGGAGCACTGTACTAAACGCTTGGCGGAGTACAACCCTGCAGTAAATAGTGATGATAATAAGAATAGTTGTGGTATTGGTTGAGCGCTTACTATGTGGCAGGCACCGCACTAACCGGTGCGGGGGATCCAAGCAAATCGGTCTGACCCAATCCCTATCCCACGTGGGGCTCACAGTCTCAATCCCCATTTTATAGATGAGGACACTGAGGCACGGGGAAGCGAAGTGACTTGCCCAAGGTCACACAGCAGACAAGCGGTGGAGTCGGGATTAGAATCCACAACCTTCTGACCCCCTTTCCTGCCCGCTCCTCGGGACGACGTGGGAAGCCTGGAGGCTGCGCCCCTGCCTCTAGAATAATGATGGTATTTGTTAAGCGTTTACTATGTGCCAAGCACTGTTCTAAGCCCTGGGGTGGATACAGGGTAATCAGGTGATCCTACGTGGGTCCCACAGTCTTAATCACCGTTTTCCAGATGAGGTCACTGAGGCCCAGAGAAGGGAAGCCACTTGCCCAAGGTCACACAGCAGACAAGTGGCAGAATCAGGATTAGAACCCACGACCTCTGATTCCCCCAGCCCGGGCTCTTGCCACTGAGGCACGCTGCGTCTCTATCCCCCCAGGGACGGGGTGGGGAGCCGTTGAAGGGAGCAAAAGGGAGGTGCCTTCGCTGGTTCTTTTTTCTTTCTCTGTCTTCCTCTCTCTCTCTTTCTGTCTTTCTTTCTGTCTTTTTCTGTCTCTCTTTTTCTCTCTCTTTCCTTTCTTTCTTTCTCTCTTTCCTTCCTTTCTGTTTTTTTCTATCTCTCGTTCCTTCCTTTCTCCCTTTCTCTTTCTTTCTGTCTTTGTCTCTATCTTTCTCTCTTTTCTCTCTCCTTCCTTTCTGTATTTTTCTATCTTTCTCTCTTTCCTTCCTTTCTCCCTTTCTCTTTCTTTTTCTTTCTGTCCCTTTCTCTCTGTTTCTCTTTCTCTCTCCTTCCTTTCTCATTCTTTTTCTGCCTCTTTCTCTTTCTCCTTCCTTCCTTTTTCTCTTTTCCTTTCTTTCTGTCTCTTTCTCTTTCCTTCCTTTCTCTTTTCCCTCTTTCTTTCTTTCCCTCTCTCGCTCTCTCTCTCTTTATCCTCCCCGGGGTTCCCTACTCCTGGACGGGATGGGGCGAGGGTTCCCTTTCCAGCCCAGCAAGCAGACAGGGGTTGCACATAATAATAATAATAACATTCTTTAAGCGCTTACTATGTGCCAGACACTGTACTGAGCGCTGGGGTGGACCCAAGCAAAGAGGGTTGGACACAGTCCCTGTCCCACATGGGTCTCACGGTGTCAATCCCCATTTGACAGCCGAGGTAACACTGACAGAGAAGCAGCGTGGCTCAGTGGAAAGAGCACGGGTTTTGGAGTCAGAGGTCCTGGGTTCAAATCCCGGCTCGGCCATTTGTCAGCTGTGTGACTTTGGGCAAGTCACTTAACTTCTCGGTGCCTCAGTTACCTCATCTGTAAAATGGGGATGAAGACTGTGAGCCCCACGTGGGACAACCTGATTCCCCTGTGTCTACCCCAGCGCTTAGAACAGTGCTCGGCACATAGTAAGCGCTTAACAAATACCAACATTATTATTATTATTACTGACATCTCTTTCCGATGGGCCACCCAGCCACGTCCCTTGGAAACCTGGGTCCTGCGGCCTGCACCTCCCTTCTTTCTCCCCCATTCCACCCCCCACCCCCAATTTTAGGGATCCCACTCACTCCCCCTCTGCACATTCCGACCTTCCCTCCCCCGCCCCGTTTTCCGAGGACGGTCCAAAATTCCTGAACCTGATGTGGACAGAGCCAATCCTGCAAAAAGTCCTCCGACTCCTCCTCAATCAATCCTATTAAGCTCGTACGGTGTGCAGAGCATTGTATTAAGCGCCTCCTCCTGCCTACTCATTCTGTAGTGTACTCTCTCGAGCGCTTAAGACAGTGCTGGGCACAGAGTAAGCGCTCAGTAAATACCACTGATGAGGAGGAGGGGAGAAAGGGGAGGAGGAAGAGAACAGGAGTAGGAGAGGAGGAGAAAAAGAGGAGGAGAAGAGAAAGAGAAGAGGAGGAGGGGGGAAGAGGAGGAAAAGAGAAGGAGAAGAGAAAAATGAGAAGAGGAGGAGGGGGAGAAGAGGAGGAAAAGAGGAGGAGAAGAGAAAGAGAAGAGGAGGAGGGGGGAAAGAGGAGGAAAAGAGGAGGAGGAGAGAAAGAGAAGAGGAGGAGGGGGGAAAGAGGAGGAAAAGAGGAGGAGAAGAGAAAAAGGAGGGGGAGGGGGAGAAGAGGAGGAAAAGAGGAGGAGAAGAGAAAAAGGAGAAGAGGAGGAGGGGGAGAAGAGGAGGAAAAGAGGAGGAGAAGAGAAAGAGGAGAAGAGGAGGAGAGAAAGAGGAGAAGAGGAGGAGGAGAGAAAGAGGAGAGGAGAAGAGAAAGAGGAGGAGAGAACGGAGAGAAAGAGGAGGAGGAAAGAGGAGGAGAAGGAAAGAAAAAAGAGAAGAGAAAGAGGAGAAGAGAAAGAAGAGAAGAGAAGGGAGGCGAGGAGAAGAGAAAGCAGGAGAGGAGGAGAGAAAGAGAGGAAAAGAGAAAGAGAAGGGGGAGGAGAAAAGGAGGGGGAGTTGCACACCAACACCCTGCTTCTACTTTTCGACTGACTCTAGCCAGGGGACAAGAGAACTTAATCTCTGACTAGCTCTGGAAGATTTCAAAACATCGGTCGGGTTTTTCCTCCCTGGGCTTCTCCTCCTCCAAGAGCACCGTCAAACGGCATATGGAGAAAAGGCATATTCTCTCCCTCCAAAGTGCCACAGAAACAGGCCCATGGGGTAGGGAGGGAGCTGGGTGATGTAGTGTTGGAGATTTCTGATTCGATTTTTTTTCCCCCAGACCCTTCGGAGAGAAGGGAGCTTCTCCAAACCTCTGGCTCAGATTCAAGGTACAGTCAGTGTTGAAGAAATGTCCCGTTTATCGGCAGGAAGGACTCATTTTAACTGTTTAGTTTTATTTATAGTAATGGCTGTCTCCCCCTCTAGGGTGTAAGCTCCTTACCGGCGGGGAACATGTCCATTCATTCGATTGTGTTGTACTCTCCCAAGCGCTTAGTACAGTGCTCTGTAAATAGTAAGTGGCTCAATAAATATCCGATGATGGTAAGCTCCTTCTCCTCCAGACCGAGAGGGCTATGAGTTTTAAAATAGGTTATTTCAAAAAGTATCCATAAAACTTTAGGTCGTTTTCTCCTGAGGACATTTTAGACAATGGGCTATGGATCTTAGTCACATCTTTCTTCCTCTCTAGAGATGAAATTGAGTCTCACGGTTACTTGATGGGTGGGAGAGAATATGCAATTATTTCCAAGATCAGTTTGAGGACTAGAAATGAATTTCTTGCTGTTGAGCAGGAGATATCTGAGGGAAAGCTAGTAAAGTGCAAATCTCAGCTGAGTGCAAGGTTTGGGCTATCTTTAGCTTATTTAGACAAACTTTTAGGGTTTAACTAGATGCATGATAAAGGCAATTTGAAGCTAGTCACCCACTTTATGTAGGACATGGAGAGATGGGGATGTGGTTAGTTTTTTCTTTCATCTCTGAAAGATTAGAAAGCTGGGAAAGTCGGTCGCTCTTTCCATTGAGTTTTGCTGTATGTTCAAATTTGTCAGTTCTTTAGTCACATAGCTCTATAAAAAAACAGGTTCATTCAGAATAAATTTCTTGGAGTGGGCAACAAAGATATGTGCTGGGATGATTCTGCACTATGGGTGCTGAATAACATGGGTGAAGTCTTGCCCTGTTTTGCCTGGGAGTCAGAGGTCATGGGTCCTAATCCCGTGTCTGCTGCGTGGCCTTAGGCAAGTCTCTTCCCTTCTCTGTGCCTCAGTGACCTCATCTGTAAAATGGGGATTAAGACCGTGAGCCTCTTAGTGGACCGGAAATGTGTCCAACCCGATTTCCTGGTATCCATCCCAGCGCTTAGGATGTGCTTGGCACATAGTAAGTGCTTAACAAATACCATAATTGTTTATTATTATTTTGGTAAATCATTCTTAGCATTCTCTCTAATGCCAGTCTCTATCAGCTGTGTCCATTGTGTCTCCCAGATGTCCTAGTGACTAGGTCAGTGCTGTAGAAGATGTATAAGATGTACTTTGGTGATAATATCCAGGTGTATGATCTGTAAAAGAAACCAGTCCCACCTAAAAAGACATAGAACTTTCTCACCACCATCACTTACGTGGTGGTCAGGAGATGCTTATCCTAGAATTCAGAGTTTAGTTTTGGGGTTATTTTTCTTTCCCATGGGTAGCCATTTTTATCAGAGGGAAAATGGATAGGCAGACAGGGCTTTAATGGGGAAACCAGAACACTAAATGTCAGCTAAGGGTGTGTTTCCCATCATCCTGGAACCACTAAAAGAATGCAGAACGTAAAAGTCCATTTTTCCTCAAATGAAGTGCTGCAAACAGAGTTTTTCATATAAATGTAGTGGAGGTCTGAACACTCTAAATAATGATGATCATAATAATGCTTACATTTTATAGAACTTTTTACTCACAAGTCAGTGGCTACTCATTAATCCATTTAGGCAAGTAGAGAGCAAAAATTAATATTCCCACTGTAGAGATGGAAAAACTGAAACCCAGAAAAGTTCAGTGTCTTTTCTGAGGCCACAAGTAGGACTTGAAAAATGCCCTCACCGAAACAAATGAAACAAGCATTTCATTAAACCAAGAAATAGGTGGGGCTGATTAACTTACCTCCAGCTTTTAGGATCCAGAAGGCTGTATTCAAACCTCCTGAACCCTTATAGGTGTTCAGAATAGCTTCTGGGTCCTGCAATTATTGACAAGGTTTATTCACATAATATCACTCTGAGAATATCACTTCACTGTGCAGTTGTAGCAAACAAAGTGACTTAAGTTTCTGATTTGCCATGGAAGGCTTTCAGAGGGAGAAGGGGAAAGTAGGATGAAATTAAACAGCTAAAGGACTTGGGAGTAGGGGTCATGTCTTCTGCCTTACTCTCTCAAGCATGTGTACAGTGCTCTGTTTGCAGTAGACACTCAACAAATACCACTGATTGATCAATACTACCAAATACGAGGAAAAATCTAATTTTCAACTCGATGATTCCTCTTCCTGCTATTTCCCACTGAGTTCTCCAGAGTCCAGGTGTATAGTCGGAGAAGCACAGGGCCACTAGCCCAAACCTTGACAAAAATTAGGACATGGGACCGTCTCATCTTTATCAATAATATCATTCAACTCCTAGTTTGTGCAGAGCACTATTCTAGTCAGTGAGAAAGATTATGAAGAGAGGTGGGATGTCTGCCCTAAAGAAGTCTCCGATACAGTGGGAGAGGCAGACAAAACAAAATATTAGACAGATGGTGTGAGATTCAAGACATAAACTTTAAGCATACAAAGATAAAATTCCGTACACAAGATTTACTTGTACAAAAATTATCTGGCAGCTGGAGTAGTTGGTGTGACTAGCAGGGTAATGGAGAGAATGAGGTTACCTGGGATGACTTTATTTTTAGCCCTATGAAGGGGGGCTACTCTGAAGAAGGGAAGGAATTGGTTTAATGATGGAGATGGGGAGTTATTCTTGTTTTAGAGTTTGCAGTGACTTGGAGATGAGAGATCTGTGAATGGGACAGCTGAACTCGTTGCATGCACAAACACAAAAATACTCTATATGACTTAAATGTAATTCTGTTTAGCTACAGAAGGCTGACCTGCAACCAGTAACTCCGTTACTAACAACAACAAGGGGCAATTTTCGCTCCAAGATGTCACTAGACACGAGGGGAGTATGATGTAATTTTTTTTTCATTAGATTTGCCTTGGGCAGACACGGTTATTGATTTTGTATTGGACAACTGGGATCTCTCTGATAACGGGAAAAACAAAAGTAGAATCAATTGGAAACGAGAAGAAGTCGAAGATATTGCCGACTCAGATCACACGAAAGAAAATTTCAATTTGGGGTATTATTTCACTGTCGATATTAATACTTTCCTTGGTTCAGAAGGTTTTGAAAGGGGCTTCATTTGAGTTGCATCTCTTGCGTGGTTCTTTGTGCTGGTCTTCCTCTATTCACTGATGAGTTTTGCACCCCATAGCTTCTTTCTAGTGGGCCTATGATGAGCTGAGAGATGTATCCTCAGCATGCCACAGGAAAAAAAAACCCTTTTATTTTGTCACTGCACTCCACAGAGTATGACGTAATGGTTAAAGCACGGGTCTGGAAGGCAGAAGGAGGTGGGTTCTAACCCCAGCTCCCGCCACTGGCCTGCTGTATGATCTTGGACAAGTCACTTCACTTCTCTGGGCCTCAGTTACGTCATCTGTAAAATAGGACTGTGATCCCGTGTGGGACATGGACTATGTCCAACCTGAGTAAGTCCTATCTACCCCAGCGCTTAGTAAGGTGCCTGGTGCATAGTAAGTGCTTAACGAATGCCCCTCTGAATACCCCAAACCATAGACCTCAACTATACAAACTATTCATAAGTATTGTTCAAAATTCATATCTAAAGTACTAGGTGTTTTACATAATTTCAAAACTGTGCTGGTCTGTAGAAATACTACAATGTCTACAGAGTGTATAAAAAAAAATCTCCTCATTGCTTAACATAAACTTAATTCTTCATCATCATCAATAGTATTTACTGAGGGCTTACTGTGTACAGAACACTGAACTAAATGCTTGGGAGAGTACAGTATGACAGAGATGCTTTCCCTGCCCTTTAAATAATTTGGTACAAATTATTTATATTAATATCTGTCTCCCATTCTAGACTGTAAGTTTATGGCAAGCAGGGAACGTGCCTACTAACTGTGGTGTTTTGTTACTTTCCCAAGCGCTTAGTATGTTGCTCTGCACGTATCAAGTGCTCAGCAAATATCATCGACTGATTGACTGAATGATCTTTACAGTCTAGAGGGATGTATCAGCCTTTGCAAGAAGAGGAAAATACAAAACATGAAGCAGATTCATTTAAATTTCTCCATTTCTTCCTTCCCGTACTTGCCTTCTGGTAGAGATATTGATTAAAAATGAAATGATCAAAATATAGGTTAAGAAAAGAGGAAAAAGGGAAGCTAAGAGTCTGGATAATCCACTGACAGAATATCCCATCTCTAAATAATTAAGGTGGGACTGTTGATAATTTTAATTCTTCTTCAGGATTCTGAGGTTTGGGAGCCATCATCTCAATAACTTGTGGAAAAACAAACTAATTTTATCTTTAAACTTGGTTACTTCCTCCTACCTGTAATTTATTTTAGCATCTGTCTTCCCCACTTGCTTGGTAGCTCCTTGAGGGTGGAGGTTGTGTCCTAATAACTCTCTTGCACTCTCCCAAGTGTTTAGTACAATGCTCTATATAGAGTAAGCTTTCAATAAATACTATTGATTAATTGATTGATTACTGCAAATGCAAATATTGACATTTAAGCTTTCCTTTTTGCACTAGTTGCTTTCCTAGATAGCAACATTCACTCCAGTTTTTACTTCCCTTTTTGGTAGTGTTTATGCCTCTCTCTCTCTCTGTAAAAGAATGAAAAACATATCCACCCCTTTTTCTTTTTTTAAGGATCATAGTGGCTTCGGCTATTTTGTCATTTTTAGAATGAAAAGCAGCAGAACGGGCTTTCCTAAATACAACATGACACTAGTGTTCAAAGCAGCGAGAGGAAAAAAAAATGTTTCTCTGGTGTTCTAAGAATGGAATCGTAGATTTTTTTCTTGAAGGGAGTTTGGAATTGCTAAAAAAAACAGTTACAATATGGCTTAATGTTGCAAATGTGACCTATGATCATTTTGTATCTACCCCTGCACATAGTAAGCATGTAATAACTTTCATTATTTTACTATTATATTAGAAATGCAGGTGTAGTAGATGGTGCTAATTCAATAACAAAATGAGAAAACTTAAACTTTTCAACTTCCCCTTCCCCTAAACTTGTCGTGGAAGAGGTTTGGTTTCCTCCTTTTGCCAATTTCATCAATTGCTTTAATTTAATTTAGAGATAGGGTTTCCACAGCCACAGAAGAAAAGAAAATATAAACTTTTACTAACTTGCTCATCAGTGTCAACTAACTTGACTGGAGATGAACATAATACACATCCTAACGGTAACAATAACTCTTTCATGGCTTATTACAAGTGGTAAAGTGGAGCGATTGTAGATATAGTTTAAATCACAGCAGTTTTCTCATCAGTTAATTAATATCAAGGTCATAAACCCAGCCTCAACACATTTTTAATTATACCCTTATAAGGTGGGATCTGGTGATCTGTTATCTACTAGTGCTTAGAACAGCACTTGGCACATAGTAAGCATTTAATGAATACTATTATTATTATTTTCACCTATGAATTTAGTTGGATAATATTATCAAAATAGAAATGCCCAACGACTAAGTTCCCCCTAGGCTGTAAGTTCATTGTGGGCAGAGAAAGTGTCTTCCAACTCTGTCATATTGTACTCTCCTAAGCGCCTAGTACAGTGCTCTTCACACAGTAAGCACTCAATACAATTGAATGATTGAGCCTGCTACCTCTGGAAGTCAATCACTAAAAGGAGCCCCCGAGCTGGACAAAATGAGATATGTACCAATCTGGAAGCTTCTTTTTGGGTCAGGAATTGGTTTGATTGAATATTGTACTGTTATTACTTAGCCAGAGTTGAGTTGTTGTTTTCACTTTGAACCATAGTTAATTTGTCATAATGCTCTTTTAAAATGTACCATTCCTCCACACTTACATTTGACTTTCTCCCTTGTTTGCAGGTCTTTCCCAATGCTGGATTCAAATTGTACTGTCACTCTTTTACTTCCTAGGTTCACTTTATTTAATCTGCCCTCTCGGTCGTTTATGTTCGAGTACTGTGTGAGCATGTCCCTCACGCATTCACTACTTATTCCCATTGGATCAATTTGTGTTATTTATAAACACTTTGCCTAAGTAAACTTTGTCAGATTCTTCCACAGTTTATAACTTCCTCTCAAATTTAAGCTCTTCTGATTTGGTCCGTCCTAACTATTTTAACCTTCCCTCACAATTTAGATTTTGCACAGCCACTGGCCTTTTACTGTCCTAAAGTGGTTTTTTAATTTTTCTCCTTAACAGTATTGGAGAACTGACCATCAGTGTCGTTACATACAAATAAACCATCAAAGACTATGCACTCGTGTTTTATTTCTTTGATTATCACGAATCCCTATTACTACTTGTGTGATTTGATCCTGAGCTAATTTTTTTTTCCAGAAAATTTCATTTCGGGGTTCAGAAACTGTGTGAAAAAGTGTTTGAGTAGTACAACGGAGGCAACACATCAAGGTACCTTAAAGCTGTAGTAAACATTACCAGTTTCCTCAAGTTCACCCTTCTGATTTATCTGCTTCCCTTTCTGTGGTAATTAATTAATTTGGCCAGTCATTTGCCATTATTTTCCCCTAGTGACTCTCAGTCTTTCCCCGAACTCTTAGATAATTTGATTTAGTTTGTTCTCAAAATGTAAGAATCTGAGATATTATAAAGAGGAAAAATAGAAAAGGAAGTGTCTTCTGGAAAAAAAGGGTTCTTCACACTTAAAGGGGGGTAAGAGGACAGTGATTTTTAGGCTTTGACAAGTAGGGGTGTCACAGTAAGCTTCCCCCTGCGATTAAATTATTAAAGGTATCTTTATACAGTTTTTTTTAAAAAGACCTCTAAGAAAACTTCATTTATCCTAAACATATCTGGTTCCTGCTTTCTTTTAAATCATAATTTCTATATACTTTATAAATACTTGAAACCTGCCATATAAAAGAAATATTTGAAACTTCCTTATAGTTTCTTATTCTACTCGATTTTCCCTTTCCTGAGTTTTTAGTTGTTTTCTTCAGGTAGAAGAAAATAACATAAAGTACCCTCATGTTTTAGACAATCCCAAGGTTTAGTGAACTGCTACAAAAGTTAAATGTGAGAATCTTGGGGACTAATTTTGTAGTTTGCCCTGAAATCGATAATAGTGATCCTGCCGTGATGAGGCCAATCAAATATTTACATATAAGCTCTACCTTTTTTTTTCCTGGTTCAACAAAAAGTAATAAAATTAGGATAAGAAAAGAATTGTTAGAAGGTCAGACAGATAAAAAAAAGTAACAGAAAAGTTCTCGTGGCATATTCCATCTATTGCAGCAGAAATTTCTGCTCATAATGTCTCTAAAGGCTGTTGAAAACACTATAAATCTGAGCCTGTGGTTATCTAAATCCTTTAATGTTTTCATCTGTTAATTTTATTGTAAAATAAACCAATGAAGTTTGTCAATTCAAATTTGTTCTACTATTTGATCCATGCTTCTTTTGAGCCTTATGTAAAATTATTTATGCCTCTAATTTTTGTGTTTTCACATTGAAAAACTTTTGCCATCAGATAACCTGATTTAAAAGGATTTGGAATAAACAGACTAAGTTGTGCCTCTAATTTATTCTATCCAATTTTTATGTTGTGGTAAATTTGGAAATATTATTTATTGCTTTTGTTAAAAATGATAACATTTTGCATTTTTTCTAAGTTTTTAAATTAGAAAAAAGATGTCTTAAATATAGTCTTCTTAACGATTACTTCCCTTTTCATCTCCTTCTATTTAAAGAATATTCTAAACAATAACCAACTTTTTTCCCCTTTTCAGGATATAATTATTGACATACCCCTTCAAATATTTTCTGAAAATCAAAATATACTGCAGCCATTTGACATATCCTTTCAAATATTTTCTGAAAATCAAAATATACTGTAGCTATGTCATTTCCCTTATTTTCTCTTGATCACAGTACTTTCAAGGAAGTTTAATTAGCTAAAATAACTTTTCCCACTTACCGGCCAGCATCTTTAAAAATCTTGAACAGCTTTTGCCCATGCTAAAATGCTTTAATTTCTCACCCATTTCTTCCTGCCCTTTTCTTGAATCTTTTAAGTAATCTGTTTCATTTGCAATTTTCAAAAGATAGGATCTTAAAGTGATTTTAAAAACTCCAGAAACTTTAAAAAAATAATATTTTAGGACTCTCAAAAATGTTATTAAATGTAAATTGGAGTTGCATTCAGAATTGCAATTGTCACCCAATAAAATACAAATATTATTAACTAGAAACTGGAGTTGCATTCAGAATTGCAATCATCACCGATAAAAATAAAAGCAATGTGACTTTTGTCTGTAAAAGGAATAAGAAAGTGGGCTCGACTTTCTAAATTTGGTAGCTCCAAAAGGTAATCTCAGGAACCACAGAACCATCCGAAAAAAACCACTAACTGAAAATATTGGTAAAGAGTGAGTAATGATACTGAATACAATGACAAATATTAAAACAGTCCTTAAACTGAAAGTCTTTTACAAATATTAGCTTACTTTGGTTTATAGTTTTTTTGTTTATTTTGTTTTGTTTTTTGGTATTTGGTAAGTGCTTACTATGTGCCAATCTTTATACTAAGCGCTGGGCTAGATATAAGGTAATTAGGTTGAACTCAGTCCATGTCCCACTTCGGGCTCTCAGTCTTAATCCCCATTTTATAGTGAGGTAAATGAGTTAAATGAGGCATAGAGAAGTTAAGTGACTGCCCAAGGTTGCCCAGCAGACAAGTGGTGGAATAGGGTTTAGAACCCAGGTCCTTCGGACTCCCAGGCTCGTGCTTTATCCATTAGGCTATGCTGCTTCGCAGTAGTACTCTTATACCATTCACGACACGGACAGAGGAGGTGAGGAAAAAAGAATCATTATATTTGCTCCTTGTGGAGAGGGAATATGTCTACACACTCTATAGCATTCTACTCTCCCAAGTACTTAGTACAGTGATCTGCCTACAGTAAGTGCTCAGTAAATACCATTGAATGATTGATTACACTTCAGTCTATATTTCCACTGCTCTCTGACATCTTAGAAACAATAATAAGAGTTAATAATTATGGTATTTGTTAAATTCTTATTATTCATTCATTCGATCATATTTATTATGCACCAGGCACTGTTCTAAGTAAGCTCTGGGAAGGATACAAGCAAATCGGGTTGGACACACTCCTTGTCCCACATTGGGCTCACAGGCTCAATCCCCGATTTACAGATGAGGTAACTGAGGCATGGAGAAGTGAACTGACTTGCTCAAAATCACACAGCAGATAAGTGGTGGCACTGGAATTAGAACCCATGACCTTCTGATTCCCAGGGCCGTGCTCTATCCACTACACCATGCTGCTTCTCATGCTGCTTCTTTTTGAAATGTCACTGATTTTCCTTCCAGTGGTTGCCCATTTACCTCCATATCAAACCTCCACTGACTTCAAGGCTCTCTACTGGCTTTCTCCATTCTACATATATATCTTCCCCTACTACTCTTCAGAACACACTCTTCACTTCTCCCAACCTAATCTTCCAATTGTACCCTGCTCTCACCTCCTACCCCTTGCTCACACTGGTCTCCCAGCCTGAAACTTCTTCGCACCTAGCATGGCATAGTGGATAGAGCATGGGCCTGGGAGTGAGAAAGACCTGTGTTCTAATCCCACCTCTGCCATTTATCTGCTGTGTGACCTTGGCTGAGTCACTTCACTTCTCTGTGCCTCAGATCCCTCATCTGTAAAATGGGGATTGAGACTGCAAGCCACACATGGGACAGGGACTGTGTCCAACTTGATTTGCTTGTATCTACCCCAGAGCTTAATACAGTGCCCTGTACATAATAAGCGCTTAACATATACCGTCATTATTATTATTATTATCATCATTAACTCTCCCCATCTTCAAAACCCTCCTAAATTCCACACTTCTTCCAGGAAATGTTACCCAGTTAATTCACAACACCCCAGTCACATCAGACCAGTACCCACCTTTAGCACCTGTATGTTTTATTCCTATCTTCAGACTCATCTATATAAGTAGATCCATTTGTATATTCAGATTATTCAGCTATTTCATCCTGACATACTTGTCTTGCTTTCTGTTATATTCTTCTTCTCCCACATTCCCACTAATTGTAAATAATTCTACAAGTCTCTCTCCCCTATTAGACTTTAAACTCTTTATAGGCAAAGAACTTTCTCAAACATTTAGCTAATAATTGTGCTATTTGTTAAGCATTGTACTCTACAGACACTGTACTAAGCACTGGGGTAGATACAAGCAAATCAGGTTGGACACAGTCCCTGTCCCATTTGGGGCTCACAGCCTCCACCTCCATTTTACAGATGAGATAACTGAGGCACAGAGAAGTGAAGTGACTTGTCCAAGGTCACACAGAAGACAAGTGGTGGAGCAAAGATTAGAACCCATGACCTTCTGACTCCCAGACCCATGTTCTGAACTTAGTAGGTACTCTATAAATACCATTGATGGATCTATTAGCTTGTTTTGCAGTTGAACAAAAATGGAAGGTTCAAAGAGGTTATATTTGCCTTACCTAATCAGTGGCAATAATTACATTTTAATTTCTGGACATCCAGTTCAGCATGCCCTTCTTTTATATAATTCAGAAGATATGCTCCTTTCCATTTCTCATTCACCCATCTGAATCTAGTCCAGGCAGATTTCTTGGTAGATTCAGATGGGTGAATGAGAACGTACTTTCCAAGCGCTCTGCACATGGTAATGCTCAATAAATATGATTGAATGAATGATTATCCTAAAGACAGAAATACTTAATTCATGCAAACGTAACTAAAATCGCATGTGTGAAGGCTCTTCTGTGACTTGACTTGTAGAACTATTTTGCCTAATTTTAGTGGAAGTAATGGATGCTCTTACTAAGTTTCCTTGGGTAAAAAATATAAAAATACCTACTTGCACTCTGAAAATCGAAGGATTATTGAATTATTTAAGAGAGTAAGAAGAGAGAAGGGCTTAATACTGCTTATAAATGATTTGCTTGGGTAAATACAGGGCATGATGGGAATAAAATCAATCAACCAATTGCATTTATTGAATGCATACACCATACTAAGTGCTTGAGAGACTATAATATAACAGAGTTGGTAGACGTGTTCCCTGTCCACAGCAAGCTTACAGTCAAGAAGAAATAAAATGTCAGGGTCTACAAAGCTCCATTATGTGTGAGGGGAATTGAGTATTTCTGTCTTTAGAATAATTCATTCATTCATTCATTCAATCATATTTATTGAGCATTTTCTGTGTGCAGAGCGCTATACTTAGTGCTTAGAAAGTACATTTAGGCATCAAATAGAGACAATCCCTAGCCAACAATGTGCTCATAATCTAGAAGGGGTAATCTTTCCATAGCCTCACAAATGCTACTTTCACTCCATTTTTTGTTTATGAGGGAAATAAATCTCATGCTCATCACTATTATTATTGTTGTTATTGTTATTTATTATGCTCAGTGATTCTATAATATATACATAAGCTCCAAGACATTCCCAGCAGCTTAAAACATTTTGCGTTTTCATCTAATTCTCACCACATTCCTATGAAATAAATTGAGATAATGTATTATTTCCTTCTCAGGGTCACACCTGAAGAGTTTCTAGTACTCTACCAGTCTTGTCTACGGAGAGAGAGTCAAGCCGAGGCCTGTCCATGCCATTCCTAGCTTGGCCAGTGGCTAGCCAGTGGAAGGCAATCTGTTACATGTCAAAACTCACCTGTGCTGGGTAGCAGCGGCATGGGAGAAAGTCGAGGGTGGAGACTCAAGTTGACTGCGTGGAAGAAGACAATGGTCAACTACTTTCATTTTTTAACCAAGAAAATTCTATGGAGATACTACCAAAATGATAGCAGGTGGAGGTGGGGCGTTGTGGGAGAGATGTGACCCTGGCGCTGCTATGGGTCAGAGACGACTCGATGGCATAAGACAAGACAATGTACTATTAATCCCATTCTATGGGGTCCATTTCCAATAATAGAATAGAATGACATCTCCATATTGGATCTACATATGTGCGGGTGCACTTTCATCTATACAATAATTGTGTAGTAAAATTCCAAGGATGATTTCATCCCGAAGTACATGAAAACAGTCACAAAGCTTTTTTTGCTAGTTTGATATTTTCTATTTTGCTAAAACCAATCTCTGATGGCCAACTCACTCTCTGAGTGATTCCAGTCTTCATTTGTCCTCTTCATGTCTCGGAAATTGATCTTATCCCATCTCCAGTGATCTCTTATTAGCTCAAACTAATAATCGCTTCTTATTTCTCTTCCTCAAAAATTGTGCTTTTTGAGCACTTTCTTCTTCTCACAGCCCCTCAACAGCAAGATCCATGTGTTCTCGGTATGTGGTACAGTATCTTTGAGACCCCTGGCACTGAATAAATGAATTAAATTGAGTGGAGAAATTGGGTGTCATAAAGTGGGGCAGAGAATCAGAAAATAGAAAATGGAGGTTGGTAATCACAGAGTCAAAAGGAATGAGGGAAAGGAAGGAAGGAGAGTGATTGATGATAGAATAAACAGATGGGAGTTGAAGGGCTAAGTTCTTTGTTACTTGTTTTTGTAAGTTAGCATGCTAAAATTTATTTGAAATCTGAGAGAGAGAGGGAGAGAGAGAGAAAGACAGAGAGAGAGAATAAGAGGGCCTGCCATTGAAGAGAAGGGAATGAAGGAAGAAAAGAACACAGAAGGGTTGAGCCTCAAAAGGTATTAGGTATGTATGGTTTGTGGGACATTCCTGCATCTGAGAGGGAAAAGGGTAAAATAATGTAAATCAAAGTAAAGAGAAGAGATTAGAGTGGGAGGAAGCTCTTTCAACTATTAACTATTTCTGAAGTTCAATTATACACCCACCTATTTTGTATTCCTATATATTTTTAAAGTTACTATGCATTTTAGCATAACATAATAGATCAAAGAGATGAAAATGCTTTTCTCCCACATTATCTATGCTACTGAATGCTTGGACTTTTGAAGGCTGATAGTTGTCTTTTGTGTGTGTGTGTGTGTGTATGTGTGTGTGTGTGTATGTGAGAGAGAGAGAAAAAGAAGCACTCTAGACCTGCTTTGGAATGGAATTCTAGTTCCTGTTGTAATGGGAAAGGTGAAGAGCATACAGTGGGTGCTTAATAAATGTCAACAGTCCACAGAAGAGGATAATAATAGTAATAATTAATAATAATGATGGTACTTGTTGAGCACTTACTATGTGCCAAGCACTGTTCTAAGCCCTGTGGCAGATATAAGGTAATCAGACTGGACACAATCTCAGTCCTCCATGGGGCTCACACTCTTATCCCCATTTTACAGATGAGATAACTGAGGCACAGAGACTTTAAGTGATTTACACAGCAGACAAGTGACGGAGCCAGGATTGGAATCTATGTCCTTCTGACTCCCAGGCCTAGGCTCTACCTAGGTAAGGAGATGTGGAGAAAGGAGGTTTTCAAATGCCATCCCTCCCCTGCTCCAGTAACTAGGACCAACCTTTTATTAATTAATTAATTCGTTCAATTGTATTTATTGAGCGCTTACTATGTACAGAGCACCGTATTAAGCGCTTGGGAGAGTACGACAATAAACGGACATATTTCCTGCCCACAGTGAGTTTAAAGCCTAGAGCTGGGGAGATGAGCCAGACGTCAATGCAAATACATAAATGACAGATAGGTACATAAGTGCCTTGGGGCTGGGAGGGGGAAAGAACAAAGGGAACAAGTCAGGTCGATGCAGAAGGGAGTGGGAGAAGAAGAAAGGTAGGGCTTAGTCTGGGAAGGCCTCTTGGAGATGTGCCTTCAATAAGGCTTTGTAGGGAGGGGAGAGTCATTGTCAGACTTGAGGTAGGGAAACTGATCCAGGCCAGAGGCAGGATGTGGACTAGGGATCAGTTGTGAGCTAGGTGAGATGGAAGTACAGTGAGAAGATAAGCATTAGAGGAGTGAAGAGTGTGAGCTGAGTTGTAGAAGGACAATAGAGGTAAGATAGGAGGGGGCAAGGTGGTGGACTGCTTTAAAGCCAAAGGTGTGGAGTTAAAGCCAAAGGAATCTTATTCACTTCCATTCTCCTACCTCAAAGTAACAACTAAGTTCCATAAGAACCTTAACTTTATCCTTGATTCATCTTTCTCCTTCAAACTACATATTTCGTCAGCTTCCAAATCCTGTTAACCCATCAGTCAGTCATATTTACTGAGCACTTACTGCATGTGGTGCACTGTACTAAGCTTATGGGAGAGTACAATATAAAAGAGTCGGTAGAAAAGTTCCCTGCCCATAATGAGCTTACAGTTCTAGCTTCACATCTCTAGAACATGCTCATTCCTCTCCATCCCGATTGCTACCACACTGGTCCAAACGCTTATCACAGTCTCTTATTACTATTGTATCGGCCTCCTTGCTGCCCTCCCTCCTTCTAGCCTCTCCCCTCTCCAGTCCTTATTTCACTCTGCAGTCTGTGTCATTTTCCTAAAAAATGGTCTGCATACCTCCCGCTTCTCAAAAACCTCCAGTGGTTGCTCTTCGAGGCGTCAAGCAGAAACTCCTCGGTATTCAATCAGTCAATCATATTTCTTGTGCACTTACTGTATGCAGAGAACTATACTAAGCGCTTGAGACGTACAATATAACAGACTTGTTACCTGACTAAAATGAGCTTACAGTCTAGAGGGGAACAGACATTAATATTAAATTACGGATGTGTGCAGAAGTGCCGTGGGGCTGAGGAAGGGTGAAAAAAGTGTGCAAATCCAAGGGAGGTGAAGAAGGGAGTGGGAGGAGAGGAATTGAGGGCTTAGTCAAGGGAAGGCTTCTTGTAGGATATGTGTCATCAATAAGGCTTTGAAGGAGGGGAGAGTAATTGTCGGATTTGAGGAGGGAGGGCTTTCCAGGCCAGAGGTAGGATGTAGGTAAGGAGTGGGTGGCAAGATAGATGAGTTTGAGGTACAGTGAGTAGGTTGGCATTAGAGGAGTGGAGTGTTTGGACCGGATTGTAGTAGGAAATAGGTAAGGTAGAAGGGCCAAGGTGATTGAGTGCTTTAAAGCCCATAGTAAGGAGTTTCTGTTTGATAATGATAATGATGGTATTTGTTAAGCGCTTACTATGTGCCAAGCACTGTTCTAAGCACTGGGGGAGGTACAAGGTTATCAGCTTGTCCCAGGTGGGGCTCACAGTCTTAATCCTCATTTTACAGATGAGGGAACTGAGGCACAGATAAATTAAGTGACTTGCCTAAAGTCACACAGCTGAGAAGTGGAAGAACCTGATTAGAACCAATGACTTCTGACTCCCAAGCCTCTGCTCTTTTCACTAAGCCATGCTGCTTCTCTGTGGAGGTGGATGGACAGCCACTGGCAGTTCTTGAGGAGTAGAGAAACATTAACTGAATGGTATTGATTTTAAGGCTCTAAATTGACTTTCTCTCCTCTGCTCTTCCTCATTTCTCTCCTATTACAACACAGCCTGCACATTTCGCTCCTCTAATACAACCTATTTACTGTCCCTTGCTATCAATCAATCAATGATATTTATCAAGCACTTAGTGTGTGCAGAACACTGTAGTAACTCCTTGGAGCATACTATATAGCAGATTTGGTAGACCTGTTCCCTGCCCACAAGGAGCTCACAGTCTAGAAGTGGAGTTTACAACTCATCTTCATTCAGTTGTATTTATTCAATTCATGCAATTTATTCAATTCATTCAATTGTATTTATTGAGCACTTACTGTGTGCAGAGCACTCTACTAAGCACTAGAGAAAGTGCAATACAACAATAAACAGACTCATTCCCTGGCCACAGTGAGCTTATAGCCTAGAGGGGAAGACAGACATGAATATAAATAAATATATTACAGATGATACACATAAGTGTTGTGGGGCTGGGAGGGAGGATGAATAAAGGGATGAGTCAAGATGACGCAGAAGGGAGTGGACGAAGATGAATGGAGGGCTTAGTCAGGGAAGGCCTCTTGGAGGAGATGGGCCTTCAGTAAGAATTTGAAGTTGGGGAGAGTAATTGTCACCTTAGACCTCTCTCCCCACCTTCATGTTTAATAGACCATTACCCTCCCACCTTCAAAGCCCTACCAAATCACACCTCCTCCAAGAAGCCTTCCCTGACTAATCTCTCATCCCCCACCCCATTTTCCCTCCCTACTGTGTCACCAATGCACTCGGGTACTCATCCTACCTCCACAGCACTTACGTACATACCCTTGTCTTGGTTACTTCTTCTACCTGTAATTTATTTTAATGCCTGTCTCCCACATTAAATTTTCTGTGGATAGAGATTGTGTCTATTATTTCTACTTTACTTTCCTAAGTGCTTATTGGAGTGCTCTGTGCAGAGTAAGCACTCAAAGTCTATTCCCGGCTCTGCCACTTGTCAGCTGTGTGACTGTGGGCAAGTCACTTAACTTCTCTGTGCCTCAGTTCCCTCATCTGTAAAATGGGGATTAAGACTGTGAGCCTCACGTGGGACAACCTGATTACCCTGTATCTACCCCAGCGCCTAGAACAGTGCTCTGCACATAGTAAGCGCTTAACAAATACGAACATTATTATTGATTAATAGACTCTCCCCATTCCAGTCCATACTTCACTCTGCTTCCCGGATTATCTTTCTACAGAAACATTCAGGACATGTCACCCCCGTCTCCTCAAAAATCTCCAATAGTTGCTCATCAACCTTTGCATGAAGCTAAAACTCCTCACCATGGGCTTCAAAGCAATGGAGAAGCAGCGTGGCTCAGTGGAAAGAGCATGGGCTTTGGAGTCAGAGGTCATGGGTTTGAATCCTGGCTCTGCCACTTGTCAGCTGTGTGACTGTGGGCAAGTCACTTCACTTCTCTGTGCCTCAGTTACCTCATCTGTGGGGATTAAGACTGTGAGCCCCACATGGGACAACCTGATTCTCCTGTGTCTACCCCAGCGCTTAGAACAGTGCTCTGCATATAGTAAGCGCTTAACAAATACCAACATTATTATTATTATTCAAAGCTGTCCATCCCCTTCCCCGCTCCTATCTCACCTCACTTCTCTCCTTCTACAGCCCAACCCTCACACTTTGGTCCTCTGGTGCTAACCTTCTCAATGGGCCTTGATCTTTCCTGTCTTGCCCCCGACCCCTGGCCCACTTCATACCTCTGGCCTGGAACACCCTCCCTCCTCAAATCCACAGACAATTACTCTTTTCCCTTTCAAAACCTACCCAGACTAAGCCCCATTTTTCCTCATCTCCCACTCCCTTCTGCATCACCCAGACTCTTGCTCCCTTTGCTCTCCCCCCCACACTCCTTGAACCGCAACATTTATGTATAAATCTGTTATTTTATTTTGTACTGATGTACTCCCCTCCTCACCCCCCTCAAGACTTGTGCACTCGTTCTGGGCAGGGATTGTCTCTCTTTATTGCTGTATTATACTTTTCCAAGCACTTATTACGGTGGTCTGCACACAGTAAGTGCTCAATAAATATGACTGACTGACTGAATGAATGGACAAGAAAAGCTCATCCTCTAGTCTGTAAGCTCACTGTGGGCAGGAAGTGTGTCTGTTTACTGTTATACTGTAAACCCATTGTGGGTAAGGATTGTTTCTCTTTATTGCTGAATTGTACTTTCCAAGTGCTTAGTACAGTGCTCTGCACACAGTATGCGCTCAATAAATACAATTGACTGACTGACTGAATGAATGAATATTGCACTCTCCCAAGTGCTTAGTACAGTGCTCTGCACACAGTAAGCGCTAAACAAATGTAATTGATTGATTGAGTGTCCTTTTCTGAGAGCTCCAGGACAGCCTGGGAATGGGACAGGCCTTAAATGCCTTAAAGGGACAGAGCAGAGAAGACCCAGTGTTACTGCTCAGGAAATAGTTCATTCATTCATTCATTCATTCAATAGTATTTATTGAGCGCTTACTATGTGCAGAGCACTGTACTAAGAGCTTGGAATGTACAAGTTGGCAACAGATAGAGACAGTCCCTGCCCTTTGACAGGCTTACAGTCTAATCGGGGGAGACAGACAGACAAGAACAATAGCAATAAATAGAATCAAGGGGAAGAACATCTCAATAAAACAATAGCAAATAAATAGTTCACCTTACATTGTGATATTTGTTGAGTGCTTACAATATACCAATCACTCTACTAAGCACTAGGGTGGATGCAAGTAAATCGTGTTGGATTCAGTCTCACCACAGGGCTCACAATCCCCATTTTATAGATGAGGTAGCTGAGGCACAAAGAAGTGGACTGACTTATTCAAGGTGACCCAGCAGATTCATGGCAGAGCAGGGATTAGAACCCAGGTCCTTGTGACTCCCAAGCCTGCAAATTTTCCACTCACAGTCTTAATCCCCATTTTACAGATGAAGTAACAAGCACAGAGAAGTGAAGTGACTTGTCCAAGGTGACACAGCAGACACAGGGCAGAGCAGAGATTAGAACCAAGGTCGTTCTGGCTCCCAGGCCCGTGCTCTATCAATTGAGTTGCAGCAGCCAGGCTACAGAAATGCAAATAGGGGTTATAGCAAGACTATCCCAGAGGAATTTCAGGCATCTTCCTGGTAGTTTTTGAGGTAGGCTACATTTTCAGCATTTTTTCAGAGTTGGGTAAAACCCTCTCTCTTCATATCAGTCAGCAAGTTAGTCAATCATATCTATTGAGTGTTTACTCTGTGCAGAGCACTGTACTAAGCGCTTGGGAGAGTACAATATAACAGTATAACATAAACATACCCTGCCCACACCGAGTTTACAGTCTAGAGGAGGAGGCAGACATTAATATAAATAAATAAATTAGAGATATGTACATAAGTGCTGTGGGGATGGAGGAGGAATGAATAAAGGGAGCATGTCAGGGTGACACACAATGGAGTGGGGGGAAGAAGAAAGGAAGGTTTAGTCAAGGAAGGTCTCTTGGAGGAGATGTGCCTTCAATAAAGCTTTGAAGCAGGAGAGAGTCATTGTCTGTCAGATATGAGAAAGGAGGACGTTCCAAGCCCGAGACAGGATGTGGGCGAGAGGTCAGCAACAAGACAGATGAGATCAAGGTATAGTGAGAAAGTTGGCGTTAGAGGAGAGAAGCGAGTGGGCTGGGTTGTAGTGAGAGAGTAGTGAGGTGAGGTAGGAGGGGACAAGGCGATTGACTGCTTTAAAGCCAACAATGAGGAGTTTCTGTTTGATGTGGAGGTGGATGGACAACCGCTGGAGGATCTTGAGGAATGGGGAAACTTGGCCTGAATATTTTCATAGAAAAATGACCTGGGCGGCAGAGCGAAATAAGGCCTGGAGTGGGAAGAGACAGGAGGCTGGGAAGTCAGCAAGGAGGCTGATACAGAAATCAAAGTGGGATAGGATCCGTGCTTGGATTAACATGGTAGCTGTTTGGATGGAGAGAAATGGGAGGATTTTAGTAATGTTGTGAAGGTTGAAGCACCAGGATTTAGTGATAGATTGAATGTGTGGGATGAATGAGAGAGAGGAGTCGAGGAATCAGTTCATATCCAATAGACAATTACATTCCCCATCTTCAAAGCCTTATTGAAGGCACATCTCCTCCAAGAGGCCTCCCCTGTTTAAGCCCTCATTTCCTCTTCTCCCATGCCATTCTGTGTCACCTTGCTTTGCTCCCTTTATTCACTTCTCCCTCAGCCCCAAAGCACTTAAAATAATAATAATAATAATAATCATAGTATTTGTTAAACGCTTACAATGTGCCAAGCACCATTCTAAGAGCTGGGGTAGATACAGGGTAATCAGGTTGTCCCATGTGAGGCTCACAGTCTTAATCCACATTTTACAGATGAGGTCACTGAGGCACGGAGAAGTTAAATGACTTGCCCAAAGCACACAGCTGACAGGTGGTGGAGCTGGGATTAAAACCCATGACCCCTGACCCTTGAGCCCATGCTCTTTCCACTGAGCCACCCTGCTCCTCTATGTACATATCCATAATTTATTTATTTATATTAATCAGTCATACTTATTGAGCACAGTTAGTTGTGCAGAGCAGTGTGCTAAGCACTTGGGAGGGTACAATACAACAGAATTAGCAGACACGTCTCCCCCTCTAGACTGAAAGCTCATTGTGAACAGGGAATGTGTCTACCAACTCTGTTATTTTGTACTCTCCAAGCATTTACTACAGTGCTCCGCACACACTAAACTCTCAATAAATATGATTGATTGAATAATAATAATAATATTTGTTAAATGCTTACTATGTGCAAAGCACTGAACTATCAGTTAATCAATCAATCACATTTTCTAAGCACTTACTGTGTGCTGAGCATTATACTAAGTGCTTGGGAGAATACAATATAGTAGAGTTGGTAGACATTTTCCCTGCCAAGCACTGATGTAGATACAAGATAAACAGGTCCTACATGAAGCTCACACTCAGTAGAAGGGAGAACAGGTATTGAATTCCCAATTTGCAGGTGAGGGAACTGAGGCACAGAGAAGTTAAGTTTGTTGGGCTATTTTTTTAATATTTGCTTTTTATTTTTTTTAAATGGTGTTTGTTAAGCACTCATTATATGCCAAATATTACTAAGTGCTGGAGTAGACACAAGCTACTCAGGATGGATGTAGTCCAAGTCCCACATGGGGCTCATCATCTTAATCCCCATTTTATAGGTGAGGTGACTGAGGCACAGAGAAGTTAGGCTACTTGCCCAAAGTCACACAGCAGGTAAGAGGCAGAGTGAGGATTAGAACTCAGGTCCTTCTGTCTACCAGGTCCGTGCTCTTTCCACCAGGAGTGGGTGGGTTGAGTTTGGCAACTCCTGTAAAGAACGATGAATGGGTCTCAAAACCTGAGCGCAAGCCTGGAGCTTATAGTCTCAATCCCCATCTTCCAGGCATTGAGGAACTGAGGAAATAAAATGACTTGCCCAAGGTCATACAGCAGACAAGTGGCAGAGCCAGGATTAGAACGTAGGTCCTTCCGACTCCCAGGCCTATGTTCTATCCATTAGGCCGTGCTGCTTCTCATAGTAATAATAATTGTGGTATTTGTTAAGAGCTTACTACATGCCAGGCACTGTGCTAAACACTGGGGTAGATACAAGATTGTTAGGTTGGACACAGTCCCTGTCCCGCTTGGGACTCACAATCTTAATTCCCATTTTATAGATGAGGTAACTGAGGCACAGAGAAGCTAAGTGACTTACCCAAGGTCTAACAGCAATCAGGTAGCAGGGCGGGGATTAGAACCTATGACCTTCTGACTCCCAAGCCTGTGCCCTATCCACTGTGCCATGCTGCTTACCCTAAAAAAAAATTTCTCCCTAGGATCCCACATCACAGCATTGTTTCCCAGTTTGCAGAAAGTTAACAGTCAGTCTGCAGAGGAGAATAATCAGAGTAAGGTGTCCAGGAAAGCTCTGAGCTAGCACTCTGTAAAATGGAGATGTGTTGGATTTCTCCTGGACTCCCCTCTCTCATTCAACCCAATATTCAATCCATCACTAAATCCTGTCGGTTCCACCTTCACAACATCGCTAAAATCCGCCTTTTCCTTTCCATCCAAACTGCTACCACATTAATAATAATAACGGTATTTGTTAAGCACTTACTATGTGCCAACCACTGTTCTTAGTGCTGGGGTAGATACAGGGTAATCAGGTTGTCCCATGTGGGGCTCACACTTTTAATCCCCATTTTACAGATGAAGGAAGTGAGGCACCGAGAAGTTAAGTGACTCGCCCAAGGTCACACAGTGGACAAGTAAGTGGCAGAGCCGGAATTAGAACCCACGTCCTCTGACTCCCAAGACCCTGCTCTTTCCACTAAACCATGCTGCTTCTCTCTATTAATCCAATCACTTACCCTATCCCACCTGGATGACTGCATCAGCCTCCTTGCTGACCTCCCAGCCTCCGGTCTCTCCCCATTCCAGTCCATACTTCACTCTGCTGGCCAGATCATTTTTTCTACAGAAACATTTAGGCCATGTTTCCCCACTCCTTAAGAAACTCCAGTGGTTGACCTTTCACCTCTACATCAAACAAAAACTCCTCACCATTGGCTTTAAAGCAGTCAATCACCTTGTCCCCTTTTATCTCGTCTCACTAGTCTCTTACTACAAGCCAGCCCACCACTTAGCTCCTTTAATGCTAACCTTCTCACTGTTACTCTCCACCAACATCTTGCCCACGTCCTGCCTCTAGCCTGGTATGCCTTCCCTCCTCAAATCCAACAATTACTCTCTTCCCCGTCTAAGCCTTATTGAGGGCACATCTCCTCCAAAAGGCCTTCCCTGACTAATCCCTCCTTTCCTCTTCACCCACTCCTTTCTGCGTCGTCCAGACTTCCTCCCTTTATTCATCCTCCCTCCCAGCGCCATAGTGCTTATGTACATATCTCTAATTTATTTAAATTCATGTCTGTCTCCCCCTCTAGTCTGCAGGCTCACTGTGGGCAGCAAATGTGCCTATTCACTGTTCTATTGTACTCTCCCAAGCAATTAGTACAGTGCTGTACACATAGCAAGTGCTCAATAAATATGATTAAATGAATGAATGGATTAGGCAAATTAGCTCTATTCTAAAATTATAGATATACATTGGCTCTATTCATAAAATTAGGCAAATGCAGCATGGCGTAGTCTTGCTCAGGCTTGGGAGTCAGAAGGTCATGGGTTTGAATAATAATAATAATAATTATGGTATTTGTTAAGTGCTTACTATGTGCTGAGCACTATTCTAAGTGCTGGGGTAGATACAGTGTAGATACAGGGAATCCCAGCTCTGCCACTTGTCCACTGTGTGACTTTGTGTAAGTCACTTCTCTGGGCCTCAGTTATCTCATCTATAAAATGGGGATTGAGACTGTGAGCCCCATATGGGTCAGGGACTGTATCTAACTCCATTTGCTTGTATTATGCAGCCCAGCACTTAGTACAGTGCCTGGCACATAAAAGTGCTTAACAAATACCATCATTATTGTTATTATTATTTTACTGGTAGTCAAGTTGTCCTGTGGGTCAAAGGTGATGCTACTGCTATTGCTGCTGTTACCAAGTTTGCATCTGTGAGTATTTTTGAGACAGCATTTCTTGCACATTTGCCATACTATGTCCGTGAAAAGACAGCTGGCTGCCATAAGCACTTAGTACAGTGCTCTGCACACAATAAGCACTCAATAAATAAGATTGACTGAATGAATGAATTTTGGCCCTAGCCATCTGGGTGGTCGTGGTTCAGACACCAGTAGTTAAGATGGGAAAGATACTCCCCACCTTCCAGCGGCAATGTGCTTGATTTTTTTATGCAGCAATAAATACTGTTATTACTACTAGTGGTGATTGTTTGCCCTGAGCCATCCCCATTCTCTCATCTAGTCCCACAAGCATGGTGTAGTGGATAGAGCCCGGACCTGGGAATCAGAAGATCATGGGTTCTAATCCCAGCTCCTCCACTTGTCTGCTGTGTGACCTAGGGCAAATCACTTCACTTCTCTGGGGCTCAGTACCCTCATCTGGAAAATGGGGATTCAGACTGAGAGCCCCATGTGGGATAGGGACTGTGTCCAACTCAATTTGCTTGTATCCACTCCAGCACTTAATACAGTGCCTGGCACATAGTAAGTGCTTAACAAACACCATTATCATTATTATTAGATTGTAAGCCAGGTGATTGGAAGAACAAGTACAGAACAGAATATCTCTGACACCTCAACAGCCGCATCCCATTTGATATTCTATCTTTAAAAGTATTGGAGAATCATTTCCACTTGCTTGCAAAAACCTAGGGAAAATCTTTTTTTTCAATTTTTTGTATTTTACTAATGTAGTTCTGTTTATTTCAGATGTAACAGGATGCATTTTTTCCCAATTTTTTCTTGAAATCATAGACCACATTGAATTTTTTTATTTCTTCAAAATGCACCTTGCATTCTAACACTTTTCATGACTAAATATGTGTAGTTCTCTCTCTCTGCATCACAAATGTTGACTCTTTTCCTGCCTGTTTTGAGGGGTCGGGGGTGACAAAAGAAGGCCAAGTTGAAAGGACAGAATGGATTTTCTCTTTTGGGCAGGTGGGTGAGGAGATCAGTCAAGTGCTTTTCAGAAGTATTTATTTATTTCTTCATTAAGAGAAAGTAAAGCAAAGTTAAAAGAAGTCTTTAATAACACAAGTATTTTGTAGACATCAGAACTTCCTGCCTCCTGTATTTTAGATTAAAAGATGCACTTTTTCCTCTACTGTCTTTTCTTCCTAATACATTTCTAAAAAATGTATTTTCCTTAATTCATTTGCTAGCATTAAGCTGGTGCATTCATTTTCTTGGAATCTCTGAATGATGTAAATTCCAGTTTAGTTCCCTCTGTTTTCCATTCCCTGTACAGATTTTTCTTTACCTGGAAATCTCTGAACAGTACTTTGTGATGCTACAATGGATATTTCTTGTCACCTGCTTTCTCTAGAAAAAAAATTGATTGCAGTCTGCTGTGCTTTGGTTGTAGGGACCCTATAAAATATACCAATCATCTCTCACCCGCTGAAGATTTTGATTCTACTTGGGAAACCTCATTTCCGAGGCTTTGGCCAGCCTGTAGAATCCACGTGTTCCCAAATAGTTCATTCACATTATTTATCTAAAGTTGGGTTTGGTTTATTTTATCGCCTCTGTTGGAATTGCAGGACCAAGATATTTAGCTTTTCAATTAAAATTCCTTATTTGACGGTGTATTTTTTATTAATTTTTTGTTGACTATTGTTGTCAGCAAGATTACAGATAAGTGGTTCTTACCATTTCCCCCATTAGAGTGTAAACTCTTTGTGGACAGGCAATAGTTCACTTCTTCATTTTTGTGCTTTCCAAGTGCTTTAATAAAGAGCCCTGCACCCAAGGGTGTTCATTTTACACTATTACTATCGCATTTACTATGCAAAATTACTAACCATTTCTAATGGTAAAAACCATAATAATAGGAATTAAAAAGGCCAATCCTGACCTCCATGTCCTTTCCATGTCAGCTTGTTGTGAGCAGGGAATGTGTCTGTTTATTGTAAGAGCTTAGTACAGTGCTCTGCACACAGTAAATGCTCAATAAATAAAAATGACTGACTACTGGCAACATCACTGTCCTCCCTCCCACACAAGCTCATAATCTTAGCATTATCTTTAATTCACCTCTCTCATTCAACCCACATATTCAATTGGCCATTGAGTCCTGTCAGTTCAACCTTCACAACATCACTGAAATCCATCCTTTCCTCTCCATGGTATTACTTATTTGTAACTCTGAAATCCCTCTCTCTGACCATAACCTTCTCACCTGCCTCATCTCTCACACTCCCTCCCCCTGCAAATCTTCGCTACTGCCCCACAGAGACCTCCGCTCTCTCGATCCCATCCGTCTTTCCAATAGCATCTCGCCTCACCTTGCCGCCCTGTCCTCTCTTCCCACTCTCGACGAGCGGGTCTCCGCTCTCAACTCCACCCTCTCTACTCATCTCGACTCTCTCGCCCCCCTTTCCCTCCGCCGCTCTCGCTCCACTAACCCACAGCCCTGGATCACCTCCTCCGTCCGCCTCCTACGCTCCTATGCTCGAGCTGCTGAGCGCTGCTGGCGAAAGTCCAAGCACCAAGCCGACCTCACACACTTCAAATTTATCCTTTCCTGCCTTAACTCTGCCCTCTCCTCCGCCAGGCAAAGCTTCTTCTCCTCCCTCATCGACACCCATGCCCGTCACCCCCGCCGATTGTTCCGGACCTTTAACTCTCTCCTTAGGCCCCCTGTTCCTCCCCCTCCCCCATCTCTCACCCCCAATGATCTGGCCACCTATTTCCTCACGAAAATCAACACGATCAGGTCTGAGCTCCCCAAAGTCACCCCTCCGCCTCTCCCCTCCCCCCCAACAACCCCCTCCCCTACTTTCCCATCCTTCCCTGCAGTATCCTCAGATGAAATCTCCTCCCTCCTCGCAAGTGCCACCCCCTCCACCTGCGCCTCGGACCCCATTCCCTCTCACCTTCTTAAAACCATCGCCCCTGCCCTCCTCCCTTCCTTAACTTCTATTTTTAACCACTCAATCTCCAACGGCTCCTTCCCCTCTGCCTTCAAACATGCCCACGTCTCCCCCATCCTAAAAAAACCCACTCTTGACCCCACTTCCCCCTCCAGTTATCGACCTATCTCCCTACTACCCTTCCTTTCCAAAATCCTAGAACGAGTCGTCTACAATCGATGCCTAGAATTCCTTAACTCCCATTCTCTCCCAGACCCCCTCCAATCTGGCTTCCGTCCCCTCCACTCTACCGAGACTGCTCTCTCTAAGGTCACCCGTGACCTCCTTCTTGCCAAATCCAATGGCTCCTACTCCATTCTGATCCTCCTTGACCTCTCTGCTGCCTTTGACACTGTCGACCATCCCCTCCTCCTCCATACCTTATCTCACCTTGGCTTCACGGACTCTGTCCTCTCCTGGTTCTCCTCTTACCTCTCTGGCCGATCATTCTCGGTCTCCTACGCTGGAGCCTCCTCCCCCTCCCATCCTTTAACTGTTGGAGTTCCTCAAGGGTCAGTTCTCGGCCCTCTTCTGTTCTCCATTTACACTCACTCCCTCGGTGAACTCATCCGCTCTCACGGCTTCGACTACCATCTCTACGCAGATGACACGCAGATCTACATCTCCGCCCCTATCCTCTCCCCCTCCCTTCAGGCTCGCATCTCCTCCTGCCTCCGGGACGTCTCCACCTGGATGTCGGCCCGCCACCTAAAACTCAACATGAGCAAGACTGAGCTCCTCATCTTCCCTCCCAAGCCCGGTCCGCTCCCAGACTTCTCCATCACCATGGATGGCACGACCATCCTTCCCGTCCCGCAGGCCCGCAATCTCGGCGTCATCCTTGACTCGTCCCTCTCGTTCACCCCACACATCCTATCCGTTACCGAGACCCGCCGGATTCACCTCTACAATATCGCCAAGATCCGCCCTTTCCTCTCCACCCAAACGGCTACCTTACTATTACGGGCTCTCGTTATATCCCGGCTAGACTACTGTGTCGGCCTTCTCTCTGACCTCCCTTCCTCCTCTCTCGCCCCGCTCCGGTCTATTCTTCACTCCGCTGCCAGGCTCATCTTCCTGCAGAAACGATCTGGGCCTGTCACTCCCCTTCTTAAACAACTCCAGTGGTTGCCTATCGACCTCCGCTCCAAACAAAAACTCCTCACTCTAGGCTTCAAGGCTCTCCATCACCTTGCCCCTTCCTACCTCTCCTCCCTTCTCTCTTTCTACCGCCCACCCCGCACGCTCCGCTCCTCCGCCGCCCACCTCCTCACCGTCCCTCGGTCTCGCCTATCCCGCCGTCGACCCCTGGGTCACGTCCTCCCACGGTCCCGGAACGCCCTCCCTCCTCACCTCCGCCAAACTGATTCTCTTTCCCTCTTCAAAACCTTACTTAAAAATCACCTCCTCCAAGAGGCGTTCCCAGACTGAGCTCCTCTTCCCCCTCTACTCCCTCTGCCATCCCCCCTTTACCTCTCCGCAGCTAAAGCCTCATTTTCCCCTTTTCCCTCTGCTCCTCCACCTCTCCCTTCCCATCCCCACAGCACTGTACTCGTCCGCTCAACTGTATATATTTTCGTTACCCTATTTATTTTGTTAATGAATTAATTGTACATCGCCTTGATTCTATTTAGTTGCCATTGTTTTTACG
This sequence comes from Ornithorhynchus anatinus, assembly GCF_004115215.2. Lineage (NCBI taxonomy): Eukaryota > Metazoa > Chordata > Mammalia > Monotremata > Ornithorhynchidae > Ornithorhynchus > Ornithorhynchus anatinus. The sequence goes on from NC_041728.1 coordinate 134,327,321, forward strand.
AGATGTTCTTCCCCTTGACGCTGTTTAGTGCCATTGTTCTCGTCTGTCCGTCTCCCCCGATTAGACTGTAAGCCCGTCAAACGGCAGGGACTGTCTCTATCTGTTGCCGACTTGTTCATCCCAAGCGCTTAGTACAGTGCTCTGCACATAGTAAGCGCTCAATAAATACTATTGAATGAATGAATGAATATTAATGTCTTTCCCTCCCTCTAGACTGTAAGATCATTATGGGCAGGGAATATGTCTACTAATTCTGTTGTACTCTCCCAAGTGGTTAGTACAGTGCTCTACACATAGTAGGATCTCAATAAATATGATTGATTGATTCCATACAAATCACTACCCTGTTGATCTAAGCACTTATCCTCTCTTGCCTTGGCTATTGCATCAGCCTATTCACTGACCTCCCTGCCTCCTGTCTCTACCTATGCTAGTCCTTAATTCACTCTGTTGCCTAGACCATTTTTCTGAAAAACCAAATGCTTGGTCTGCATCTCTCCACTCCTCAAGTACCTCCAGTGGTTGTCTATCCACCTCTGCATGAAGACAGAAGATCCTTTCCCTCAGTTTTAAAGGACTTAATAAGCTCACCCCCTCCTAACTTACCTTGTTGATTTCAATCAATGAAATTTATTGCGCTCTTATCATGTGCAGAGCACTGCACTAAATGGTTGGGAAAGAACAATACAGCAGGGCTAGTAGACAAGTTCCCTGCCCTCAGGGGTCTTTTCTTGTTTTATGTCCTCGAGTCGTTTCTGACCCATAGTGACACCACAGACACATCTCTCCCAGAACTCCCCGCTCTCCCTCTGTGATCATCCTGGTAGTGGATCTGTACGGTTTTCTTGGTCAAAATACTGAAGCAGTTGACGATTACCACCTTCCATGCAGTAAATTTTAGTCTCCGCCCTTGACTCTCTCCCATGCCGCTGCTGCCCAGCACAGGTGAATTTTGACTTGAGGCAGATTACCTGCCACTCACTAGCCACTGCCCAAGCTAGGAATGGAATAGGTAGGCCTCTGCTTGACTCTCTCTCCCATAGCAGAGACTGGTAGAGTACTGGAAACTCTCCAGGAGCGACCCTGAGAGGGGGCAGGGAGCTTACAACCTACATTTCCTACTACAACCCAGCCTGCACACTTGTCTCCTTTAAAGCCAATGTGCTCACTGTGCCTCTAACTCATCTATCTCACCACCGAACCATTGCCTTCATACATTCATTCAATTATATTTATTGAATGCTTACTGTGTGCAGAGCACTGTACTAAGTGCTTGGAAAGTACAATTTGCATGCTCCCTCTGGCCTGGAACCTCTTCCCCTTCATATGTGACAGACCACCACTCATGATATTAATAATATTTAAGTCCCTATTGTGTGCCTAGCACAGTACTAAGTGCTGGGGTAGATATAAGATAATCAAGTCCCACAGGGGGCTCACAGTCTAAGTAGCAGGGAGAAAGAATATTGAATCCCCATTTTGCAGATGAGGGAATTGAGGCCCAGAGAAGTTAAGTGACTTGACCAACATCACATAACAGGTACATATCTGAGTGGAGATTAGAACCCAGGTCCTCTTACTCCCTGGCCTGTGATCTATCCTCTGGGCCACGCTACTTCCAAGTCTTATTAAAATCCCATCTCCTCCAAAGGATTTCCCCACTAAGCTGTCATTTCTCCTACTCCCTCTGCCTTCTATGTTGCCTATAATAAAAATAACAGTATTTGTTAAGTGCTTACTATGTGCCAAGCACTGTTCTAAGCTCTGGGGTAGATGCAAGGTAATCAGGTTGTCCAATGTGGGGCTTACAGCCTTAATCCCCATTTTACAGATGAGGTAACTGAAGCATAGAGAGGTTAAGTGGCTTGCCCAAGGTCACACAGAAGACAAGTGGCAGAGTTAGGAGAAGTTAGAATGAGCATCCTCTGACTCCCAAGCCCGGGCTCTTTCCACTAAGCCACGCTGCTTCTCAAGACTATATACTTGAATCTGTACTCTTTAAACCCTTGATATTCACCCCACAGTCAGACCCACAGCACTTATGTACCTGTCTGTAATTTATTTTAATATCTGTTTCTGCCTTTAGATTGAAAGCTTGTGGTGAGTAGGAAAAGCAGCATGGCCTAGTGGCAAGAGCTCAGGCTTGGGAGTCAGAGGTCATGGGTTCTTATCTGGCTCTGCCACTTGTCTGCTGTGTGGCCTTAGGCAAGTCACTTCACTTTTCTGGGCCTCAGTTACCTCATTGGTAAAATGGGGATTAAGAGTGTGAGCCTCATGTGGGACAGTAACTTTGTCCAACCTGATTAACTTTGTATCAACCCCAGTGTTTGGGACAGTGCTTGACCCATAGTAAGCATCTAAATAACATAATTATTATTAATAATAATAAAAGTGTCTGCCAACTCTATTGTATGAACAGTCCCAAGTGCTTATGTTCCCTGTGCACAAAAAGCCCTCAATAAATACCACTGATTGATCAAGTGATCGATCAATCAGAATAATCCAAGATAAGAGCTTTCCCTTGCATTGTGAGATTATTACCCCCATTTTTTTCTCTTTGGGCTAGATATTTTTATCTGCTCACATAATAGAGAGATGTCCTAAAGAGGAAGGTAATAGCAAACCAATACCTGGCAGCTAAGATCAACAAAGAACTGCTCACAAATGCTGAAAATGGCAAATTATTGGAGATCAGTGAATTTCAAAGGGATTAAACCTTCCAACCAATTTATTCAATCATATTTACTGAGCGCTTACTGTGTGCAGAGCACTGTACTAAGCGCTAATCAATGAGGCCCTGCTGAGCATAGAAAAATATAAAGAACTGTGTGCCAAAAACCACCTTGATAATTAACATTAGCTTCATTTGCAAATTACTATGAGATGAGATTGCTGATAATCTATTTATTCCTATTATTCTCATTTGGGTTTTTACCCCTCAAGTTAAAAGCAGAAGGGCAATGACTAAAAGAGTAATTTTTAAATACATAAATAACTCAAAATATTTTTGTCTGATGGCTTCTAGGGAGCATAATTTCCCTGAAATCCCACTTTCAGGGATTATTGACATAACTTCTCTGTAAAAAATAACAAATGAATGGGAAAATTGCACAACTGAACCTTAAGAAATAAAACTGGCATTTTTTTAAAAAAGGCTTTTGCTAAGTCTCTTTTTATGTGGGTAGGGTTTGCACTAACCCATTGATGATGCTTAAAACTAATAAATACTTCAGACATTTTCAACTTCAGAAATTCTGATTACTACAATGGCACTTTGTATTCGCTCTAGATGAAAGTTAAGATGACCCATGTCATTTACAAGAATGAGCTTTTATTTTAAATATTGACTCAAAACCAGGAAACCTGCATTTTAAACAGAATGGAAAATAATTTATTCTTGTAACTCTGTAATTCTTTAATTTCTCTCTTTTTTCCCTCTATAAATCAATCAGTAGTATTTATTGAGTGCTTACTGGGTGCAGAGCACTGTACTAAGCATTAGGAGAGTACAATGCAACAGAGTTGGTAGATACATTCTCTGCCCACAGTGAGCTTACAATCTATGTCCCCTTCCTTCTCTCTCTTGCTCTCATCTCTCTCTCTGTCTCTGCCTCATTCTCACTTTGTCTCTCTTTCTCTTTTTCGTTCATATTTTTTTTTGGACTACTCTGTTGTAGAATTGACCTTCATTTCATTCATTCATTCAATAGTATTTATTGAGCGCTTACTATGTGCAGAGCACTGTACTAAGCGCTTGGGATGAACAAGTCGGCAACAGATAGAGACAGTCCCTGCTGTTTGACGGGCTTACAGTCTAATCGGGGGAGACGGACAGACAAGAACAATGGCAATAAACAGCATCAAGGGGACTTCATTTCAAGGATATACATGAGTGTGAATATCTTTGAGAAAATCTCTGGCTCAATTGCTCACTATAATAGTGGTGAAAGTTTGCTCTGAATCATTCACCACTCTCTTCCCCAAATCCCCTGTGATTAGTGGCCCATATTACTCTCCACCACTTCAAAGCCTTATTGAAGGCACATCTCCTCCAAGAGGCCTTCCCTGACTAGGCCCTCCTTTCCTCTTCTCCCACTCCCTTCTGCATCACCCTGACTTGCTCCCTTTATTCATCTCCCCTCCCAGCCCCAAAGCACTTATGTACATATCTGACATTTATTTATTTATATTAATGTCTATCTCCCCCTCTAGACTGTGAGCTTGTTGCGGACAGGGAACTCTGTCTGTTGTCTGGTAATCCTGTATTCTCCCAAGCTCTTAGTACAATGCTCTGCACACTTTAAGTGCTCAATAAATACAATTGGATGATTGAATGAATGAATGAATGATGGCTGAAAGGGAAAATGGGTGCAGTCTGAGGACAAAGTACTGAATATAATAATAATAATAATGATAATAATAATGGTAGTATTTGTTTAAGTGCTTACTGTGTGTCAAACACTGTTCTAAGCACTGGGGTAAATACAAGCTAATCAGGTTTGACACCTTTCCTGTCCCATTGGGGGTTCACAGTCTTAATCCCCCTTTTACAGAGGAGGGAACTGAGGCACAGAGAAGCGAAGTGACTTACCCAAGGTCACCCAGCAGACAAGTGACAGAGCTAGGATTAGAACCCAGATCCTTCTGACTCCCAGCCACCTACTAGGCCGTATTGCTTCCCATAATACCCCTGAGCCACCACTGTGGTCTCTTCCTACCGTGGGCTTTAAAGCACTCAATCAGCTCTCCCCCTCCTACCTTACCTAGCTCATCTCCCTAAGAATGTGTCTGTTGTAGTGTTGCACTGTACTCTCCCAAGCAGTACAGTGGTACAGTGGTCCACACACAGTAAGTGCTCAATAAATACAATTGACTAACACTTAAATAACTACCACTACCCAGCCCACACCCTTGGCTGCTCTAAGCCAGCCTCCTCATTCTACCTCAATCTTGTCTATCCCACTGCCAACCCCTTACCCACATCCTCCCTCTGGTCTGGAACTCCCTCCCCCTTCCTATGCCACCACTCTCCCCACCTTCAAAGCCTTATTAAAGTCACATCTCCTCCAGGAGGTCTTCCCTGACCAAGACCTCATTTCCCCTACTCCCTCTCCTTTCTGCTTCACCCATGCACTTAGATCTGTAGCCTTTAAGCAATTAATATTCACCCCACCCTCAACCCCACAGCACTTGCATACTTGTTCATAATTAATTTATTTCTATTAATGTGTGTCACCCCTTCTAGACTGTAAACTCTAGTGGACAGGAAAGGTGTCTAGCAACTCTGTTGTACTGTACACACATTTAGTACAATGTTCTGCACCCAATAGAAACTCAGTAAATACCACTGATTGATCGATTAAGTGAGTATGATATTCAAACTGGCCTAGTAAGGGCTGGGAGGGTCTTTTCCAAGTTATTGCAAAAAGCAAGGGGAAAACAACAAAAAAAAACCCAAACAAAAAAAAACCCCAAATCAAGACACTGCACGAAAAACAACAACAAAACAGAACTCGAGAACTTCTGATTCCCAGGCCTGTGCTCTATCCACTACGCCAGGCTGCTTCTCAGGTTCTAATTCCTGCTCCACCATTTGTCTGCTGTGTGACCTTGGGCAAGTCACTTCACTAGGCCTCATTTCCCTCATCTGGAAAATGGGAATTGAGACTGTGAGCCCCACGTGGGACAGGGGATGTGTCCAACCTGACTAGCTTGTATCTACTGCACCACTTAATACAGTACTTGGCACATAGTAAGAATTTAACAAATACCATTTAAAAAACAACAAAAAACTGGAGGGCTGGTTCAGCAGACATTTCTCAGGCTGGTTTATGGCATTGGCCGTAATGGTCCTGATGGTGTCTGCTGAAGTGACGGGGGTCGTGGTGTTTAAGTCCTAGCTGTACCCTGATCACCTCCTTATTGTCCCCCTACAGTGGTTATGAAACATTGGCAGCAGGAGTCAAATCCAGAGCAGACTTCCCTCTGGAAGCAAAGGGGCATGTCCCAGAGTCAATGGGAGGCTCAGTTTGGGAAATATCAAGCCTGGGAGTCAGATGACCTCGGTGCTAATCCTGGCTTCACCCCGTGTCTGTTGTGTGACCTTGAGCAAGTCACTTAACTTCTCAATGATTTAACTGCTCTTTTTTACAACTTGGATGAGTTACCTCATCTGTAAAATGGGGTTTAAGACTATGAGCCCCATGGGGGACATATGTCTAACCTGATCAGCTTGTTTCTTTCCCAGTGCTTAGTACAGTTCCTGGTACATAGCGCTTAACAATCAGGAGAAGCAGCATGACCTAGTGGAGAGACGATATTAATGATAATGATAATGATGGTATTTGTTCAGTGCTTAAGATGTGCCAGGCACTGTACTAAACACTGGGCTGGATACAAGCAAATCGAATCGGACACAGTCCTTGCCCCATGTGGGGCTCACAATTTTAATGCCCATTTTACAGATGAAGTAACTGAGGCACAGAGAAGTGAAGGGACTTACCCAAAGTCACCCAGCTGACAAGTGGTGGAGCTGGGATGAGAACCCATGGCCTTTGGAGTCCCAGGAATCTGTCCACTACACCATGCTGCTTCTGTCCTCGGGATGGCCCTGGGAGCCAGAAGGACTTGGATTCTAATCCTGGCTCTGCCGATTGCTTGCTGTGTGTCCTTGGGCAAGTCACTTCACTTCTCTGGGCCTCAGTTACCTCAACTGCAAAACAATACCTGTTCTCCCTCCTATTTAGGCTGTGAGCCCTATGCCAGGAAGAGACTGTGTCTGACCTAATTAACTTGTACCTACCCCAGTGCTTAGAACTGTGTTTGACATATAGTGAGTGTTTAACAAATACCGTTTTAAAAATACCCTAAAAATAGAGATGGGAGAAAGACAGACACAAACTCTCACAGAGATACCCACTCAAAGACACATCCCACATACACACACAGGAAAAGATTATAGAGAAAACTGGAAAGAGGCACAAAAATACAGGTAAGTGTTTAGATAATGAGAGATGTAAATGAACAGAAATATGCAGGCAATGAAGCTGAAACATATAGAAAAAGACATACTGACACAAAGAGATGCACACCTTTAAACAGAAATTCAGAGGTGGGAAATATAAAGACACGTTGAAACAAAGAGCTAGTCACATGCACCCAGAGGCTCACTAAAGAGAAAGAAAATACTAAGACAAAAACACCAAGATGGGAAGGAGGATGAAAGACATAACAGAAAAGAGCAAAAGCTCTTCTTATTTGGTGTTATGCCCAGAAAATAGCCTAATGCCAGACTCCACTCCCTCTTTCAGACATTGCTTTGAAGAAAAGGGATTATTATTACCATTTCTATGGAATTTGTTAAGCATTTACTATTTACTAACTCTTCTAAGCACTGGGGTAGATACAAGTTTATCAGGTCAGACACGATCTCTATCCCACATGAGCCTCACAGTCTAATTAGAAGAAAGAATAGGGATTCAATCCCCATTTTACTGACGAGAAAACTGACCCCAAGAAGTGAAGTGGCTTGCCCAAGGTCACACAGCAGGCAACTGACAGAGCGGGAATTAGAACCCAGGTCCTTTGACTTTCAGGCCCGTGCTTTTTCACTAGACCACACTGCTTTGATTTTTCTAAGAGCACCTCCTTCTTGTACACTGTTGTACTAAAGAGCTGAAGAATTGAAGTGGAGAGTGGGAGCGATTCATTCATTCAATCATATTTATTGAGTGCTTACTATATGTAGATCACTGTTCTAAGCACACTGGGAAGCAGCGTGGCTCAGTGGAAAGAGCCTGGGCTTTGGAGTCAGAGGTCATGAGTTCAACTCCCGGCTCTGCCACTTGTCAGCTGTGTGACTGTGGGCAAGTCACTTAACTTCTCTGTGCCTCAGTTACCTCATCTGCAAAATGGGGATTAACTGTGAGCCTCACGTGGGACAACCTGATTACCCTGTATCTACTCCAGCGCTTAGAACAGTGCTCTGCACATAGTAAGCACTTAACAAATACCAACATTATTATTATTATTATTCCAGTATAATGATAAGCAGACACATTCCCTGACCAAAGCAAGCTTACATTCTAGAGCAGGAGACTGTCATGAATATTAGTTTAATTATAATATCAGTTAACATATATATAATTTTATTATATAATATGTCAGTTTAATTAACATATTAGTACAGTTAACATACAGATATGTTCATAAGTGCTGTGGGGCTGGAAGGGGGAATGAATAAAGGGAGGATGTCAGGGCGATGCAGAAGGAAGTGGGAGAAGAGGATAGCAGGGCTTAGTTAGGGAAGACCTCATGGAGGAGATGGGACCCAGTGTCCCCCGCCCTGTACCCAGGGACAGCCCCTTCCCATCATGGGCATCCCCACTTCTCTTTCTCTTTTAGAGACCCCTTTTCTCTAAAGTTTATGTATTTGTCCCAACCTCTCCTTGCTATGTCCCACTGCAACCCAGCCCTTTCCACTTCAGTCCTCTAATGCCAACCTATTCCACTGTAGTTTGACCTCAATTTTCTCATTGCCGACACTTTGCTCACATCCTCTCTCCTGTATGGATCTTCTTTCCCCTTCACGGACAACAGACCACCACTCTCCCTTACTCACATCTTATCTCCTCCAGGAAGCCTTCCCTGGCAAATCTTTCCTCTTTCCACCCTATTCTCCCTTCCACATCACCTACGCACTTGTGTTCTGACCCCCTATCACTTTGATCCCTTCATTCATTCATTCAATCGTATTTATTGAGCGCTTACTGTGTGTAGAGCACTGCACTAAGAGCTTGGGAGGGCACAACAATAAAAAGACACATTCCCTGCCCACGATGTGATTACAGTCTAGAAGGCAAGACAGATGTAAATATACATAAATAAAATGTGGATATGTACATAAGTGTGGTGGGGCTGGGAAGGAGCTGTGTATGAAGTGAGCAAGTCAAGATGACGCAGAAGGGAATGGGAGAAGAGGAAAGGAGGGCCTAGTCAAGGAAGGCCTCTTGGAGGAGATGTGCCTTTAATAAGGCTTTGGAGGGGGACAGAATAATCCATAGTCTCCTACTCTGTTGCTTCCAGTATCTGCTTTACTTTACTTTATAGTCTGTCTCCCCTACTTGATTCTATACAGGAAAAGGGGGTGATGGAAAGGATAGAAATCCAGGGAGTCCAAAACCAGGACAATGTAAATAAAAATAATAATAATAATGTTGGTATTTGTTAAGCGTTTACTATGTGCAGAGCACTGTTCCAAGCACTAGGCGAGACACTGGGTAATCAGATTGTCCCTCGTGAGGCTCACAGTCTTAATCCCCATTTTACAGATGAGGTAACTTAGGCCCAGAGAAGTGAAGTGACTTGCCCACAGTCACACAGCTGACAAGTGGCAGAGCCGGGATTAGAACCCATGACCTCTGACTCCCAAGCCTGTGCTCTTTCCACTGAGCCACACCTTAGTCCACTGGAATGTTCCTAAAGTCCACATCCCGTCTGTAAATTAGGCAAGTGACAAGTGAATTTTTATTAAAACTTCATGACTATATTCCTCATATGGCACTCCATCTCCTCTGTCTCTGGGATGCTTTAGGTGAAGCCCCGCCTGAAGGCTATTTGACCTCTCAAAGTTTTTGCCAGGTCTATGATTTCACGATGAAATGACTTTTTCCCTGTCAAACCTTTCACTTTGTGTATTTCAGGGATTTCAGACCATGGCAGAAGACTTGACTCTTTTTTGAGATTTCCCTTCCATCAGTCAATCAATTAATCAATAGTATTTATCAATCTATCAATCAATAGTATTTATTGAGCATTTATTGTGTGCAAAGCACTGCATCAAATGCTTCAATATAACAACAAATAGGCAACATTCCTGCCCACAATTAGCTCACACTCTAGAGGGGGAGACAGACAATATAAATAAATAAATAAATAAATAAATAAATAAATAAATAAATAAATAAATAAATAAATAAATAAATAGCAGATATATACAGATATGGATTAATGAATGCTTACTAAGTGCAGAACACTATATTAAATTCTGGATTGAGACTGTGAGCCCCACATGGGACAGGGACTGCATCCGACCGGATTTGTTTGCAGCCACCCCAGCACTTAATAGAGTGCCTGGGACATAGTAAGCACTTAATAAATGCCACAGTCATTATTACAGTACAATAGAGTTAGATGCATTCCCTGCCCACAAAGAGTGAGAAACGGTCCGCACAGCAAACTTTCTCTAACTTCTGGGAGAAGCAGCTTGGCCAATTGGATAGAGCACGGGCCTAGGGGTCAGTAGGACCTGGGTTTGAATTCCGGCTCTGCCGCATGTCTGCTGTGAGGCCTTCAATCCTCTCTGCCTCAGTGACCTCATCTGTAAAATGGGGATTAAGACTCTGAACCCCACGTGCGACAGGGACTTTGTCCAACCTGATAGCTCATATCCATCCTAGCACTTCGTATAGTGCTTAGCACATAGTGAATGCTGAACAAACACCATAAAAAAAAGCTGACTCACCTAAACCAATCCCTCTAGACTGTAAATCCATTGTGGGCAGGGATTGTCTCTTTTTATTTCTGTATTGTACTTTCCAAGCACTTAGTACTGCGCTCTGCATGCAGTAAGCACTCAATAAATACGATTGAATGAACAAATAAACATTTTGAGCTCCCAAGAACACTTTTCCTGTCTTCACTGATTTCCTCAGCTCTTCCACGTACGTGCAACTCAATTCCCCATGGGCTTCCAGCATCCTTGGGATGTAGTTGAATATTGTCATTATTCTCTGGCTGCAAAGGTTATCAGCCTTGCCCAGTGCATACTGAATCACTTACACACCCATACATGTATTAAAGGTGGGATTCATAAAGACAGCCCGCGATGTGAGTGACATCATACTCGAATCTGCCGGTAAACACTTAGTATACTTGTTGAAATAAACACAGTGACTCGTTCTGCCTAGCCCACGAGAGATGGAGGATCGAAAACATTTCCAGTTGATTTGCTCCAAGACAGCCAAGCAGCTCATTCTGGCCTCTAGTTGGGGTAGGGGGATTCAATCCTTCACTTCGCTTGGGTTGGGAAGGTCCAGCTGTTCAGCTGATTCACTTACCTCAAACATATGTGTGATTTACTTCATTAAAGAAACAAACTCCTGAAAGTGAGCCCTTTGTGGGACAGAGACTGTCCAATGAAAGATGCTTAGCCTAGAGGCTAGACCATGCCCCTGGGAGTCAGAAGGACACGGGTTCTAATCCTGCTCCGCCTCTTGTCTGCTGTGTGACCTTGGACGAGTCACTTCTCTTCCTCTGGCCCTCAGTTCCTTCATCTGTAAAATGGGGATTAAGACTATGAGCCCTGTGGGGGACAGGGACTGTGTCCAATCTGATTATCTTGTATCTCTCCCAGCAGTTAAAACAGTGCCTGGCACATAGTAAGAGCTTAACAAATATCACTATCATTATTATTATTATTACTCCAGTGCTTAGCTCAGTGTTTGACATGTAGAAAGCAGTTAATAAAAGTCATCATCATTACTACTATAATTCTGAAAGACAGCCCTGCCACCATTTATAGCTGAAATTCATATGCACACCATGTGTTTAAAATGTTCAAGGTGCCTTTTCATTAAATGTAATAGCTATAAAACAAGAAGTCTGCACAAAACAAGAAGCTACAAAACAAGAAGTTTTAGGGAGGTAATTCAGTGTCTTAATCAGGAATATAAATTGTTACATAATAATAGGTGTTTTGAACACCTATTTGTTGCTATTAATGTCTGTCTCCCCCTCTAGACTCTAAGCTTGTGGTCAGGGAATTTACCTGTTTATTGTTATATTGTACTCTCCCAGACACTTAGTACAGTGCTCTCACAAACAGTAAGCGCTCAATAAATACTACTGACCAACTGAACATATCAGTGAACATATCCTAAGAAGACATATTAATATTGTATACAGTAGTATTCCAAACGGTTTTACCATTTCATTAAAGTTTTGTTTCACTGAAGATACACTAAAATTTCAAAATAAAAGGGTAGCAATCAACAAATTCAGAATATCCACTTCTATAATGCAGGTGAAAATATGCTTTATGGCAGATCTCGGGGTATAGATATTTTACCTGATCCTGAATGCGGATTTTATACGTGAAAATTTAAGATCATTTTGCAAGCAAGTACAATCATTTCCCCCCCCTCAAGGTCCCACCTGGAGCGTTTCCAGTCCTCTACCAGTCTTGACCATGGGAGGGAGAGTCAGCAGAGGCCTGTCCATTCCATTCCTTGCTTGGCCAGTGGCTAGCAAGAGGAAAGCAATCTGCTACACGTCAAAACTCACCTGTGCTGAGCAGTGGCAGCACGAGAGTCGAGGGCGGAGACTCAAATTGACTGCGTGGAGGAGGCAATGGTCAACCACTTCTGGATGTGCACCAAGAAAACTGTATGGATACACTATCAAAACAATAGCAGATGGAGGTGCGGCGTTCTGGAAGAGATCTCTCCAGGGTGTTGCTATGTGTCAGAGATGACTTGACAGCATAAGATGAGACAAGATCATCATTTTTTCTGGTTATTTTATAACTACCTTACCCCCATTTCCCCTTTTTACCCTCCCCCCTTCGGTGTCATCTATGCACTTGGGTGGGTACCCTTTAAGCACTTTGATATTCATGCCCCAGCCCCAGAGCATTCATTCATTCAATAGTATTTTTTGAGCGCTTACTATGTGCAGAGCACTGTACTAAGCGCTTGGAATTTACAATTCAGCAACAGATAGGGATGATCCCTGCCCAATGATGGGCACACAGTCTAAATGATGTACATATAATAATAATAATTATGGTATTTAAGTGCTTACTATGTGCCAAGCACTGTTCTAAGCACTAGGGTAGTTATAAGGTAATCAAGTACTCCCACGTGGGGCTCACAGTTTTAATCCCCATTTTACAGGTGAGGTCACTGAGGCACAGAGAAGTTAAATAACTTGCCCAAGGTCACACAGCAGACAAGTGGCATAGTCAGGATTCGAACCCCCGTCCTCTGACTCCCAAGCCCGTGCTCTTTCCACTAAGCCATGCTGTTTCTCAACATATCCTTATTCTCTGTCACTTCCCTATCTGAAATTCATTTTCATGTCTTCCTCCCCATTTAATCCATATTCTCCTTGAGGGCAGGGATCTTGTCCGTCAACTCTACTGTATTGTACTCTCCCAAGTGCTCATTCCAATGCTCAGTAAATACCATTGATCGATCGACTGCTTTAGTTGTTATTTCTGTTGGAATAGAGCTCAAAGTAGGTCTATTGCTTTCTCCCACAAATATCTCTAAGTTAAATATAAGTCCCCCTCTTTTTCCTTGATTGTGGAGGGATTTCTTTTCCCTGAAGTATAAGAAGCAAATGTATTCACATTTTAACTCTAAGTAACTTCAGTAATGTTAAAAATAAGCTGTGCCCAAGAGAATAGCTGAGATCGATTCACCAATCAATGCACCAGAGAGGGGCCTGCCTAATCCTTGGTTCTGCATATGGCATTTATTCAATTTAAGTTAAATAACCAAAATAAGAATCTTTCATCTCTTGTATGGTTCTGCCTTAGACTCAGCTCTTCAGATTCATAGTCAAAAAGGAGAGGCAGAGACTTGGAGGCTGAAATAATAATAATAATCATAATAATGATAGTATTTCTAAGCACATACTAGTAGTGAGAAGCAGCATGGCTTAGCAGAGAAGAGCATGGGCTTGGGACTCAGAATATGTGGGTTCTAATCCCAGTTTGGCCAGTTGTCTGCTGTGTGACCTTGGATGAGCCACTTTACTTATCTGTGCCTGTTACCTCATCTGTCAAATGTGGATTAAGACTGTGAGCCCCACATGGGACAACCTGATTACCTTGTATCTACCCTAGTGCTTAGAACTGGCTTGGCACATAGTAAGTGCTTAACAAATACCATTTATTATTATTTACTATGTACAAAGCACTATACAGAGCACTGGGGTATTTGTTAAGTGCTTACTATGTGCAGAGCACTGTTCTAAGCGCTGGGGTAGATACAGGTTAATCAGGTTGTCCCACGTGAGGCTCACAGTTAATCCCCATTTTACAGATGAGGTAACTGAGGCACAGAGAAGTTAAGTAACTTGCCCACAGTCACACAGCTGACAAGTGGCAGAGCTGGGATTCGAACCCATGACCTCTGACTTCCAAGCCTGGGCTCTTTCCACTGAGCCACACAGCTTCTCTTGTGGGGAAGACACAAGACCACCACACTAGATACGGTCCCTATTACAAATGGGACTTATGGTCTAACTAGGAGGGAGAAGAGGCTAGAGCAGTACTTGACATAGTAAGCACTTAAAAAATACCATTAAAAACAAACAAACAGGCTTTGCATCCCCATTTTACAGATGGGGAATTGAGACATGTAGAAGTGAAGTGATTTGGCCAAGGTCATACAACAGGCAAGTAGTCGAGCTAGGATTAGAACCTAGGTCCTCTGCCTCCCAGACCCGTGGTCTTTCCACTAGGCCACGCTGCTTCTGACGGTTGAGAGGGAATCAGTGATGAACCAGGGTAAGGGGAAGGATTTTGTGTTTCTCCTCCCCTGTCCAATAGTTCAATTAATCAAACATATTTATTGAGTTCCACTTGTGTACAAAGCACTGTACTAAGAGCTTGGGAGAGGACAATATAACAGAGTGTGTAGACAAATTCCCTGTTTATCACGAGCTTACCAACAGAGAGCTTATATTGTCTTCTCCCAAGCTCAAAAAATATGATTGATTGATAAATACGATTGATTGAATCTGCCCACCTCCTGCATGGCTTCTTGAAGGCAGAGGGTCAGTGTCATTCATTTATTCATTCAATTGATTTATTGAGCACTTACTGTAGGCAGAGCACCGTACTAAGCATTTGGGAAAGTACAATACAACAATAAAGAGTGACAATCCCTGCCCACACTCTATTGACCCTGTGGCCTGGTCCCCGGTACCCCTATAGAGCATAGAGCATGGGCCTGGGAGTAGGAAGGTCATGGGTTCCAATCCTGTCTCTGCCACTTATCTGCTGTAGGATCTTGGGTTATGGGCCTCATAAACCCATAACCTTAGCGTTATCCTCCACTCGACTCTCATTCAACCCACAGTTCAGTGAGAAGCAGCGTGACCTAGTGGGCAGACCCCGGGCCTGGGAGAGAGGAGACTTGAGTTCTAGTCCCGGCTCTGACACTTGTCAGCTATGTGACCTTGGGCAAGTCACTTCACAGCATGGTACAGTGGAAAGAGCCCAGGCTTGGGAGTCAGAGGTCATGGTTCGAATCCTGGCTCCGCCGCTTGCCAGCTGTGTGACTTTGGGCAAGTCACTTAACCTCCCCGTGCCTCAGTTCCCTCATCTGTAAAATGGGGATTAAAACTGTGAGCCCCACATGGGACAACCTGATCACCTTGTATCCCCCAGCGCTTAGAACAGTGCTTTGCACATAGTAAGCACTTAACAAATACCACCATTTATTCTCTGTGCCTCAGTTACCTCATCCATAAATTGGGGATTAAGATTTGTGAGCCCCATGTGGGACATGGCTAGGTCCAACACGATTAGCTTATCTCTACCCTAGTGCTTAATAAAGTTCCTGGCATGTAGTAAGTACTTAACAAATACTGTTATTATCATTAACAATTATAATTAATAATAATTAACAACAATAATATATACCATATTTTAAAATATCTGTCACCAAGTCCTGTTGGTTTAATCTTCCCAACAATCACTAAAATCTTCCCTTTCCTCTCCATCCAAACTGCTACCACGTAATTCGAACACTTATCCTCTCCTGCCTTGATTTCTGCATCAGCCTCCTTGCTGACCTCCCAGCCTCCTGTCTCTCCCCACTCCAGTCCATGATTCACTCTGCTGCTTGGATCATTTTTCTACAAAAATATTCAGTCCATGTTTCCCCACTCCTCGAGAACCTCCAGTGGTTGCCCCTCCACCTCCACATCAAACTGAAACTCCTTACCATCGGCTTTAAGAACAATAATAGTAATAATAATATTGGTATTTGTTAAGCACTTACTATGTGCAGACCACTGTTCTAATAATAATAATAATGTTGGTATTTGTTAAGCGCTTACTATGTGCAGAGCACTGTTCTAAGTGCTGGGGTAGACATAGAATCAGGTTGTCCCACGTGGGGCTCACAGTCTTCATCCCCATTTTACAGATGAGGTAACTGAGGCACAGAGAAGTTAAGTGACTTGCCCACAGTCACACAGCTGACAAGTGGCAGAGCCGGGATTTGAACCCATGACCTTTGACTCCCAAGCCTGGGCTCTCTCCACTGAGCCACACGGATACAAAGTAATCAGGTTGTCCCACGTGAGGCTCACAGTCTTCGTCCCCATTTTACAGATGAGGGAACTGAGGCACGGCGAAGTTAAGTGACTTGCCCAGTCACACAGCTAAGTGGCAGAGCCAGGATTTGAACCCATGACCTCTGACTCCCAAGCCTGTGCTCTTTACACTGAGCCACGCTGCTCAATTTCCTTGTCCCTTTCTACCTCACCTCCCCAATTTCCTACTGCAGCCCAGCCCGCAAGCCTCACTCCTCTAATCCATCCTTATAACTTATAACTGGAGAAGCAGCGTGGCTCAGTGGAAAGAGCGTGGGCTTTGGAGTCAGGGCTCATGAGTTCGAATCCCAGCTCTGCCACTTGTCGGCTGTGTGACTGTGGGCAAGTCGCTTAACTTCTCTACGCCTCAGTTCCCTCATCTGTAAAATGGGGATGAAGACTGTGAGCCCCACGTGGGACAACCTGATTCCCCTATGTCTACCCCAGCGCTTAGAACAGTGCTCGGCACATAGTAAGCGCTTAACAAATACCAACATTATTAACTCAATTTATCTATCTCACCACCGACCACTCACCCATGTCCTACCTCTGGCCTGGAATGCCCTCCCTCCTCATAGCCAATAGACAATTACTCTCCCCACATTTAAGGTCACATCTCCTCCAAAGAGGCCTTCCTCAACTAAGCCCTTATTTCCTCTTCTCCCACTCCTTTCTGGGTCACCTGGCACTTGGATTTGCACCCTTATTCACCCCAGACAGGCAGAGCTGGGATTAGAACTAATGACCTTCAGACTACCAGGCCCTTGTTCTACCCACGACGCCATGTTGCTTCTCTGCTGAGAAGCAGCGTGGCTCAGTGGAAAGAGCACGGGCTTTGGAGTCAGAGGTCATGGGTTCAAATTCCGGCTCGGCCACTTGTCAGCTGTGTGACTTTGGGCAAGTCACTTAACTTCTCGGTGCCTCAGTTACCTCATCTGTAAAATGGGGATTAAGACTGTGAGCCCCACAGACTGATTCCCCTGTGTCTACCCCAGCGCTTAGAACAGTGCTTGGCACATAGTAAGCGCTTAACAAATACCAGCATTACTATTATTATTATTATTCTCACTTCCCCTGTGCTTAGCTATTGCACTCTACCCAGATTTTCCTGGTTGGAAAAGTTCACTCCCTCAACCTACCCTCTCCACCAACTTCAGCTCCCACGGACTCGTGAACTTGCTGCGCTGAGTGATTGAATGTGGTAGATATATTTGGAAGTGTACCACATCACTTGGGCATCTACGAAGATTTAGTTCATTCGGAGGTCAGTCAGGAGGGTCACAGACATGCTTAAGTGGCAGTCAGGGGGGAACATAATTGGAGGAATTCTGAAATTCATCTCCCGAAGGAGATACAATTCCAGAAGGGCTTTGAAGATGGGACCACTGAGTTCTGTTGGACCAGTCATTAGGTTGTATTTATTGAGCGCTTACTCTGTGCAGAGCACTGTACCAAGTGCTTGGGAGAGTACAACAGAACAATAAACAGATATGGTCCCTGCCCACAATGACTGGGATTCAAGGCAGGGAAGGAGTTCCAGAGAAGCAGCGTGGTATAATGGATAGAGTGCGGGATTAGGAGTCAGAAGGTCCTGGGTTGTAATCCCGGCTCTGCCACTTGTCTGCTGTGTGACCTTGGGCAAGTCACTTCACTTCTCTGAACCTCAGTTACCTCATCTGTAAAATGGGGATGGGGACTGTGAACCCCACGTGGGGCAGAGACTGTGTCCATCCTGATTTGCTTTGTATCCACCCCAGTGCTTAGTACAGTGCCTGGCACATAGTAAGTGCTTAACTAATATTATTATTCCAGGCAGGTGTGAGCAAGAGATCAGTGATGGGAGAGAACAGAACAACATTTTGTGAGCATGTTGATTTGAGAGGAATGAAGATTGTGGGTTGGGGTAGAGAGGGAGGAGGAGGAGGGAGGGAGAGCTGATTGATTGCCTTAACACCAATCGTCTGATTGTGTAACTATTGAAGCTTTTTGCCTTTATGTCTATATTGTGTTGAGCCCACAACAAGGGGCCTTATTAGTGACTGTTTGTGATCCTGCAAACAACAAGAAGGAAGAGACTGGCGAAGGCACTGATGGACTCTACCTGAGACAGCTGATTGCGGGCCTGAGGTGTGGTGGGGAGCATGGAGGGAGATGGGCCTTTCTTTCCCTGTTCTACCTGGTAACTGATTGCCTGGACCAATCTATGACTGCTACAAAGAGCCCAGTTGAAGGCAGATTAGATTGCAAGTCCATTATTGGGCAGGGATTGTCTCTATCTGTTTCCGAATTGTACATTCCAAGAGCTTAAGTACAGTGCTCTGCATATAGTAAGCGCTCAATAAATACTATTGAATGAATGAATAAAAGGTGCTCATTTTGAATGTTGAGGAGGCACACAAAAGGTATACAAAGAAGCAGAGCTGAAGCACGCAGAGGAGAAGCAAGAAGAAAGCAGGAGCACTTGGAAGCAGAAAGAAGAAGCAGTGGCACAAAGGGCTCCCTTGACCACAGACTGGTATTTGACCCTGGGGGGAGTGGAGTGAGTGAGAGTGTGTATGTGTCACTCCCTTACATGTTGGCAAAACTAAGTCAAAAAACTTTCCACAGTCACCTCAGTGGTCAGCGGTGTGGTCTGACTTTACTACGTGACATCGAGGCTCCCCGGTCCAGGAATCGTACTGATGGTATTGATGCCATTGATGTCTGTCTACTTGTTTTGTTTTGTCGTCTATCTCCCCCCTTCTAGACTGTGAGCCCATTTTTGGGTAAGGATTGTCTCTTTGAGTTCTTACGCTTTCAAGCGCTTAGTGCTCTGCACACAGTAAGCACTCAATAAATACGATTGAATGAATGAACTAATGAAAGTCCTGGTTAATATGAGCCGGGGGGGCTCGTGACAAATATATTTATTCAACTTTATATTCAGCTACTTAATTTGATTACTCCATTTGTAAATATTTTTAGGTCTGTCTACCCCATTAGAATGTCATCTCCCAGGGAAAAGGAACATGCCACTTTCTTATTTCTTATTGACCAAATAATCAATTGTTGGTATTTATGGGTTGCTTTCTTTGTGCAGAGCACTTAACTAAGTGCTCGGAAGAATACAATGCAGTTGGTAGACAGGATCTCTGCCCTTAATGACCCTTTGGTCTAGCACTTAGTAAGCGCACTGTAGAGAAGCAGCATGGCTTAGTGGAAAGAGCATGGGCTTGGGAATCAGAGGATGTGTGTTCTAATCCCACCTCTGCCACTTGTCAGCTGAGTGACCTTGGGCAAGTAGTTTAACTTGTCCATGCCTCTAAGAAAGAAAGAAGGAAAGAAAGGGAGAAGGAAGGAAAGAAAGAAAGAAAGAAAGAAAGAAAGAAAGAAAGAAAGAAAGAAAGAAAGAAAGAAAGAAAGAAAGAAAGAAAGAAAGAAAGAGAGTTGCCTCAGTTACCTCATCTGTAAAATGGGGATTAAGACTGTGAGCCCCGTGTGGGACAATCTGATTGCCTTGTATCTACCTCAGTGCTTAGAACAGCGCTTGGCACATAGTAAGAGCTTAACAAATACCATTATTATTATCACCCCATGGCACGCAATAAATGCTATTACTACAACTATTACCCCCTTTTTCACGGGTTCCCAGCCCTATTCCCCTAGTCTAGCATAATTTACCCTGATTTACCATCTTCCTGTCATGTATCCACCCACAGTAGAGTCCTCCCTTCTCCTGCGTGATCCTCTGTCCTTCTATTGTATTGTTCAATCTGTTGTTATAATCAATCAATCAATGGTATTTATTAAGCGCTTACTATGTACAGAGCACTGTATTAAGCATTTGAGAGAGTACAATATAACAGAATTAACAGACACGTTCCCTGTCCTTAATAAGCTTACAGTCTAGAGGGGGAGACAGACAATAATACGAACTCTCCCAAGCGCCACGCACAGTGCTCGGCACACAGTAAGCAATCAATAAATGCCACTGATGATGATGAACTCCAAATGAATGCAATACTGTCTTTCTAGAGTGGATCAGGCAGTAGACTTGGGCTGGAATCTTGGAACTTGGTCACATCTGAGCCAGCTCAGGTCAAGCCCCATCATAAATCCCGGTTCACATCAATCCACTCACCATCCTGAGCACTTATATTTATAAAACAATCCTTAGTCCTTTTGCCAATCAATCCATCAGATCATCATATTTATTGAGCGCTTACTGTGGACACTAAACTAACAGCTTGGGAGTATACAATATAACAGAGTTGGTAGACACGTTGTCTACTTACACCAACCTTACAGTCTAGAGAGGGAGAAAGGGAGACAGACATCGATAGAAACAAATAAATAAATTAGGGATATGAACGTAAGTGCTGTGGGGCCGAGGAGGGGGTGAATAAAGGGAGCAAACCCAAATGCAAGGGCGATGTCAAAGTGAGTGGGAGAAGAGGAAAGGAGGGCTTAGTCAGGGAAGGCCACTTGGAGGAGTTGGGCCTTCACTGAGGCTTTGAAGCGGGGTGGGGGGGGGGGGCGCGGAGAGTCATTGTCTGTGAGATAAGGAGGGAAGGGCATTCCAGGACAAAGGCAGGACGTGGGTGAGTGATCAATGGTGAAATAGATGAGATCGAGGTGGATTGAAAAGGTTGGTATTAGAGGAGTGAAGTGTGCAGGGTGGGCTGTTGTGGAGAGTAGTGAGGTGAGGGAGGAGAGGGGCAAGGTGATTGACTGCTTTAAAGCCTACGTATATACCAGGAATCATCTAGCCCTAGCTCTACCATTGGTTGGCTGTGATATTTAAGTCACTTAACCACTATGTGCCTCAGTTTCCTCATCTGTAAGAAGGGGATACCTATACAAAGTCTCCCTACCTTTTAGACTGCGAGACCCATAGAGAACATGGACTGCACCCAAACTGATTATCTTGCATTTTTGCTGTGCTTAGGCCTGGGCTACCACACAAATTAAGTGCTAAATGAATACCATAATTATTATATTATTAATTGCTGCTTATCATTTATTTTTTTACTCTCTTCATGTTTTCATACTCCTACTTCCACCAACTGTAGCTTTCTCCCTCCTGATCCCACTATTTGTTAATATTTTATGTCAATTTTCTCCCTCTATTAGATTGCAAGCTCCTAGAAGGCAGAGACTTTGCTTTTATTTTACCCTTCCAGTGCCATGAACACAGTACACGCTCAATCAATACTGATGATGATGATGATGATGAATCAATCAATCAATCAGTGGAAGAGAAGGAGATTGGCCTAATGGATAGAGCACAGGCCTGAGAGTCAGAGGACCTGGGTTCTAATCCCAGCTCTGCAACATGTCTGCTGTATGATCTCGGGCAAGTTACTTCACTTCTCTGTGACACAGTTACCTCACCTGTAAAATGGGGATTAAGACTGTGAGCCTCATGTGGGGCAGGGACTGTGTCCAACCCGATTTAAAGAAGCCGCATGGCTTAGTGGACTTGAGAGTCAGAATATCATGAGCTCTAATCCTGACTCTGTCAATTATCTGCTGTGTTGCCTTGGGCAAGTCACCACTTTTCCTCATCTCCCACTCGCTTCTGCATCACCCTGACTTGCTCCCTTTGCTCTTCCCTGCTCTCCCTGCCCCACAGCACTTATGTATGTATCAGTCATTTTATTTATTTATATAATAATAATAATGGTATTTGTTAAGCATTTACTATGTGCCAAGCACTGTTCTTAAGTGCTGGGGTAGATACAAAGTAATCAGGTTGTCCCACATGGGGCTCACAGTCTTAATCCCCATTTTACAGATGAGGTAACTGAGGCACAGAGAAGTGAAGTGACTTGCCCAAAGTCACACAGCAGACAAGTGGCGGAGTCGGGATTAGAACCCATGATTTTCTGAATACCAGGCCCGGGCTCTATCCACTAAGCCATTTGTACCCCCTCCCCTCCTCAACCCTTGGACTGTGAGCTCATTATGGGCAGGGATTGTCACTCTTTATTACTGTATTGTACCTTGCCAAGTGTTTACAACAGTGCTCTGCACACAGTAAGCACTTAATAAATACGATTGAATGAATGAATGAACTTCTCTGTGCTTTAGTTACCTCATCCATAAAATGGAGATTGAGACCATGAGCCCCATGTGGGACAGGGACTGTGTCCAACCCGATTTCTATGTATCCACCCCAGCACTTAGTACGGTGCCTGATACACAGCAAATGCTTAACAAATGCCACGATCATTATTATTGTTATTATTTATTGAGCACTTACTGCATGCAAAGCACTGTACTAAGCCCTTGGAAGAGTAGTAGGCATGTTTCCTGCCCACACGGGGTTTGCATTCCAGAGGGAGAGATGGGCATTGATATAAATGAATAAATTAGGGATATGTACATCAGTGCTGTGGGGCCGAGAGTGAGGTGGACATCCAGTGCCGAAAGGGCACAGATCCACGTGCACAGGTGGTGTAGAAGGGAGAGGGAATAGGGGACAAGAGGGCTTAATCGGGGAAGGCCTCTTGGAGGAGACAAATTGGAAGTTTGAGGCTTTGATGTTGGGGAGAGTGGGGGTCTAGTGTAGATTGAGGGGGAGGGAGTTTCAGGATGAGAGGATGGGGACAAGGATTGGGCAGCGAGATAGAGGAGATCCAGCCACAACGAGCCAGCTGGTGGTAGAGGAGCGAAGTGTGCGGGCCGGGTTGTAGTGGGAGATGAGGGCGGTGAGGTAGGAGGGAGGGAACTGACTGAGCGCTTTAAAAGTTTCCTTTGAAGGGAGACTATGAAGGAGGCTGCCATTCCAGGGCCTTGTCCATAGAGGGCTCCCTCGGGTACTCCTCTGTCCAGAGCCAGAGAACCTGGCGCAAGATTCCCTCGCCTAGGGAATCAATCTCTCGCTTTCTCTTTCTTTTCATCCTTCTTTCCTTTTCCCTTGCTTTCCTTTTCTCTTTCCTTCCTTCTTTCCTTCTCTCTTTCCTTCCTCCTTTCCTTTCCTTTCCTTTCCTTTCCTTTCCTTTCCTTTCCTTTCCTTTCCTTTCCTTTCCTTTCCTTTCCTGTCCCGTCCTTTCCTGTCCCGTCCTTTCCTGTCCCTTCCTTCCTTCCTTCCTTCCTTCCTTCCTTCCTTCCTTCCTTCCTTCCTTCCTTCCTTCCTTCCTTCCTTCCTTCCTTCCTTCCTTCCTTCCTTCCTTCCTTCTCTTTCCTTCCTTCTCTTTCCTTCCTTCTCTTTCCTTCCTTCCTTCTCTTTCCTTCCTTCCTTCTCTTTCCTTCCTTCTCTTTCCTTCTCTTTCCTTCTCTTTCTCTCCTTCCTTTCCTTCTCTCTTTCCTTCCTCCCTTCCTTCTTTCTCTTTCCTTCCTTTCCTTCTCTTCTTTCCTTCTTTCTTTCCTTCTCTCTTTCCTTCCTCCCTTCCTTCTTTTTCCTTCCTTCCTTCCTTCCTTCCTTCCTTCCTTCCTTCCTTCCTTCCTTCCTTCCTTCCTTCCTTCCTTCCTTCCTTCCTTCCTTCCTTCCTTCCTTCCTTCCTTCCTTCCTTCCTTCCTTCCTTCCTTCCTTCCTTCCTTCCTTCCTATTTTTTGAACGCTTACTGTATGCAGAGCACTGTCCTAAGCACTTGGGAAAGTATGCTACAACAATAAACAGTGACATTCCCTGCCCACAATGAGCTCACAGTCTAGAGGGGCGGGAAGAGAGACAACAATACAAATAAATAAAATTACAGATATGTACATAAGCACTTTGGGGCTGGGAGGGGGTAAGAGCAATGGGATAAATACAATGACAGATATGTACATAAGTGCTTTGGGGCCAGTGGGGGAAAGAGCAAAGGAAGCAGGTTAAGGTGAGGCAGAAGGGAGTGGGAGATGAGGAAAAGTGGGGCTCAAATCTGGAAGGGCCTCTCGGAGGAGATGGGCCTTCAGTAAGGCTTTGAAGGGAGGGAGTGGTTGTCTGTGGAGACTGGTTGTCTGTCCTTCCCTCTTCACACCTGTCCTGAATTTATAGACAGGAAATATCAATTCACGTGAGTGATTAGCTGTCTAGTAAAATACTAGATTTTTAAAAATGAATCATTTGGAAATCATGCTTTCTAAAGGATATCTTTGAACACTGCTCATTTCTCCCTTTCCTTTCCTACTATTTTCATTTTTAAATATGTGGCATTGGCCAGTTATATTACAATGATCTGTTTAGGTTAAAAAAAAAAGGGATCCTAGTTATATGACAGTTCTCTAGACCTTTAACTCATTGTGGGCAGGGATCATGCCTACCAACTCTGTTACACTGTATCCTCCCAAGGGCTTAGTACACTGCTCTGCACACAAGAAGCATTCAAAAAATATAACTGACTGATAGACAGCTATCGAGTAATATTGTCTTCAGAATTAAGGGCAGGGTTATTACTATTTTTATCATGGTTTTGATCCTCTATTGAGAAATTTTAAAATAGCATATAGAGAAGGAGTGGTCCGGAGATGGTGATTCAGAAAATTTATGGCATTAAAAAAAGAAGAGCTTTCTAAAGGACAGACAATTCTCTGACAGACAATTACTCTCTCCCCTTTCAAAGCCTGTTTGAAGGCACATCTCCTCCAAGAGGCTTTCCCTGACTAAGCCCTCCTTTCTTCTTCTCCCACTCCCTTCTGTATCTCCCTGACTTGCTCCCTTTATTCATCTCCCCTCCCAGCCCCACAGCACTTATGTATCTGTAAATCTATTTATTTATATTAATATCTTTCTTCCCCTCTAGATTGTAAGATCACTGTGGGCAGGGAATGTGTTTGTTTAGTGTTGTATTGTACTCTCCCAAGCACTTAGTCAAGTGCTTTGCACACAGTAAGCTCTCAATAAATACAATTGAACAAACAAATGAACTATTTCAAACAGGAAAAAGATATAATTTGGAAGGCAAGAGGAAGGTAATTAGGAATTGATTATATTAGACTAATGAATTTTTAGGTCAAGAGGCAGCATTTTATTCATTCAATCATATTTATTGAGCACTTATTGTATGCTGAGATTTATCAATGCTCCTCTTCCACTATCACCCATTTTTGGTAGGCAAATATATGTGTGTGCTTATGGTGTATTGGCATATTGGTGAAATAATAATAATAATAATAATGATGGTATTTGTTAAGCACTTACTATGTGCCAGCCACTGAACTAACCACTTGGGGGGAATCAAGCAAATCGAGTTGGACACAGTTCCTTTCCCATGTGGGACTCACAATGTCAATCCCCATTTTCCAGATGAGAACACTGAAGCCCAGAGTAGTGAAGTGACATGCTCAAGGTCACACAGTGGGCAAGTGGTGGAGCTGGGATTAGAACCCATGACCTTCTTACTCCCAGGCCCGTGCTCTATCCACTATGCCACTACGCTGCTTCTCATATATATTAATTAGTTAATTCATTCAATCGTATTTATTGAGTGCTTACTGTGTGCAAGCACTGAACTAAGCTTTTGGAAAGTACAAATCAGCAACAGATAGGTACAATCTCTACCCAACAATGGGCTCACAGCCTACTAGATGGACTATATACCAGTTATATATCAATATATATAAATGTCTCATATATATTAATATATTTTAATGTCTGTCCCCTACTTTAGACTGTAAGCTTGTTGTGGACAGGGAATCTGTTTATATTGTTGTATTGAACTCTCCCAACTGCTTAGTACAGTGCTCTGCACACAGTACGCACTCAATAAATATGATTGAATGATTGAAGGAATAAAAGCCAATACACCAACACCCTTTGGAGAAATAGTGCTGCCTAGTGGAAAGAGCACAGGCTTGTAGTGAGGGGCCCTGGGTTCTAATCCTGACTCTGTCATCTACCTGCTGTGTGATCTTGTGCAAGTCACATCTTCTCTGAGCCTCAGTTCCCTCATCTACAAAATGGTGATTAATACCTGTTCTCACTCCTATTTACTCTGTGAGCCCCATTTGGGACCTGATTAATCTACCCCAGTGTTTAGTTCAGTACTTGGTGTATAGTAAACACTCAACAAATGCCAGTTATTATTAAAAGTAAGCGCTTAACAAATACCACAAATATTATTAGTTAAAGTGCTAAAGTTGTTGCAGACAAATAAATAAAATAAGACCAATTTTTTTTAACGTCTCTATGCCAAATCCACCAAGACATTTAATAGTGGCTTATGCTCTGGGTGTGAAGAGACGCTGCTAAAATACCAGTTATGCTCAGACTGGATTCTTTACCACAGAAATGATCAAAGATTTCCTTGCTCTCTTCACTTTCAGTAGGTGAAAGGGTATTAAGGGTAGTTAAGGGTAGTTTAGAAGATACTAACAGCACCTCAAACTTAACACAACCAAAACTAAACTCATCTTCCCTCCCAAATCCTCTTCTTCCTCTAACTTTCCCATCATAGTCGACAACACCACTGTCTTCCCCAACCGGCAGACTGGGACCATCCTTGATGCCCCTCTTTTTTCTCCATGACATCTCCAGAATTCGCCCCTTTCCCTGCAACCAAACTGCCACAGAGCTGGTCAAAACACTTGTCATACCCCGAGACGACTGCTAAATTACCCTTTTTGCAGACCTCCCTGCCTACATTCATTTATTCATTCAATAGTATTTATTGAGCGCATACTATGTGCAGAGCACTGTACTAAGCACTTGGAATGTACAAATCGGTAACAGATAGAGACAGTCCCTGCCCTTTGATGGGCTTACAGTCTAATCATGGGCTTACATCCTCTTCCCTTCTCCAATCTATTCCATTCTCCAGTCTATACTTCATTTCACTCCCCAAGTCATTTTCTTCTAAATTGTAAGCTCTTTGTGGGTAGGGAATGTGTCTGTTTATTGTTATATTATACTACCTCAAGCGCTTAGCTCAGTGCTCTGCACACAGCAAGCACTCAATAAATACTATTGAATGAATGTTTTAAAGATTAACATACTATATATATCTCCCCACTCCTCAGTACTCTCTGGTTGCTTCCCATTCTTCTCTACATCAAGCAGAAACCCCTGGCCATCACTTTAATCATAATAATGATGATGAAGATGAAGATGAAGATGATGATGATGATGATGGGATTTGTTAAGTGCTTACTATGTGTCAAGCATTGTTCTAAGTGCTGGGGGAGATACAAGGTAATCAGGTTGTCCCACGCAGGGCTCACAGTCTTCATCCCCATTTTACAGATGAGGTAACTGAGGCACAGAGAAGTGAAGTGACTTGCCCAGAGTCACACAGCAGACAAGTGGCAGAGCCGGAATTAGAACCCACAACCTTCTGCCTCCCAAGCCCTTGCTCTTTTCCACTAAGCCACACTGCTTTTCTTTAAGGCACTCAATCAGCTCTCTTCTCATTACAATCCTGCTTGCTTGTTTCACTCCTCTCAACCCAAACCCCATTCTTGTTTCTTTTGCAGCAGAATGATTAATAATAATAATAATGGCATTTGTTAAGCGCTTACTATGTGCCAAGCACCGTTCTAAGCTGTTCAATCCTCCTCTCTGCTTGGAACTTCCTTCCCCTTCACAACTGGTGGACCACTTGCTCTCTCCTTCTTCAAGGAGAAGAATTGAAATTGTGTGTCCTCCAGGAGGCTCTTCCCAATTAAGCTCTATTTCCCATCCTATTTCCCTCCTACTTCAGCACTTCAGTATCACATAAACACTTGGGTATGCACACCCCCACAGTGCACTCAAGTAGTTATCTTTTCTCCTTTCTCTTTATCATTTCCCCCATCTGTCATTTATTTTATTGATGAAATAAATAGACTCTACGCTCCTTGAGGGAAGGGATCATCCAGCACTTAGAACAGTACTTGGCAGAGAGTAAGCACTTAACAAATACCATAATTATCATTATAATTATTATTAAGTCTACTAGCTTTGTTGTATAATCCCAAAGTCTTAGTCCGGTGCCCTGCAAAGAATAAGTGTGCAAGAAATACTCTGGTCGATTTATGATGATAATAATAATGATGATGGTATTTGTTAAGCACTTACTATGCGCCGAGCACTTTTCTAAGTGCCGGGGTAGATACAAGGTAATCAGGTTGTCCCATGTGGGGCTCACAGTCTTAATCCCCATTTTACAGATGAGGGAACTGAGACATGGAGAAGTTAAGTGACTTGCCCAAGGTGACACAACTTAGAATTCCTTAACTCCCATTCTCTCCCGGACCCCCTCCAATCTGGCTTCCGTCCCCTCCACTCTACCGAGACTGCTCTCTCTAAGGTCACCCGTGACCTCCTTCTTGCCAAATCCAATGGCTCCTACTCCATTCTAATCCTCCTTGACCTCTCTGCTGCCTTTGACACCGTCGACCATCCCCTCCTCCTCCATACCTTATCTCACCTTGGCTTCACGGACTCCGTCCTCTCCCGGTTCTCCTCTTATCTCTCTGGCCGGTCATTCTCGGTCTCCTTCGCGGGCACCTCCTCCCCCTCCCATCCTTTAACTGTTGGAGTTCCTCAAGGGTCGGTTCTCAGCCCTCTTCTGTTCTCCATTTACACTCACTCCCTCGGTGAAGTCTCTCTCCGCTCTCACGGCTTTGACTACCATCTCTACGCAGATGACACGCAGATCTACATCTCCGCCCCCGTCCTCTCCCCCTCCCTTCGGGCTCGCATCTCCTCCCGCCTCTGGGACGTCTCCACCTGGATGTCGGCCCGCCACCTAAAACTCAACATGAGCGAGACTGAGCTCCTCATCTTCCCTCCCAAGCCCGGTCCTCTCCCAGACTTCCCTATCACCGTAGATGGCACGACCGTCCTTCCTGTCTCTCGGGCCCCCGATCTCGGTGTCATCCTTGACTCGTCTCTCTAGTTCACCCCACACATCCTATCCGTTACCGAGACCTGCCGGTTTCACCTTTACAATATCGCCAAGATCCGCCCTTTCCTCTCCACCCAGACGGCTACCTTACTGCTACGGGCTCTCGTTATATCCCGGCTAGACTACTGTGTCGGCCTTCTCTCTGACCTCCCTTCCTCCTCTCTCGCCCCGCTCCGGTCTATTCTTCACTCCGCTGCCCGGCTCATCTTCCTGCAGAAACGATCTGGGCATGTCACTCCCCTTCTTAAACACCTCCAGTGGTTGCCTATCTACCTCTGCTCCAAACAAAAACTCCTCACTCTAGGCTTCAAGGCTCTCCCTCCCCTTGCCCCTTCCTACCTCTCCTCCCTTCTCTCTTTCTACCTCCCACCCCACACGCTCCACTCCTCTGCCGCCCACCTCCTCACCGTCCCTCGGTCTCGCTTATCCCACCATCGACCCCCGGGCCACGTCCTCCCGCGGTCCCGGAACGCCCTCCCTCCTCACCTCCGCCAAACTGATTCTCTTCTCCTCTTCAGAACCCTACTTAAAACTCACCTCCTCCAAGAGGCTTTCCCAGACTGAGCTCCCCTTCTCCTTCTACTCCCTCTACCGCCCCCCTTCACCTCTCCGCAGCTTAACCCTCTTTTCCCTCCATTTCCCTCTGCTCCTCCCCCTCTCCCTTCCCATCCCCTCAGCACTGTACTCATCTGCTCGACTGTATATATTTTCATTACCCTATTTATTTTGTTAATGAGATGTACATAGCCTCGATTCTATTTAGTTGCCATTGTTTTTACGAGATGTTCTTCCCCTCGACTCTATTTATTGCCATTGTTCTTGTCTGTCCGTCTCCCCCGATTAGACCATAAGCCCGTCAAACGGCAGGGACTGTCTCTATCTGTTGCCGACTTGTTCATTCCAAGCGCTTAGTACAGTGCTCTGCACATAGTAAGCACTCAATAAATACTATTGAATGAACAGACAAGTGGCAGAGCCGTGATTAGAACCCATGACCTGTGACTCCCAAGCCCAGACTCTTTCCACTAAGCCACGCTGCTTCTCAACTAATGAGTGATGTAGTTGAGATTTCCAACAGCTCTGTAGATAACCCTGCTTTAACCAAATGCATACGTAGAAATTAATTGCTTTATTTTTCAGTCCCTCCTACTATGGATGGAGTTCGTTAGTTTCAGGCAGCTTTGCAGATATATGCGAAGCGTGTTCAAGCCCATGAAAATGTTTACCAAACTCCTTTTCTTCGGGAAACAAAAGAAAGTGCTCTGCACACAGTAAGTGCTCAATAAATACAATTGAATGAATGAATAAATGAATGAAATCAATACTGCCTACTATTCTCCTGGTGGGTGTCCTCAGCAAATGGATATTTGAGGGTCTCCGTTCAAGAGTTAGGCCATCTCAAAGAGGAGAAGGCTTCCAGAAGCTCACAGGCTTAATCCCCACCCCCATGAATCAGCAAACTTAAAAGCTGGCCCTCACCAGCATTGTTAATCTTGCCCTACATCACTGGATGCTTTCCTCACTTCTTACGACCACTGAAAAATGGTGCATCAGCATGATTGATTCTGGACTCCCATTTCAGGCTGGACCAATAAGTTCGTAATTTGTTATCTTTCATGGACTAGCAAAGATCTCCGGGGATAAAATGAACTAGTAATATGTAGCTCCTTTCTCTGGACTTAAAAGATCATCATTTCATTCATCCTCAAAGACTTTTTCATTTAATTAGGAATAGTGAATTATACTAAATTAAAGCAACTAAAATCTAATTTATGCAATCTTTAATTTTCCATCTTTTTTAACCTCTCAAGTCCTCCATGAGATTTTCAACTTCTAGCTCACATAAACCAGTAAGAAAACTCAATTACTAAAAACTGCCACCAAAACCACAATATAAACATGGTCAAATCATAATTCTACATTCTCCTATTCCTCTTTATTCAAACTGAGTGCCATTTTGTTTTCCATCGTTCCTTTGTGAAATAATCATGCTTTCTCTGCCCATTTCTTGTTTTCTTCTGGATATATTTTGACCATTGTAGCATGGTGTTGACCTTTCTGTTAAATACCTCACAGCAAAAACAGCGTGGCGTAGTGGTTAGCTCACAGGCCTGGGAGTCCGAAGGTCATGGGTCTAATCGTGGCTTGGCTTCACTACTTGTCTGCTATGTGACCTTGGACAAGTCACTTCATTTCTCTGTGCCTTGGTTACCTCATCTCTAAAATGGGGATCGAGAGTGTGAGCTCCAAGTGGGACATGGACTGTGTCTAACCCAGTTTGCTTGTATCCACCCCAGCACCCTGGCACATAGTAATCACTTAACAAATAACATAATTATTATTATCATTATTACTAATGCTATTTAACACTTCCATCCCACTTCTGTCACTGTGACCTTGGATAAGTCACTTAACCTCTCTGTGCCTCAGTTTCCATATCTATAAAATGGGGGTGACACCTGCATTCCCTCTTCTTCGATTGCGAGCCCAGAGTAAGAGCTTAGTTATTACCATTCCTATCATTCATTCATTCAATCGTACTTATTGAGCTCTTACTGTGTGCAATTTTGACTCCTAGGATTGTGCTCTATCCACTGGGCCATGCTGCTTCCCCACGCTTCAGATCCCATGGAATCTTCTCAGTGGCCAATCAGTCAATCAATATTTATTGAGCGCTTACTACGTGCAGAACACTGGGAGAGAAGGAAGACTATGGACAACTGAATAGGGAACCTGCGGGTTACGTTCCCAGATGACACCACACTGGAAGAGGAGGAGGCTTTGGTAAAGTCAGAGAGCAAAATCAAATTCAGTAGGAATGAATGCAGGTCAGTGCGCTTAAAAACTAACCGCATAAACACAAAATAGGGAAGGACTGAACATGTATATTGTTTTACATGCTGTGAACACTCAGAAAGCAGTGTTGACTATGTGGGAATATACTACTTGTCCCAGCTATTGAGGAACTCAGGGGAGCAGTCAAATTCATAATAATAATAATAATAATGTTGATATTTGTTAAGCGCTTACTACGTGCAGAGCACCGTTCTAAGTGCTGGGGTAAATACAGGGTAATCAGATTGTCCCATGTGAGACTCACAGTTAATCCCCATTTTACAGTTGAGGGAACTGAGGCACAGAGAAGTTAAGTGACTTGCCCACAGTCACACAGCTGAAATGGCAAAGCACTCCGTCTATCAGCTGAGCTGTACTTGCTCAATGCACACTTTTCCTCAACGTAAGCTCGTTATGGGCAGGGAGCATGATGCTAATTCTGTTATAATGTACTCTCCCAAGCACTTAGTACAGTGCTTTGCACATAGAAAGCACTCAATAAATATTGATTGATTGATTGACCACTGAGGAGATTCCATGGGATCTCAAGTGTGGGGAAGCAGCATGGCCTAGTGGATAGACCATGGGCCTGGGAGTCAAAAGAATCGGGATTCTAGTCCTGGCTCTGCCACTTGTCTGCTGCATGATCTTGGGCAAGTCACTCCACTTCTCTGTGCCTCAGTAACCTCATCTGTAAAACGGGGATTATGACTGTGAGCCCCATGTGGAACTTTGTATCCAACCTGATTGGCTTGCTTCTGTCCCAGTGCTTAGAATAGTCTGAATCCCCATTTTACAGAATAGGGAACTGAGGCCCAGAGAAGCAAACTGACTTGCCCAGGGTCCGCCCAGCAGACAGCAGTGGATCTGGGATTACAACCCAGGTCCTTCCGTCTCCCAGGCCCATGTCCTATCCACTAGGCCAAGTTGCTTCTTATTACCTTCCTCGCCATTTTTAAGAAAAATGGCACTTATTTCATTACTCTTTATTGAAGAATAGCAATCAATCATTGGAAATGACTGAGTGCTGACTATGTACAGAACATACTACTAAGCGATTGGGGAAGTACAATTCAACAGAGTTGCTAGACACGTTCCCTGGCCACGAGGAGCTTACCCTCTAGAGGCTGAGCTTATCGCTTCCCAACTGCTCTCGGTATCACAGTGTGGCTTCAGTTCACAGTGTGGAACGGCAGACCGGACTTTTGCAGTGCGTAGAATAGAGACGAAGTGCAGGGAGCATCGCCATATGCCTACACGGTTTTCACAGACCCTTATTAAAGTATTTGACATCATCAGCAGTTCTGGACTCCAGAAATCTAGAATCTAGGTCACCTCCTTGCTGACCTCCCAACCTCCTTTCTCTCCTGACTCCAGTCTGTACTTCACTCTGCTGCCTGGATCATTTTTCTGCAAAAAGCTTCAGGCCAAGTTTCCTCAAGAAACTCCAGTGGTTGTCCATCCACCTCTGCATCATTAACAAATACCACATTCACCATCAGCTTTAAAGCACTCAATCACCTTGCCCCCTCCTCCTTCACCTGGCTACTCTCTTGCTATATCTCGGGCCTTCACACTTCACTCCTCTAATACCAACCATCTCACTGTACGTCTCCCCCGGCCCATCACGTAAACCCTACCTCTGGCCTGGAACACCCTCCCTCCTTATATCTGACAGACAATTATTCCCACCCGATTCAAAGCCTTATTGAAGGGACAATTCCTTCAAGAGGACTTCCCTGACTAAGCCCTCCTTTCCTCTTCTCCTATGCCCTTCTGCATCACCCTGACTTACTCCCTTTATTCATCCCTCCTCCCAGCCCTCTAGAATGTAAGCTCGTTGCGGGCAGCGAATGTGCCTATTTATCGTTGTCACTGGACTCTCCCAAGTGCTTAGTACAGAGCTCTGCACATGTAAGTGCTCAATAAATACCATTAAATGAATGAATTATGCTCTGCATGATGATGGTATTTGTTAAGCAGTTACTTTGTGTCAAGCATGGTTCTAAGTGCTGGGGTAGATTCAAGGTAATCAGGTTTAGTGCCATTGTTCTTGTCTGTCCGTCTCCCCCGATTAGACTGTAAGCCCGTCAAACGGCAGGGACTGTCTCTATCTGTTGCCGACTTGTTCATCCCAAGCGCTTAGTACAGTGCTCTGCACATAGTAAGCGCGCAATAAATACTATTGAATGAATGAATGAAAGGTTGAACACAGTCCCTGTCCCACATGGGGTTCACACTCTTAATCCCTATTTTACAGAGGAGGTAACTGAGGCACAGAGAAGTGAAGTGACTTGGCCAAGGTCACATAGCAGACAAGTGGCAGAGCTAGATTAGAACCAATGACGTTTTGACTTCCAGGCCCGGGTTCTAGCCACTATGCCATTCTATCACAGGGCTTAGTACATAGTACATAGTAAGTGCTTAACAAATACCACATTCATTATTACAGACAAAACCTTAATCACTCACAAAATCACTTTGCTTTTCCCTTTTTGACCATTTTCATATAGGAAAAAAATGATCTAGGCAATATAGACTGTAAGATCCTCGTGGGCAAGAATTGCATCTATCAACTCTGCTGTATTGTAATAATAATAATAATTACGTTATTTGTTAAGCACTTACTATGTGCCAAGCACTGTTCTAAGCATTGGGGTAGATACAAGGTAATCAGTTTGGATACAGGTGAGCCCACATGAAACTCACAGTCTTAATCCTCATTTTACAGATGAGGTAACTGAGGCACAGAGAAGTGAAGTGATTTGTCCAAGGTCACACAGCAGACAAGTGGCAGAGACGGGATTAGAACCCATGTCCTCTGACTCCCAAGCCTGTGCTCTTGCCACTAAACCATGCTATACTTTTCCAAGCGTTTAGTTCAGTGCTCCGTACACAGTAAGTGCTCAGTAAATACCTTTGGTTGATTTCCTGCAGGCCTAAGGCCCGTGTACTGACACCCTTCCTACCTCACCTCACTGATCTCCTGCTCCAGCCCACCCCACACACTCCGCTCCTCTAGCACCAGTTTACTCACTGCACCCCGACACTCTCCACCTTCAAAGCATTATTAAGGTCACATCTCCTCCACGAGGTCTTCCCTGATTAAACCCTCTTTTCCCCGGCTCCTTCTCCCTTCTCCTTTCTGTGTCACCTATCCACTTGGATCTGTAAAATTTGGACAATTGAGTCACCCCACCCTCAACCCGCCCACCCCTTTCCCTCGTCCTCCTCCTTGCCTGGAACTCCCTCCCCTTCCATATTCACCAGACCACCCCACTCTCCACCTTCAAAGCATTATTAAGGTCATATCTCCTCCAAGAAGTCTTCCCCGATTAAACCCTCTTTTCCCCCGCTCCTTCTCCCTTCTGCTTCGCCTAGCCACTTGGATCTGTGACCTTTGGACAACTGACAGTCACCCCACCCCCAACCCCACAGCACTTATGAACATATCTTTAAATTATATATTATAAATTACTTATTCATATAAAAATCTGTCTCCCCCTCTAGATTGTAAGCTTCTTACAGGCAGGAAACCTGTCCGCTAATTCTGTTGCATTGTACTCTCCCAAGCCTCAGGGACTATGTCCAACCTGATTTGCTTGTATCCACCCCAGTGCTTAGCACAGTGCCTGGAATATAGTAAGCACTTAAATATCACAAATATAATAATAATAATAACAATGAATACCATTGATTGATTAATTGGGCTCCTCGGAGGAGGAAAGTCTTCCATTCCTAGAGCCATTCTGGGTAGGGCAGGATACTGATCTCGGTAACATCAGGGCCCTGTTGCTTTGTAGACCTCAGGCTCAGGAGTGACAGATCACTTTAAAAAAATTAGTAATTGTTAAGCGCTTACTATGTGTCAAGCACTATTGGAAATGCTAGAGTAGGTACCAGGTTATCAGGTTGAACACAGACACTATCTCACATGGGGCTGATAGTCTAAGTAGGAAGGTTAACAAGTATTGAATCCCCATTTTCTCTCACACTCCCTCCCCCTGCAAATCTTCGCTACTGCCCCACAGAGACCTCCGCTCTCTCGATCCCATCCGTCTTTCCAATAGCATCTCGCCTCACCTTGCCGCCCTGTCCTCTCTTCCCACTCTCAACGATCAGGTCTCCGCTCTCAACTCCACCCTCTCTACTCATCTCGACTCTCTCGCCCCCCTTTCCCTCCGCCGCTCTCGCTCCACTAACCCACAGCCCTGGATCACCTCCTCCGTCCGCCTCCTACGCTCCTATGCTCGAGCTGCTGAGCGCTGCTGGCGAAAGTCCAAGCACCAAGCCAACCTCACACACTTCAAATTTATCCTTTCCTGCCTTAACTCTGCCCTCTCCTCCGCCAGGCAAAGCTTCTTCTCCTCCCTCATCGACACCCATGCCCGTCACCCCCGCCGATTGTTCCGGACCTTTAACTCTCTCCTTAGGCCCCCTGTTCCTCCCCCTCCCCCATCTCTCACCCCTAATGATCTGGCCACCTATTTCCTCACGAAAATCAACACGATCAGGTCTGAGCTCCCCAAAGTCACCCCTCCGCCTCTCCCCTCCCCCCCAACAACCCCCTCCCCTACTTTCCCATCCTTCCCTGCAGTATCCTCAGAGGAGATCTCCTCCCTCCTCGCAAGTGCCACCCCCTCCACCTGCGCCTCGGACCCCATTCCCTCTCACCTTCTTAAAACCATCGCCCCTGCCCTCCTCCCTTCCTTAACTTCTATTTTTAACCACTCAATCTCCAAGGGCTCCTTCCCCTCTGCCTTCAAACATGCCCACGTCTCCCCCATCCTAAAAAAACCCGCTCTTGACCCCACTTCCCCCTCCAGTTATCGTCCTATCTCCCTACTACCCTTCCTTTCCAAAATCTTAGAACGAGTCGTCTACAATCGATGCCTAGAATTACTTAACTCCCATTCTCTCCTAGACCCCCTCCAATCTGGCTTCCGTCCCCTCCACTCTACCGAGACTGCTCTCTCTAAGGTCACCCGTGACCTCCTTCTTGCCAAATCCAATGGCTCCTACTCCATTCTGATCCTCCTTGACCTCTCTGCTGCCTTTGACACTGTCGACCATCCCCTCCTCCTCCATACCTTATCTCACCTTGGCTTCACGGACTCTGTCCTCTCCTGGTTCTCCTCTTACCTCTCTGGCCGATCATTCTCGGTCTCCTACGCTGGAGCCTCCTCCCCCTCCCATCCTTTAACTGTTGGAGTTCCTCAAGGGTCAGTTCTCGGCCCTCTTCTGTTCTCCATTTACACTCACTCCCTCGGTGAACTCATCCGCTCTCACGGCTTTGACTACCATCTCTACGCAGATGACACGCAGATCTACATCTCCGCCCCTGTCCTCTTCCCCTCCCTTCAGGCTCGCATCTCCTCCCGCCTCCGGGACGTCTCCACCTGGATGTCGGCCCGCCACCTAAAACTCAACATGAGCGAGACTGAGCTCCTCGTCTTCCCTCCCAAGCCCGGTCCGCTCCCAGACTTCTCTATCACCGTGGATGGCACGACCATCCTTCCCGTCTCTCAGGCCCGCGATCTCGGTGTCATCCTTGACTCATCCCTCTCGTTCACCCCACACATCCTATCCGTTACCAAGACCTGCCGGTTTCACCTCTTCAATATCGCCAAGATCAGCCCTTTCCTCTCCACCCAAACGGCTACCTTACTATTACGGGCTCTCGTTATATCCCGGCTAGACTACTGTGTCGGCCTTCTCTCTGACCTCCCTTCCTCCTCTCTCGCCCCGCTCCGGTCTATTCTTCACTCCGCTGCCCGGCTCATCTTCCCGCAGAAACGATCTGGGCATGTCACTCCCCTTCTTAAACAACTCCAGTGGTTGCCTATCGACCTCCGCTCCAAACAAAAACTCCTCACTCTAGGCTTCGAGGCTCTCCATCACCTTGCCCCTTCCTACCTCTCCTCCCTTCTCTCTTTCTACCGCCCGCCCCGCACGCTCCGCTCCTCCGCCGCCCACCTCCTCGCCGTCCCTCGGTCTCGCCCGTCCCGCCGTCGACCCCCGGGTCACGTCCTCCCGCGGTCCTGGAACGCCCTCCCTCCTCACCTCCGCCAAACTGATTCTCTTTCCCTCTTCAAAACCTTACTTAAAAATCACCTCCTCCAAGAGGCCTTCCCAGACTGAGCTCCTCTTCCCCCTCTACTCCCTCTGCCATCCCCCCTTTACCTCTCCGCAGCTAAAGCCTCATTTTCCCCTTTTCCCTCTGCTCCTCCACCTCTCCCTTCCCATCCCCACAGCACTGTACCCATCCGCTCAACTGTATATATTTTCGTTACCCTATT
This sequence comes from Ornithorhynchus anatinus, assembly GCF_004115215.2. Classification (NCBI taxonomy): domain Eukaryota; kingdom Metazoa; phylum Chordata; class Mammalia; order Monotremata; family Ornithorhynchidae; genus Ornithorhynchus; species Ornithorhynchus anatinus. Next base: position 134,365,638 of record NC_041728.1, read on the forward strand.
TATTTTGTTAATGAATTGTACATCGCCTTGATTCTATTTAGTTGCCATTGTTTTTACGAGATGTTCTTCCCCTTGACGCTGTTTAGTGCCATTGTTCTTGTCTGTTCGTCTCCCCCGATTAGACTGTAAGCCCGTCAAATGGCAGGGACTGTCTCTATCTGTTGCCGACTTGTTCATCCCAAGCGCTTAGTACAGTGCTCTGCACATAGTAAGCGCTCAATAAATACTATTGAATGAATGAATGAATGAATTTTCCAGATAAGGAACCTGAGGCACAGACAAGCGAAGTGACTTGCCAAGGTCACACAGCAAGCAGTCGAAAGACCCAGAATTTGAACCCAAATCCTCCAACTCCCAGTGGATAGAGCATGAGCCTGGGAGTCAGAGGGACCTGGGTTCTAATCCCCGTTCCATTATGTGCATGCTGTGTGACCTTGGACAAGTCACTTCACTTCTCTGGGCTTCAGTGACCTCATCTGTCAAGTGGGGATTAAGACTGCTGATTAGCTTATATCTACCTCAACATTTAGAACAGTGCTTGACACAGTAAGTGCTTAACAAATGCCATCATCATTTGTCATCATCATTTCCATAAGGCCATGCTGCTTTGCTAAGTGGCTGAAGAGACTGACCTATCTGCAGCCCCAGGACCTGCTTTTATTATCGCCAATATATTATATTAAATGAATTATTAAATTATGAATAATATTATTTTGTGAGCATGGATGGATAACAAACAGCCACTCTCTGATTCCTTAATAATGTTGTAGTATATTAATTATTAGTATTTTAAGATTATTATTATTTTTGACCATGGACAGATTTCTCGACCACTCTGTCCCTTAGATTCATCTTCAGAGAGATGATAAATCAGAAGATAAAATGATATATGAATGCATTTGAACTTAGTAAGTAAAGGTGCCATGCAGCATGGCTTAGTGGAAAGAGACAGGCTTGGAAGTCAGAGGTCATGGGTTCTAATCCCACCTCTGCTACTTGTCAGCTGTGTGACTGTGGGCAAGTCACAACTTCTCTGTGCCTCAGTTACTTCATCTATAAAATGGGGATGAAAACTGTGAGCTCCACGTGGGACAACCTGATTACCTGGTATCTACCTCAGTGCCTGGAACAGTGCTTGGCACATAGTAGGCGCTTATAATAATGATGATATTTGTTAAATACAAGGTATTTTATGTTACCCTTTGAGATCCTGGATTCTGGGACTTAGCTTCCTTAACAATTAGGCAAAATTAATAATATAATTATAATAATATTATTCCCAAACTAAGCCCCCCTTTACCTCAGCTCCCCCTCCCCTCCCCATTACTCCAACTCACTCCCTTTGCTCTACCCCCTCCCTGCCCCAAAGCACTTTTCATTCATTCATTCAATGGTATTTATTGAGCACTTACTATGTGCAGAGCACTGTACTAAGCGCTTGGAATGTACAATTTGGCAACAGATAGAGACAATCCCTGCTCAATGAAGGGCTCACAGTCTAAATGGGGGAGACAGACAGCAAAGCAAAACAACAAAACAAAACAAGACATCTTCAAGATAAATATAAGCAAGGAGATATACACCTCATTAACAAAATAAATAGGGTATAAATAATATATACAAATGGGCACAGTGCTGAGAGGAGGGGAAGGGGGAGGAGCAGAGGGGGAACAAAGGGAAAGGAGGGTGGCTCAGTCTGGGAAGGCCTCTTGGAGGAGGTGAGCTCTCAGTGGGGCTTTGAAGAGGGAAAGAGAATTAGTTTGGCGGAGGTGAGGAGGGAGGACATTGCAGGTCAGCAGGAAGACGTGGGCCAGGGGTCGACGGCGGGATAGGCGAGAACGGGGGACGGTGAGGAGGTGGGCGGCAGAGGAGCGGAGCGTGCGGGGTGGCCGGTAGAAAGAGAGAAAGGAGGTGAGGTAGGAGGGGGCCAGGGAATGGACAGCTCTGAAGCCAAGAGTGAGGAGCTTCTGTTTCGTGTGAAGGTTGATAGGCAACCACTGGAGGTTTTTAAGAAGGGGAGTGACATGCCCAGATCGTTTCTGCAGGAAGATGAGCCGGGCAGCAGAGTGAAGAATAGACTGGAGCGGGGAGAGACAGAAGGAAGGGAGGTCAGAGAGAAGGCTGACACAATAATCCAGTCGGGATATTATGAGAGCACTTGTGTATGTATGTACATATTATTCTATTTATATTAATACCTGTTTACTTGTTTTGATTTGTATATATCTATAATTCTATTTATTTATATTGATGCTATTGATGCCTGTTTACTTGTTTTGATGCCTGTCTCCCCCTTCTAGACTGTGAGCCTGTTGTGGGCAGGGATTGTCTCTCTTTATTGCTGAATTGTACTTTCCAAGCTCTCAGTACAGTGCTTTGCAAACAGTAAGCTCTCAATAAATATTCATTCATTCAATAGTATTTATTGAGCGCTTACTATGTGCAGAGCACTGTACTAAGCGCTTGGGATGAACAAGTCGGCAACAGATAGAGACGGTCCCTGCCGTTTGACGGGCTTACAGTCTAATCGGGGGAGACGGACAGACGAGAACAATGGCAATAAACAGCGTCGAGGGGTAGAACATCTCATGAAAACAATGGCAACTAAATAGAATCGAGGCGATGTACAATTCATTAACAAAATAAATAGGGTAACGAAAATATATACAGTTGAGCGGACGAGTACGGTGCTGTGGGGATGGGAAGGGAGAGGTGGAGGAGCAGAGGGAAAAGGGGAAAATGAGGCTTTAGCTGCGGAGAGGTAAAGGGGGGATGGCAGAGGGAGTAGAGGGGGAAGAGGAGCTCAGTCTGGGAACGCCTCTTGGAGGAGGTGATTTTTAAGTAGGGTTTTGAAGAGGGAAAGAGAATCGGTTTGGCGGAGGTGAGGAGGGAGGGTGTTCCGGGACCGCGGGAGGACGTGACCCGGGGGTCGACGGCGGGATAGGCGAGACCGAGGGACGGTGAGGAGGTGGGCGGCGGAGGAGCGGAGCGTGCGGGGTGGGCGGTAGAAAGAGAGAAGGGAGGAGAGGTAGGAAGGGGCAAGGGGATGGAGAGCCTTGAAGCCTAGAGTGAGGAGTTTTTGTTTGGAGTGGAGGTCGATAGGCAACCCCTGGAGTTGTTTAAGAAGGGGAGTGACATGCCCAGATCGTTTCTGCAGGAAGATGAGCCGGGCAGCGGAGTGAAGAATAGACTGGAGCGGGGCGAGAGAGGAGGAAGGGAGGTCAGAGAGAAAGCTGACACAGTAGTCTAGCCGGGATATAACGAGAGCCCGTAATAGTAAGGTAGCCGTCTGGGTGGAGAGGAAAGGGCGGATCTTGGCGATATCGTAGAGGTGAAACCGGCAGGTCTCGGTAACGGATAGGATGTGTGGGGTGAACGAGAGGGACGAGTCGAGGATGACACCGAGATCGCGGGCCCGAGAGACGGGAAGGATGGTCGTGCCATCCACGGTGATAGAGAAGTCTGGGAGAGGACCGGGTTTGGGAGGGAAGACGAGGAGCTCAGTCTCGCTCATGTTGAGTTTTAGGTGGCGGGCCGACATCCAGGTGGAGACGTCCCGGAGGCAGGAGGAGATGCGAGCCTGAAGGGAGGGGGAGAGGACAGGGGCGGAGATGTAGATCTGCGAGTCATCTGCGTAGAGATGGTAGTCAAAGCCGTGAGAGCGGATGAGTTCACCGAGGGAGTGAGTGTAAATGGAGAACAGAAGAGGGCCGAGAACTGACCCTTGAGGAACTCCAACAGTTAAAGGATGGGAGGGGGAGGAGGCTCCAGCGAAGGAGACCGAGAATGACCGGCCAGAGAGGTAAGAGGAGAACCAGGAGAGGACAGAGTCCGTGAAGCCAAGGTGAGATAAGGTATGGAGGAGGAGGGGATGGTCGACAGTGTCAAAGGCAGCAGAGAGGTCAAGGAGGATGAGAATGGAGTAGGAGCCATTGGATTTGGCAAGAAGGAGGTCACGGGTGACCTTAGAGAGAGCAGTCTCGGTAGAGCGGAGGGGACGGAAGCCAGATCGGAGGGGGTCTAGGAGAGAATGGGAGTTAAGGAATTCTAGGCATCGATTGTAGACGACTCGTTCTAGGATTTTGGAAAGGAAGGGTAGTAGGGAGATAGGAAGATAACTGGATATCTGGATAACTGGATAAATATGATTGAATGAATGAATAATAATAATAATGTTGGTATTTGTTAAGCGCTTACTACGTGCAGAGCACTGTTCTAAGCGCTGGGGTAGATACAGGGGAATGAGGTTGTCCCACGTGAGGCTCACAGTCTTCATCCCCATTTTACAGATGAGGGAACTGAGGCACAGAGAAGTCAAGTCACTTGCCCACAGACACACAGCTGACAAGGGGCAGAGTCAGGATACGAACCCATGACCTCTGACTCCCAAGCCCGGGCTCTTTCCACTGAGCCACGCTGCTTCTTGAATGAAGAATAATAATAATGAATGAACAATAATCATATCAATAAATAATGGTTTTGGTTAAACACTCAGTCTATTTCCAGCATTTGGGTGGACACAAGATAATTAGCTTGGACACAGTCCCTGAGCCCACATGAGGCTTTGTAAGAGAGAGCAGCGGTATTGAATCCTCATTTTACAGTTGAGAAAACTGAGGCCCAGAGAAGTTAAGTGACTTGCCCCAAGACACACAACAGGCAAGTGGCAGCACTGGGATTAGAAGTTAGGTCCTCTGACTCCCAGGCTTGGGTTCTTTCCACTAGTCCAGCTCTTCCACATGACCTTGGGGAAGTCATTTCACTTCTCTGGGCCTCAGTTACCTCATCCGTAAAATGAGAATTGAATATTGTGGGCCCCACGTGGGACAGGGACTGTGTCCAACTCAATTGCCTGTATCCACTCCAGCACTTAGTACAGTGCCCAGCCCATAGTAAAATACTTAATAAATACCACAATTATCATCATTATCATTATTATTGCACATAACACCCAAGTGCACTTCTAGGGTTTGAAATGTAAATTGGGGTCTACAAGACTTGCACATAGCCTAGTGGGTAGAGCAAGGGCCTGAGAGTCAGAAGGACCTGGGTTCCAATCCCGGCTCTGCCACTTGTCTGCTGTGTGACCTTGGGCGAATCACTCTCTGCCACTTGTCTGCTGTGTGACCTTGGGCGAATCACTTCACTTCTTTGTGCCTCAGATCCCTTATCCGTAAGGTGAGGATTAAGACTGTGAGCCCTATCATGGGACAGGGGCTGTGTCCAACCTGATTACCTTGTATCTACCCCAATGCTTAGAACAGTGCCCAGCACCTAGTAAGCGCTTAACAAATACCACAGTTTATTATTATTATTACAATCATTAGAATGCAAAGATGAAGAGCCCTGCATTGCTGCCCTTAAGAATGGAATTTAACAGTAAATTCCTAACTTTCTGAGCTGGGGGTTAATGAGCAGGGCTTTGGGGCCATTCCCTTCTGTCCCCCTCCCTCAATCCACTGCCCTCTCCTTTTGCATGCACCCCTTTTTCTGATTCATACCCAAGTTCAACCATCCAAGCTTCAAAATCCAGTTTGAAAAGCTAGTCACCTCATCATCCCATGATCATCCCTCTCTCCTTGTTCTACTCCTTTTCCTGACAATTCTTCATATAAGGAGAAGTAGAGTGGCCCAGAGAATACAGCACAAGCCTGGAAGTCAGAAAGACCTGGGTTCTAATCCTGCCTCTGTCACTTTTTTTATGATACTTGTTGAGCTCTTACTATGTGCCAGGCACTGAACCAAGCAGAAGTTGATACAAGGTTGAACACCATCCCACGTGGGGCTCACAATCTTAATCCTCATTTTATGGATGAGGGAACCAAGGCCCAGAGAAGTGAAGCGACTTGCCCAAAGTGACAGGGCAGAAAGTGGCGGAGCCAGGATTAGAACTCGGGTCTGCTGTGTGACCTTGGGCAAGCCACTTCACTTCTCTGGGCCTTAGTGACCTCATCTGAAAAATGGGGATGATGACTGCGAGCCCCAAGTGGTTCGTAGACTGCCCAACCTGACTAGCTTGAATGTACCTCAGTGCCTGGTACATAGTAAGCGCTTAGCAAATACCATTAAAATAAAAAAACACCAGTGAAATGGAGAGAAGCAGCTTGGCTTAATGGAAAGAACACAGACCTGGGAGTCAGAGGTCGTGGTTTCTAATCCCAGCTCTGCCACTTGTCTGCTGTGTGACCTTACTTAACTTCTCTGTGCCTCACTCACCTCATCTGTAAAAATGGGGATTAAAAAAAATGTGAGCCCCACGTGGGATAGTCTGCTTACCCTGTATCTACCCCAGCGCTTAGAACAGTGCTCTGCACATAGTAAAAACTTTACAAATACCATAATTATTATTATTATTATTATTATAGTTGAGAGTGATTACCCTAGAGCTGTTGCACTTGTGTGATTTGGGTGTTTTTCATAACTACTAATTGACACCATATTTTGGCACTTTAGACTAGCCTAGACCAGTAGAATTATGCAACTACTAGCTACAGTTGCTAATGAATAACTTGGAACTGCAGATAGATTATTGTTGTCCTTTCCACTTGAAGATGCTACTGAGGGTGAAATTCATTACTGGGGGTTAGGGGGAGAGGCGGGGCGGGGGTGTGTGTATATGTGTGTGACTAAAAAGGCCAATTTGGAAGCCATATGGGCCACATTATGCTCACACAAAGGCTGGCCCTTGTTGCGACTAAATGTTTGTTTTCAGTGCTGTGATCCTTTCCTCTTTTGCTTCTGTCTCTCTATCCTTATAATAACTGTGGTATTTTAAGCGCTTACTATGTGCTAGGCCCTGTTCTAAGCACTGGGGTGGATATAAGCAAATTGGGCTGGACAAAGCCCCTGTCCCACAGAGGGCTCACAGTCTTAATCCCCATTTTACAGATGAGTTAACTGAGGCTCAGAGACGTTAAGTGATTCACCCAAGGTCACACAGCAGACAAGTGGCAGAGTTGTGATTAGAACCCATGTTTTTCTGACTCCCAGACACGTGCTCTATCCACAACTTCACGCTGCTTCCATCTGCTCCAACAGATCTGCTTCTTACCTGACTGCAGTGCTTCACACTGGTTTAAAAGGCTTTTTTAAGCCTTTTAGATATTTGTGAAGCACTTACTATGTGCCAGGCACTGTTCTAAGCACTGAAGTAGATACAAGCTAATAATAATAATAATTCTGGCATTTGTTAAGCACTTACTATTGTCAAAGCACTGTTCTAAGCGCTGGGGGTGGATACAAGGTGATCAGCTAGTCCCATGTGGGGCTCACAGTCTTAATCCCCATTTTACAGATGGGGTAACTGAGGCACAGAGAAGTTAAGTGACCTGCCCAAGGCCACACAGCTGACAAGTGGCTGAGCTGGGATTTGAACCCATGACCTCTGACTCCCAAGCTCATGCTCTTTCCACTGGGACATGTTGCTTCAGGCTGGACATAGTCCATGTTCCATGTGGGGATCTCAGTCTTAATCCCCATTTTACAGATGAGGTCATTGAGGAACAGAGAATTTAAGTGACTTACCCAAGGTCGCACAGCAGGCAAACGGTGGAGCCAGGATTAGAGCTCATTTAGAATCCTTGATTAAAGACATTTCAAGTTACGAGTCATTCATTCATTCAACTGTATTTATTAAGTGCTTACCGTGTGCAGAACACTGTACTAAGTTCTTGGGAAAGTACCATACAACAAGATGAGCATTAGTTTATAACGTTTCAAAATGTCTACTGTTTCTTTTAATTTTACAGCATGACATCTTTCATCAATCAATCATTGGTATTTATTGAGTGCTTACTATGTGCAGAGCACTCTTCTAAGTGCTTGAGAGAGTATGATACAATAATAATAATAATAATATTGGTATTTGTTAAGCACTTACTATGTGCAGAGCACTGTTCTAAGCGCTGGGGTAGATACAGGGTCATCAGGTTGTCCCACATGAGGCTCACAGTTAATCCCCATTTTACAGATGAGGTAACTGAGGCACAGAGAAGTGAAGTGACTTGCCCACGGTCACACAGCTGACAAGTGGCAGAGCTGGAAGTCGAACTCATGACCTCTGATTCCGAAGCCCAGGCTCTTTCCACTGAGCCATGCTGCTTCCCACTGAATACAACAGAATTAACAGACACATTCCCTGCCTATACGGCGTTTACATGGCACCAGCCTCCAGGGACATGGGAAGTGTGGAGGAAGGAACGCAAAAACCATGGGGAAATGGGGGAGGCAATTTTAAAGGCCCTCTCCCACTTCCTTCTGCATTTCCTTGACTTGCTCCCTTAGTTCTTCCCCCCATTCCCCACCCCACAGCACTTATGTATATATCTCCCATTTCATTTATTTATATTGATGTCTGTCTCCCCCCACCCGTTATTATGATCATTATTATTATTGATACTCATATTTATTGAGCACTTACTGTGTGCAAAGCACAGTACTAAGGGCTTGGGAGAGTACAATATAACATCAAACACATTCCCTGCCCACAACAAGCTCACAGTCTAGCGGGGGAGATAGACATTAATATAAATAGATAAATAAATTACAGATATATCCCTATGTGCTGTGGGAATAAGAGTAGTACAGAAGGGAGTGGGAGAAGAGGAGGGTTCAGTCAGGGAAGACTTCCTGGAGGAGATGTGCCTTCAATAAGGTTTTAAAGTGGGGGGGAGCAATTATATAGGAGGAGGGAAGGCATTCCAGGTCAGAGGTAGGATGTGGGAGAGAGGTCGGAGGCAAAATAGATGAGATTGAGAAAGAGTGAGAAGGTTAACACCAGAGGTATGAAGTGTGAGGGCTGGGTTGTAGTAGGAGAGCAGTGAGGTGAAGTGGGAGGGGGAGGTGGCTAAGTGCTTTAAAGCCAATGGTGAGGAGTTTTTGTTTGATGTGGAGGTGGATGAGCAACCATGGGAGTTTCTTGAAGAGTGGGGAAACATGGACTGACCGTTTTTGAAGGAAAATGATTCGGGCAGCAGAACGGAGCATGGACTGGAGTGGAAAGAGACAGGAGGCAGGGAGTCAGCAAGGAAGCTGATACAACGATCAAAGAGGGATAAGTGCTTGCGTTAATGTAATGGCAGTTTGAATGGAGAGGAAGGGGCAGATTTTGGTGATGTCGTGAAGGTAGAACTGACAGGATTTAGTGATAGCTTGAATATGTGGGTGGAACTAGAGAGGGGAGTCAAAGATAATGCCAAGGTTACGGGCTTGTGAGACGGAAAAGATGGTGGTGCCGTGTTCAGTGATGGGAAAGTGAGCAGGAGGTGAGGGTTTGGGTGGGAAGATAAGCTCAGTTTTAGCCATATTAAGTTTGAGGTGATGGGAGAACATTCAAGTAGAGATGTCTTGAAGGCAGGAGGAAATGTGACACTGTAGAGAGGGAGAGAGATCGAGGCTGGAGATGTAGATTTGGGTGTCCTCAGCACAGAGGTGATAGATGAAGCCGTGTGAGCAAATGAGTTTTCCAAGAGAGTGGGTGTAGATGGAGAATAGAAGGAGACTGAGTACTGAACCTTGAGGGACCCCCACAGTTAGGGGGTGGGAGGCAGAGGAGGTGCCCGCGAAAGAGACTGAGAATGAGCGGCCAGAGAGATAGGAGGAGAACCGGGTGAGGACAGGGTTAGTGAAGCCAAGGTTGGATAAAGTTTCCAGGAGAAAGGAGTAGTCGACAATGTCAAAGGCAGCTGAGAGGTCGAGGAGGATGGAGTAGAGGCTATTGGATTTGGCAAGAAGGAGGTCATTGGTGACCTTTGAGAGGGTGGTTTCTGTGGAGTGAAGGGAACAGAAGCTAGATTGGAGGGGGTCAAGGAGAAAATTGGAAGAGAGTAACTTGAGGCAGCAGATGGAGTTTGGAGAGGAATGGTAGGCGGGAGATGGGGTAATAACTAGAGGGAGCCGTGGGGTCAAGAGGGGATTTTTTTTAGGATGAGAGATATGGGCATGCTTAAAAGCAGTGGGGAAGAAGCCATTGGAGAGCCCACAGTTGAAGATGGCAGTTAGGAAGGGAAGAAGGAAGGCACAAGTGTTTTGATGAGGTGTGAAGGGATGGGGTCGGATGGACAGTGGAGGAGGTGGGTTTTGAGAGAAAGCAGGAGTTTTCCTCTAGAGATACTTCTGGGTAAGATGGGAGAGTTGAAGAAGGGGCAGGGAGGACGTGGAGAGAGGCAGGGGAGATTTTCGGGAGACCACGCTTGATGGTATCAATTTTGTTGATGAAGTAGGTGGCCAGGTCACTGGGGTCAAAGGATGGAGGAGGCGGGGGGGACAGGGAGTCTTAGAAAGGAGTTAAACATCTGGAACAACTGGCAAAGGCAATGGGCATGGGAGTCAATAAGGGTGGAACAATAGTTTTGGTGGGCAGAGAGGGCAGAGTTAAGGCATGGGAGGATAAACTTGTAATGGATGAAATAGGCTTGACATCTAGATTTCCACCAGCAACACTCTCTAGCCCTTGCACAGAAACCAAGGAGACAGATTGTAGAGGTGATCCAGGGCTGAGGGTTAGTGGTATGAGATCGACGAAGGGATAGGGGAGTGAATGAGTTGAGTTCAGTAGAGAGGGTGGTGTTGAGCGTCAATTTGGCCATCCAGGGAAGGTAGTTTGGGTATGGAGGCCAATTAGAGCATGATGATTTGAGAAAGTTGGATGAGATAGAAAGATCGGAGGTCTCTGTGGGGGAACAGTAGATTTATGGGGAGGAGGTGTGTGGGAGAGAAGGCAAATGAGAAGATCATGGTCAAATAAAGGGATTGCAGAGTTGGTGAGGGTAGAGATTGTGCAGTGGCGAGAAATGACGAGATCTAGCAAGTGTCCAAGTTGGTGAGTGGGTGAGGTGGGGTGGAGCAGGAGGTCATTGGAGTTTAGGAGGGATCGAAGGTGGGCAGCAGAAGGGTCATCAGGAACATCTACGTGAATATTAAGGTCCACATGGATCAGTGTAGGCAAGGTGAGAGAAGAAATGCGAAAAAGTAATCAAAATAGTTAAAGAAGTTGGAGGTGGGGCCCGGGGGGGCAGGAGATGACCCTTATTAGAATCTGGAGGGGGTGGTAGAAGTGAGGTAGGAAGGGGCAAAGTGATGGAGAGATTTAAAACCAACAGTGAGGAGCTTTTGTTTGATATGGAGGTTGATAGGCAACTACTGGAGGATTTTTGAGGAGCGTTTCTGTAGAAAGATAATCCGGGCAGTGAAGTTTGGACTGAAGTGGAGAGAGGCAGGAGGTTGGGCTTCGAAAGAAGGGAAAAAAAAATGATGGGGAAGGTGGAATAGTGCGAAAGCCCTAGACTGTGAGTTTGCTGCAGGCGGGGATTGCCTCTCATTGCTGGATTGTACTTTCCCAAGCACTTAGCACACAGTAAACACTCAATAAATACAATCAAATAATAATAATAATGTTGGTATTTGTTAAGCACTTACTATGTGCCGAGCACTGTTCTAAGCGCTGGGGTAGACACAGGGGAATCAGATTGTCCCACATGGGGCTCAGTCTTAATCCCCATTTTACAGATGAAGTAACTGAGGCACAAAGAAGTTAAGTGACTTGTCCAGTCACACAGCTGACAAGTGGCCGAGCTGGGATTCAAATCCATGACCTCTGACTCCAAAGCCCGGGCTCTTTCCACTGAGCCATGCTGCTTCTCAAAATTCTCAAATGAATTAAATGAATGAATGGAAGGAGGGGGAACAGTTTAAAGTGGACAGGAGTAGTGGACAGATCCCTCAAAGATTTTGGAGAGGAATAATAGGAGGGAAATGTGGTAATAACTGGAGGGAGCCGTGGGGTCAAGGGAGGATTTTTTTTTAGGATAGGGGAGATACGTACATGTTTAAAAACAGTGGGGAAGAAACCATTGAAGAGCCAACAGTTGAAGATGGCAGTTAAGGAGGGAAGAAAAGAAGAAGGGGCAGGAAGAAGTTTGAGATGAGGATCATCTTTCTCAACTTTTTTCACTGAGGGGGAGGAAGGGAGTCAGCGTTGGCCCCCAGGGGCGTTACCTAAAGCTGGTTATGGGCAGGGAATACGTCTCTTTATATTGTCATATTGGACTCTCCCAAGTACTTAGTACAATGCTCTGCACGCAGTAAGCACTCATCTAGTTGTGTGACATTGGGCAAGTCACTTCACTTCCCTGGGCCTCAGTTCCCTCAACAGTAAAGTGGGGATCGAGACTGTGAGCCCCATGGGGGACAGGGAATCCCGATTTGCTTGTATCCACTCCAGTGCTTAGTACAATGTCTGACAGTTAGAAGCACATTTTACAAATGACATTATTATTCTTATAAATACGATTGACAGACTGACATGTAGGCTCACCAAGGAGCGTCGACATTATCATTTTACTTCCACTGGAGTAAAAATTGGCTCCTCTCTTGTGGGACATCCCTCTCAATATATAATCATGAAGGTAGCTACATCATTTATCTAAATTGATTTTAGGGCATAATGCTGGGTAATTTGGGTTAAAAAGTATTTCACCTTGGCTCCGCTGTAATATTGTTTGTAATACTGTCACTATTAATTAATCGTATTTATTGAGTGCTTACTGTATGCAAAGCACTATACTAAGAGCTTATAATTTTCTCTAAGAACAGCTCAACTTTCTCTAAGTTCCAACATTAAACATTTTGAACCAATGACGTCAGAGGACAGACTCTAGACAGTGAGCCGGTCACTGGGCAGGGATTGTCTCTATCTGTTGCCGAATTGCACATTGCAAGCACTTAGTAGAGTGCTCTGCACATAGTAAACGCTCAATAAATACCATTGAATGAATGAATGAATCTGTGGTGATTGACTGCTAACTTTCCCCGATTTGTGTCCAACCTGATTTGCTTTTACCCCAGAGCTTAGTACAGTGCCTGGCACATAGTAAGCACTGAACAATACAATTATCATCATCATCAGATAAAGTGCAATGTTGTCAGAGGCTTTCTTCTGCTCTAGCCTCAAGTCAATTCCTCTGTCCTCCTTGTTTTTGATTTCCGAATTTCAATTCACCATTCGGGAGCTGTTCATTTTCACTTGATCCTCCCAACTAAGATGGAATGGGGGCAAGCCTAGCTTCAAGGATATAAGACCGACTGCTAGATTGTAAACTCCCTATGGGAAGAAATCACGTTTATTATCGCCCTTTCCCCAGCACTTAGTACAGTGCTCTGCACACAGCAGGTGTACAAGACATACAGTTGATCGACTAAACAAATTTCATTGTTTGAGTCAGAAAACATTTCACTCCTATGCTCATTCCATAATGTTTCATTCATTCAACCATATTTATTTATAATAATATTAATAATGGTACATGTTAAGCACTTACTATGTTCTGAGCACTGTTCTAATTGCTGGGGAAGATACAAGGAAGTCCAGTCATCCCATGTGGGGCTCACAGTCTTAATCCCCATTTTACAGATGAGGGAATTGAGGTCCAGAGAAGTTAAGTGACTTGCCCAAAGTCACACAGCGGATAAGTGGCAGAGCCAGAATTAGAAGCTGCAACCTCTGACTCTCAAGCCTGTGCTCTTTCCACTAAGCCACGATGTTTCTACGGTGCTACAGAGCACTGTACTAAGCGCTTGGGAAAGTACAATGCAACAATAAACAGTGACTTTCCCTTCCCACAATGAGCTTACACTATTTTTTGAGCACCCACTGTTTGCAAAACATTCTAAATCCTCGGCGGTGGTGGGGGGCATCGATGAGATTTAGACGCCATCTTAGGCCCACCAAGGGTTCATATGCTCCGCCGCTTGTCAGCTGTGTGACCTTGTGCAAGCCACTTCACTTCTCTGTGCCTCAGTAACCTCATCTGTAAAATGGGGATGAAGACCGTAAGCCCTAAGTGGGACAACCTGATTACCTTTTATCTACCCCATTGCTTAGAACAGTGCCTGGCACATAGTAAGTGCTTAACAAATACCAACATTATTAAGAATAAGGGGGGTGGGTGTGCGGGCACATAGTTGGGGGAAAGATTGGGGAAGGAAACACTGAGTGATGAAATGATAACTCTCACAGGGTTGGCAACGAGCTTCATGGGCAGGGCAGGGTAGGCTGATGAGCAGCACGACCCATCTGTTGGTGCTTGAAGAGGACCAAAGCTGGAATGGAGATATTTGGCTTCATCTCTTGCTCCCTGCCAGCAGGAGGAGGAGGAGGAGGAAAAAGGACTCTGCTTTCCTCATCTTCCCTGGGAAGCAGAGCTGGTGGCTTCTTTTTTTGTGTTTTTATTTAAATGGTATTTGTTAAATGCTTACTATGGGTCAAACACCATTCGGAGGTAGATACAAGTAAATTTCGTTAATTTGCTATATTGTACTTTCCCAAGCCCTTAGTATTCATTCATTCATTCAATAGTATTTATTGAGCGCTTACTATGTGCAGAGCACTGTACTAAGCGCTTGGGATGAACAAGTTGGCAACAGATAGAGACGGTCCCTGCCGTTTGACGGGCTTACGGTCTAATCGGGGGAGACGGACAGACAAGAACAATGGCACTAAACAGCGTCGAGGGGAAGAACATCTCGTAAAAACCGATGGCGACTAAATAGAATCGAGGCGATGTACAATTCATTAACAAAATAAATAGGGTAACGAAAATATATACAGTCGAGCGGACGAGTACAGTGCTGTGGGGATGGGAAGGGAGAGGTGGAGGAGCAGAGGGAAAAGGGGAAAATGAGGCTTTAGCTGCGGAGAGGTAAAGGGGGGATGGCAGAGGGAGTAGAGGGGGAAGAGGAGCTCAGTCTGGGAATGCCTCTTGGAGGAGGTGATTTTTAAGTAAGGTTTTGAAGAGGGAAAGAGAATCAGTTTGGCGGAGGTGAGGAGGGAGGGCGTTCCGGGACCGCGGGAGGACGTGACCCAGGGGTCGACGGCGGGATAGGCGAGACCGAGGGACGGCGAGGAGGTGGGTGGCAGAGGAGCGGAGCGTGCGGGGTGGGCGGTAGAAAGAGAGAAGGGAGGAGAGGTAGGAAGGGGCAAGGTGATGGAGAGCCTTGAAGCCTAGAGTGAGGAGTTTTTGTTTGGAGCGGAGGTCGATAGGCAACCACTGGAGTTGTTTAAGAAGGGGAGTGACATGCCCAGATCGTTTCTGCAGGAAGATGAGCCGGGCAGCGGAGTGAAGAATAGACCGGAGCGGGGCGAGAGAGGAGGAAGGGAGGTCAGAGAGAAGGCTGACACAGTAGTCTAGCCGGGATATAACGAGAGCCCGTAGCAGTAAGGTAGGCGTCTGGGTGGAGAGGAAAGGGCGGATCTTGGCGATATCGTAGAGGTGAAACCGGCAGGTCTTGGTAACGGATAGGATGTGTGGGGTGAACGAGAGGGACGAGTCAAGGATGACACCGAGATTGCGGGCCTGCGGGACGGGAAGGATGGTCGTGCCATCCACGGTGATGGAGAAGTCTGGGAGCGGACCGGGCTTGGGAGGGAAGATGAGGAGCTCAGTCTCGCTCATGTTGAGTTTTAGGTGGCGGGCCGACATCCAGGTGGAGACGTCCCGGAGGCGGGAGGAGATGCGAGCCTGAAGGGAGGGGGAGAGGACAGGGGCGGAGATGTAGATCTGCGTGTCATCTGCGTAAAGATGGTAGTCAAAGCCGTGAGAGCGGATGAGTTCACCGAGGGAGTGAGTGTAAATGGAGAACGGAAGAGGGCCGAGAACTGACCCTTGAGGAACTCCAACAGTTAAAGGATGGGAGGGGGAGGAGGCTCCAGCGTAGGAGACCGAGAATGATCGGCCAGAGAGGTAAGAGGAGAACCAGGAGAGGACAGAGTCCGTGAAGCCAAGGTGAGATAAGGTATGGAGGAGGAGGGGATGGTCGACAGTGTCAAAGGCAGCAGAGAGGTCAAGGAGGATCAGAATGGAGTATAGTATAGTACTCTGCCCACAGTAAGCGCTCAAATATGATTGAAGTTGGACACAGTCCTGCATGGGGCTTGCAGTTTAAGAGAGAGAACTGAAAAACTGAGGCACAGAGAAGTTGTGACTTGCCCAAGGTCACACAGCAAGGATCTGACAGAGTCAGGATTTAGATCCTGATTTCCAGGCCCATGCTCTTTCCGCTGGGCCACGCTACTTCTCTGGTGGTGAGAGAACGATTGCTCTAGCCCTCACCCCTGAAGGCTGCTCACCGTGCCACCCCACCGGGAAGGGTGAGGGGCTGGTGAGAGTTTGAGCTTGGCAGAGCCTACTGTGGAACGAACCCCAGGGGGCTGCAGTTATTGTGACCCATTTTGGCCAAGATTCCTGGCTAGAGGAACGGAATCAGGTCACTCCGACGGCAGTCCAGGACAGTGGAGACAACCAAAAAGTGGTCCAACGGTTTTGTGGCTTTTGGGGGTACCCAACCCGACAGTGGCTTGAACCTTAATCCTCCCTGGGTCCCTCAAGGTGCCCAATACATCCATCAGGCAGGAGGAGTCAGGCAACAAGCTCCACTTAGCACTGGGGTCAGGGGTGAGGGGAACTGCTCAGAGCCCAACTGTAGTGTGAAACAGAAGAGATGGTGGAAAGAGGAGCTGCCTGAGTTATGTTTTCTGTCCTCTTCTCCCTTTCCTTCCTCCTCTTCCCTTTCTCTGCTCCTCCCCTGCCCCTCAAAGCTCCACCCCTGATGCCCCAGTCCCAGACTCGAAATCAAAAGTTGGCACCTTGGGATGCCTTTTATGTTTACAATGCATTTTATGTTTACAATCATCTTTCTGGACAACCACTGAGTCACAACTACTGCCAAAGTAGATTCATAATCGGCTGTAGTTAAACATAAGGACACGCAGAAAGTGTGTGTGTGTGTGTGTGAGAGAGAGATATGACTGTGGTATTTGTTATGCGCTTACTCTGTTCCAGGCACTATACTAAGCACTGGGATGGATACAAGCAAATCGGGTTGGACAGTCCCTGTCCCATGTGGTGCTCACAATCTCAATCCCCATTTTAGAGATGAGGGAACTGAGGCCCAGGGAAATGAAATGACTTGCCCAAGGTCACCCAGAAGACTAGTGACGGAGCCATGACTAGAACCCATGACCTTGACTCCCAGGCCCATGCTCTATCCACTTGGCCATGCTGACCCAAGCTGTGTTAGACGCCAACATTTGCCAAAGGGAATGTGTCTATTATTGCATTGTATTCTTCCAAGCAATTAGTACATTGCTCTGCACAACCTAAGCGCTCAATAAATACAATAGGCTGTTTGGACACTTGGTAATCATCCCACAGCACTTATGGGAAGCAGCATGGCCTAGTGGCAAGAACCCGGGCTTGGAAGTTGGTGGTTGTGAGTTCTAATCCGGTTCCACCACTTGTCTGCTGTGTGACCTTAGACAAGTCACTTCACTTCTCTCTGCCTCAGCTACCTCGTCTGTAAAATGGGGATTAAGAGTGAGCCTCAGGTGGGACGGGGACTGTGTCCAACCTGATTACCTGGTATCTGCCCTTGCATGTTCTCGGCCCTTAAGTGCTTAACAGATGCCATTATGATGATGTACATAACCTTACTTTATTTCTTTACATGCACATCTGTCTCCCCTTCTGGTCTGTAAGCTCCTTGCGGACAGGGAACGTGTCTACCAACTGTTGTATTCACTCAAGCGTGTAGAACAGAGGTCTGGACACAAAAGCACTCAATAAATATAACTGATTGACTGATGCCCTGCATATAGTAAGCACTCAAATAACTTCGATTGGTTACTCATCCTGGTCTCTCAGAAGACTGGAGTTTCCAAACAGGTCTGTAGAGATCACGAATGGTGAAAAATGCCCCTTCCCAGTTCCCCTTTGTGCTCAAAATGCAAAGCTGCCACTTAGGGTTCACCTCTATATGGTGTATGTTTTTCTGGGGGTAGTCTTCCGTTTAGGTCCGTTCCCGAAAGATTCTCCAATATTTTCCAAGATGACAGCAGCAGCAGCCGCCGCTTTCCCAAGTGTTTCTCCAATCTGGGCCATGTAGTCCCATCCCGTCATCCAAAGATCCCTGCTCCAGAGACCACGCTGTCGGTATAACAATGCAGACCTGACCCAGGACTGCCAAAATAGTGTTAAGCGCTGACCGTAAGCCCGTCAATGGGCAGGGATTCTCTATCTGTTGCTGAATTGTACATTCCAAGCGCTTAATACAATGCTCTGCACATAGTAAGCGCTCAATAAATACTACTGAATGCATGTACCAAACACTGTACTAAGCAACAGAGTGGATGCAACTTAATCACGTGCCACATGGGGTTCACAGTCTAAAGCAGGAGGGAGGACAGGTATTCAACCCCCATTTTACGGATGAGGGAACCGAGGCACGGGGGCTAAGGTACTTGCCCAGGGTCATACAGCAGCCAAGTCGTAGAGTCAGAATTAGAACCCAGGTCCTCTGAATCCCAGGCTCTCTCCACTCTGCCACATGGCTCGTTTCTCGAGAACAAAACGTGTTTGATCCGCATCATTGTAAGGAACCTCAGGACGGAATCCAGTGAAACGAACCAGTCAGTGATTGGCACCAGCACACGTTGCTGAAAAGTGGCAAAATCTGCACACAAGCACGGGGCAAACCAGGGCTGTTTGCTGGCTATCATTTCTGCTATGCCACTTTGTTTCCATTACTAAATTTGGATATATGCCAATTAAAATAGGGAACTTGAGTGGCAGGAGAAGCTGAAAGACCTGTAACTCTTGGGAAAGGAAAGGAGAGAGCAGGACACTAGTTGAGAGGGGAGATGGGGTCACCCTATGGTGTCCTAATTCAGCACCCCCCTTCCTCCCCACCTGCTGAATATAAAGCTCATATTTTAGAAGAGCAAATTTATAAAATTGATGTTTCAGAAGCAAGAGCAAATGTATAAAACTGATGTTTTAGGAGCAAGAGCACATTTACAACCACCTTTAATTTAGCCCCACAGAAATACCTGCACACTACGTTACACAGAATGTGAAGAGCTTAAAATTTATGAGTTTTAAAATACAAATCTTTTCCTTCTAGAATTTTTTGTATTGCAAGATTTCAACCTGAAGCTAACTTCAGCAGCCTTGCCACTGACCACAGGACAGGGGAAGAGGAGAAAGGACAGCTTCTGGGAGTGGGAATGGCTTTAAATATTACATAATTATTTAAAGGTCCCATCCTCCTGTCACAAACCCCTCTTGCTCTAAGGCAAGCAGGATATTTGCTGAGTGCTTTCTCTCCCAAGCACTGTGCTAAGTGCTTGGGAGAATACAACATCAGACATTTCCTGCCCACAAGCTCACAGTTTAGAGAGGGAGATGGACCACTCTGCGGCAGGCACCCCCCCCCACTATTTGGACAGAAAGCCATCTGGCTTTTTTGGGTAAGAAGTCAGTTAAAGGACCAAGCGCCAGATATCAATGAATCGGGCTGTTGTACTACGGTAAGCATTGCGTCACTGAATGGGCCTCAGGAAAGCTATAGATGCTGCAGACAAGTCATGTGCCTGACAATCCGGTTGTATTGTACTCTCCTAAAGCACAAGTACAGTGCTCGGCACATAAGTGCTCGATACCATTGATTAATGCACTGAAAACAAGAGGACGAGTAAGACAAAGAAGTTCTTTGTGGGTACTTCTAGGAATACTGGTGAATCTCTCTACAGAGGCTCTAGCTACTCGCCTCCTTTTCTCTGGGGCATTTTCTCCCACAGAGACTTTCGGCTGAAGGGAATTAAACTTTGAATGTGACCTACACCCAGTCCTGCTACGGTCAACGTGACCATTTAGGACATTTAAAGTTGAATTTGCATCGACAAGTATTTGTTTGTAAAAGATAGCCCACTCCCTCCTAGCCCTTCTCTCTCTCTCTCTCTCTCCCCCTCTCTCGAGTTCCTTCAGACCTGTGGCCACTTCACACACAACTCCTAAATAACATTCTTACTGAACCAAGAAGCTTGCTAGAAAACAAAAATAAAGACATTGTGACTTTTCAGACTGAGGCTGGATTTAGGTAGCCTTAATTAATATTAATGTAATACTGTTATGCATCCCTACAAGTAACTGGGATGTCATGGGCTCAAACATTGGGCTAATGTTACTGCAGAACCACTTGTCATTGCACAAGTTGTATGTGAATCAGAAATTTTTTTTTCAAAATTGATGCTTCAATCTGAATTCTCTCTTTATAGCCCCATATCAGACAGCTACACTGCCTTAATTTTTAATATTCACTCTATAACAACTAATTTTCCCTTTATGCCTTCAGCCTAAAATCACTAATTCTTTTTTTCTTTTGATGTATCTTGTACAAGCTGGATGTGAAAGCTAAAACAAAGGAACTATCTTGTTCTGCAGTTGCTTAATCTGTGGGGCAAGAGTTTGTGAGTAGGTTCATACGCGGTAAGGGGGTGGGGTTATTTAAATCTGGGAAAATGCTCATACGGACATTCAAGCACATAACTGGAACCAGATTTTTTTTTCTCCCCTCAGGGAGAACCACTACCCCAAAATTAGAGTATTTTTTTTCCCAGGCAAACGGAGAATGCCACCAGGTTTTTTTTTCCTTGTCATTAACAGTTTATTTAAACACAGCTCTTGAAACATTTGAGTGAATTGGGCCTCCTTTGGTATGCAAAGGATCTCAAAAACTTAATAATGACTTTTCAAAACCGGCACAGCCTTCTGGTCACCTTCTGAAACTGTTGAATACTTTCCAACGCTCCCTTCCCCCATCCTTCACTGTGAAGCGCCCACTACTGTTGGTAAGTCTAAAGTCAGAAAAGCAAGAGTATACGTGTGGTGGAATGTATTAAGTCACCCACTGATAACTGATTGAAAGCTTGACATCACCTTTACAACAGCCATTTATGAGAAAAAGTCTTTTCCTGGCTTACATTAGGTTAACTCTAGTCCTCTCCTCTGCTACTGTACAGATTACATAAAGGCTTGACAAACTGAACATTTAGACAAGCATTAAGCAGCGACTGTGTAGAGATTACCTTTAGTCTTAATACTAGCAGTACAGAGTTACGCAGTATAATTGTAACACTTCGTATGTATATTAAGTATTGTGCATTTTCTAATTAGCCGGGGGTGAAGGAAGGGCATTTTCTTAAATCTTTTAATTTTCCACTGACAAACGGAATTAAACAGTTTTGCTAAACATAGATGTTTGGGAAAAAGTAAAAATCAACTTTTTATTGTTGCTTTTGCCGTTTGATAGGATTTTACACAGGTTTCGATCTCCTTAATACCCTGGAATCAGTAGAAAAACCTTTTAAATGAAGTTTTGTACAATAGAAACTTCTCAGCAGTCAAAATCCAGACTGTAAAAAAATACATGCAAAACATACTTCTCTGAAAACACTTAACTCTGAACAAAGCACCAACTACACAAATGCAGAATGAAAACAGTATTTCAACTCCACCAAAAGTAGTCTTCATAAAAGGTGTAAAAGTCACCTATTCACTAGGCACTGTTCACTTTTTAACTGACAATAAAAAATATTGTCCACAAACGCAACTCCAACTTGAGGGCAGATTTTAGAAATTCTTCTAAAGTTCATGCTTTAGTAGCGACCTGAAAAACAAAACAGAGGGAGGAGTTTGGAAGGGGGGGGGGAGAGAGAAGAGAGCGAAAGGGAAAGAAAGTGTTAGGTGTAAAGGAGTGTCAGAGCATAGCAGGGGGACTTTACATTCTGATCTTACTTCCTAAAACATTAAACAACAAAGTTCACTTATTATGCTGGGGTAGTTAGGCATCAACAGATTTCACTGCTAACTTCCCTGCTGCTACCCACCTCATCATCCAGCTTTAAGTAGTAGGGACACTGTGGAGGGTGAAGGAGCACAACCACAGACTTTGAATTTGCAGGGCAGATGGGGGGTAATCTGGACCATACCTAATCCATGGCCCTTCAAGAGTACTTGTTAATATTGGCATTATTCTTCTACTGAAAGGAAATAACCCAAAACAAAACTCCCTTGTGCTCAAGTTTTTTGTATCTTTCTTTTAAAAATGGATTATATATGGCTGAATTAGCTCCAACTGTAAAAGCAATTACTCACGGGGTGAATAAGATCGAGATCTAGAGCGTGATCTGTAGCCTCCCCGGCTGTAATAAGGGGATGGTGATCGTCTTCTGTAAAAAAAGGGAAATAAGGGGGGGATGGGGGGTGGGGTTGGGGAGGGAGAAGGGGAAAGAAATGGGACATTCCAAGTTTAGGATCTCAAGAGACTCCAGATAATACCAGATAATAGTTCTGTTATACTCAACACCTCCACATTCTAACATTTGAGTAGATTAAATCGACTTTTGCAATACCCAGGAGTTGAATATATATATGTAAAAATTTGGACTGCTACCAAATTGTACAAGCCCGAGTTTCCAAAACGTTCATATCAATGATCTAATTTCATCCTCACACAACCACCTTTGAAGTATAAACTCCCAAGGAATCATCACTGAGCAAACAGATCACACAGCAGGCCAGGGGCAAAGAAAACGGAACTCAAGTTTCCCAATCCCCTATGCCCATGCTGTTTCCACTAGACCACCCTGTTGTATTTAGCCATGAAATTAACAAAAGGATAAAGTTTAGTTTTAGCAGGTTAAATTATAGCCAACTTGTGATTATCCAGGGGAGAGCAACGAGAGTTGAACTTCTCAGATAACTTTTCTTGAAGTAAATTAAAGCATCGATTCCCTTTTCTCCCACCAGTTGCTAATAAGTGCAAAATGGATTTGGCTTGAGTCATCTCCATATAGTTAGCCTGCTGGCTCCCTGAAAGGAGATCATGGCAATTGGGAGTGAGGGGAGAAGGGGCCAAGAGCCCAAACAACCCAGAAGGCAATTAGTCCTAGAAAAATGGTAGTGACTATTAAAGGGGAAAAAAAGGGAATATAACTATCGATCAAGAACTTCAAGAGTTATAACTGATTTTCCACTGTCAAAAAAATCTCAACTTTTAAAGAGCCCACCTAAATTAACTCCTTGACATGGAAATAAAAGTTGTCTAGTGCAAAAACTGACTGCTAAACCAAATGAAAGCTATTCTGTGGCTTCTTGTAACTGGGTTGTTTTTTTTTTTGAAGCCAAATGAAACTGCAATGCCATGCTGTAAGGAACAATGGCACCCTATATAAAGCCCTTTTACTTACAATTGTTCTGAAGACTAGAATGGGCTAAAGTATTTTCAACCAATCCATCATTCACTGCTTGGACACTAATATTCCTCCTAGCATACCTGTAAATCTGATCTCTGTCTTGGGCAGCTCTCCATCCTCCTCCTCCTCCACCGCCTCCTCTGTAAAACAGGAGCAAAACAATTTTTGAATTTTCATCTATTTACTTAAAAAAACAAAAGGAAAGTGATTAAATTCAGAAGCAACCAAGCAGAATTTTTACATTAACAAAAATTAGTTTTCATCAAGACACATTTTTGAATGCTACATCTCGACCTCACAAAGTGCAGAAAGCAGTTCAAGAGCTCTCCCTGGTGGCTGTAAAATCCCACTTAAACCAAAGTTAAAGTCTTGCAGAATTTATTATCCATGTCCTTCATCATACTAAAATTCCATCTGAAATTTACCAATAAACCACTCCATGACCAACCTCTCGTTCCTCCCCTAGATCTCATGAGTGGAGGAAGGTCGTCTCACCTAATTTTCTATGCCCATCCTAGCAAATACTCTCTAGCCCACCCTCTGCAGTTTAGACAGACACCTTCCACGCCCCTTCTCTCTCACACACATTTCTTAGCCGTTAAGCAGCGTTAACTGGTTAGTTTGGCATTGGTGACAAACTACAAACAATTCACAGAATTTTTACTTTAAAAAAAGTTCGGGCCAATTTATGAAAGGTGCTTGAAAACTTAGTTTTTAAAACCTACGAGCTTCACTTAAAAAAAATCAAATTTAGCGCATTACCACAAAGAAATATTTATAAAATGGTTATAAAACTTGTCCTCTCCCAACACTCTAATCTCCCCTCTCCTTTTCTAACTGAATCTTTGCTGCCTTAATGGCCCTCGAAATCTTAATCAGCTATGCCCAAGTTCTGACTAAAAACTGTCTCTGCCTGATTTACCCCTTGAATTGTGAGTTTAAGTTAGTTCTTTACCTTCCTTCAGGTTAAGGAATCTAATAAGACTCTCCTGATAAGGACAGCAAAATCCTAAGTGGCTCTAAATGCATACAAGTGCCACCCAAGAATTTTCACCTACTCTGACTCAAAATGAGCCTCTCCTCTGTAACCAAAGGCTGTGAGCAGAGATGGAAGGTGAGAATAGTGACCAGTGATAATTGTGATCTGTGAGTTGAAGAAAATCGAAAGCTCGTTGTAGGTAACAACTGCTGTACTGCACACCCTCCCAAATGCTTGGTAGTGTTCTGCACACAGTAAGCGCACTGATTGACAACCTGGCACCTAGAAATACTGACTCCCAGAATCACTGGAAAAGTAAGAAAAAAGTGTATTATAAAGGGAACTGTGATTAGTGCCACTTATTTCTTAGCAGTAAACAGCTATGCTTGTTAAAAACGAGCTTATATTTGCCTCTCTAATGTTTGAAAGCATGGTATTCATCCCTGCTAAACCAGTGTATTCATTGTTTGCCAATCTATGCTCAGGGGACATTAATTCCTCAGTTGACGGAATTATTTATTCAAAAAGTTGAATGTACCAAATCGTTAGGAACCAGGTTTTCTGCTCACGCTTCAACTACTCTCCATCTCCTCCCCAAAACACAAATCAAAACTCCCCCCAGTACAGTGGTCCTAGAGGTACATGCATGTTGATGTAAGCCACCAAAATATGACGAAAAAAATCCCACATGCACAAAGGAAAGGTGCCCAAACCCTAGCAAATCTATGTGGTTTACCAGTTCCAGCAGATGTTTACGCAGATGTTTTATGTACGTTTTGGACCCATACAATCAGCACTGATTTTTACTACAGATAAGCAATTCCAGAATGCAGTTTCATTTCAAGCAAAGCTTCAGTCTGTATCTTTTCACGCTACCCACATCAATTCACACTAAGCTGATCAAAAGTACATTAACGAAGAGCCCAGCTATAGAAATATACTTAAAAAACAAAACCAAACCTGGATGCTGCTTTGGCTTTTAATTTGAACCGAGCATCAGCAATAAATTACCACCCACAGTTAAACACTGTTTAGGTTTGATGGCGTCCAACATGGCTGACTCACCGTAAATAGTCTAACCATAGCTAGACATATCTTTCAGTGGGAGGAATTAAAATTGGGATGCTTCCCTTTCATCATACTTCATGGAAATATCTCCCAACGTCTTTAAAGGCACTCCCTATATTTCCTAGAATACCTATCCTACAGAACATGGGTGGCCCCAAACCTCACGGGCTGAAGAGATACAAACAAAACCACACAGTCCAGAGCGGCAGCCTGCTCCCAGAGGCTCCTCGTCCAGGACTCTGCGGCCCAGCCAACGTGTTATATGGGACAGCGAGAGGGCACGTGATGCTTTGATGAAAATGCAGTGGCAGAAAGAATGCCCGGTCCCATCTTGGAGCCAGTCTCCTCTAATTCACTGAGGTCCAGTAGGTCGGGGGTGACTGGTTTTTATTTGAATAGGTCCTGCAACCCTGCCTCTTTACAATGCCCTCTAGACTGCAAGCTCGTTAAGGGCGGGGAATGTTTCCACTAATTGTTGTACTGTAGCCTTCCAAGCGCTTAGTATGGTGCTCTGCACTTAGTAAGCGCTCAATGAATTCCATCGATTGATTCATTCGTTCTGTTGTGTTCCCAGCTCCCAGGCTCCATCGCTTCACATACGACTGATGGATTGATTGATACCCCTTTCAGAAACAGCTCAGGGGTTGAGGCAGAAGGCTGCACCTTAATCACCTTAATGGGGGGGGGGGGGGGGGTGAGGGAGCCCTAAAAGGACTAGATCTAGGGTGTAAGCATACAGTGGGCAGGGAATGTGACTATTCACTGAAGTATTGTACTGTCCAAAGCACTAAGAATAGTGTTCTACACACAGTAAGCACTCAAAAAATACGATTAAATGAATTACTGGATCAGTGAGACGCTCAATACAGCCTGCTGCCATAGTGACAAGAAAGTCTCAGCATGTTACCAAGCTACCTAGCTGTTCACCACAGCTGTCATGCAGTGGTAGAGAGACTGCAACGAGCACAGGTCTGGGAGTCAGAAGACCCTGCCTCTTGTAAGCTCCTTCTGGTGTAGGGAATGTGTCTCCGAACTTGTATTCTACTAAGTGCTTAGTACAGTCCTCTTCAGTAAGTGCTCAATAAACATCATTGATTGATTACTTGGTCTGGGGCAAGGCACACACTGCCTTGGTACCAAGAGTCAAAGGTGACCTTGTCTAAATTCGTTAGTTGATAATCTTATACAACTCTGAGCTGCTGAAACCCAAAATTCAAATACTAGCCAAGTCAATCAATACATCCATCATATTCACTTTCAATAAACCAAATTATCAAAGCCAAATTCCAGGGTCAGGCTGATTATCATAACCAGGCACATGGACAGCCCGAGTTACATAATACACTAGAATTGGGTCCTTTAACATAGTCCTCAAAATGACTTTTATAACAATGCCAACTTACCTATATGACCTGCTATAATAGTCCCGATCATCATATCCTCTATCGTACCCTCTGTCGTAGTAATCTCGTCGTCGGGAGCTGCCACTGTGAGGAGAAGATAAACAAGATTAAAGTGTTCCTGAACATATCGCAGCAAAAAGCAAACATCCTTTTTTAGTATTGGCACTCAAGGTGTGGCACTCTTATTGTGCATATATGCTGAGGAACTGTTGTAAAACAATGTACAGTCATCTGCTCAACTGCAGCTAAATCCAACACATATTCCTTAAGATGAATCAGCAAGTGTGAATCTGAATCTGAAGGAAGACTGCACCCCTCACCCAATCCTAGGTTTCCATAATTTAATAGGGAATAATAAAGCTAGGAATTCCCTCATTGTTATTACCTGTGGAATTACTCTTCTTTCAGCAAGGATCTGATCTAGACTAGAAATGGAAGGCTAATCTAGGCAGTGTCCAACCTGATTACCATGTAATAATAATAATAATACTATTGGTATTTGTTAAGCGCTTACTATGTGCAGAGCACTGTTCTAAGTGCTGGGGTAGATACAGAGTAATCAGGTTGTCCTACAAGAGGCTCACAGTCTTCATCCCCATTTTACAGATGAGGGAACTGAGGCACAGAAAAGCAAAGTGACTTGCCCACAGTCACACAGCTGACAGCTGGCAAAGCCGGGATTCGAACTCATGACTTCTGGCTCCCAAGTCCATGCTCTTTCCCGAGTCACGTAAATATGATGTACCTACCCCAGCGCTTAGTACGGTGCCTGACACATAGTAAGCATTTAACAATTATCATTATTATACCTATGAAGGTTGAGGATGCAGATCTGCCCAACAATAAATATGGAATTACCTCATGGAAACTACCTACCAGGATGGCTGGAGAAGCTCTGGGGGGAAAGCAGCACCAAGCAGCATGGCCTAGTGGATAGAGTACGGGCCTAGGATTCAGGAGGACTTGGCTTCTAATTCCGGCTCTGCCACCTATCTGCTCGGTGACCTTGGGCAAGTCACTTCACTTCTCTGGGCTTCACTTAGCTCATCTGTTAAATGGGGATTAAGACTGACAGCCCCACATGGGACCTGGACTCTGTCCCACCTGATTTACTTATATCTACCCCAGAACTGAGTAAGCACTTTAATAACAAAAAAAACCCAAAAAGAAAACTAAACAAGAAGTGCCCCCCACCCTCCACCAAAAAAACCCAAAAAACAAACAAACCAAAAAAACCCAGTGCAATGTCCATCTCCATTCCCTTCTAAGCCCAGATGCTTCAAATCTGGGGCCACCACCTCAGGATGCCTATGACAAGATTGCCTTTCCGTTTCCATTACCGATAATTTCATACTACAATACCACCCTCAACTTTAGTGTCATGACCTGTTCCTAGAACTTGTCATCGAAACAGCAAGAGGTGGTGCTAGAAAAGGACCGGCTAGCAAACTGAGTTTGCATAAGTATAGAATCTAATTCAATTCAGTATTCTCTGAATTCTCTAGTATTGTCTCTGCTATTTACTCAGGGGCTCATTAACTGTCTGCACCGAGACCTGACGGAGATGTATTCAAATTGACGGAGATGTATTCACATCTTTATCTGGGTAGGGCAGAGAGTTCAGCAAGAAGCCTCACCTTGATTCTAATGAATTCTTTTTCTAGAAAAATCCCATTAACCCACACAGGAATTAGAGGCAACTTCAGGTAATGAGTGAGGTGGATGGTGTGGTTCAAAAAAAAATGTGAGGGGCAATTGCCCTGTGATTATTTGCCCATTTCTAGTCCACGTTAATGAACTTCTTGTAAATAATTAAAATGAAATCTTACTAAGTAGGTCTTCCCATGTAGATTCCAGGTGTTGGGGTGTGGGGTCTTTTTGTTATAGAAAAATCCACTCTGATTCTTCGCCCATCAAGCTCCATTCCATTGGCACGTTCTTTAGCCTAAAGTCACATTCACAGATGTAAGCAACAGTCAGTGTATATAGCAACAGAACAAAGACATTTAATTACTTTTTTGTTCTACTAATGGGACATCTATTAATCCAGTCTTGTCACCTATTCTAGAAAATGTCAGATAGGTCAGAATCATTCAAGAGGATGGAGGAGTGAGAAATATTTCAATCCACATGCTCCAGGGGTAGTAGAAAGGAATGGTTAAGCTACGATGCCTAAAATTCTGGCCAAGTGACAAGACACTTGCCCATCTTGTTCACCTGTCCAAACGTAGGTGTCAGAATCAAAAGCCACCAATCAAGGATGTGAATTAATTTGATCAAACTAAGATTTAGCAGCAAAATATAGAAATGTTATCGGGCTGTGTTGTTTTTCGAAACAACTAAACCTTCTGTTGGAGGCAGAACACAGGGAAAATGAGCTTGAACTACATTTCTCCAATAAGCAAAGTGGCTTGGTTTCCTATAGTTCATCTTACATTTCTCAGCAACCAAAGGAACTGTTTGCTGGGTGGAGTTTGCTTGTTTCTTGGGAAGCCTGAAGCCTAAGGAAGTCTTTAGGATCCCAAACATGAAGGCAGGCTTCCTTTTGCAACGAGAAGATTGACCCTCTCTCTTAGTTATCACCGTATGGAAAGGTAAGACCACAGAAAGAAGAACCTGGTTTTCTGGACATCTTTTTAGCTGTCCCTCTGAATTTTAATCCTTTTCTTTGGCGTAAAAACAGCTTGTAAATACTGTGCCCATCCATTTCCTCACTGCACGGTGAATCTGATTTTATGGCTTTTCAAAAGGCTTACACAGGGCTTCAGTAAAAATTCTGGGGAGATGTGTGTAGTATAATAATTTTTATACTCTTCCAAGACACAAGATTGTTGACCAAACATAACATTGAGTTAACTTTAGTCATCATATAAAAGTCCTACCAGCATTTGTGTGCAGTGGAAAAATTGGAAATGCTGGCTCTGTTCATTCATTCAATAGTATTTGAGCGCTTACTATGTGTAGAGCACTGAACTAAATGCTTGGAATAGACAATTCGGCAACAGATAGAGACAATCCCTGCCCAATGACGGGCTCACAGCCTAATCGACTGTTGAGGTCCAGGGCTGATGAAAATAATGAGGCTGACAAACTGGGGGGGGGAAGGAAGAAGGGGTTGATTGCAAACTTGTGATAGGTATTATTAGGAAATATTGTTTCTATCCACCTGGAGGGGCGAAAAAAGACCATCAAGCTTCAAGCTTTCTAAACCTCACCCCTTCCCCCAAACCACTTACTTTTATTTGGCATATTGAGGACTCAAGTATTTATGTGTTTCCAAAATAAAATGGGATAACTTCAGTTTAGGGTCTCCAGGAGACTGTTAAAAGTATTAACGCTCCCCAGTTTATTACCAAAAAGCCAAGATTTTACTATCTACTACTAGGACTTAGTTACAACTACAGAATGGCTACATTGCCATTGTTTTCCAAAAGGTATCTGAAATACTACCTTCCATTTTTACTGCTCAAATGTTAGTAAGGCAATTTCAAATAAAGTTAAGTGTTTTTACATTTTCTAAGGGAGAACGACTGCTGCTAAAAAGCATAAAAGTTACAACAAACAGCAAGACTTACTTCCTTGGCATCATCCACATTTTCAAAATACACAAACGCAAATCCTCTCGAACGCCTGGACTGCTGGTCGTATACAATGGAAACGTCAGCAATTGGACCATATTTGGAGAACACTTCTCGGAGATCCCTCTCTGTGGTGTACAGACTTAAGCCAAACACCCCAAGACAACAGTTTGGATCAGGATTTGCCTGTTAAAATAAGAGAGTAGGCTAAACAAATGTGGAATTAAGCCATACACACATTTCAAAAGGAATTTTTATATTAGCAAAAAAATAAAATACCCCCTTGTCCTTTCAATGCAGCTCTAGAGGATTTCAGGGATCTCAGACAAGCCCCGTAATGCTCCATCTTCCTGTTCTCATTCCTACCCAAATTCCTAGAACGGATCATGTCCACTGGTTGCCTTAAATTTCCTCTCCTGCAATTCCCTGCTTGATCCTCTGTAGTTGGGCTTTTGACCTTTTCACACCAACAAAATGGCTTTCTCCAGGTCACCAACAACCTTCTAACCAAATCCAAAAGGCTAAACTAAATCCTGACCCCCCTCTTTATTGCCATTAACACTGTGAACCATTCTTTCCACTAAAAAACCTTAAGGCAGTAGGAGCGGTAATAGTACTTATAAAACTCGTACTGTGTGCAGAACACTGTACTATGCGCTTGGGAGACTATGATGTAAAGTATGATGTAACAGAGTTATTTGGTAGACACGTTCCCTGAAAGAGCACGGGCTTGGGAGTCAGAGGTCATGGGTTCTAATCCCGGCTCCGCGACTTGTCAGCTGTGTGACTCTGGGCAAGTCACTTTACTTCTATGTGCCTCAGTGACCTCATCTGTAAAATGGGGATTCAGACTGTGAGCCCACGTGGGACCTTCTATCTACCCCAGCACATAGAACAGTGCTTGGCGCATAGAAGCGCTTAACAAATACCATAATTATTAATATTCTTATTAATGAGCTTACAGAAATAGCTCCTCAAGGACTTCTCTCATCACTCGTCCTTTTGAATGCTGTTTGTTAAAGGCTTACTAGATACCAGGCACGGTACTAAGCAATGGGATAGGTACATACAAGATAATCTGGTTGGACACAGTCCCTTGTCCCACACAGAGGTCAGAATCTTAATCCCCATTTTTCAGATGACATAACTGAGGTCCTGAAGTTTAAGTGACTTGCCCGGTCCCACAGCCGACTCGTGTCGGATCTGGGATGAGAACCCAGGTCCTCTAACTCCGAGGCCCCCATGATCTTTCCACTAGGCCTCGCTACTCCTCCTCTTTCCGGGAACACTGAAGGCTATCTTCAGGTCCTCTATACATCTGGCTTTTCACCCACTCTATCAGAAAGCTCTCATCTACCAATGTCACTTCACTACCACCCCATAGCTGACAATTCCCAAATCTATGTCTCTAGCCCAAGATCTCTCATCTGTCCTCCACCTCCTCATGCCCCCAGGATATTTCCACTTGGATGTTCCCCAGCACCTCGAGATGGAAAACAGATAAAGCTCTTCACCTTTCCCCATCTCAGTTACGGACACCATCATCCTCCTTGATCGGGAAACTCAACTTCACTACCTTTCGACTCTCACTCCACTATCAATCCCTGCCAATTTCCCCTTGCACGTCTCAGCTCCGGCCCTTCCTCAGCTAGTCTACTGCCTCTCTCCTCTCTTCCAAACCTCCAATGGCTCCCAGTGTCTCCCGCATCAAATGAAAATGTCTTCAAGGCTCTAAACCACCGGGCCTCACCATATCGATATGATCCTGTCTCCTATTTCCCAAATTGCCATGCTCGTTCCTCCCAAGCCAACCTCCGTTGACTTTCCCACCTCCGTCCCCCTGCTCCTGTGGATCCCACAGCTTAAAACTCCTTTCCTCCCCTCAGCTCTCTCCAAACTTCAATCCCGTAGGCCCTAAGCAAGCTTTCCCCAGTTAGCTCCCTTCAGGCAACTGTAGTGTTTATCAACCTATTCATACCCTCCTGATCACACAATGTGTGTCCAATTTAATTTTAAGCCCTCTGGTTGCAAATATTTTTCATATTTGCCTCCATCAAACTGTGAGTTCCTTGCGTACAGGTGTTATTTCATGATTCTGTACTTCGCAAGTGCCTAACAGTGCACGGCATCAAATGAGTGCTCAATAAATACTGTTTCCTCGGCTATTATTTCCCATTTTCTCTAATTGTAATGCTGCTACTGGTGCTGGCGTTAAGAGAGCATGGGGAGTTGGCACAGGTTCAGCAGTATCAGAAACATTATCACTAATAGTTCTCTGAAATTTCAAAAGTGCTCAATACATACGACTGATTTCATCCTAGAATCCATATACTTTTCCATCTGCCCAGCTTCTTCAAGGCATGCAACCAAACCCAAATTCGAAGCCAACTGAGATGAATTTGACTCTCTTTTTGGGGTCAATCAAGGCTTATTATTGAGTGTTATATGCAGAGCATTATTCTAACTGTTTGGGACCATATAAAGAGTTGGTAGATATGTTTCCTGCTGACAAGGAGACTTACAGTCTAGAGGAGGAGATGGAAATTAAAATAGATTCCGGATATGTACCTAAAAGTCGTGGGGTTGAGGGTGAGGTGAATAAAGAGTACAAATCCAAGTGCACAGGAGTAGGGGAAAAGAGGGCTTAGTCAGGGAGGGCCTCTTGGAGTCATGTGCTTTTGTTGAAGCTTTCTAGGTGGAGAGAGGTGGAGAGTCTGTCAGTTATGAAGGGGGAGGCAGTTCCAGGCAGAGGGAGGATGTGAGCAAGGAGTCGTCGGCAACATCCCCTCAAACTGTTGGCAAAGCCAAGCGAACCATAAATTGACTGCCGTGATGAGTTTTTAAATACACTGCCCTACCTAAGCAGTTGCTGAGCGCAGAAAAAGTACCTTTAATTACCCAGCGGAACTGAATAGAGAAATACATTTATAAAAGCCGCTAATTCAACACCTTTAGACAGTGAACGGCACGGGAAGGTCGCAAGCGTTTCCAGGTGTATCTTACCCGATTTCCGACATGACGCCTGCGGGTGGACATGGGAGAATGGCTGTGGCTATGTCGTCTCCGGTAATCTCGACTGTAAGACCTGCTGCGAGATCGCCTATGAGAGCGGGAACGAGAGCGTGATCTTGTATAATGCCTACGAGAACTTCTTCTGGATCTTGATCTAGGAAGCAAGATAGTGAGAACAGTCCAACTGAAGTCACCCAATTCAGTCATTCCGTCAACCTACCTCCAGTCAAGGGCCACTTACCCATCTTAAATTTAGTTTCAATTCTCTCACTGCCTATGGCCACTTCAGCCTAGCCAGGGAAGAATCCAGCTGCCACAAGATGCCTCCATTTTGGTCTCATCCACTCTTCCCTCTCACCAGTACCGTCCAAGCAGACATCCACAAAAGAGGTTTAAAGGCAGGCCAATTATTTTGCGTAGAGGTGAACAACAACAACGGTGGGATTTGTTCAGCACTTACTAAGTGCCAGGGTACATACAAAACCATCAGGTTGGACCCAGTCCCTGTCTCACAAAGGGACTCAAAGTAAGTAGGAGGAAGAACAGGTACTCAGTCCTCATTTTACGATGAGGAGACCAATGCACAGAAATGACTGTCCGAGGTCGTATAGAGCAGGCAAATGGCACAATCAATCAGTGGCTTTTACTTAGCACCTGTTTACAACGCACTACATTATGTTTGGGAGAGTACAAAAAAACAAACAAAAAACAAACAAACCAGGGTTAGTAGACAGGTTCCCGGCCCACACGGCGCTTACAGTCTAGAGGGGTAGACAGACGTTATACATAGGTACATCAGTGCTGTGGGGCTAAGGATGGGGTGAATAAATAGAGCAACAGTATGAAGTGTATGAGCTGCAATGCAGCAGGAAATCAACTCGTTGTGGGCAGGGAATGAGTCTGCTTTATCGTTACAGTGTACTCTCCCCAAGCGCTTAGTACAGTGTTCTGCACACAGTAAGCGCTCGATAAATACGATTAAACGACAGTGAATCAATGAGGTCAAATAGGGCGCAGACAGGAGGATTAGCATTCGGGTCCTTCTACTCACAGGCCTGTGGTCTTTCCATTAGGTCTCACCGCTTCTCAAGCTTAGGGAGATTTAAATTCAAATCAAAGAACAACTCCATACTCTTCAACTTTACCCAAACTTGACAGCTACCTTTGTCATATTTAGGAGGAGAACTGCTCCAACACCACATGGGAATACAATGTACAAGAGCATTAGGAGATAAAAGCTAGGTTTCTGAGCTTTTAATTCAGGATAACCACTTTGCCTCATAATCCTATGCACGCTATAAGGCATTATTCCACCATCTCTACGTTTTCTTTGAGTCCACGCAAACACACAAACACACGCACACACCCCTCCCTCAAAAATAAAAATTAAAAAATCAGGCCGACTGATTACCTCGACTCAGATCGGGATCTTGACTTGGATCTGGAGCGCCTGGAATCTTCCTTGGAACGAGACCTCGCAGGGGTGTGCCTTGCGGACTTCCCAGACCCATGTGCGCTTCCACTTCTGGAAGCAGAACGGGATTCCTACATATAGATATGGAAAAGTTAACGTGCTATTTCTAGTCCTTGGAATCTAAATAAGCTGCAGTGAAGAATGATAAAAAAAAAAGAGCTTGCGTCAATCATGTTTCTGGGCAGTTAGAATTAGAACTGCCTAGATTAAATTTTTTTCCCTTGGTAGGCACTTTTTTTGGCCCTGTATATACTTTCTCTATTAAACAGATAATGCATGCATGTTTAGCAAAATATACAGGGACACATAAACAGACTAGTAATTACTTAGCGTAGTGCTTTCTGATTCCAGATTACTTCTTATCTTAACTTCATTTTTATTTCTTTTCTTCATTCTTCCGTTTCAAATTCTGACTTCTTTCATCTTCCCCACTTCACACAAACTGCTCAATATTCTATAAGTGGGACTTCTGGTCTGATAATTAGCATGCATTCTCTTTCTTTTTTTTTCAAATTTCAGCTTCACTTATTCCTGAGCTTCAAATAATTCTCATTTATAAAACTTGTCAAATGACGACTTCCGCATTTTCCTTCTTCAACATTAACCTTAATAGAAAAAGAACAGGATGAAGAATATTTTAAAACTCCAGGATAAAAATCTAGTGCCAAAACTGAAACTAGAAAAAAAAAGTTTGCTTTTTTTTAAAAAAAGCTAGAATATGCAGTTCAAAAAACTAAGGCTACATTAAATTTCCAAATTATTCTAGATAATTTCAATTACGTTGATTTTTATATTGCTAGAACAGCAATCACTGGGCCTAAATTTAACATGAAGTGTGCAATAAACCAAACATTTACCATGTGCATTAACATTTTAAGGATGACTGTTTCACACTTCACTGACAGATCTTTTAAGAAAATGCTTAAGCTTCAAAAGGCCATATTTAAGCACATCTCTAGTTAAAAGGGACACACTGTAATACAATAAGTGCAGGAATGAAAGCATAATACTCATCTGTAAACTGGTCACCACAATACAGAGCTAAAATAATTCATATTCCTGCCAGAGCTAATTTGATCAAAAAAGGAAAAGGCCAAAACTGTTGTACTGAATTGTCTCGATGCTTGTTAGTTTTTGCACTGCATATTTAGGGGTTTCAATCAGGAACCAAATGGAGGTCACTACATCTACAAATTTGGATTTTGTTTCTTTGTTCAGTTCACCCCTGAAATGCTAAGGCTTTTTAATATAAATTGTCATCTACTTATTTAATCTTTTTAAAGTTCTAACACGTTACATTAATGTTAAATGAGAACAGTAATTACAGAAGAACTTAAGTAGCAAAAGAAAACACTAAAAAGAGAGTGTTTAGGTAAACAACTACTGTAGGCTACGAGCATGAAGGAAAGCAGAGCTAACTTGAATTCACTATGCAATATCAACAGGCACTGGTGTGTGCCCTAAGGACTTTAAATTTCACATGAATGGAAGACGACCTTTTTTTTTTAAAAAAAAGCACCTAGCGTTGAACTATAAAGCATAAGAGATTGGGATTTTGGAAGGGAAAAAAAAATGTTTCCAAGTTAATTTTACTAGAAATTTCAATCCAGCAGGCTCAAACACATGTATTTCAAAACTAAAGAAGGGTAAAAGAGAGTTTCAGATCAGCTGAGAATGGAAGGTCTTGGGCTTTGATTTTCCCCCAGAAGGAAAAAGATGTAAAACACAAAAAACCCACTCTTGTATATTCTGAATATACGCTCCACACGCCTAATTGAAGACAACAATGCTTTCACTTACAAGGCCATGTTGTCTTGCTGACTTACCTCTAAAAGGGAACAGAATTTCTCCCTGCACTTCATTTGGGTTGAAAAGATCCTGAAAACTACCTCATCTTCACATAGTAGTAGTTCTGTTTTGGGGTTTTTTTTTTGTTCCTTGGCGGGTCCCTAGAGGGAAGGGTAATTCTGCCTATCGAACTGCAGTCACATTTCGGGAACTATTTTAAATGGGAAGGATCAAAATTTTATGATTAAGTGGCCTTTACGTGTGGAAACGCAATAGTAATCATGGAATCAGAATGCCCACACAAACTCCCCCGTGGGTGTCTTAAGAAGGCACTCTAATGTTCACCGCTCCCTCTGCCCTATCAAAGGAACGCTATTATTATATGATCAGAGTGGGCATTTCCCCACCCTACCTTACTTTCTAGTCTAGCTTCTTTGCCAAGTCACCTAGTCTGTTGTAGCCAGTGGGTACACCTGTGTACCACAGTTTACAACAGTTATGCTTAGCCTAAAACTCAGTGGGCAATAGGCACCATCAACTAGGGAGTGAAGGACTAAATACACTCAATACTGAGTAAAAAGGACATCGAAGCAAGAGTTGTTGCCAGCAGCGGAATTTTTCCTAAAAGCTACTGTGGGAAGGACTGTTTTACCTGCTACAGCTATGACACTACATATTTGGCTCAAATGAATGAATCTGATTGTAACCACTCTTCTAAAAGACCAGAGTACGTGGTCTGAAGTGTAAACGTACCTGATTTTCCAAGTTCGGTGGACCCATTTGAGGAAACAGGACATAACTATTTTGCCCTCAGGCTATTAAGGAGGCAAAAGCACTACCTTCCACTTCCTAAACCACCAAGAAGTAGAGGACCTTGCTGTGTTGTCCTAAGTTTGTGCATATTCTATTAAAATGGGAGAATCAGATATACTGAGGTTATATTTACCAACGAAAACAAGAATACGTTCTTGCTACTATGAAGGTAACATTTTCCCCATAATAGAACAGTTTATTAGATGGGGCCTGGTGGATTTTTTCTCAGATACGCACGGAGGTTTTTTTAATCAGTGAATGCCCTAAACTGAAAGGGTGAGCAGAAATCAGCCTTTAAGAGTCACATAATGTAAACTCTGTCACCTTGCCCTGGCATCTCTAGACTGTCTAATATCTAGTAGATTAAGTGGAGTTTGTAATACGGTCATACTTGTGAAAGATTAAACTGCTCGGTTACTTTGCTGATCTTAAGTAAACATTCTTTCAAAATTTGGCACCTTTATTCTCAGAGGATTTGCCAGCAACTGAAAAAATTCCTAAGAACCCTGCAGAAAGAATTACTTATGCTGTTTTTGGAGCAATATTAAGTCATCCAGATTAGAAGGTCAGGAAAGGAACTAAAAGTCATAATCCACCACCGTTACCTAAGGATTTCAATGCTTAGGGGTAAGAATTTGGAGAATACACAAGATTTGCCTCAGTAAAGAGAAAGTTAGCAAGGAAAAGATCTGTAGTTTAGCCCCAGGTTGCAAAAGCAGAGAACATATTGGGGGAGGCAAGGAAGAAGGAAAACAAAAACACTTAGGCTGTAAAACTTCAGCAAAATCAAAGCAAGCTATGTCTATACCTGTGAGACATTCGAGACTACAATAGAGCCACTTCCTCAAAACATTCAGGAACTTATACTTAATTTATGATGTTATAAATTTATGCAACGGGCAGAACAAAAATGCTCAGAGGCTGAAATCACTCAATTTTTATTTAAAAATTGTGCAAATATCTATGCTCCCTTTTATGTTGTTCTATTTCTGGCAAAGACAGCAGGTAGTACTTACCTCCAGTGACTTGAATTTTTCACTTATTTTCATTTCAGTACGAACTGCCAAGACTTCATTTCCAGACCGAGAGACCAGATGATATTATCACTGGCTGTCCAAGTACTTCTAAGAAGGGCGTGTGTGGGTTTTTTGTTTTTTTTTTTTTAAAAAACATGGCTTATTTCAACCGGAAGAATCCTTCAGGATTATACTATTGGTAGTAATAGGATATATCCAGGGACACAATAACAGGATCAAAAAAGAACCATGAGAAATATCTTGCTCAACATTTGGCATTAGTCAGGCCCTTTTCCATTTTAGGAAAATGGAAAGAATTGGAGGAGAGCAACCAAAACGATGAAAAAAAGCCACCAGCTGTTGGACAAAGGATTTTTTTAAAAAAGGCACCCTGAAATTAATTATCCTGAAAAAAAAAATTCACTAGGATATTGGTGTCCAGAAATTCCTTACCTCTACTTAGGAATAAGAGGAACAGGCTTAAATTGTAGCTCAAGATTAGGGTTTACCAGTGAGGAATGGTTTCTGGTTCTACCTAGGCTGCATCATCAGAACTACATACAAGGTATTTGCAGGGAAATCCTCTTCAATGGGCACAGGACAAGTTAGGTTACGGCTCCACAACTTTTAGGAGATGTGGAAAACAAACGCACAATGTTTGTGTATTAGTTCCTGTGGAAGAATGAAGGATTTGGATTTGCTGCATTCAACCTCAACAGGGAGGTGGGAAACTGTCTTCGAATACACAAAACAGGGTGGTGACAAAGGTTTTCTCGAGGAGAGGATCAAGGGGTAAATAAGGTAAAGAAGTTCAAGGAAGGGTTCTTACTTGTCCTTACTGAAGTAGACAACTAGAACAAGAACTATCTATGCTAGTACATTATTTTGCAAGGAACTTTTTCTTTACTTCCGCAGGACTGCCTACCAGTGTTATAGCACCAATTTTGTCCCCTTGATCCTTTCGGTTTCCCCATAACCTGCTAGTTGGGTTTCCAAAACTTTACTAGGTAGTGTTTATGACCTATGCAACCTGGAGATCACGCTGCATCCTGACAAATGTGAGTTGTTTTTCTTTTTTTTTAAAAAAAAAAAACAAACAAAAACGTCCCCAAAGTCCTAACTTCCTATTATACCAGAATAGTTAACACGTGGCCAGGAGATGCTTTTAAGACTGCAGTATTTTCAAATAACTCGTGCAAAATAAATTCATCTTTGTTTCCCACCCTCTATTGACTAATTGCTTATTCCGCTTGTGCAAAATTAATTTTAACTGTCCCTTGTTTGGACACCTTCCACATAACATCGAGAGAATTATCTTCATATCAATTTAGGCACTTGTGTTATACTTCCCTGCTTCAAAGTTTGGCAGAAAAATCAAAATGTCTATTATGACATTATTTAATGGAAGACAAATTTTTGCAGTTTTTTTTTTTTTAGTTTAAAGGCGTTCAGGTTACGAAGCTGCATATTATCTTCAGTAATCACCATTTAGTGAAGCATAATTATAATCTACAATACACCACATTAGCTTCTTTGCTCCCTGAATTCTGCCCAAGGAAGCAAAGTTAAATCCGTTGGGTTAAAGACCTTGGGTTATCAGGATATTGAAACATACATCTTGAATGAGAATTTCTAGCTGCTATTTTTTAAAAACAAAATGAAAGTTTAGGCTATACCCAGGGAAGATATATTTGCTTTTCAAACCCAAAATACTGTTTAGGTTCAGAGTCCGGAACAAAAATGCCATCTTTCAGTGTTGTTACTACAGTAAGTTTCATAGTAACTTATTCTGCCTTCAAGGAAACCTTTTCCAAGTCCATTTGAACACTGTAATAATCACAATGATTATAATAAAGCATTTTGCCATCCATATTCAAACCAAATCAAGCAGATTTTGCTTACTATTTATGCCCAGAATCACCCTAGAAATTCAACAAAACTTTAAAATGATAGATTTGTGGCTACTTGGTTTTTAACCTTGCAGGAGTAGTCTTTGGACAATTTGTAAGAGTTGTCAGCATTTCTCCCAAATTAGCCGTCCCAAAATAACTGGTAAAATGGTCGACAAAGATTTATTAAATTACTTTCATACTGTACTAAAAGAAATAAAATCAGTATGTTCATTCCCCCTCCTTCCCTGCAACATTTTTTTTTTTCATTGTGGACATTAGTTTTAGATCCTACTGACTAGGGTACTTTCAGAAAGGAGAAAGATACCAGCCTGTTATAGGCAGCATATTTTCTTGCCCTTTTTAACCCATCACTCTAATCATTCTGGATTAAAAGGTCATTTTAGAATGGCTCTCTAGATTGTGGTGGGCAAGGAATGTGCCTGCCAATTCAGTTGGGCAGTGCTCTGCACACAGTAGGCGCTCAATAAATATGACTGATTTCTGATTTCCCGTATCCCTCCTATGAAAAATAAGACTAGAAACGTCACCCCTTTCCTCTCTCCACCACCCCGACCCCAAAAGTCACCTTCCTGCCACCCACACATCGCAAAGGTGAACGTTTGATTCGTAAGGGGGCCAGGTAAAAGTCACAGGTGACAGGTCTGAGCCCTTTGGTTGGGGGGAGGAACAGAGCGGGTCACAACCACAAGACTGAAGCCCCGGGTAGTTCCTGGCCTCAAGAATCCAGCAAGCACGACGCCTTTTTTTTTTTAATTAAAAAAAATGGTATTTGTTAAGCCCTTACTCTGTCGCTAAACCATACTAAATTATTTCTATAAAATGTCTGCTAATTCTCTTGTATTGTACTTCCCCACATGCCTAGTACAGTGCTCTGCACATAGTACGTGCTCAGAAGATACCATCGATTGATGCGTTTCTCCCTCCAGACTCTAAGCTTGTTGTGGACAGGGAAAATTTCTGCTTATGTTGTGTGGGACTCTCCCAAGAGCTTAGTAGAGTGCTCTGCACACGGTAAGCGCTCAATAAATCCGATTGAATGAACTAACGGCATTGAGGATGCTGACGGGGCCGGGCACCGTGCTAAGGCCCCATGGGGCTCAGTCTTAAGGTCCAGGAATGTGTCTTTGCCGAAGGTCACCCTGAAGGCAAGGGGCGAAGTCGGGATTAGAACCCAAGTCCTTCCGACTCCCGGGGCCTACGCTCTACCCACTGGACCACCACACTGCTGGACCACAGGGAGTACTTATTCATTTGTATTTATTGAGCACTTACTATGTGAAAGCACCGTCCTGAGCCCTTGGGAGGGTTTACTGTTCTATCGTTCTTTCCCAAGCGCTTAGTTCAGTGCTCCGTGCACAGGGAGCACCACGGTGTAATGGATAGAGTGCGGGCCTGGGAGCCAGGTTTTAATCCCGGCTCTGTCACTTGCCTGCTCTGTGGCCTTTAGCAAGTCACTTCACTTCTCTGGGCCTCAGTTCCCTCATCTGTAAAATGGGGGTGGAGACTGGGATCCCCGCGTGGGACAAGGACCGAGTTCCAACCCGCTTTGCTTGAATTCACCCCCATGATTAGCCCAGGACCTGGCACACAGTAAGCACTTTACAAATATCATCATTTTTATTCCTCGTGCCTCTTTAATATCGATTAATAATATTGATTAATTTAATTAACATCGATTACTTCATTCGATCATGTCACATTTACTGAGCGCTTCCTGTGTGCAGAGCACTACCCTAAGCGCTTGGAAAGTACAATAATGCGATAAAGTGAGGCAATCCCAGTCCATGGCAGGCTTACAGTCTAAGGGGGGATGGGAGAGAGAAGGGAAGAGACATGATCAATTTAATATCAATTAATAACATTGATTATTAATTTAATGAGCTCCAATCAATAACATTCATTAATAATCAATATTTTAATTCTCAATTAACAGCACTGCCATTAATTTAACTAATCTCAGTAATATATATTAGTTTCATTAAACAATATTTTAATTAGTTATCAACTGATGAAACTGGTTAATTTACTCAGCCTCAATATCATTTATTGACTTAATACCAATTCATAATCAATATTTAATTAAGGTAATATCAATCCCTAGTGCAGATTATTAATTTAGCCTCAATCAGTAACATTTACTATTAAATACCAATTTATAATCAATATTTTAATTAAGGTAATCTCAATCCCTAGTGCAGATTATTAATTTAGCCTCAATCAGTAACATTTACTATTAAATACCAATTTATAATCAATATTTTAATTAAGGTAATCTCAATCCCTAGTGCAGATTATTAATTTAGCCTCAATCAGTAACATTTACTATTAAATACCAATTTATAATCAATATTTTAATTAAGGTAATATCAATCCCTAGGGCAGATTATTAATTTAGCCTCAATCAGCAACATTTACTATTAAATACCAATTTATAATCAATATTTTAATTAAGGTAATATCAATCCCTAGGGCAGATTATTAATTTAGCCTCAATCAGTAACATTTACTATTAAATACCAATTTATAATCAATATTTTAATTAAGGTAATATCAATCCCTAGTGCAGATTATTAATTTAGCCTCAACCAGTAACATTTACTATTAAATACCAATTTATAATCAATATTTTAATTAAGGTAATATCAATCCCTAATGCAGATTATTAATTTAACCTCAACCAGTAACATTTACTATTAAATACCAATTTATAATCAATATTTGAATTAAGGTAATATCAATCCCTAATGCAGATTATTAATTTAACCTCAATCACTAACATGCACTATTAAATATCAATTAATGATCACTATTTTAAATCAATAATATCGACTACATTTTAATGAAGGTAATATCAATCCCTAATGCAGATTATTAATTTAACCTCAACCAGTAGCATTAACTATTAATTTAATCAATGCACAATCATCATTTTAATCAGTAGCACCGATCATGAATTTAAGCGACCCCCATGAGCATCATCTAGCATCAATTTCACGTCTATTAATGATCCTGGGACACTGGCAATGATGGTGGAAAGTGGGGATGGAGACGGTGAGCCCCAAGAGGGTCAACCTGATCACCTTCTATCCTGGCGCTTAGAACAGGGCTTGGCACATAGTAGGCGCTTGACAAATACCATCATTATCATTATTGATCATCAAATGAATATCCATTCACGATGATGATTATTCATTGGCTTGACATCAGAGGAGTGACTGCAGGCCGGCAGGCTAGGAGCCTAAGCAGAGGGGTTCCCTGCCCGCGATGGATGAGATGGACGAGCTCACCGCGTAGTGCACTGTGGGGGACTCCCCCTCCCCCCACCCCCCCCCGCCCCTTGGGGGTATTTGGGGACACAGCTATAATTCTACTTATTTTATTTATGATGCGCCTAGATCCATAATACTATTAGTGAGAAGCAGCTGGGAGTCAAGAGGTCACGGGTTCTAATCCCACTGTGGACACTTGTCTGCTGCGTGACCTTGGGCAGGTCACGTCACTTCTCTGGGGCTCAGTTACCTCGTCTGTAAAATGGGGATTAAAAGCGTGACACCCAGGTGGGACAACCTGATTACCCTGGATCTACCCCCAGTGCTTGGCCCATCGTAAGTGCCTAAGGGATTGGCTCTCTCTGTTGCCAAACTGTACTTTCCAAGCGCTTGGTACACTGCTCTGCACACAGTAAGCACTAAATAAATACGGCTAAATGAACAAATACCATAATAATTATTATTATTATGCCTGTCTCACCCCCTTCTA
Source organism: Ornithorhynchus anatinus (assembly GCF_004115215.2). Classification (NCBI taxonomy): domain Eukaryota; kingdom Metazoa; phylum Chordata; class Mammalia; order Monotremata; family Ornithorhynchidae; genus Ornithorhynchus; species Ornithorhynchus anatinus. The sequence continues at coordinate 134,409,527 of NC_041728.1, forward strand.
GACTGTGAGCCTGTGGTTTGGAGGGGATTATCTCCCAAACTGTACTTTCCAAGTGCTTAGTAATAACAATAATGATGGTGTTTGTTAAGCGCTTACTATGTGCCAAGCAAGTAGTCCAGTGCTCTGCACACAGTGAGTGCTCAGTAAGTACGATTAAATACCATAATTATTATTATTATTATTATGCCCGTCTCCTTGATTAGTTGTCTCTCTCCCCCCTCCTAGACTGTGAGCCCATGGCTGGTTGAGGACTGTCTCTGTCACCAAATTGTACTTTCCCAAGGGCTTAATAACAATGACGAATTGTCCTCCCCGAGCCACGCGGTACCCTGCTCTGCACCCACTACGCGCTCAATAAATATGTCTGATTGGATGATGGCATTTGTTAAGCGCTTACTATGTGCCGAGCAAGTAGACAAGTGCTCGACCCACAGTGAGCGCTCCCCAAATACGAGTGAATGTCAGCCCCTTGTTGGGGAGGGATCGTCTCTGTTGCCCAACGGTCCTCTCCCAAACGCAAGGCGCAGCGCTCTGCATAGAGTAAGCGCTCAATAAATACGATGGAATGAATGAATGATTGAATGAATGAACGAAGGCATCCCCTTGCTCCCTCCTACCTTCTTTCTCCTGCCCACCCCGCACGCTCCGCTCCTCTGCCGCCCACCTTCTCACCGTCCCCCGGTCTCGCCTGTCCCGCCGTCGACCCCCGGCCCGCGTCCTCCCGCGGTCCCGGAACGCCCTCCCTCCTCACCTCCGCCAAACTCATTCTCTTCCCCTCTTCAAAGCCCTAGTGAGCGCTCACCTCCTCCAGGAGGCCTTCCCACACTGAATCCCCCTTTCCCTCTGCCCCTCTCCAATCCCCCTACTCCCTCCCTCTGCTCTACCCCCTTCCCCGCCCCACGGCGCCTGTGCGTATTTGTATATATTACTTATTTCTCTATTTTATTAATGATGTGTAGAGATCCATGATTCCCTTTATCCATTTGGATGGTATTGACGCCTGCCTACTTCTTTTGCTGTCTCCCCCTTCCAGATTGTGAGCCCGTTGTTGGGCAGGGATTGTCTCTGTTGCCCGATCGTACATCCCAAACCCTTAGCCCAGCGCTCTGCACACAGTAAAGCCCATGAGCAGCAGCGTGGCTCAGTACAAAGGGCCCGGGCTTGGGACTCGGAGGTGGTGGGTTCGAATTCCCTCTCCGCCGCTTGCCAGCTGGGTGTCTTGGGGCCAGTCTCTTCTCTGGGCCCCGGCCTCATCTGGAAAACGGGGATTAAAGCCTGTGAGCCCCACGCGGGGCCACCTGACGACTTTGTATAATAATGATAACAACGTTGGTATTTGTTAAGCGCTTCCTATGTGCCGAACACTGTTCTAAGCACTGGGGGAGATACATGGTCAGCAGGTCGTTCCCACCTGAGGCTCACAGACAATCCCCATTCTACAGATGAGGCCACTGAGGCCCAGAGAAGTGAAGCGACTTGCCCCAAACCACCCAGGTGACAGGTGGCGGAGCCGGGATTAGAACTCGCGACCTCTGACTCCTAAGCCCGGGCTCTCCCTCCCCCCCTTCCCCGAGTGCTTAGGACAGTGCTTTGCACATAAGTAAGCGCTTCTCAAATACCATTATTAGGAACTGCAAACATCATTATTAGGAGGCGCTGTCAATACGTTTTAATGAATGACTGTGAGTCCGTTACTGGGCAGGGATTGTCTATCTGTTGCCGAATTATAATAATAAGAATAATGTTGGTATTTGTTAAGCCCTTACTATGTGCCAAGCACTGTTCTAAGCGCTGGGGGAGAGAGAAGGTCATCAGGTTGTTCCACGTGGGGCTCACCGTCTTCATCCCCATTTTCCAGATGAGGTCACTGGGGCCCCGAGAAGTGCAGTGCCTTGCCCAGGGTCACCGAGCTGCCGAGTGGCGGAACCAGGATTAGAACCCACCACCCCTGACTCCCAACCCCGGGCTCTATCCACGGAGCCGCGCTGCTTCTCTACATTGTACACTTTACAGTGTACCCAATTGTCCAGCCCAGGCGCTTAGGCCAGTGCTCTGCACGCAGTAAGCACTGAATAAATACGACTGAATGAATGCAAATATAGACAAGTGCCGTGGAGGAGGAAAATATACACGATCCAACCCAAGCGCTTAGTCCAGTGCTCTGCATATAGTGAGCGCCCCATCAATACGACTGAATGAATGCAAATATAAACAAGTGCCGTGGGGGAGGGAAATATACAGGGTCCATCCCAAAGGCTTCGCCCAGTGCTCTGCACACAGTGAGCACTGAATACGACTGAATGAATGCAAAAATAGGCAAGTGCCGTGGAGGAGGAAAATATACACGACCCATCCCAAGCGCTTAGCCCAGTGCTAATAATAATAATAATAATAATAATGTTGGTATTTGTTAAGCGCTTACTATGTGCCGAGCACTGTTCTAAGCGCTGGGGTAGACATAGGGGAATTAGGTTGTCCCACGTGGGGCTCACAGTCTTAATCCCCATTTTACAGATGAGGGAACTGAGGCTCTCTGCACGTAGTGAGCGCCCCATCAATACCACTGAATGAATGCATATATAAACAAGTGCCGTGAGGGAGGGGAATATATACGGTCCATCCCAAGCGCTTAGTCCAGTGCTCTGCACGCAGTAAGCCCTGAATCAATGCGATTGAATGATTGCAAATATAGATAAGTGCTGGGGGGGAGGGGAATGTTCACGGTCCATCCCAAGCGCTTAGTGCAGTCCTGTGCACACAGTGAGCACCCCCCCCAATACGACTGAATGAATGCCAACATAAACGAGGGCTGAGGGGAGGGAAATATACACGATCCATCCCAAGCGCTTAGTCCAGTGCTCTGCACACAGCGAGCGCTCAATAAGTACCACTGAATGAATGCAGATCTAGGAAGGCTCACGGCCCACCCCAAGCGCTTCGCCCAGTGCTCAGCACACACTACGCCCTGAATACTATTGAATGAATGCAAACAGAGTTAAGGGCTGGGAGGAGGGGAATGGACAGGGTCCATCCCAAGCGCTTCGCCCAGTGCTCTGCACACAGAGAGCACTGAATAAATACTTTTGCATGAATGCAAATATAGATAAGTGCTGGGGGGGTGGGGAGGGGAGTGTATGTGAACCATCCCAAGCGCTTAGTGCGGTGCTCTGCACACAGTAAGCACGGATTAAATACGATTGAAGGAATGCAAATAGAGGAAGGTTCACGGCCCATCCCAAGCGCTTCGCCCAGTGCTCTGCACACACTAAGCCCTGAGTAGACACGAATGAATGAATGCAGATATAGGAAGGTTCACCGTCCATCCCAAGCGCTTCGCCCAGTGCTCTGCACACAGTGAGCACTGAATAAATACTACTGAATGAATGCAAATATCAATAAGTGCTGGGGGGGGGGGGGAGGGGAATGGACACGGTCCACCCCGAGCGCTTCGCCCGGTGCTCTGCACACACTGAATAAACACGACTGAATGAACGCGAATAGAGGAAGGTTCAAGGCGCGGCCCAGCGCTTCGCCCAGGGCTCAGCACCCACTAAGCCCTGAATAAACACGATTGAATGGATGCAATTAGAGGAAGGTGCACCGCCCATCCCAAGCGCTTCGCCCAGTGCTCTGCACACACTGAGCACTGAATAAATACTGCTGAGTGCATGCAAATATAAATAAGTGCTGGGGGGGGAGTGTACACGGTCCACCCCGAGCGCTTCGCCCAGTGCTCTGCACCCACTAAGCCCTGAATAAACACGATTGAATGGATGCAATTAGAGGAAGGTGCACCGCCCATCCCAAGCGCTTCGCCCAGTGCTCTGCACACACTGAGCACTGAATAAATACTGCTGAGTGCATGCAAATATAAATAAGTGCTGGGGGGGGAGTGTACAAGGTCCACCCCGAGCGCTTCGCCCAGTGCTCTGCACCCACTAAGCCCTGAATAAACACGATTGAATGGATACAATTAGAGGAAGGTGCACCGCCCATCCCAAGCGCTTCGCCCAGTGCTCTGCACACACTGAGCACTGAATAAATACTGCTGAGTGCATGCAAATATAAATAAGTGCTGGGGGGGGAGTGTACACGGTCCACCCCGAGCGCTTCGCCCAGTGCTCTGCACCCACTAAGCCCTGAATAAACACGATTGAATGGATGCAACTAGAGGAACCCATACGGCCCATCCCAAGCGCTTCGCCCAGTGCTCTGCACACAGGCAGCACTGAATAAATGCGATTGAACGAACGCAACGATAGGACTCTACGAGGCCCCTCCCAAGCGCTTCGCCCAGTGCTCTGCACACAGCGAGCACTGAATAAACACGATTGAACGAAAACAAATATAGATAAGGGCTGGGGGGGGAGAGGGGGATATACACGGTCCATCCCGAGCGCTTCGCCCCGTGCTCAGCACCCACAAAGCACTGAATAAACACGATCGAACGAATGCAAACAGAGGAAGGTTCAAGGCGCGGCCCCAGCGCTTCGCCCGGGGCTCAGCGCACCCACTAAGCGCTGCATAAACACGACTGAATGAATGCAAATAGAGGAAGGTTTTTAAGGCGCGGCCCCAGCGCTTCGCCCAGGGCTCCGCACACCGTGAGCGCCCCTCGGAATGAATGAATGAATGAAGGGGGGGGGCGTCGGCCATTTTGTGTCTGTGTGGGGCGGCCCGCCCCGTCGGCCCAAGATGGCTGCGCGGAGGCCCGACTCTCCTCCTCCTCGGCGGGCGGCCTCGGCGGCCATTTTCCCCCCTGACGAGGACGCCGTCGGTGCCGCCTTTTCCTCAGTTTCCCTTTTTCGGGTTTTTTGTTTTTTTTTCAGCGCGCGCGGCGGCTGAGGGGAGCCGGCGTCACGGCCGCCCTGCGGCGCCCCTTACCCGCTCGCCGTAGTTCTGCTCCCCGCTGTCGCTCATGGTGGTCGGCCGCCGCGGGGCTGAGGGGGAAGGTGGTCGTCGTCGCCCGCTCGCGCTCCAACCGCCCGCCGCCGCCGCCGCCTCCTCCTCCTCCGCGCCAACTCGCCCCGCGCCGGAAGTGACGCCACCCCCCGCCCGCCCCTTTCTACCCGCGCGCGCGCCTTCCGAAGCCCCGCCCCCGCGTGACGTCCACCCGTCGGGGACGCCACGACGCCGTGACGGAGCCCGCCCCACCCAATGAGGTGCCGTCTCTCCGGCAGGGGCCACGCCCCCTGCAGACGAGGCCACGCCCCCAGATGACGTCATGCCCCTCCCGAGGAGGCCCCGCCCCCTTCGCCTCAGGGGCCCTGAGGACATAATAATCATTCATTCACTCATTGTATTTATTGAGCGCTAACTATTCATTCATTCATTCATTCATTAATAGTATTTGTTGAGCGCTAACTAGTCATTCATTCATTCAATAGTATTTATTGAGCGCTAACTATTCATTCATTCATTCAATAGTATTTATTGAGCGCTAACTATTCATTCATTCATTCATTCATTCAATAGTATTTATTGAGCGCTAACCATTCATTCATTCAATAGTATTTATTGAGCGCTAACTATTCATTCATTCAATAGTATTTATTGAGCGCTAACTAGTCATTCATTCATTCAATAGTATTTATTGAGCGCTAACTATTATTCATTCATTCAATAGTATTTATTGAGCGCTAACTATTCATTCATTCATTCAATAGTATTTATTGAGCGCTAACTATTCATTCATTCATTCAATAGTATTTATTGAGCGCTAACCATTCATTCATTCATTCATTCAATAGTATTTATTGAGCGCTAACTATTCATTCATTCATTCAATAGTATTTATTGAGCACTAACTATTCATTCAATAGTATTTATTGAGCACTTACTATGTGCAGAGCCCTGTTCTAAGCGCTGGGGGAGATACAGGGTCATCAGGTTGTCCCATGTGAGGCTCACAGTCTCCACCCCCATTTGACAGATGAGGGAACTGAGGCCCAGAGAATAATAATAATGTTGGTATTTGTTAAGCGCTTACTATGTGCAGAGCACTGTTCTAAGCGCTGGGGAGATGCAGGGGAATCAGGTTATCCCACATGAGGCTCACAGTTAATCCCCATTGTCCAGATGAGGTCACTGAGGCCCAGAGAAGTGAAGTGACTTGCCCACAGTCACGCAGCTGACAAGTGGCAGAGCTGGGATTCGAACCCATGACCTCTGACTCCCAAGCCCGGGCTCTTTCCACTGAGCCACGCTGCTTCTCTATAAGTCTCCTCCCCTGACGAGGGCTCCTTGGGAGGCAGGGATCGTGTGGCGCCTAGTACAACACTCAGCCCACAATAGACACTCAATAGATACTGGAAATGATGATTGTTATCAGTTGAAGCTAGATTTCCATCACTCAAATCCCGGCTTTGCCGCTTGTCAGCTGTGTGTCTTTGGGCAAGTCACTTCACTTCTCTGTGCCTCAGTTCCCTCATCTGTAAAATGGGGATGGAGACTGTGAGCCTCACGTGGGACAACCTGATCACCTTGTATCCTTCCCACGCTTAGAACAGTGCTTTGCACATAGTAAGTGCTCAACAAATGTCAACATTATTATTAAAATGTGTAGACCTGTGGCATCCTCCTAGTTGCAGGGGAAAGCGAGTTAGGGATATGATCATTGCCTTCTATCAACCAATCTGTAGCATTTATTGAGTGCTTACTATGTGCAGAGCACTGAACTAAGCGCTTGGGAGAGCACAACTGCAACAGAATTAACAGACACGTTCCCTGCCCGTAATAATAGTAATAACGGTGGCATTTGTTAAGCTTTTACTATGTGCCAGGCACTGTACTAAGCGCCGGGAAGGGTACAAACAAATTGGGATGGACGCATTCCCTGTCCCACAGGGGGCTCAAGGTCTCAATGCCCATTTTACAGATGAGGAAACTGAGGCACCGAGATGTAAAATGACTTGCCCAAGATCACACAGCAGGCAAGGGGCTGAGCTAGGATTAGAACCCATGACCTTCTGACTCCCAGTCCCGTACTCTATCCACCTTGCCATGCTGCTTCTCAAAATCAGACGTACAGTCTGGTTGTCTACCCTCAAATAATCAGTCAATATTCACATCTATCAAGTGATTACAATGTGCACTGCACTGTTTAGCCTTGGGTAGGATACGTAGACATTGATTCAGACATAGTCAATCAATCAGTCGTATTTATTGAGCGCTTATTGTTTGCAGAGCACTGTACTAATTGCTTGGGACACGCTGCTTCATAGGTGACATTTTATTTATTTGTATTGCTGTCTGTTTCCTCCCTTCTAGACTGTATCCTCATTGTGGTTAGGGAATGTCCCTGTTTATGGTTGTATTGCGGCGTGGCTCAGTGGAAAAAGCTCAGGCTTGGGAGTCAGAGGTCGTGGGTTCTAATTCCGGCTCTGCCACTTGTCAGCTGTGGGACTTCGGACAAGTCACTTCACTTCTCTGTGCCTCAGTTACCTCATCTGTAAAATGGGGATGAAGACTGTGAGCCCCACAGGGGACAGCCTGATGACTTTGTATCTCCCCCAGCGATTAGAAGAGTGCTTGGAACATAGTAAGCACTTACCAAGAAATACCAACAAATACCAACATTATTATTATTATTACTACTACTAATAATAAATTAATGAATGAAAGGAGGGGCTTAGTCTGGGAAGGCCTCTTGGAGGAGTTGCTCCCTCAATAAGGCAATGAAAGGTGGGAAGTAAATGCCATTGGCGTTGGGGAGGGAGGGTGTTCCACTATACACAGTGTTTTAAGCAATCAATCAATGGTATTTATTTATTGGAGAAGCAGCGTGGCTTAGTGGAAAGAGCCCGGGCTTGGAAGTCAGAGGACGTAAGTCTCATCGTGGCTCCACCACTTGTCTGCTGTGTGACCTTGGGCAAGTCATTTCACTTCTCTGGGCCTCAGTTACCTCATCTTTAAAATGGGATTAAGACTGTGAGCCCCATGTGGGACAACCTGATTACCTTGTATCTACCCCAGTGCTTAGAACAGTGCTTGGCACATAGTAAGTGCCTAACAAATACCATAATAATAATAATAATAATAATTGAACACAGGTAGGCCTCTTTTCTGTTATCTACAATTTTTCCAAGTCCCTTTATTGTTATCATTGGTATTATAATTGTTAAGATTCTTACTCTGTGCCAAGCACTGTACTAAGAACTGAGGTAGATACAAGATAATCAGATCGGACACAGTCCTAATCCCACATTAGGGGGCTCTCAGGCTGAGAGAGGGGAAATAAATATTTAACCCCCATTTTATTAGCATTATTATTATCAATAATAATATTATCATAATATAATGCTATGATATAATGTTGTATAATGTTAATACGGTTATATAATATATAATGATATAATATACACTAATAATGATGGTATTTGTTAAGCGCTTACTATGTGCCGACCACTGTTCTAAGCACTGGGAAGATACAAGGTAATCAGGTTGTCATACGTGGGCCTCTCAGTCTTAATCCCCATTTTACAGATGAGGTAACTGAGGCACCGAGAAGTTAAGTGACTTGCCCAAGGTCACACAGCTGATAAGTGGCAGAGCAGGGATTAGAACCCACGACCTCTGACTCCCAAGCCTGGGCTCTTGCCACTACACCATGCTGCTTCATATATTATATAATAATATACTCATTCATTCACTCATTCATTCATTCAATCGTATTTATTGAGCACTTACTATGTGCAGAGCACTGTCACCTCCTCCAAGAGGCCTTCCCAGACTGAGCTCCTCCCTTTTTCCTCTGCTCCCTCTACCTCCCCCTTCACCTCTCCGCAGCTAAACCCTCTTCTCCCCCCCTTTCCCTCTCCTCCTCCCCCTCTCCCGTCCCACCCCCTCAGCACTGTACACATCGCTCAACTGTATATATCTTCATCATCCTATTTATTTTGTTTATTTTGTTTAATGAGATGTACATCACCCTGATTCTATTTAGTTGCCATCGTTTTTATGAGCTGTTCTTCCCCTTGACTCTATTTATTGCCATTGTTCTTGTTTGTCTGTCTCCCCCGATTAGACTGTGAGCCCGTCAAAGGGCAAGGACTGTCTCTATCTGTTGCCGATTTGTCCATTCCAAGCGCTTAGTACAGTGCTCTGCACATAGTAAGCGCTCAATAAATACTATTGAATGAATGAATGTACTAAATGCTTGGGAGAGTACAATTCGGCAACAGATAGAGACGATCCCTACCCAACAACGGGCTATAATATAATGTGTAATTTAATACTATATACAGTAATGTGATGCTATTGTTATTAATAATAGTACTGATAATTTCAAGAACACTACTTGGTAGGCACTTATTATGTGTCAAGCATTGCTCTAAGAGCTGGGGTAGACACAAGTTTCGACATGGGACACAGTCCCTGTCCCACATGGGGCTCACCAGTTTAGGTAGGGAAGGGAGGACAAATAGTGAATCCCCATTTTACAGATGAGGAAGCAGAGACACAGAGAAATGAAATGATTTAGTCAACGTCACAACGTCTGCCCAGAGCCGGGATTAAAACCCACCTCCTCTGACTTTCGAAGCGCTTAGTACAGTGCTCTGCAAACATTAGGTGCTCAATAAATACGATTGAATGAATGTATAGTAAGCGCTTAACAGATACCATAATAATAATGTTGGTATTAAGCGCTTACTAGGTGCAGAGCACTGCAATAAGCGCTGGGGGAGATACAGGGTCATCAGGTTGTCCCACGTGAGGCTCACAGTCTTAATCCCCATTTTACAGATGAGGTAACTGAGACACACAGAAGTGAAGTGACTTGCCCACAGTCACCCAGCTGACAAGTGGCAGAGCCTGGATAATAATAATAATGAGAGCTCACCTCCTCCAGGAGGCCTTCCCAGACTGAGCCCCCCCCTTTCCCTCCTCCTCCTCCTCTGACTCCCAGTCCTGAGCTATTTCCAGTAGGCCAGGCTCCCCTTTCTCCCCCAGTTTAAGCATTGTAAACCACATTATCATGTTATCAGTATTATATTTTTATAAACGTTCACCCACTACACAAGGTGTCCTTGTGGGGCTCGTGGCTTCAGATTCTATAAACTCGTTGTGTGCAGGGAACGTGTCTGTCAACTGTTTTACACTTTACTTTCCCAAAGGTTTGCACGGTGCTAAACGCTCAGTAAATAAAATCGATTGATGGCTAAAAAGGGAAAAATCATCTGGACAAATCTGGGAGTCCGGCCTGTTAACAACACATTGCTCTTCCCCGTTAACGCCTTTTTTCCCCCTCATCCCTTTCTTATTCACACCTCCTTGAAGAGAACAACTTGAAAGTCCTTCCAAATTTCACCTCCTCCCACCAGTTAGGCCTTACTTTGAAATTTTTGGAGCTCTGCTGCTATCTCAGCAGGTTTCCTTCTTTATCTCTAAAAAAATAAAAGGAGTCATTTGCTAGTCAAACCTTGGAAGTGTAAAGGGTGCTAACAAAACTTCTTTGCTATTGCAAATAAATCCTTGATTGGTATCTATCTTTTCCTGGATCCCTGTTCTTTAATAATAATAATGTTGGTATTTGTTAAGCGCTTACTATGGGCAGAGCACTGTTCTAAACTCTGGGGGAGATACAGGGTAATCAGATTGTCCCACGTGAGGCTCACAGTCTTCATCCCCACTTTACAGATGAGGGAACTGAGGCACAGAGAAGTGAAGTGACTTGCCCACAGTCACACAGCTGACAAGTGGCAGAGCCGGGATTCGAACTCATGACCTCGGACTGACAAGCCCGGGCTCTTTCCACTGAGCCACGCTGCTTTACTCTGCATCCGATAAGCGCTCAATAAATAAGATTGAATGAATGAACGATTTAATGAATGGGAGAGTACAACAGAACAATGACAGAGATGGTAGATTCGTTCCCTGCCCTCGACGAGCTAGTGCTTACTACGTGCCAAACTCTGTACTAAACGCTGAGGTAGGAACAAACTAAGCAGGTGGGACCCAGTCCATGGCGCACATGGGTCTCCTGGTATTAAACCCCATTTTACAGATGAGGTAACTGAGGCACAGAGGAGTGAGGTTGTCTTGTCCAAGGTCCCACAGCAGACAAATGGTAGACTTGAGATTAGAATCCAGATCCTCTGACTTCCAGGCCTGTGCTCTATCCATTAGGCTACATTATGATGGATTAACAAAAACCATAAAGAAAAACTTCTAGAAAAATCAGTAACTTCGCAACCCCTCAAGATCCAGACAAGGGGGATTTAGAGAAGCAGGAGTTGTGAGATGCAAATCAGGTTAAAGAACGAGGGATCCGGGAAAAGATAGATAACGATCAAGGATTTATTTGCAACAGCAAAGAAGCTTTGTTAGCACCCTTTACACTTCCAAGGTTTGGCTCCTCTAGTAGTTCCGCGACCTCTGAGTCACTTTGAATCAAACAATTCTTTGGGGATATTTAATAACTGTGATATTTGTTAAGCGTTTGCTGTGTGCCAGGCAGTACAAGTAGGAGAAGCAGCGTGCCTCAGTGGAAAAAGCACGGGCTTTGGAGTCAGAGGTCATGGGTTCAAATCCCGCATCGGCCATTTGTCGGCTGTGTGAATTTGGGCAAGTCACTTCACTTCTCGGTGCCTCAGTTACCTCATCTGTAAAATGGGGATTAAGACTGTGAGCCCCACGTGGGACAACCTGATTCCCCTGTGTCTACCCCAGCGCTTAGAACAGTGCTCTGCACATAGTAAGCGCTTGACAAATACCCACATTATTATTATTATTATTACTACACTGAGCGCTGGGGTGGATACAAGCAAATTGGGTTGGACACAGTCCCTGTCTCACATGGGGCTCACAGTCTCAATCCCCATTTTACAGATGAGGGAACTGAGGCCCAGAGAAGTGAAGTGACTTCCCCAAGGTCACCCAGCAGACAAGTGGAGGAATCAGGATTAGAACCCGTGACCTTCTGACTCCCAGCCCGTGCTCTAGCCTTTAGGCTATGCTGCTTCAGGGCGTTTGCTATACATGCCTTGAGTCTTGATGCTTGGTAAACAATTTCTCAGAGAATCATCTATTCTCAGTTTATACTTGAAATGCATAGATGAGATTGCTTATTTTATAGAGGAGCAGCATGGCTCAGTGACAAGAGCCAGGGCTTGGGAGTGAGAGGTCATGGGTTCTAATCCCAGCCCTGCCACTTACCAGCTGTGTGACTTTGGAGAAGTCACTTCACTTCTCTGGGCCTCAGTTCCCTCATCTGCAAAATGGGGATTAAGACTGTGAGCCCCCTTTGGGACAACCTGATCTCCTTGTATCTCCCCAGTGCTTAGGACGGTGCTTCGCACATAGTAAGTGCTTAACAAATACCAACATTATTATTATTATTATTATTATTATTATTATTATTATAGAGCTGCTATGTTGATTTGGTGATTCAAAGAAACAGTGGCCTAGTGGAAAGAGCAGGGAACTGGGAGTCAAGAGACCTGGGCTCTAATTATGGCTCTGCCAGTCCTTTCCTGCTTAGTGACCTTGGGTAAGTCACCTAACTCTGTACCTCAGTTTCCTCATCAATCACTCAATCAAGGGAATTTACTAATCAATCAATCTATTGTATTTATTGAGCGCTTACTGTGTACCGAGTAATAATAATAATGGTATTTGTTAAGCGCTTACTAGGTGCCAAGCACTGTTCTAAGCACTGGGGGAGATATAAGGTAATCAGCTTGCCCCACATGGGGCTCGGAGCTTTAACCTCCATTTTACAGATGAGGTAACTGAGGCACAGAGAAGTGAAGTGACTTGCCCAAAGTCACGGAACTGACAAGTGGTGGAGCCGGGATTAGAACCCAGGACCTCTGACTCCCAAGTCCATGCTGCTTCCACTAAGCCACAAGTATCATACTAAGCGCTTGGAAGAATACAGTATGACAGAGTTAGTAGACCCTGCCTACAGCAAGCATACATTCTGGTCGGGGGAGACAGATAATATAATAATGTAATATAACATAACATAACATAACATAACATGACATGACATGACATGACATGACATGACATAGAATAAAATATAATAAAACATAATATAATAGAATATAACAATATAACATAACACAATATAATATATCATGTCATATCATATACTGTAATATAAAATATAATATACTGTAATATAATATATGATGTAATATTATATTATTAATGTATAAACGAATTATGGATCCATATTCAAATCCTGTGGGACTGAGAGAGGAGTGAATAAATGGAGCAAATCCAAGTGCAGGGGTGATGCAGAAGGGAGTGGGAGAAGAGGAAATGAGGATTTAGGGGAGGCCTGACTATAATTTATGGAAATACAATTTAACAGCCAGTAGACGGGATCACTGCCCACAAGGAGTTTAAGGTCTAAAGGGGGAGAAAGACATTAAAGCAGATTATGGTTAGGGGAAATAGTGGCATAGAAGAATCTGTGCATAAGGAAGTATTGAATATTGTTCTGGATACATTCTCATCATTTTTCTCTAAGTGCCAGGCTCTCTACTAAGCCCTGGGGTAGATCCACGCTAATCAAGTTGGGCACAGTCCATGTCCCACATGGGGTTTACATTTATAATCCCCATTTTCATAATTATGGTAACTGTTAAAGCATTTACTATGTGCCTAGAACATAGATGAGATAACTGAGGCCAGAGAAGTGAATTGTTTGCTGAGTTGTACTTTCCAAGCCCTTAGTACAGTGCCCTGCACACAGTAAGAGCTCAATAGATAAGACTGAATGAATGAATGAATGAAGTGACTTGTCCAAGGTCACGCAACAGAAAAGTGGCAGAGACGAGATTAGAACCCAGCTCCTCTGACTCCCAGGCCCGTGCTCTATCCACTAGGCCATACTGCTCCTTCTACGTGGCTGAGGATACACCAATAGGTGTTGATTTTTCCAGTGCTTTTTTTCTACTTCGACAGTTTCTACCAGCAAATATGGGTCCCTCAAAAGCCTGTAGAATCCATCAACGTGGGATGATGTGGACCTTGCTCCATCTTTTGAGGAAATCAATTCCACAATTAGGGCCATGCTCTGAGGGAAACAAAGTTTCCATCATGGCCTAGTGCATAAAGCCGGGCCTGAGGGTCAGAAGGACCTGGGTTCTCATCCTGGCTCCTCCACTTCTCTGCTGTGTGACCTTGGGCAAGTCACTTCTCTCAGCCTCAGTTAGCTCATTTATAAAACGGGGATTAAGTCTGTGAGTCCCATGAGTGACGGGGACTGTGTTCAACCTGATTAGCTTGTATCTACCCCAGCGCTTAGAACAGTACTTGCCACATAGTAAGCGCTTAACATTCATTCATTCATTTAATAGTATTTATTGAGTGCTTACTATGTGCAGAGCACTGTACTAAGCGCTTGGAATGTACAATTCGGCAACAGATAGGGACAATCCCTGCCCAACGACGGGCTCAGTCTAAACGGGGGAGACAGACGGCGAAACAGAACAAAACGAAAACAAGACAACATCATCAAGATAAATAGAATCAAGGGGTTGTACACCTCATTAACAAAAGAAATAGGGTAATAAATAGTATGTACGAATGAGCACAGTGCTGAGGGGATGGGAAGGGGGAAGGGAGAGGAGCTGAGGGTGGGGTGGGGTGGGGAGGGGGAATAGAGAGAAAGGGGGCTCAGCTACCATCATCATCTGGAGAGGGGCAGTGTGGTCTATCAATCATTGGTATTTATTGAGCGCTTACTGTGAGCAGAACATCTAGTGGAGACCAATCTTGGTTCTGCCACTGCCTGTAGGGTGACCTTGAATTAGGTCACTTATTCTCTCTGGGCTTCAGTTTCCTCATCTGTAAATTTGGGTTAAATATACCCGCGCTCCCTATCTTAGATGGCGGTCCCCATGCAGCACAGGGAATACGTCTAATTCATTCATTAATTTATTCATTCAATTGTATTTATTGAACACTTACTTTGTGCAGAGCACTGTCTGATTATCATCTACCACCCCAGTGTCTAGTGTCCAGAAAATGCTTGAAAAATACAGTAATAATAAGAATTTGCCCCCTGTGAAAAGCCTTCCGTCTGAATTTCCCTCTCTAAATCATGCAATTCAATATGTGGTTAATATTCTGATGGTGGCTGAAATGTGGAAAGAACAATCTGGAGGTTCTGGAAAGCCTGTTGGAAATCATTTTAGCCGGGGGATTTAAGATGAAACTCGAGGAAAGCAGAAATCCCAGGACTTGGGAAGAAGCAGGGTGACCTAGTGGAAAGAGCTTAGACCTGGAAGTCAGTGGACCTGGGTTCTAATCCTGGATCTGCCACTTGTCTGCTGTGTGACCTTGGATAAGTCACTTAACTTTTCTGGGCCTCAGTTACCTGTAGAATGGGGATTAAGACTGTGAGCCTCATGAGGGACAGGGACCGTGTCCAACTTGATTAGCTTGTAATAATAATAATAATGTTGGTATTTGTTAAGCGCTTACTATGTGCCGAGCACTGTTCTAAGCGCTGGGGTAGACACAGGGGAATCAGGTTGTCCCATGTGGGGCTCACAGTCTTAATCCCCATTTTACAGATGAGGGAACTGAGGCACGGAGAAGTTAAGTGACTTGCCCAGGGTCACCCAGCAGACAAGTGGCAGAGCCGGGATTCGAACCCACGACCTCTGACTCCAAAGCCCGTGCTCTTTCCACTGAGCCATGCTGCTTCTCACAGTGCTTAGTACAATGGCTGGCAAATTGTAAGCCCTTGACAAATATCATTTAAAAAAAATTGGGGTATTCCCTGGTTGCCTGGAACCCAGAGGGCATCCTTCTGACCAACAAAAATGTCCAGTATCACCTCTTAGCCCGCAATCAGATCCTCTGTGGACAAAATGAATAAATATAATAATAACTGTAGCACTTGTTAAGCGCTTACTGTATGCCAAGCACTGGGGTAGATGCAAGTTAATTAGGTTGGGCGCAGTCCTTGTGCCACGTGGGGCTCACGGTCTCAATCTCCCTTTTACAGATGAGGGAACTGAGGCCCAGAGAAGTGAAATGGCTTGTCCAAGGTCACAGAGCAGACCTGTGGTTTAGCTGGAATTCGAACCCAGGTCCTTCTTACTCCCAGGCCTGGGCTCTAACCACTAAGCCACCCTGCTTCTTGAGGGTTCTGTTGACACTTGAGAGACGACTATGCAGAATTGTCTGCCCCTTAGTAGTAGTTGCAAAAGGGGATCGAGTGGAGATCGGGGCCACTAGGCTCCCTGTGGGTTCAGAGAAAGCCCCAGCTCAGGCCCCACCTTACCTTGTTTTGTTTTGCTGTCTGTCTCCCCCTTTTAGACTGTGAGCCTGTTGTTGGGCAGGGATTGTCTCTATCTGTTGCCGAATTGTACATTCCAAGCACTTAGTACAGTGCTCTGCACACAGTAAGCGCTCAATAAATACGATTGAATGAATGAATGACCCATCAGCCATTTGTCATGCAGGTGGGGTGGCCAGTTTCCCTTTTCCCTGTGCCTTCTCCAGGTTGAGGGAAGTCTGGTGGCTCACTTTTGTGCAGGTTTTAGTTGCCCAAACAAGTCACTTCACTTCTCTGTGCCTCAGTTACCTTATCTGTAAAATGGGGATTGAGAATGTGAGTCCCCTGTGGGACAGGGACTGTGTCCAACCCGATAGCTTGGATCCACCCCAACACTTAGTACAGTGCCTGGCATGTAGTAAGCCCTTTACAAATAATTATAATAATTACATGCCAGATTTCAAATCCAGAGAGGTGTTTCCCTTATGCAGGGAATGAGGTTTTCCCACAGTCAGTCAGTCGATCGTATTTATTGAGTGCTTACTCTGTGCAGAGCACTAAGTTCTGGGGAGAGTACAATGTAACAATATAACAGATTCATTCCCTGCCCACAGTGAGCTTACAGTCATTCATTCAATCGTATTTATTAAGTGCTTACTGTGTGCAGGGCACTGTACTAAGCGCTAAGTCTAGAGGGATGCCATCAAGGGGCAGTCAAGGTGGGCTGCTTCCTTTCCAGGGAGCCTCAAGAGGTGGAGGCCGTCAGCACCAGCAATTGCACATAGTCTTCTTCTTCTTCTTATCTAGCAACATAATAATAAGAAGAATAAAAATGGTATTTATTGTATACCATATGCCAGGCACTGTACTAAGCATTGGAGTAGATTTAAGCAGCATGGTATAGTGGATAGAGCCCAGGCCTGAGAGTCAGAAGATCAGGGGTTCTAATCCCGGCTCTGCCACTTGCCTGCTGTGTGACCTTGGGTAAGTCACTTCACTTCTCTGGGCCTCAATTCCCTCATCTGTAAAATGGGGATTAAAACTGTGAGCTCCATGTGGGACAAGGACTGCATCCAACTCAATTATCTTGAATTTACCCCAGCATATAGTAAGCACTTAACAAATACCATCTATCTTCTATCTTCTCCAAGTGTCCCAGGGGTTTTTATTAAATAGTACAGATGGCCAATATTCAGAAAGACCTATTCATTCATTCATTCAATAGTATTTATTGAGCGCTTACTATGTGCAGATCACTGTACTAAGCGCTTGGAATGTACAATTCGGCAACAGATAGAGACAATCCCTGCCCAATGATGGGCTCACAGTCTAATCGGGGGAGACAGACAGACAAAAACAATAGCAATAAATAGAATCAGAGTGATGTACATCTCATTAACAAAATAAATAGGATAATAAAAATATATACAAATGAGTGGACGAGCACAGTGCTGAGGGGAGGGGAAGGGAGAGAGGGAGGAGCAGAGGGAAAGGGGTGGAAAAGGGGGCTTAGTTGAGGGGAGGTGAAGGGGGGGCAGAGAGGGAGCAGAGGGAAAAGGAGAAGCTCAGTCTGGGAAGGCCTCTTGGAGGAGGTGAGCTCCCTACAGTATCAAGTGAAAAGAGGAAACTACACCCAGGCCTTAAAAGTTTTAGCATCCTAAGGCGGAGGGGGAGAGAAGAGAGAAGGGAGGGTTACATCCTTACAAAACAATGCCAGGTTTATTTTGAGTGGTGAGGCACTTTGCTTTTGTTACCTGACTTCAGACAATCAATCCATGGAGAAACAGCATGGCTCAGTGGAAAGAGCCCGGGCTTGGGAGTCAGAGGTCGTGGGTTCTAATCCTGCTACGCCAGGTTCGAATCCCGGCTCTGCAACTTGTCAGCTGTGTGACTCTGGGCAAGTCACTTAACTTCTCTGTGCCTCAGTTACCTCATCTGTAAAATGGGGATTAAGACTGTGAGCCCCTCATGGGGCAACCCGATTACCTTGTATCCCCCCCCCCCCAGCGCTTAGAACGGTGCTCGGCACATCGTAAACACTTAACAAATGCCATTATTATTATTATTATTGATTGATCTCTGTGGGACTTCTTTCCCAAGGAGCCCTGGGATAGCAGCAACGTGGCCTTAGCAGCAATGTGGCCCAATGAATAGAGCATGGGCCTGGGAATCAGCAGGACCCAGGTTTTATTGCAGGCTCTGTCATTTGTCAGCTGTGTGACCTTGGGCAAGTCACTTCACTTCTCTGTGCCTCAGTTAACTCAGCCTTAAAATGGAGATTAAGAATGTGAGCCCCAGGTGGGACAGGAGCTGAGTCCAACCTAATTATCTTGTATCTAATCCAGATCTTATTACAGTGCCTGGCAGATAGTAAGCGCTTAATCAATGCCATTAAAAAAATTGTAATCCTGACTCTGCCACTTGCCTGGTGTGTGACCTTGGACAAATCATTTGACTTCTCTGTGCCTCAGTTTCCTCCTCTCTAAAATAATAATGTTGGTAATTGTTAAGCACTTACTATGTGCAGAGCACTGTTCTAAGCGCTGGGATAGGTACAGGGTAATCAGGTTGTCCCACATGGTGTTCACAGTCTTAATCCCCATTTTACAGATCCCCATTTTACAGATGAGGTAACGGAGGCACGGAGAAATGAAGTGACTTGCCCACAGCCACACAATGGAGGTTCAACACCTGGTCTCCCTCCTACTTAGACTGTGAGCCCCAAGTGAGACAGGGCTATGTGTTACCTGATTATCTTGTAGCTTCCCCAGTGCTTAGTCCAATGCTTGGCACACAGTAGTAGGCACTTAACAAATACCACAGTTATGATTATTAATCGATAGCTATTGCTGTTGAGCAACACTTTCACCACGTGGATAAGAAGCAACATTGCCCTCACCTTTGCAAGGTTCTGTTGGAACAGGTGTTTATCGCTGGAGTCCTTAGGGAAGCAGCGTGGCTCAGTGGAAAGAGCCTGGGCTTCGGAGTCAGAGGTCATGGGTTCGACTCCTGGCTCTGCCACTTGTCAGTTGTGTGACTGTGGGCAAGTCACTTAACTTCTCTGTGCCTCAGTTACCTCATCTGTAAAATGGGGATTAACTGTGAGCCTCACGTGGGGCGACCTGATTACCCTGTATCTCCCCCAGCACTTAGAAAAGTGCTCTGCACATAGTAAGCACTTAACAAATACCAATATTATTATTATTATTCTTGAGAGATGGCTTCAGACTAACAGTCACTGATTATGGATGAGACCAAGAAACAGTTGGCCACATTACTCAGTAAAGATACAAAAGTTCCCGTCAGGTACCACTCCAAGTACTTGCATCAGGTAGAGAATTCCAGCCAACTCTCCCATCCAGACCATGCTGAGGAAATATGTCTCGGAGAGCAGGAAGACAGGAAGACCAAACTCCCGATGATGTTTGTGACCATGAATAATAACAACAGTGATATTGGTTAAGTGCTTACTATGGGGTGAATACAAGCAAATCGGGTCCCTGTCCCACATGGGGCTCACAGTCTCAATCACCATTTTACAGATGAGGTAACTGAGGCACAGAGCTGCGCGTGATGTGACTTTCCCAAGTTCATATGGCAGGCAAGTAGCAGAGCTGTGATTAGAACCCATGACCTTCTGACTCCCAGGCCTGAGCTCTATCCACTACGCCATGAAAGGATCTCAGCTAAAAACTAATGGAGTTTCTCCCCATAATCAGTAATTCAATCAGTCATATTTATCGAGGACTTACTGTGAGCAGAGGACTGTTCTAAGTGTTTGGGAGAGAACAATACAACAGACACATTCCCTGCCCACAACGAGCTTACAGTCTAGAGGGGGAGACAGACGTTAATATAAATAAATAAATTATGGATATGTACATAAGTGCTGTGGGGCTGGGAAGGGAGAGGAATAAAGGGAGCAAGTCGGGGCGACACAGAAGGGGTGGAAGAAAAAAGAAAGAAGGGCTTAGTCAGGGAAGGCTTCCTGGAGGAGATGTGCCTTCATTCATTCAATTGTATTTATTGAGCACTTACTATGTGCAGAGCACTGTGCTAAGCACTTGGAATGTACAATTCGGCAACAGTTGGAGACAATCCCTGCCCCGTGATGGGCTCACAGTCAGTAGGGCTTTGAATGGGGGGAGAGTCACTGTCTGTTGGGTATGAAGAGGGAGGGTGTTCCAGATCAGAGGTAGGATGTGGGCAAGAGGTTGACAGGCCAGAGTGAAGTACAGTGAGTAGGTTGGTTTGTTGTTTTATGGTGTTTGTTAAGTGCTTATTATATATCAAACACTGTTCTAAGCGCTGGAGTGGGTACAAGTTAATTAGGTCAAAGTCCCTGTCCCACAAGGGGCTCACAGTCTAAGTAGGAGGTAGAAAAGATATTTTATCCCCTTTTTACAGTTGAGGAAACAGAGGCACAGAGAAGTTAAGTGACTTGCCCAAGGTCACAAAGCAAGCAATTGACAGATTTGGGATTGGATCGCAGGTCCTCCAACTCCAAGGCCCAGGTTTTTTTCACTAGGCCACGCTGTGAAGTGTGCAGGTTCGGTTGCAATAGGAAAGTAGCGAGGTGAGGTAGGAGGGGGCAAGGGGATTGACTGCTTTAAAGCCAATGGTGAGGAGTTTCTGTGTGATATAGGGATTGAAGGGCAACCCCTGGGGGGTGGGGGGTGAGGGTTCTTGAGGAGTGGGGAAATATGGCCTGAACGTTTCTATAGAAACATGATCTGAGCAGCCTAGTGAAGTAGGGACCGGAGTGGGGAGAGATGAGAAGCAGGGAAAAGTACACTACTGGTACAGTAATGATGAGGTTTTGAGCTGCTGGGCAATGCAGATGCCAGAGCAGGCCTCAATCAGAACTACCAAAAATAGGTATTACCTAAGAAAAGTGCCTGTAGACCATAGGCTTTAATGCACTTAATCTCCTTGCCCCTCATCTTGCCTCACTGATTTCTTACTACAACCCAGCCCGCACACTTCACTTTGCTAATTCTATTTATTGCTATCTTGATTCTATTTATTGCTATCTTGATTCTATTTATTGCTATTGTTCTTGTCTGTCCGTCTCTCCCGATTAGACTGTAAGCCCGTCAAAGGGCAGGGACTGTCTCTATCTGTTACCAATTTGTACATGACAGGGGCTGGTCATGGCTAGGTTGATTCTGCTGACCACACCATCAATAGTCTTCTGGTTATTATTTATTTTTTTCATGGTATATGTTAAGCACTTACTGTGTGCCAGGCACTGTTCTAAGTGCTAGGGTAGATACAAGATAAGCAGGTCAGACACATTCCCTTTCCCACGTGGAGCTCACAGTCTTAATGCCCATTTTACAGATGAGGTAACAGACACAGGGAAGTTAAGTGACTTGCCCACAAGTGGAGGAGCTGGGATTAGAAACCAGATGCTTTCATTCAATCATTCTGTCAGATTTATTGAGCGCTACTGTGTGCAGAGCACTGTATTAAGTGCTTGGGAAAGTACAATACAGCAATAAAGAGAAACAATCTCTGTCCACGATGAGCTCACAGTCTAGAGCGGGGGAGACAGATATTAATATAAGTAAACAGACATCAATATAAAGAAATGAAATTACAGCTAATTACATAAATTCTGTGGGGTGGGGAGTTGGGGGAAGAGCAAAGGGAGAAAGGGTGACACAGATGGGATTGGGAGATGAGGAAAAGTGGGGCTTAAACTGGGAAGGCCTCTTGGAGGAGATGTGCCTTCATTAAGGTTTTAAAGGGGGTGGAGCGTAATTATCTGGTGGATTTGATGAGGGAGGGCATTCCAAGTTGGAGGCCAGAGGACATGGGCCAGAGATCAGTGGCGAGACAGGCGAGATGGCGGCACAGTGACAAGGTTAGTACCAGAGGACCAAAGTGTGTGGGCTGGGATGTAGAAGGAGAGAAGGGAGGGGAGGTGAGGTAAGAAGGGGCAAGGTGATGGAGAGCTTCGAAACCAAGAGTGAGGAGATATGCAACCACTGATTAATAGGTAACCATTGGAGATTTTTGAGGAGGGGGATGAACGCTTCTTTAGAAAGATAATGTGGGCAATGGAGTGAAGTATGGAGTAGAGTGGGGAGAAGCAGGAGTTTGGGAGGTCAGAAAGGAGGCTGATGCAGTAATCTAGGCGGGATAGAATGAGCGACTGTACTAACATGGTAGCGGTTTGGATGGAGAGGAAAGGGAGGATCTCAGCGGTGTTGTGAAGGTGAGACGGACAAGATTTGGTGACAGATTGGATATGTGGGGTGAATGAGAGAGAGGAGTCAAGAATAACACTAAGGTTATGGGCTTGTGAGAAGGGAAGGATGGTAGTGCTGTCTACAGTAAATGGGAAAGTTGGGGAGAGAACCGGGTTTGGGTGGGCAGATAAGGAGCTGCACATGCACGCTCTGCTCCTCTGCCGCTCACCTCCTCACCACCCCCCGTTCTCGCCTATCCCACCGTCGACCCCTGGCCACGTCCTCCCGCTGTCCCAGAATGCCCTCCCTCCTCACCTCCGCCAAACTAACTCTCTTCCCCTCTTCACAGCCCTACTGAGAGCTCACCTCCTCCAAGAGACCTTCCCAAACTGAGCTTCCCCCTTTCTTTCTGCTCCCTCTGTTGCCTCTCTGCACCCCCACCTCCCCTCAGCTAAGCCCCTTTTCCCCCCTTTCCCTTTGCTCTTCTCCCGTCCCTTCCCCTCCCCTCAGCACGGTGCTCATTTGCTCATTTATTTTGCTAATGAGGTGTACATCCCCTTGATTCTTTTTATTGCTATTGTTTTTGTCTGTCTGTCTCCCCCGATTAGACTGTAAGCCCGTCAAAGGGCAGGGATTGTCTCTCTCTGTTGCCGAATTGCTCATTCCAAGCGCTTAGTACAGTGCTCTGCACATAGTAAGCACTCAATAAATACTATTGAATGAATGAATGAATGAATGAATGAATGAATGAGTTCTGTTTTGGATATGTTGGATATGTTGGGCTGGAGATGTAGACTTGGGTGTTGTCCACATAGAGATGGTAGTTGAAGCCATGGGAATGAATGAGTTCTTCAAGGGAATGGGTGTAGATGGAGAATAGAAGGGAAGTGAGAACTGAACCTTGAGGGACCCTACAGTTAGGGGTTGGGAGGGAGAGGAGGAGCCCTCGAAGGAGACTCAGAATGAATGGCCAGAGAGATGAGGAGAACCAGGAGAGGACGCAGTCAGTGAAGCCAAGGTTGGATAACGTACTGAGGAGAAGGGAATGATCCACAGTGTCAAAGGCAACTGAGAGGTCGAGGAAGAATAGGATGGAGTAGGAACCGTTGGATTTAGCAAGAAGGAGATAACCGGTGACCTTTGAGAGGGTGGTTTCCGTGGAGTGAAGGGGGTAAAAGCCAGATTGGAGGGGGCCCAGGAGAGAGTTCGGGCTCTCGTTATATCCCGGCTAGACTACTGTGTCAGCCTTCTCTCTGACCTCCCTTCCTCCTCTCTCGCCCCGCTCCGGTCTATTCTTCACTCCGCTGCCCGGCTCATCTTCCTGCAGAAACGATCTGGGCATGTCACTCCCCTTCTTAAACAACTCCAGTGGTTGCCTATCGACCTCCGCTCCAAACAAAAACTCCTCACTCTAGGCTTCGAGGCTCTCCATCACCTTGCCCCTTCCTACCTCTCCTCCCTTCTCTCTTTCTACCTCCCACCCCACACACTCCACTCCTCTGCCGCCCACCTCCTCGCCGTCCCTCGGTCTTGCCTATCCCGCCGTCGACCCCTGGGTCACGTCCTCCCGCGGTCCTGGAACGCCCTCCCTCCTCACCTCCGCCAAACTGATTCTCTTTCCCTCTTCAAAACCTTACTTAAAAATCACCTCCTCCAAGAGGCCTTCCCAGACTGAGCTCCTCTTCCCCCTCTACTCCCTCTGCCATCCCCCCTTTACCTCTCCGCAGCTAAAGCCTCATTTTCCCCTTTTCCCTCTGCTCCTCCACCTCTCCCTTCCCATCCCCACAGCACTGTACTCGTCCGCTCAACTGTATATATTTTCGTTACCCTATTTATTTTGTTAATGAATTGTACATCGCCTTGATTCTATTTAGTTGCCATTGTTTTTACGAGATGTTCTTCCCCTCGACGCTGTTTAGTGCCATTGTTCTCGTCTGTCCGTATCCCCCGATTAGACTGTAAGCCCGTCAAACGGCAGGGACTGTCTCTATCTGTTGCCGACTTGTTCATCCCAAGCGCTTAGTACAGTGCTCTGCACATAGTAAGCGCTCAATAAATACTATTGAATGAAAGAGTTAGAGGAGAGGAATTTGAGACAGCGGGTGTAGATGACTCACTTAAGGAGTTTGGAGAGGAAAGGTAGGAGGGAGATGGGGCGATAACTGGAGGGAGCTTTGGAGTCAAGGGAGGGTTTTTTTAGGATGGGGAAGATATAGGACTCACAGTCTTCATCCCCATTTTACAATGAGGTAACTGAGGCCCAGAGAAGTGAAGTCACTTGCCCAAGATCACACAACAGACATGTGGCGGAGACAGGATTAGAACCCATGACTTTCTGACTCCCTGGCCTGTGTTTTAACCACTAAGACATGCTGCTTCTTCCCGCTGCCTAATTGCACACAGTCAGACACACCAGGAAGAGGAGTGTTCCATATATTTTTGTTGTTGTTAAGAAAACACTGGAAAAAATTGGATTGCTTAAGAAAAAGAGTTTGGCAAAACACCTCTGAATTACCTGCTCCAACAGGAAGGTTTGGCAGGCATGAAGAGTAGGCCTCAGGTTATTAGAGCCTCTTTTTTTCCTTCTATTTGTTTTGGCAGCCTCAGTTTCAGTAAAGAATTCTCTTGACATGGGTGGGGTAGCCCAAAGTTAAAACTAAGGGAATGTCATTGTTTATTGTTGTATTGTACTTTCTCAAGTGCTTAGTACAGTGGTCTGAACACAGTAAGCTCTCAAAAAATACAATTGAATGAATGAACTGTAAGCAAAGTGTAGAACCAAGAAAGCATTCAATTTTTGCACAACTCCTCAGAACTGCTCCCCTCTATCCATTACCCTATCACTTAATCTGCCATGGTTTCAGGGAAATAAAGACAAGGAAACACCTTTTTCCTTATTTTCAATGGTAGGCTACCACAGGCATGAATATAATGATGGTACTTGTTAAGAGCTTACTATGTGCCAAGCACTGTTCTAAGCACTGGGGTAGATACAAGGTAATCAGGTTGTCTCACAGGGGGCTCACTGTCCTGAGATCCATTTTACAGATGCGGTAACTAAGGCACAGAGAAGTCAAGTGACTTGCCCAAAGTCACACAGCTGACAAGTGGGGGAGCCAGAATTAGAACCCATGACCTCTGACTCCCAAGCCCATGCTCTTTCCACTGAGCTACGCTGCTTTTCTGGCATCGAGGTAATGCTCAAAATAGTCAAGTTTTCCTGGGTAGGTCCCAAGATAGTAGGAGAGATATGCATTTAGGACATGCAAGTTGGACAGTGTTCAAACACCCTGAAATCACAGTTAAGGTGAGATGAGAAACATCAGGACCCTACTGGAAAGAACACAGGACCGGAAGTCAGGAGCCCTGTGTTCTAATCCTGGCTCTGCCCCGTGACTGCTGTGTGACCTTAAGCAAGCCATTTTAATTCTCTGTACCTCCGTTTCCTCATCTGTAAAATGGGAACAAAAATAACCTTTTAATAATAATAATTCTGGTATTTGGTAAGTGCTTACTGTGTGCCAAGCACTGTCCTAAGTACTAAGATACAAGTAGATTGGATTAAACAGTCTCTGTCCTGCATGGAGCTCAATCCCCATTTTACAGATGAGGTAAGAGGCCTGGAGACGTAAAATGACTTACCCAACTCCACACAGCAGACAAGTGGCAGAACCGGGATTAGAACCCATAACCTTCTGACTCCCAGGTCCAAGCTCAATCCATTGCACCATGCTGCTTCTCTGTTCCTTTTGATTGTGAGCCCCAGGTGGCAGAGGGATTGGGTTTGCTCTGGTTACCTTGTATCGCTTCACTCATCTAAGGCCAATATTCTCACTAGACCTTGATCTCACCTTTCTCACCGCTAACCCCTTGCCCACACCCTGCCTCTGGCCTGGAATGCCCTCCCCTTTCATTTCTATGTGTTTATATCTATGATCTGTTGCCGAATTGTCCATTCCAAGTGCTTAGTACAGTGCTCTGCACATAGTAAGCACTCAATAAATACTAGTGAATGAATGAATTTGTGTATATATCTACGATTTTATTTATCTATTTTGATGGTATTGATGCCTGTCTACTTATTTTAGTTGTCTGTCTTCCCCTTTTAGACTGTGAGCCCGTTGTTGGGCAGGGATTGTTTCTATCTGTTGCCGAACTGTACATTCCAAGCGCTTAGTACAGTGCACTGCACACAGTAAGTGCTCAATAAATACGATTGAATGAGTGAATGAATATCTGAAAGACCATCATTCTCCCTGCCTTCAAGACCTTATAAAAATCCCATCTCCTCCAAGAGGCCTTCCCTGACTAAGCCCTTATTTCCCCTACTCCTTCTCCCTTGGGCTTTACCCTTGCAATTATACTGGCACCTTTTATCACCCCACCCTCAGCCCCACAGCACTTACGTACATATCCGTCATTTATTTATTTATAGTCAAGTCTGTCTTCCCTTCTGGAATCCAAGTTCCTTGTGGGCAGGAAATTGTCTACCAATTCTATTGTACTCTTCCAAATTCTTAGTACAGGCCTCTGCGTACAGTGAGCGTTCAATAAATACGATTGATTACTAAGGTGAAAACGTATTTCTAGATGCAGATTAAACTTGAGAATGTAAGACCAAAGGGAACGGCCTGCACAGGTTTATAAATCACCTCAGGATCTCAAAGATCTCACCATCTTTTCAAGAGGAAAGGTGAAAAATTAACAGTCCTCTAGACTGTAAGCTCCTTATAGACAGGCTACGTATCTAATAACTCTGTGAATTGCTCTGTCCTAAGCAGTTAGTACAGTGCTCTGCAGACAGTAAGCGCTCAATAAATACCACTGATTCATGACTGTGAGCCCGTCATTGGGAGGGATTGTCTCTGTTGCTGAATTGTACATTTCAAGTGCTTAGTACAGTGCTCTGCATAGTTATATCTCAACTGTATATATCTTCCTCTCCCTATTTATTTTGTTTAATGAGATGTATATCAGCCTGATTGAAGCAGCGTGGCTCAGTGGAAAGAGCACGGGCTTTGGAGTCAGGGCTCATGAGTTCGAATCCCAGCTCTGCCACTTGGCTGTGTGACTGTGGGCAAGTCACTTAACTTCTCTGTGCCTCAGTTCCCTCATCTGTAAAATGGGGATTAAGACTGTGAGCCCCACGTGGGACAACCTGATTCCCCTATGTCTACCTCAGCGCTTAGAACAGTGCTCGGCACATAGTAAGCACTTAACAAATACCAACATTATTATTATTATTATTATTTATTTGTCATTGTTTTTATGAGATGTTCTTCCCCTTGACTCTATTTATTGCCATTGTTCTTGTCTGCCCGTCTCCACCCCGATTAGACTATAAGCCCGTCAAAGGGCAGGGACTGTCTCTATCTGTTGCCGATTTGTCCATTCCAAGCGCTTAGTACAGTGCTCTGCACATAGTAAGCGCTCAATAAATACTATTGAATGAATGAATAGTAAGCGCTCAATAAATACTACTGAATGAACTGAAAGCTCAGATTTCGGCAAATAGTGAGGCATTTCATTACTCTCTGTTGCTGGCGGGATCCTAGTTGGAGTACTTCTGCCTCGTCAGTGATGATTATAAAAGTTACAGGGTAACTACATAAATTACAGAGTAACACTCTAAGGACTACAGTGGTAGTGGTCTAACAATTTTAAGTGATGTGGTTTAGGTCCTATATATATGTATATATTAATAAAAAAAGCACTTTTGGTTTCAGACCAGCAAAGAGAGTTGGGTCAGGCAACCGGCCACATGATGGAGCTGTAACTCCAAAAAGGAGCTGAAACGACTTAACTCTGATTTTGAGAATTGTTGAATAATAATAATTGTGGTATTGGTTAAGCGCTTACTATGTGCTAGGCACTGTACTAAGCGATAGGGTGAGTGGGCTAGATTGCAGGAATTTTTTCATTTACCGTGACAAATAACTCATTTTCTTCGGTGTGTGGAAGTAGGTCAAGGTGAACTTAGTCAGAGGTCTTTACTGAGAGATTACTATGTGCAGAGCACTGTGTTAAGTGCTCAGGGGATTGTAATATTGATAACAGTAATAAGTATGGAATTTGTTAAGCGCTTACATGTGCTAGACACTGGGGTGGATACAAGCAAATCAAGTTGGACACAGTCCCTGTCCCACACAGGGCTCCCAGTCTTCATCCCCATTTTACAGATGCGGTAACTGAGGCAGAGAGAAGTGAAGTGGCTCGCCCAAGGCAACCCAGCGGACAAGCGGTGGAGCTGGGATTAGAACCCTTGACCTTCTGACTCCCAGGCCCGTGCTCTATCCACTACAACTCCCTATCAGTCCCCTGGGACCGATTTTGGGCATGTCTCAACCACACTAGAGTTAGTATGAAAGAAGAAGAACGACAAAGGGTCGTGTTAGGGATCAAGGGAATGAGAGAAGATTAAATGCAAAGGCAAAGGAACCCGACCAGTGATTGATGTAGAAAATTGTAGGAGATTTATACTACATAATATGAACTCTACATCTCTGTTAAGGTCTGTCTTTCCCTCTAGACTGTAAACTTGTGTGGTCGGGGAACACGTCTACTAACTAGGTTGTGTTGTAGTCTCTCAAGCGCACATAGTAATAGTAATAATAATGATAACGTTGGTATTTGTTAAGTGCTTACTATGTGCAGAGCACTGTTCTAAGCACTGGGGGAGATACAGGGTAATCAGGTTGTCCCATGTGAGGCTCACAGTCTTCACCCCCATTTTACAGATGAGGGAACTGAGGCACAGAGAAGTGAAGTGACTGGCCCACAGTCACACAGCTGACAAGTGGCAGAGCTGGGATTCGAACCCATCACTGCTGATTCCCAAGCCTGGGCCCTTTCCACTGAACCATGCTGCTTCTCTGGGTGAGCCACTAGTAAACGCTCGGTAAATACCACTAAGGATGATTGAATTCATCTTGACTTACTTCTTGCTCTAAGGAGGGCTAGCAGCAGCAGCAGGAGGAGGAGGAGGAGGAGTTGTAACAGTATTTATTGAGCACTGACTGAGTGCATCGCACAGTTCTAAAATTTGGGGAATATTCATTCATTCAATTGTATTTATTGAGCCCTCACTGTGTGCAGAGCACTGTTCTAAGAGCTTGGAAAGTACGAAGCAGTGTGGCTCAGTGGAAAGAGCATGGGCTTGGGAGTCAGAGGTCACGGGTTCTAATCCCGGCTCTGCTGCTTGTCAGCTGTGTGACTTTGGGCAAGTCACTTAACTTCTCTGTGCCTCAGTTCCCTCATCTGTAAAATGGGGCTTAAGACTGTGAGCCCCACGTGGGACAACCTGATCACCTTGTACCTCCCCAGCACTTAGAACAGTGCTTTGCACATAGTAAGCGCTTAACAAATACCATCATTATTACAATGAAAGCACAAGAAATATCCCCTATGCCCAAGGAGCTTAATCTCTAACAAGAGTAATAGACATACACATACTTACAAATAGTAAAATTAGAATAATCAAATACACTATTGAAGTTACAAATATATATAAATATGCATAAGTATTGAGAATAGGTATAAGTAAATACTATGGATATAAGATATGTACTTGTGTACCACCTCAAAACTATCCTCTTTACGCAGATGATACCCAAATCTACACCTCCTCCCCTGTTCTCTCCCCCACCTCCAGGCTCATATCCCCTCCTGCCTCCAGGACGTCTCCACCTGGCCGTCTGCCCTCCACCTAAAACTCAACATGTCCAAGACTGAGCTCCTTATCTTCCCTCTCAAACCCTGTCCTCTCCCTGACTTTCCCGTCTCTGTGGACGGCACGACCATCCTTCCCATCTCACAAGCCTGCAACCTTCGTGTCATTCTTGACTCTGCTCTCTCATTCACCCCACACATCCAATCCATCACCAAAACCTACCGGTCTCACCTTCACAACATCCCAAGATCCACCCTTTCCTCTCCATCCAAACTGCTACCTTGCTGGTACAAGCTCTCGCAATATCCCGACAGATTATTGCATCAACCTCCTCTCTGATCTCCCATCCTCCTCTCTCTCCCTGCTCCAGTTTATACTTCACACTGCTGCCAGGATTATTTTTCTACAGAAACGCTCTAGGCTTGTCTCTCCCCTCCTCAAAAACCTCCAGTGGTTGCCTATCAACCTTCATATGAAGTAAAAACTCCTCACTCTTGGCTTCAAAGCTGTCCATCCCCTGGCCCCCTTCTACCTCACCTCCCTTCTCTCCTCCAGCCCAGCCCTCACACTCCACTCCTCTGCCACCACTAACGTCCTCACTGGGCCTCATTCTAACCTATACCGCTGTCGATCCCTGGGCCACGTCCGCTGACCTGGAATGCCCTCCCTCTTCACCTCCACCAAATTAACTCGCTTC